>NC_051177.1:165409294-166619293 GCF_013339695.2 Rhipicephalus sanguineus
CGCGAGTGTCCTTATCCCATTTATTATTGCCTGGCAGAAGCGTAGAATCGCGCCAAGAGTCAAAACATGTGAATTGCGAAAAGGGTAGGTGTTTTCAAGGCTCACCCATTACAAAGCATTCAGGCATAATTAATAATCATTGTCAGCAACAGCATCAATAAAGTGCGCAGCATCGCAGGTGCGCTTGCCAACTTACGAAGAATAGTTTGAAGCGGCCAGTGTTACACGCACAGACGTTCGTTTCCTTTCGGTGTGGATGAGGCGCCCACCGAGAACCGAAGCCAGGCTACCAATTGAGAAGGCGATGCGCATGGCGTCGCGTTCTACTCTTACGCTGTCGCGTTATACTAATGAAGGCGAAACTCAAGCGTCCTCCAAGTTTCTTTTGTGCTGCCTTACGTCAACTTCTCTTGATATTATCTTGTATTTCTGCAACAAACGTCAGCTGTAAGTCAGCGCTTCATTTGTAGTGTTACTACCGCTCTTTCGTTTCGTTTCCGCGCTGTTGGCTTTTGTCACATGCTCTTTCCAAGAACGACTTACCCGTACCACGTGAGGATTGTCTTAACAACGTATGTAACGTAGATATAGTTCGGCCTACTGCCCTTTTCAATAATAGTATTTCGCTGGGACGTAAAGGGAACAACAAGTCCGCTACGGAACAACAAATCATCAATTCGTTTGTCACTGCACATGGGTATGAACATGATGTTCGAATGATGGTGTGCCGACATCGATCGGTAACGGCGAGCTCGATAAGTGGATTCATGGACTCTACAGTAGGATCAACCCACCGCCGTAAAGCCGCAACAAGTCTTCCGTTTGGAAAAACGTCAACAGCCAGCATACCTAAAACTCACATCGTTCCTTTTGCATTTGTATTCGCCTATGATGACTCGAACGCTAAAGCAACACTTTCTTCATGTTCTCGTCAGTCGATGTATTGATGCTCCGCCGACCCCCTAAGAAAACTTTCTGCACCTAACAAGGTTTTGCACTGCCTGCAGGATCGCGGGAATTGCAAGGTCCGTGCACCTCACGTGGTTTTGCACTGCCTTCGTAATCAGCCGACCTTTGACCAAGCGACGACGCCATGCGCACACGCCATCATGTAATGTCGCGTATGAGACTTGGTGACTTCAAAAGCGGGTCGAAGGCAGACCACCGTCCTGTCGAAGATATAAAATTTAGTGGTGACTACGATGATTCCGCAGACGTATCAAGGACGCTGTTGAATCGCTTTTCCTTTGGGATATATGTTTTCGCTCAGTTTCGGTCACCAAGCAGAGAAGTGCTTCTTTGCGAGCTTATTAAAAAACGCCTAAAGCGAAGCTACGCAGCCCACGCTCCTATAATTTAAGCCAATTTTCGGACGCTTCTGACGCGCTTTCCACCAACTCAATTTCTGCACCACCCCGCTTTCCGTTCTCACTTTTAAATCACTGATCAGGAGCGGCAAATGTGCCTTAACAAGGTATGGGTTTTTTTCGAAAGAAGTAGTAGGGGAATACGCCAGAATCCCCGCGTTGTTCGGAGGCGAAAGCGGCAGCGCGGAACCACAAGCAATCTGACAAAAAATTGATTTTTTTCTGCGCCTATAAGAGTTTTCGAAAAAAGAAAAGCCAGAAAAATGAGAGCAAGTGATTACCGGTGTCATAGTAGGTCATCGGCTCGGCTGCTGTATTCTTTTCTTATTTTTTTATCCATTTTTTTCATACCGGCTCTCTGAACATTTGTACGTATTCTATTCTGCCATCTTCCTACCCTGCACACTTTGTTGAGGTGTCCTCCTCAGCAGAGGTAGTTCTGGAGGTTCATTTTAAACTTCACCTTTCATCTTTCTAAAAGTCACTAACGCCAACAACAAAGAAAAATGGGAACGCTGCGCACGTCGCCACACCCAACGCAGGTCGATAGGCCACTAAAGATGCGGCCGATACAGATGTTTCGAACTGAAGCTGCACTACACAGACAGGCCCGCAATAAGTATATGTTCCTTTCTCTCATTTTCCTATTAACACACTGCACACACGCACATGTCTTTATTGCGTAAAAATAATAAAGCGTTAAAAAATTGTAACACTGAAAATTGTGTTACTGTTCAGTGTAAAAGAAAAGTTTAACACTGGAAGGTCATCAGTCACCCGTGATCGTCAACTAACGGGACCGGCTCTCGGCCACGACCGCTCATGAAATGCGAAGGGCGTGGCTAGCATTCCGAAAGGTTCTGAGAAATCACTTGGATAAGGCGCATACAGCCCCAGGAATATTTATGGTTTTCCAGGAGTGCGAAAGGCAGGTCGCGTCCTCCTCTTGTTCAGCCGTTCAATGATGCCCCTTTTGAAGTATGCGCAAAGTATCGCTCAGGTGAATGCGTTCTTCCGATCAACGTTTATATGTGCATTCTCCAATGCAAAAAGGAACGAAAAGAGATAGCGTTATTTTTTCACCTGTCTTCGTGCAACCTGATTTACTGCATATTTTTATTCTAGGACGCTTTCGGGTGTGGCACGATAGTTGTCCTAAGTGCTTGGCACTTCGGTAATTTTACTTGTTTTTAACTGCAAACGCATCGCTCTTGCTTGGAACGTAACCTTACTGCCGTTATCGACCGTGGCGTGATACATAGTGAAAAAATGACAGTACGCGATCTATTGTTTAATTTCAATCGCAAGGAGTGGGAGAAGTAATGCAAGTTGCGCATCTACATACTCACGTGAGTCAGCCCCACAAGAACGAGTGCACAATTTGTTTTTCTGCGCTGCGTAAGGTACCTCAAAGGGCTGACTAAGCAGGGGAAACTTAAATTGCCGTGGCCGAAACAGCGTCTTTGAACCGCTTAAGCGATTGATTGGTCGCCTCTCATTAACTGAGTAATATATATACACACATATATATATATATATATCATTTAAATTTTCATTTTTTACGAGAGTAGTTTTCAATATCGGAAATAAATGCGGACATTTTATGATTTTAGAGGGTCGAGGAACTGGCTAACGTACCCGTCTTCCGACAGTTTTTACAGCGAAAGCTGTTATGAGATCATTTCACCGGCCGTTTTTGGCGCCGTAGTTGTCCGCCGCCGCCGCCGCCGCCGGTGTCCGTAACCAGTATCGCTCGAAATAAGAAAAAAAACTAAATAAGAAAAAAATTCCAGGATGGAACGAGGTTCGAACCTGGGTCCTCTGCGTGGGAGCCCAGTATTCAACCTCTGAGCCATACCGGTGCTTGAAACTGCTTTGCTAAAAGGTCCTATACAGGCTTCATGTCGGGAAGGAACCACATTAGCATATGCAATATAGCGTGGTAGAAGAGTAAAATAAGCACCAAGCGTAGCACAACGCGAATTCTGTAACCAGGCGTCACACAATGCGAATTGCGCAACGAGCAGGTTGTTGAATGCTTCCAACCCATTACAAAGGACCCTGCCATAATTCATCATCAGGCACAGCATCAACAAAGTGCGCATATTGCCTTACATGGGTTTAGCAGGTACCAACGCTCTCCGTAGAATGACAAAAAATGGCAGAGTGCCTGCTGGCCTACTTCTCAAAAATTACAATTTTTATAGCGTAGTGGGTTCCTCGCAAGTGCACTTGGATTGGTTGCCAAGGAAGCCCATAAGCGCATGATACACTTCCTCTGGGTCTCAGTAAAATTACAATGATTTATAGCGTAGTGGGTTCCTCGCAAGGGCACTTGTATTGGTTGCCAAGGAAGCCCATAAGCGTATGATCCATTTCCTCGGGGTCTCAGTAAAGTTCTTCGCTCCCCCCCCCCCACCCGTCTCTTTCCCACGTCAACGTATGTTATACAGCATGACGGGAGAGGGAAAAAGCGACCGGGAGTCACCCAATGCAAATTACATAACTGGTGGGCCGTTTAAAGATTCCAACCCATTACAAAGGGCTGAGCCATAATTCTTCATCGTCATCAGTCGTCGCGTGAACAAAGTGCACATAATGCCTTACAGACGTGTAGCTGGTGCCTCGCTTCTCCGCAGAATGACGAATAATGGCTTAGTAGGTGCTTCCAAACTTCACAAAAATTGTGATTTATGGCGTAGTGGGTACCTTTCTGGTGTACTTGTATTGTAGCCCCAAGAGAGCTTAACGGGCTCTAGAAACGCCGCTCTTCCAGCTTTCGCTGTGACTGTGCTGCGGTTTTAGCGCAGGCCTGGCGTTTTTTTTTTGAGATTCCCTGAGACGTTAGCCTAGCTAGCTTACCGTATGGTTCGCTATTCCAGGTCCCCAGTAAAGATAAGCGCTCACACCTAAGTATAAGGGAAGTAATGCTATATAGGCAGTCGTTACCGTTTGGAACAGAAAGGAGACGCTATCTTTTTCTACACATAAAAGAAAGTACAGGGAAGGGAGGAGCAGGGCAAACGAACGGAACATAAATCTTGGAGATTTGAATCAAAGTGTAGATCAGGTGCCCGCACTTGTCTGTCCTCCATCGGCCAAGCGACGAAGGACTCGTCCACTCGTGACTGATGTCACGGTTAAACTACGTAATATGGAACGGCACGATGGCTTACCACTGTCAGGCAGCGTTGCGGTGCGGAAGGGAAAGTCGGCCTGCGTTGCACCGGCGTCACTCTGTGCCACTACGCGCACCTGGTACTGGCGGCCAGGTGCGAGATCTCCAATCACGTAGTGACGCCTGCCAGGGCTGATGGCGTCCGCTGCCAGAATCCACGCCTTGTGGAACCTCGGCCGGTATTGGACGGCAAAACTGGTCACGGGACAACCGGCGGTCATCCAAGCAGCCAGGTTCAAGGCGGCACTGGTGCCATTGGTGACGACGAACTTGTCGATTGCCGGGGATATTGGAGCTAGACAAAGTATAATGAAATACAAAAGAGACACGAGGAAATAGACTTCCTAAAAATACTTCTGAACTGACTTAAGCAATTTCAAAGGAGGAGCAGAAACCACGGACTGCTTGTAAATAAATGTAAACCATTAATATACACAATTAGGAAGGGATCCAAAGAAGCATGTTCAACTGAGAGCTGGGCTCAAACATACAAAGCCAAAATTATTGACTTCATAAACTAACTCAATATAGAGCGCCATATAAAGTGACAAAAAGGTCCTATGCTGTTTCAAATAGGGAAATAATGCTCGACACGAACCTGCGCCATTGGTGCGTACAATGACATCGGCTCCAGGCTCTCCTGTGCCAATGCTGTTGGAGGCAGTCATGTAAAGGCGATACGTGGTGCCGCACTTGAGGCCATCCAGGAAGAAAGACTGCTTGCTCGAATTCAGTGTCATCTTGTTCCACTCGCCCAATTCGGTGCCGTAGTGCAGCACATATTCTGCCAGAAAGAGCCAGTAGCGCTCCAGAAAACGGGTAAAAGATGGAAACCAGGCGAATATGCCACACATTCATGTACTGCACATGAAAGTAAAGATTCAATTCAATTTATTTTTCGATACCAGAGGATCGATAGCCGTCACTGGGCTCAGTGTTACGCGCGATTCCATAACTGTACGTGCCTTGTCTTTGGAAAGATATTGGTTGACAAATAGCTTTGGGGTTCTAATCGCCAAATCCGCATGTTATTTTGAGGGAACCAAGCCAGCACCTGATATTTACCAGCGCAACTCATTTTAAGCCAGAGCGGTGGGTGGCAATTATGGGCACGCACCGCTAGCAGACACGTGCAGTTACCGAGTCAAAGGAGAATAGAGGTGTGTGTGTGTGTGTGTGTTGTGTGTGTGTGTGTGTGTGTGTGTGTGTGTGTGTGTGCGCGTGCGTGTGTGTGTGTGCGTGCGTGTGTGTGTGTGTGTGTGTGTGCGTTTGTGTGTGTGAGAGAGAGAGAGAGAGGTATGTGGGAGTACGTGTACGCATGGGTTGAAGGGCGAGGGGGGGTGACGTGCGTGCAACATGGACTGTGAGCTCCACGTGTGATCATTAATGTTTTGAAAGGTCGGGTCAGTAGCCTACATCGGCTGGTAAACAGCACGTAATTGATGAAGTGGCCCGGACAAACACCGTGCAGACAGGCGTTGTGAACTGCTTTTCCTGCGCACTGACCAATTCTAATAGTTTTGGGGGTGGAATGATAGACGAGCGCGAACTGTAGTTAAGGTAATTTGGCGGGACTCCCTATCTTGGTTGGTTCTCAATGGCACTTAGCGTTTGCCCAGCTCGGGTATACATCCGGCTGTGATCGATAACTGCAGAAATCGTAGCGCAAAAAAAACGAACATTGGACGAGATGAAGACCCCGACAAGCGCTAACGTTCAACTAACGCGTTATTGCAGGCCGTGAGCATACATGAACATGCATAACTACAATAAAGCATCAGTTAACGTTAGCGTTTTACTTGTTTTCATCTCTTCGCCTGTTCGTTTTTGCGCCATGGTTTGTAAAGCACGATGAACTATCAACGCGCCCAAGCCTCCTTCTTTCTGAAGCGACCGATAAAGCGCGTTGGTCGGTTGGATACTTCGTGATTAGTTATATATATACAGCTTCACAGCGCAGACGAAAACAAGGACGACTAAAAAGGCAGAGACAAGCGCAGTCTCGGCGCTTGTCTGTCTTTCGCGATCGATTTTTTATTTATTCTTAATTCTAGAAGACGTCAATACTCAAGAGATATTTCTAGACAATTTTCTTATATAGCTCTCGATGTGTATATTTGTATGCGAAACTATTGCGAGCTATATCAGTTACAGTAGAGAAGTTATGCGAAAGATATCACAAAAGAGATATAGGAAATACAAAAAATAAATATTTGTTTGAGGAAAATCTTAATGTGTATGTTTGCTCCAAACCAATACAAACGTACGGCTAGAGTTAGAAGTCTGTCTTCCATTACATACTACGCTTTCGAAAAATCCAACAAAGTGAAGATCGTCATTATAATAATATAACGGTATGGCTGCGGAGGGAGTCCTCTACGCAGCGACCAATACTTACCCGTCGCGGAATAGTCATCCTTTTTCTCCCTTTCCCACTGTACCAGTAGAGACGAGTTTGACAGTGGAAGGGCTTTTATGCTGGGCGATGTAGGCGGGGCTACAACGGAAAAGAGAGATAGAGTGAGGTGTTAATTCTGGTCTTAGTTTGTGAAAAGGAGGCAAACACAGATAATTGTGCTATACCTAAATCACTTGCAGAATAAATTTATTATACGTAAGAGGGTTTACAAGGTTCCAGGAATACTAAATGACATAACGCAACGGACATTCAGTCAACGCTCGTTTATTGAAACCTGAATGAGGCCCACGTGTAGTGAAACCCGCTCTCACCAACGATGTTTATCATCGTCCGGAATACGCACAAATGAAATCTGATCGCCACCGCACCTACCACGCACAACAAGATCGAAAGGATGGATGGACTTATTGAAAAATTCTGTTATGGTTCAACGGAACGCACTGTAGCACGTTGCGGGCCTCTCCGACGTCAGAACAGAAAGACCAAGTGTCCCTGCTGCGTTGCGGGCTCTTTGGACTGCCCATAGCTGCTGTTCAATTCCGGAGCTGGTAATGACAGCCTACCATTTCGACGGCCTCATGGCTTCGCCACCGCTCGGGTTCCTTCAGGTTACTTCAGGTCGGGGCATACCCTGACATCGCGCTATTGCACACGATTTATCTGGAAATACAGCCAACCAATGCATGTTCATTATGCTCTAATATAGCCTACCTTGAACATGTGTTCTGGAGGTGCCCCGCATTGATCGAGCCGAGGGTTAAATGCAATTAAAATTTTAACTACTATTTTAAAGACGCATGCGATATATCCGCCCGCGTATCTTACATGTCCGAAGATACACGAAGGGCCTGACAGACCTGTTATTATCCGCCGATGTGTGCACACGAAACAGCTTCTTTCAGTGCTCGGTACTTGCGACTGGCGCCCTAAAAGAGTTTCCGGCTCGATCGTAGAATACCCCTTCTTCAACGAACGCTGCGTTAGTGCTGCTTCTTCGCAGGCCTCGAGTCTTTCCTGAGGGGAGCAACGGGAGTATTCGCATACTACGTCAGCTCCGGGAACGATCGCAATTATTTGCGTTTTTGAACTCGTGTCCCTGCAAGCCTTCTCCATCGTCTCTAAGAACGTCAGCGGCAACCGTGGACACCACGTCTGGCAAGGTGGGTCGTCGTCTGACCCTTTTTCGGTCACTTGAAGCTTTCGCCACGCCACCGCAGAGCTAAGCCTAACGGCGGTAAGGGCCGCGCTGGCCCTGCCCGGGGATTCCCCGGCTATGGCGGCTCCAAACCAAGTCACCGGTTACGATCCGGAGTCTCTACGGATCGTAAGCATGGATACCATTCAAACCGAGGCACCTATGCCAACCGAAGAAGAATACCTTCAGGATATGCTCCGCGTCTGGCGCGGAAAGAACTCAGCGGTGGCATCGAGAGACGCAGGGGCTCTTGCAGCCAAACAACAGGCAGCTTCTCGCTCTCAGCATGCACAGGGCAAGAGCGCGCCGAGCGTCGCCTCGCAACGCGCCAAGCAACTCCAGTGGCGGCCGAAGAACACGCCGCGCATCGAAAAAACGATATCATAGTAGTGCTGAAACTCCGTGAGACGCTCGACATCAAGGCCGCTTTTGGTCCTGGACAAGCCGGCGCTGCAGTCCGCAGCATCCTCGGAGCCGACGCAAGTGTGGGCCTTGCGGTATGGCCCATCTGGAACAAAACGTGCTTGTGTGCACGCTGAAATCAGTGAACGCCGCCGATAGACTACTCCGGGACATTACGCTGCCGGTCGGGGGCCGCCAGCTACCATTTCGGGGACACCCCAAGCTCTCCGGCGAGTTCTGTCGGGGCCTCGTTCATGTCTCCCAAGACGAAACGTCCGAAACTGTGAAAAGCGAACTCAGTGCCGAACCAAATGTAGTGACTGTGCGCAAGCTGGGCGACACCCCGGTTGCAGTGATCTCCTTCGCGGGGACCAAGGTGCCACGGACGGTGTTATACAACTGCGAGCGGCTCCCTGTTCACCTGTATAAGAAGACAGTGCCTGCATGCCCTCTCTGTGGGACAGTGGGCCACCGAGCAGATACTTGTCCGCGACCGCAGCCTGGACGCTGCGCAAGCTGCGGGGTCCGGGTACCTGCTGCTACTCCTGATGGCCCAACAGAACACCAATGCGTCCCGAGCTGCCTCCTCTGCGGCGGTGGCCACAAGACTGGAGCTCCCGGTTGTGCTGGACGGTTCCGGAAGCCAATAAAGTCGGGATCGCCACGCGGATCCAAGCCGAAGACAGCGGGGGGCCACAAACAGGCTCCGATTCCCAAGACCAGCCCCAAGAAAGCGCCAGCCACCAAGCCGAATAAGCCAGAACCCAAGAAGGCCCACACTGGGCCCTCCACCAACGTAAAATCTGGGACACCATGGAAGCCTCCTGTCCTCATGGTCAAGGACTTTCCACCCTTAACATCCGTCCAGGCACAGGTGAGCTATTGGGGTGGGGCAGTCTCCGGACCCTCCCCTTCTCCCTCCCCTACCGAAACCGCCCTACAGCAGCATATAGAGGAGCTCAGGCGCCAGAACCGATTTCTTGCGCGCAAAATTCAGGAATTAGAAGCCAAGCAGGTCGGGTCATCCGAGCCAGAGCAGGGAACCGAGATAGAGGACGGGGATGACGGATCCTCCGTAACATCCGACCTCACTAGCGTCTTTTGGCGGAACGGGGACACGGTAGTTGGATCAGTTTAAGCTACTGGCGCCAACGGTCGCCTCGAGTCCCTGGAGCGTAAAACCGAGCAATTTGAGGAGCGCGTGGCAGCGCTCCCCAATCAAATCATGTCGGCAGTGCGCGCGTCCTTCCAGGACACGTTCACGGCAGCGTTAACGCAAGCACTTCCTGAAATTGTGGCCCAGGTCTCTGACTCAGTTCTTAAAGCCGTGCAGCCCTGGGTTAGCACCCAAATTAAAAACACGACTCAGTGCGAGCCCCCACAGCTCAAACGCAAGACGGCCTCTCGTCAGGCACTGGAAGAAGACCTTTCGGGGCTGGCTCCGGGTGGACCGGTGCGGCCTCTTATGGCGGCCACGCCGGCTCCAGGCCCGGGCCGGTATCCTGCACCGTAAATAAATACTAAAAGATGGCTAGCCGACCTAACAAGAAAGCTAAAAACCTACAAAAATTTGAGATTACCCAATGGAACTGCAGGGGTTTTAGAGCTTGGAAAAAGCGGTCGCACCTCCAGCTCTACTTGCAGTCCCTCGGAAATATGCCAGCCCTGCTTGCTTTGCAGGAGCCCGGCATGGACGCTAAATTCTCTGGCTACCGAACTTTCCAGGGGGGCCCCTCGTCGTGCATCCTGGTGAATAAGGCATATACCGCGATTCAGGTCGATTTAAACTTGAGTACCGAACAAGAATACACTATGGTGAGGGTACTGCCTCTCAGACGTCGCGACCCGTCAATACATATCCTAAATATATACAGCCCCCCGCGTAAACCGCGCGTAACTTTCAGCGAAATCTTCCTTCGCGCAATCAAATTGGCAGACAACGATCATTTAGTGATTGTTGGAGACTTCAATGCTCCCAGCCTTCACTGGGGCTATCACTACGAGCAGGCTAGAGGGCGCAAGCTCGCGGGGCTTATCTCCACCCTTCGCCTCACGCTGCTCACGGATCCGGAGTACCCCACTCGAATGGGGAACTCGGTAACCCGTGACACGTGTCCGGACCTCTCTCTCGTAAAAAATGCTAAGGATGCTACCTGGGAGAACTTGGGCGATTCTCTAGGCAGTGATCACTGCCTTCTCCGGGTTACACTCCTGGAAAAGCCAGCGCATAAAAAATGGGGTCAAGCCAAGCTGACCGATTGGCAACAATTCCGCAATGAGACTATTCCCCCCCTATTATTTTCTGGCGGCTACGTGGAGTGGGCTACACACATAAACCACATTCAGAAAAAAACATATTACTACACTTCAAACCAACGAAGAGATCCCCGCAATTGACACTCACCTCCTGCACTTGTGGGAGGCGCGTCGAAGCTTAACAAAACGTTGGAAAAAACAGAAGACTAATCGCAAGTTACGTACCCGCATAGCCCAACTCACGGAGCAGGCTGCAGCGTATGCTGCTCAGCTCTCCGATTCAAATTGGATAGCCCGCTGCGACGCCGCAGCGTTACATGAGCTCGAAGGGGACATGGCGTCTCTTTCGCAGTCTGATAGATCCCTCTCAAACGAGAGGGGAGACGCAAAAGCAACTCCGGCGAGCTCTGCATGGGTACCAAGGCACGTCGGCACAGCTTGCGGATGCTCTGTGCGATAGATATCTCCGTCGCACGGAGGACCCGACTGGGCCGGCGTACACGTAGTCTGGTAAGCCTAACCACCAACTCGATGCCCATTTTCAGTTGCATGACCTTAAAGCTGCCTTAGCTAAAATGCGCCGAGGTACGGCTCCAGGGAGGGACCGCATAACAGTGAAACTGTTGGCAAACCTCCCTGACACAGCCTACCTCCATTTATTAGAATATATTAACCAGATCTGGGACGGACGTCCGCTACCTCCCGAATGGAAAACATCACTTGTGACTTTTATCCCCAAAGCAGGCAAGGCCGTGAATACGGATAATCTGAGGCCCATATCACTGACCTCGTGCACGGGCAAGCTTATGGAGACGATGGTACGGGATCGCCTCTCTCCATATCTGGACGGCAAGGGCTTGTTTGCAGACACCATGTTTGGGTTTCGCCCACACATGTCTGCACAGGACGTCCTTCTCCAGCTGCACAGGGCCATCATACAACCCACAACTATGCAACACAATCACGAAGCCATCCTCGCCCTTGATCGGAAGGGGGCTTTCGACAATGTTAAACACGGTAGCATCCTGGCTAACTTGAGTTCCGCCGATTGCGGGGCTAGGACCTTTGCATACATCAGCGATTTCATCTCTAAGCGCCAGGCTCTTCTTCGGATCGAGGACGAGGAATATGGCCCGTACATTATGGGAACACGGGGTACCCCTCAGGGAGCTGTGTTATCACCGCTCCTGTTCAACATTGCTATGATGCGCCTCCCAAATGAATTGGCCCGGGTGGAAGGCATTCAACACGCAGTATATGCCGATGACATTACAATCTGGACCACCGAAGGGAGCATTGGCGAAATGCGGGAACGCCTTCAGCGGGCGGCATCCATAGTCGAGGCGTATGCCAACGATTGTGGACTCCAGTGTGCTCCAACCAAATCAGAGCTTCTGCATGTTAGAGCGAAACCAAGAGATAAATCAGCCATACACGTCTCTCTGTCCGGGGTTCCCATCAGAGAGGTGGAGGAGCTTCGGATTCTGGGCCTGTTCATTCACCACAGATTCAGACCGGACTCCACTATTGCGAAACTTCGGAGAGTAGGCGAACAGGTAGGGCGCATGATCCACCGCGTTTTCAACAAGCGGAGCGGTCTGCGGGGCAGGGACGCGCTTCGGCTCGCCCATGCCTTCGTGACCAGCCGGATACTCTATGCCGTCCCATACCTTCGCACTAACAAGCACGAAGACGACAGAATAGATGCCATCATCGGTAAGGCGACTAAGCGAGCTCTGGATCTCCCTGTGGCCACCTCCAACGCCAAACTCAGAGCATTAGGTGTGCTCAACTCCTACCAGGAGTTGCGGGAGGCCCACCTTGTGAATCAATATACGCGGCTCATGCAGACGGCCCCCGGGCGCCGCCTGCTAAACCGATTACAGATCCAACACGTTTGCCCTGCAGAGGAGGCGGAGCGTATTCCGGAACTGTGGCGCCATATGCTCTCGGTCTCTCCGCTCCCCAGTAACATGGATATGCACACGCACGAAAGCAGACGACAAGCGCGGGCTCGGACGCTTGAAAGACAACACGGCTCCCGACCTGGTGTATTCTACGTGGACATAGCAGGGCCTTCGCCCAAGGGATTTTACACGGCCTCTGTAATTCACCAGGAAAAACACGTCAATGGGCTCTCCTTCCGAGCACAAAATTCAGAGCGAGCTGAGGAAGTAGCGATAGCGCTTGCTGCCGCGGATCCCAATTCGAAAGTCATCCTCACGGACTCCCGTAAAGCATGTGCTCACTACTTGGCAGGAGAGATATCCCCCTTAGCCGGCCAAATTCTAAAACGGGCTGCCATTGATCCGACCCCAAAACGAATTATATGGGCTCCAGGCCATCAGGGCTTACGAGGTAATGAGGCCGCTGACGCGGCCGCCCGAGCGCTTACCCACCGGGCTCCTCACCCTGGCTCTTATTACTCGGAAGCCAATACGCCGCTGCTGCGGTTCAAAGAAATTCTCGCGTATTATCGCGACACTCACCGCCTTTTCCAGGCTCCTGCAAAGGGGCTGGCGGATGAGCGACCTCTAAGGCGCCTGCAGACAGGTACTCTACTCTGTCCTGCAATATTAAAACACTATGATCCGAACACGGATGGGCAGTGCCCACACTGTGGGGAGACCTGTGACATCTTCCACATGGTGTGGGCATGTACTAAAAATCCCCACCTGCCCCCTTCCCCTACCCCTTCACGAGAGGCATGAGAGACTGCCCTCCTCAACTGCTCCTCACTGGAGTCGCAACGGGCTCTGGTGCGACGGGCGCGAGACGGGGCCTCGTCATGCGGTGTCCCGGACTAGGGACACCGACCATGTAGCGGGGTCATGCTTTGGCCCCCAAACTCTCTTTCTTTTTTTTTCTTTTATAATAAATGTTTTTCATCATCATCATCGAGTCTTTCCTGACTCACATACGATGAAAATAAATATTATCTGTAGAGTTTTGTACAAAGTTCTTCAATCATACAAGTTGGGAAACTGCGTTCCGAAACCCAGATATTCCCATGGCCGATTCTGGGATTGCCTGCAGATCGTCGCGCCATCTAAGAGCAGCAATACAAAACACTAAATCGCCGCGGCGCCGCCCCTGCGCGCGCTTCTCGCAATCTGCTCAACGTCGCACGCAGCGCTAGCGTCGTAGCGAGCGTTTCTTAGTTTATCAGTAGGTTACGGTTACGGTCAGCAGGTTACGCGACATACAGCAGACCCCCGTTATTTCTGCCAATGGCGTGTCTTTGATACGTGGGGCCTGTGGGGAGTTTCACAACTCGTATGTTTGAAGAACTCTGGTATTTCAGGCACCCATGATGTCGTTTAATTATCTTTTTCTATGAAAAACTGAATAATTCTTGCTGTTTGGAGGAATGGTTGTTAATGACAAAGTTACCACCTGTCGTCGGACGCCCACGGTTTCAGCTATAGTCTCTAGACAAGCGAAGGCAGCCTGCGAGACTAAAGACTACGAGAAGTAGCTGCTTTGGGCATTTGCAGCTACTCGAGCGCAGCTCTCCCAATTCTGCTCCTGCCCGCAACTATGGACTATATACGTAGGCATTTCGAACTGAGTAAACGGCAAGACTACCTCCGCATTCTTACGTGCGGAACGTTTGCGCAACCACAGCCACGGACGCCATGTTTTACCACTCGGCATGGCAGAGTAGTAGAATATTAATTAATTTTGCAATTAACTCCTATCGCAAGTTCGAACAAAGCCGTGGACAAGTTCTTTTTAAAGAATAACGTCGCGGACAAACCACACAAGATTTGGTGGTTCTGCCTCATGCTATATATGAAGCTGCTACACAAAATGTAATATGCACAGCCATTTAGCGCAGCCATTCAAACCATTGCGTCCGCGCATCCCTACAACTCGCATCATTTCCGGTCTGCTTAGCTCACTATGCACTGGGCGTCGCGAGTATCGATACTCGCGAGCCCGCGAGTATCGTGCACACAAGAAAGGAAAAGACCGTAGCGTTGTGCTTTGTTAAATTATCGTATCACAGAAGAACGGGTCGCTGAAGAAGCGGCTCTGTGAATACATACTAACGCAACAAAGTGGGACTCTGCGTCTACTGTGTGCCACTTCAGTAACAGGCGGACATTGGAGTAGAACAGTTTGATGGCAACGTAAGCGCATCGCTTTTTCAATCAAGCGCCATAAGGGTGAGAGCTCCCACAAGGTCATCGTCGTGTCATAACGTATATATATATATATATATATATATATATATATATATATATATATATATATATATATATATATATATATGTGGTACTGCACCACGGCGGCCTCCTTTTCAACAACCGTCCGTGACGGTGTAATTACTGAGGTGAGGGGCTCCCATTACACGTTTATCACTCACATGACCTCGTTTGGTGTAACTGTGAGGAAAACAACTATGTCTCATCATGCGAAGGCCGCGTCGCGGGAAATCACACAAACAAACAATATAAATTAACCCCAGAGAAATGATGAGAAAACGTACTGCTCCGCTCAATCGATACCGTGTTTTCTGCGATACGAGGAGATTGCATACTCCTCGGCTATAAATGGAACGGCGGTGCCACGTAGTGGAGGGCATATATTAATCACGCGTGCTCTTCCGGAAACAACCCGAATACCGTCGACGTGCACGTCATCAGACAGCGTTTGTTTCCCCTTGTTGTCCTAGCACTGTAATCAAACACCCTTGCCGGAATGTGAGATTGCAGAAAGTATGTGCAGAGAAGGTCGTGGTAGGCACGAACTAGATGGGGCCGGCTAAGGGAGCTCCAAATAGAGCCGTCATTATTTGCCGCGCCTTTTTTTTCTTTTAGAAAATTCTGCGATACGTGAATTTACTCTGTGTGCTATGTAGCTTATGTATGACTGCTTCATTTAAGCTTGATAATATACAAGCGTGGCTCCAAAATATTTAATGAGAAAAGCTTTGTGTTATTTTTGTAACTACAAGGAGACAATGTATAATTGTGCACCTGCACTAAAAACGCGCTTGTATGGTTGCTTTCCGCATCTTATACATTAGGGCCGCATTCTGACCACTATGTCTGTTGGGCTGTAATGACGTGGAGGGCACCATACATTGGGTAACAAAAACAAGTTGAAACTCCTTTCATGTCTCTAAATACCATGAGCACTTCTTTTGACTGAACAAGTGAGAAAGCCTGAAGTGACGTAAATCAGGCGCGAGCGATCACTCAAGGCGGTAGGACAGGCTGATAGCGAGAGCATGAATCCTTGTCCTTATGGTTATGCGTAGAACACGTACCTGTAGAGTGGCAAAGCTTTTCATCATTTGTTTTGCATCTTTAACCTTCACTGGCAAGAACCTCCTGATCCTTAAGAATGCGCGACACAGGTAACGAAGTACAGATACATTATTGGATGTACTTATTTCCAGCCTACTTAACGACCACTGCACGGTCCTTTCATCAATCTATACAGACTCTGTTGCCTTGTGCCATACCGACAACATTCATTTCACAGGCCTGTCACTCTGTTAATTTCATTAAATCACCTTGCTCCGTGCCGTCCTCGACGGCAGTTGGCCTAATTGGCGCCCGTTTTGTATCTCGTATAAACCACGAAGGAAAGAAGTGTTAATTCTAAGGGCTCGTTTTCTTTGTTATACACAATATTAATGAGCACTAACAGACAATAATGCCAAGGAAAGTATAGGGGATGTTTTTGTAGTAAATGTAAGGTAAATGTGAAGAAAGGAAAGTGGACGAAAAGATAGCTTGCCGCGGGCAGGGACCGAACCTGCGACCTTCGAATAACGCGTCCGGTGCTCTACCAACTGAGCTACCGCGGCGGCCATCCCCCCGTCCACTTTATAGGGTATATATGTATATTTAAACGTGGGATCGTCAGTCAGCGCCGCCAGTAGCCATGACGGCGAGTGTGGAACACTCTTTTTCTGCCTGTTGGCGTCACGTAGAACGTGAACTTATTACGAGCTGGCAGCTGACCAATAAACCACGAGTTATCTGGCACATGTCACAACATCCTTTCAACCAAACTCACGGCAAGCGTAGAGAGGAGGGGGAGAATTCCCAGCAGTAACATCTCACCTGACTCAAGTGTGGTGGCTATGACCTCGTCGGAAACAGGCCCAGTGCCGGCGGCGCTGTACGCCTGGACCACGACGCCGTACTTTGTGAGACGGTGCAGATACGTCAGGTACGTGTTCTCAACATATTCATGCCCTCCTTCGCGGCCATCTCTTCGTTTCGTCCGGAGGGTACACCACCATACCCGAAAACACGCCTCACCTCGACCTGCTTGAACTGGAAGATGTCGTCGGTGTGGGCGACGCGGTATCCGACCCGATATCCCAAGATGGTACCATGCTGCTGCTCCTTCTTCGGTGACTACGTCATGATACACAAGAGCGCTTTCTAGTTAGTGTGATAAACCTAAGGCTAGATGTCGAAATGTAGAGAGGACCCTGAGTTGCGGAAATGAAGACGGCCAGTAAGCATAAAATGGTTGTAGCCTAACCGCAGTTAATTATGGCACGAACCCGCTACTCACGAACCCGCTACTTATAATTTCATATTGGTGCGTCATTCCGCAGTTATATGTAACGTTTTAACCATGCCTGTACATTATGAGAACGAAAAATTGTATCATATCTAGAGGGGCGATGGAAAGAAACGCGAACAGCGCAGCGTGTTAGTGTTCAGCTTTTCGGATTTGTTTTATCGCCCTCTTCCATTGGTGGGAATGAAAATACTGTAGAATCATCCTTAATTGCACCATGCATGACTGCAGTGCAGTGCGTAGAAGCGGTACGGTTCTCGTTTCTTTGCATCACGATACAGGACGTCCTCCCGCTAGCTCTAGGCTTTCTTTTAAAGGGTCAATGAACAACCCCGCGGTCCACGTTTTGTGATCAAGGAATAACGGCGCAGTTGTACGATCTGAACATGCAACCGCAAGCATTTTTCGAATAGGCACTGTAATAAAGAAATTACAGAGTATAGGACAACCCATTCGCAGCCACTTCGGCTGGTTTCCGTTTCTCGATTACCACAGCAAGATTGGCGAGTTGGAGTCAGCGCTCGTGTCGTCTGGTTCTTAGTACTTCGCATGAGCCGCGCTGCACGTTTATACCGTTTCTCGCTCTGCCTCTCCACGCTAGTCAGCTGCGCAGAGGAGAAAGCGATGGCCATCGTCGTGACTATGCACAGATTAGCAACGTTACCACGACGTCTTCCACCTGTCGCGCGTGTCAGTTAATGGCAGGCGGTGCGGTGGGGAAGCGCGGTGCGAGGCACTGACGAAGTAAACAACAAAAAAGAAGTTAGGGCAACTACATAGTAGTGGTGCGAAGATTCAGGTAACAGCGGACCTGGTGGCCTTCCCCTCCTCCCCCCCTCACTTCCATTTTCCACCCCCTTGTTGTGCGATACTCTACATGGCTATGACATGCCTTACCCTCCCCCCGCCTCTTTTCCCTCCTCTTTACCCGCACATATCCTCTCACCTCAATTCCCTGTGGCACCCCTTACTACACTATACTACACAAGTTCATGCTACGATTTACCCTCTGCTCCTTTCTGTCCTCTTCACACTCACTACCTTTTCTCATCCCTTGGTTTAATATACTACTATGCGTTGCTATGCTGTGCTAGCAGCTGCTTCGCAGATAGTTGTTTTTCTCACCCCTTTCTGTGCTATACTGTATGTAAATGGTATGGCTATGGTTTACCGTCTCACCGCCTCCTTTTCCTCCTCTTTTTCCTCATCCATACCCTATGATAAGTGCTTCTCACTATTATTCCCCTTTCTCATCTTTTTGCCAGGCTACACTATACAAGGCGACGCAATGTTTTACCATCTCCCCTTCTCATTTGCTTCCTCATCAGTACATAACTCCTCTTCATATATCGTTTTCCTTTCCCAACTCTTTTCTATTCTGTACCATACATGGCTATGCTATGCTAGGAGCTTCTTGGCACATACCCGCTTTCTGTTGCGCATACCAGTCCATTTTCGTGCGACGATCCCCAACCTTAAAGGAGCACTGACACAAAAATTTTGCACCTTGTTTTTTTTTTTTTTTTTGTTGCAATAGATAGCATATGATCCAATTATCACGGCTGCAAACCTCGTTTGCGCGAGTGCGCGACGGTTATTTATTTAGAGACGTTTTTAGAGCGCCCAGTCGCAGTTTCGGTTTCAAAGAGCACCGAGCTAGGCAGCTACTTCCGGAGGACGGGTAACCACAGCTGGCCAAGTGAACGCGCAAAATTGTGACGTAGGCGGCGCGCGAACGTGGGTGCGGCTGGCGCCGAACCAGGTCAAGTGGCGCCAGCTATGGAGGATTAGAAAAAAACTAACAAACCCGTAATCTATGTCCTCCGAGCATTTGGAAGCGCTCATCTCGACTCGCTAAGCTTACAGCTTCGTTTATTTGACTATGGCTCTTAAAAACGGCGCCGAATCGGGACGAATACATTGCTGTCGAAGCTTAAGGACATGAATCTAAAGCAAATGGAAGCATCAGTTCGGAACTTACACGTTAAAGAGCGCAAGGCGGTCACTTGATAGATTCGAAGTGGACGACAACCGCTTTTGGCAGCGCTGACATGTCTTTAGGAGGCGCGAATGCCTCGCCGGCGAAGCTTGCCGTGCAAGTTGGACAGCTCTCGCGCGTGCGGCGACGGCCGACGTTCTGCGGCACTGCGCCGTTGGGGCAGGCTTGCCGCTAGCGTGAGCGGGCCATAACATTTGCCAACGGGCATGACGAGCGAAAAGCGGAAGAGAACACAACTAGAACACGCCAAGCCGCAGGCACGGAGGAAGAAATGGCAGGTAGCACCGCACAAGCGCAAGGGCACAACCAGCCAACACAAACTCGTGACGTAGGTTTGTTTACACATCCGCCGCGTTGATGTCGGCGTCGCGAAGCGCTCGCATCTCGCTCAGTCGCGCGGCATGCACATTAAAATTGATTTTAAATATGTTCTAGGCTATATTGGCCCTTGATATTTCGTAGACGTTGTGTACGGCTCCAGATACATCTATTTCACTCATTATCTCGCCTTCGAAATTTTGTGTCAGTGCTCCTCTAAACGGCGGTGCTGTTAGTGTGCTACACGCGCGACAACGGCCCAACCTCTTCACCGCAGGGACAAGGCGCAGTTTCGCAGTGCGGAGAACGACCAGACGAGATCAGTGGAAGTGCATGTAGTCCACGACTAAAGGTACGCCACTTAGCGGGCGAAGAGGAGTGCAGAAGCGCTGGAGAGGGGCGCGGGAACTCTTTTTTCCTAAATAAAACGTCTGCGCGGCGCGCAGAACTGTGATACTGGCAAAATGACATTGCCGCGGCCTTATGGACAAATGAGGGGGCTTGTGTCCCAGGTGTAAAAAAAAAGTCGATGCCTGTTTACTACGCAGGTTCACCACACGCGTACTCGCCGTATCTGTCGCTATTTCTGCGATAGCAATTATAGGGACACTCTCGGCTGATTTTTGCCGTCGCCGTTTGTCGACGCACTCATGTCCCGGATATGTATAAGTATGTATATATATAAAAAAGGCACAAAAAATAAAGCAGAAGAAAAAAGGTCTAAAGTACCCGATCGCGGATTCGAACCAGCAACCCGTTGCTCCCCAGCGCGATGCGTTAGACAACTCAGCCACACGCCATGCATGCAGCGGCGAAATAACGACGAGCTATTTATATACACCATGTACCGCTGGTGGTAAGCAAATATCGGAGGAGCGTGAGCGTGTTTTCTATCACGCAATGCTCCTAATTTTCTTTCACTTTGAAAACTGCCCTTGAGTCGCACACGACAAAGTGACACTTTTCTGTATCCACTTGTGATGTGGATGAAAAAAAAACAGACAAAGAACACCGGGCACACCTTGCATCAGACGTCTCCTGTGGTAGGAGGCGCAGAGGGTCACTCCACGCGCCGCAGTTTAGAAGAAGAAGAAATATCTAAGAGTGTCTAAATTCTAAATTTCACCGAATGCTACGGTTAGATGAAGACAGCGTTAAAACTCCCCTAAGCCTCTCGAATACCTAAATCAAGAGATTGGTTTCTTTCTTTCGCTACCTAACCTACAGGTGCAATATCCTTCTTGCCAGTCGCTCATTAGAAGGCACGTAAGCAACGACAGTGGCGAGAGTTGTGCATTTGGAGACCTGGTGCTTATACCTGCTCTATAAGAAACCCACTATGCGAAATGAAATCAGTTTATCGCAATGCAAAGCAACTTTGCAATGGTTGTGCCGCTTCGTTGCAGAGCCTCATTAGCAAGCAAATCAACGAAGGGTATGCCTGAATTATTTGAAAAATCTACAGCTTCCGTTCTAGTGACGAGACGTCCATATACTACCACAGATACAAAATAAGTTGTCAATGCAGTGGCGACATGCTTTCCCAGTAGCGCGCAATATTGCCACAACGGTGAATCAACTTTCTCAATGTGGCGGCAACGCTGCGTCCACATTTGGTGCTACTAAATTTCTCCATCTAAACGTAAGAAAAAAGAACTCAGGGTCCTCCTTGTCGACTGGCTCAATGCGCAGAAGGCGAAGCTCTGTGAAGATGAAATAAATACGCTGGGGCAGAGTTGCTAAAAATAGTCTGATATTAACGCAACTATGTAGAAAGTCAAGAAGAATTTGTGCGAAACAAAACTTGCAGTAGAAATTGTAACTGTAAATCATTTATTGTACCCTAACGTAAGGGCCGACAGTTAAAACAGTTCAGGGACCGCGTGCGCGGGAGGCGTTCGCCGAGAAATGCGCAGGAGAGGCAGACGCACTAGACAGCGCTGGGGAGGACGCCCCACCATAGCATTCCTCTTTTTCACTACCGTACTCAAGAAAACATTTTCTACGGCAAGACAGTCATTTTAATTTGAACGCCCCTGGTATTTTTTGATAAGCAAGTTTGTTCTCGTCCATGAGCAAATTCGTCGCCGAGTTTTGTTACTTCCCCAGCAATGGAAAAGCCGGAACACTGCTTTAGATGGTTTATCGTTATACGGAAATCGGAACATCATGAGTCGCAGCCAAGTCGTGTCTATCGAGCTGCCTTTAAAAGGTAAAAATGGAGCGCATTTGCCTTAGCATTCCCATGCTCATCACACGTGTGTTTCCCTCTTCCCTGCGCAAAGTCGTTTTTTAGAAAATGTGTTGACGGTGATGTGATGCGTGAAGTTATGATGTTTGGCACTTTGAGCAGGAAAGAAGTTGTTATATAGCCTGTGTTGCATGTTGCAGTAAATTTATCGAAACTAAACGCATACATTTCTCCTCTTCCGTCCTTTTTTTCATAATTTTGCGCTAATTGATCATGCAGTTTTGTGGGCAATACAAACTGGTCGTGTAGTTATGCGGTGTTCGACGCACCAAAGCCAGCTCCGTAGGCTATGGTGCGTCGATAAATTGCGTACCGTTTTCTACTTTGTCCCCTTCGTGTTTTGTCTAGTTTCTTTCACCGTTAGGTACAATCGGCCAAATGCCGCATAAATGCTAACAAACTTATTCACACAGCCGTGCAGGTTTTCTTCGGTGTGATAAAACGTTGGGCGACTTGGTGTTGGTTCATAATGAAAAGGGGCGTCCTGTGTAGATCGTTTCTTGTGTGCCATTTTATTCGCGCCCCCCTTTTCATTATGGTTTTCTTCATACATTCTGTTTGACGCGGACACATGTTACTCTGTTTAATACTGTTGTTTTATTGTTACTGCTGTGGTATGCTTGATGTAATTGCTTACTTAGAGTGTGCATTTTTGTTTTTGTTTATACGTGTAAATGTCTATTTCTTACAGAGCGCATAATTTGCTGTTCGCATTACTTCTGTACATTCATGTATGAATTAACTCCCACCCCTGTAATAATCCCTTTGAGGGATTGGCAGTATTTGAAAATAAAATAAAATAAATAATACATTCGTGTTAGAATCAAGTGGATGACAGTACTTTTATTAGACTTTGTCAAGGTTGATAGCTCCCTAGACTTCGTCTGTCGTATACAGCGTCCCTTTGACTTCTGTTGTCGATTACTTCACCCTGGCGACTTCATCTGTTCACCTACCGAAGAGCTCACGGCCGCGGAAATGCGTTGCTGCTGGGTATGAATCCCGGACAGAAAAAAAAGTCGCCCGCATCTTCCGATGGGGGGAACTCGAATAAATGCGTCGGAGAGTGGTGGGGGTATCGCGTGAATGTTGCGTAATTGGGTATGGTTTGGGAATGCTTAAATGTTACACAATGCGCACACCAAGTACGCCTTGAACGGCTCCAGCGTGCACAAAGTTCCGGGTCCGCAGCTCCCTTCAAACGCTTGCGTTCAGCGTCGTATGCTCGTCTCTTCGCAGCCTTGTCTTCTGCGTTGTTTGCTGTTGTTGAAGCCGACGATGGTGAGGGTGGGGTGACGTTGCCTTCAACGAGTGGTGGGACTCTGATTGAAGGTACTGTTGCTTCCATCGCATCTACTCGAGTCAAGCAAGCAAGGGTGGAAGGGACAATCTCAACTCGTGATGTTAAAGCCAATTATAGACGTATTCGTGCGAACTATAAGCTCCCTTCGGGAAATCCTTTCGACCTCAACATTTTCCAGCGCGATAACAAAACTTCTCCGCACTGTGGTAGCCGGCCTTGCGCCGTAGTTGATCGTCATGTCGATAATGCGCAGGAGTGCCAAGCAAATAAAAGGCATGCGCCTTAACCTTCACGTGGCTTATCGGGACCAGCCACGCACCGACGAACATGTGGCGGTAAACGTCGCTCGCCCCTAGAAACTTGTCGGTTCCAATCGCATGAACCGTGTAACTCAACAACTGGGGACGAGAAGGGATTTGAAGGCACTGTTCTTCAGTTTGCAAGACAAGTTTAGGTTTTTAGGTTTTTTAATCTTTAGGTGTTCATTCTGGCGCTGGATAATGTCCTGGTCGAATCTCCAACCAGCCCAGCTTTTCGCTTTAAACAAATGTGAGTTGCAAGCGGCTCTCGCGCCACAAATGCTGGAGCGGCTGTTCGTGTTTTTTCTTCAAGCCCAAAATACTGACTTAAGCAATTCTTATTAAAGACAACTCCTTTGACGTTGGTAGCGCACAGTGCGGCGACGACCTCTTACTGAACCGACTCGCGCATACAGAAGTGCGTTTCGTAGATGACTTAAATGTAAGTTACTTTGCGCGTTGTGAAGAATTGTAAAACAAGGTTTGTACACTTCGCGAAAGACAGTGCAAGCGCGATACGAGAACTAATGAGCACATAACCCAGCAACACGAGTAAATTTTTTTCTACACCTTAGTGCTCGCTTAGCGCCAGCGCTGCTCATCGCAATTATGAATTTCTAACAACCTACCCAAAATTTGCCACTATAGCTGTTCTCACTTTCGACTATCATGTATAGAAAAAGAGGCATCGATGTCAGGGGCAATGTCCATATAAGTACAACCGATAGGAAATTGCTTCCTTCTTTCTGAGTTATCTTACTTTTGTTCGATTACGATGTAAATATGGAATTATGAGGAGGTCGCAGACGTCTGCTCTCTTTCACAACAAGGGGACGCTGCCTCTGAATAACGAAACGGTGAAAATCACACCCAGCACCGTCATCCTTGTTCAGGGAAAGAAGCACGTTGTAACAAGTTAAACTCAAGAAACGTCCCGAAAATGCAACACGTACACGCTATAAACGCAACTGCACTGTTCGTTTCAGCAGACGCCCTGCAGCCGCGTCTTGCCGCAGATTGCTTTGGAATGGAGTGCTGCGTAACCAAGACTTCATCTCAGCATATTTCTTTGTTTTCATTGTTGATTTTCCAGCGGTTCTCGGGACAGAACGAAAAACAATAATAACAAGGACAATTTGCTCCCTCTTTGGTCGTATCTCTGTACGCCGGCTACGTGAGAACGATGCGGGAGTCAGTCAATGCCGTACTGGAAGCCTCTAGAGAACGTGTTCAGGAGCACTTGGCTGGAATAAAACACTTGAATGCAGAGGGCAGAAGAGGCTTCGGTGGCGTAATGAACTCCTCGCACGTCCCTCGTTGATGCGAAACGCATCGAATGACGAAGCTGCTCCGGCGGTCATTCGCATGCATAGCCACATTCGCCGCATTTTCTTGCCTAAGACACTCGCTCTGAGATTGAGCGCGCGCCTTGCCTGACGACTGAAATTCGACGAACGGCTTGCGAAACCCGAGCGTTCCTTGCATTACGTAACTCAAGACGAATGCAATACGACTACACCGCGTTATTCCGAATGCAAGAGGCAGCGATGACGTGACCCTTTAAGAGTGCGCAATGACATAGTCATGCACGCAGTATTGATTCTTAGTTATTCCTCGAGTGGGATCCGAACACTTGTAATCAAGTTACGAAGAAAATTTGAAGAAAACAAGCAAGGGTATTACTCATTCAGAAGAAACTCGGGGATAAAACAGCGGAACGGGATTCTTTAGGCATCCAGAAGCAAGCAAAACAGGTTGGCCTCTTTTTGTAATATGGATATTCATCTCAGGAACTTTAGAACAATGCATCACGTTCCGCGCGGGTTCGGTTGATTTGATCGCCCAGTATATGCCTACGGGAAAAAATTCGTGGCGACCCCAACGTTTGACGTAGGTGTATTGGGTGGCGTGTGCACAGAATGACTGGATAAGCCACAGATGATTGTTCCTGTTTATAATGTTGGTATTTCTTACCTTCAAGTTCCGTCTTATTATTTTTGTTATTTTAGATGCGAAGCAGCTCTTGCGCTGGGCTTTGTCCGTAGTTCCACTGGCGACCGTCCGCTTTCTAAACCCTACCATAGCCACCTGCAACATATTGAGCGCGCGCTCGCGCCAAGGAGAAGTCTTCTTCGTCTTGTTCTTCAACCGCCTTGATGATGATACGTGCAGAGCACTTTAGGGGCCCGAGCTGCCGTATGCTGTCCTAGCTTGGCACAACGCAGACAAAACCACGTGTGCTGGCACGCGCTAGCGCGTTCGAGCCTGTGTAAAGGGCTTGGTAAGACGATGTGGCCTCTCCCCCTTACACTCTCTCAGCAATCACGTGATGGCGTCGGGGAAAGAGATTCTGCAGACGCGCGATGAACCCGCGTGGCGTGCTCGAACAAGAGTTCGGAACGAGTAACAGCAACAGCAACTACAGTGAATTCATGGTGTGCTCCACATACAAGGACGCGTTAACATCGGGCAAGGTGCCCGTGATGATCGGAACTTTTAGTCGAGCCATGCGCTCCTTCGCATCCCCACATGGTTCCCTTTAGTAGGAGATGGTGAAATTTTTTCATGTCTTTATTTGTTTCTCTTTGTTTTACTTTCCTTCTTTCTACGTGTTGCTAATACTCACAGATGCGCATCATCATTAATGACATAACTATCTAGTGTGCCATGTTATTGATGTCGCGACATATCAGTCACCACCCTCTATGTAAATCCGGGATGCTTCTCTTCCTAGAAGGAAAGGTTGACATTGCTATAGCGGACTATTGGGTTCCTATTAAAATCCGGAATACTTCACCTCATAATACGTAAAGCTGCCCTTGCCTATAGCCAACTGTGGGGGTTAGGCTGCTACTTGAAGTCCTGAATGCCTGTATACAGGGATTTTGCAAGAAAATAATTCCGGAAACTTGACCGGCTATAAACTGTTTCAAACCAAACATACGCTCTGATATTATAACTATCATCAACCTGAACTACAGCCACCTATGGCCAACTATGTATATGCGTATATTGTTCACAGACTTTTTTTTACCTTAACAGGAAGTCCATAGGTGGAGATCAAGTGCCGCGCAAGAAGCAGCGTGACTCGATGCCCGCGCCAGAAAATTAGATGTTACGAATATTTGCATACGCATTAATTTCGCACGTATAGCAATTAATCGTACGTGTTTCATTTGATCGTATGAGGTTATTTCATGTGGGTTAAATATATTTGTTAAATATATTTCTTTTTTGCGCTTGCCATTTTATTGCGACCTGTCAAGTACGAACGGATGTCACCTTCTCATTCGAAATGTTTATTTGCACGCACCATGTACAATGCATTTTGACTCGATGTAAATTATGTGGCACTTTAAGCACCGTCCTCCTTTCAGCTGGGCCTTGCTTTCGGCGTTTTAAAACTTGCCCCGCTGAGCATCTGCATACTGCGCTGTTTCGGCCTCGAGTTCGTTACTGGCTTCTAGGTGCCATGTTCGCGCTTCGCCTGGTCTGTAGTCCTCCCTTGGACATGCAGGTACTCCCCCTCCTCAACCCTTCTGGAAGGAATAGCGCCGACGCTGAAGTCCTTGGCGGTATTGAGCGGTCCTTGGCGGTATTGAGCGGGCCACTAGCGCCGGAAGCAGCACGCCCGCAGGAGCGAGTGTGGGGCCATCTCGGAGGCTTCACGCTAGACAGAGCTTGTGGACTCATCTTGGAAGTTGTAAATAAAGTTTAAAGTGCATGATGTTAGCCACGAGAGTCAGGGTATATGTCTCTACATCCTGACCAGCGCCGAACGATTTTGAAGGCGAGTGTAGTCACGCTCCATAAGGTCAGTGTTTCTCGCGTTGGTGGCTCTCTCTCTGTCCCTTTTACTTTCCTCTCATTTTTATCCCCACGCCACGTCCCACTGTGCAAGGTATCAAACCGGAAATGCCTGCGCCTAACGTGCAGTCATAGTATGGATGCAAGTTAACTAATACTTGGACAATGTTAACAGATGCGCTGCTTTGTCAAAACAGTTTGAAAGAGGCTGAAGACAATATCTGCATCATTTCCGACTCTCTCTCATGTCGCGCATATGCACCTGGTAGCGACGTTAATTTCAAAGGAGAGCACTTCAGCCTGCATACCTTCTTTAAAATTCTTAGTGAGCATTCAACACCGACAAAATGGCTGCAGTGTACGCTTTTGCTGCGCCCGCAACAAAAACCGTTCAACGTTGTAAGGAGGAAGCTTTGACATTAGGACGTGGCAATTGATATTTTAACTGTATAAGGGTTCACTTTCGTTAATAAATGTTGATTCAAGCAGATGATAAATAGGCAGTATTGGCGGTCTCCACACAGAAGCCTTTGTTTCACTGCAATAGAAAAGAATATTACAACACTGTGTTTTTAAGGCGGGCAATGCGTCTTTGGTGCAGGATGGGAAAGACCCCTCGTACGCCCGAGGAAGAACCTGTTCGTCGCGAGTGGCAGCGGGAGTTGTCACGAGAGCTCTTCGCTGTTTCCACAGCTTTCGCTGCGTTAAACTGCCGTTATTTTTATATTTTTCTAGTCACGCAAACGCCGCAAAAACGAAGTGAACGCTTACCTCACGCGCCCGAAACCACAAGGCACGCTCATTGTCTTGTCATATGACTTTTTGTACAACACACCGGCCTTTCACCATGTGACCCTTCTCATGAGCTGCAATCTTCTTAAAGCAATCAAACATGGCGACAAGGGAGGTATGCCAGCAAGACTTCCACTCTGCATGTTTTTAGGGAAAAGTAATGGTGCAGTAACGGTGTTTCTATGAACGTAAAAATTGGCGTCCGTCCTTTTATAGATAACAGGGATAGGGGAACCAATAGCAATTTCTCCGAAGGAAAAGCTTCCTAGGTGACGGAAAATGCGTCCTACTCCGGGGTTCGCACCCGGGACCATCGCCAATTTGCGACAGTTGCTCCACAAATCAAGCTAACCAAGATGCTAGCAAGTGGCACCGAAAGGGCGAACTAATCGACAATTCGAAGGCGATGGACACTAAATACTGCAAATCAGTTCACTGGAGTCGCGCAAGGTGGTGGGAGGGATATGATACCAAAAATTCCAACCCCGGAATAAGACTAATATTTCAGCATGCTGCACAGTTAATTTGTCATGGTAATTCAATGTGGGGTACACCCCCAAGGGTGCTATTTTTCCTGCTGTATGGAGTATCCTTCCTTAAGCAGTACAGGCGGCGAACTTAAACGGGGGAATTAGTGTTCCTAGCAAACAAACGACGTCATCTCTAACAAGTGATATGAGTTCGAATAATTTTAGACAATGTTCATATTTAACGCGCGAGAGATACTTCAGAGCACGCTGGAAGTAATTACGACTGAAAACTATTTAATGACATGTCCCGAATATCTTAACAGAACTAATAAAACGCCATGTCTTTACTTTGCCACGCAGGAAATGACATGGTCTGTTATTTGTTGTTTTGTACTGCCTATTATGATAAAACTAAGCTAATTTAATTTTCCCAGGTGGGGTTCCGTATATAACGCAAATAAGTTTAAGACGCGGAGACTGATAGTGCATTCACCGTATTAGCATATTTATTTCGATGGATCTTGAATATTTATAGCATGCACTGCCTAATATATGCCAGAAATTTGCGCTGTGTGTTTATTATTTTTATGTTATCAGCGCTAGCTTCATATATTCTTCACGTTTGCGCTTTACTAACATTTATCTATTTGTTAGGGCACTACTACTGGGTACAGTAACTGTACGCCATAAAGTTCTTGTTTCGATCTTTCGCTTCGCTGCTGAATATTCCATGTTTCGTCCCTGCGTTGTTGCTAAGCTAGAACATAAAAGTATTCCCAATTTCACTTCGGTATTTTTAATCGAGCTCCGCGTTATTCTGCTTCACATCCCTAACCAAATAACGTGACCAGCGTAGTGCGTCTGCACTTGTTTGGGAAGCAAGCAGTGCACAAACGGGACATGGAACGTAATGCATCGCATCAATATTTAGTATTTACATTTTCATTTATAGTGCAGTTCGCTCCTGTATGCAAATGATGTCATTTTACCAAAAGTAAAGAAAATCAACGGCCTTGTATAATAATATTAGTCGGGTGTGCTTCTTTTGCGTTACATCGTCCAGGTAAAACGTTCAGAGCAAAAAAAAAAAGACTGCATCTAATCAACCAGTTTGTTTCATTTGGTTTCATATCCTACATGAAATTTGACAACAAAGTCGGCGCACAGGTGCCTCTGTTTTGATTTAATTTACACGCACGTACACGTATCTCTTCTGTGAGGCAAGATGTGACGCATATTCAATGCGGTACCTGTCGTCTTGACAGACGAAATCTACGTCAAGATGGTCCTAATCTACCCCGACTAAGGTTATTTAAAAGTAAGCATTTAAGAACTTCTTATTGAACGTTTCTTTTACCGATTTTAGGGAAGTTTTTTTATATTGGAACGTAGAAGGTCACAAACTCATGGCATGAGTATTTTCTTAAGTAATCCAACAAACCACGCGCTAGTTCACGTAATCGTCATTTACTTTCCACGTGCCGATACAGGCGACAAGGAAACCGAGCCCTCCTGGAGAACAGACATGGTGGCGCTGTGTTGCGTCAGACGGAAACGTATCGTCGCGACGCGATGAATTTTGAATGAAATCGCACCGCAGCATATTCCGGTCAAGACAAAGGCGAGTGGCTCGAAGTACACAAGAGTACCACTTATTGTTTGCGTGTAATCTGTGTTGTATATATGTTTTTTTCTACGGCTATAAGTAGGCTGAAACCATTCGTTCACCAGTAGCAAAATATTTATTTATTTATTTTTGTTTGTTTGTTTATAATTTGTTTATTTGTTTATTTATTCATTTATTTCTTTTTTTGTTGATTCCTTTCTATGCCCTTTGCAATGCTCCTTCCTAACGCATTTCTTGTTTAACCTTCACCCACGCTCCCAGCCAGTGCAAGCGAAACAACACCTCTTTGCACCAGATGAGAATTATACCAATATTCCTTTTTACCGTCCCGCTTAGCCTCACAGCAAACATGCTCCACTTTGCATCAGACTTCCTAGAAGCAATAAATTAGGAGCTGCAACAATACGGCCACAGGCCACGTCCAGTACAAGTAGCCATTTCCGGCCAGCGAATGTCCGAGCTCCTGCTTGAGCCGAACGGCGTACTTGCGCACACCAGGAGCTCATTGTATGGGTCTCGGGCGTAATTGAGCGCCGGTCGATAAAAGCTACGCTTGTGTGGGAGGGCCGCCTCGCAACGGTGCTGTTGCACGAAGAAATGCCGGATCATTTTGTTTTGCGCCGACTTTCTGCTCCCGTCTGCAACGCTGCCTAATGGAGATATAAACCGCAACGCAGGTTGCTCGGGCTGACGGGAGCTGGAACCACTGCCGAGGCAATATTACTGGCAAAACAAACAAAGTCATCCTATTAAGCTGCCAAGAGTGATTGCCTGTGTGAGCTGGGGTTTTATTTGAAGGCAATAAGCAAGCAGATATACATGCCTATTACGATCAGAGTGGACGGCATAATTGTTTCTGCAGTGGCGGCATGTTGATGTGAAGTGGATAGAGGGCATATTCCCCGTAACATTAGAATAGCGAGCACGTCTTGTTTAACCGATTACTTTAATATCGATAGAACGTTCGTTGTTGTAGAGAAACTTCTTTCGATCTTGAGAATTATAACATGATGACTGTTACTGCGCTCCCGAGCTCTCCTAGCAAAATGTGTAATTTAATTTTTCAAAGGGCACCATTATTGATAAATATTCCAATGACAGCTTTCTTCTTCAGACATATACGAATGCAAACACGGCCCTGTCTGTAGTTGGTATCATTTCGTATTCGTGTATGCCTCATCACCAGGAGAGCCGTCGTTAAAATATCAATTAAGTTGTCTTTGACAGTTCATTTTTCTTGTTGGTAAAATCGAATTCACCAATTCGATTGATGCAATACCAGTCATTTCCATTTATTGATTTCGTTTGCTTTCAATTTATGTCATATTAGATCGCTACAGTTAAAAACTACAAGCAGTATCTCATGTGCCCTACCTGGCTTCATTGTCTATTGACCTTCTTTAGGTTGTGACTAACAGGGGCACGAGCGTTTGATCCTCTATCCTTCTTTCGTTTTCTCGTTGAAAACGCTTAGTTTAATGAAGAGATATCTCGCACTGCGTCAACTAGAAGTATAAAAAAATCACAGCATATCCACGGAGTGAATGATGATGAGTGGGCGAAGCTGCGGAGGTTCATCGGTAAACCGTGAATCTTCCGTGAATTCTGCCCAGTACATCATCACCGACGTGAGATCGGGCGCGTTTATACTAAAGGTTCGATGAGTTATGACGACTTGCAGCTCACTTTAATTTTACATGTACGCTGTGAATTTTCATTGTTTAGAAAACCATTGCTTTAGAAAACATCTGGCGTCTTTCGTTAAGCAGCTGGCATCTTTTCGTTTTGCTTTAGAAACATCTGGCGTTCTTTCGTTTTGCTTTTAGAAAACATCTGGCGTCTTTCGTTCGTTTATTTCATCAATCAACGGCGTTTTGAACAAAAGTTTTATTGTTTAATCACGCACAGGAGAAATCTCACCAGGCACTACCTTGGAGGTAAACAACGGCTGCTAATGGGAATGAGAGACAGAAGAAGTCGGCTTTTAGCTAACACTTACACTTTTACTTCTACAAACGTTTCCTACTGGAACATGCCAATGGCTGCTAATGGGGAATGAGAGACAGAAGAATTCGGCTTTTAGTTAACGCGCACGCTGCGAATTTTCTTTTGTTCAACAACGCACAGGAAAAATCTCCCACCGGCACCACCTTGGAGGTCAAGATCTGGTACTAGCGTTACGACTGGTTACGCACTACTACTACTACGACTACGAGGGACGAACGGGTGCCGCCTTAAGGAGCTTCGCCCCTAAAAATATCAACACAACAAGCCGTCTCCAAGGATTGCCACTAACGGAGGAATGATCCCTCATACCAAAATGTGTAAGTTCGAGGGCCGTGCCCTTACGCCAAGCCTTATAAAGCGGTCACGAATAGGGAGCATATAGGCACGGCCTAGACGGCATCGCCTCGACCCGCGCTTGAGTGCTACTCTGTGAAAAATAAAATAAAATAAGTCTCTAGTGGATAGCCGAACTCTCTTGCGACGTTTCTGCCATTTTTATTCCGTGTGAACCCCGTTATTCACTTTCTAGCCTTTGAAGCCCGGCACATTAACCTAAGGGGTTTATGTATTCACAAAGTATGCGCGATTTATTAATTTTTGTGTTGCCCATCTGCGAGCTCCAAACGAATCGCATTACATTTTGCCAGATATGAATAATGAATCTGGTGTTGGATGATAGGTTCGCACACTAATTCTATTTGCTTATTAAACGCATTTCGTCTGCTTAAACGGCTATTATGTAGTTATTTATTCAATTGTGCGCTGATACACTTATTAAAAGCACCAAGGTAGCCCTTTTTTGTACTGTTCGTGTATTTTTTTGCAATCAAGGATTTATTCACGATATTTGTGAAACAGGGCACGTCGAAGCATTGGTTATGTAAAGGCATTCATAGAATTGAACGACAAGCTACCGGCGCCAATATTTGTGGTAAGGTAAGTACGGTAACAGTACAATCAGATATCTTCAGAAAGAACAAGCGCATAGCAAGCACCGTCTAGACGTAAAAAATGCTAGGCTTGTTTGATTTACAGACGTAGCAGAAGATGGCGCACTCCATAAGCACAGCCACGTCGTCTGTTGCCTTTTGCTGCGTACGTCATGACTACGGGGGGGCTGTCGCAGAATCAAGTTGGAACATTGACACACACAATGTCAGTACTGAGCACGATAACGTTCACTGGGCTCTTCTTCTCTGTTGCGCAGCCATAGTTTGTCGCACCATTCAGTGTTATTTAAGTAAGGCTGCACCGCTCATATCAGCACACACACAATGGATGCAAAAAGCGATCACGCACGAAACGATCAGGCCTCGGCCTTCCCATGGCCCTTTTGTATCACTTTTCTTGCTGAAAGATATTGTTTAGGCAATCGCACACAACATCACTGGTCTATTACCACACATAGCACTGGTCTCAATAATACCATACCTTCGATTGCGCGTGCGCGCGTGTGTGTGTGTTTACAAGATACACATTTTCGATAGAAAACCTACGACAGTCAATCTCCTGTTATCTTCACTCACAAACTGTACATCCAGGCGGAAGTGCTTTGCCGCATGAATGCAGCCTCGAATGTCTTTCTTGGCTTCGACAGGTTTATTTTAGCACGAAAGTGTTTTATGGCGGGGTCAACCAACACTTCAGTGACGTATTTCCGTCACGGAAATGACGTCGACAAAATTTAGGCTACACCATCAGATGGCAAAGAAGAAAAGGTTCCGTCACCGGACATCGAACCCACGACCGCTCGGTCCGCTACAACAGGTGCCGGGTACGCTATCACAGACTCTAGAGGATTTACAAACGCGCCTTTTATATCTACCACTCTCCTGGTCGGCGGCGTGGCGTTGCCCTCTGGCAGCTGTGGAGCGGCAAGGTAAAGCAATTCGTCATTACTATCTCCACCGCGATTAGCACCTGCAACGCGTTACACGTCCGTTCCATTCAGCGCATTTTCAGTAGAAGTTCAATTTTGTTAAGGCCTTAACACACCGCGAGGTGGCGACATTAGCCCAAGCGTCGTAAAAGCGTCGGCCTCGGTCATAGCATCACGCTAATCCAAACCAAAAATACCCTTTCGTGGTCAACTCACATTGAGTACATTTGCGGCAATGCTTCGAGATCATTAGGCTACATACGCCGCAAGTTACTTCATTCTACTAATGATATGCGTAAACTAGCCTACCTAGCTCGAGTACGTGGCATCCACTTGGTCTCACCATCGGAAATATCTAACCGAAAAACACGAATCTGTACAAAATAGGGCAGCACGTTTCATTTCAGGTTGCTATGACTATAACACAAGTATCACACAAATTAAACTCGGCTTATCACTTCATCCTTTTCATGATCGTCGGGATATCGCCCCGCTGTTATTGTTTCATAAATACATCTATAACACAGCATCATCATTTTTGCAACTTGAAACTCCACAATATAGGTCACAACGTTTATAGAATCAGTTTAATTCCATGCCCATTTACGGGAAGACTAATTCATTTAACTATTCCGCCTTTCCAAGAGCCATTCGCCGTTGGAACGACCTTCCTAACACCATAGCTTCCGTAAGTAACCAAAATAACTTCATCTACGAACCACACATTTGCTAAAGTAATGCTTTATACCATACCTTTTACATTGTTCTTTTCATAGCCTCATTGTTTCTCCTTAGCAATTTTGCGTTAAATGTTTTTTTGTAATAGCGATGATATGTCGCGTTCGTTCTTTCATTATACTGCTCGTAATTTAATGTGCCACATTTTGTGGTATAAATGTGCTCTCGTTATTGAAAGTGTATTTTCTCCTTGCGTCTCTTAACTGTACATAATCTAAAGTAATTATCACTACGTTCCCGCGTATGTTACAGTAACTTTTTTGTTGTTGTGATTTCTTTATGTATTTATACCCGTTCATTTTGTACACTGTTCAAGTCGCAACACTTTCTTCCATTATCCCCCTTACGCAATGCTTCCAGGGACCTGTAAGGTACTTTAAGAAAAGCAATATAGCGAGAGAGATATATAGGTAGAGAGAGATAGGTTTTCAAGGGAGTTGATGACACGACATAGGGAACGCGGGGACGTTGCCAGGTAGATAAATAACCTGATTCCCACATACTTACCAAGACTCGGAGTTCGCTTGACATGCTACACAACCTGCTAAAATTTTCCTTTTGAAACTGCTCTGTCATTGTACAAACATATCTGGCTAGCAGTCAGACGCTTTTTAAAGGTGTCTTATCTTTACTAATTTGTTATATTTCTATGAAACAGTGGTACTTATTTCCCCTTCATAATACCCCTAAAAAGGGGTATTGCAGAAGGGCTGTTCGTGAGACTTGCAATGATTCATGAGGATCAGGCATGCTACTTAGAAGCGACGTATTATGTTTACGAGCACAAGGTTTACCGACAGAGCAAACAGGATAGTTCTGCAGTTTACTCCATCCAACACTCACAGCTCCACACTCCACAAAGGAGAACGAACTATGGGAAACGAACAATATCATATGAAAGTATCTGTTGGTTAAAACATAACGTCAAGTTAATTTTGACTGCTCCTCCTTTGTTTTTATTATATCTGTATTATTTGCAATTTGATTTCACTTTTCCTTCCACAAATGTTAGAGCCATTTAGGAAATGTTGTGTACTTATGATGTATTTGGTTGGCATTTTGTCTGTTTACGGTTTGCTCTCCGTGATATAACAATGTGTGTGGTCATTAAATGTATATGGTTTGAGATTTTGGAACCCAGAGTGATGCTCATCCATATTTCGGTGCTTTATGAACAGATATGTTGTGAACTTTACGTATGTATGTATATATTATGACTTCTAATATTGGACATATGAAGTTGAAAATAGTGTTTTTTCTCTGTGTTATAGCACTGCTTAAAGCTAACGTATTGAAGCAATATGTTTTAAACAAGAATGCTTATCGTTCTTTTAAGGGTATGTGACGGCGAGGATCCTTGTCGGGCTCATAAGACTTTAGTACTTGCCTCCCTCTTTACGTGTTAAGAAAATAAAGACCTTGAATTGAATTGAAGGCGTTTCATAGAGTACCGTGGTGGTATGTAATACTCGCCAACAATTGGAAGTGAGTACGAAAAGAAATGAAGTTAAAAAAACGGCAACGAATTGAGCAAATCTGTTGAGATTCATTGTTAGTTGCCGTGGAAAAGGCACAGAAGTGAACCGAGAAACGCACTGTACGTTGCACTTCGCTCTTTATTTCATTTTCTTTCGCGATCCTCCCAACCATGAAAAATAAACGAGAAACTGCGAATGAGATAGAAAGAGAAGTTCATAACAAACAAACACGCAAACGCACAAGCACATACATAAAAGGATCGAGGGAGTGTCAGAGTTGCTCATTCAGGCTGCTTGACCGGAGAAATTTCGTCCCGCCTTTGTTGCATTCTGGTGTGAAGATCGTATCAGCCGACAGTCCGAGATTCTCTGCTCAGAAAGAGGCCGTTCGTCGAGGCGTGCCAACGCTGTCTCGGTGAGTTATAGCGAGGCCAATAACGCAGGACATTTTCGGTGGTTTCCTCGCTGCCGCAATTGGCGCAGTCAGCACTGTCAGCGATTCTTATGTGGCGAGCCAGGGTAGGCTTGAGTAACACTTTTTTCAAGCCACAGTAAGAGTATTTTAAAGATTCGGGTGTCTAGACGGAATTGGGAGTGTACGGATGGGAAAGTGTTCATTTTTGGCACATAATTTATAGGATCTTTTGCTTATACTGTTTTGTTGCTAATAAACTCAGTTAATGCCAACATCGGCAAGCTGTAACGTCTCTGCCGAGTTCCCGGTCACCATATTGCTGCGTTGCTACTTCACAGACCACAATCCAAGTTTTCAAAGATTGTTTCGACTCATACAGAATGTCTTGCGTCGAGCTTTACTCCAGCAGCAAGACCATTGTCGCCTCCGTGGTGCCTACAACAACCACAGGTACGCCTCACAATTCCGGGAATCACGGAGAGCCGTCATCTAGACAGGGCCCTACGACAGGCGACATTGTCACTACTCAACGAGGAGTATATATGGCCAAAGGACGCACATTTACACGGGTATCAACTTGAACTTGTTGGCATGGCTTCATCATAGGAAATAGCGCGGGCACACGGGACTAGACAGACAGACAGGGCATTGCCTAACAACATGAGCGTTTATATCGTGTGAACAAAGCTATACGCTTCCTTGGAATAAGATAAACAAGAAAAGATGAGGGGAAGGGGAATCCCTACGAATGCGCTGTGACTATTTCATGAAAACGCAAAGCTCAATCATGGAGGTAATTAATCTCCTTGTCGATTAGTACGATGGAAGGTTCGCTTACACATGATGGCCCAATGGAATGAATCGTGAACGCTTCATAGATATCCCGGGCGCGGCAATAACGATATCTGCGTAAGATACGCGTCTGTGTGCAACTCGAAGTGCAGCCGCACTTCTAGGCCTTTTAGACGTTTTCTAGACCTTTCGCTTCTATTACATGACGTTTTCTAAACGTTTTTATCGTCTCGGATAAACGTTTATAAAACGTCAATTATCCGTTTTGTGCTACCTGTGTTGCAGGTACTCTCGGTTCCTTACAGCGGATACATTTTGCTAATTGTCTTTAAGCGCTTTTGTAGCGAGGACATACAGCCAGGCATACGAAACTGCGCAGGAACAGCAGAAATCAAAATTTTTAGATGCGAAGCATCTTATAGCGGAGTTCAATCCGGTGGTAGTGGTGGTGTGCGCCGTGGCCACCCTTACTGTACATGCGCGTAGCCTTTACACACACCTCTTCTCCACTCACTCTCTCCCATCCTCCTCTCCACCCACCCTCCCTTCTCCTGCGCAACGCCGCGATGAACGCCACCGCATGCGCGTCGACCCTGCCCCTCTCTCTCCTCTCCTACGCTCCCCCTCGCGCGCCTGTCGACCGCGTTCCCCGCTCCCCCTGTGAGAATTAACGGCTAGGCTAGAGGGAAGACACGACGCGTGTAGCGCTCATCTTCGCGTTCCACGACGTGAGGTCGGTAGCATGCCCAACGAACGCCAACGGAACGCGATCGTGCAAGTGCTCCGGCTTCGCATCGCCTCATGGTCCCCTTTAGCGGGAGATGGTGTAATTTTTATTTATTTACAGAGTATTACAGAGTATATTACAGAGTATATTTACTAAGTCGTCTCTTAGACTGTTCCAATCTCTTATACTTTTACGTTGCGAGACCGCAATACGATTTTGAGGCATGCCATATTGGGATGCCGAGATTAACTTTTATCCCCTTTCGTTTCTTTTATCGTGCATATATAGCGACATTTCGTTACGATGTATACGTAAAGCATACGAAACATGGACAACGAATGGAGAGGGGACACAGAGAGTGCTCTATCATTTCCTCCTCCGCGTATTTGAGCACTTTACCTACTTTGTAATCTCAACATACCTGGTGGCTCAGACGTTGAGTACACGGAGTTTAATTGCATTTCATTCCTCATCGAAATGGGGCAGACATAGCCAGGAATAAAACCCGTGCCCTCGAGCTTAACAGAATTGCCATTTCAAACAACACACCAGGATACCGCCTGTTTGTAGGTTCCATAGAAGCTGGCCTTATGCGTGGGCATTGACGTAGGATGGCGTGGTGAGATTGAGGAAATGGTTTCAGAAAGTGTAACGCAGCCTTTTTTATGTGCCGTAATAGATAGAATGCAATTTTCATCTTATAAACGGTTGTCGATAAAACTACACGATGTCGCAACGGTTGGCGCCAGTAATTCGAAACAACAACGTTTCATTCTATCCGCTAAAATATGTCTCTGGAATAAACGTTCGGTGCATGCGGGAAATATAGCCGCGCTTCTACCATTCGTCGTCATTTACAGACCAAAATAAACGTGAGCTGACATAAAGCAAAAAGGTGGAAGCGGCGCGCTTAGCGACGTGTGAATAAATTAAGCTGAAATATCGCATCCACCGGGATAATCAGTCAACGGACAATTCCCAGCCGCGATAGCGTAAGCATTATAGCCTTGAATAACGTCGGCGACTCGCGTATCTCGCCCATCGTCAGAACGTGACGGCGAGTTGCCCTTGTATTTTTATTCCATCCCTTATCACTTTATGTCGATAGGCTGCATCGAGCGTGCTTCGCTGAAGAAGGCCTAACCTTGGGGCGTTAGCTGGATGAGCGAACACGTCCGGGTGAGAGATGGCTTTAATAGATATACTTCGTGGAATTCTTTTTTTTTTTACTTGTCCTAACTCCGACTTTCGAAAAGAGGGAAAACTATTAATATTTCGTCGAGTGGCCCCCACGGCGTACAGGTACCGTCTGGCCCGGAAGCAATCGATGACGGACAGTCCGGCAGTGAGCTTCCCTCGCACGCCGATGAGCGGTGGCAGCAGTGTCACGTTCAGACTTGGCCGTCGGTTACGTGTTGTGCGGGCTTCACCGGGGGACAGCCAAAAACAACGACGACTGCGCGCTCGACAGTTTTCTTTTCTTACTAAACCCGAGTGACGGCCATCAGCGCTCTGATTGGGTTCACCCTGTCGGGCGCACCTCCACGTGAATTTCCAACAACTACAAGAGATGTGACATTGCGAGCGTTCATTTTACCGCTAAGACGAGGAGGAGCAAAGCGTTGGGAAAAGAAAAACTGTACTCCACTAGAAAATATCTTAAAACGCTATATTCACATCAAGGTGAGCATACAACAACACGGACTAAATGCGAACGCGTTTGCAACTAGGAAACGCGTTCGCTGCGTTGTCTGATGCTGCTCTCACTGAACATTTGAATGATGCGACCGCGCTTCCACATTTGACGATTCTTCGTGCGATTTTGCGTGGGATAATCTTCAGCGTCAAGACCTGAAGTCTGTGCTTCTATGCAGTACCGTCTCCTGTGGTATTAACGAATACATAGGGAATGCCTACCGCGCAACGCCGGGAGCTGTCGGAAACCTTGGCCTCCGTGTGCCTCTCGACGCTTATTATGACTTCAAGCACAGCAGGCTGGTGTACCATAGGCTACAAAAGCAAAAACTCTTGCCAAAGGCAGATCGTCGGTTTTGAGTTTTACTTGCCGAAACCGCAATCATGGCCAAACGCCATTGTGGGGGACTCCGCGCTAATTTTGTGAATTTAAGGATTCTTAACGAGAGCCTGAATCTCGGTTCATGGATGCTCTTTCCTTAACATATTTGTCTCATCTAAATGTGGCCGCCGAGGCCGGCTGTTGAAACAGTACCCAAGCATATGGCAGCGCCACACCGGTGCCGTTAGCTGTAATGGTGTACTTTCTGTGCGATGTTTCAGTTTCGATTGCAACTGGTGTTCGTATACTCGCGTAGGGGCATAGCGCTGCAATGGGTCGATACGCTCCTCAATCTGTTCCTCTTCTTTCGTTTACTTCATAGCGAGGGTCTCGAATCAACAGAATTAGCGCCTTTAGGTAGCCTGCGATGGTATTCATGATCAGCTGCCAGGTGTTGTCACGTCACCTGGCAAAAAGAATGTTCCACATTCACTACCACTGCTGCCAATGGCGCTGGCTAGCACTGCCAAGATTACAAGCAGAGAACGTGTCACTGAAAACTTTACTGAAGATGTCCGGCGATATTGGGCTGGTTGGGACCACAAGCAGCCCAGCCTAGATGAAAGCCTCGAGTCCTTGGACACTGGCGGCTGCGCGTGCCGGATGGCCCACAGTTGATCGGCAAAGTTGTGGCTCAGCAGGGCCGCCTTCCATCGCGCCCGCCTGTTATAGACTGTCATGTCTACCCCGTTTGTTTAGGATACTCCTGGTGCTCGCTCCTTGTGAACTCCCACATCATGAGCTGCAGCGTCACTCTGGCTCCGCAAGCTTTGCACTTGTTGGTTCGATAGATGTCTTGGTAGCAAAGGCGAAAGATCGCTGACTTCGGATATTTGTGTGTCTGTAGCTATTGCTAGGCAACCGCCGAGCACAAATAATTTGTTCTGGGGACGCATGTCCCCAGAACATGTTCGAATGTTGTATGTCACATTAACCACCGGTAACGTGTCTTTCTTGTGCACATTGATTATTTGCAGCTATGTTCCAATTACTAGACTTGAGTGAAAAATTAAAACAGACAAAAAAATATACCTTCTATGACCTAGTGACTTCACCATCTGCAGACTTCATAAGCTTAGAAATCAATGCGTTGAACAACTCGTCCTGATTCTTATATTATCACCAGGAGTGACCGAGTACATTCTGGTAAACACGAATAGTTTATGTCCATGTAGTTTGTCCTCCTTCCGCTTTGGAGGAGTAGCAACAAATGTTTCTCCAGCGCTGAACGCGCTGCTCCAAGATGATTGTCCAAATGACGAAGCTCCAAGAATATTCTCTTCCTGAGTATCATCAGTACATTTTTTAGGTGTATCTGTTTGTAAGCACGTATTTGTAAATTATCTTTTCCGTTGTGTCTCGATTCTTGTTTCTGCTTCTTATCTTGGATGCTATAGCACACTTAACGGTGTAAAAAGGGTGTTAATGACGCTAACACCCTTTTTCTCATTGCACAACACCCTTTTTTCTTTATATACACCCTAACAGAAGGGTGTGCGCGGAAAAAGGGTGTTAATGTCTTTCATAAGGGTGTTCATGGAAGAAGTGAAGGGTACACACTGAAGCACTAAGCTGCATCCATGCATGCATATTACAATCGCGTGCATTGCGTAATGCGTCTGTTGTTGTACTGCCTTTTCTAATGTTATGATGTCAGTGACATTACGGAAACAAGGAAATGGTGGAGCCATTGGCACAATGTTAATTCTCGTGATCGGTCCCTACGTGGGAGCGGCCCGCTGCGTGTTGAGACACGCACTGCAGGACCTCAATAAAGTTTACCGTACCATACCATAGACAAATGACGAAGTATCATTGCTTCACAAAATAATACAAGGCTCGAGAAAATGTACAAGAAAATCAGCAAACACTTTTTTTTGCACAGGCTCGAGGTGTGCCCTACCGTTTCATATTTTCCACTATACATATCAACCGCATGAACATTTATACGAGGGCACATATACAAATGTAGAAGCAATTTAGAACAAAAGTTGAATTCATTACAAAAACTTTCTGGGTATAAAGCTGTAAGTGGGACAGAACACATCCCGCCCGCATGAACACTTCTTACAAGTTTCGGTATGAACACTTATAATTGTTCGCTTAGCCAATAAGACGGACAAAAAAAGAATTACTTTGCACAGACCAAGATATAGGCTAATATAGTAAAATTGTACATCTGGAATGTATAGAACATAGAGCACGCAATTCTGACATGCATAAATATGCATACATTACACACTGATGCATAAAGTTTCACGGCCCACTTGTTTACGCACGTGCAGTGGAAAATGTACCTGTGATATGAATTTTTCGTCCACAAACATTAGAGTAAGCCGAGGCCTCACTGAGGTGCATTAAAAAAGATGGGACACAATGACACTTGCCTTGTGGTACTAATTAGCCGCCTAATGTAAACATTACGGAAGCTAACACTTCGACACCTGAATTCGTACCACTCATCAATACAAGGGAAACCTGCAGGGAAATCATTATCGGTTCCATATACCATGCCAAAAACTGGCCGCACAATTTCTCCACGTTATTTCCGCACAGAAGCACTTGGAAAAGGTAAGCAAAGACTCGGAAGGAAATCAATGTCACCTTAAGGGAACACACATGAGTAACAATAATGTTAGCACCTCGCTACCGAGCGAGGAAATTGAGAGCATAGGCGTGCTCAGATTTCTCCATCAGCGGGGGGGGGGGGGGGCAAGTCTCACTGCAGCACCCCCCCCCCCCCTTTGCACTTTGTCGTGTCCGAAAGGAACAAAACAAGATCAACCATGGATGAGCCATGGATGCAAAAATGAAAATGAAGCGATGGCGTGCTTCTCCCGACGGCCACCGGGGGTAGAGGTAGGAGGTAAATTGTGCTTCGTATTCACCATCGAAGGTCCTCCATTGACATTTTTTTCGAAGAGCATGCGCAGCCATAACCCTGCGCATTAAAGATGACGCGAGAGGTTCGACAGAGTAAATGTATGGGGCAGAATTGGCGCCCCCTTACATATTACTTGAGAAAGCGGCCGCACCCCCCCTCCCCTCCCTGCGCTCACCTTTGCATAAGAGAGTTCCTAGGACACCACGAACTCCATGCATGTATACATGTCGCCTCACATGCTGCGCCGATTTAGCGCAGCGCGTGCATGACCGCGCATCTCGTAAACTTACGGCATGACAATAAGTGCAAGTCATATGCTGTAAACCCAATGATGGCTGAATGCACGGCACGGCGCACGCACTGCCAACTTCCATCCCACTGCTCAAGGGTGAGAAAAGACGAAGACTACGGCAACTGTGGGAGGGAGCGAGAACTACGCACGCTATGACATCGTATTTGAAGTGAAGGGTACACACACAGAGCGCCACTTTCAACAATGTTTACTTCGAAAACAGCACAGTTTATATGCCCATCAGGCGCTGTCACAAGCGTGTTCGTACTGTCCGTCGTCGTTACCGCGCCTTACACTTCAAATATGCTAAACAAACACGCCCAGTCTGCCATTCTTACAAACTATGACATCGCCTCCGAGATAGCGCACCTTCCATCTCGGAAGCCAAGGCTAGAGCCATGGCTGTGCGCTCCCTCCTTTGCTCCTAGCGCTCCTGGCGATGGAAACAGTCGGCAGTCACGTGATAGCGCGTAAAATCACGTGGGGTGCTTTAGCCTGGAACGCAGGGGAAGCCGCGCCGGCCGCGCTGTGCTTCGTTCTCGCTTGGCTGTGGTTGTGCGGTTGTGCGTCGTCGTGCGGTATAGTTTGGTTTTCGTTCGCGTACAGCGATGTGTTAACTTATATGTTGTGCAGCTGTGATTGATATGCGCGTGGTGTGATCTCAGATGTCGCCCCTACGTTGTGCGTTAGCCATGCGTCTTCTCAGCGAAAGTGGCTGTACGCTGTCAAAAATGGATACGTCGAGATTCAGCCGTGCCATTGTGACGCCATGGTTGGCGGTATGGGATCTTATCACGAATATTCCAGGCGAGTACCTGCTTTCTCTTTTATGTTGTTGTGGTTAGCGCTTGTGTCTTGCGTGAGATGTCATTGTATGTACGGAGCAGTTCACTGCTAAATGGAACAGGGAAGCTTGGCGGCCGCTTCCGCCTGCGACGAATTTCGCGCAGGCGCAGCACCCGTTGTTCTGAACTCGTTCGTCCTTTCTTTCTTTGCTGTCGCGCCGGCCGCGCTTCGAATCCGCGCCTTCGTGAAGCGAATCGTTTCAGCGTCGAAAGTGCGCCGTCCGCGGTGTCGGGCAGCGGTTGTTACGCGCTTCATGTTACATTTGGCTGTGGACGGCTGCGCACAGCCATTTTGTCACTAACCTCAAAGCGCGTGTGTAATACTCGGATGTAAGTGAATGCCTGCCTGAGCTCAATACGGCGGGACACCTACCTAGGTTATATAATGCAACAGGGTCGACAGTTGGGCTACTTGGGGACTCATAACGCCCGTGTTAAGCTGCACACGAAATAAGAAAAATATGAAAAAACTTACTTGAACGAAACACTCGCTAACGTTCCTTGTTCGTGTTTTCTCTGCATTGTGCAGTTTCGGGTGTAGCTCCCCCTCCCCCCCCCCTCCCCCCCACACACACACATCATGATCTTTGGCACGTGCAGTTTCACGTTTTCCAACCGGTTGATCCTCCCCTTTCGGCCTCTATCGCGCGCGGCGAAACTTATTTTGACGGTCCATGTACTCAGCGTTACGGACGGTTTGCAGTCAGATCAATCGAATTTGTCGAACGAACAATAACGCGCAAAAGTGGAATGGAAATCACGTTTGTGTTTAGCACGCATCTCCTAATGTTGCAATATACAAACAATCGCAGCAATTTTTGTTTTTGTCTAACCCCATTTGAGGTCAGAGCTGCCATGTCGGTCTTCAGATAGGTAGTGAAAAGAGGAGGGGGGCCACATAATACTGCCCTGCGGGCTTCAGGTTGCCGACCCCCTGTTGTAGAATATTCTTCTCACCCGGTCCTCTCCTATCAGAGCGCAGGTGCCGCGTTTAAGTAAGATATCACTAACACGTAATCGTTCCAAGCCTGCTAAGGTAAAGTCGTAATTGCGACGAATCGCCCCTGTCGTAGTGGCTGGCCATATGCATACCGGTTGGCGCATGCCGCGATCACGATTTGTCGCGGAAAGATTAACCGTGTCCCTCAACTTTTGATATGGCCGACGCTACGCAAAAAGGTCTTTCGTCATTTGGGAAAGCGAAAGGCCTTGCGAGGGCCAGCTGCCTTAGTTTCCGCGACGGACGCGTACTTCGCGGTTCATCACAAGGAACGAAGGTGGCAGCCAATGGCGGCCAGGCGCGTTTGGGTCGTCACCTATTTAATCCGCGCAGCACGCATACAACAGCGCTGTGGCAGATGGCTTCACTTTCTTGTGGTTATAGGGCTGTGCCGTACTGGCAAGTTCGTAGATGGCCGTAACCGCGTTTTTCGTGCTTTACGGTGTTTATAACGGCGTTGCCGCATGCATTCGCGCTAAGTCAGGCGAGAAGGGGGGGCGCAAAGTCAGCCCTATACATTGTAGGGGGGGCGAGAAGAGGGGCGCAAAGGCAGTCGCATACATTGACATAATAGGGAGGGGGGCGCTGCGACGAACCTTCGCCCCCCCCCCCCCTGAAGGGGAACCCTGCACACGCCTATGGCGTCGGCCATATCACGAGTTGAGGGACGCTGTTAATCTTTCCGAGACAAATCGTGATCACGGCATGCGCGAACCCGTAGGCATATGGCCAGCCATTACCACAGGGTATACATAGTCTTGGTTGGCGATTCGTCGCAATTACATTTTAACCTTAGCAGGCTTAGAACGATTAGGTGTTAGTGATATCTTACTTGAAAGACATGAATGCGTAGCACTCACGTCTTCATTTGTTCGAATTTGTCCGAATATTCCAAAAAGCGTGATTTCACATTTTTAGCCCAATATGCTAATAATTAATATATTATCTAAATACTCGATTCGTATTCGAAATTCTGAATACATGCACACACCTATTAACTACCGATCAAGACACAACTATAATTGTTATTAAAGGAAAGTAGTTGTTCGAGGGCTAGTTTCTTTGTTAGACAGCGCTTATTAATGTCTGTTGGTTTCATTTGTTGCGTATATGACAATTTATACAGCACAATATTTCGCCTAGGTTGATCACAGAGCTAATAGGTGCTCCATATATTAACAATTTTTTCCAGCTCGTAAAACAGAAGCAGCTGTAGAAAACGTTCACCACTGTGTGCGCCTTCTTTTTTTAATGCACAGGGAGACCAGTAGCACCCATAGCATCAGCTTTGTTCCCTTTGCCGTTTGTTCCCTGCGCAACTAATTATGCATGCCATTACACTGGCACTAAATTTTCTGCACTGTACAGGACATTATACTGTAGCGAACAATATACTGTAACGAACGGGTCTGGGGAAGTAGGTGTGTATTCACGTTGTATTAGTGGTCGAACACACAAGGACACAATAAATAGCGGGAACGTGTTTACGATTGTGTTTGCGCTGTAGTACAAGGTGCATATGCAGTACACACTCGCAATGCATTTTATTTTTCAATGCAGGGTGACATTCTTGCAATCCCTTGTGCTCCATCTACTGACAGCGGTATTTCAGAGGTGCCATATGTTGCATCAACTAGACAGTGGTGTTCCAGTGGGTCCAAGTGCATCTACTTGCGGTTTTGCATATTTCCCCTACCTCCAGCTCAAACATGAACAATTTCTGTTAAGGACAATGAAACGGCTTGCTGTATGAAAGCGCCCGTTTCCGTTTTGCAGTTTTTAGTACAACGGGCGATTTTCGGCATCTGTTTGGTTGAATTATATTTTTAGTGTTGATATAATGCAAAGGTCTCTTAGTTTTCGAGCGAAGTAGGAATGTTTTAGATTTTTTGACTATTCAAGACATCTTAATAAGGAATTTTTATTTTAATTTAACAAATCATTTTCAAGTATCAGGCACCCTCATTGGCAGGTTCGATCAGCTTATGTTTGTTGTCAAAGCGCACATAACACGAATTTTGTTGTGCGTAAAAAAAGTTTGATCATTACCCATGCCTGTTTTTTCCCAATGTTTCATACCTTTCTATATCACAGCATGCAATAGATATTTTATATTTTTTGAAAATCAAGTGTTTTGTTTTGCAGACCAGTTTGACTGCATGTGGAAGCCATATTAAGCATTGCTTTCTACATATGCTTGTACATGATGATGTATATACATATTTATATGTGTGTACTACTTCTGATTTCATTTCATGATCCTTAATATGCAGCACAAGTGGGTGATGACCGAATTTGAAGCTTCAGATGAACACACGAGGCTTACGCATGGATCACTGCAGATTTCACTAATTAGGGGTGTCTTTCCAACCAAGCCCTCCTTATGTGAACACGACCTTTCCCAAACCAATATGAAGACGCGTTTGTGCAAATTCGGTAGGACACCCCGAATTAATGACATCCGCAGGAACACATGCACGACGCCCTTTGTGACCACCTAAAGCTTCTGTTTCGGCCATTACACATGACGCGAAAGAAATCGTGTACATCATTCCAACGCCCATACAAAAGGGTGTTAATACGAGCTAACACCCTAACACCCCATAAAACTTTTGCTGAACACCCTTTCTTTAGGGTGTTAACACCCTAATTGAAGGGTGTAGACAACACCCTAAGGGTGTCCGTCTGGCGACAAACGGATTTACACCCTTAATGGTGTAAAAATGTTTAGTGTGTACGCTTACCTAAAGCTCCCAATGAGGCCAGTAAGCTATCTCCACATAATTAAGTATGCATAAAAATCATTCAGCAGTCGAGCCTGCGGTGTTAACACATACATTCGAGAAATACTATCTTTGTCTGCTTTTCACGTTCACACCGCGATGCACAAAGAAACGAGTGTTCAGAAAAAGTGAGTATCTGTTTTGCTACATAAAACAGAATGTCGGCAGGAAAACATACACACATACCAGTAAAATGCGAGCAGATGAGCAATAATGCAACAAGAAACGATATACTTGAATGCAGAGCCGTAGTGCCAATTACCACGATACTTTAAAAAAAACACAGGAAATACAAATAAATTGAGTATATGTATGCGAGTAATCTTACCCGCACAGTAGGAAGCTTTACGTATATGTATAGATACCCAGAAAAACTAAACATTTTAGGTCATGACACATTATCGAAATGTTGACTGAAGGAAGCTTTCTTACTAAGGTCAATACAACGCGTGAAGTCATTTATATCCGACTCATCAGCACAGCGTGAAACGTTGCCCAGCTTTCTTTCTAGCACACGCTGCTGTTTTTGTTTTCACTGCAATCCTCCCCAACAAAACGAACAAGCGTCCAAGATTACCGGCACATGGTATACATTTCAGAAAGAGACCGCCTAGCTTTGACAAGGGAATCTCGAAACGTTTTTCATCACAAATGGCTTCGAAGAGGAAAGCAACAAATGCCCATATTTTACCGTCATTTTTCTCGGAGTAAGTACGCCCTGTCGGGCTCTGTCATGCTCTCTAACGTTGAAATATTATGGTTGGATAGCGAAAACAACACTTACCTCTAGCCACCCCAACGGAATTTCCGTCGCTTGTTCACCCCGATTGTCAATTCTTCTTGTTTGTTGTTGCAACCGACGTTATACGTACTCTCAGTTCGCTCACATTTTATCGCCTTCGAACTGTCGCCACCATGATTATCCCATCTCAGCGCTGTTGTTTTAGCATCACTAGAAATTCGCCATGTTAGACGTTCCAATGCGATTTTTCCGCATCGCGTCATGCGACTTTTGAAAACTTTTTTTTTTCTCTCACGTAAAAAAAGTAACTTTCGTGCCTTGGGTGGTTTATGCGCGAACCCGAGACGCAAATACTTCCGCCGTCATTTACATAAGTTCCTCACTGCGACGCTCCCCGTAAAAATCCACGTGCATCGTTCGTTGTCTCTGTGCTCGTTCTACTCGCGAGGCAGGAATAAATCATACTAACTGCTTAGACGACTTCGACAAGCTTCGCTACGAATGCATAGACCCATGCTTCGTAGTTCTTTGTCATGCTCCAGTGAACGCGGTGTTTCAGCTTACCGGCTTCTCAAGGCTACATGTCTCGCATTGATCTACGCTTGGCCCGAATCAGGCGTTTCTTCTTGGCACGTCTGACGTTTTGTAAAGCCAAGCCCTGCTCGCGAGCGTAGACGCACGACTGCGCTGTCGGGGCGGGTGTAGCCCACCTTCGTCGTTTGTAGATGAAGGCTTGTTTTGCTCGCCATAAACACTAAACACGATATCTTTATAATTTTTCTGCAGAACAAAGGCGGAGGTTGAGGAGGAGTTAGGCCTAAGAAATACTCGGCTGACTTGGAAAAGTACATCAAATGTGTCGAGTGAATAATGAGCATCCGAAGCTGTTATAGACGGCACATAAACAAGCAGAACAAATGTGAAAATACCAAAAAGAACCGCGGATCGGCTATCGCTTCGTGTGATCTCACGCTGAGGACAAACTTTAAGGTATGTTTTCTCCTCATTATTGATACTAGCTGAGTGTATGGAAGCACGTAGGGAAGGGTGTTTCAGCACCCCTAACTTGAAACCTGTGGAGGGCTGAAGCATGCACTGTGCGCCGGTGTTTCTCGCAGCAAAATCACTGATAATGGGCAATGAGTGACAGAAGAAAGATTAGACACAGAGACCCGCAGTCCGCTTTTAGTTAGCGTGCGTGCTGCGAATCTTTATTGTTCAACCACGCAGAAGAGAAATCTCTCACCAGCACTACATTGCAGGACAAGATCCAGTGCAATATATACGGGGTGGCCGGTGAACGATTCTGCAGGGCGAGCAGTCGGTTTTTTCAGTCAAGGAACTCGCTAGAAGACGCTGCCTGTGCCGGCGTTGTCTCTCGCGGGCGAGGGCGCGTTCCCTTTCCTTGCGAGCTGGTAGTTCGTTCATGGCAGAAAGAGCGTTTCCATAGCGAACGCGCGCTATTGGCTCTCTCGCGCCACAAGGAGAGCGCTGAGGCGGTGGCGCCCTCTCTTGCGCTCAAGCAAGTGGACACTCACGACAGCACACGATGATGCACGCCGACACGCCGAGACCCTTGCATTTTCGATGGAAGCGAAAACGTTGAGGCCCGTGTACTTAGATTTAGGTGCACGAAATTTCCGGAGCCCTCCACTACGGCGCCTCTCATAATCATATCGTGGTTTTGGGACGTTAAACCGCAAATATTAATTAATTAATAACGCCGACACCCTAAGTTGCTTCGCCCCTAAGAGTAAGAGCCGGCCATTCAGTGCTGAGTTTCGTCTCGTTGCTACCTTGTTCAAGGTCACTTAGCCGCCTTGGATTGTCTCGTGCGTTAGTGTAGGTGCAAAGAGACGAGTATGATCGGACAAGTCTATACATATACTTAATTCTTTGAAGAAAATTAAGTATCTTCGCCATATCAAGGCAGCCACTCAAAGATGATTCATCATAAATAAATGACTCAAGTTAGAGAAAGGCAGAAAGGTTAAGCTTGTATGCGGCTCCTCGAAAGGCGACCACAGTCAGCATTTCAAAACAAAAACGCTGCTTTAAGTGACAATAATATTTTGCGCAGGGTGTTCAGAATCAAAGTAACCGATAGAAATGGCAGGGCCTCAAAGAGACCAAGAGGTTACTAGAAATTTGACTAGGAGCTGTGATTGCAGCAGTCATCGAGGATGTCACGTATCTTTCACTGAACGAGAAAACTTTCAGTTCACTAAGCGAGCTCTTATATTCCCGCGCTGATACGACCTCCCGAGTGGCCTTGCTCGTCAATTGGCCTGGTGTGCGACCGATGTTGGCGCTGCGAACGGCGCCTGTATGACGTCAGAACGGGGATTCGCGCGCTTTCGTCTGCTACGTAGATGCGACGTAGATGCGACCTCCGTTGACGGCCTCGTACGCGCATTCAACGACGTGGCCTGCGTCGTACACCGCCTCGCGCTCTATGAGGCACCGCGACCTTTCACAAGCTTTATCTAAATACTTGTAGATGCTGGAGAACGGCACGATTACTGAAATATCGAAGGAAACACCCAAACTAATGAATATCGTACGGCGGAAACAAAATAACGAGCGAGAACACTCACACATAGTTTCACTTTCTTACCAGCAATGCGGTCGGTGGCATCGACGCACTCGTCGGCCATTCGGGGGATTTCTTCGCCCTGTCGATTGTGCCGCAACTAAAACAAGTTCAAGATTACACTCGAAAACGTTCGTTGCAGGCGTTAGTTGACCCTCGCGAGGCTGTTCGTTCGACAAAGTTCCCGCTTAAAGCAGACGATCCGCATACAGGAGCATCGGCTGCTACAGCGCGGTTGAGAGCGGAGTCCCCGCTCTGACGTCACACGCGAGAGGGCGCCACTCCAAGATTTCGAGGCCAATAGCTGCGTAAGTGTAAATTCCACGCTATCGACCCGTGCGAAGTGCGGCCAACTCGACACCGCTTCGAGCCGCCCGTCCGCCAGTGTGCCAGTCAGGGAAGCCGACTTGCGTCATCTCTTGTGGACATGCCTTGGACTACAAACGCCTCGTCGACGCCACCGAGAACGTGCGGGGTTTCGTACCACGCGGCTAGGCCTAAAGAAGTTCTAGGGTCCACACCGCAGGTCTCTTCTATAGTATACCTAGGTACGAAACGGATCTGTCCATTGGGGTGTCCCGTGCTTTACTTCCATAGGCAACCTAACGCCATGAAAAACGATAATTATTTCATGAATTTTAACACAAAAAAGTTTTATGCCGATGTTCACCAAGACTTTACTAATGGCATTTCCGTCACGGAAGTAACATCGGTAAGCTGCACACGAATAGACGACAAATAAATAGAAGAAACGTAAAAGAGAGCGGTAGGCCGATAAGTTGGGGGTGGTTTCTTGGCACGCATCAGCCAGTTGTAGCGAGTGCGGACCAAGAAACCACCGATACGTTATCGGCCTACCGATAACGCTGCCACGCGGATGCACTAATCACGTGGTTCTTTTTATATTTCGCGGGCTTTCTTTGCAGCTTAGAAAAAATGGTGTACATCACAATTTCTTTATCGCAAATAATGCCGTGGGGGTTTCTGAAGACGCTCTCGAAATTTGCAAGTCGCATTTCATGCCTAAAGTAAATATTTAGCAATTTATTTAAATAATCTGAATTAACAAATTAATTACAAAACAAAAAATGTCTAGCGCAAGGTGGCAGTTAGTAATTTTCAACTGATTCCACTCAGCTGCCTCTAATATTGTATGTTTTAACCCTTGACTAAAGATAGCTGGGACACCCCGAATATGCTTCATGCTCCCAGAGAAATTAAAACTAAACAGCATTTAAAGCAACCCGCCTTGCAAGCTTAGCGGCTGGGGTGTAGCGCTGCTAAGCTCGAGGACGCGGCTTCGATTCCCAGCTTCGGCGACGGCATTTGAATGTGAGTGAAAAGCAAGAATACACATTTACTTCGACTTAGACGCATGTGTGAGAATCCCAGGTGGCGAAGATATTTCTGCAGCCTCACACTAAGGCGTGCCTCATAATTATATCATAATTCCTGAATGAAAAACCCCAGGATATTTCTGTTATTATTTTTTAGGTTTGATTGTAGCTACTTTTGAGATGAAACATTCGGGAAACAGTGATCAGCAGAAAACGCGCCCTTCTCAGGCGCCCTAGAAAGTCTTAACTAGATCTCCGATAGGTGTAAGTGATAAAAGAACAATTGTGAGCCAAAAGAAAGAGTTACCGTGCTGTCTTTTATGTGACCTATGCATGGATTTCTTATTTGATTTTCTGCGTTAAAATCGCTTCTGTTTATTCCATGCCGTATACAATGACGTCAAGTTGTATTCGACTAGAGCTTTTCGCCGTGACAATGCAATAAAGAAGCAGTTGTCAGCAAGTAGCCCGGGCAGTTTTGACAATATGGTGTCTGCTGGTATGCATTGAAAGGAACATATGGTGACTTTGTTATTAAACATTTTTTATTACGATAGCAATTATATAGACAGTCTCAGATGGAAAATCTCCGTCCCCGTCGCCGGCATTCACCGTATATGTATCAGTATGTATATATGTAGAAAAGCCACAAAGAAAAATAATCCTGAAATTCTTTCCCACGCGCGGAATCGAACGGGCGACCTCTCGCTTTGCAGCCCGCCGCGTTAGACGTTAGGCCATGACAACGGCGAGCTAATTATATACACCATGTAATTCAGCATGATTTCTTAGTTGCCACATAGATGGCGCGACGTGCGCGCGTGTGGCGCGCTTTAAAGATCGTCGCCCCGCTCCTGCGAATGCCGTTGCTCTTCGCTCTACAGGGCGTGGTCGCTTTCGTGCGCGTATCTCGAGGAAAGAAGAGGCGGCCGGTTGGGTGCTTCGCTTCGCTCGCTGCAGCGGCCGCGTTTGCGAAAGGAGCGGGCTATTCAAACAGAAATAAGTAACAAGTGTGACAATTAGTTCACGTTCGTCTTGTGTGTACCTGTTCGTTCGTTTCGTGCATCCTGCTTTATGTTTGAGCAGTGGGTTCAAGTGTCGAGCTGTGACGCATTAGTTCGCGCTCGTCCTGTGGCGTTCTTTTCGTCCGTGCTTTAGGCTCGAGGGACGCGCTGGCCATTTCGAGCTGCTTTCCGCTCTTCGCGTTACATTACAATTTATTGCTATAGCATTCATTGCTTCGCCGTTGCGGCGAAAACTGTGACATTTTACATCTGCCCGCGTCAGAGTTCTGGTGAAGTGGTTTTAATTAAACTGAAGACATCATGCCCAGCAAGAAACTTTCACGGCTATCTTTTTTTCGTGCCGTGGCTCCTTTATTAGAGGTTTGTTAGAGAACTTTTCAATTTTATGGAAGTTTCTTCCTTGAATGCAATTTTTTTTTCAGAACCAGTTAGGGATTAACACATCAATGCTTGGCAACTATTCATCGACGAAAGGAAGAAAGAAATACAGCAAGCAGAAAGAAGCGAAATTGATGATTCGCCCCCCTGAGGCGCAACGGGAAACCACAGGCGTGGAAAAGCGCTGCAGCAGCAGGCCCAGAGCACCACGATGTTTTTTCGAGATAGTGGAAGCCTTCGAGCGGAAATTATGCGCCGCGCTTGAAACAACTCCGGAACGGGAACAGTATGTAGTATTTATGTCTTCAGCTTTTATCCTTCTTATTTATTTCTTTATTTTATCGTGTTGCAGAGATTCTACTCGCTGACAGTCCTTTTTTTATCTTACCGAGCTCGGTAGACACGTGCTTTTTACAACAAGAGGAGGTTTTTAATTAAGAAACAAGCGAACATGGCTCCACTAGATTGCCGAGCGCATGCCACGTACACAAAGCAATTCCACTGAAAGTTCACTGTGCAGTATTTAAGATGGTTTCTGCGTAAAATGTTCCCAGGAATTCACGCCGTGCTCAGAGCGACTGCATTCCTTTAAAAAGCGCCGCGATATTTGGAACAGAAACAACCGTATATGTAGTGACATTCCAAAAAAAGGAATCTCACAAACGTTGCACTTACTGGACTACCCTTCTTTGTTTGGGTCTGTATTCATAAAAACGTCTTACGCAAGAACTGTTCGTAAGACAATACTTCAGCGAATCTTCATGCTGGGCATATCATTAAGGGAGCTGAATGACAAAAAAAATCTGTACGAAACAATAGCTTTGCGAGTTCGGCCTAGTGTTCTTGACTTACCATGCCACCCAATGCATGTGTCACAGCCTGGCACTTTCTTTGTGTCCATTAGCATTTGCAGATATCTGTATCGTACGCCGCGGTAGTATAGTGATTACGGTGCTCGGCTGCTGAACCGAAGGTCGCGGGTTCGAAGTAACCCCGGAGACGGACAAGCCTGGAAACAGGGCGTTCCCATCGTCCGAGCAGCGTATCCGGGCAGCTGAGCCACCGTGGTGCGCAGAAATCACCGTCCCGGCTGCCGAGAGGACTCCTGCTGCCAGTGGCTAGCCACGGGACGAGCCCGGGTGCCTGCCGCCAGATTCCACGCTCGGTACGTGGGCAGGAAGGTGGCCAGCCGCTTTGCCAAGGCCAACCCCTTCTGTAACTTCCGCGCCGACTCAACCCATCGTCCGCTCCACGAGCGCCGTCGCCGTCAACGTGTCAGCGACGACTCCGCCGCCCGAGCCACCGCCAGCAACTCAAAACCGGTGACTTTGTTTCTCTTGAACGTTCCTTGGAACTGAGATACATTTTATAGCACCGGTCACCATGGTGTTAGCCTAGGCGTAGCATGACTTTATTTGGTGCCGTTACCTGTTCTTTTTTTTCTTTTCTCTTCTTTCCCGTGTGTGCGATAAAGTTAATTTTTTGTGTGTGTTTGAAAATGGCTTCTTTCCTTTTCCGGTCAGAGGCCTTGCCTCAAGAAAACAATCTCAAAACACTAAACCTGCATAATAAGTTTAGCAACATTGCAAAGATTTTGACACATCTTCAATATCTCGACATTCTTTTCCAGTTCCGTTCTGTGGATGACGCCGAAAGGACGTGTTTGGCCGTGTAATTGTGAGCGCGATTGTACTCTAAATCCATACGTACTGTAAGTCACTGTAGGAAACAGTGCTAGATAATAATCCCTTGAACAAGTCCCCGATCAGTCACGTTTGCTGCGGTGGGACACAATCTCCACTGAAGCAAAGTGCTAGTCATATTTATAGTTACCTGCCCCGCGTCCCTAACTATTATTACTATGGGTTTCAGTGTCTTAAGATCTCACTTGTGACTCTTCACACTCTCAACAGTTAGGCTATTGGAATGTGCACCGTACATCACGGATGTGCGTAACAAAAGATAACGCTTCCGCACAATTTCTTCCAGAAGCGGGCGAATAGTCAAACCAATCGATATTGAACATAGGCGCTCATATTGATCAATACGACATCTACTCTTTATCCGTTTATTGGAGACTGACCCGGCATTGCCATTGGGTGTTACAGCAGGTGGCAGCACAACATACATGCCATGAAATCCTCATTTTGGCAATATACTTGTTCTTCAGACAGCCTGTTCCATTCTCCTACACACTTCGGGAAAAATGAATTAGCGAGCATCCACGTCCTGGGTCAATGATGAGTACAAAATTGTTATGATTTTGGCGTGTGAGTAGGAAAGATGAAACGCGCATATTTGTACGTAAGAAGTAAGGTTCCGGAGCTTTCGTTAATAATTACGCAATAATTATCTCATCTACTAAACCAGAGCGACACATGACGTTTCCTGTAAAGCTCTAACAACTGAATTGACAACTGAATTGATTTATTGCAAAAAAAAAAACCTAGATTTACGTGGAAGGCTTTTAGGTAAAAAGTGCCAAAGGTATCCTTGAGAAGGAAACTGAAATCTTTTTTATCATTATACTACATTTTAAAGACGTAATAAAACCGGCCTTTTAGAAATAACGCTCGCTCGAAACATTATGGTATTACAAATATCCCAATATATCTAAAAACCTGCAGGGTTATACGCTGTCGCTGAGACGCCTTTGCTATTAGCAGAGTGGGTAAAGAGCGTGCGCAAACAGAGTCATTATGAACTTCTCGCTGCTCATACCTGGAAGTTGTCGTTTCTTGTAGATATCTGCGCGGCAGAGATGGAACTTATTCCTTGATCAATGATTTTGCTTTTTGTAGTCTTTTTCGTCCGCAGAGCAAATGTTCTACGCTTGATTCGTGGCAAATAGGGATTGCGTTCAGATGTGCACCCGACGGTAATATTTCCTAATCATATGCTACTCTAATCAAAGCAGCCCAATTATTCGGTTAAGTTTTGGTTCAGCAGTTTGCTGTAATACGCACTTGGAATTTTGGAGCCGCCTAACTTGCCATGTAATGAGTAGGTACAACGAGGTAAGGGTAGCCTCGGTTAAAGTACACTAGGCGGCATATATTTAAAAAAAGCCTCGCACCAGAAATGATTCAGTTAGACATCTCAACCATTTTAACTTTGATTACAGCGCAAGATATAATTTAAGTTTGCTTCTCGGTGGGATATGAAAGAAAACTCCAATGCAGTGGAATAATATCATTGGGAAATGCGGACGCTGTTCACTACCACAAGATAAACATTACTAACTATGGCGCTGGTTAATTTTTTTTTGTTGTTACCGAGCTTGCACGTGTAAAATCACACTCGGAAAGCGGCCTTGGTCTGGTTGCGCAGGCGCTAAGGCAATAAATTTGCAAACAGTGCAGGCTAACCAAGAAGGGCTTAGTGAACTAAGCTCTGCAGATCCTTCCACAGATAGTTTTTCTTTCAGTTTGTTACGCCTTAGAGACAAAAATAAGGTAGTAATCCTGTAAATTGTCTAATAATACTTCGCTCGTTGTAACTGGTACTTTATTTCATTCTGTCTGCCAAATACCAACACGGATAGAAATGTGGATGCGTATAATAAAGCGTTTGACGAACAATGAACACTGGTCGGCGAGCACAACTCATCCCCCGTGGCGACTTGCCATTCCAAAAATTGTCACATCGATTCCGGGGTTAACTCGAAAGTGTGCCATGCCCGTTATTGCAATAAAACAATTTACTTTAGCCCATCTTTACACGCATTATGCTGATCGTATTAGCGTTTACACTGATGGGTCATGTAGAAAAGAATGTTCTACGTCAGCTTTCTATATACCTGAATACCAAGAGAGAAGAGCTCTTCGGCTCTGTCACTTTACGACGTCCACAACGGTAGAACTATTCGCAATACTTTCTGCTTTACGCTACATATGTAGAAAGACAGGGCCACTACGCTGGGTAATTTTAAGTGACTCGCAATCATCATTAGTATGTATTAAAGACATCAAGTTAGACAAAACATATAACAAATTAACATATGAAATTCGGTAGACATGCGCCATAACAAAAGAGTTACATCATGATATCATTTTCCAGTGGAAACCAAGTCATTGTGAAATCACCGGAAATGTCACAGCTGATTGTTTGGCACATGCTGCGCATCACGATCACGATTTATCTTTATTACCTCTCGCGGCGAGTGATGCACGATGTTTCTTGAGCAAACTCTGTGGTCGATTGATTGTCCAAAGAGACTTGGTTCGCGAATGGAGCTTAACACTCTCAATTATATGCAATCGATCCTGGAATGGAATTTCAAATTCCAATTAAAATTAGCCGTTCTGTAGAAATACTTATTCACAACCTACGTCTAGGCACTGCCTACACTAAGAGCTTCCTATATAGGATAAGAAAAACTAACTGGGCTACATGTACATGTGAAGAGGCAGAAGAAGACTTAGAACACCTCCTTCTACCCTGCAAAAATTATGCTGTTCCCCGTAAAAAAATTCTTACAAAACCTAAACAGATTCGACAGATGGCCGCTATCATTAGCAAAAGTATTGGGTCCATGGCCAACAGAAACTCTTCAAAACATTGCTCCACGCGCCCAAGTACAGTTTTTAGAAGAGTCGGGAATATCAAAAAGTTATTGATTCACATTTGCAATTATTCTTCACATTGAGATACTTCTGGTCACATGTTTCGCGTTGCCTCTTGTGATTCAAGACAGCTGTGTTTAAAGTGTGGGCAATGCCCAGTGACTTTTGTGTGGTGTGATCGCATTCTACAAAGGACTGTGAGATGAACTCTACGGCAAAGTGTGAACGATTCTTGTGTGTCTTGTGTGTGGACATTGTTGTCGACACTTGGACATTATGCATGACGTGTGCACATTCCTTTTAAAAGGACATTGTCGTGAGTGAGTGTACTTTTATTTATAAGTTCGTGACGATAAATAATAAGTAAGGGAAGAGGAGTAGCCGGAGCCGTCTAGAGGCACCAACGTCTCCCTAAACACATTTAATAAAAAAAAAACAATCGTCTGGCGAGGGAATATACTTGTGTGATAAACATACACTCGCCAAGGTTAAATATAAAAAACAAACAAGGCATCGACGTCTTGGATACGTCAGTACCTAGTTTTTTTTTTAAGTTTAAGCTTGGCCAATGTATGTTTATCGCAAAAATGTGGATTCGGAGTAATAAAATAGCCGAAATACAGAGATACATCGGAGCGCTGATTCTTTTTTGTTCATTAACAGTAAGGGCTATAGTGAACATAAGCATATAGTTACGGTGATAACACTGCTTTCTGAAACCTGTCTAATTACAGGAGTAGTGATACGCATTATCAATTTTCCATTAAGAAAAACGTTCTTGTTATTTACCAGTGTGCAGTGAACATATGGCAAGCAGATTTTTACGGTCTCCCTTCACGTGCGGTCAGTTGTCTCAGGACCCTATATTCAGTTTCCCCTGGAACAAAGTCTTTGATTACTAATACGCTGTTGCCACATGTGCCTCTTATACGATGCCTTTTTGCTCTTTATTTTAATGCAGTTATGTTTTCTAAATATGTCGTGCACCTGAAGTCGTCTTTATCCTGAAAAGTCGCCTAAAGAAATGACACATTTCTCATTCCTGGAATATGGGGTCCTGAACAGCTGGACCCGATATGAGTATTCAAGAAAATAACAATATCTCATCAGCTAAATTCAAGTCTAATTTACTTTAGTACTGAAATTTAGGAAAAGCAGCCCGATCCACAAAAATAAAAATCAGTTTCCCATAAGTGCACACGTTTAAACGCCTTATTGATTTATTTGTTTTTTAATACACCGTAATTTAAAAATTTTGGCGCAGTAAATACCTTGATAATCGATATATTTTGACGCAAGCGACGGCTTTGAAAATTGTGCCTTCTTCAGAATCGGTTCCAGATGGGCGCACTCTGCGAAATTCGTGACAGACTAGCTCAACTGGCTACATATACAGAATTAATAAAATACTGCATTGTCGTGTCCATGCATGCATGTTAATCATGCGTTGCCTTTTTTCGCACAAGTTTTGTCCGCCTGTGTGAGAACTTCCGTTCAAGCAGATAAGTTGTGCTATAGGGGAAGAGAAATTGTCCAATGAATATTCTTAATCTAGAAAGCAAGGTTAATTGCAGTGGAGATGTTTAAATTAAGTCTTACTCACTTGAGGTTTCTTGCCACATCATTATTGTAGGCAAAAAAATAAAATGCCATTTCACGGTTATCTTGTGTTTTCCGCATCCACATCACATGTTCTAATGCAGCCTTATTGGAATTGACATTATTATCAGATAAATTTAAGAAATCCCTACATTATTCAACATGGAAAGTAAAAAAAAAAACGCCAGGCCTGCGCTGAAACCGCAGCACAGTCACAGCGAAAGCTGGAAGAGCGGCGTTTCTAGAGCCCATTGTAAGCTAGCTCACTTGGGGCTACAATACAAGTACACTAGAAAGGCACCCACTACGCATTAAATCAAAATTTTTGTGAAGTTGCGAAGCACCTACTAAGCCATTATTCGTCATTCTGCGGAGAAGCGAGGCACCAGCAGCACGTCTGGAAGGCATTATGTGCACTTTCTTGACGCGGCGACTGATGACGATGAAGAATTATGGCTCAGCCCTTTGTAATGGGTTGGAATCTTTAAACGGCCCAGCAGTTATGTAATTTGCAGTGGGTGACGCCCGGTTGCTATTTCCCTCTCCCGCCATGCTGTATAACATACGTTGCCGTGGGAGAGAGACAGGGTGGGGTGAAGAACTTTACTGAGACCCCAAGTAAATGGATCATGCGCTTATGAGATTCTTTGGCAACCAATACAAATGCACTTGCGAGGAACCCACTACGCTCTAAATCATTGTAATTTTACTGAGACCCCGAGGAAATGGATCATGCCCTGATGGGCTTCATCGGCAACCAATACAAGTGCACTTGCGAGGAACCCACTACGCTCTAAATCATTGTAATTTTACTGACACCCCGAGGAAATGGAACATCCGCTTATGGGCTTCCTTGGCAACCAATACAAGTGCACTTGCGAGAAACCCACTACGCTCTAAATCACTGTAATTTATCTGAGACCCCGAGGAAATGGATCATGCGCTTATGTGCTTCCTTGGCAACCACTACAAGTGCACTTGCGAGAAACCCACTACGCTATAAATCATTGTAATGTTTGAGAAGTAGGGCAGCTGGCACTGGGCCATTTTTCGTCATTCTACGAAGAGCCGTGGTACCTGCTAAACGCATGTAAGGCATTATGCGCACTTTGTTGATGCTGTGCCTGACGACGATGAAGAATTATGGCAGAGTCCTTTGTAATGGGTTGGAAGCATTCAACAACCTACTCTTTGCGCAATTAGCATTGTGTGACGCCTGGTTACAGAATTCGCGTTGTGCGACGCGTTGCGCGACGCTTGGTGCTTATTTTACTCTCTACCACGCTATATTGCATATGCTAAGGTGGTTCTCTCCCGACATGAAGTCTGTATAGGACCTTTTTGCATAGCAGTTCCAAGCACCGGAATGGCTCAGAGGTTGAATACTGGGCTCCCACGCAGAGGGCCCAGGTTCGAACCTCGTTCCATCCTGGAGTTTATTTTTTTATTTCGTTTTTTTTTCTTATTTCGAGCGATACTGGTTACGGACACCGGCGGCGGCGGCGGCGGCGGCGGACAACTACGGCGCCAAAAACGGCCGGTGAAATGATCTCATAACAGCTTTCGCTGTAAAACTGAGCCTCTAGAAACAAGTACCAGTAGAGAAGCGTTAAATTTTATTTGCTGAAAGGCAACGACTCACGGACCTAGAGAAGCAAATGAAGCGACGTACAACACTGTGCTTGTTCTCTGTTTGAGAAGGTTGCCTCCGAATCGCCGAGGCTAATTGGACCCCATGTAAAAGTACGTGAGCAATCATTACCGTGAGTTTCGTTCTACACGTGCCGTTATCTGATTTGTGTTGTTTAAGGCCTGTAATATGCCGCGTGCTGCGATGAAAGACAAAATGTTATCCTATCCCAATTCTGACCTTGAACACATGCTTATCAAGGCGGGTATCGTACAGTTCGTACGAAAGTACGAGTTTCGTACTCACGTACGAAACTCGTACTTTCGAAAACAATTAACTCTTGTGCACAGACGGATATGATTTTCATGGACTTCGCGAAAGCCTTTGATAAAGTATCTCACGGTAAATTACTAAGAAAAATTGATGTTACGTTCCAAAACCCTTTTAGTACAAACTGGTTTTCATGTTATTTTCATTCTCGTGAACAATATGTTGAAATTGGTGGCACTAAGTCTCCAGTTTCAGCTGTAAAGTCGGGAGTACCCCAAGGTAGTGTTCTGGGACCACTTCTTTTCCTTTTATTTATAAATGATCTCCCGAATGAAATAGACGTTTCTATCAGGCTCTTCGCAGATGATTGCATCATATACAAAAAAATAGACACAGTGAATGATCAGATAAAATTGCAAGAAAACTTTGAGAAAATAAGGAAATGGTGTGAAGAATGGCAAATGGTGCTAAACCCTCTAAAAACTGTAGTTATGACAGTCTCTCGAAAGAAATATTACTTTAACTATACGTATTATATTAATAATCATGAACTTAAAAGAGTTGAACAACATAAGTACCTTGGTTTGATTTTTACGAGTGATCTTCGCTGGAATCATCACATAGATTATGTATGTGCAAGGGCCACCAAGTCTCTCTGGTGTCTTAGGCGCCATTTGCCGTTTGCAACGCAAGAAACAAAATGTTTAGCCTACAAGACGCTTATTAGACCCATCATAGAATATGCTAAAATTGTCTGGGATCCTTTCTCTGTTACCAACATCTCGAAAATTGAAAAAATTCAGCGTCTAGCAGTCCGGTTTATATTCAATAAATATCGTTGGACGGATTCACCATCTCAACTGTGTGCACTAGCCGAGCTACCCACGATTCAGGCTCGAACTAAATACGAAAGACCTAAATATCTTTACCTGATTATTAATCATCATGTTCATATAAGGTATGCCGACTATTTTGATATTCTTCGTCGTGAAACTTCTAGACATCGCCATTCAATGTTCATTCGTGCTCCTGCGGTTTACACTGATTCTTTTAAGTATAGCTTCTTCCCACGAGCCATTAAGGATTGGAATTCTTTGAGCGAAGAAGCCGTTTCATGCTCATCTGTAGATTTATTCTTAAAACACATAGATCACATTCTCATTTGTAGTTAACAAAGCTTTATTTGTCTGTACTTGATCTAGTGCATTTATTCTTATTATCTGGTTGCGTTTCTTGGTGTACTTCATTTTGTCCCTTTATCTGTAAGTATCTGATTGTACATGTTAATTATGTTCTGATTCTACAATGATTGTTATGTTATTATGTATTGTTTTCCACTCCTGTTATAGCCCTTTGTAAGGGCTGACAGTATCTGTAAACAAATAAATAAACAAATAAATAAATAAATAAACGTGTAGGCATCTTGAGCCGGCGAGATGACTCTACGACACTTATAATTATCACGCCCTCGTCGCCGTCTCCGGCTACTATTGAAGCGAAGAAAGCGAGACGATATTCCACTTGTCAGCGGCATCTGGTTCATGGCTTGTTTAGCAGTTGCACGGCAAGCTTTGCCTGCTCGGCTTGTAACCTTAAGGGACAAGAACAGAGCAGAGTGGTCAAATAACAATCGGGTGTTAAGGACATCTTAGTCGAAATCAAGAAGACATGGGCTGGGCATGTAGCGCGAAGGGAAGATAACCGCTGATTATTAAGAGCAACACACTGGATTTGAAGAGAAGGCATTCGCGAAGGGGAGGCACAGAATTAGCCGGAAAGATGAGATTAAGTAGATTGCGGGTATAACGTGGCCAAAGCAAGCATAGAACCGGGTTGATTGGCGAAACATTAGAGATTCCTTTGTCTTGCGGTGCGCGTGGTCAGCCTGATGATGAAGATGGTGGTAACCATATCACGTCGAAATGTCATGGACGCAGGTATAGCCGATATGGCCAGACAGGCTGCGACATGGCCAGCATCGCCAGCCTGCTCCTTGCCTTTGTGTGGGCTCCCCGCCTCTGTCGCGTTATTTGCACTTAAGGAGCCCCAAGTGGCTCTTAAATTTTACTTCCACCGTACGCTGCATTATGTGTTCACGTACTGCCGACTCTGGTAAGCTTCAGTTCAATGTGCCTAAAACAATTAATGACACCTTTGCGCTCGAGGCAACAACAGACCGGCGAAGCCACCACGTCACTAATTCAGGATGACCCTGCGAGATATGCCAGTTGTGTTCCTGTTATTAATGTGCCCATGTTGTGTCCCTGTTATTACTGTGTCCCAAGGGACCTCTTCTGAAGAGCCCTGCGCAATCTCTGTTCGCTGTAGCATTCGATGAGTACTGTTTAATATAACACGTCCTCGCACGAGCGATATATGCGTACCACTATTCGGCTTAGCATTGGGAAAAAGAGCACTGCGTGGTACGCACTTGCCATATATAGAAGCCACTCACCAATGACACTCCAGCTCTACTCCGAGAAACACGGAAACGTCCCAGAGGACGGAGTTAAAGAGGCGTATGTTCACGATGCAAGATCATATGTCATGAAAATTGTGGTTTGAGTCCGCACATCATACTGTTCCAAAGAGGCTTTTGAATGCTGCATGGCCCGCGACGCAGAGCAGACAGCACAGATCGTGGGGCTGCCTTTGAGTCGCTGAAGATAGACCATTGTTGAGGTGGTTCCCCTTTGACCAAACAAAGTGCAGCGCACAAAGCAGCTAGTTCCGCAGCTGTCGACGACGTGGAGTGGTCAATCACAAAGCTGATGGTAATAGCTCCTGGTGCGACAACCACCCCACCAGACGAACAGATCGTATTCAAAAGTCGATCCCTTCTCCATACTTCACATGAGAAAAGGCACCACGTGACGTTTCAGAGGCTGCCAAGTCACTGCGGCGTCACAGGGAACGAAAACGCCGATAATGCCGCTCGGGCAGCTTTTGAAAGCACACAGCAAAATACCACAGCATTTTCAAGGACTGACGCTGTCAGCAGGAGATCACGCTCGCTCCATGGTGCCCTCCAAGCAGTTAAACCAACCGGATCAATCGTCAATGCCACCTGTCCTCTTTGATGCATCTCTGTGTGCCAACTGGACTCCGCCGAAGAGAAGCCACACAGCTTTATCGCTTATGGCTAGGGTTAGCATTTACGAAGTCCTATTCCTTTCGCATTGGAATGGCATACAACGCTATTTGCGATGCCTGTCGTTGCGAGGAGACGCTACACCACATCATGTGCGACTGTCCGGCATGTAATGTTCAGAGACAGCCACTGGCGTCCGTTCTAGCGCACCTTAATAGTAGACAATTTGTCTTTTGAAACAATTGTTGCATGTCGTCAACAAAGGACATCGCAGCAGAAGGCGGCGAAGGCACTGCTGAGGTTTTTAAGAGAGACTAACTTGCAGAAGCAGCTGCGACCGAAATGTCGCGTACCACGCAAGAGTGACCGACTGTGACTGACTGTCTGTGGTGTGTCATGTGCTTTCTCTCTCCCTTTCCTTTCCATCTTTAAATTCCCCCACCCTGTTTCCATGTGTAGGGTAGCAAATCGGTTTTCCTAAACTTGTTTACCTCCCTGCCTTTCCTTCTCTAATATTTCTTCTCTTCTTGAATGCTGTATCTACCAGCCGTACAAAAGCTATATTCCTGAGAACCTGTTTGTGAATAATCAACCACTGGACCCTAGCTGAATGTGTGTGTGTGCGTGTGCGTGTGTGTGTGTGTGCGTGTGTGCGTGTGTGTGTGTGTGTGTGTGTGTGTGTGTGTGTGTGTGTGTGTGTGTGTGTGTGTGTGTGTGTGTGTGTGTGTGTGTGTGTGTGTGTGTGTGTCTAAGCTGTCGCTAAGGTAACTGTCCATAAAACATGTGCAATTTTGCCGGCCACAGCAAAGTACCGACAGCGACGTATGCTCGCTTGTCAGATATGACGCGATGTACACCTACATTTTGGCCCATGTTCGGTAATCCGTACATTCGCTCGGTTGCAAGTGAGCGCGGAAAGCCGTGCGGGTGGAGATGGTCGGGGCCCTGAAATTGAGATGCACAAGGACGGCACAGAATGCCAGCACCCCTACACTGTTAGCAAAAGTTAGCCGAGATTGGGATTTTCGCGGCTCATTACCTCGGAAAACTACACCGCTTCTGAAATTGCTGCCATGTACTATGTCATGTACTGCCTGTAAAAGGCGGTACGTGACTTAGTTTTACCACCACTTCTGGATAATAATAATAATAATAATAATAATATTAATAATAATAATAATAATAATAATAATAATAATAATGATAATAATAATAATAATAATAATAATATCTGGGGCTTAACGTCCCAAAACCACGATATGATTATGAGAGACGCCGTAGTAGAGGGCTCCGGAAACCTCGACCACCTGGGGTTCTTTAAAGTGCACCTAAATCTAAGTACACGGGCCTCAAATATTTTCGCGTCCATCGAAAAAACGCCAGGCCTGCGCTGAAACCGCAGCACTGTCACAGCGAAAGCTGGAAGAGCGGCGTTTCTAGAGCCCGTTAAGCTCTCTTGGGGCTACAATACAAGTACACTAGAAAGGTACCCACTACGTCATAAATCACAATTTTTGTGAAGTTGGGAAGCACCTACTTAGCCATTATTCGTCATTCTGCGGAGACGCGAGGCACCAGCTACACGTCTGTAAGGCATTATGTGCACTTTGTTGACGCGACGACTGATGACGATGAAGAATTATGGCTCAGCCCTTTGTAATGGGTTGGAATCTATAAACGGCCCACCAGTTATGTAATTTGCATTGGGTGACGCCCGGTCGCTATTTCGCTCTCCCGTCATGCTGTATAACAAACGTTGACGTGGGAGAGAGATGGGGGGGGGGCGAAGAACTTTACTGAGACCCCGAGGAAATGGATCATGCGCTTGTGGGCTTCCTTGACAACCAATACAAGTGCACTTGCGAGGAACCCACTACGCTATAAATCATTGTATTTTTACTGAGACCCCGAGGAAGTGGATTATGCGCTTATGGGCTTCCTTGGCAACCAATACAAGTGCACTTGCGAGGAACCCACTAGGCTATAAATTATTGTAATTTTTGAGAAGTAGGGCAGCAGGCACTGTGCCATTTTTCGTCATTCTACGGAGAGCGTTGGTACCGGCTAAACCCATGTAAGGCATTATGCGCACTTTGTTGATGCTGTGCCTGATGACGATGAAGAATTATGGCAGAGTCCTTTGTAATGGGTTGGAAGCATTCAACAACCTACTCGTTGCGCAATTCGCATTGTGTGACGCCTGGTTACAGAATTCGCGTTGTGCGACACTTGGTGCTTATTTTACTCTTCTTCCACGCTATATTGCATATGCTAATGTGGTTCCTTCCCGACATGAAGCCTGTATAGGACCTTTTTGCAAAGCAGTTTCAAGCACCGGCATGGCTCAGAGGGAATACTGGGCTCCCACGCAGAGGGCCCAGGTTCGAACCTCGTTCCATCCTGGAATTTTTTTCTTATTTCGTTTTTTTTCTTATTTCGAGCGATACTGGTTACGGACACCGGCGGCGGCGGCGGACAACTACGGCGCCAAAAACGGCCGGTGAAATGATCTCATAACAGCTTTCGCTGTAAAAGCAGCCGCCGCGGCCGGGGTTCTATCCCGCGACCCACTTCTGAAGAACGTAGTAAACGTATGTCACAACCCAATTTTACTACGTGGGGAGTTTTCTATCACGCTATTTTTACCCACCGTTTGAGAGTTAATTACCACGTGTCTTCAAGCTGTCTGCTTCGGCGGCTTTTGGCCGCCGGTGAGTGCCGCTCCCACTTGCAGCGAAGGTATGCGAACACCAAAAATGTTTTCTTTTTTGTTTATTGTTTTTTCAAAGCATGGTATGCTTTGAAAGGTTCCGCTACGTCGTCGGTAGTCGTCGGCACCGAGCCGGCCTGCGGCCGGTGTGAGTGCGTCGCCGGAGCAGGTGAATCATGCGTCGCATAGACTTTGTCTCACAGAAAACCATGTCAGCTGGAGTAAAGTGCAGTCCGAACTGTGGATTTCGCTCCATGCGGCCACCGGTAAAACATCTAGCACGAATGCGAGTACGGACACGAGGCAGACGGAACCAACGTGCGGCCGCCGGTGCACTGCGAGTACGAGCACGATGATAACCGGGCCAGCGAGCCGTCTCGTTTGCTGTAAGTACATCGCTCCGTAAAGACGTCGCCAATAGCGGGCACGTATTTTTCATTTCTGTCGAAATAACGACGAAGGAAATTGCACAGGAGATACATTTTGTGATCGCTAGCTGTAGTTCATCGCATAGTCGTGCTCTTCGAAAAAGCCTAGCGACGCCGTCGGTAAGAACTTAAAGGCCGGTGTGAGTCACGGCGGCTTACATCCAACCTTCAAAGTTATTGTTCAATCACATTATTGTTATTGTTCGTTATTGCTCAATCGTTATTGGTCAATCACGCAAAACCTGTCTCCTATCTCCTACCGGACCTGCATGACAGGTCAAGATGCGGTGCCACTATATATACCGGGTGGCCGCTGTGCGGTTGTGTAGCGCGAGAAGTCAGTTTATGTGGCGTTTCAATCTGCATTCCCCCAACTCCTTGAGAAGTAAGATGGTTTATTTAACACGTTTGTTGTTGTATACTTGTTTGGTAGCGTAGAGCATTTTACTCCAGTCTGAATAAGATTGCGTCTAGGGTTTGTGTAAGTTACACTGACGCAATTTATAAGTATTTAGTTTGTAAGGCGTCTCTAGCGCTCGCGTGTACAGGTTCAATACATTTTCCTTTGTGGTTGTGTGTGTGATTGTGTATACGCTTATATATGTGTATGTCATGGAGACTGAGTTATTCTACGTTGATCAAATTCGAAATTCAATGGCTCATGGTACGACCGCACCCCTTGTTTTTATTTTTTTTACTGCAAGAATTAGGCAGGAAAACTGAGTTACGGGAGTAAATATATGTTACTGCATCAGTCAGAAGAAACTCTCGACGAAAAAATAACTGTCCAAAATCACCGAAAAACTTTGTGAATGCACTAAAAATTACTCAGACGATACTCGATGAAAACCTCAGCGGGGCACATGAATACTACCGTTTCTACATTCAACAACAAATTTAGCATGCGAGTAAATTTTTACCTCGACTGGTAGGTAGTAGAAACCAGAAAATGGAATGCGCTAGACGACACGCAGTTCATTCCCTTTTCTGGTTATTTTTTTAGTGTGTACAAACGCGACAGATTACTATTTAATAACACTGACAGTGTTTACCCACTGTCTACACTGTCCAGTGCTACGGCTTTCTGCGGTCGGTCTCTAGAGCAAACAAGCGCATACAGAAATGCGACATCACAAATCGGAATTCACTGCGACATTTCTGTGCGTGTGCCGTTGTTTAGCTAAAGGTGCAGCAATTGCCGGCGGCGTAAACAACGATAAGAATCAAGGAAGAGATAAGCATAACGATGGGGAGCTTAAATTGCGTAAACAATACGTAGGCTTATGAAAGAAGTCACAAGACACTGCTGTGTTTGGTGCGCAGCAAACTATCTATGTGTTGTTGTTTTTAATTTATGGAAGCCTGTTCCGTAATGTTCCTATACGGAACGAGCCTCTAATTTCAGTGTTCAGCTTGTAAGTTGTTCGCTCCACCTTTTAATATGCGCACGTTGCAGCGACTTTTTTTCGTAGAGTTCGAAATAAATATCAATAAGTATTTCGTTCTTGAATTATCTTTATGTTCGTACATTCGGAGAAGGAAAAAAAAACGTTATTGAGAAAACATGGGCTCTAGGGATTATTTATGCGAGAGACACAAAGACAGTCACACTGTAAATTCGGGTCGTTGGCTTGGATTGACATGCGTCGGCTCCGCATGCACTACTGCGAGCTTTTAAGCTGAGGCAAGTGACCGTATTTTTTCATTATCGGATAAAGAAATAGGAGTGCGGCAAACACACCAAAGCCCCATAATATCCTGAGCTGAGGACGAGAAGGAGAAAACAAAATAGGCAGCACTGCAGGCCGAAATAATAAAAAAAAAGCTTTCCATCAATTTCGATTTCCTTTCGTTGAAAGGGAATCAGAATCGACGCCTTCAAAAGGTGACGCTCTGCCTTCAGCAAAAAATAAAGCACGCGCGTCGTATTGTTTGCAAACGCTCGTTCGTTGACCTGAAATCACATTAGCTTTTTGTGAAATGTCTGCGGATTTTTTTTCCTCGCATCTCTCCAGTGAAAGTTCTCTATGTTCCAATTCAGTTGATTGTTACCCACGTGTTTGCCCAATACACGTTCGCGTTGTTACTGCCCGTCAACATCGAATAAGTCTGCCCCATCTCTTGCCCGCTTGCTTGTCGAGTTTTTGGTCTAGCAACCTGCTAGAGAGAAATGTTCGCACGTTACATTCAATGAACTTTTAGTCGCTACGACTGGGACACGGTTCTCGATGGGATACGACAAAGTCTTCCTCTCCAAGCCATTCTTACTCGGTGGGGCTCGGAGAGCTCCGTAAACAGCAATATGCGCATGCGGCCTAGGCACGTGTTACATCTCATGAACACGAAGCAAACGTAAACAGTGCTGTCAGCGCTGCCTGCGAGCTGCTTTCGAAAACGCTGTCAATTCCAAGAAATGCACAGTATACAAACATTGTCTTTTATTGCATTGTCCCATCTCTTGCAAAGAGGTAAGCAAACTAGACGCTTCTTCAGGTATCTGTACTGCTAGTATGCTAGTGGCAGGAGGGTAATGAACTGCCATAGCTAATTGTTCTCTTCGAAGCATGTTCTTTATGGTATTCAACATTGTCTTTGATGCGATACAACCGCGTCGCGCATACGGCAGTGATGTTTGAAAAAAGTTAGTTAAATTTCGTTCAAGGTTCTTCTTTGTACTGACGGCGCCACGCAGATGTATACAAATGCCTGCTCCTTGAATATGGAAATAATTCCGAAACATTGACACCGGCGGGTAGCCAGAAATTTTTTCGGGGGGGAGGGGGACGCTTTGATCTGACGCGGGGTCCGGGCAGGTAAGTGTGGTCGAGTGTCTATTCGTGCTCTGTAACACATGACAGAAAAAAATTTCGGGGAGGGGGCACAGGCCCGCGGTGGCCCCGCTTCCCCCCCCCCCCCCCCCCCGCCTGGCTACGCCACTGATTTATACACAACCAGCGCTGGGCAGTATCGAAGATAATGTATCTTAGATACTATCTTAGACACTCTTTGTGTATCTGGTACCTGTATTGCGATACGTCTCGCAAAACGTGTATCAGTATCTGTATTTCCGATACATTGAAGAATGTATCGTGTACCTTAAGATACAAGATACTGCGGTCGCAATTCCACCGTGCGAAACAATAAACGCTGACTGAACTCCGCTTCCCAATCTGATACTGTTGCCACTAAGCCGCCACAATTAAACTAAAGGCAGTGACACCATTTTATCTTTCCGCCAGAGTGTTCAAGCGAGGGAAGGAGATAAGCTCTGAGCGTCCCCATTGATGGAGCAGAATCACGTGGTAGCGCTCGCGTCGTCTCGAGAGACCAGTGCGCGAACGTCTACGCCCAACAGACCTTTCGTTTTCTCGTCCTTTTTTTCCTTTTTAGTTGGGTCAGTGCCATGACACTTGGCTCTCAGTGACTGCCCTGTGCGACGCACTCCAATGCGTGCGGCGTCTTTCGCACAAATTCTGGTACCTCTGTAGTGTCATTATCGAAGTATCTGTTGCATTGTGCATCGTTACGAAGTCTGAAGAATGCAAGAATGGCGTTGAATTGTCTCTCGTGGATTTCACACATCGGCGACTTGAAGGACCTCGTGGATGTAATTTTGTCTTATATGCAATGAGACTGACTTATATGCAAATAATATTCTAACATCCATAGAACCACCGGTGCCCATTCTGCATCTAAGAGAACAAACATTCAGCTAACAGAAGATATATCGGCGTACCTCTCTTTTTCTTTTATTCAATGAGTTCTTAAAGTCATACTTTGATTGTTAGCACAAGCTCTTTCTAAGCTGTCCTTTTCCATCCCATACATTACCTATGTGTCTGTCTTGTTTTTTTTTCCCGTCTGCTTACTGCAATATGTCTTTAAGGTACTGCCAAGGTAAGCTCTCTGCTTTATTACTACTTTTAACTGTCTACGTCATTTCTGCTACTGTTTGTGTTCATATATTCCAATTTAGAGAAAATAAGAATAAAAGAAAGGCGGAGAGGTTGAGTTTACTGTTGTGTCAAGGCGATGTTGAGGACAAATATATATAATAATCTGCGCATGCCTGGAGTACACATCAACAAAAATGCTGCTTACTACGTAGTAAAATAGGGAAATTGAGTTTGCATTATAATAACGTAAATTATTAGGAGCCATCTTACGGATGTTGGCAAAGGGAGTGGGGAGACACTGTTCCACAAAATGATCCGTTCTTCTCATGAGCGTCCCAACGAGTGGTATTGCGCTATTTTCCATAGGCACTGAATTTTCTGTGGTCTTACCTTAAATGTTTAACTGCCACAGCTATTAGGGGTTACCCGCCGCGGTGTTCTAGTGGTTGTGGCGCTTAACTGCTGACCCGAAAGTCGCGGCGGCCGCATTTCGATGGAGGCAAAATGCTAAAGGCCCGTGTTAGGCTTTAAGACACCAGGTTGTCGAAATTTCCGGAGCCCTCCACTACGGCGTCTCTCATAATCATACCGTGATTTTGGGACTTTGGATTTTGGATTTTGGGTGCCGCCTGTATGGGTTTCTATGCTTATTCACTGTGTTTGATACGGAACCGCTTTTCTATTTTACTAAGCTTGATATATTTACAAGTTTTATAGTGCGGAACTTCTACACAAGGCACTTTAAAACTTGTAATTATGAATTACCAACTAGCCCGAAGCAACGCGTTGTTGATATATTTGTTTTCCCTTTTTTTGGGCTTCCTAAATGTTTTTACTGTTACTGATCACCAAGTACTTGGAGATATAGAAGTGTCAATATAGTGGGAATAGCGGCAGTGTCCTGCAGCGCTTTGTGCAACTGTAGAATGCGTCTGAGACGTTTCTGGGCTGCACATGTTCTCTTGTAGAAAAAAAAAAATTTAAATTGTTAAAAACATTGCGCATTACTGAGTACGTCGCTAACGAACGCTTTACGCCAGCAGATAAGAAGAATGTAAAAGTCATTGCAGTTTTATATCCTCTACGTAAACACAATGCGTTTCAAAGAATGTGGCTAACAGCGTTCCTACTGCTGTGTACCTGCCCGGTGATTCGGCATTGCGAAGACCGTAATATGTTTACGGGCAAGGTAGAACTCCCCAGTGCTATTGGCACCATCGTGCGGATGCTTCTTATTGAAGTTCTTGTGATTAGATGGCAAACCGCAAGCTCGTCGACAAGCAGAGCAGCGACTGCCACCAATTACAAAAGCGACAAGCAGAAACCGCAATCAGCTAAAGCAACACAAATAAGTTGTTTCGGAATAAAACTAATATGCCTTGAGCAAGAAATAGAAAGCTTTCGAGATATTAACAGACATTTCATTCAAATGAAACAAAATATGTGGCAGTGAATAAATTTCCAAGCGAATATTTTTGTGCATAGGCGTTTAGTGCTACATTATCTAGATATATAATAACAAATTTGCGAATGTATCGAAGTATCTTAAGATACAATTGGAATGTATCGTATCGGATACAATCAGCGTTGCGGTATCTTGTATCTGTATTTCAAATACTTCTTGCCTGTGTATCTTGTATCGTATCGTGATACAATTGCAAAGTGTTTTTGCCCAGCCCTGTACACAACTTACAACGAGAATTCTGTTCGACAACGACAGAAATTTGTATTATCCCATCGCCAGCTCTCACGAAATATGTGTAAGCCTCCTTAACCACTGTTTAATGAAAAAAATGTTCACGCGGTGGGATTCGAACCCGCGTACTCTCCATCTGAGGGTGAGCGTCCTAACCATTCGGCTATCTAAACACGCTAGCAGAGTGTAGCAGAGCCTTGTATAGTATAGTGTAGCAAGAGGGTGGGAAAGGGAAGTGAGCGTGAGGAGAAGAGATGTGATGTGAGAGGAGGAGGGAAAGGATGAGGGGGACTGCTGAGCGTATCAGAGAAAGACTGAAAAAGACAGAAAGAAATGGAAAAAAAGAGAGACAGAGAGAACATGAATGAACGAAAGAGAGAGAAAGAAGTAGAGTGAGAAAAAAAGACACAAAGAAAGAGGAAAGAAGCATCGCATCTTCTACTGACCAGACACCGCACCGCCTGGCGAAGCCGCGCATGCGTAGTACCTGAGCCACGCCCACCGACGGGGACATCGTGCGCAACCTCCGCAACAGCCTGGCTGCGTACTCCCGAGGAGGAAGCGGCGTATCTCGAAGCTAGACATGCCGGTCTACGGGGAGTACGAGTGGCGAAGCGCCCGTGCTTTTCCGTGCCAAGCTTTGCGCGACTTAATGCGTAGTTACCGCAGTTTTCTTGCTGAAGGCGGAAAATAGCTTGAGTGTTGCGCGCGGCGAATGCGCCGAGGGACGTTTCTGAGAATTACAATCCCGAGTCGGACTTTATGAGTGGTTTCGTTATATCTATGAAAGCATATTTGTCGTTTGCATATTTTTTTTTAGAATTCTTTGTGCGAACAACAATCTTCATCGAGCTCCTGGAACAGTGAAAAAATTCTGAAATGCGAACAAACGAGGACGAAAGTGACAAATGAAAACAGAACAAACGCTCACTTTCAGTAGAACGGTTAATCACAAAAGGTAACACATATCCAGCTTTTGTGGACATATCACAGCCAGCGCCCCTGGCGGCTCCGCCGCGAAGCTAGCGCGTTTTCAATGGAACTGGCGAGTTTTTCCCGAATAATTAAGTGTAGAGGGTGAATGTTGAAAAATGCAGACCACAGAGCGCTTCTGGGAACCTAAACGCACGAGCGGACTGCAGCGATCATGTTGCAGTAAGCTTCAATTTTGTTCCCAGAGCAGTTAAAGATTGTACAATGGGAATCTATGGAAACGGCGAAAAATGTGGCCTGTTTTTCGAGACAGAAACGGTCATTATCGTAAAACTAATTAAGTTATGTCAATGGTCAGGAAATCACATGTAGTCCTGACACTCAGCTTTCGTTTGAAGCCATTCTAAACTTGCCGCAATTGGCATAACATTGTTCCCTAACGCGTTTTTTGAAGCACGGTCGTTCAAATGTCTGTGGTAAATTGATAAACCCTTGCTTACCTCCGGCGACAAAGCGTCCGCCGTGGCCGAGTGAGGTAATCGCTCAAGTTTAGAGCACGGCAAGACCGCGCCATAGAATAAAGAACCAGTTTAGAGAATGGAAACTGTAGCCTTGACAACGGTACGAAAGATAAGCAGCGGTAGCGCATGGAACTACCGAAGGCACCCAAGAGATGGCGCTGCGTAAACAGGAAGCGGAAAACAAAATTTATTGTTTTTTATGTAGAAAAAAAGCAAATGGCTGCCTTTTTATTCCGTACCGGGTGCGTATGCGCGTACGCGGGTGCCTCGGCTGGTTTTTTATTCTGTCCTTTTTAAACAGAAGTGGACGAAAGAGGCCGGGACTCGCGTAGGGCTACGGAGGTCTCGTTATCTTTCGCCCGCTTGTTTTGAGCGCGTCGATACGCCCAGCAGCACGCCAAAGCGCCCTTCGGAACACAGTACCTGTGCGTACGAAGGTTACATGGAACCGAAAGGCATACATTGGCAACTGGCACCAGTAAGAACAATTCACGAGTGAGTAGAAGGAACGATAATCTTTATTGACAGTGAGCAAGCGATAAAAGTCCCTTGTTCAGGCATCGTGTGCTCGTAAACGACTAGCCTTCGCGGTACTTCAAAGATACAAAACAAATTAGATGTCGTTTGTTGCCCGTTTCCACCGTCAGCTAGCGCTCACAATAACCAACTTGTATTGTAGGACAGGCGTAAAGCATCAGCATTTTTTTTGCTACAGTTTCAGTACTTGCTTTCAACGAGTACACCTGAAGACCCCCGGGTTTGTTGTTATTACAACATATTGCGGTCAGGCTGAGAATACCAAGCAGGTTCACGCAAAGAAATCACATCATAGTGGATGCCTACAGAATGGCAGAAAACATGAGCATTTTAACACGTGATAACGATGAAACAACCCATAAATGGGATATATGCAAGGCCTCAAAGAGGTGCAGGATTACAGAGAAGGGAGAAACGATTTTCTGTCCCGGTCATTCTCTTATTGTGACATCGCCACTGGAAAGTAAGCTTCATCAACAGTCTGGCCAAGTCGTGCTCATGCCATCGCATAATTCACTCGTTCATTTGAGCCCACCAGACCTTGCAAGTACAAGTGAAATAGCAGCTTTGCCCACACGTGTTAGCATACAACTCAAAAGCGAGAACAGTGAAGTGTGATATGTTAACGAGGTCACAAAGCAGAAAGAAAAACGCTGAGCTTGAAAGTACGCGTACCTGCCATCGTCGAGGAACCTGTGGAAACTGACGCCTTCGCTGGTATCGCAGCTCCTGCGGCACCATACAGTAGCACACCGACTGCCCACCATAATTGCAGTATGATTACATTGGTGAATTAAAAAACGTTCATGCGTATTTTAGAGAACATTAACGATAGAATTCGCAAGAAAACGGGGAGCAACAAACCAGCTGCCAACCATCGGACGATAACTGCGCATATTCTGCGCGTTATCTGCGGCACCCGAGATGCAGCGGCGCACTTTTTGCGCTTCGTCACTGGTCACAGCGACGGTCCGCTTGCTCGCCACCGCGCGCCGGCCGTCAGCGGTGAGCGACAAGGCAGATATGTTTTCAATCACTAAACGAATTTACTCATCATTCAAATATTACTTTCAGTTACACAAGAAAAAGCACTTGTATGCGGAAATGATAGCTGTATTTCTCTTAAATATTGCTTTTATTACGGTGCCTCTGGCGGATTTTTTGGCGTCGCCGAGGGCAGATTTGAACGGAGCCACTATGGTTTGTTTTTTAGCTGCGACGGGGTCGATTTTTTCGCCCCCCTTCGGCGATGGCTGGAACTTGAGACTTTCCGAGGCCTGACCGCGCCGTCACCGGTTCGATTCCTGGCAACGGATCAGCATTTTTTTTTAAGCCCGTGACTTAGTTCCACAACTTCGCACAGGATGTCGCCGCTGAAACAAAAAATAGCTTTCGTTTCGGTTTCGGTTCTTGACTGTAATCTTGAGCTGCCGTTTCTTTTTCTCTTTATTATATGACATTTTAGTGTATGTTTAACACTCCACGCGTATCACATCGTTCAGATCTAAATTTGTAATTCTTACTTTATTCTTTTATAAACGTCCTTAGGAACAGAACGCCCTATCAACTCATGGTGAACAAAGCTTTTTCGAACTTTTGTACGCGTATTGTGGTGGAAACTTATTTCTCCCTTCTCATGATGTCGTTACGATCTTCTCAGGTACCTACAATTCAGCAACGTAAAGGAAGCGAACTCAGCTTAGACAAGCGAGACATAGTAATTAAATGACAAAGTTAGACGTTTTTGCAGTTGCGTTTTACTTTAGGGCTAACGCAAGTGTATGTGGTAATCTTAACGAACGAAGGAGAATTTTTCGAGGTGTTCTTTTTTTGTTAGACACTACTACTGAAACCAACAGATAATTAAGCCAATCAAAGAACAGGAAACATTATTTGTTCTTTTTCAAACAGCAGCGCAATGATTTCGCCCAACTTAAATGAAATCAAAATCGCTATCTGGACAAACATCAGCGGACGGCTCGAAGAGACTGTGCGAAATCCCCTTTCCTACCTGGAGTGGCTGTGTTCTCTTACAGCACCATTTTGTAGAGTTACGCGAGGCTGGATCTAGAAGAGTTAGCTGCCAGCTTTACTTCATTTGTTGCTATCGCACTCATTGCATCGTCCTTGCGATAAAACTGGGATTTTTATTCATATCTTGTCATATCTATCGCCCTACGTGAACAGAAAAAAACCAGCATGCCTTCTCCTTTAACGTCACAAAGCACTGTGCGCTGCAACGGATAGGTCCGTGTGATATGACGTGTGTGGATCAAAGCTTTCGGAAAGTCCAGGCACTGGTGCTCCCAATTACAAAACGAAAATCCAGTGATTCAGCAGCTTTTCGCACGCACTCGCAGCCCACCTCAACGTACCGCAATAAGATGCCATTTTGAACATCTGTAAATGAAAATGTGCGCAGCATGTACTGGTTGCGCAAGGCTGGAAACGAAAGCGGAGCTAGCGTTCGACTTAGCTTCTTCTAAAGTTTTGCTAGTAATACCAAGCTATTGCTAGATATGCAAAGTTTTTGCTAGTATAGTATTTAGGATATGGCTACGCTCCGGTAATCTATTCTTCTCGGGTTTCGGTCGGTTCCCCAGACTACGCACTTGTTGCGTGGTTTTGAAGGGGAAATGTCGCGTTAATAGTAGTTACGTGATGGTATTTTAGTCACGTGAGAGAGAAAGTACATGTTTATTAGAGTCCAGTGCAGACGCTGAGGTTGCCCCGCGTCACCCGGTTGTTCCGAAGTTTTTGGCACCAACACGTCACGTCAATAGTTACGTGACGTTACGGGATTTTAGTGGCGAGACTAATTACTTGATTTTACGTGATTTTTAGTCACGTGGCTAGTTGTTACGTGATTGTAGTCACATAAGTAGACGTGCGATGCTTACGTGATTTTGGTCACGCCACAATTGCAGGCCTGGTGTACGAAAAATTGTAGTTGCAGTAAACAACAACCCATCATCGATATCACATGTATTTTAGGATCACGAGAACTTCACTTTCGTTGCTCGAAAGAGCAAGCGAAGCTGCACTCGTGCACTTTTTATCACGTTTCAAAACTGTTTGGGCTTCTACGATTTTTTCTGCAATTTTTTGTATGCTTCATTTGCTCTATTCTTTTTTCTTTCCTGGTGAAGAGCGCATATATATTGCTGTAAGTTTGAAAATATAGTCAGTTGTAAGTTCAGCGCTGTGTGTGTTTTCCAATGTCGTCCTCGTTCCTTGCGCTGTGAAACATCGAATTATGGTCTACAGCGCATTTTTGCAAAGAGAAAGCAGCTGTTTTCACTTTTGCATTCCGTTCCTGCTCTTTGAAAGGTGGGGACACTTGCAAGAAGCGTTGCAAGGAGAGTTTGACCGTAGTATCTTTATAATAGCTATCGTATCACGGGCTAGCCGCCGCGCGCTGTGGCTGAATGGGTTGATCATCCGTGCTGGCTGTTTGCGCGCAATCGCTGGGGCCTTGATTCGAATCTCAATGCGGTTTTTTCTTCTTTTTTTGTGTCTCTCAGAATTGCTTATGTTTGCCGCGGTGGTACAGCTGGTACAGCGGTTACGGTGCTCGGCTGCTGACCCAAAGGGCACAGGTTTGACGGCTGCTCCAGCATTTTTGAACAAGGCGAAAATGCTAGAGGCTCGTGTACTTGGTTTGAGATGCACGTTACGAACCTGAAGTGGTCGAAATTTCCGCAGCCCTCCTCTACGGCAGGCCTCATAAATGTATTGTGGTTTGGGCACGTAGAACTCCAGCAATTATTATTACTAGTACAACGCTGCTGAAGATATAGTTGCTTGTTTTTTCACTGGAGCTTTGCGGCCAAGATATTTGTTGCAGCTTCGGTTTCCCTTTTGGAAATGGAGCATGTAAACTTCTAATGTTTTATTTTTTATTACCACGCAGCCCATTACTTAAAAACGAAGAAAAGGAACCCAGATTTTAGTTAACCTCAACCATAAGAAAACAATACACAATGAAACCAAGGCAAGCATGAGGGCAGCCATTTGTAATATAATGAAGCGTTTTAAAGAAGAATTCTACTATTAGAGACGACGCAGAAACGTAACCAATAATAGTAGAACCAACGCAAAGCTTGTATTGTTGAATCGTCGCCATTTTTCTACGGGAGCAGCGTTCTCTGCTTCTGCAAGTAGTGCTGCTCTTTTGCATTACATTTACGTCCCCTTTGAAAGCCATCCTGACTAATTACGGACAGCTGCACAGTGACACTGAGGCCTTAGCAGGTCCATATGCACAATCTCATGCCTCGACATTGTTTGATTACAATAAGTCTCAAGCGACTTGACGGCGTATATGAAGTACGCGGTTTGCTAGACCACACGGTACGGGCCGTGGTACTTCGGAAGAAGTTTCGTAGACCGACCGGGGCCACCTAGGAATCCAGAGGCCAGGCCCGTAGCTAGGGGGTATGCCCCAAGAACCCACCTCCCCTCCCAAAAGTTTGACGGACACGGTGTTTTACCGACAAGAATAATGAAAATCGGTGTTGCTCTCAAACTGTCAAGGCCTTCAGCAAGTGCCCGCGCAGGCCGGCGGCGGGAACGGTAGGCAAGCAGACTCGGAAGCGAGCGCGGCTGCGCGCCCCGTTGCCATAGCAATGACGGAGAGATCTTCAACCGGCTGCTTTGATGCTGGCTTGCGTTTCCTTTCTTGAATTCTCGGCCCTCGCCACTTTCCTATGAAGAATGCTGTCTTACGCTCATAACGTGCATGCCATTTGTGACCTGGAAGTGCCGGGCGCGCGGCGATAATGCAATCGAGAGGCATGCACGATATCAGGACATTTTGTGAGGCGAAACGACACCCTTTCAACACGTTCTTTAGTGTACGCTGCTTTGCTGAAAAGCATAGGTAATTTCATAGGGAATATTAGCCGATTACACACTGCCTTTGTAGCCGCAACGCCACTTCACGCCGTTGAAAGAGTAATAAGAGGGAGTAACTAAGAGGGAAGTCCAGGCATGGACACATGCATGTTGTCTTTACTCATGACTTTCCCTTAACAGGTACCCATGTTAGCAGCAATGTACAACAGAGTGAATGAAAACAGCGAGGAAGAAGACTTCAAAACTAACAAGCGCTTTTCGCTTTACAGTTCTGCTTACCGATTCAATGAGCCAAGTATTCGACGCTCACTAGATTGCCCTCCGCTCTGTGTGCCCGAGCCAAGCCTAATTACGTTTCATCATGCTAATAAACAGATCCAGCTCGCCTTGCTTGTTCGCCTCAGGTTTATGACTAACGTGTCGGTAATGCGCTATATATATATATATATATATATATATATATATATATATATGTGTGTGTGTGTGTGTGTGTGTGTGTGTGTGTGTGTGTGTGTGTGTAGATAATGCATGCCTTGCGGGTAGCACTCACTAAAAAAAGAAAAGGTGCCTTTACCAACGTTTCACCCGTGACACCTCCTACGTACACTCTAAGAAAAAAAAGAGTATGCGTGACTCTTTTCAAAGAGTTCCGACTTGCCACGTATAGGACTCTCTTTAAATAGTCACGGTGACTCTCTTGGTGGGTCAGGGTCGGCTCGCTCTAGGAGAGTCCCCTGACACTCTAGGAAGAGTGGAAATACTCTCATCTGAAGGGTCACGTTACCACTTATAGGGAGTCAGACGACGCTTGCCGGTAACGCTCCTACGGGGGTCAAGGGACCCACACCCAAGCATCAAGAGACTCCACAAGTATTTTAAGCTACTCATTTGACCCTTGCTCTACTTTTGCTCGACTACTGTGGAAAATAGTGGAGTATTCATTTTAAGCATGTCCAATAATACTTGCCGTTCTGCCCCGCGACTGTAAAAAAAGAATAATTCAGTTTTAGCATTATTTTAATAGAACTCGTCAAAACAACACATATTTTCCAGGAAACTTATATAGAAAGCGCGAAAAGGTGGTCTGTGATTTCCAATTATGAAGTCTGGGTATTCCTCATTTACATGCTTCTATGAGTATAGCCAACTAAAATGTGTGACTGTGATGTGCACCATGTCATATAGTGCTAAATGAACAGCAGAAATCGCCATCATGTTTCCATACTTATTCCTTGTGGTTAAGAATAAATCAAAAAGTGGTAACGGCTTGAGGCATCAGACTTGTGGCTTGCTAGGTTGTCGCTCCTGTCCAGCGTGAGCACCATAAAAAACGGTATCTGAAAAGCAGAACGTGATATTATGATGAGCAAATGAAATTGCAGTAAATGTTTGCAAAACCGACACCTTAAGTAGTTTTCACAGACATAATAAAGGCTTACAACAAAACAACAAAGCACATCCTCCGGCAGCCAGGGGCATGCCGTGAGCGGTTATTGACCGCGTGTTTTACAAACGTAACCCATCCTTAAATACTCAGATAAACAGATGCGAGTACTAGGGCCCGATTGACACACAGCGCGTGCGTACGCCGTCTACGCCGAGATCAGACATGTCATATGCAAGAATTAGCGTACATAACTCCCATAATCACGTACACTCACTCGATTCTGTTATAACGCCCAACGTCATCGCAGTGTATGCAAACCACGAAAACAGCAAACAGAAACGAGGAAAAAGAGTGCACGGCGGAGGCCGGAACAACGCGCGCCGTTGAAAGTCTAGAGCTTTTTCACTTTACCGGCGAGCCGTGTCCAACTTTAATGACTACCGCGTACGTTCTGGAAGCCACCGTACTATATTTGCGCCTCAAACTACCGTCTTTGAGCCAACAAAAACCATTATATATAGTGCGTCGGAGAGTTCTGTACACAGGCTTTTTTTTTTCACGTTCCCACGCGCGGAAGCACGCTGTACACTCAAGGTCGATGGAAATGTTATTATAAAGAATAGACTAAAGTGCATCTCAATACGACATCTTGCGCCTTCAGTAGTGCAGACACAACATGCGATCAGCAAGAAATGACCGTCGATAACTGTTTGCATCGCTCACTTTATGGGTGCTTGTACAGCAACGTGCATTGGTAACTCGTTAACTGACAGCTTTAGCTGGGCATCCGCAACAGCCCCGCGGACGCAGGCTGCTGTTGGAAATGGCTGGCAGATAACTTCAGCAAGGCTGCTTCGGAGGCCCAGCAAAAGCTGCATAATTGGTATCTACGAAAGCAGTACACTCACCGTTAACTGGCGCCCGTTGTCGGTGTCCGCAGCTCCATGAATATTCCGCCCTCCAAGCGTCACTTCGTGCACGGAGCCGGCGTCAACACCACCGATGACGCGCAACCACGCAACGCATTCCAATAGACGAGGAGACTGAGACTGAGACGACTGAAGGAGGAGAGCGGCGCGCCACCCCGGCGCCAACCCCGTCTGCATCGCCGACCAAGGCGCCGCAACGGCGCCAAAGGCAAGCGCGCGATATGTATGGCGTATACGGCGGCTCTTCCGTATACCGAAGCCAATCGAAACGCGCTTCAGGAGGGTCCAGTGACTCCTTCCTAAATGCTAACTCTTTTTCTCTGCCTGTACCTTCCAAAAGGGGTCAGGTGGACACCCGAAGAGAGTCACGGTTCTATGACCCTCTTTTGACTCTCTTTTTTCTTAGAGTGTAGGTCAGTGTCTTGCGAAGCCCATGCCACAGCCCAAACGTTATGGAATGCATTTTTTCCGGTTTTTGATGTGTGCTACCTGGAAGTTCATTGAATGTAGAAAGCGCCGCGCGCATGCGCCGTTGCTCGACATGCATTCACTAGTAGTCGCGAAGGTAACGCCACCTCTCAACGTCAACTCCTTTTACTCTTTTATAAGCACAGAATAAATCGAAAATGCCTAATAACGTGCGGATAATTTTTAAACGCATTTTTTTTAGTAAATAGCAGTGGACTGCCTACAGCATTCTGCACATCTCATTCGTGCACTATGAAGGCTTGCCTGAAGTGCAAAAAAAAAAGCTCCGGTTTTGCAGACCCTCGAGCGGAGCTGTAACCATTCTATTCGACATGGGTCATTTTCCGTTGGGCTTTCAGAGGAAGAAGACTACTGCTTGAAAAGCAGTAGATATTAAGGGAAGAAGCAGATTTCGCTAGGCTTTATCTAGCTGAAGACTGGTAGTTTTCAGTCATTGCTACGAGCGAAAAACTACTAATCAAAATTCCTGTGCGCATAAACACCATCGTTCTCTTAAGGGAACCTCCTGGAAAGAAAGGCTTAAGATTTCCTTTGGAACGCCTGCACATCTTCGTGCCAACAGAAGGAGCTGCACTAACAAATGAAGAAATTTTCATATGCTGAGTGAACGAAAGAAGGGGGAATTAAAGGGTTCGCTTTTCTCTGATGTGTTTTGCGACCCGTTGTTGAGCGAGTCAAATGCATTATGTACTCTACATCAGGAGTGATACAGAATAAAGAAGTGATTCTGAGAGATTGTAGGAATAGTTACTATATTATGTTGCAATAACAATCGTTGTTGTCAGCGCAAAAACGCCAATATTTGCTCTTCTGAATTCTTTGTGCTGATCAAAGTGGACGATTGGGCCAGTAGGTGGTTCATGATCGACTTTGCGCTTGCTGTAGTGCAAAGTTGAAAGAGACTGCGCCTACATGACATGAAAGGAGAGCTTCAGGAGAACTTCCAGCCCATTAGAGTAACCTATTGGTCTATCTGCGCCAAGAGGATTCAAGACAATCACCTCCAGCAAAAAAAGGAAAAAAAAAGAAAGAAAAAGAAGAAATGCAATTAGGATAGATAAGTGTCTTTTTTAGCGGGATAGATGGCAGATCTAGAGATTATTACACAACACGTCAGTCGTATATGTTCTACTATACGTTCATTCCTAACAAAAGCACTAACCAAGTTCACATTTGCCGGTGTACAAGATCATATTTCAACGACTGTATCATTTTTGCACACCCGCTTAGACGGCGCCAAGCTTGCGGTGGCAGCCACATTTCAATAAGAACTAAATGAAAACAAATATAAACTACCTTTACCTTCCTTTCTTTTTACTCTCATTCCTAGCGTTCTCAAACTTATCCACTTCTAACTTGAGGTAACGCAAGGAGCAAACGAGCGTCACCCAAGTGGTACACCAAAGGAAATTCGGTTTATTACGCAACCACAATATCCTTTTCGTACCCAAGCATAATGGTTCCGTGTGCTGAAAAAAGAAACTCGGAAAGCAGCTTGCTGCTCCAAAATCCCACCGGTACGGCAGCGCAAGAAACTAAAGAAAGGAACAAACAAACAAATAAAAACACGATGTTCTTCATGCATCGTGGGCGCGTCTATAACGGCCAGACATTTGGCGTGGCACGTCTAGAAAAAATGTCAATTCATTGTTAGTCGTCGCCGTCGAGATAACGCCGACAAACAGCGCTCTCTTTTCTGCGCACCCAGGTGAAGCGACAGTCTCGGGGCGTGTGTACTGTTTCTTTTGATTCTCTTTTATTTAGTGCCGCGTCATTGCATACGTCATGGCGGGACTTTTGAATTCTTTAAGGTCGATACGCCACGTGGTGTCGTTCACGCGAACTAGGCCACTGGTGTACAGAAAAGCTGCATACATACATGTGCGCGCACATCATGAATAAATTAGGCCAAACCTGTCAAGTAATCAGCATCTTTTTATACGTGTACCCTTGGCGTTCTGACTAAAATACTTCCGAGATTAATTAATAAGCATCAGTGCTTTTGCGTGCAAGTTTATCATGTGGTCATTTCACGAACGTGGGGTTATGATAAAGGATGGGTGCATTTGCATTGTTTGCAATGAATAGAAAGGTGCCCACCAATTTGGTTCAAAACACCCGAATTCTGTTGATGTGCACACTCGTTAAATCACCTTCCTGTCTCACCTACATAGCATTGTCCACGACTTGTCCACACTGCAGAATTTCTTTGCTATGAACCAACTAGACAATTCCAGGGTCCTTCTGCTTCCTCCATGGAGTTACATGAAGAGCCGTCAGCCGTCAATAGTGTACATCAATTCAACTTTACTATTGTTATTATTCTTGATGGCGCTATGTAAATAAACGATTATGCATCATTTGCATATTTTGGTATCGTCAATGAATAAATAATAACATTCATCAACCTTCTAGTGAAAATGAGTGATCCATTTGGGTGTTTGGCACGACTTCCCGTTTTTGCTTACCATGTTCTGCTAAGACGCGCGTCACCTGAGCTTCCGGTCTGACGTAACACAGCTGACGGAATTTCTGCGCGCCTGGTGCGCTCAGTTTCGGTATCGCCTCGATCGGGGCCTTGAATTTCGATGATTATTATCTCAAAGTACGTGCGTTTTCTGCGATTTAAAAAAAAATAGCCATATCATAAATTGTCTCGTCCAACTATTTCATTAAGCAATCGCCCTGAAGTTAAGAATCACAAAATTATTTCGCAATTTTTTCTTAATTACTCATTTGAACTGAGTGCAATAACTAGAAGAATAAGGATGGGATGGGGCTCATTCGGCAAGCATTATCAAATCATGAATGGTAGTCTACCACTATCCCTCAATATCTGCATCTTACCGGTACTTACCTACGGAGCAGAAACCTGGAAACTTACAAAGAGGGTTCAACTCAAATTGAGGACGACGCAGCGAGCGATGGAAAGGAAAATGATAGGTGTAACCTTAAGAGACAGAAAGAGAGCAGAGTGGGTCAGGGAACAAACGGGGGTTAAGGACATCATAGTTGAAATCAAGAAGAAGAAATGGATATGGGCCGGGCACGTAGCACGTCGGCAGGATAACCGGTGGTCATTAAGGGTAACTGACTGGATTCCAAGAGATGGCAAACGCGTGAGGGGGAGACAGAAAATTAGGTGGGTAGGTGAGATTAAGAAGTTTGTAGCTATAACGTGGCAGCAGAAAGCACAGGACCGGGTTGATTGGCGGAACATGGGAGAGGCCTTTGCCCTGCAGTGGGCGTAGACAGGCTGATGATGATGATGATGATTAGGTGCAGAAATGTTCTTCCGCCTCGGTGTGGAGTTCGGTGCGAAGACGAATGGGGCCTCACTGTCAGTATTTTTATAAAAAAAATATGTATTTTCTAAAAAAAAAAAGACGCCAGGCCTGCGCGCAATGCGCAGCACAGGCACAGCGAAAGCTTGAAGAGCGGCCTTTCAGAGTCCGTTCCAAACTCTCTTGGGGCATCTAATGCAAGTACAGATGCAACGTATCACCGCCACATTGCCCTATTATTTTAATACCTTAGGCCATCGTCTGTGGTGCGGAACTCCTGATAATACACACACCTGCGATTTCTGCGCAGCACCCCGCCCCGCACCGCGAGTCCCGTTAAAGCGCCGCCGACCATGCACTGCATGCTTCAGGCACCGCACGCCGTAAGCAATTTATTCATACAAACGAAGCGCCGGATATCAGAAGCTTGTTTTATTCTTTGCACAACATAAATGAAGGCATGCCAGTCACTATGCGAAATGGCCGTTGACCGATACACCGGTCGTAAGGCTAAACCTAATAGACCTTATGCAAAATCTGCTGCCATCTAGCGGCCGCTCTGCGCATTTCCGCCATGTTGAAGGCTAAGCGCGCTCCGCATGTGCACACACGGAGGGTACGTATCGACGTGTGGCGGCTGATAGGAACGGCAATGCCGGCATATTTTCGTGTGCCGTGTTGCTGAGATTGAGGAAAATGGAATGCTGAAAAAAGGTTTGCAGGAAACTAGCCTCCATGTGTTGTTAGATATCCTTGCGACCGACGAGAAGCGGCAGATCGTTCCGTTGCTCCGGCGACTCCTTACGACTAACGCCGTGTTTACACTCGCCGTTCTTAATAGATGCGCTATGTGACAGCATCGGCACTCATCAGAGAACACTCTTTCGCGCCCTGTTCTTGCGGGCACATACAAACCGGCTTCGTGTATACGAGCGGCATCGCAGCTACTTGCGCATGCATGTGCAGTTGTTGACACTATTACTTCGTTTATCACACTGCGATAACAGTTACATGTTAGGTAGCTCGAGCGCGTCATCGATTCTCAGCGAACAGACCGATTGTGCTGGAGCGCGTTGTTCGTAGTGTGTTTTCAATTGTGAAGTTTAACAAGGTAGCATTTGGTGGAATGCTTTGCGCGCGTACTGCTTCCCTGTGCGTATTTTTAAAGCATCTCATGTGCTTTTACTGCCAAATTCAGAGAGGCGGCCCGGATGGCCTGGTCCCCCCCCCCCCCCTACTTGCTTTTTTATTTATACCCAAATAAGGAGCACATATCAGGTTCTCCCAGCTGACACTGATCCCCCTCCCAAAAAATCCTGTATCCACCCATGTGTGCTGTGAAATGGTAACAGATGCTTGTGTATGGCACTTTTCGTATGAAATTGAAAAAAAAAATGCTGTTCCCGCAGATGTGTTACAACGACGGTGGGTGCGCTAGCGTTGGTTACGCGCTGAGGTGGTTTCGCAAATTAAGCGTTCAGTCGGCGACGCAAAACTGCCTTGCTGCAACTGGTTGAAACTGTATGGCGCCAGTAGGCCCTGAAAGCGACGATGTGAACGCTAATATTCTTCGCGGATCGTGTTATTTGCGAGTACATGACGGAAGGATATTCAATGAAATACTAGCTAATCCACGCCTACCTCTGGGAGCAACTAATGCTTCTGATGTTCACTTTACACGTGTATGAGAAACGGACCTTCCTTACATTTTAACCGTGCGATAGCTCTATGCACAGCATACATCGCTGACTACAGCAGCGAAATATTTCTTGTTTCAAAAATAACAAACAGGACAATGTTTTATTTAAAATAAGATGCACTATACATTAGGTCGACGTAGCTGTCCCTTATGAAATACGCTTTGAAATGGGTCAACAGCACTTTCTTACCGTCATCGCTGTGCCCAGCCGCGTCGCGCGCTAATTCCTCCTCCCAAGCATCTTACACTACACGCATGATATTCCGATAGCTTACAACGCTTTATTCGCTAGACACAAAACAGACAAAATTCATAACCAATCGCAAAGCTTCATTGTCAACGACGACAGGCTTACATGTGACTCGGTGACAAACTTGTACCTTCTTCTCGTTGCGAGGCAGTTCTTCACACGTATTCATTGTCAACATAAAAACTAGGAAATGCCGGTAACGTGTACAGGCTCGTCTGACGTTTTTATGCCCCAACTGCCGACTATCAAAGCAGATACAAGCAAGAAGTTACAGCAGCGATAGCAATCCGATTCGGACACAAGCCTCCAACATGGCGCTGAATCGGTAGCTTCGTCAAACCTCCGACAGATGGCAGCAATTTTGCATAAGGTCTACAGCTCATGTAGCCCACAGTCGGCATGAAGCGCTGCTTCTTGCGCGTATCAAAGCGCTCGTCGCTCATTTTGCTTACAAAACCGACACACTGCAAAGGCAAATCAGCGGGTATGAAAACTGTCGCGTGAACATCGGCGCGCCATGAGCCGCAAGCAAAACGCCGAGGCCCCCGTTAACAAACAGCTCACGAGCATAGGCGCGCGCAGAGAGGGGGCAGGGGGCGGCGGACCCTCCTCCCCCCCCCCCTAGTCACATAAGAAGAGGGGGGCGCAAAATGTGCCCCATACATTGATTAATAGGGAGGGAGGGCGCCGCGATGAACCTTCGACCCGCCTGAAGGGGAACCCTGCGCACGCCTATGCTCACGAGCATGAATTAGCAGCGCTCTGTCATCGCGCATCCGCAAATCGCGCAAGTTTCATGGCGCGCGCAAGAGAACTGCGCATGCAAGACAAATACAAAAATTCTTGTAAGTTTTCTCTCCGACTTCATAAATTAAATGTTAATGGGAGTAAAACGAGAGCGGGTCGCATTCGTCCTGACAGCACGCGGAACCCTAAAATGTCCTTAACGAAGCGCCTGGGTTCCGCGGAAACCAGTTTGAGAACCCATGCACTACGCCATAAATCATAATTTTTGTAAAGCAGAAAACACCCTTTGTTTGTTTGTTTGTTTGTTTTGCCTTCTGTTCTATGGCACGTACCCACTCTGGGGGGATGGGCCAAGAACATGTAGTTGAAACCTAAAATCTTATTCGAAGACGGTAAAATTGGATTTAAAAAGTAACAGTTGAAATGGCAACAATATTAATTAATACATGAAATTAGGACTTCAAAAAGTATGCTATTGAGCTTGTATGCCAGACAGCCACTATTACCCACCCACTATTCCACTCTTCGCCATTCTGTGGATAAGTGAGGTACCCACTACACATTCGTGAAGCATTATGTGCACTTTGTTGATGCTGCATGTGGCCGATGACGACAAAGAATTATGGCTGAGCACTTTGCAGTGGGTGGGAAGCTTTAAACCACACTCTTTGCGCAATGAGCATTATGTTACGCCTGATTGTTATTTTACTCTTCTGCCACGCTATATTACATGTGTTAACGCGATTCCTTGCCCGAAATGACGCCTGCATTGGGTCTTTTTACGAAAGAGTTGAAGCGCAAGCGTGGCTCTGTGGTAGAACGCTCGATTGACGCGCAGAGGGCCTGGGTTCAAACCACATCCGCCTCTCAATATTTTTTATTTATTTCATTTTTGTATTTCGCGTGATAGCGGTTACGGAGACCATCGGCGGACACTACGGCATTGTTGTTGTGATCTCATAAATGCTTTCGATGTACAAAACACCCTGTATATCCGTAGTCCAGCGTATCACCACAAGTGACTTGCGACTCGTCAGACTCTACTTGAAAGTCTCATGAATGCTGCGTGATCGCATGCAATAATCTGCGCACGCAAGATAGGAAAGCTGTTTATGAGGCAAAACAACTGGCTTCCCAAAGCAGTCGCGCTTAAGGAACCTTTTCAGGTTGATTGCGCTCCATTGTTCGAGTATGCTTTATCAAAGTGCGTGCCTTTTATGGTAAACTAACAAGCAGACGGAAGTCAGCGCTTGTCTCCCTCACCCTTTAGTTGTCCGTATACCGCTGCTAGGCTGCTTTTAGTAATCGTCTAATAATGAGGTCACTCTAACACAATGCACTACTGGAGATTCCACCCTATATGATAATGGCTTTCAGGATCACCTGCGTGCAGCGATGCAGTACGTTCCACGCAAAGCACATGCAACGACGAGACCTAAAATGAGTAAGGATGACAGTGCTGTTATGTGATTGTCAATCTTCATCTTCTGTTTCGTGTTTGTAGGCTCTATTCGTGAAGCAAACTATTCTTAAAGGATGCCTCCCATGATTTTTATTACTTCACCTGTTTTTATTAGTATTCATTTTGAGCAATTTCCCTATAGGCAAACGAAGTCTGCGTTGCAAAATTTTTCTTCAAACTGTCCTCATTTGCTATGCGCTCGGCTGCATGCATCAGAGAAGGCGAAGACGATGCAGAACTGCGTACCCTGTTTCAGTGAGCACGTGTGCGCCCTTTTCATCAAAGAGTTAAAACATACATAGGCAGAGGGCAAGGGGAGATAGGACATGAAAGAAAACAGCATGCTCAGGTTCTTAATGAGGTCAGGTTTTCATAATCTGAGGAACGCGTGCAATAGATTAAGTTCGTCTTTCCCTACGTTATTTTGCACTGTGGCTAACGGCTTTCTCAGGAGCGATGTATATTTCTCGTTGCACCTCTTTGCCGTATAAAAACCTGCTTCTCGTTTCAGAACTCTCAATATTCCTTTCTGATGACAAGACGAAAACTCTTCATCGAGTCACGCACAATGTTGCGCCATGCCTCATTCGTACTCGTTATTCTATTTATGCGACTGGCTCTGTGTGTTAGAAACAAAAAGTAGCACACGTCTTAAAGCCGTAGAGAAGCGGACATCACCCTTCAAGTACTCGTGCTCCACTGCACTGTGCCGCGCTACGTTACTAGAAACAAAGCAGCCTTTATTGAAATATTTTCACCTCTATCGATGGAAATAAAGCCTATTTACTAGGCTGCCGGGGCTTCGCGTTTACAATAAGAATAAATCTTCCTTGCTGGTGAAGAACCGCAGTACGTCCTTAATGAGACGAAGGAGTGAGCAACTGCTGTGAACACGTATTCTGTGTGGCAGCAAAGCAAACAGCACTGCGACAAACCCACAAGATGAAACTCTTCGTAAAGAAACTTCTAATGGTGGTATGGGGGAAAAGCATGAATGACAGAAACTTTCGGAAAAAGCGTTAAGACAGGAATCGCGATTGAAAAGGGCCGCAGCGCACTCCGGCGATCTGATGTTTTTTTTTTCCTGGTGTTTAGAAATGCTATAAATCTCGGGGGCTCCAACGACAGTGGAGTTGCGCACTCTTGCGCGCAACTACACTCTCGGGAGTCGTTTTGCGCTCGCTTTAGACCAGGCGCTTTACTCCTAATACAAAAGAGATAACTTTACTCCTACTTGTGAATTGCGCGTCTCAAATCGCAAAGCTTAAGGGCGGCAGATGGAAGTGAAAGGAACTGTTTCACATAGCTGAATCGCGGAGGCGCCCAAGCTGCACTGCACAACGCTGTCTCTGCAAACACTGTATGGCGAAAAGAGGAGCACCGGAATATTTCTTCGCCGCACAAAGCGTCTTGAAAAGCAGCAAACAGAAGACTTTCTTTAGAACCTGGAGGCTATTATTGCTTAAAGCTGAAAGAGATAGTGACTGCGCTCATAGATGCCAATAAAGGGTGGTCATCTGAGGGGATCGCACCCACTGCAATGTCGTTTTTGCCTAATGGCGTTCGCGCATCGTACTTAACCTACTTGCCTCCGAGCCAAAATTGGCGCTGCGATCCGGCGGTGGCGTCAGTGGCGCCACCTGGCGGTGATATGACGCGGGGTCATGAGGAGCGCAGCTCTGTCTCGTTGTTCCTGGACCCAGGTGGTTGACGGTCGGCCCTCGCGGGACGTCCGTGGGGTCGACTGCGCAGCTTGTTCCCGTGGACTTCCGTGGTGTGTCGCACGTCCGCGACGCCGCATTTGTGTGACATCCTGTTATGTTTTTGAGTGTGTTATATTGACATTATATTGTGTTATTTGTCATTTTACTGAAGCTATTTGTAAGATTCGACTTGTGGACTCATCCTTGCGTAAAAGATGCTAATAAATGTCCACGTGCTCAACATAACGGTTTGTAGTGCACCCATTTGATTCATGCGCGATTCATTGGGCCCCACGGGCGCAAAGGAAGGAGATGGTAAGACGAATCCTGGTTATAAAATGATTACATTTATTTGGCGAAGTTCTTACGACCACACATGTCATTGGCTCTTTAATTGACGGAAACCTTAGCTTTCAAAGCAATAGTGAAAACCTGTTAAGCTATATAAAGTGATTTTGTTCTGCCGTTGTGCCTTTCCTCTCCAGACTGTACATATTTTTCGGGTGCTCGTACAAGCAGCATTCGCAATCTCCTACAGTTTCTTTGTCAAAAATTTGGAAACCTCAAGCCTACTTCAAATGTCGGCCTTATGTAAGTAGTTACTGATAACCAAATAAGGAAAGAATCTTCGTCAGAAGTCATTACGCCTCGCAGCCAACTTTGTAAAGCGACTTCTCTGCGAAGCCCGTCACTCCACTTTTACACGAGCAGTGCCATCTAGCACTTTCTATCTAAGGCTCCAAATCTTGTCCAGGATTGGAAAACATTGACACCGCAAATGGGAAAAGCCCGCCTACCCATGAGATGCCAGTGGAATGCCTCAGCATGCGCAGATCTTCACCGGTGGTGGACACGGTGTTCTGAGAAAGCGTTCCAGGCTCTTCGATGGTGGAGAGGGCGAAGCGCTCGCGACGATTTGGAGCCGCCATGCGATGAGAGTGATGGTACTGCAGCAGGTGGCCTCGAGCTGCGCATGCGCTGTCCTGCTTCCTGGCTAGGGGTCCACAATTTAATGGGGAGGCCTTGTCCCCGAAATGAATGTTGTACGAAAGCGGTTTCCATACTTTAACCTGTCCCTAAATGGCTCGGAACGTTCAAAGATTCCAAGTGGCACAATACATCATCGTCAATCGTTAATTTTTGTACTTTGTGTTACTCGTGGTTCTGCTTTACAATACCTTCTCAAGAAGCTGTAGCTCAACATACGTCACCACGTGTACTTATTGCACACTTACATTAGCAATTATTACTGCTTAGTAAACAAAGCGTGCTTTCTTGCCTTTAAAATGTTTTCCTACTCCAGCGCGAAAACGCAAAAATATTTTGGCACCTTCAGTGTTACAAAGCATTGATATTAAATGCAGACAAACACGCGCTTCAGAACGCCTCATATATTTACAAAATGCCTGGCGGTGTGAAGATCCCAACGAGGGATGTTGCTTTTGGTGCGATTTTTTTCCGAGGCGCGCTTCTTCTGCACTGATTTATATACAGCCGTCTGTTGAACTGTCGAGTTGGGTCAATGCACGTACGCTGTTTTTCTACGGGACGACTACATGCTGGGCAGACTTTTACGGTTTCAATCATTTTTTGCGCAATGTGCACTTGTACGAATATTTTCTTCCTCCGTGAAGCTGATCCATGTATCATGGAAGGACGAATAGCTGCGTGGCGACGAAATTTACATCTTGCTACAACAACATAGGTGCGCTCACGGGAGCTGCGCAGATGCTCGCGTAGTTTCCAACGTCGATAGAGATTTGCGGAATGTCTTTCTCGTGGAGGGCAATGGACCGCTCTTCAGAAGACCTACAAGGGCAACTTTCTATGTGCATGGCGATGCCACGCAACGCGTTTGCCGACGTAGTGGGCGTGCAGTTCCCTGAGTCTTCAATACCGATGGAGGGAGACGGATCAAACGCGAAAGGCAGCAAGCGGTAGCTGGCGTGTGCGTTTCGTAAACGACTGGCACATGGCGAGAAGGCTGCGGAAGCCTGAAAATCAGTAGACATAGAACAAAAGCGAATGCCGAAACGCCGCATATATCGGTTTGTTGTAGGCGACCGATGAAACAAGCGAGTGTGAAAGCAGTAAGCGACTGTGGTAGCAGTGATAAGTGAGGTACAAACTACTCGGCAACGCTTGCGGTGTGAAAACCACAGACGGGTATTTTTGCGGGTGTAGGCTACTGCTCAAAACGCCCCTGGCAGTTATCGTGAAACAAACAACAAAAAACATGCTTGAGCCCACCGTCACAGGAATCGGTATAACACGTAAGTAAAGCGTGTCTTTACAGAAGTAGTTGAATGTTTACAGTACATTGATATAAAATAGTTTGCACAAATGTATATTCGTGTTTGGCAGCTATAGCACCGCTTAACATGGATGCACCCATGTTGGCGCTTGGTGGCCAAACTCCATCCCGACGATTAACGTCCATGATTAATGATTAAACAAACCTTTCTGATTGCTGTCGTAGTTTACGGTGAAAGCGTAGTTAGAGAAAGCCGTGTGACAGCCAGAAGAGCGTCGCTGACCGGACGCAGAACTTTGCCTTGCGTCATCCCGCCACATACTAAAGAGTTATTGAACACCACGGAGAGGCAAGAGGGAAACTTGACGCGCATCGTGTCTACTCCAGCTCGGCCGCAATTTTTACCGGGGCGAGCGTGAGCGGGAAGCGCGGTGTTCAGCCAGGCGACGCAGAGGTATTTTCAATATCGATGGATGCTATGAGCGAGGCCGATGATTGGGTTAAGGTCGCCACCTCGCGGTGTGATAACGCACTGACAAAATTGCACTTCTATTGGAAACGCACACAGTGGAACGCACGCGTAACAGCGAGGCGTTGCAGGAGCTAATCGTTGAGGTCCGGGTCGTAATGCATTACTTCACTTTACCGCTCGCAAGCGGCGACACCACCCCGCCGACCAAGCGAACTGCGAGACTAATACCCTTGTCACACGCGTAGTCTAACCACAGTTAAGTACGACGGCCGTTAAGTCTAACGGCTGTCGTACATTGTCACACGACAACCCTAACTGCAGTTAAACCGCTAACGACCGTTTTCTTAAACGGAGGTAGGCAACCCCTGTTAGCGCCGTAAACTGACAACATGGCGGCCCCAATGTCGGACGCGAGCAGCTCGGCTCCCAACGACATATCGAGCCAAAAGCGTGTCAACTGGACCGTTGCGACGATGGAGGCATTGATACACATTTGGGAAGATAAATTACCGCCTTTGAGGTACAAGTTTGTCCGTGCTGCAAAAATCTAGTGTGCATTTCACGAGATTTATACACGGCTGCGTTCGTTCATTGAACAGGGCTTCACGCTATTTGATAGACGCGCATCAAAACACGCTGCTGACGCGTCCATAATCGAGCGTGAGGCCCTGTAAAAGGTGATGTTATAAAGGTGTTGCACGAACGCAGCCATGTATCAACTAAAGAACGGTTGGAAGCGCTAGAGGCACACAAGCGCGCGTCTATTTAATATTTGGCGTGTTTCGCGCGTTTTTGTTTTTTCTCGGAATAAGCAACCAGACAGGTGTGACAGCGCCTCTGTCTGGTTTGCGGTAACTGTGGTTACGTCCACTAACTGCAGTTGGGGATAACAGCGGTTAAGCTTACCCGTGTGACAAGGGTATAAATTGTTAGATACAAAAGGCGCGTTTGTAAAGTTCCTGGAGTGTGTTACCATGGCGCAGTGGGTAGCGTGCCCACCAATTGTCCCTGACCGAGAGGTCGTGGGTTGGACTCCTGTTGATGGAACTTCCTTTTTCGTTGCCATTTCATCATGCGCATTTTTGACCTCATTTCCGTGACGGAAATACGTACTGCACTCTTGGTAGACCCCGGCATAAAACACTTGTGTTGAAAAAAGCTGTGACGTATAGGGCTGTGATTGCGTGAGTACCTATAGGTATACCTATAGATACCGCGCTGTGCGCCCCAGCTTCATGTGTGTGTTCCTTAATATACTTCAGGTTAAAGCGACACGTCATTAAATGCGAAGCATTTCATATTGCGAACCAAAGGGAATTTGACCATTTCTATCTACCTATCTTTCTGTGTAGCCGGCTGCGTCTCGGTGCTGTCGTGGTCATCTCCTTAACATGGTACATACCAAAATTGGCACAAACTGCTATGAGTGTATGAGACATACTAGTGATAGGTCACCTCATGAATAACACGAAATACCTGACGCGTACGCCATGAAACGTTTCCCGCCGTCAAGTGTTGCGCATAACCGCATAATATTCCGCGGCGTATACGGATTTAAAACTTCATAAGAGAATAAGGATTGCTGTAGTCGCACGAGACAAAACCACGGTATTACAAAGGCACGCCGCAATGGGTAAGCCGGGATTATTTTGAACCACCTGGGCTTACCAAGTGCGTAGCACTTTATAGACCAGGCTTGTCTTGCATCCACAGATATCATGTAGCGTGATCACGCTCGCAATCATGTGTCAATACAGGCCTAAAACAAGACCTGCTCAAAACCGGACCGAAATAAACAAGAAGGCGTAAAATAATCAAATTAAGAAAAATAACCAAGAATTCATCGCAATAAAATACCTAAAATTGCTAAAATGCTTCAGAAAAATGGCGCTGACACCCGCGCCGCGCAAGAGAGGACGCCACCACCTCGCCATGCGCTTGATTGCTCCTCCCTCTGGCGCTTCTCCGGCGCCCGTCTTACGAACTCCTGCGAAAGGTCATTCATAGACGAAGACTGACAATAGCGCAATGGTAATCGCTGGGTGCCCGTGCTACGCATTCCCTCACGTTACGCAGTATTGGAGCTGCATTTATCGCAGGATTTAGAACTACATCCATCGCTACAGAAGAAAGAAATTAGCGCTGGATTTGATCTACAGTTAGCATTTGATGTGATTTGCACTGTCTTTCATTGATGCTAGCGACTGTCGGCAGAGCTTTTTTTAATATGCACCTCAATGGTAACACACAGATATTTTTTGTAATTTACATCGACCGGGATTGAACCAGCACCTTCAACATCAGTCGCACGTGTAATTGCGTGGGTTAAATAGGCACCTTGCGTGGATTAAACAAAGGACGTACCGTTTGGTATAGTTGGCGAATGGCCCTTAATTGACTTATCAGCCTCTACCACACATATCCTATACAACACCTAACTTGAACGATTACCTCCTTTTAACGCGAGTTTTTGTATTTTTATTAGGGTTCCATATCATTTGAGCCAGCGCCCAACTATTTGGGGCTGGGTTGAATTCCGGTGTGTCCTTGAAAATACATTGTTGCTAGGTGCCACGTCGTAAAAAGCAAGTTACAGGATAAAAGGCAACATTGTAATTTAATTAGGAACTCGTATACTATTTATTGAGATTGCAACTAAATGAACAGTCTCGACGGGTTTTTGCCGTCGCCGTCATGTCCTTCCGGTACGATGTCCAAATTGATAAGATCCTCACGCACATTGTATGTTCTGCCGCGGGTAAAAGCACGCGAGCAGGGGCGACGAACGCGGCCGAAGCAGAGTTCAAACTAGCCGGCCCATTTCCGTCGCTCGGACGGTGCATGCGATAACATCACCCCGCTCGGGAGGCCTGTCGTCCAAGCAGACAGGAGACGCCCCGCGCGTTTTCAACGAGCCTTAAAAGACGCGAAGACGCGAGGGGGGAGAGGAATGTCGTGCGAGAAGCAACTTTGAACTTTTAATCTACACTCTTACCACGGTAACGTATAAATATACCGATAAAAGTGAGTAACGGATAAAATAACAGTTACATCGTTCGTATTTTTGATGTTTTCATTATTTCGTCTCGTTCTATCGGTTACATTCCCGAGATAAACTGCCAAAGGATGCGTTTATCGGTTACCTCGGAAGTTTATCGGTTACCCCGGCATGTAACGTATACACTCTTACCACGGTAACGTATAAATATACCGATAAAAGTGAGTAACGGATAAAATAACAGTTACATCGCTCGTATTTTTGATGTTTTCATTATTTCCGTCTCGTTCTATCGGTTACATTGCCGAAATATACTGCGAATGGATGCGTTTATTGGTTACCTTGGAAGTTTATCCGTTACCCCGGCATGTAACTTATATATTGTAACCCATGCGTAACGCATACACTTTTTTGGTAACTTATAACCGAGATTCCAGGGAGACCTAACTAATGGAGTGGAAGTTCGCAAATTACACATGAGCAAAGTGCAGGCTAAGTTGCCTTCGTGCCCCCCGCATGGTTAGTCTGCCTAATAAGAACGTGCACATTACTGAGTTACAAATTATGCCTCAAGGCGCCTCACTCGAGGAATAAGCAGGATGCCATACCGGAACTCGCCCGCGGGCAAATGTTGTGCGACAATAACGACGAGTATTGCAAGACTTACAATAACCGACTTCTAGAGTATGACAAAACCAGCGTTCTTCTCACACCTGTGCCCTTGTATATCCGTATGAGAAGGCGAAAGCCATCTTTTTCTTCTCCGTCAATGTATTCACTCTCCCCCGTCCGCCTGCGAAGGTTTTATGCACCTAAAGTGGTTTTGGACTGCCTCCAGGACAGGATACATTGCAAGCTGTCTGCACCTCCATGATGGGCTCACTTTTTGCTAAGCGATGACGTAATGACGTCATCACGTACCGTGATATTGTGTGACGTGGTGGGGACGTTATAGTGGCGCAAGGGATGTTCATCGGCGTCCCTGCCGAACGTGGTCTGCATCCTACAAGGACGCTTCGAAGGGAATGTGTGCCTCACAGCCCAAACAACGCAACCCTATTCACTTCGACCGCATCGCAGTTTTCATTGACGTCACTTTGTTAGCCATCTTGCAGCACAACCTGGTTGAAATGCCGAGTAAGACGCGTGGAGTGAGAAACTGTGACATTACATTAATGCCGGAGTGTTTCCCTTGACGCAGCTGGCGAACAGAAGAAAGCGGGAGAGCACAAAATACCACAGGGGCAGAACGACTGTGCGTCGTCCCCTACACTGACACTCTCTAATGAGATAAAAGTCACGGTGGCAGGGAACCTATCTGTGACGTCACATGAAAACTATGTATAGGATTTCCACACACCGCGCCTCACCCCCAAGCAAGCCCGGAACCGGCTGTTCGGCCCACTCGAATTGAGTAACTGTATATACAGTAACTCTGCACTCAAAATGCTTCTATAACACTCAAGCGGGGCTGAGCGTAAGCGACACTCGGCTAAAAATATCTGTTATTTGAACAAACTCGGTTACGGCACGAGCAAGCGTCTGAACAAACTGGAATGACATAAAATAGAAAAAAAAAACATCTGTAATACGTCATTTGTTGCTCTATTGTACATTGACCCTGGTGGCCCAACGTGCCAATTCTCGCCAGCGCGGTCTTGGTACACCGAAAAGCCACATACTGCCGCTCCATTGCCGAGGAAACTTGTGGATTGATGAAATAGACAGTGGTCTGAAGCAACAATGATCTCTTTCTCCACGCTTCAATAAAAAATGATAGTTTTCAATGCAGCAAAACTCCTGCAAAAAGTGAACTCTGGTCACAATCTTTCGTTTTATTTCACTCACAATGGTGTGGTCTTGTTTAAGTGCGAGTAGCCGGATCCAAAAGTTTGTATCATGCTTCGGGGCAGAAACAGCGGCCATGTTTCTATGGTATCTCTACATGTATTCTTGTTGCAGCTCTGCGTGTCGGGAAGGCGTTACGTAGATGGCGTCGTGATCGGTGCATGGTGTTGGCCGTGTGTGTTACCTCGCGTCGCCGGCTTCGGGCTAAATTTATACCATTATTCGCGTTGGACGCGCTTCCCAACATGTCAGCGTTGAACGTGGACTTAATTGGAATACGCGTGGCCGCTGCAAAGAAGTGGGTTGCGACTGTGAACGCTACACTGTGCTCGCTTCAGCTAACGTACGGTGTGACTACTGTGACGGCATTGCCCCGGATCGCATGGAAGATTACACAAACTTGGGCAGTGGTTCTTTTTCATTGTTCTGTTTTCTCTGTTTTCGGTATAAACTTTTTTGCGCGAAAGTGTTCTCACCCGCACCTGTCGAGATTTAGCGGCTGCCAGGAAAGAAAAGGATGCTTCAGCTGTGCCCAACGGGGGAATTCGTCGCGAACAATGCCTGGCCAGGCTTTCGCCGGCTCTTTGGCGCTTTATGCGTTCGCTTTATGCGTTTGCCCTTGTCATGATGTTTGTTGGCATTATAACCGCGTTTGGCATTGTTTGCAGGTATTCTCAATGTGTTCTGTTTTTCCTGATTTTATGACGGCAACAGTGTAATAGTGTCAGCAACACGTGCTCCTTTGCAAGCACTTAGAGAAGCGTACGGTGCACTGTTTGTCTATGACGTTTGTCTTCAACACTGTTTGATTATAAGTTTGTCTGTTTGTTTGTTTGACTGTCTTCAACGGCGACGGCGGGGTGCCGGCCTAAGGAGCTTCGCTACTAATAATTTGGGTTTTAAGTGCGAATGCACTTTATAAGCGACCCTGAATCCGCCGTCCCATAGCAACGGCGCGAGGAAAGGAGAGGAGCGTCTGTAGCAACGGCGCAGCGACGTCACACCCCACGTGACTGCCCGCGCTCCGCCTCCTCACCGCGGTTTGCGCGGGCGCGCGCCGGCTCCGCACCGCTCTTCTAGGTGGCATTGGGTGCAGTGCTTCGCCGCTCCTTCTCTCGCCGTTCGCTCTTACTCCTCCCTGCCCCCGACTCTCCCGTCCGCTGGCTGGGTGCCTCTCGAAATGTGTGCTCGAGACGCCGCTGTGAAACGCCAACGGCGACCACAAGGCTGAGATTATGGCCGTCAGGTACAATGACAACACAAACAGGTGCTGATGAATGTGTAAATAAATGGTTACGGTACAAATCCTCGTCTCGTCATTAATTTAGGCCAGTGCTGGGCAGTATCGAAGATACATGTATCTTCGATACTATCTTAGATACACATTGGGTATCTTGTATCTGTATCGCGATACGTCTTGCAAAACGAGTATTTGTATCTGTATTTCCGATACATTCAATAATGTATCGTGTATCTTAAGATACAAGATACTGCTATAGAAACACCACCGTGCGAAACAATAAACGTCGACCGGAATTCCGGTTCTCAAGCTGATATTGCTGCCACTAAGCCACCTGAATAAAACTAACGACAGTAACATTCTTGTATATTTCCGCCAGAGCGCTCCAGCGAGAACAGGCGATGATGTTTAAGCGTCCCTATTGATGGAGCAGAGTTACGTGATGGCGCTCGAGCCATCGCGACAAAAACAAGCGTGCGAACGTCTACGCGCAGCCTACCTTTTTTTTTCTAGATGTTTTCTTTCTTTTTAGTTGTGTTGATGTCATGACACTTGTTCATAGACCCTGCACTCTGCTGCGTACTCCACTGCGTGCGGCGTCTTTCGCACAAATTCTGATGCCGTTATACTGTCGCTATTGAAGTTTGTCTTGCGTGATGCTTCGTTGCAATGTCTCAAGAATGCAAGAATGGGGCTGCTTTGCGTCTCGCGCCTTTCAAACATCAGTGATTTGAAAGATCTTGTGGATGCACGCATAACTTACATAGTACGATGAGATTGACTTACATGCAAAGGAGATTCTAACAACCGTCCCACTATCGGTGCTGACGTTAGATGCAAGAGAAGAAGCATTTACGTAACAGGAAATATCTTGACGTACTGTGTCTTTGTTCTTCCTGTTAAATTATTCGAAAAGTTCTTTTAATGATAACTTGATTGTTAGTACAAGTGCTTTCTTTGCTGTCTTCCGTTTGTATCCCATACATTACCTAGTCCTCTGCATAGTTTCTCGCTCATCTGTTTATTGTAATATGTCTTTTGTAACCTGCTGCTAAAATACGTTCTCTGTTTTATTCTTGCTTTTTAACTGTCTGCGAACGTGGTTTTATTTCATATTTTGCGGGCTTTTCTAAAAGTCCGAAAACATTTACCACTGTTGCGTTTGCGCACCGCTCACCGCCTATCAGCCGGCGTCCAAGTCTGGCTCATCTGTTCCGGACGATAATCTGTTATCGCGCATGTGCGTTGATGTGTTCTCCCTCGCCCTTTGACCACGGCTTTCCTTTATAAAGGACTGCGGATCACGCCGTGGGCTCTTCTTTTTGTACACCTTCTTTCGGCAAGCATGCCGCATTAAAAGTACATTCTTCCTTCTCGCGGCGTCTTCTTCTCGCGGCTTGGAGCCCATCTCGGCCAAACGTAACACCACGCAGCATGTACGCTGCCGAAAAAAAATTGGTAGGTCGTTTTTAAATTCGCTCTACGATGTGTCGAAGCGCAGTTGGTCCTAAAGTGAATATTAAAAATGTCGCAATGTCGCATAACTGACCTTATTTAATTAACTAGTTAAGCTTAGTACAAAACATACCATAATGAGTGCCACATGACGGCAAACCAAATACCTTTGGCTTCATGCAGCGGCGGTTAACCACTTCTTTTTTTTTTAAATATTGAGTTCTACTTACGTGAAACACCCTGTATACTTATTCACTTTGATTGTTTAATACAGAACCACCTTGCTATTTGACTTAAATATATTCGTTTTCCTTTTTTAGGTCACCTTAAAGTATTCTTATTGTTACAAATCCGCAGTTAAACAGAGCTAGAAGTGACAATAGTGTGAATAGCAGTGATAACCTGCGGCGTTTTGTGCCGCTAGAATACGTCTGAGACGTTTCCTGGCGGCTCAGGTTCTCTCGAAATGGTGAAAGATTGCACTTTAGTGAATATGTTGCTAACGAACGCTTTACGCCAGCAGATAATTAAAATATGAAAAATCACTGCAGTTTTATGTCCTCAATTAATTGTGAGCGCCGACTATGTAGGTCATCGTCTTTATACGATGCGTCACAAACAATACCGCTACCAACGTTGCTGTTGTACACCTGTCGGTGGATGCAGTATTACGAAAACTATACGCTAGCGGACAAGGTAGGACTGCACAGCGGTATTTGCGCCATCGTGCGAAGGCACTTGCAAGTAGATGGTAACCAGCTAGCTGATCGCCAAGTATGAGCAGCGACACCAATAAACTACAGAAGTGTCAAGCAAAAACAACTAACAGCGCAGCAGTTAAAGAGCTGTCATATTAAACAGCCAAACAAATCCCAATAAGTCGTTTAGAAATGAAACTAATACGCCTTGAGCAAGAAAGTTTGTATCTTGTGATACAAACAGGTATTCTGTTGAAATTAAACAAAGCTGGTCGCAGTTGAGAAATTTTCATGTAAGCACATTTCCACATAGGCCTTTGCTGCTTCATTATATAGATATATAACAGCAAATTTGCAAAAGTATCGAAGTATCTTAAGATACAATTGGGAAGTATCGTATCGTATACAATTATTCCGCGAGTATCTTGTATCTGTATCTCAAATACTCCTTGCCCGAGTATCTTGTATCGTATCGCGATACAATTTCAAAGTATCTTTGCCCAGCCCTGATTTACGCCATTAAAATTACTGCGCCGTGTACTCTCGGCGCAAGAAATGCATTCGCATTTCCTCACGATTCCCTTCGGGGAGGTGGGGGCATTTTTGTTACAGGATCTATGGGAGCACCTGCGGCTGGAAATGCTGTCTCTAATGTGCTAGAGAACTCCGGGCAGGCCGGTACCTCTAGTAATCGTGAATACGTAAAGCCAGCATTGTTTAAAATGAGTACTTACATATATAAGTAGAATAGCTGTCTTCTGTGTAGAAGTTTGACAGTATCCGCTGTACTCGGCAAGCGTAACGCCTTTCGTGCCGAATATTCTTTCTAGAGGCTGGTTTCAGTTCAGTTCCCTGAGCAATTAACGAAAAAGAACCTGTGATGTCACGCTCCGGGCATCGCTAGCAACCTGATTGTTGTAAATTTTAAGCAAGCGCTGAACAGCACCCATTGATTGGCAAATTACAGAAACCTTATGTTTTATTTTTTTTAGCTGTGGGCCATGTTTTGATGGGATAATTTGAATCCGCCCCTTCACTGGGCGTAACTGACAGATGCCAGTGGCGCTCTCTGCGCAATTGGTTTCACTATACAGGCGGGCTTTACAAAAAAAAACCTGTGATATTTAGCAAAAAAATCGAAAATATTTGGTGTAGTTCAAGAGATCCATCGTCGAATTTTCAGGCCGCTGTGCCGGCGATACCGAAACTGACTACACCGGGTGCGTCGGAAGGGCGGTCCGTGTACTGCGTCACACCGAATCTTCCCTTTGCGTACTTTGATGATGGTGCGCCGCGTGAGGACTTCGCCGCGGTTAAGACGGCGTGTCATTTGAGGGGAGCAAGCCCAGCAACGGTCCTTCGCGCGTGATGTGCGGTGCTTGTCGCCTTCTTTGTAATTTTGACTTTGCCTTTCTTTGTAATTTTAGCTTTGACGCTCATCGGTGTCTTTGTCATGTGCGATCCGCGACCCGCAACAACACTGCTTAGCATGACGTGAGCTGTAGCGTTGAGGGGAACGCTGGCAGCGTTATTGTGGTCATGATAACGCTGCCAGCGTTATCATGACCACTTTAAGATCACAAAGAAAGCGACAAGCACTGCACGCGCGATGGACCATCAGTCGGCTTGCTCTCCTCAGATGACACACTGTTTTTCACGCGGCGAGGTCCTCGCGTGGCGCACCATCATTCAAATTACGTCGAGGTAAGTTCCAGCGTGCCGCAGCACCTTCCGGCGCACCCAGTGTGCTCTGCAGTTGCGGCATCGCCGGCACCGTGGTCTGGAAATTCGACGAATTTTGGAATCAAATCTGCAAAATATTAAAAATGAGCCACTATAACAAATGTCATCTTTAATGGCGACCAATGCCGAATAGTTTTCAGCGAATCAGCTGATAAACTTAATGAACATTAGTGTTCACATCTGTACAACTGATTTTTATGACACCTTATATTATTTAAGCCTGTTTTCATAGGAGTTATGGTTCTCAATGTCCTAAATTGCTTTGTTGCAGTTGTGCATCGAGGTGGAACTTCCGTTCAATGCTAACATAGCAAGACTCGAGAGCGAACTCAATGATGTCGAAGAGGTTTTCTCTGAAAAGAAAGGATGGGTCTGCACACTGGTGGATGTTATGAAGCACATACAAGGGAACGTTGGGCACAGTCTGATAAATGAGGTACGTGGACACCCTTTTCAACACTAATATATTGCGGCTTGAGCCCCCTGGTAGATACTACAAAAGGATTCCTTGTGCTTCTGAAAAACCTGTCTAAAATTTTTGTATCTTACACCACAACACTCCCACTTGTGGTATGTTGTAACACTGAATATATGGCTTTCTAGTGCCAGCATTAATAGCTCGCTGTTCTCATTTTGTCCTTATTGGCACACATCTTCATTTTATTCTGTGGGCAAGTGCATGCATACCATACTCTGCACCACCAGAAAACTTTGGCTAGTAGTTTATGTAGTCTGTAATTTCTTTTTGTAGACGGAATTGCCTGGTGATGAACTTCAAATATCAGCGCCTCACATTTACTGCAATCCTGACAAAGTCTGCGTTTTTGCTGGCAGCCAAGCCGAAGTCATCTAGATCTCCACATCTGGATTACCGCGGGCACTTACTTTTTGTCTTTTGGTGTATTATATTAAGAACTTGGAATGTCCATTTGCGTATTTCCAGATGCTTGCTCTTGTGCAGACAATAGCATTGCCAGGAGATAGGCCACGAAAGCGTTGTTTGTGGACGCCTCAAATGTTTTTTGGCCTTTCTAAAGCAGAAAAATGTAGTTTAAGCTGCAGCACTTTTCTCTGCTATCTGTGTTTATGTAGTAATGCAGATGCATTTCTGACATCTTTTGTGTCTTTCATAGCTGTAGGACTCTGACACTACCCGACCTGTCACCCTATTTTAGATATTACATTTTGCAAAGAGGAGATGTTTGAATAAAGAATTTCGTACCTGACAGTGCTTTTTTGAGAAAATTCAAGAAATGTGTAAAGGAATACCTTGTTTGAAAAGTTCAGACAGAGTTAGGAAGTCCACTAATGGAGTTGCCTTCAAGGTCATTTGAAATGCCATTGATATCCGAGACATTGGCCGGAGAGCTTTGCAGTGTGATTGAATTCACCTGTTCTAATACCAGCCAGCCTAAAATAAATACAAAATATAGCTTCCACAACTCGTTTCTCGTCAGTGCGTGTAGTCGTGCATGTTTGTGAGTGTATGCGTACATGCAAAATTGAAAACTTTTGAGGGTTAGAACCACCAACCCTCCTCCTCTACCAGCTACGCCAATGTCGAAGGAATACCCGAGTGAGCGGCAGTATACATGTGTGAAGAAAAACTGCAGCTGATTTATGTGTGTGGGGAAGTCCAGACGGTATTCTAAACAGTGTGTTGATTTTTCAGGATACTTTAGCCACTTATATTTGCACTCTGTTTTACAGCCAGTTTTCAACATTTAGACCATGTCTCACGTCAAGGAATCTTGCCCACAAATTTGGTCAGTAGTGTGATTTCTCGACTTGTCGGTTCTCACGAGATAATCTGTGCAGAAGATTGAGTAATGGGACTGAAGGTGAAGCCATATACGGGTAAAGCAGCAGTGCGAGAAAACGGCATCCACTCTTCAATGACTTGTTCAAATGCATCGAAATATCGGGGAAGCGATTTTATCAGACTCCCAATTTTGGCGTCACAATCTTCTGTGAGAACAATTGCCAGACGTGACAGTACCATTGTAAACCTCATTACAATGAACCTAAGGTTGGCTATACCGGGTGTTTCAAGAAATGTGCCTAAAATTCTCAAAAATCGCGAAAATGCGATATTTGCTGGCTGCCTTGAGAATTGCTTGCGCTGTAGCGGCAGAAGTCTTAAGATTGTTACTGACCATTTGGGACTGCAATTAAAAAAGTTAACTTAAGTAACTTTTTCATTAGTGAAGTTAGGTGGTTCTGTCAAAGGGGTGAATTGAAGTTCTTTATGCAAAGAACCCATCCCAGCTTTGAAGTATAGCAAAATCTGCCTCTAGTAATTTTTTTGTCGTAGTGACATTCAACCAAATTCAACGGCTTTCAAAGGTGGCATCCATTGAATTTGGTTGAATTTCATTACGACAGAGTAATTACTACAGGCTGCTTTTTCTATATATCAAAGCTGGCATGGGTTCCTCGCATGTAAAACCTCATTTCTACCCTTTGATACAGCCACCTAACTTCACCAGTTAAAGAGTTAATTAGTTTACTTTGTAATTACACTCCTAAGTGGGGTCTTTAACAATCTTAAAACGCCTGCCAATCTTAAAAGACAGCCAGCAAATATCGCATTTTCGCGATTTTTGAGAATTTTCGGAAGATTTCTTGAAACACCCGGTGTAAATAGAGGGCAATCAAAACTAAAAGATATCAATAGCTGACGTAACCCTTAAAAACACCTTTTTATAGGTTACATTCAATTTTAAAAAATACAAGGCTACAGCGTAACCTATATAATATCAACAATTATAAGGGGGACAATGTAACTGTTATCTGTAACCGTTACAATGCACCTTATATATGTATGAGTTAGAGTGTATCTTGCTAAGTTATCCGTTACAAAGTATGGGATAACATTGATTTTGTGCACGGATAGTAAGAGTTACAAACTTAAGAGTGTAAGGGCGCGCTATATCGAAAGCCATCACAGCGTGCGGCTCGTATACCCTTCCACGTGCCGCGCTCTCAACGCGAAGTGACTGCGGAGAGCATCTCTCCGTGGAGCGGCCGTATTTTCTTACACTAGCGTTTTATAGTTACGCGAGATCGGATACATAACAGTTAGCTGCCAGCCTCACTTTGTGTAGCACTACAATTTGTTGCTATCGCATTCATTGCTTCGCCCATGCGGTGAAAATGTGACTTCTCTTCAACATGTCGCCATCGTATGGTGCAAACTTGTCACAAGTATTTGCCCTTTTATGGCATTGGACTGACTTGCAATCAGTCCCCAAAAGAAAGCCACTTATCTTTAGGTATCGTACATTCCACATAGCGTTCATGGCACACTCATGAAGAAATGAAAAGAGAACAATAAATACAATATAGAATATGTTTTCACAAGTGATTACTTGTGAAATTATAAATTGCTAATTATGGTGTTTCGAATGAACACTTACGCATCAAAATAGGCGTACAAGCCATAAACATACCGACTTAGCGCGTACTGGCGCAAGGAACAAATAAAGAACACGCTTTAGTTAAACTAGCAAGTCGCTACTTCAATTTTTTATGCGTAAAATATTTTTAATTCTTGTTCAGCAAGAAACAAGAAATTAGAAGAAACGGCGCAGGTGGGTCTTTTTATGTTCAAGTAGAGCTTCTTTATTTTTTTATACACGTAAGAGCTAAAGTGATTTGTAGGAATTGTCGATAAACGGCTTCGTGAAGTCTGACGCAAACTATCGCACAAAATCCACGGAGGTAAGTACAAGTGCTCGCAAAAGGTAACGGTCAGTCGTTTTCGATGGGTCCAAAACGGAAGGTAAAGAAATATTAGGAATGGAAGAAACTGCTATGTTGAACTGCATCGTTTCCTACTCTAGAACCCTTTCGCGTCCAGGCATAAGGCATGCGATCGGAGAGGCGGTACAATGACGCAACGCTATTAGACTAACACTGAACTTGCGAACCACGCAGAGAACATCAAACATTTAACGAACTGCCAACCGATCCATCTAAGAGAAATAATTACAACGACGGCGGTTTTTTTTTTTTCGAAGCAGTTAAGAAGGCGCAAATTGAGTGAACAAAAAAATTCCCACTACGACATTCGCAGTCTTACGGCAAATGTGCCGCATTCAAATATTTTCTTTTAAATCTTCCTACTTTTGCCGACTGCCAGGCCAACCCAAAAGACCACCGCGCATGACACAAAAGAACTCACTCTCAGCCGACGCCGAGTACGCGAACGCCTGAAATCGATTTTCAATTTGAATTTTTGCGGGCACCGCAGGAAGCGTTTGGGTAAGCGAAGAACCTTCGAAGAAGAATACACTGCAACCGCAGTCGCCTTTTGTTTTTTCGGCGCACTTTTGTTTTTGCTGTTGTGGCACCGCTCCGCCTCATTCAATTAGTGCCTCAGGTTGTTTAAAACAGCACTGGAATACCCGAAGTCTTATCCCTTACAGCGAAGTAAATGCCGTTGGCCTGGAACGATGTTAATCGAATTTCATCTCGTACAACGAAACAGGAAACAGAGTGTGTGGTGTCTATTCCTTTCTTTTATTTGAATAATCCCTTTTATTTTGCTTTTCAATATTATCTGTCTCTGTCTCTCTCTCAAGATGTATGTATCAAGTAATCTCATTTGAAAGGTGCCGCTTCACCATGCGCGTACCTTTTGTCGACATGTGCAAAACTCTGTTTAAAAAGGGTTATCGATATAACTTTTTTGAGGTTAATCACCACGTTGTAGCATCTCACTCAATATTTGCAGTGTGATTGCTCATCTAACGTACAACATGGTTCGTGCTTTAAGTGCGCATACCGCCAAGTGTCCTCACGCAGCAGTCGTCTATACGTTCAGATTTATTGTTCCGACAAAGTCGGTGTTAGTGTTTGCCTAACCGTTTCCATTTATGTTTATAAATACAGAATTCTTACGTAACAGTAGTCGAAGAACTTCTACGTTATATCCCTGACCTATTGGAAATATGTGCCGTACACCGAATGCAGTGTTAATAGTAGTACTGTAGTTCACCGTTGAAGCTGTACTGTAGTTCACCGTTGTAGTTCACCGTTCAACATTGAAGCTCCAAATTTGGAACCCATTTCACTCTACGCATGGGGATGACTAGCCAAGTAGTTTAGCCCTGAGGTAACGCAGGGGAGGGCAGCTTGGTGTGAAAGGCCAGGTTGCGAACATGCACATTAACGTTCAAACCACTGTGCAGAGTCTACCGCGACACATCGACAACGACACCGCAATCGAGGTTATGAGTAGGCTTCACTGCAACTCACAATGATGGAAAGCAACCTTTCAAAGACCAAAGTTACACCCATCTCGTTAAAGGCGGCGTCACTTCTAAACACAAATGCTGTTCTGGGAAGGCATTTTTTCAGTGGCAATATAAGCATTGCTAAGTCAGAATAAGAAAGAAATATGAAAATTGTTTTAATATTTTATCGAATCTTCGCTCTAGCCCCGAGGCTCCCACTGGTGCTGTTGGCATTCCCGGCGCTGTTTCTTCATTTTCTTAAAGAGTCATAATCACGGCTGTGGAAAATGCAAGGCATTCATATGGCGATGATATATTCACATTTTACACCATGGTTGTGCGTTATGTTCACATTTTGCAAGCATGGACGTGTGGCCTGTGGTTATGGCACATGCATAAGGGGCCACATTTAAGTGCCAGCACCGGTACCGAACTTTTGTCCACTGTATTGCGTTTCCTTCCGCGAGTTCATAGAAGGATGCCAGGAGTTCCATTTCAATACACAGTAGTTCATTCACTGAACACAAAAAGGACAAATCTCCCAGCCATATGCAGCTGCGCTGTGAAAACAACAGAACACGTGGAGTCGTTTCTCAATTTCTGAATTCCAAACAACTGTGACGAGCTTTACAGCTGCAAGCGTCTCCAATGTCATAGATGGCTTCGAACATGACTTACCCCGCAAATCTGTTGTGAAACCGAGGTATGCAACGGTGGGGCAGATTTTGAAGACGACTGCGAAGTGGCGCGGCTTGCATGCATGAATCAGCGAATATAATAATTGTGAAAATGCTAACATTCCCTGTCCTGCAAGTTCTAAATCACAGTGGATTCTGGTGGATTTCGTACCCGCAGTTGGAAAGATTCTACGAAATGTTCTGCCACCCTGTTAAAACTCACCTTGTTAAAACCGTTGTAGGAAAAGGGCGGCCCTAAGACGTCTCTATACGTTACCTTCGCACCGTTTGTGCTCGGCTCCGTGCGTCTTTGTATTTTGTATTAGCAAAGACAACATCGGATATAAAAGCTTCACGGTGGTATATGAGTAATTTCAGTGGACATATGTGGGTGTGATGAGTAGAGCTCTTTCAAATGTATGTGGCGCAATAATTGAGAGGTTGACCAAAGAATAACAATGAAATATTCAACACCTAGTGATCAGAAAGATCATAGTTGTAAATACACATTACAAGCGCTTATGTGCAGTTGGCGTGATTTCTCTAGAGCTCTTGGTTTTAATTTCTTTATGGTAATTTAACTTAGCTAAACCCTCTTGAAAACTAACTAATGGCGCCTTAAGTCGAAATTATCGTCCTATCTGCTTCTGCAAGAGATATAATACACCCACTGCTCAGTTTACCTTACTTACAGCAAGGGCTCTGTATCTTCGGAGTTTATTTGTCTAGAAAATGGGAAATGTTTTATGGATCATATAGTTTCTCGACGGAAATTCGGCGGTTATCGCAGTTTACTTTTCGCAAACCCTCTCTCGGGAATTCGAAGTTTATTACTGTATTATTCTTGATACTCTAATATCCTAGATGGAATATATGAACACGAAAACTTCAGAACACACGAAGTGTATCGTAGTTGCCTGGAAGGTTTGAACAAAGAGACACTTATAAACACAAGCACAAATACCTGAATACAAAACACCCACGTTTATGCGGATTAGAACCATAAAGCTTGTTCCAATACACGCAGGCATACTTTACAAGGTCCGTATGTTCAATGTCGTCTGCCGCGCTCCAGTGCCGCCAGTGGACCGTATACCAAGGTGTCGTCTCGCGCTCCTGGGGTCCGTATACATACGTTTACGTACGTCTCTCGCTCCGAGCTCGAGAAACCCTTTGTTAAATGTACGATGGGTGCGGTCTGCGAGGTACCGTTGACGTCAGGTAAAGTTTGTATCGGCCAAACCGGCCGATGTATGAATGAGTGCTTAGAGCATACCCTTTCAGTAAAGAACGGAACAGGGTCATAGTGGCCGTTAAAATCGGAGCTTATCTGATAAATCCGAATTGCCGAAAATCTTACCGGCGAGTGTTTATCGGATTTTTCCGGATTTGTACGAAAACACGGAGCCCTATTTATAGCCATGTCTTCGTTTTTCCGACTTCTAAATTGTGCATTTATCTGTGTTTTTAAATGTGTTCCGTCTATTCATTATCAGACTTTCTGTCTCCTGACGCGGAAAAGCGTTGCACTCCTTCAAAACAGCTTGATCAACTTGGTTAACCATGCTGCTAGAAGTCTTACGCTAACATGGACAGGAATTAGATTTAGGTGCACGTTAAAGAACACCAGATGCTCAAAATTTTCTGAGCCCTCCACTGCGGCGTCTCTCATAATCAAATGGTGGTTTTGGGACGTCAAACCTTGAGAGGTATTATAATAACATGGACACGAAGTATAAAGGAAAGTTCTTAAACGCATATGAAACAATCTTTGCGGCGTCAACGGTACCTTCAATTTATTTCGATGTGGTTGGCACGAAAGCTTCTTTGTCTTTCTAATTTTTTTTTTCTTTTTACACAAGACATCGCAAATACCACGTACTCCGTTTCAGCACGAGCCATACTTGCCATGAACAGCCACAACAAGTATATCTGTTTTATTTTACGACTTCTTAGACGACGATGGAGTTGTAATTGAGAAGTTGCAAGGCATTGTATTACCGTTTCATGAACATACATGTTCCTCAAAATGGAAGCCAAATTGTTAGTCGCAGCACGCTCAAAAGATACTCGTTTATATACGAGATGACGTCATATCTGTGATCAGGTAGCCCCCCTTGTGCAGATAATGGCTTCACACCTGCGTGTATATATTTGGCGTCCCACTAAATACCACGCCTCATCGATCGTAGAATGCAGTGGAGGCAGCGTTGGCTGAGACAATGTACTTAGCTTTCAAAAGATCCACTCAGAGGCCGTTCTCTTCTGCGTAATGTCTAGACCTTGTATTGAAGTCATCTAACTGGGTTACGTGAGGAGCGTAGGAGCGCTAGAACTCCCTTCTCGTTTGGACTCAATTGACTCTCTTACGACATGTACCTTCCGATGTTCTGAACGCACCACAGACAAGCACGGAAAGCCGTGCTTGTCTTCAGGCTACGTAAACTGCGAGGTTAAGCACAGGAGAATTGACAAAACATTATCTTTTCGAATGGTCACTGTCAAAGCAGATAAAGCACAGCAAGAAAGAACACATCAGTTACGTCTGCGTTCCTCCTGCACTGTGGCTTTATTAAGGTGCTTCCTCTGTGAATACAGCTGGTCGGCACTCATATCTGCCGCGACAGCGGCGACTCGCTACAGGACCCTGGGTTCGCACCAAGCGCCAAAGAGAAAAAGATGGTTTATCCCTTTGTCATAGGAATCGGTATAACACGAAAGTGAAACGTGACGTCACAGAAGTAGGTGATTGCTTATAGTGTATTGGTATATCAGAGATTGTAGAATATCTATTGTTGTTTGGCAGATGTAGCACCACCTGATGTATACACACTCACGTTGACGCCTAGTAGTACATCTCCGTACCGACGACTAACGCCCATGATCATAATTTAACATATACGTGGACACCGCATATGGTGAATCCCGCGCAATGTGGCATCAACAAGCACATAATAAGTACTGATACTCCATATGCGCTCCTTCAAAGCTTCGTGGAACGCGAATAAAAACGCTACTCGCGTCGTGTCGTCTCTCTAGCCTGGCAGTTAATTCTCACAGGGCGAGCGAGGAACGCGGTGCGACGGCCAGGCGAGTGTCAGAGAGCTATTTTTCGATATGGATCGATGCTATGAGCGAAGCTTGGGCTAAAGCCGCCACCTTGTGGTGTGTTAAACGAAATTACACTTCTATTGGAAACGCGCCGAATAGGACGGTCACGGCAACGGCGCGTTTTTTTTAGGCTGGTGGCACACACGTAACCACCCCGTTATAAAGGGGATGCTCACACCATCCATCAATCTAAGAGCACTTTGAGAGGAAAGTGTGAAAGAAAAAAGGCGCGTTCATGTAGGCTCCGTTATATGTTTTGCGGTAGCTCAGTGGGCTAAGCGCCCGCCAACCGTCCTCACGGATCGAGGTCATGGGTTCGACTCTTGTAGTTTTTTCTTTGCCATTTGATGGCGTTCATTTTGCTGACGTGAGCAAAGTTTACGTCACGGAAATACGTCATCACGTATTTCGGTTACGGAGATACGTCATGTAAGCCTCGGTGGACCCCGGCATAAAACGCTTTAGTGTTAAAAAATAGCTTAGTAGGTCAGCTGGGCTCGCTCTGAAATCAGCAGTTTTACCGGTTGCCCAATAAGCACGTCGGACAAACGTTAGGGTTGAGGCAGGACCGCGGCTGCGTGCGGTGTCCGTATTTGATGTTGTGTTAATCCACATTCTGTTCGCTAAATGAAGGAAACGCATGGTTGAAGTGTCGTGTTGTAGCATAGATAATACCGCGTTTGTTCTGTTCGTCTCCGTTTGACGTGTATTAAGTTATAATAATGTTTCTTTTTGTTTTGTTTTTTTCACTTTCCCAATGCTTTTTCAAATTTGTTAGCAAATCACCAGGGGAACATATCTGATATTTCCATTAATTTTTGAGGTTTTGCACTTAGCCGTAAAGACAGCAATACGTTTAAAAAATCACAGAAAATATTGTTTAGCATCTTGTGGTCTCAAGAGGTAACAACGCAATCACAGCGCACATTTAACATCACCACTAGAGCAACATTGCAACATAATGAAATGGAGGCAATGGAGCATTGCCTCCATTTCATTATCGCCAAAAGAGTTACGCTACTTGAATGCCACTGCGCATTGAGGCATGGTGACGGCGCGCGTGGTGTATAAATATGTTTCTCGCTCTTTGGAAATAAATCTTTTTTGGAAGTGGCGCTCCGTGTGTGTGTTCCTTACCTTCTTCCGTGTCTTATTCGCGCCTTAAACTTCAAATATGTTAAACCAACAAGCCCAATCTGCCATTCTTATTTCCATTTCAATTCGAACATGAGCACCAAATAATGCGCATAATGTGACTAATGCGCATAATGTAGACACATGGTAGCTGCATACTTTTGGGCGTAATCGAAATACCGGTCCATAATTCTCCACGGAAAATGTCTGCAAGAACACTTAAGGTCCCTTATTCAATCGCCTAAGCCGACTCGAAGGCGAAAGCCATGTTCTGCTTTTTCTTTTCAGTTGATGTAGCCATACCCTCATGGCTCCCTCCGAAAGCTTTCTGCAACTAACGTGGTTTTGCTCCGCCTCCACGATCCAAGGCATTGCAAGCTATGTGCACCTGATCTTTTTCTTCTCAGTTATGTGTACTGTACCTCCCACGCCTCCCTCCCAAAGTTTTCTGCATCTAACGTGGTTTTGCACTGCCCCCAAGATCGGAGGCATCGCAAGGTTTTTGCACAACGCCTTGCTTCGCGCTGCCTCCCTGATGGGCCCACGTTTGATCAAGCGACGATGTCATCTGATGACGTGGTTATGTGGCAACGTCTTATGTGACGTCGTGATGATGTCATAAATTTACGCGATCTGTCACGATACAACGACGTCACATGGTGACATGATCACCTGATGACGCTTTTTTGCATCCCTCGTGTTGACGCCGCCGACATCTCCAGTCGGCGGCGGTCGATTTTAGTGTTTAATGTGTCATCATCTTAAAAGAAAATTAAAAAAAAGCACACTCGCTGCAACTTGAAATCGAAATTCCACCTGACTTCTCCTGCGCAATTAAGACATGAAACATCTTTATTCAATCGAAGACGGCCTTCCTGTCATCTTCGATTCGAAAATAAAATGCAACCATTGCAAATGCCTCGCCTGTGCGCGCGCAAACAAGCGCTCACCAGCCCCGCCAAGCAATGTAAAGGTTCTAAATCCTCTTCGAGTCTCGTTTTGACCTTTGGTGCCCAGGAAGCTTTCCCAAACATAAAAAATAACGAATGCGGGTTTCGCTGATGCCAAAGGTTAAGTCGTTTGAATCTCTGAGAGCTCCGCTTTTCTGCCCCTTAAAAGGATGAAAGAAGTCTTGGAAGCAACAGAATGCAAGCGCGCGAAGGGTTTCTCGAGAGCTTCGGCGCAGCCTTTCACTTTTAACAAAGTTCTAACAAAAAAGGGAAAGGAATAAGTATAAGAGAAAGATTTCCAAACCTGTTAGTGTACAGTTGAGAGAATATTTGGAAAACGGTAAAACATTGGGACAGGAGAAATGCAAACATGGTGAACATGATGCTGAGGAAGCTGATTACGGATGGTCGGCTTTTGTTCAAATGGAATTGCCGCGCGCGATAATTGCTTACCCTTAACGGAGGCATGTTCATGAAATCTTTACTTCTGGGTGTAAATTCATGCAATTTTCACTTCCGAAAGAATAGTCAGAGAGCGAATGGGAGCTCTCCTACAGAATTGAGATCGCTTCTAGTGTCGCAGTTAAACAGACGTAACAGAAATGCTCGGTCTTTTGAGATCGATAGAAGTTATTTTCTATCAATCATGCGATTATTTCTTTGCTTTATAAACATCACTAGAAGCCCTTCGGAGTGGAATTGTCAATATGATACTAGCACACGTATATATTGGCCTCGCGATACACATGACGAAACAATAGATGTAATAAAGAGTAATGATACATATGTGTAATGCGCCAGCAGGCAAACGAAGTTTGTCGTTAAAGCTTGTCTTCTGCAGGATTATGATCGATGGTGGCACTCTTTTTTTCATTGACCTGCGCAATAGCTTTGTCAGCAATGTGGCAATGCCAAACGTAGTATATCGAGTCTGCCTCATGATGGTACCCAGTGATGTGATTTGTTGTTTGCAGACAACAAATATGGGATGGAATTAGTATATAGCTCTGCAAGACCAAAATTTATGCGACATTGAACCATTGGTAATGAACACACATTGTCTGATACACATATGCTGGAAATGTCAGTAGGGCTTCAGATATTCAGGTGTTCTAATAACGTGCTTTATATCAAATGCTGATAAACACATTCATTTAAATCGGCCTACTGTAACTTTATTTTTCGACATAAGTGGACGTAACGTCGCTTGGAAAAGCACTAACCACATCAAATAAATAAATAAATAAATAAATAAATAAATAAATAAATAAATAAATAAATAAATAAATAAATGAAATACACGTCATCGCGAAAGACGAAATCAGCGATGTTAATTCACTGACGGTAAACTCAACTCATTACCCACTATTATCACGAATATCTTCTGTAAGCATACCTGCGTTGCACAAAAATCTTTCGGAAAGTGTATGTATGTGTGTGTGTGTGTGTGTGTGTGTGTGTGTGTGTGTGTGTGTGTGTGTGTGTGTGTGTGTGTGTGTGTGTGTGTGTGTGTGTGTGTGAGTGTATGCGTGCGTGCGCGTGCACGCGTGCGTGCGTGCGTGCGTGTGTGTTTCAGCCCCAGTGGTAAAGTGGTTAGCAGTAGGCACGAAAGCGGTAGCACCGTTTGTGCCCTCCTGTGTCTTCTGGGGTTCTGCTCATTTGCGCTAAGAAAAACGTTTGAACGTAGGCACCTCGCTGAAAAGTTCGCTTTTTCACTTCAAAAGAGTGTTATTAAATCTAAGCAATGCAAGAGCAAACCATTCGCATGGGCACACGTCCAGTGGCGCATTAAGCGCACACTTACTCGCAGGAGAAATCTGGTATGAAATAGGTTTTTGAAGTTTGACCGACGACCAGACACGCATAGTCACCCGTACATGCTAAATCGTTCTGCGTATTAGACTGCGCAATCCACTCCTCCTCCCCCTCCCCCTTCTCCTTCCCCTAGAATCTTTCGCACTGTGCGGCCACTGTTGATTTTGAACGGCCATGCGTGTCATTTGCTCAGCATTCTTGTGCATACGATTCACGGAAGTGGAATTTACAATATTAGAAAAAACATACAAAGGAGGTGATGTTCGGACGTTGCACTAATTTTTAAAGGCAAAACCACTATCGCTCCTGTAATTGGCGCAATGCTTAGTCCGCATATATGAACATAGGAGTAGCAAAGTAAGAGTGGTTAGAAGTGAATCCTATTGTTTTGTTTATCGCCGAGAGTGTGTGTATTTTTCACAAATGGGGCAAGTATTGCAATCGGGCGTAGCATTCAGTTTCTGTTTCAGCTGATTATGTACGCAAAATACATAGGTTCGTGGTTAGAAGTACGCAGACGAGGGTCGCAAAGTCAAGGGACTACAGTAGGACCTGTGGGTAACAAGAACGTTGAAATGATTAATTATTATAGCCGGTCAAATTTACACAATGCAAGCATATATGAATAGCGAGAGTACTAGTCAAAAAACGCCTTCAGTGCTATATAAGGAGTACATAAAAATTAGTCATACATGTAAATGAGCACTCCATAAAATATAAATCTAAAGTTACACACATTTTCGAAGCTAATTATGTATTTTCTTCGTTCAGCGAACTGGGAGCGCGGAAAAAACACAAAGGACGAAGCGAGGAACCACATAAGACGAGCGCTCACTAACAATTGATTTATTTTCTACATCGGAAGGACACATTTACACACAAATTGCGCATGTCAAGAAAGATTATGATGACGGCATGAACAGCATGCGAAGCGTATGATCAAGGCACATTTCTAACGGTTATCTAGGTAGCTCAATTCACAGTCATGCAGTGACAGGGAAGGATGACTTATACATTGATTATGCGCTCCCAATTATGCGCTCCCAGTTCGCTGAACGAAGAAAATGAATTACCAACTGGCCCACCTTTCGATCCTCCTGCTAATTATGTATTCACTCTTGCATAAGAAATAATTATCCTTGACCAATTAATTACACAAGATGAAAGTTTAAGTTCACGTTTGTGTCAATGCAATCAGAATGATGATTAGCCTGAAAGAGTGGAGTAGCATTAGAGTAAAACGAACTGTTGATAATAATGCGAATGACCTGAGATTGAACAGATAAAAAACTGAAACTGAAACTAAGATTGGCTACGTGGGATTCTTCTCAAATGGTTTTGTTTTGATACTGCCGTACAGCTACTGACAACGTGAAGCTAATAATTACTTTTCTTTTTTGGTTAGTGAGTTCAAGCACAGCCTATAGCGTCATCACAGCTATATAGTATTTGGAACGCGCTTGCGCAGAGACCACGTTAATGAAAAGTACTCACCAAAACAAACTAAAATGTAACCTCACTAAACACAAATACACGTAATCAACAGCTTAAAAAGCTCCGAGCGTTATTACCTGTATTCATAGCATATAAACCTACTACTGTTCGCGTTTACAAAGCCAACAGTGACGATCGAGGTGCTTCGCGCGTGATTCAAAGAGATCTCCGCGACTGTGGGTTAAGACGTCAGTTGCGACTCGAACGCCATTTTCGCACAGTTTTTATCCGCATTTCTTTTTATTTTCATATTCGTGACATTTTATGCAATAAGTTCCCACATCACAGCCATGAGATACAAAACGCTCCTGCCACAATTGCGACACTTTGCGAGCTCATAAATCAAATAATCATTAAGTCCACCTTCGTCAATACACGTACTCTGATGGTGTTGCGCAATCCGCCGTGGAAGGTTGCACGTAAGGAACACCGCACCGCTAAGCTAGAGGGCGCGGATTCGACTGTCAGCCACGGCGGCTGCATTTTGATGGGCGCGAAATACAAAGCACTCCCGTGTGCTCAGATTTCGCAGCACGTTAAAGCAATGGTCCTACAGTGTGGGGCTCTGCATATGAAAAATGCAGAACCTCCCAATACGACGTACCTCATGATGATATCATGGTTTCGGCACATAAGAATAAAGAAACTATTGTTCGGATGTGATTGCCTGCAGTTGTTTGTATGCGTTTTCTTTGCAATATGGTGCGCGAACTTGAAGTCTAATGAAGCTGTAACTACTCGTAATCAGTGAAGATAAAGAATATTGGTAGCGGAGGACGGCAACCATGTGCAAGAACTTTGTCCTTCGTAATGCGTGAATTATGGTTGAAGCACCTGATTTACATTTACCGTTCATGCTTTAATTGATATCCAGCGTATAGTATTCTTCAACAATGCAACTTTTGAAACAATAAGAAACTGCTAAATTTGCAATGCCAATACATCTTCCTATCCGTTTAGCATATGGTGATGAGCTCAACGTAGCATCTCAATCAGCAGTTGGCCACCAGCACCTTGCAAAAAGGTAGCACTTTCCTAGTTTTTCTACAATTTCCCGTATAGCCTCCAGCTGGAAGTCAATGTTGCCAGTACCGCGAGACTTCGCATGCGCAAAAACCAGTAATTCGTACAACAGTCTAAATGTAATATTACAGTAACTTTTACATTCGCAGAACCCGATATGACAATGCTCTCGTAACTTCGCAATGCCCCGGATATTTTGTCGTTCATTAACATGCAATCATAACTGAATACACGAGCATTGTTTGCATTCCTTCCCCATTACAACGTGGATATATCGTGGATATGATCCAACTCCCGACGTCTTGCTCAGCATAACATTAATATATCCACCAAGTTATGACGGTGCTTGTATCTCGAACTCATTAAAAACTGTCGCATATTGAGCAAGCAGCCCGATAGGCCTTTCCATTGGCCAAATAAGAGGAGGAAACTACTTCACTGCAGATTTCCGCGTTTAATTCCAATGACAGTTGCACCTACGAGCCGTTGGCGCTTTGTAGCCTCGTTTTTCCCGTGAACTAAACCCAGTTATCGATGTGCCACCTATTGCTCTTTATCTTTGTGCACGCAAAGAACTCTTCGGAAACATTCGCCTTTGCGACGGCTTACGTGCTCCTGAAATCGACAGGCGACGGCAACAGCAAGATGCTGCCAATCTCACCCTAAGGTATGTAAGGCACACGCCATGGCGAACCCAAAGAGGTTGAATCGATACGCCCAAGCTGCCATCGCCACAGTTCGGACGGGTTATCGATGCTATCGTAGATGACAGTTTCATTGCAAGAGTGCGCACGTTTTCCCATGCACCGTGACATATTTCTGCGCCAGATTGCTTTCCCTGGGGAAGTTTCTGGCCATTTTGGTATTCAAAGACTCGTTATTGAAGTGTTTCAAAATACTGAAATGTACGAGTCAGGTGCACGCTCTCCCATACGCAGTTACAGGTTTGTGGAGAGCAAAGGGCGTGTCTGCGGAGCATATGTGATTGATTGGGAGCATGGCTCAGGAGAGTTGTATCGATGTGCATGAACGATGTTCAGTGGCACTTTTGAAGTGTCAATCGCTTTTATTCCATTCCGAAACACCTTAAACGGCAGTATGCGTCGTGATGACTGATCATTATTTGCGTATTTCTGGTTACGTTGCTCAACGTCTTCTATGAAAAATAATAGTAGTGTGTTTTTTTTTGTTTTTTTTTGCGGTAGCGTCTGCAATTTCCTTCTCTCTCCTGTAATCATCGGACCTGAGCAGTGTCACGGGATACGAAGAAAAGCAAGCTAACGCAATGCAAGCAAGTACTTACAGGCAAGTACTCTGAACAATCTAGTACCATGCACGCGTGCCTAATGAATAAATTGTGCCTGTGGCACATAAAATCGCCATATAAATGCGATATTTAGGATGCCATGTGTTCGAACGTGATGATATCAAACACTGGGTTCAATCGCTCATGAGTCCAAAAAAACTGAATTGCAATGAACACAGAGAAGAGACTGACGTAAAAATATTACAACTGAAGCGGTATCAAGCTTCTTTCGGCCGCGTTTCATAAATTGTTCTGTGCAGTGAATACACACACTACAAAGCGGACCATTCAGACGTGAAATATCCACCAAGGATGACATGCTTTTAGCCATTAGCGTCACTCTCGTTTTTTGCCCATTTACCTTCCCGATTTTAAATGAATCTTCTACATTTATTTCAGAAAATATCACCTCCGGCAAGTTTTGTTTATAGACTGTGGGTTCAAATGAGGTTTGGGTTTCTCAGGCCACAGGCACCAGAATTAGCTACGCGACATATAAGTAGAAATAACCAACGCGTACAAAGTGGGAGATTGGCTCGATTCGCCGCCACCACATCAGCACTTAAAAGACGTAGAAATGAATCACATCTTCCATGATGTGAAAGCCTACCTCAAATGTGATTTCATTACGAGTTAAACGACGTTTGCCTCTAGATATACCGCTGGCCACTGTATAGGGCGTTCCTTGTGATATATTTGGCATTGGATACTTAGTGAAAATTCGTTTATTGTAATTTACCTGTGAACTGAAGACTATGTCGCTACGGCTACATGTAGACAGCAGAAATCTCTGTCCCTTTGTAATCAATATGGATCCACGAATGAAAGGGGAACTAAAAACACAGGGTATTTTGAAGAATGCAAAGATTTATAGAAATCCTATGAGTCAGGCTTCTGTCATATTTGCACAACTGTACGTCGAGGCGTGAATACCTTGCCGCTAATAAAGTGATATTCAAGTTACAAGATATCAAAAGCTAGTTAATTTACTTCTTACCCATTGCCTTGTGGGCACTTTGTTGGATGAAGTAGTAGGTCGTCACAATTCACGGCATATACATTTTTTACGAATCGGGAAAGTTGCACGTAATTTGAGATATTCTTCATCAAGTATTGGAGGAGATGTAAAAAATAACCGCGCCCGGCGCGCAGGAAACGCCGCCGCTCTGCCAGGCCCCCGGAAACTGAGCGCCAGTGTCAATTTAAGCCTGTTTCACATGCGAGCGACCGAGCGGCGGGGCCCGCAGCGATCGAGCGGCAGCAGGACGCTCGGACGCGGCTTCGTTTCACATGCACCGCTTTTGCGCGGCGCGCGCCTCTGCGATGCGCAGTGATGGTTGTGGGAAGCGCCCGTTATCCGCGGGTTTCCTTTCTCCGGGCTCGCTTGTTTTGGTGCGCTTGGGTTGCAAGTTTCACGAGCCTTCTACTTCGGTGATCGATTTTCACGCGCCTAAACCTTGAATGATGAAAATGTGCAGTTTATCAGAGTGCAATTAAACAACTTCAGTAGTCACGTTTATTTCTGTTCCAGCTTTCTTTTTTTACCACGCAAGTCATGTTGCACGCCCATACACTTGGCCATGGAAAAGCAAAAGAAAGAATTTGTTTTTGGGGTTTTAAGCTTTCACAGGGCTTTCGGTGGCTTTTGCTCTCGAATGCCGCAAGGCGTTGGTGCGCCGTATGGGCCGGCAACCGGATGCAGGCGGCCCAGTCAACGACGTTGTGGGTTTGTGAAGGAGCTCGTCTCTTTTTTTTTTTTTTTTTTTGCCTATTGACATTCTGCAGTAAAGAGGCGGCGGCATTTGTCGTCTTCGGGGTACGTGACCACTAAAAAAAAAAGAAAAAGAAAGCAGTAAACTATTCGAACGTGCTGCACCAGAGTAGTAAAAAAAAAAAAAAACTGAAACGTCTACTGCGAACAAGTGCGGAGTGTCGTAGGTTCCCCCTGTCCGGACCTATGTTGGTGTCACGATTCGATAAAAATACAAAAGAACAAAATGACACGTGCAAACGATTTGTCTGCTTTGATGGAAGCCCAGTAAAGAACAACAAAAGGAAAAGAACGGCGTTTTCTACACTGCCAGCTCGTTGCAGCGAATGTCGTCTGCTAGGAAACCGAGTCGGAGCGAGTTCCTCCCGGCGCGCGCGGCTGCTCTCGTCTCCATCCCTACGGTCACGTGCTCCCCGCGTCACTGCTCCCCCATTGGTTGACCTTGGGCAGCCGCTCTGCCGCTCGCGAATTTTTCCAACTTCGGCGATCTCGATCGCGCGTCCACTGGTCGCTCTAAAAAACCTGTTTTTGGGCTTCCGCGACGGCAGCCGCTCCGCTCTTGGAGCAAAATCGCTGCATGTGAAACAGGCTTTAGAGGAACATGCGGGCTCGTAGCGATTGCCGGGCATCCTGAGATCTGGTTGAACGAAGTGAGGTTGATGTGGATGTTCGCGATTATTGTCTTTAACGAGTTTTTACAAATAAAGAAGTTGATTGAACCACAAAACAGCCTTCTTTTGTTCCTTCATCTTTTTTATTTCTTATTTTGTGAATTTTAAATCGGGCGAAGCGCGTTAACTGGTTGACTTGTGTTTCTAGCGCTTGCCTCCGCTCACCCTCACCACTTGCTCAGCGATATGGCAAGTTACATCGCTTTCGATTATCTCGCCAGGTTGACGTGCCAAGTATGGATGCCGAAAAATAAGACATTTGATGTGGCATGCACCGAGCGGCCGCATTGAGCCACGTCGAGCAGGTGAACCGCGCATTACAAGAAGGTGGCTAAATCGGTGCATCGCATGTTTTGCGCGGCTCTGCGGTGTATTAACCCAGTGATTTACAGTTCCAGCTTCTAGTGACAACTGGCGAACACAAGTATTTGTGTTCATTACTTGAGCAGGTATTCATTTTGCATGAGTACATGAGTAAACCCAGTCCTCTGCAAGCCTGACTGGACTGACCTAAGCGCAGTGTTGTTAGGCTAATTCGTCACGACGAAAGCCTACCTGTTTGCCGGCAAAATGCGTTTAAAGAAAGGCTTGAATGCGTGTTGGTTCGGCTACACAGTTTCTTCATTTTTTATATTAGGCATGTAGTTCAAATGATCTGTACGACTTACAGTAGACTCCTTCCTGTTCATGGAATGCATGTAGCCATTCTGAGACTTTGTGGGCCTTTACTTTTAATACTGTCACTCATTGATGCTTTGAGAAATCGTTTAACTTGGAATGTCGCAAGAGCCAACCTTTTGACAAAACAAAACAGGGGAACTGGATGGATATGCAAAAATATACAGGAAAAAGAAATTGAAAGCCTTGCAAGGCTGCGCTACAAAATGTGCTTTAGCCGGTATCACAGTATTTCTTGCAGAATTTATTATTGCAAAATATTATTCTTGCAGAATTTTTTTTTTCCATTAGAATCGGGGTTACCACATCATCTGCGAAATTTGTCTTTGACTACCTAAGGAGGGTGCATATGTGCGCTTGAACAGAAAACAGACAAAAGTCAAGGGCCGAAACATCGGTGAATAGCCCCACACTGCTTCGAACCCACCGATGTTGTCTTCTGCATTTAGCCCTTACGAAAACTGCCCAAATTCATATTTTAAAAAAAAAGCATGTGCGAAGTATGCTGTTCAGCGAATAATATCTTCTGTAACATTGTCATTTTGTTTCTTATATTGATACGTATAAATCTGAAGTGTACGATTTTCTGGTCTTTTAAATTTTATGAGCATGTGGTATAACGTATTTGAAATAATTACGTGATTGTTGTTTTATGTGCGCTTCAGTTTTGTTATTTAACGTGCCTAAGCTTTTATGTTAATTAATCTGTCTCATGTTTGATTTGATGAATACTTTTACTGCCGTCGATGTTATTACCATTGTAAAAAGATTCCTACTCATTGGACGAGTTTCAGGGCATTCTCAGCATTTCTGCGACATATTTTCGCCGAAGGTGCTCTTACTTGATATCGGAAATAAACTTGACTTGATTTGCTAAACCGCGATGTGTGACTGAACATCTCTGGATTGGCTCACTTTGTAAAGCACGGCTTCTGCTATGCTTGATGGTCATCATTTTCATTGCCTTGGCACATTTTCATCGGAAATTATGAAAAATGAAATGTGCTTTGACAGAAAGGAATGGGGCGTTTTTTCTGAGTGGCGTAATGTTACTTAGCACCCGCTGTTTCTCCATGAATCTTCGAAGTTATGGTTTGAATTTCCCCTTAAATGAGAATCTGTCTCCACATCTGTAAATCAGGCCTGTGTCAGTGGAGGCGAAAGGTTCCCTCGACCGACGCCCCTTGAGAATGGGTAATTTTAGCACGGCCGTCGTGCGGCGTTATCGAGTTTTCGTCTTCTCACACGGTCTCCGCCTAGTGATCTTAATTTTAGAACAAAATTTCCGCCATATTCCGAAAGAACCGCTACACACACGAAATTGTTCCTTTCTTCTCTCTTGACAGTGTTGTGTGCGCGTTTTCGTATGTATTAACAGATATAGATGCCAACAGATCTTCCTTTTTCTTTTTTCTTGTACACTTGTAAGAGCGGAAAATGCTGCCCGCAACTGACAAAACTGGTCAAGACTGTTGGCAACATGCACCATTCTCTCTCTCACTGTCATTTGTGTTATATGTCAGTGTGACTACTGGCACGGTTTATGTTTTTTTTTTACACGTGATTGGAGAAATTGAAGCATTTGGGCGCGATTCAATACATGGCACTTAAAGGACGAGAAGAGAACAGAGGGGGGGGGGGAGAAAACAAACTCGTGTAAAGGACATCTTAGTTGAAATCCAGAAGAAGATATGGGCATGGACAGGCCATGTAGCGCGAAGGCAAGATAAGCGCTGGTCATTAAGAATACCAAACTCGATTCCATGAGAAGGCACGCGGGCAAAGGGGGGGGGGGGGCAGTGAGGTTGGCAGATGAGACTAGAAAGTGTGCAGAGATAATGTGGTTGTGGCGAGCACACGACCGGGCTTTGGAGAACCACTGGAAAGATCTTTAGGCATTTCCCTGGAGGTGGCAAATACAGGATGATGATGATAGTGGTGACATACAGGACATTGCCGCACAAACAGTGACGAACAGACAGTAACGAGCTTGCGTTGTGTAAACTAAAAGTGAGAAAACAAAAAGCTTCCCCAAGGAGCAATGTGTCAGTATATGCTCCCTCGAGCACCGATAAATCTGCAATCTGCACATTTCTCTTTTTCACACACCGTGTTTTTCAGAAGAATGTTTTTGTAAAACTGCCTCTTGTTTTATGCCCGCCCGAGGATCTGACGCTCGAGGGCCTAAAACTACCTTATATGTACCCTTCGACAACAAGCGACCCACTTTCACTCTTACGACAATAGGATTTACCTGCGTACGTAATAGCAATCTGCAGATCTTTATTCCGATACGTGTGTAATCGAGGCAGCACCATAAATTACCTACGACACAATACCTTTGTTAGGGTCTTTGACATGATCTTTTTAATTTCGTGCTCACTTCAAAGGTTGTTCGGTTTTTCCGGACGACCTGCGGATATACGCTGCAAATAATTAGAAGACGCCTCTGTTTGTCTTGAGTTGGGCATAAGAAACTATCCGCTGCATTTCTTTTATGTTTCATTTAATATTATTGAGAAATTGAATGTAAACGCCTCAACACATGGGGAGAATATTAAAAAGCGAACACTACCGAGAATTACATTCATTTCATAAAACCTAATGCAAAATATATGTTTCAGAAGAGCGCGTCATAGAAATTATTCTCGTATTTTAACTATCTTCCGTTACAAACGTCGGATTTGTGTGCCTAAGAGGATCGGTTGCCTTGCTTGTGCACCGAAGTTACTTTCCGACACAACTTACGTAGTGAGCAGCTTACTTTACAAGAAGCTCTTAAATTGGATTTTCGCGTCGTCTAAGCTAAGCGATACGGTTGCATTCACTCCAGCTGTGTTTCAGCTAACTTTATGCTGCTTTCAAAGCGTTCGGGCTTAAAGAGCTACTGCTGGGAACGGTGGGCTAAAATGCTATCTTGTGTACGCTTAGCAGCTCGAAATTTGCAATAAAAATACAGTGTAATAGGAGCCTTAAAGAGAAACATGTAATATCAGGTGGAATTGTCCACACACACTGAGAAGGACCACTTTCCTTCCGCTTTGAAATGTGCTTCACAGCTAACACTTTATACAAACATAAAACAACATATTTTAGTCGCAGATTAGAGCATTTGTCCAACATTCTTTTTAGCTAGTTGCCATGATAATATAAGATCTTAGTATACCTGCTGCATACTTAGGTCATTTATTCAACAGTGCTTTGAGTGTTCACGAACAATCCAATGATTGAAGTCGATGTTACAAATTCGCAAAAGCACGGAAAAGGAGCATCAACACTGCATTCCGGCACAACAAGTAAATTTCTGTGTTTCTTGTGAGCAATGAAGAAATAACGAGAGAGCTAGACAAAATTAACCCTATATAACAATGGTTCGACAACATTGTACTTAATGGGAGGTTCAGTGAACTACAACTTTGTAGTGCATTTCCATATACATTCTAGGACAGTATACGGGCAGGCCGCACAACGTCAGCTGACCTGTTTATACCCCAGAAATGCCAAGGCTCTAACCAGAAGAAAGAGTGGCGTTAATTATGGCGGTACAGAATTGCGAATGATGTAGTACGTTTAAGATGTGTACACTGATTTTCGTACCTCTTGGTAGCGGGCAGCTATGCCGTAACTTAGATATATCGGCTAAATTGTTTGCTGCAAGAAATGTGAACAATTACTGTGCTACCACGACGATGGTAAGGCAGGCAGTGAAAGGGAGCTCCTAGACAGCTCACAGCACATGGTTGTTGTAGAACTGTGCAGCATGGGTCCGCGATAAAAATTTTCCATTATTTAAAGGGACCCTGAAACGGTTTTTTAAAGTTTTGTCAGCGTTTAGGCAGGAGCATCCCCAAATCATTCGCACCAGAAATTAAGCGGCGGACTGTGTACCACTGCCGCTAAGGAATTTATATCTATACCCTCCTCCTCACCACTGCCTTGCACCCTCAACTCACAGACACCCTGACATCGCCGGCGATCGCAGCGCTCTCATGAGCGCACTCGACGGTTTGAGCTTCGCGACGGGTTGCGCGTAATCTCGGAGGCCCAACAAAGACGAAGCTCGCGGAGTGGTTGATATCTGCTCCGACAGGTGCCGCCACACTACCAGCAGCGTGCCGTAGTGGTGCTGCTAGAGGACGGACGTGTTTTTCGTGGGCTCCGGAATGACAGCGTCAGATAAGTGTTTTTTTTTTTTTTTTTTTTGCATGATTCGAGCTTGTTTCTTTAGTTAAGCCACTAGATTGCAGCTTAATAGAGCTTACAACTTTTGTGCTGTTGGTACAAAGTGGTGTGACAGTCGCTTCGGGTGTTTCTTTTTTTTAATATTTGTTTTTTTGGCCACCACGTGGCTGAAAGGTGCACAGGTGCTCTGAAGTGTAACATACTTGCGGAGTTTTGTGATATCATTTGGCTTTAAGTGTATCTAATCTGCCGCGTGAATGCTCTATAGCCATGGTCAAAAAGACCGTAAAGTGTTCAGGATGCGGAATGGGGCGGAAAATAGAGGTTTGTGAGGATGAGACGACAGAGAGAGCTGACGCCAAGTGTAAGCAATGCGAGTTAGAGGCGAAGATGGAAATAATGATGGCCGCCCAGAATGAGCTCAAGGCGAGAATCTCCGAGCTGGAGAAAGCGGTAGCGACAGAGCGGGAAAAAAACGATGGCTATGGCGGAAAGGCTTAAGTCAGCCGAGGAGGGATTGGCAAAGGTAGCCATGCCAGCAAAGGTAGCCATGCCAGCAAATGTAGCCACGGGGAACAGGGAAGCAGGCGACAGCGGGAAAAATGGGGCATTGACCCCCACAGTGGTAGGCGCGAAGGGGGAAACAGGTTTGGAAAAGACAGGTGCAAGGGACACAGGACCCACCTTCCGCGAAGTAGTCTTGGGAACGGGAGGGGACAAAACAACAGCTGTAGCACGCGCTAGTAACAGGTGCAGTGGCCAGGTGCGGGAGAGTCCACCAGAAAAGTCGGATCACGTGATAATCGCCGGGGACTCGAATTTAGCTATATGCGCAGAAGCAGTCAAGGAAAGGGTGAGAGGCGACAAACGAGTTTTAATAGGAAAGTTCCCGGGCCATAGGCTGGGATCAGTGATGAGACAAGCTAACGCAAAACTCGCAGCTAAGTCTAATGGACGTAACCTCGTGATAATCGCGGGAGGTCTAAACGACGTCTTGAGTAACGAATCAGCCGAACTAGGGACCACATTGGCGAAAGGGGTCGATGACATGCGCGCCATTTCCCCTCAGGTGCAGATAGTGGTATGCACAATACCGGAGGTACCGGTGCGTGACGGCAACCTGCAAAGAGCGGTTGTCGACGCAAACAGAGAGATATGGCAGATGAGTAGAGAGAAAGGCATTGAGGTAGTGGAAATAAACAGAGAGGTGCACAGGTGGGGTGGTTTTCGAAGAGACGGAATACACTTCGATAGGAGGCTTGGCCATGAGGTGGGTTGGCGTCTTGCAGGACGCGCAGTAGCTTTTTTGGGGGGCACGCGGGCCCTTCGGTGCCCATGGTAGCTTGTAATGAGGAAAACAACCAGGGGGACCCTTTGACAGGTAGTATAGCGAAAAAACAGAGAAAAGGTAAAAGAAGGGAGAAGGCGCGTGTTGCAATTAGTTACATTAACATGCAGGGTGGCAGAAAAAAGGCAAAGTGGTTGGAGATTGAGGGACAGGTAAACAAGGAACAGATAGGTGTTTATGCGGTTACAGAAACACACCTTAGAGACTTGGAAGAGCCACCACATATTGAAAATTATGTTTGGGAAGGATGTAACAGGATCACATCAGAAAGGAGAGGTGGGGGGGTTGGAATGCTAATTCATAGCAGAACAAAATGGGAGAGAGTGAAACAAACGTGTTCAGAGCACATGTGGGTTTCGGGCACAGTAGGTGGAAAGAAAACGTGGCTAGGTGTAGCTTACTTGTGGACAGGCAATAACTGCAGAGAAAAGAATCTGGAGATAGTGAAATGCATAAGCACCGATATTAAAGAATTTGGTCATGATGCCGAGATAATCCTTCTAGGGGACATGAACGCTCACATTCATGACCTTGACGGATATTCAGACACCAATGGCAAGTTATTGCTAGATCTCTGCGAGCAACATAATCTTGAGATAGTTAACGTGGGGCCTAAGTGTGAGGGGCAGATCACGTGGGAAGTCAGAAACAGGCAATCGAGCATTGATTACTGTCTCATGACAGAAGGAATATATGACAAACTTAGAGAGATGAGAATAGACGAAGAAGGCATTAACAGCTTGGGTAGTGATCATAAACGCATAATATTACAAATGGGATATAAAACTGAAAATAAGAACATAGAATCAAAGTTTGGCAGCTCGTATCTAAATGACAAACAAATAACAAATATAGCCGCAAGAGTCGAGGAAAAAGTAGACGAACTACCAGGCAAAGACTGGAAGTATAGTGAGCTGCTACATGTAATCACGAAAGAAATGGAAATAGAGAAGAAAACCATTTGTTGGAAAGGAAAGAAAAAGCCAAAAAGTTGGTGGAACAAAGAAATCCGGGAAGCGATCGAGATGCGACGTCAGGCATCACGGGAGCACAGACAGGCAAAAAGGAGAAGCGGCCACAGGACGAAGTCAACCAAATATGGGAAATATATTTAGAGCAAAAATCCATTGTGCAGAAATTAGTCGAGGCAAAAATTAAAGGTGAAAGTGAACGCTGGATGACAGAGATTCGCGAAAAGAAGAAGGCCGCGCCTAGGATTTTTTGGAGCCACCTAAAAGCGCTGGGTAGGAAGTCTGTCACAATGCAACAACATATGGTAGATGAAGGAGGAAATAAATTGGAAGGATATGAAGCGCTAGGTTACATCCGAAAGATAACAGCCGATTCGTTTAAAAAGGTCCCCCAGGGGATTCCCCCGGTGAGTAAAAGTACGCAAAGGAGTGCAACCGAAGAAGATGTAGTACTAGAGAATTTCAATTGGAAGAAGGCCGAAGGAAAAATTCCTAAGCGCACTACTCCGGGCTTAGATGGGGTTCCCGTCAGCCTCATCAACGAACTCGGGACATAACACTAAAGAAGCACTGCTGAAAGCCGTAGAAAAGTGCTTACAGGAGAGGGAAATACCAGACAGTTGGAGAAAAAGTAGAATGAACTTAATCTATAAAGGCAAGGGAGAAAAGGATAACATTCGCTCGTATAGACCGCTAACAATTACATCGGTGCTATACAGGTTGGCGATGCAGGCAGTAAAATTAAAAATAGAAGCGTGGGTAGAACAAAATGATATTTTGGGAGAACTTCAGAATGGATTTCGAATCGACAGGCGGTTAGACGATAATCTGTTTGTTCTTACCCAGTGTATAGAAATATCTAAAATAGAAAACAGGCCCTTATACGTAGCTTATCTAGATATCACCGGGGCGTATGACAACGTTAATCAGGAAATTTTGTGGGATATATTGAAGGAAGTGGGCATAGGTGACGACTGTGTACAGCTTTTGAGGGAAATATACCGAGGAAATACAGTTTGTATAGAATGGGAAGGAATAAGTAGCAAGGACAGCGTTGAAATTAGCAAGGGGCTGAGACAGGGATGCCCTTTGTCCCCGCTGTTATTCATGCTGTACATGGCGAGGATGGAAAAAGCGCTAGAAGGTAGCAACATTGGATTTAATTTGTCACACAAACAGGTCGGAGCGATGGTTGAGCAGAAGCTTCCAGGTCTATTTTATGCTGATGATATTGTCTTATTTGCGGACAGTCAAGATGATATACAGCGACTGGCAGATATATGCGGAAGGGAGTGTGAGGCTCTAGGACTAGGATTTAGTGCAACAAAATGTGGATTGATGGTATTCAATGATCACGGAGACCATACGGTATTAATACAGGGCCAAAAAATACCGAGGGTAAGCGAGTACAAGTACCTCGGAGTATGGGTAAATGAGGGGGATAGATATATGGAGGTACAAGAGAAAGCATCGGTAGCAAAGGGAAAGAGGAATGCTGCAATTATGAAGCACAGAGCTTTATGGGGATACAATAGGTACGAGGTGCTTCGAGGGCTGTGGAAGGGTGTGATGGTTCCGGGGCTTACATTTGGGAACTCAGTGGTGTGCATGAAGTCAGAGGTGCAATCAGGAATGGATGTAAATCAAAGGACGGTGGGCCGCCTCGCGTTGGGCGCTCACGGGAAGACGACAAATGAGGCGGTAAAGGGTGATATGGGATGGACAGGCTTTGAAGTGAGGGAAGCGCAGAGCAAAATGAGATTCGAAGAGAGGCTGAGGAAAATGAAGGAGAGTAGATGGGCAGAGAAGGTTTTCAGGTATTTGTATAGAAAAGCGTTGACACGCAGTGGAGAAAAAGAACTAGGAGGCTCACCAGTAAATATACGGCTGGCAGTGCGGGCGATATGGCAACAAGGAGCATTAAGCGGAAGGTCAGAGAGGCGGAGAGGACTTATTGGATGACAGCGATGGAAAAGAAGCCGGCTCTGAGTAACTACCGAAAAGGAAAAAACGAAATAAGGAGGGAAAGGTTTTATGATAATTCAAGGGGAAGCGCTTTACTGTTTGAAGCAAGGTCGGGCTGCCTTAGAACGCGTAGTTATAAAGCGAGATTTAGTAACGAAGAAGAACAATGTACATGCTGCGGGGGAACTAAGGAAACGATGGAACATGTACTGATTGAATGTGGCGATATTCACCCAGGTATACGTGTGGGCACGAGTCTACATGAAGCCTTGGGTTTTAGGGACAACAATGGAAAGCTGAACACGTCCGCGATAGAAATAAGTAAGAGACGGTTAGAGTATTGGTGGCAGAAAAGTAGAGATAAAGAACAAAAATAAATAATGGGGGAAAAATAAGGTCATTCTGCCTTAAGAGGCAGAGAGATGGACCGTGAATTTATATTTTTTGGTATAATAACATAGATTTAATCAATGTAGATAAGGTATTTGGCCAACATGAAACAAGGAAGGGTTTTTTTTTTTTTTTTTTTTTTCCGAGCCTGGTGGCAGACATGTCACCGCCCCGTTTTAAAGGGGACGCTCATAGCATCCATCCATCCATCTTATTTTATTCTCCTGTACAGCGACAATCTGCAACCAACTCTATGTCTGCAACAGCATGCGGACAAACAAAAATAATTCGAGAACGATCACCGATAAGCGTAAACTCAGGCAATGTGGTTGTGTCGTCAGGGGTGAAGTTATAGCCACAAAAACGTGGATCGTGGCGTTGAACGGATAGCGAGAGCGCGACGCTCATTGCAGCGACGAGCTGAAGGGATTCCGCTCGCCAGATGCCTCACGAACATTGCACGACGTCGCAGCTTTACAAGTCACCAATTGCTAGAAATTGCTAGATACGTGGTACACAACAAGGCTGGGGCAATTAATTATGTCCAAGAAAAGAAACCTCAAGATAAACACTCTCGCTCAGCTCACGTCAACACGGAGTACGTTGTAACACAGGCAGACGAAGCTCGCTGCCCACAGGAGGTTCAGTGACGTGTACTGGACATATCCAATCAGGTCAGCCGCCTGCGTGACGTCGCGCTTCCAATACGACGCGCACTGGAAGTGGGCGGTTTGAAAATGCGTTTGGCTGAGCCGCTGTGATCGGTGGCGATTCGCAGCTTTAAAGCCTTGTAATAAATTACACAGTTTTCGCACAGAGCTTAAATCGGATGTAAATGATCCTTAGGACTTGTTCTACCGGCTCGATGTGTTCGTACATAATCGTCAAAACCGTTTCAGGGTCCCTTTAAAGGAACTTGCACTGTCCTTGTTGGTTAGCACTTGTAAGACATGACAAGCCGAACTTTGAGGCTCAGCAATTTATGCTGTAAAAGCATAACCCCCCAAATGAACAACTGTTCACGTTTGCATATAGGCAGCCTAATTTTCATCATCATCTTCAAAAGCCTGACTACGGCCATTGCAGGGCAAAGGCATCTCCTATGCTTCTCCAATTAACTCGGTCCTGTGCTTCGTGCAACCACGTTATGGCCGCAAACTTCTTAATCTCATCTTTACATCCAGCTTTCTGCCTCCCCGTCGCGCGCTTGCCTTCTCTTGGAATACAGTGTGCTGCTCGTAATGACCAGCGGTTATCTGCCCATTCCAAATTCTTGTCCTTCATTTCGACTAAGGTATACGCAAGACCCATTTGTTCCCAGACCCACTCTGTTCACTTCTTGTAGCTTAAAAATACACTAAAGAGAAAAATGTTTTTTGCGTATTAGTAAATTACAATTCCGTAGTACCGAAAGCACCACTCTTACCGCAAGAATACGCTTGGTAAGTGAGAAAATGCACGCAAAGAATATGCGCGTGGTGACGCCACCTCAGTATTCCGGCACCAAACGCCGTAACGTCAAAGATCTTCACGGCGTCTACAAGGTCATACGTAGTTCCTAACCTGTAAAGACGAAGTGCACTGTCCTTTGAGGGGGCAAATACGTAACATGCCAAGTTTCAGGAAATTTAATTGGGCTAATGCCACTAAAATACGAACAATACACTTTGAAATCAGTGACGCCATACGCGTATATTTCGGCGGAAAATAGAAAAATTTAACTTTGACCTTCATTTTCTCCTGCATTAACAGACATATGGTGGTGAAATTAACGACATTAGAGTTCTGGGATTACGATATATCACTCTAAGGCAATTCATTGCTACACTTTAGAGTTCCTTTAAAGGGGCCCTGCGACACAATTTGAGCATGTCTTTTTCATCGGTTCTTCTGGCACTGTGGAATGCACCGATATTGTTGCGCAAGTGGCAACGCCGAAATCGAAGCGGTTATAATTTTATTTCACGAGATAAACTACCTTTATTTCGCACTATGGCGACACACATCGGCTATTTCTGTTACAGGAAGTGACGTGATGTCATGTGACAGTGACGACAAAGACCGTTCGTTTTTGATTGGCTTGACGCGACACGTGACGTGCAATATTCATATGGTGGTAGCTAGGTCATACTACGGACGTCTAAGAGGAGCAAAACCCCTTTTTATGCTTTCTCAGAAACAAATGATTCCTGTTTCTAACTGATATATTTTCAAAACAACGAACACGACGCTAGGTGCGTTGTGGAATGGTAATCAAACGATACTCTTCCGCGTTTTGTCTATTGCGGCATCGAGCGACACCGGCCACACCGGCACCTGCGAAACACGCAACGCTCAGTTCGGCACGATGCTCTCAACGAAAAAAAAAAATTCTAAACGCTTACCGGCCGACGCCTTCCGCGTCATCGGGCGTTAGCGTTTAGTCTGGGCCCATGGAGCCATCCTCGCGTCGCGAGGGGCTCAGCGACGCACTTTCAATTTGCAATGGCGTGCACGACATGCAAGCAATCACTGCGTCGCAACAGCTCGCGCTCGAGGTCTGTTAGCTCTTCCAGACTCATTTTGTGCACTACACGACAAATCATGGGAGCGTCTGCTAGCTGACGGACGTGGTTTGTCGTAAGCATGGTAACAACGCCGTCAAAAAGAGGGGTAGCAATGTACTGTGTGAAGGCCACCATGAGGTGACATTTCCGGTATGTCTTTATAAGACGCGCGCGGTGATTGGAACCGGTCTTTGACGTCAGCGGGAGAGTGAAATCCGAAAAAAACGTTTCTCGTCGTCGTCTGCTTGAGTTTTGAACTTTGAGGACTAATAACTTCATTTTTCGTGCACCAATTTGCATAATTCTTTTTGCGTTCGTCTAGGCATTCATAACTACACGCATTTGCGGTGCTAAATAAGGCAGTCGCAAAAGTGTCGCAGGGCCCCTTTTAAGCTTACACCTTTCATTTTTATTTCCCTGCCTCGCTTCTCCGTCATAAATTTAGGCCTTGTTCTGCCCCGCGAACCAGTTCAGTAAAGTTGCCTTTGCTTGGAGATTTTCGACTTTTTTGCCTATAGAGCACTGTCTTACTCTCGCTCCGAATTCTGCATGGAAAGAGTAATATATAAATTTTGACGTGTGCCCCTCCATACTTTGGGCCACTGCGGGTACACGCTTTTGCTCGGCCGGAGTTCACGACACGAGCCTTGTTTATCGAAGACCACATACCGCGTTTGTTTTGAAAGCGCTGGCGACGAACGATAGCGCCGATATCAGAGAATACATATTTATTCTGGGCGCATTTCTTTATTGACTATGAGAGGGTCATTGCCCAGCAAATTCACCTTCGGATAAGGTTGCTGCTGCGCGGACAGTGGCCCCTCCCATCGCGCTGCTATACAGAAAAGGGCGACTTGCGGTTTCTTCAGAACGTGCTGCACTCCTTATCCTGCTCAATAAAAACACCCTACCAGTCTCGGTAAACTCATTTGGTGTTGTGTAGCTGACGGCTCGCCGGCTGAAAGTAATTTCTGCTGCCAGCGTAGAATGTGGTGCAACTTTACCCGAATATAGGGCAGGAAACGTTTACAGTATTACTAAGTTTAAGTATCGACGCTTAAGCAACGCAGATGAATCGACATTTCTGCAAGTTGGATTTGATTATACATGTTGAAATGGGGAGCGCAAAAAACAATTGCACAAGCAGAAGGAACGCACACTACAGTGCCGTCTCGCAATACGCTTTATTAAAGGAGTGCTCCAACAAATGTAAACTACCTGATAAGAATCCTCGAAATTAGGAAGTAGCTTCAGAACTAGGAGGGCCCTATTTCAACACATGATAAAAGAGGAATTGCTTTTTTTTCCGCTGGTACTCAGTAGACGTCTGTTGCATTTATTGAAAAGCGATAAAACACAAGTGCAGAGGATTTATATAGAAATGAATGTTGTAAAATAGCATGACGCTGGAGTAAAAAAAAAAGTCGCCGTTCCGCCTGAAGGGCGAAATAATAAATGGAACTACGACAAATTGGAATATCACACCAAGATTGGCTGGTAGCTCAAAACTTGCTGTGCGCTGTTCAGACCCAGAAATCGCACGAAAACAACCTACGCATGGCGAGCGTGAACTAACAACTGTCACAGCTCGACACTTATAGCGCGCTGCTGAAACGTCAAAAAGGACGCACGAAAAGGACGCACATGTACACACAGGACTAGCGGGAACAACCACAGTTGTTACTTCAACTAGCCCCTACTCTGGCACTTCTAGCTAGCAGCTCGTTCCTTTCGCAAACGCGGCCGCTGCAGCGAGCAAAGTGACCTTCGTGCGGTATACCTTCAACGCAAACTTTGTGGAGAAGCACAAGACGCACAAAACTGCCCCTCAAGAGATAAGCGCGCGAGCACGGGCGACCACGCCATGTATGTCAAAGTACAAGTCGGATGCGCACATCCGAACTCCGGTGAAGCACTAGAGAATAACAGAGAGCTGAGCTAGTTGGTAAGTATTCATTGTAAAAAGACAGGGCGTGCAAACACGGACACAAGAAGGAAGTCAGGACACCACAAACGCCGTGGTGTTTGTGGTGTCCTGACTTCCTTCTTGTGTCCGTGTTTGCACGCCCTGTCTTTTTACAATGAAGCACTAGAGAGTTTTAGAATTGCGGACCCAAGAAATTGGCGAGCCGCCAGGGCGCATGCGCAGAACGCAAGCTACTCTCGGACTCACTGCTTTGTTTATTATGCGACTCAGACAGTTCCGGCAACTCGTAGCTAAAGTACATTTACTGTTCACCTTGCAAGAATGCCGTCCTTTTCTTTTCATATCTCAGACAGCACCACGTTTTCAGCACGCCCGTTTTCCAAAGTAAACATGGCGTCCATGACATAGTGGGTCAGTGTGCGGCCACAAACGCGCTGTTCAACTCTCCAAGGAAAAATCACCATCTCTCAATGAGATGACCATGACTTGCCATCAGTTTATCAGTTTATCAGTTATCAGGCCATCAGTTTATCAGGCCATGACTTGCCAATCACTTTATCTCTATAAACTAATGCAGCATATACACACCACAGGCATATACAAATATATTGGTATGGTAGGTAAACCTCAGTACGGCTTCAGGCAACAGGCGAGGAAGCTTCCGAAGATTAGGACAAATTACGGGAAACAATTATTATCCTATCAAGCTACACAGATTTTGATTCAGCAGAAAGATACAATAAACTGGGCAGATAGCCATAATAAGCTCAAATGAAGGTTCAAAACGTTTCTCGTAACGACAGATTGTGTTTTGTAAGGTGTTGTTAGGTCAACATTTACTGTACTCCCAACATTCCTGCTTTCTATTGTATTTTTTTTTCTTTGTATGCCCAGTGTACTGATGCATTGCAGCTCTCTACATATCTGTTACACGATACATAGATCTGTTTAGCTCACCTAGCACATGAATTTTGTGTTAATGAGAGAGTGATCCGTGCGAACGATTTGTTTATGTAAAATGCATGTATAATGTGTGTTCTCTGTCAATCAGGTGCATATGTAATATACCTAACATTGTTACCAATTGTAACAGATGCAATTTCTTTTTTTTTTCGGCTGTATATTGAGCAAAGCCCGAATTCTGATAAAAGTGCACTTTTTGTGTATGTATTGTCAACGCTGTATGAACTGAACGGGGGCAGGGGCCGCGTAAGGTTGTCTCAGCCTTTAGTCTCGGTCTCCGCAGGAAATGACCTGAAATAAATTACTTTGATTTGATTTGAAAATAAACCACACAGGGCGAGCGCGAACTAACAGCTGTCGCAGCTCTATACTTGCAGCGGGCTGCTCAAACTCGAAACAAGACGCGCGAAAAGAACGCGAATTTATACAATGGACGAGCGTGAACTAAATGTCCCAGTTGTGGCCTTCGTGCCTTCAATAGCTTCAATGAAAGCGCAAGACGTGCAAACTTCCCCCCTCGCCATATATGCCAAGGTACAAGTCAGAGGCGCACATCCGAACTCTGGCGAAACACTCGACAGTTTTAGAATTACGTACCCAAGAAGCTAGGGGACCCAAGAAATATGCAATCCTATAGGATACGCAGAATCCAAGCCACTCTCGGGCGCTTGCGCTCGCTTTGTCCCAACACACAAACATTGAAAAGTATACCTGGAGAGAACTTTTTCTGACAGCACAGCCAAAGCTGCGAGGGCAGAGCATCGGTGCATGTGTTACTACGCCACGTAGTACGTTTGTGAGCGATTTCGATTTTGGTTTCCCTAGCGCATTCAACATGTCCGTTTTCATACCAATATCCACGGCTTGTGATGGTATTTGTGGATACTTACAGATGCAGCAGTGGAGGAAAAAGAACATGGATGACTTAATAGAACTTTTTGTTGGGCTAGTTGGTACATGCTTACTGAAAAACCAAAAAGACGCGTACCTTCAAGGAAAAAAGTAAGGACAGGACAGACAGGGCGTCACTCGCAACTAACTTTATTCCCAGAACATCAGCATCATATATAACCACAGCGACCCTGCGCGCGCACATCGCCTCACAAGCTCGTCAAAAAACCCGCGATAACAAGATGAACTAATCGAAAAATGAATCGATGAAACTAAATTCACCCCCACGCAGAGCAACAGATGTGTCACTAGCACAGCATTCTTTCTTCTTTCTAATATAGTATGCTTCCATTATTTCACGCGCTAAGACATCGTTACTCTTTCCAAGAACGGAAACACTGGCAAACCCAGGCTCACACTTGCAGGAACCACAATGCACAGGCAAATGTGCCGATAGCTTATTTTTCACCGAAAGTTCATGCTCCCTCATTCTGTCGTTTATGCACCGGCCTGTTTGGCCGATATATACCCTACCGCAACTAAGCGGGATCTCGTACACCACGCCAACCGAGCAGGCGACAAAGGGCCTTGCGTGCCTCTTCCCGCACAAGGTACCCTTGGTGTTCTCGGCGCCCCGCAAGTTGGCTAGCCTGTGCCCACGAATTTCTTCTGCACCGAGGCCCTCCCCGTGCGGGAAGAGGCACGCAAGGCCCTTTGTCGCCTGCTCGGTTGGCGTGGTGTACGAGATCCCGCTTAGTTGCGGTAGGGTATCATCGGCCAAACAGGCCGGTGCATAAACGACAGAATGAGGGAGCATGAACTTTCGGTGAAAAATAAGCTATCGGCACATTTGCCTGTGCATTGTGGTTCCTGCAAGTGTGAGCCTGGGTTTGTCAGTGTTTCCGTTCTTGGAAAGAGTAACGATGTCTTAGCGCGTGAAATTATGGAAGCATACTATATTAGAAAGAAGAAAGAATGCTGTGTTAGTGACACATCTGTTGCTCTGCGTGGGGGTGAATTTAGTTTCATCGATTCATTTTTCGATTAGTTCATCTTGTTATCGCGGGTTTTTTGACGAGCTTGTGAGGCGATGTGCGTGCGCAGGGTCGCTGTGGTTATATATGATGCTGATGTTCTTGGAATAAAGTTAGTTGCGAGTGACGCCCTTTCTGTCCTGTCCATACTTTTTTCCTTGAAGGTACGCGTCTTTTTGGTTTTTCGGTAAACATGGATGACGCTTGAGCTCCGCCTTCAGGAGTAGAACGCGATACCGTAATCGGGCCCCGTGCGCATCGCCTTCTCAAGTGCGAGCCTTGCATCGGTTCTCGGTGCATGCCTCAACCGTGCCGTAAGGAACGAATGACTGTGCGCGTAACATTGGCCGTTTCAAGGTGTCCTACGATTCCTACTGCAAGTACAGTTGTTAAGTATCCACTACGCCATAATTATTCCTTTTGCGAATCAGCGAAGGGCCACTACGCGTCCGTAAGGCAACACGCGAACCGACGCAGCTGCTTACTTGGTTGATGCTGTTGCAGCTGATGATGGCAAAATATGCCCGAGGGCTTTGTAACGGGTGGGCCTTCGAAACAACCACTCGTTTCGCAATTTACATGTTTTGACATCTGGCGCAATTCTACGCTTCTGCCACGCAATATTATATGCGTTAACGAGGCTCTTTCTACTACATGACATTCATATAGTGTTTTTTTTTTTCGGTAGCAGTTTCAGAAAATAACGTAGATATGTGGTACAACGCCTGCCTGCCACGCAGAGGGACTAGGTTTGACTAACGCAACAATTTTTATTATTTATTTTATTTGCATCTTTCTCGATTTTTCGGTCACGGACAAGATGACGATTTTTCGCTCACAACCCACGACGCCGTCACCGACGCCGACAGCAGAATTTCTGCGAAACGAGATACTTAACGTTATCGCGTTAATACACCTGTGATCATTGCTGAGGTCTTCTGAAAATCAGATTATATAATGCTAAACTGCCAGCGGTTCAAGCCCGCATGGAAAGCGAGCATCATATAGTAATGTTAACATTTTTTTTGGAAAGCGATAGAACATTTTCTTTTGCAAAGGGACACAAAAACCACCTTTAATGCAGTGGTTGGTCTTATTTTTGAAAAAAAAAAAGGGCACGGCCAAGCAGGAACTGTGCAATTGGAAATCTTACGCAAAGGCAGGAAAACATTTCCTAAATTTCGGTGCAAAACAAGTCAGCATCGTCTCTTTCAACGTTTAGGTGATGCAAGAATTGCTTGAGGCGCTCACCTTATTTGGGCATGGGACGCCAAGGCATGGACGGGCAGCAGAAATATTGGACACGACCGGACGGGAGCGGGCGTCTCACGTTCGTGATTCCAAGTAGGTGCAACGCGCTCGTTACGTTCCGTGGTCGAGAACCCTGTTTTTGCACAGTCAACCGCATAGTAGACATGAACCCGCCTGTTGCCCAGACGAAGCTTTGAAACGGTAATCTTATTATCGTAAATCGCTGTGTACTCATCGAAACGGAAGGTCCCACTGCCTATGACGTGTCAGAAAAATAAAGAACTAAAGAGAGATTGATAATTGTATTTCCTTTACCGGAATGACAAACCTGTTCCGGTTACCTGGGCGCGGCGAAGTAATGTGCGCTCCCATTCTCCGCAAAGAAATGTTATAGCAAAAAGTCTCGCAAAGGAATGATCGCTCTCACGCAGATATGGCTGCAACAAGACAGGAAACGTTCACGCGCGAAGCACTTGCGTTAAATTCCTGTCGTGGCGCTTCTCGAAACAATTATTTTTCAGCACCTTCACGAAGCGCGGCGGCACGAAATGGTGCAGCGAACATTGAAAACAGTGCGAAAGAAAGCGAAATGGGTTTTTTCGAGTAGTTTCTGTGGTTGATTAGTTTTGAGAGAAGTGGACGACGGTTCCTGAATCGGGTTGCAGCAGTGAGAGACCGCTCTTTTTTAGCCGTATTTTTTAGTGTGATGTGAGAGCAAATGAGAGGCATCCAGGAAAGCGTGAGCGCTATACGCTTCGGCGAACCACAGCTTACAGCCACCGTCATATTTCAAAGTTTTTGCGCTTTTCTCAAAGCGTAGCGTAATTCGTTTAAAGGGATCACATCTTGTCGGTTTTTCAGGAACCGCGCTCTAACGGCGAGCGGCTGTTGTCCTGTCTAAGCCATTATTTCGGATTGTAGCGTCAGCGAGCAAGTGAGATTAATTCCCCTGTTTCTCATGGTGTCACGGCGCCAAGGCACAATAATTAGAATATATGTTCTTATAAACGCATAACCAAGTTACAAATGACATATAGAATAAGCTAAGGCGGAATCCTAACCACTGGACGCCGCTGGTCGGTCTAATAAAGGGAAACCCACCAGTGATTCCCTCGATAATGGCTACATTAGGGTTCCTGTAATTGTCTCTGCCAGTAGCATATCAGTGTTTCCACGTAGCATGTTGTAAAGCAAAATGTAAAGGCAAAGGTCCCCTAGGAACGACATGTGCGGTATTTAAGCTAGAATTAATCTCTACTTTGAAGGGTAGCCCGTCATCGGTATTATATGCGCTCGGAAAAGCTATGTCATTTATATAAGCTTCTTATCTCACTTTTAGTGGAAGGCAATGCCATAAGCCGCAGTTGCAGTCCTGAAGAAGAGAAGTCCGCTTGTTGAAACGCCGGCTTCAGCGACACCTCGTGTTCAAGAATGTTTCATCTCTTCAAGCCGCCTTTAAGGCGCTGAGATAAGCCAAACGAGGCAGGTGTCTGAACCTGTTGCTACTAAACAGTGCTGGGCAGTATCGAAGATACATGTATCTTAGATACTGTCATAGATACTCTTTGGGTATCTTGTATCTGTATCGCGATACGTCTCGCTAAATGAGTATTGGTATCTGTATTTCCGATACATTCAGCAATGTATCGTGTATCTTAAGATACCAGATACTGCCATAAAAGCGCCACCGTGCGAAACAATAAACGTCGATCGGAATTCCGGTTCTCAAGCTGATATTGGTGCCACTAAGCCACCTGACTATAACTAACGACAGTGATATTCGTGTATATTTTTGCCAGAGCGCTCCAGCGAACACAGGTGATGAGGTTTAGGCGTCCCTATTGGCCGAGCAGAGTCACGTGATGGGGCTCGAGCCATCTAGACATAAACAAGCGTGCGAACGTCTACGCGCAGCCTACCTTTTTTTCTAGATGTTTTCTTTCTTTTTAGTTTTGCTAATGTCATGACATTGTTCATAGCCACTGCACTCGGCTGCGTACTCCAATGCGTGCGGCGTCTTTCGCACAATTTCTGATGCCGTTATACTGTCGCAATCGAAGTTTGTCTTGGATGGTGCTTCGTTGCAAGGTCTCAAGAATGCAAGAATGGGGCTGCTTTGGGTCTCGCGGCTTTTACATGTAAGCGATTTGAATGATCTTGTGGATGTAAGCTTGACTTATATAAGCATGATGAGATCGTCTTACGTGCAGAGGAGATTCTAACAACCATCCCACTATCAGCGCCGACGTTAGGTGCAATAGAACAAGCATTTACGTAACAGAGATTATTCTGACGTACTGTGTTTTTGTTCTTCCTGCTAAATTGTTAGAGAAGTTCTTTCAATAATAATTCGATTGTTAGCACAAGTGCTTTCTTTGATGTCCTCCGTTTGCATCCCATACATTACCTAGTCCTCTGCATAGTTTTAACAGCGAAGCTGTTAAGCAAATCATTCCTTTGTCCGACGAACCAAGAAACTATCACAATCATCAACGGGTATGTGCCACAGAAATTGAGCACATTCCTCTATTCACAACTGGTCCACTAAAAATGAAGAAGGCAACAGTTAGCCCAACAAACGGGGCTGCGAAGCGATGGCGGCGGGCCGAAGACCCCGAGTACGTACAACGAGAGAATACTAGGTAGCAGGAAAGGCAACGGTGGCTTTGAGAAGACCCCGAAGCGATGTAAGGCCTACGCCAACGACGATGGAAGGCGCTCGATGCCGTCCGGCTCTTCTACTTGATAGACGAAGAGTGGTCCTAGCCATAAGCTGACCGGACTCATGCGCCGTAACAGCAAAGTTCATCCCCGCTACAGCCAAGTTGAAGCGACAGTTCAAGCCTTGTTAAAACAAAAGTTCAACAACGTTACATCCAAGTTCAAGCCAAGTTCAACCTTGCTACTGCCAAGTTCTGGCTCGATACAGCAATGAATATGCATGAGACCGACCAGCTTCGCTGTGTATGTTTGCGCCGCTTTGCGCCGCTTAATGCAAGCTTTGAGCCATCTTTTTCGCCCGTCTCTTTATTGTAATATGTCTTTTGTAACCTGCTGCTAAAATACGTTCTCTGCTTTATTCTTATTTTTAACTGTCTGCGAACAACGTTTGATTTCATATTTCGGGGGCTTTCTTTAAAAGCCCGAAAATATTCACCATGCAGCATGTACGCTGTCAAAAAAAAAAAAAATGAATCGGTCGTTTTTAAATGCGCTCTACGATCTGTCGAAGCGCAGTTGTCACTGAAATGGATAATAAAAATGTGGCAGTATTGACCTTATTTATATGCCAGCTAAACTTAGTACAAACATGCCATAACGAGCGCCATATGATGGTAAACCAAATACCTTTGGTTTCATTCAGCGGCGGTTAACCACTTGTTTTATTTTTTTTTCAATATTTGGTTCAACATACGTGAAATACCCTGTATACTTATTCACTTTGATCGTTTAATACGGAACCACCTTGCTATTTGACTTACATATATTGGTTTTCCTTTGTTTAGGTCACTTTAAAGTATCCTTATTGTTCGAAATCTGCAGGTTGCAGAGCCACAAGTGGCCGTAGTGTGAATAGCAGTGATAACCTTCGGCGCTCTGTGCCTCAAGAACACGTCTGAGACGTTTCCTGGCGGCTCAGGTTCTCTCGGAGAAGAAACGGTAAAATATTGTACGTTAATGAATGTGTTCCCAGCGAACGCTTTACGCTAACAGATAAGTAAAATATGAAAACAAAATCACTGCAGTTTTATGTCCTCAATTACTTGTGAGCGCCGGCTGTGTAGTTCATCGTCTTCACGCGATGCGTCACAAACAATATCGCTACCAACGTTGTTGCTGCTCTACACCTGTAGGTTGACGCGGTATTACGAAAACGGTAATACGCTTGCGGACGAGGTAACACTGCACAGCGGTATTTGCGCCATTGTGAGGAGGCATCTTAATAAGCTTCTTGCATGTAGATGGCAACCTGCTAGCTGGTTGCCAAGTAGAGCGGCGACACCCATAAATTACAGAACTGTCACGCAAAAACCACTAACAGCGCAGCGCTTGAAGAGCTGGCATGTTAAACAGCCAAACAAATCACAATAAGTTGTTTAGGAATGAAACTAATATACCTTCAGCAAGAAATTTTGTATCTTGTGATAGAAACAGGTATTTTGTTAAAATTAAACAAAGTTGATCACAGTTAAGAAATTTTCACGTAAACGCGCTTCTACATAGGCTATTGCTGCTTCAATATATAGATCTATAATAGCAAATTTGCAGATGTATCGAAGTGCCTTAAGATACAATTGGGAAGTATCGTATCGGATACAATTATTCCGCAAGTATCTTTATCTCAAATACTCCTTGCCCGAGTATCTTGTATCGTATCGAGATACAATTTCAAAGTATCTTTGCCCAGCCCTGCTACTAAATAGCTTATGGCTTCCGCAGTTGTACTTAAAAAGATCAAGAAACAGCGAGTGTTCATAAAAGTGCTGTCAAAGCTTTGTTTATAAGCTGATCATTTCGCTGCCTCAACACTTTCCTATATTTTAAATTGAAAATAGTAAAAAAACGCATGAGCATGCACTATTCAACAGGATATCCACTCTACAAATATTTCATGTTTCTAGTGTACGAATAAATAAATCAGTGCCGAAAATTATAAGGGCCATGGCAACAGCTCTAAAAGAAAATTCTTGTAGCGAATTTTGACAGAATAGCATTGCTTTAATTGACTTTGTAGGTTGAACATGTGTAGTTGGGATGTACCACTCGGTTTCTGCCAACATGCTCATGCTGCAAAGAAAAACATTTCACCTCTTCGCCCCTAATGTGCCACATATTCGTATCCAAAGATTAATCCAGACTGTAGCTATGAAAAACGCGATCGCCTAAAAATAACATAGACTAAGCTTGAGAAGCATCTGTCTAAATACACCCAGAAAGCATAACCAGATGTGCATCATTTTGCGAACGGCAGCTAGCTGATAGTATGCACTCCGTTCGGATTTGAGATCGCCTGTGGGCTGCAAGCGGACTGTAATTTTTTTATTCTAAGAATGTTTTCCACACGTAGAAGTAACAAAGCGACCAGGTTTTTTTTTTTTTCTGGGTTTCCGTTAAGGGATCTTAGAATTCAATCTACATATTCATTGACGTTCGTGTTAATACAAGAATATATTAACCCTTTCCCTACCGTGAAAAAAGAAGAAAATTGTACCAAATTTACTGGACCTTCTTTTTGCTAAATTTGTAGAGTTTTACTTTACAAACGGTGCACCATTAGATCAATTAAATGGGTTTCTTTATTTCAATAATTGTGTGAAAAAATGACTCAAACAAGGCATTATGCCTCCCAATGCTCGATACAAAGCGAAGCTGACCGATCTCATGCCTTTTCAATGCTGTATCTGGGCAGAACGTTTGCTTGAAGTTTTGCTTTAACTTGACCTGAACTTGGCTGTAGCGATGTTGAACTTTTGGTTGAACCTCACTTTAACTTTGCTGTAACGATGTTGAACTTTTGCTTGGATTTTTGTTGCATTTACGTCTGCGTTTACGCGTTCTGTATACAAGATATTCGCGCTACAGCAGTCAGTTCCATTTCGTTTCTTCGGCATAGTACTGCGGGTCCCATCCACGCTGCCGTTGCCGTTCTCGCGCAGCGGCAAGCCTTGCTTCTAGGATCACAGATTCTTCCTCGGGTGTGCGATGTATCTTCGGGCGACCCATGACTGCGTATAATTAGGCGTGAGCTATACACTATCCTTTATAACCACAAAGCATCACGTGACAGTGGTGTGAATATGGGGACGCGCACGCCATTTGGTGCGTAATCTGTTGCCTTTTTTTCTTCTTAGTGGACCAGTGGAGAGTAGTGGGATTTACCAATTTCTGTCGCGCATACCCATTTATGATGAGGAGGAGGAGGAGGAATAAACTTTATTAAGGGAAACCAGCAGGTTTAAGTGGCCGGGCCTAGGCCTCCCATGAGGGGACGTCAAGGGCTTGATGACGATGGGTTTTTTTTGCAAGGGGTGAACAAGAAACGATTTGCTAAACAGCTTCGCTCTTAAGATGGTTGCTCGAAGATGGCTTCACCACATGGCAACACAATAAAACATGGCAATACAATAAAAGCTGAGACACATATGGCACAATATGGACAAGTGCGGCCTTCTAGCGTCAAGGAACGCAAGTGGAACCGAGTATAGCTTTCAGCGGTTCCATCTACACGGACGCCTCGTTCACTCTAGAAGGGTCCAACACTGGGGCATTTTCGCACCTTAGAACAGGGGAAGCATCCTCATTCTCTATTACGCATTCTTGCTTGCTACCTGAAGCAGCCCAAAGGCACGCTATTTCGGAAGCTGTAACCCACTACACTCAAACTGAATAACTGCCAAAAGCTATTCGCAACTTCACAGACTCGCAGCAAGGTATTCGAACGCTCCAAACTTGAAGTAAGCTACCAGAATACGCCAGGCCCATCCTGAACTATGCCGCCCAACTTCAAGAACGATCCATCCGGGTTAGGATTTATTGGATTCCTGGACACACCAATATACCCGGGAACGAGCTAGTTCATCACCGAGCCTTGCAGCGTCAAAGCAAGGAACAACTCGGGGACGCCAGTTCGGAGCAGATCGCGACGTTAATCCAAGTCGACACCCATGAAGCCAACTGCCCAGCAAAAGTACAGCGCCGGCGAAAATTAAGGGCTAAATTAGAAGAAGCTACAAAACACGACGCCCCGCCACCAAGATCCACCCACCTTTGCGAGATCATACTCTGAAGATTACACACGCGAAGCTTCACATCAATCCCGGTGCTTAACAAGATGTAGCCGACTTAATACCCTGACCATAACTGCGACTACTGCCAAGCACCAGCAAAAACGGATCCTATCCTCTGGGAATGCCCAATTCATTCAAGAAAGGGAAAATAGACAACCACCCATTTGTAGCACGAAGCCACAAGAAAATTCGTTTCCTTGTGGCTTTGTGCTACAAGCGAGCGGTTGTATATTTTCCATTTCTTAACCCATATACAACCTTGCGGGATTCCGCAGAACTCATTTGCAATGTGTGTCCAGCTGCTTCGAGTTGTCGATGAAATCGCCCTCGCGCTGCCAATTGCTAGGTGCCTGGTTAGCTCAATTGGTAGAGCGTCCGCCACTGTAACGCGTTAGCCCCGGGTTCGAACCCCGGACCAGGACAAATTTTTCGGTGACTAAGAGGCTTTATTTTTGAGAAATCCGTATGGATTTCCTTGTGGCTTCGTGCTGCAAACGGGTAGTTGTCTATTTTCTCTTTCTAAACTTTTACACCAGAACGAACATTACCTTCAGTGGCCCGATTCGCAGCGACATGACGTGGTTATCGCGATCAATTGCTCGTAGCAGTTGTTATATAAAAAATTAGCAATTTCGGCGCAAGGGCGGAGCAATGTATGGGACAGAAACGAATAAGAATGCGGTGTGAAATAATACCAGTAGGTAACTGTGTTGGATCCGATCTGGCGTAACACTACAAAGCGCTGGGTTAATATGGCCTCTTCAGGGAGCGAAGCTGCTCTAGTGCTGTCTGTCCTCTCAGCGCGAAGTAAGCGGCGAGAGCACAGCAGGTATACAGCCATGGGCGTAGGCAGGAGGGGGGGGCACACTGGGGCCGTGCCCCCCCCCCCCCCCCCGAAATTTTTTTTTGCTTTTGCATACTGAGCCCAAAATGACACTTGACCACATCTGCCTGCCCGGCCCCCGCTACAAATCAAGGAGGTGCCCCCCCCTCCCCCCCCCCCCCCCCGAAAAACATTTCTGCCTACGCCTCTGATACGAGCCGTCTGCTGATGTCTGTAGAGATAGCGCGCGTGCCAGCGCTTGCGACCGCGCTCTTAGAGCACAGCTCGCAGTGGCTACGAACGTGAGCGTATGTACACGGAACTTTACCGAACATTGCCGTATTCAATCGTGAATACGATAAGGGCTGTAGAACGCAGGGGACAAATTATTTTTTGTGCTGGTCCTGACTCCTTAAAGTCAGAGTGGTTCTTGCCTCGTCATCATGGCTGATGAGGATCGGAAAAACTGTTCATGGTTGAATGATTAACGGGAACTTATTTAAAACAATGTATAAGGGCACGCAATAAGATCTGGGGGCACGTCATTATATACCGCCACGAAATGTTATCATCATAAGGGATGGTGCCTATACTATAAGAAAAACAGAAGGAATAAAGTACACTTCTGCGGAAAGAGCTTACGCATGTTACTTCAAGCACGGTATACCAAAGTTCATGCGGTATTTAGTTTGCTGACATGTTTTGACTGCAGCGCTTGTATGTGATTTGTAAGCTTGTATTTGTCTTCTTTCACTGCGAACTGCATCAGTGATCACCAGGCTGCACAGCAGGTGGCCAAAGTTTCTTTCTTATAGATCAGGCTGTCATGCACTGCCGATACAATCTATTCTTCCACAAGACATCAGTGTCACAGCTGGGGTTACCAAAAAGAGATCAGTCTGCTCTGCAGTGCTCTGTTTCTGGTCGTATTCGGTGGATTGCCTTTCTTTTTTATTCTTGAGAAGAACCAAGGCAAGCGGAATGTGAAGGAGTGCGGCCTACGTGTGGGATACCTCCGACAGATCGATGCGTCTTTGCAAAAGCGCCTAGAGTGCGAGGTTCTTGCAAACGGCCCGTCAACAGCAGTTGCCCTCGAAGACACTTTTGGAGTCGTAGAATACGAGGATTCGTGAAACGAATGCTCATTTGGGGAACTTCTCTAATATACACAACCGGGCCGGGTGGCAGCAGAAGCAGGAAGGAAGTGCGGTAGCGCTAACTTCAAAGAACGGGACTTTTTCTGTGGAGGCGTCACGTCCTCCACTCCAGCGAACATTGCGCAAAAGTGCCCCGCTGTGCCTTAACAATGCCTCTCGTGAGCTGCCTTTGTTTTTGAGAGTGAAACCTTCTAGAGCAGAACATTTTGCGCTTCTCTGGTGTTGAGACGCCGAAGTTCTCGATGCCAAAATTATGCGCAGCCTTTCTTTAGGCGAAAGACAGCTGCGCATTGAAATATACCGTGGAATGTTGAATGAGTCAAACGAGGAAACGCGCGAAACTTTCTTAAGCCGACAGAGCAGGTTCGAGTTTTCCAAGTCAGACGTAAATTCTTGCACGCATTACTCGCACAGAGTCAAACGAAAAGTTGTTCAGGCGCTGCACAATTTCAGCCGAATAAAACTGAATGCTTATTTACGAAAGTAAGATATGTTTGGAGACGTGCACTGCGGTAATGCCATTTTGCCCGCCGCATCAAAGCAACAAAAAATAATACCGATAGATGATAACGATTACATTACTGTGATAAGTAGACAGTGATGAGGAAAGAAGCGTTCGTTAAGTGTTCAATAAAATCCAGGCACTTCGATATTGTTCCGCATTCCGTATTGCTATTACGCCGTAGTCGTCAGGGTGAAGAATGCAGTAGCCACACGTTCCTTTTTTTTTTTTTCGAACAGCTTGTGCCAAGCAAAACATAAAACTCATAGAACAACAGTGGCCAGAGCGATCTGACGTACTCGGACTGCCCCTTGGTTGAAATGTGTTGACCTTCATACATGCGTTAAGGTACTACACATCCTAGCGTCATCGATGACGCTCGCGTATTTTCTATGAAGTGCTCGACTACGCGAGTTGTACGTGATATCTCATTAGAACAACCAAAGACACCCCCAAGCTGCCACTCCAAGCCACAGACGGAGCAGCAGGGTGGAATCAAGTCATGATAGGTTGGATGGGATCTGTCATTGAGGATCTGGATCTAAGGCCGTTCAGTAGCCAGGGTTTCCTTTTCTTTCTTTTCGGAGGAGGGGGGGGGGGCGGTGGCACTTGCTGAAGTTCTTGGATATTTGAGCAAAATACCTCCTTTCATTATTTATTTACGGTAAAACACCCTTTCTCAATAAAATGTCGGATAGGGGTGCCTCGTCGACGGATCGCTCATCGCGGCGTGATCTGCCCATCGTGGGCGGATAGGGCCACTGCGTCTGCTTGATCATTGCCCTGAATGCTGCAGTGACTTGGTAACCGCTGGAATATTATATTATGTCCTTTCCCTGTGGCTTCTTGGTGAACATGCCTGATTTCGGCTACGAGCTGCTCACGTTAGCCGCGACGTAAAGCGGAAGCAATCTTTGTAAGGCTGCTCTGCAACCACAGCGAATAGACCACAAATTCGGAGGTTCTTCTGTGAGAAACGTTCAAGAGCTGCACGGAGGCTACTATCTCAGCAGCTGTAGTTTATCTTGCGTAGTACATTTTGAGCTGTATTTTGACAGATCTTTTCTGAATAATTACTGCGGCGACTGATCTGATGCCCTTAACTGAACCGTTGGTGTATCTATAGATGCGACCCTTGTGTTCATCATGTAAATGAAGAAGATTTGCGGGTTCGACAGCAACCGATGACATTCTTGTTTTCGGGATTTATGGTATCTTGAGGCGACCTCTGGCTGCTGTAGGCACCATAAATGCGTGGACAGTCTGGAAGTGTGTAGTTTTATGTCAGTGAAGCGCGATTGGCAGTAATAATGTCGCTGAATGTCGTATGCCGTCTGTTCTCAGGTAACGATGTAAGATAGTGGGAAGGTATCCTAGCAAGGTGTCGAATATGTGCCCAGAGAGTATCAGTGCCTACGTGCGTTGACATAGTGTTATCGCCTGCTATGATGGTTGCTGCCGCTGCAGACGCACATTGCGGAAGGCCGAGGCATGTCCTTGGAGCTTGAGCCTCGAGCGCACGCATATTTGGTTTGCAGGCATTTTTAATCAGAGGAAGGCTTTATCTCGAAAAACCGCGAAATCAGGCAGTGTAGAGCTGCAGCATAGACCTTACTGGTGAGCTTCACGACTTCCCGCCCAGATATTTGAGAAGGTGCGTTATAGCAGTTAGGCGTTCTTTTAAATACAGAACGTGTGGCGTCCATAATAGGTTGCGGTTGCCTAAAGTAAGGTACTTACCTAATTACACCTAAAAATCAGTACTTCAGGGCCTACGCAACCGCTTGCACGCTGCACGCAAGATGTGGTCTTGGAGCGCAATGTTTGTGCGTGTTCTGAGCAAAGAGGACGCGTAGATACAAGACCACATCTTCCGTGCAGCGTGAACCGAACATGAAGGCACACTAAATTGCGAGGACAGTTCAATTCACGCTGTCTGAAAATTAATGAATCAGAACATGAACACCGCCACCGCATTTCAGATTTATTTATTGTGCAATTTTACAAACACCACGAACGTGAGTTTTCTCTGCTTTTTATACATGTGACATCTTTTGAGCAGCAGCTGCGAATTGGAACTACAAGATGCGTAAGCTGTCGCACGCAATGGTTCATTGTCGAGAATAGTATATGATAACGAACGCCATGGGCGCCCGTGATAACGTAGCCACGAGCGAAACGTGGCGAAAACGGGATGCCAAGTGAGTGCATTCGACCCGCCGGTCAGACAGACTCGAAACAGAAATTTACTAGTGAAACCGACGCGCGCTCCATCTATCGTTAACTGCAGCAAGCATATCAATTTCAACTCTTGGCGGCGCTGACCTCAGCCTAAGCGAGCCGAGGCCACGCGTTGGAGCGTTCGAGTTAAAGTTGCTGACGGCTGTACGCAACAGCAAATCTGCGAAGCATTTCTTATTTGTGCGAGACATTATTTTTTGTTAACCGCGTTTAGCGTGCCGCTCCTAATACAATATGGTTTATTCTCTTCTTTTGTGTGCAGCGTTGTGGTAAGCCGACGGTTTAGCAACAAAGCTTTCGGTGCTGCATATTTGCATATAGGTGGCGTAGCTCTCGTTGCCAGGTCCTCGTTGTTTTCGCCTGCGAAGCGCGGGCTACACGCTTGCAGTGCGCATCATTTCGAAAGGAAGTAGCATCTTTGGTGCGTCGCTCAGAGTGAAACAAAGGGTGTGAACGTGGTACTTCGTTGATGATCGTTCAAGCAGGACTCAGCGCCTCGCCGTCTGCTGCTTTCTTGGCCGTGAAAAGCACGTTCGGTATGCACCGACGCACCTCATTACAAAAACCGCTCGACGAAAACTAGCGTAGTCGCCAGCTGTGCACCTCGAAAGTGCGTAGGTTACTGGAGCTTGGCATCATTCTCGAAGTACAGTCTGGCACCCATGAAGTAACTAAGGCTCTTTTTGAGACTATGGCGACTGATCACGCGATATTTTCAACATGGCTGTTTTTGTTTCCTACGTGGCGAGACAAAAAGGGCACTTTTGTAGGGTTACCACATTAGGGGCCCCGCTTTTAGAAACAGAAAACACAGGAAAGTTTCAGGGTTGGAAAAGAAAATCAGGCGTTTTACCTGAAATTCCCGACTGCATATTGCGAAACTGCGCTCCATAGTTGTCTCATTTTGTTACAGCGTACAAGATACCATTTTTCGGTCGCCATCTCGTACGCTAATGCTATTCGTATTCTGGAAACAAGTCTTATGCGTTTTCATAAAGATCTATATAAACTAAATAGTTCAAGAATGACGATATCACAGCTGAAGTAAACGGAGTATGCAACATGTTCGAGCCTTCTTTTAAGCGCCCGTCATTAAATACCGATTAAGCGATTATTCGCGAAACACTGTCATCAATAGCAATTAACGTATTATTGAATAGACGAGGAAATGATTAATTGCTAAGAAATTTAAATAGTAATAGGCAGTTCGAAAAGCCTTAGGATATGTAAAACAACTGTTCTGATAAATATGCTCCTTAAAGCCTTAAACGCCGACATCGGCGATTTTTTACCTTGTCAAGGTAAGGGGTATCCTATATATGTTTTTGAGGCCTTCCTATCACGCGCCTAACTGTAGAAATTGTCAGTGAATTTCAAAACAATTTTAAATAATCAAAACTACGCAAATGAGACACTGTAACTCAACCGTGTAGTACCGTCTTCACGTGATGTACTAAAGAGTACAAACCAGAAGTCGTGCGAGGATTTGGCCCCGTCACGGTGGTCTAGTGGCTATGGCGCTCGCTTTCTGACCTGAAGGTCGCGGGATCGAATGCCGGCCGCGGCGGCTGCATTTTCGATGGAGGCGAGAATGTTTGAGGCCCGTGTACTTAGATTTAGGTGCACGTTAAAGAACCCTAGGTGTTCGAAATTCGCCTGGAGGCCTCCACTACGGCGTCTCTCATAATCATATCGTGGTTGTGAGACGTTATACCCCATATAGCATTATTATTATTATTATTATTATTATTATCGTGCTAGGACTCTCGGTCCGGACCACGCTGAAGACGAAAGATGCGAAACCCACGAAGAGCAGCTGGTCAGCAGAAACGTCACCTCGCTGCACCATTTGTCTCGTGTCTCTTGTTCCAAAGCGCATTTAGCAGTGCTGGTTCATCGCACGGAAAGTACCGTTATATCACAGCGGCCGAAGAGTGTCGATGCTCGAAATTTAGCGTACAGAAACTTCTTACGTGGCGTATGCAGAGTCTATGTGTAGGCTGGTCACAACGTTCGTACTTCGATTGTAATACATTTTATCGATCCTGTCGCCGCGACTTTGAGCACCTGATGTCAGTAGAATTACGCGTTCTTCCACAACAATATCAGAAATCGTAGCTTGTACGCAAACGTCTTAGCGTAAGCGTTAGCATTACCTTAGCCACAAGCTTGAGCGGCCTGGACAGGCGGTGCCTTCTAACGGTGGAGAGAATGCCAGACGAGTAAATAACGAAAACGAGCGCATTCTGCTTCATTTGTGGCGTTAAGTTTTCGTAGAGGCGTAATTTCGACAGTATGGGCATTATGGTTTTCTAACGTCAAGAACATCAGCAAGGGGCTGGCCAACACACACGATCGTTGCCTCCTCGACGCTGCGCCTCCGAACAATGGTAGCGTCGCTTCGCTCGCTGTGCGCAGGTGGACGCCGCACACAATATGGCCAATAACTGTGGGATGCCAAGTGGGCGGTTCCAATGTAGTAAAAAAAAATTGTTTCCAAGTAAGCTGCGCACCCCTCAGGGCTGTCATCGAAGGGGCTGCATAGATTGCTTGTAGTAAAAAAAAAGTCGGCAGCATGTTACTGTTTCTGTAACACTTCAGGGCGAATTAGGCCTGCTGCAGTCTTCGAAGTGGATTAAGCTTTACGATTGGGGATCAGACTTCCTGCAAGACATAGCGAGTGGCAATGTGAGAGACACGAATTAAGTTACCCTAACGTTCTCAGTCAATTGAATTGCTTCCCGCACCCTTTTATGAAGCTTTCCTCTTCTTACGTGGTATTTGACTACCTCTGAGAGGTAGTCAAATACCACGTGGCGAGACGACGTGTTCCTCGGCGGCCACCCGCGGCGCCACAGTCGTGCGCGCCGTTGTGCGGTCGCCGGTGACGTCATGAGTAAGGTATACAGCGAGGACGTCCACTGATATCATATATGGAAATAAAGCGATGCGTGGACGGAGGCCTGTATGCGGTGACTGATGTGGGACACGCCCATGCGCTGCTTTTCGCGCTCTCCCGGTTAGCGAGGTAGTCGCACGTCAACTTATCGGAAAATCAAAACACCTAAACAGCTGCGCTCATAATTCGCATTAGGCAGTATCGTAATCGTAGATGATTTTTGTTATTCGCCCGAGCCCGTTCCTTCTCAACATCATCGACGTACGAGCTGCTTAAGGCTTTTGCTTTGATAAACACGCTTTTTCTCTAGTAAGGGCGGAAGCGAGTAACTTGACGCCTCATAATTTTCCATCTGCACACTTGGCTTGGATTACACGGAAAAAACGGTATTCGCGAATTGATAGTTCTGTTTAAGGCACGCATCTCTAGATCACAAAATAAAAGTGTTTCTGCGTTTGGCGGGAAGCAATTGCACATGTTAGCACACGTACCGCGACATTATCACACAATTTAAAGCGAACACACATGGCCCATACTTACTTGCGAACATGTGAGGGTTTATTTCAGGTCAATTTCTCTCAATGGTTCTATTTACAGTGGTGTAGCTGCAAGATAACTATTCTTTATCCAACCTTCATCGTGCTTTCAGACGGGTCTCTCATACTAGAGCACACATTCATTTAAATCGCTTTCAATTCTCCCAAGCAGGCGTTTGCACCCTGAAATCATTGAAGAATTAACACAAATCTTGCATCGTTCACAATTTGTTCTAAATAAAGAGGTGAAGTCAGTTTTAGAGATAGCGCAGAGCTCTCCTATAGCAGACTACTATGTACGCTGAATTGACCCCGTTTTTGAGCCAAGCTTATATGATAGACAGATATCGGTGGCGGTGGCGGCGTCGGCGGCATATTTCGCGAGAAACGCAGGAACGGCTAGTGTACAGCGATGCGTGTGTGCCCAAATTGGCTCTCGAAGGTGTACACGGCGCATGCGTGTTTTGATCCGCGCTTGGTACAATAATTGACGCTTTCTCGATCATGGGCTTGTCGGCGATGAGCAGTTTATGATATGGAAAATTTGCGGCTTTATTGAGGTCACCTGGCATTTCACATTGCCACTTGTCACTGTTGCCTTCCGTTGTTGCATTTCATTGTTTCGCGGATTAGCATTGTTGTTTCCTGCAGCAACAGAAGTGTTGAGTGCCTAAGCGCCTGGGTAAAGGTCCAATTACCTGCATGGAATAAGGAATAATTTAGGAGGGAATATTGCGCAATGCAGATGAAAGAAAGAAACAAAAAAAGGAAGAAAGAAAGAAAGAAAGCGGAGGGGCTTTCATTTGTTTCCAAAAACACAACTACAGTGTATTTCAAGTCGTAGCAAAAGGCAACAAACATGGGCGGCTTACTACTCTCGCATAATGTACAGCTGAGTACTCTGAATCCTTCATGTTTTAGATGCGAAGCAGCTTTTGCTCGGGGCTGTGTCCGTAGTTCCATTGGCGACCGTCCGCTTTCTACCACCTAGCATAACCATCTGAGCGCGCGCTCACGCAAAGGAGAAGTATAATGCTTCCTGTTCTTCGACCGCCTTGATGTTGATACGCGCAGACCACTTTAGGGGCCCGGGCTGCCGTATGCTCTACCAGCTTGGCATAATGCAGACAAACCCATGTGTGCTAGCACGCGCTTGCACGTTCGGGCCTGTGTACAGGGCTGGATAAGACGCTGTGGCCTCTCCCTTTACAGTCTCTCAGCAATCACGTGATGGCGTCGTGGAACGAGATTGTGCAGACGCGCGATGAACCCGCGTGGCGTGCTCCAACAAGAGTTCGGGACGAGTAACAGCAACAGCAACTATAGTGAATTCATGGTGTGCTCCACTTGCAAAGACACGTTAACATCGGGCGAGGTGCCCGTGATTAACGGAACTTTAAGTGGACCCATGCGCTGCTTCGCATCCCCACATCATTCCCTTCAGTGGTAGGTGGTGTAATTTTTTTTCTTCTAAACTGCTCACAGCGAACTGTAATTTTAACTTTTGAGGATTGATCAACGCTATCTCTTGCTGCAGTGCATAATGGTGTGAAGTATGTACCTTTTATCCAATCACGACGAACGTACATTATTCTGAGCCGTGTCTTTACCACATAATGATTTCACTTCGCTACGTAAAAATTTGCACGTTTGAGAGTACGAGCATGCTGCGAGAGGTTGCCTGCCGCACTATAACGGCCCCTTTTGCGTTTTATTTGAAAGCTAAGTACAGCGGTAACCAAATACCATTTTCCTGCATTATCATGTACCCAACTATCAATGGTTCCCTTTCTCGAACACCTCATGTAATATGTACATTCACTGCTATATTAGCAACTATAATACATGGCAGGCACACGTACGAGCGCCAGAGACGTTTGGCTGCATGCTACCTGAACTTTACGTCACTGAAAAGCATGAAGCAGAAAAATTGAAAGTGCACACTTCCGTGAAATCATCAAATAACATCAAATATAAATTATATATCAAACATTATACAGCACTTAGCGACAAATACCATTTGCCGCAGAGAACTTTCTATTTGAACGTGACAATGCTACTTTTTCCAAGTAATAAACTCCTTCATTTGTTTAACTATTTTTACGGTATCGCCAGGTGAGGGCTTTTTTAAAGGTTCACTTGGGGATTAATTATTATAAAATCCACTGAAACGGCAAAACTGTTACGCAACGCACCACGCAATGTGATTTTTCTCTAATAAAATCTTCACTACATAGCCGGTACGAACAAAAATATAGAGCATTTAAGACCACTGCAGAAGGTAGAAAAAAAGTCAAATGCGAATATGGAACAACCAGAAGAAATCTGACCGCACAAAAAGGGGTGATGCGGGAGGCCGCCATCGCTCAGCGCAGACCCAATTACGGAGAATGCGCGATGCTTACCAGCCGGGTGCCTTGGCTTAATGTCGCTGCTCTAATGAATAGCGCTTTTGTACTTTGAACAATGGGTGACTGCAGCGCGCCAAACTAAGGGTGTGTTGTGTATCCCTGCCTGAGCCTATGCTTTATTATAGAGTTGTTGCACATATGATATGTGCTCCCGGCCGTTTTCGCACCATCGTAATTAGCGTCATTATACTATTTTATGCACTCCGCGAGGTTACTATTTACGGCAGTTTTTTTCAGAATCACACCAACAAGCTTTAAGTACCGTAACTTGCTTATTGTTGGGAATGTAGATCAGTCGGCTGGAAATTACATATGCTTGAAGTTGTCTCACGCGTCATAACAACCTTATCCATGGCAGCCCGGAAAATATGCACGCTTGCAGCGCCCCAACCGACGACCGAAAGAGGGAGCGGTTTGAAAATTTATAACAGGTACTGTTCACTTTGAACACGCAATTAGGAACCACACACTTACGACAATAAACGCAAAGTTTCAGTTTTAATTCACTCCTCACATTTGTATGCTACACTGAGCTGTTTCATTCAGGGTATGAGTGATGTTCATACATTATATCGATGTTCCTTTTGACATTCTTCAGGAGTACTGAAGGAGCAGTCACATAAAGTTTCAAGCTTGAAATGAGGCCTTCACTCGATAGCCTGGTATGCATAAGTTTTTGAGCGAAATATGAATAGCGTTCGTTACTTAGTTGTTTTATTCCGAGGTCAAAAAGCGCACGAAGGCTCAACACGACATTCAGCACCCTGCGGAATCGACAGTACTGTGACAAGTTAAGCGGTTCCCCAGGCCACGCCCCAAGCACTGAGTCACGATGCTCTAGTAAGGATAACGTCAACGATCTCAGTGTAGTAATCGTGGTGCCTACTGGCGGCGACGACTGGCAACGGCTTCACTTCGACTGTCTGTGCTGGCTCGTCTCAAATCCTGCGTCTTTGCCGTGCTCTTTCGAATGAGTTGTCGTGTGCTCGTCGGCGTGTGATAAATTCAAGCCCCGATCTCAACAGCATTACGACCCAGTATGTCGTGAAACATCTCTGGGTGACTTACACCAGTGGCGTTTCAAGTACAGCAAGAAGGAATGTTTTTTTTCGCGGAGAGCTCCAACGGTCGTTTCTAAAAGCTTCCAGGTAGGACTGTGCATTCCATTTACGTCTCTCCACGTGTCTCCGCGATGCAGTGAACGTTGGCTTAACACACCCAGAGACCACGCTGTTCTTGGGAGTTTGATAGCGACATGGACGATACGCGTCAGCACGGACGTCTGGCTGGGTACGAGACGCGCAGAGCGTCGACAGCGTGTCTGTATCTATGTGTCGATCGGTTGGCGGTGAAAAAAGGCGAGCCCGTCGTAATGGAAGAATCGGCAGGCGCGAGTGAAAATATGAGCAGGGCTGACCTGTTTCACCTTTAAGGCGACCGAACATTTGCGTTGAATAAATCATTTCTTGTTGTTAGCCACCTGAATGCTTATTTTGTGGATAGGATAGGAGCGCGTGTCCTCTCCACCACGTTTCTTCCTGTTCTGTGTTCTTAACAGCGACCATAACCCAATCACATGTCTCCAGGTGCCTTCTCGTCGCTAGTCGGACTGGCGTTGATTTTAGAATCGATGCTTTGAAGAGCACCGAAGCGAAAGGGACTCGCAACGTCGCGAATCGCAGCGATTCCCAATTCCTCAGTTCTTTTTTCAACAGTTGTAGACAATGATCACGGTTGCGACGACGATTGCGGTGACGAACACATCACCACACGTGCGCGCCTAGTAGACGAAATGTCAGCTGAAACTAGCGTCACCGTTTCATGAGGCCGCGTGATGAGATGGGGCATGACCACGGGAGGTGAGCGCGTGGCAGCGCTGCCAGCGGTGCAAGTTGGTGGGCTGGGCGCCCGTTTTTAATTGCGCTCGATACTGGTCGTACTAATAAATATTACAGATATCCATTAGTCCCTCCGTTGCATTATCAATACAGAATTGTTAATAGGGGGTTGATAACTGCACATGGACGCAGAAAACGCGACATGCGTAAAGTTGATGTCACTGCTCCTGTAAAAGCCTTCCGCAGTTTACTTACGTGATAAAACTACGTGTCAACGTTGTCGTTCTATTGTAAATTTATTTCTTTTGTTCGTTTACTTTCAAAAACACTACACGCTACATGGGCGAAGCATGGGTGGCGAGCAGTATATAAACCGTGAGTGTGCAAGGTACGAAACAGTTCAAATAATTATGTGGCCGGCTGGTTTTAGATGGTGTCAATGGCAGGAGCACAATCTCAGGTTTGTAAAGAAGTGGTGTTTCACAGAAAACCGACATTGAGCTTAATTGTTCGTGATGCAGCAAAAAGAGATGTCTGCACAAGTAGAAAGAACGGCTTCGCTGCGACCATGTCTCGTCCAATTCGACCATGCGCACACATTTTTTTTTTATATATTGACGGCAGCAATAGGTAAACTCACCAATTATTGGGGCTCCGAAGAAAGAATTACTATGACCCCAAAAACAGGCCACCTGGCATTGTCGTCAGAAAGGCAAATGTGAACGATTGCGTTCTTCTTCTCCAGCGAAAAGAATCTTCCCTGAACGTGGTGACGTTGACATGGCTGGCTCGGATTGTATTGTACATGCGGTTAAGTTCTACCGGGTTCGTGCTAGTTCTGGTTGTAAGACTCCTCGAGTGAACCGCCAGAGAACAGTCAAATTCAGTGCTAGGAGATGGGTATATATTGCTCGCGTTTCTTGGAACAAGCTCGTACTCTCCAGCAAATTGCGTTGCAAATGATCATGCCGGAAAATGCATGCCTGCCGTTTGCCCTGTTACACTTGCGCTCGCTCCCTGGCGTCACCCGCATATGGATGTGACCTTTCGAACCAGGCCTGCGCTTAGACTAGCTGCTCATACTAAAGTGGCAAAGTTTTGGGGCCTCATTGCAATGCAGGGTTTAGCGGGATCACGGCCGGCGAGAAAGCCTCGACATTTCGAATGCCACTGACCGTGTAAATAGCAACGCAATCAGATAACGCAGCTTTTGCGGAGGCACGCTCGAGTGCCAAGTGAGGGAAACGGTCTCCCATACAAATTCCCCCCCGCTCACCGCTTTCATGGAGAGGAGGAGCGTAGTCTCGAGCCGGTGAATTCTCATCACTCTCACTGTCCGGCAATTGCCGCTGGTGTGTGTGTAATGCCGCGTTTTCCATTGCGTCACGAGTAAGAGGTCCATGAGTTTTCATTTATGGACGCGCTAAACAAGTGCCCTGCCGAAAATCGAAATGTCGGACGAAAGCAGGTAGACGGGCTACCACTTCGCTGTGCTCGGCTGCGACAACAACTATTGGAAGCCTAAAGGATTGGCAGCCGAGACATGCGAAGTGCACCATGCTTCGAAATGACCTCACTTCTTTTAGGTCGTAGGCCTTCTTCTCCAGCAAATATTTTAATATATGTGGTGCCTGTACTTGTGGCTATTTCTCCATCACACCAGCTTGTGATTATTCATAGAAACTGGTACTCTTCATTATCTGCAATGTCAAAGCTGACGATTAATGCACAAAATGTTTGGCCAAAGGTTGTTTTTTTTTAATTCGAAGCATTCCTTAGCGAACCCAAGGCACTTCGAGCGTTTATATCTATCTATCTATCTATCTATCTATCTATCTATCTATCTATCTATCTATCTATCTATCTATCTATCTATCTATCTATCTATCTATCTATCTATCTATCTATCTATCTATCTATCTATCTATCTATCTATCTATCTATCTATCTATCTATCTATCTATCTATCTATCTATCTATCTATCTATCTATCTATCTATCTATCTATCTATCTATCTATCTATCTATCTATCTATCTATCTATCTATCTATCTATCTATCTATCTATCTATCTATCTATCTATCTATCTATCTATCTATCTAGCCGCCTACGTCTGGGTGCTCTCGTGATCGCCTTCTTATCTTAGTACAGGCTGAAATTGGCATGGGAGGCTAAGAGGGTTTGACATATATGACTGTCTGGTCATGGCATGAATAACGTGAAAATCATGTCGTGTATGTCGTCAAAACTATAGTGTACTAGAATACTAGTATACTGTTGTGTGCCACACAACCGTATACCACGGGCCGTGGTATACGTGTGTGCGCCACAGGTGACTGACAGTTTATATCTACCCAGGAACGGCGGGAAAAGATATTGGTAATTCAAATGCAAGTACGGTAAAAGAACTGATACCGGCAGTGTGTAGGCGACGACTGCAAATAATACGAATTGAGGTCCCAGCAGGAATCTAACACAGCGTTCTGCGTGGCAGTCAGGTATTCAAAACAAAGCCACGTAAGGTCAAGAAACAGCTTTGGAAGAAGACCCTATACAGACGTAATGTCGGTGCAACGTCAATTGTGGTTGTAGTGCTCGCTGTCTAAGTTTATAACAGTACAATAAACGCCATATGTGCACTTCCATGACACAGGCGTCATGCCGGGTTAACGTCAGTTGTGGTTCCAGTGATGGATCTGCTTTTATAGCAGTCTAATAAACATTGCCTTGTATCCCTATGGTTCAGCAAGCTACATTCAAGCGTTGTCCGATCACGGAGGAGTACTTTACAGAAAATATGTATGATGTTCACAATATCGCATCGTTAAGTGCGCTTAGTTATGATAATCCAGATTCTTGTGCTCTAACGTGAGTACTGATACTACGTCACACCATAAGTTACCATATAAACGTCAGAGTATTCGGCGTACCTGGTAAGCCCATTGTGTGCACACAACTCCTCAATTTACAAAAATATGTCGATCCACCTCGCAACGCTTCGCTCAAGGCCGAATAATACCGCATAGAACTACTGGCTGCCTGCTTCGCATCAAACCAATTCCCACAAGGCGAGGGATCTGCCGATTTGTTTCCTATAACGTCAACGTTCTTCCTATCTATGCAGCAGCGCATCATTTACAATGTCTGGGGCTAGCGAAATGTTCCATCTAGGTGCGTGCAATTCGAAAATTATCGAATTAACACTTTCCAAACAACATGGCAGGAAGGCCTGCATGATGCAAGTGTTTCTGGCACAGGTACGCGCGTCTAGCGTTTCGTCGAGAGCACGCTTTTTCTCGACTTGCCAATTTTGTGGCGATAACTGGGGTGGGGTTATGACTAGAGACCGGATTTGAGGCAAATGCCTATTTTGTTCCTTGCGCTCCTATCGCCCCATTTCGATATATGAGTTCGAATTAGAGGTTAATAAGTGCTTTCATAGTGTTTCTATAGCGCCTATAAGTGCCTATTTCTGGCGTTCTTGCCTAAATGCTTACAAATGCCCATAAATGCCTATTTTCAAAAGGGCGCTTATACGAACGCTATTCAGCCTCAAGTTTCTCTCTCGCGTGCTGTTTGAGACCGTTATTTATGTTACCGGGTAATATTGACTGCTGGGAACAACCTAGGCCTCTAGTTCAACCAATTCCAAGATACGACCGCTAGCAGCAGTGAAGCGGCACAGGCCGGCGAACTGTCACCGTAGCGCTTCAATGGCGCGAGCGGTTGGCGGATGCGAAACCGGGCAGAGCCGTCAACGGAAATGAGAGTGAAGGGCAACAAAAAAAGAAAAAGAAGATAGAAAGAAAAATGCGATGCGATGGCAGCTTTTGTTTTGTTTGTGATTCAGCTGTTAAGGCGCTCATGACAATTCATGTCATGAGCGCCTTAACAGTATTAACGAAGTATTATGCATAGTGCCTCTACTCCGAGCAAAGCTACCCTTTGGGCTGTGTGGATTGTATCCGGTATAAGCAATGCAGCCCCACTCGACACCAACACCCAAACGCCTTAGCCCCATATTTTGCTCGCACTGACCTATTTAAGTTTTCATATTTTCCGAGAACCATTAGTGAATGGAACTGCCTTACTGATACATGTGATCCAACTGCAAAATAACGTTCTTCATCCTTTATTATTGTTGTGTCATTGCTACTTCTTTTGTATTTGTATTTGTAATAACCACCCTGCATGGACCACGAGTCCGCAGTATTGAATAAATAAATAAATAAATAAAAATAACGTAGCCAGATTTTTTACCGCAAAAGCTATTATGAGATCACAACAAGGGCCGTTTTTGGCACCGTGGTTGTCCGCCGCCGCCGCCGGTGTGTAACCCCTATCGCGCGAAATAAGAAAAAAAAAACGAAATAAGAAAAAACGTTATCGAGGATGAAACGAGGTTTGAACCTTGCCCTGTGCGTTGGTGCCAAGTATTAGGCGCTTTTAGCTGACCGTATTTCGCCTCCCGCTCCGCTCAGCCAGTCGGTGGTGGCGTCACTGCGCATGCGCCAGACGGTCAGGCGCTGAGCGTGTGACCGGACCGTCGAGCGAAGGATCACGTGACACGAGGAGAAACAACCAAAATGGCAGCCTCTTGTGCCGCGAGTCCGCGCTGCTCGGAAAACAGCGGTTATTCGGCCAACACGCAAAACATGACGGCACTTCAGGATACACGAGGATCTGTGGCTTCGCCGAGAAGTCATCGCGGCCAATCCCTTTGAATATCCGCGCATGTGGGATGACGTTCTACGAAGCGTCGTTGCAGTGATACATCGAGAGCTGACACTTCGGGTCATGAAGGAGCGTCTCGAGCTGCTTCTTTGGTGCTTCCGTCAACAGGACTCCACATACCTTCGCAAGTAAGCGATTTCATGTACAATAGTAACAATTTAGCTTTTAACCGCAGCCACTCTCCCGCCTATTCAGAAACGCTCTTTAGTTTGACTTGCCACAGGGCAACGCGCTGAACGCTGCCCCAGGGCACCGCGTTTGAAACGCGTTTGTGCTGCTTGAAAGCGGTGTCTAAGTTCAAGCGCTTCTGAATACGGGGGTAAGCGTCCATACTGCGTGAGCTCATCTGAGCTAACTCATACTTTGCATTGCTAGGTCTGGAACGGAAGAATTTTCAACAACTATAACGCCGGCCTTTCTTTGCTGCACTTGGTGATAGGACTCTGTTATTGCGTTGCGTGGCCTTCGTGATTGGTGCACTGACCCCAGAGGCAATGCAAATGGACGATGTTATTTGATGAATTCGTAATGTGACGTGATGTAATAGGACAACATAGTGACGCCAGAGAATGTGGCGATGTGTGATGTCATGTTGATGTTCTATTCTTGCGAAAAACTGCTAACGTTGTGTTGTTCTCATAAATGTTTTTCAGTGTTGTAGTGCTGGCTGCATTCTCATGGCTGTGGGTTATGTGAGCATTACGTTTTGCTTCCCATTTCGTGGTGACTGTTCGTAGCAGTGTTCAGAGAGTCGAAAGCACTCAATCTAAATTTATGGTTTTTGAAGCGCCGTGAGAAAGGGGGACGAGCGAGTGCGTAGACATTGTTCATTCTCACTTGCTTTTCTCAATGTTGTTAAACTCAATATCAGTTTAATGCGTTATGCGCAACCTAAATTTTCACACCAGCTCCACACAGGACGAGAAGTATGTTGTACCGGAAGTGATTTCCTCATTGCGAGATTTCATCGCTTATTTGCAATAGTGTTCGGCTGGGTAAGAATTTTTTTTTTAAATTTCACTGCATTGCCCTCTATTTTGCTGCGGAAAACCAGTCACCGGCATCACTCCTCTTGGAAATGACTGGAGATGAGGAACCTGAGCCACCAGTCCAAGGGAGTGGTGACACTGCAGTGCCGGTGGACAACAGACAAGATGAAACCACTGTGCAAGAGCCAGATGATGTCCAGGCATTTGTGCCGCACCGTCACCGTGTCTGTACCCTTGTTCACAATAAAGAAAACAACACCTTTTCATCTCCGGGTTCACTCCCACTTTCAGTGATGTCACTGATCGAAGCAAATTAAGTCCAACTTCTGGAGCAGATAAAACACTGCTTTGGAGCGGAAAATGAGCCTTTTCCAGCATAATGAATCCAATACCTTCGAATGTAAATATTTATTTCTGTAACAGAAGCAGCTGCTCAGTTTTTAACGAAATGGAATACCCTTCTACCTGGATGCATGGGCACTTCAGGCAGAGAATGACGGGCCTGCTGTATCTCAGCAGTTAAGAAAATGAGTTCAAGAGTTTGTAATCGTACTGCTCAGTGTAATTAACGCAATAAGTCACACAAGATGCTGTCGTTAAGAACTGTAGTTGCACGAAGTGTTATGCATAGTGCCTCTACTCCGAACAAAGCTACCCTTTGGGCTGTGTGGATTGTATCCGGTATAAGCAATGCAGCCTTCAGTCTACGAGTACTCGCTATACACAAAGGGTACAAGAGAACACAGCGGAACTTGGGCGGGCACAATGTATACCTAACAGCATGAAGACACCATGCACATAAGATTGGATAATTGTAGCTTACATTGCAGTCCAGCGCTAAGCCAAGGCGACAAAAAATAAAAAGGCTGATGCGTCAAGCACCACCGTAAATCGAAAATAAATCAATTCACTCTGTTTTAGAACAGAATTTCCTTTCTTGCTGCAAGACAAGTACAATTTTTATTTCCATTTTCAACGTACTTGTGACTTTCATGCACAGGTGGCGTCGCGCTCGCCTTGACCGAAAGACGCGTGGCTAAAACCAAAAACGCGCGTTGCGCTCCGGTAACGTTGAGCGCTTGAGTGGAGCGGGGAACGGACCGCAGAATCGGTCAGCTAAAAGCGCCTATTTTACCTCAGACCCATGCCCGTGCATGACACTGCTTTGCATAAAGACCCTATACAAGTTTCACATTTGGAAGGAGCCACATTAACATATGTAATGCAGTGCGGTAGAAGATCAAAATAACAACCAGGCGTCACACAATGAAAATTGCGCAACGAGTGGGTTGTTGAATGCTTCCAATTCATTAAAAGGGCTCTGCCATAATTGTTCATCGCCATCAGCCACATCATCAACAAAGTGCGCATAATGCCTTACATGTGTTTAGCAGGTACCACGGTTCTCCGCCGATTGACGAAAAATTGCATAGTGGCTGCTTTCCTACTTCAAAGAATTATGATGATTTATAGCGTAGTGGGTCCCTCGCAAGTGCGCTTCTATTGGTTGCCAAGGCAGCCCATAAGGCTCCCATGGTCCATTTTCTCAGGGTCTCAATAAAGTTAGGTCCCTCTCTTTCCCTCTTTCTCCCGTTAACGTATGGTATAAAGCGTGGAGGCAGAGTTAAATAATGACCGGGCGTCACGCAATGCGAATTACGTAACTAGTGGGTCGTCTAAAGCTTCTAACCCAATACAAAGGGCTCAGCCACAATTCAAGATCGCCTCAACCGTCGCATCAACAAAGTGCCTCGCTTCTCCGAAGAATGACGAATAATGTGATGGTGGGTGCTTCCCAATTTCACAAAAATTATGATTTGTGGCGTAGTGGGTACGTTACTAGAGTACTTGTATTAGTAGCCACAAGAGAGTTTACAACGGGCTCTAGAAATGCCGCTCTTCTAGCTTTCGCTGTGACTGTGCTTCGCTTTCCGCGCAGGCGTGGCGTTTTTAAGGGGCGGAGGTTTCAACTATACTTCATTTATTTTCGTACATGCGCTTTTATGTGCACGTATGTATGCACACACGCAAAACTGAAATGTTTTGCCCCCCCCCCCCCCCTCGCTACGCCAGTGTTTCACTGCCAAGCGAGAAATTGGCTCCACGCAATTCCACCCGGCCAATAGGAGGAATCCCTCCCTTCTGTTTTACAGCGAAAGCTGTTATGAGATCATTTCACCGGCCGTTTTTGGTGCCGTAGTTGTCCGCCGCCGCCGCCGCCGCTGCCGCCGCCGCCGCCGGTGTCCGTAACCAGTATCGCTCGAAATAAGCAATAAAACTAAATAAGAAAAAAAATTCCAGGATGGAACGAGGCTCCAACCTGGGCCCTCTGCGTGGGAGCCCAGTATTCAACCTCTGAGCCATGCCGGTGCTTGAAACTGCTTTGCAAAAAGGTCCTATGCAGGCTTCATGTCGGGAAGGAACCACATTAGCATATGCAATAAGCGTGGTAAAAGAGTAGAATAAGCACCAAGCGTCGCACAACGCGAATTCTCTGACCAGGCGTCACACAATGCGAATTGCGCAACGAGTAGGTTGTTGAATGCTTCCAACCCATTACAAAGAGCTCTGCCATAATTCTTCATCGTCATCACGCACAGCATCAACAAAGTGCGCATAATGCCTTACATGCGTTTAGCAGGTACCACGGCTGTCTGTAGAATGACGAAAAATGGCACAGTGCCTACTGCCCTACTTCTCAAAAATTACAATGATTTATAGCGTAGTGGGTTCCTCGCAAGTGCACTTCTGTTGGTTGCCAAGGAAGCCCATAAGGCTCCCATGATCCATTTCCTCAGGGTCTCAATAAAGTCAATTCTCTCTCTCTCTCTCTCTCGCTCTACGTTTCTCTGGTTAAAGTGTGTTACAAAGCGTGGTGGGACAGTTAAATAACGTCCAGGCGTCACACAATATGCATTACGTAACTAGTGGGTCGTTTAAAGCTTCCAACCCATTAAAAAGGGCGTAACCATAATTATTCATCGTCATCAACCGCCGCATCAACAAACTGCACATAATCGCTTACATATGGTACCTCGCTTCTCCGCAGAACAACGAATATTGTCGTGCTGGGTGCTTCCCAACTTCCCAAAAATTACGCTTTGTTGCGTAGTGGGTACGTTGCTAATGTACCTGTATTAGTAGCGACAAGAAAGTTTATAACGTGCTCTAGAAATGCCGCTCTTCCAGCTTTGGCTGTGACTGTGCTGCGCTTTCCGCGCAGGCCTGGCGTTTTTTTTTAGCGATCGGGCTCTCCGCTCCTGCTACGCCCTTAGTCGTGCCGGAAAGATGCCAAGGAGTGTGTTAATTCGACAGTGGTCACTTGACTGACCCCGCAGAACGTTGGAGAGACCGTGTTCTGCGAACTGTGCGGGAAAAAGCACAATTACACCGCTATGTGCAATTGTTGGCGCGTTTTTGCCATCTTAAGCCATAACATTTTTGTTTTCCTGTCGTAGGTACAGGTCGCGCACGTCTTCCTTTCAAATTGTTTGCATTCATGTGAAAGTTCATTGTGTCTATATTTAAGATATTGGAGGCCTAAAACGATGTTTCGCCTCTCTATTTTTGGCGCCTAAAAGGAGCTTTTTTAATGCCTGAAGATCCGGCCTCTAGTTATGACAACCGCACTTTCTTTTTTTTTTTTTTTTCGCGGCAACCTGGGTGTCGTGGATAATCAACCCACGTTCTTTACAGCTAGGTCGTTACCTGAAAACGTGCGCTTGTCATACCTTTTCATAAATACTCGTAAAAAACGAATTGACAACAATATGACCAAAAACGGGCGCGCCTTCGGCGTATCGCTAGTGGCGGTTACTCGCGCCAAAGTGAACTTATGCCATACCGTGCTTCCAGATGCGCAACAGGCTTATTTTCATGTTCTCGTCGTGTTCTTTTTACACCGAAGTCTGAGGTCACCCATTGCACATCCGTTTCTTATCTTGCGCAACGATCGGAGGCCACAATCTTTTAACTACGACAGCGACACGAATCAACACAGGCATCGGTGCTTGTGCTCCCTTCGTTCCATGAACTTTGTATCACAACGTGTCAAGCGGAACCAAATGGTCTCTTAGACATTAGACTTACGTTAAACATGAATAATCACGGCAAAGAAACCCGAGAGTCACTTAAAACACTAATGGGCGCACTTAACGTGCAGCTGGCAAATGGCGTACTTATTCGGTCGTCTCCATCTACGTTTCACCTATTAAATCGAGAGTTGTCCTAAATGTTGACCCCACAATTAGGGCCAGTTACACTGTAAAAAATACGCCGTAGTTTTTACGGTGAAAGCATTGGCAGCTGATGCTGCCAAGCTTTTACCGTAAAAAAAATTGTGAACTGTATTTCAGGTTTACAGCGTGCATACCGTCAATATAATGATATCGCGTAGAAAAAATCAAGCCACCGTTTTTTTCACTCCACAGTGTTTTTTGAGTAAAAATAAACGACAGCCCGTAAAATCTACGTTGCACCGATTTTGTGTATTCTAGTGTTTAAGCCATAAAATATATTGTGGTGTGTACAACTCCGGCAGCAACGTTTTCTCGTGTTCTAGCCGACTGTGGCACATGGAGTGAAACACTCTGAAAGATGAGCACGAACATTTCCTGGCCTTCTAACCTTTGGGCCATAATATATGATGCAACCAGAAAAACGAACATACTGACATTTTAATGGTTTAATGGCCTTCGCATGGCCAAATGAATCCGAACAACTTTTTTTACGTAGAGGTAACTGTTTACCCATATTACTGGAAAAGAAGTCATGCATATTTGTCATCTGAAGTCATTCGTCATGCATAAGAAAACTTAATCTCGATCTTCAATGTCTATGCTATCTCATGCAGTGAAATTCATTCGACCTGATTTACACAGTAGCAGCGCTGCTGCTGCTTTTCATCTATGCACGTAGAAAGGTCCCTCAAAGCCTAAAAACTGCATGCATGTATTAGGCCACTTCTGTAAAATGTGAAGTGGAAATATGCTGTACAGGCAGAAAATATAGCAGAAATGGGCACCACTGCCATTCATTAATGTTCTCCACACCTATCCGTTCCAGGCGCAAAAAAACATCACAGTGCTTTTGTAATGCCTTCACTTTTGCCACACACCTGTCCATTCCAGGCAAAAATAAAATATCACATTCCCTTTGCAAGAGATATCAAAACTTGTGCTTTTGTCTGTCTTTCAAAATCTGCAAACAAGAAACAAAAGAGCGTAAGACAATACAATATTTGTGCTTTTCGTGGACAGAATTTATAAACACTACCTACGAAGTGAGTTTTAGGCTATACAGGTTTAAATTACCGTGCTCAGGCTGTAAGCATGTTATGAGCGGCTACAGCACAAAACATTGTAGAGCGACTTCAGACATTGATCTTATCTCATGGCAACTTTATGTAAAACAAGAAATTTCAGATAAAGAGAGAGTTTACCCCTGTAATCAACCTAAATGTGTTTACTCTGAAAGAAGACATCTCCAACATTCCCTCTCATAACAGTTAGTAGCTGCACCAGTCTCAACCCCCTAGATTGAGTAATTTGAGCTGCCCATGTCCTTTTAGAGTGAAAGCTTCACTTGCCTAGTCCAGCGAGTTTCGCTGTGTATCTCGCGTGGGTTCACCCAAAGAACGCTTCAAGGCCACGCGCGAAATTTTGTTGTGGCGTTGTACTTGTGCAGGAGCCTACAGTACCTCTCCAAATGCCCTTACTCAGTGTCTGATGTAAAAATGCAAGGAGCGAGCGCATCTGCAAGCAGAGGAGCACGCGAGCGCAAGTTTCTGTTGCTGGTTTAGGGGTCTGGGGTTTCTCGCATTGACTGCGGCCACAGCTTCGTAAGCTGGCGAAACGGCGGTAGTGAGTGCACGCAGTACGGAAAGTTCGACTAGCCGCATCGTTCGGTTGGCTAACTATGCTTCGGCTACGAGGGAAAACAAGCATAACCAAGGAAACAATTCGTTTGCTTGCATAACCGAGCCTTGCAGAGCTAAGCGGCCACAATTTTTTGTCACCCATACAACACTTGCTCTGGCTTGAAATTCACGCACTAAGTGCCAATTTGTTTACATTTTTTTACACAGAACGCACTGTCCTTGCATATAGTTTTCTCGGTTTCAGGAACTATGTAATTAGTAGCATTTATTTCAATGTTTATTCACTTCCGTGCCAGCCCTTTGATGTTAATCTTTAACTCAACCCCATTCATTATCGTCGGCATTCTTTCCTATATAGTGGGCAGTGGTAAAGTATAGCTTTCGCAAGCTTTCGTGCTCACAGACACTGAAATGCTCCGACTCTAAATATCAGCGAAGTGTATTCCGCCTTATGTTTAGCTTCTTTATTTCACTAATAATGGCTGGGTTAATGGAAAATGCAAGGACAAAGTAAGCGTACTTATCATTTCTGTTCTTTCACAACCTATGGTTCATTGATCTGTTCCCTACCAGTTGAACTTTACGTTTTCTTCAAACTACTTGTTAGGCCCTCCCTAGTGCTTCATTTTTTTCCTTCATTCTCTGAAGTTGTCTCGTGATTGAAATAATGAGACAGTGTCAACACAAAATAGCAAACTGCTAAAGAATTCACTTTAAACTTTTATTTAGGAAACTGAAATGCCAGCTCTTTAATGTCTTCTGTAAGCATACAATCAATAGCATTGCATACGTACTTTTTCTATGCCGGTCACCTTTGCTAATTGCAATTTTACAACTTTTGCAATGGGGGACAGCTTGGGGCACAGTCAGAATAGAAATTTGACATATGCCTCATCTGCAGTCTAGTTGTAAAACGATGGCCCCTGTTTACTATGCGTGCAGCCAACAAAATATTTTCCTCCTTAACATGTAGCGCAGCGGCTTTCGGTCACTGCAACATGAACTACTGTCAATTTCTGCTGCTTGTAATGAAAAGACAAGTACGTGGACTGAAGTTAAGAAGACTATGCAAGATTAAATTAAACAATAACAGGTAAAAATGAATCTATTAAGGAAGCTAAATGAATGAAGCTAGAAAACCTATCCAGATGACAAGGTAATCACTGTATATATCAGTAATCTAACAGTTTAAAAGCCATAAGGAACAAATTGTCCCAGAACAAAAAGGCACAGGCTTACTAAGTTTATTCCTAACGAACTCTATATTCCTCTAAGCCAACATTTTCCCCTCTTTCACTAGAGGTGTTTTCACAGCCACATTGACCTGCAAATTAGTTTTAAGCGAGACTGTATTCGCAGCATAGTGCAGTCATTCAGAATTCCTGAAAATTGCTCAAGTATCATTTCCAGCAGAAGCTACTTGGGCATAGAGCTAGCTATGCGAATTGCTCAGAAAATGTGTTTAGGTTGTCACCTTTATTGTTGTGTACTGATAAAGATAGAATTTAGCCGGCAGCTTTAACATCTGAAGATAACTTGCTCTAGTGGTAGGATGAATAATTCCTGCGTTTCAATGTACTCAATACTTCCACCTCAAAAAAGTACATTCAAGAATCGTGCTACTTACCTATACATTCCACTCACATTCCATTATTTTCTTCGTCAGACTGAGGATTTGGGGTTGACTTTCTTTGTTTTCTTGCTCCCCTTGCTGCCATGGTCTGGATTGATGCCAAAAAGTGCCCTGTTTTGAAAACAGAAAAAACAATGCCGAGAATAGCAGTTATGAAGCTACTCATAAACTTCTACTTAGATCCGTGGCAATTTACGAAACACATTCTAGAAGATGTGCAGAATCTAAATGTTGAAATTTGGTGTCTCAAGCCTATCCATAAATGTTATTCATACAGATATTGCTCCTTCTTAAAGATCCCCCAATGCAGCATAAATGCTAACCACTGATGTGTAGCAAAGTTTGACTATACTAGTATTGCTTTTTATACTGCAGCTGTTTCTTAGTGATTTAAGCATTGACCTCACATGTGGATGACGCGAGGTTCGATCCTCAGCGCGGCTGGGTGCCCACCAGTGATAAAACGGGTGCTAGCTTCCTTTGCCCTGCTTCTCGGCATATCTGCGGAATACCTGGGAGCACTTGGAAAATAGGTTTTATATACAACCTTGCGTTGAGAAATGTATCATGAACCATGGCACTCATTGGCCAAAGTTGTCTTTGCACAAAAAAAAAGTCATCGTCATCAACGCAGCATTAATCTCTTGCCACATTGCTGCTTAGATGCATATACGCTCACTGGCACCATCTGCCAACTTGAATTGCGAGGATGAAGAGACACTAAGCAGAAATGCTACAGGATGGTGGCACCTTAGAAAGTGATCAATGGTTTCACTAATCCTGACTTGCATAGGGCTGCACGTGATGAAGAACAATCAGCGAAGATATCCAAGTCAATAAAAGCAACAACCCAGTGGCTCAGTGGTTGTGGCACCATCGGCTGATTACAAAAGAGGTTTCTGATGTTCAGGACAGGTTTCGACTTGGGCTTGTTAGTGATTCATCTTGATGGGAACTGATGAGCACAAAAGAGAGGGACACAAGAAGGAACATGCGCTTCGTCGGTCTATTTATGTTCCTTCTTGTGTCCCTGTCTTTTGTGCGCATCAGTTTCCATCAAGGTTTTTGATGGCATTTCAACGAAGGCAAAATGCAAGCGTTACCATGTTCTATATGATGTCACTACAAGTTTACGAGCCGCAGAGTGAATTTCTATAACCAAAGCCCTCCACTCTGCCTATGAAAGTCCCAACTTGACTTGGCTAGGCAATAGGTTGCCTACGGTGTGTTTCATAGCCAGAGTCACATTGGCACGTTAAATGCTTCGATAAAGGCATAATCAGTAACGAGTAAAAATGTTGTCTCTTTGCTGCAGCAGCCTATGGATAGCATTCAGAGCATGTAGCACACATCTACACCGATGCACACCTGGGTACGTGAACTACACAACTACTGTAAAGACCTCCCTTCTGTTTCCGTTCATGCTGATAATGAGCATCGAACATGCACCCGAAATTACAGAAGTTGGGTGCATAAACTTTGGAACACAGATTATAACTGGAAGCTTAAAAAAAGGCACTCGGGACAACAAGTTGACGTTCAATGGCAAATTGATCCACCTTGAGAGAGAGTTCCGCTACTAAAAACGGAGTGCTTGTAAGCTCGAAAAGACAAACAAATAGTGCAATAGGCGCCAGCACTACCGGTCATCTTGCGGGTGCACTGAAAGCTTGGACGTGCATCACAGAGGCTAGGCTTTCACCGCCATGCACTTATTTCAGAACTACAGTCACAGGAGCCTTCCCCTCATAGAAGTAATGAGTTCGAATCAAATAAGAGGACAACTTTTATAATCAATTCTCACAGTAACCACGTATTTTGCTTTCTGGAAAACGTCGTTTTGCTCAGAATGAGACACAGAGGATTTTTTCTGACAATAATCATGTGTTTTCAGTGCTGCTTTAAAGTGTGAAGGCTACGGGTACAACAGGCTACTACAGGAAGGGGTTTTCAAGATGACTAAAATCGGTAGGATGCTAGCAGGTTCCACAGCAAGCACAAGAAACCCTCTATGCAGATCGTTTGACACCAACATTAAGAGAACAATGCTTACGTTAGCTGCTTTCTTATGCAAAAAGGAGAGAAAAAATCCCTCTGAAATGACTTAAAAACCCACCTTTGAATAAATTCCAGCGTTGACTCCACTCCTTCAGCATAGCACACATGAAAGCAAAAATAACTTCTAAATAACATGCAGAATGCTGTAGTGAAGTCTCCATTCGCTCCAACACATGGTGATCCACAAGAACTAGGTACTCCTCTGGGTTCCACAAGTCATCACCTAAGGTTAAAAGCACCGACCATGAAATGGCATCCTTAATAGTTCAAGCAGTTTCTCTTTTATATTTCAGCATGTATTATGCAAGTAAATTCCTTAAAAATAGAAACTAGTGCTAATGAATTCTGCATACTGACACAGCTCCTGTACGATATGTTAATGCAACTGCAACAAAATCATGCTAAGTGGTTACAAGTATGGTCAGTTTTCATTTCAAGGATTTCGGTGAAATTTTAAGCTTTGTAGAAGCGCAAAGTATATTCATCTGTTTATGGTGCTCATAGAGGAAATGCATATTTTCCAACTATAAAACCATCCAGTGCTGCAATAAAATGTTTTTACCAAACTGTTGTAAAAACACAGCAATGCATTATTCAGGACACAGCATACAGTAGCAACCGTCAAACATGCTCGGCATGACATTAACAAACATCCCATTCAATGAATACGCATAAAACAGTTAGGCATGCAAGCATGCAGGTCGTAAAAGCAGCCCGGTGAGCTAGAACATAAAAAAGCGTACTTAAACCTGCAATACTTGCAAAAAATATGTTACTAATGCAGTAACAGAATATGTACCAAGCAAAAAGAATATGTACTAAGCAATTCCACGGTACATCACATACTGAAAGTTCATACCTGCTGCAATTATGCATGGTGACAGGGGCACATCACCAAGTTCCTTCTATCTCAGTCGGAGTCAAGCATGCCAAAAAAGAGTGGAATAGAGCTTTTGACCTTAAAGCACAGACATTAGCAAGTAAAATTAGCAAGTAAAAAATTAGCAAGTAAAAAAACCTGAATACCGTAAAAAAATTGCAGTGCCCCAAACAGGATAATTTAAGAGATTTATAAGAATGCTCACACACAACGTATATAAATATGAGGTACTGCTGAAGATGTAACCTTGGTCAATTAAGGCCGTGACAATATTCTGCGTGGGCCCATTTGCTGTCTGGCTCAGAGTTATGCACGCAGCTCACATGTATTTTGGATAAGCAACCGTAGACGGGCACTAGGACCGACTTCCAGTTTAACGTGCAGGATAATTTGTTTTACTCTTATGCTGGCTATCACAGAAACATACCTCTCTCTTCTGCACAAGTTCACTGAGGTCTTCCCCAAACCAGGAGGCAATTAGCTGGATCACACCAAGCAGCTCCACATGTTGAGTTTTGTTTGTTGAGCTTGCAACACTTTCGACACCTTCATTACAGCTTTTTTTCCATGCGTTTCCTTGTCGAAAAAATTCCTGATAGTGCACATTTTTTCTGTTAAAGAACGCTCAAGCGTTTCCTTGAGGTCAATATTGAGAATGCTCTTGAGGTGACTTTGAATGCCACATGCTGTACACAAGAACGGCCATGCGATCTTGAGCTCCGGTATGGCCAAGCCTGCTTTAATGTCTTCTTGTTGCAAATATGTCGATTCCATTAGCACACTCCCATCATTTCTGTAGGATGGGTCCTCCTTGAACATAGCCTGCAGCACAAGCTGCTTCTGTCTCAACTCCTCGGGATCACCAGGCGGAGTAGTAAATGTTCTGCTTATAAAGCTTGAGCGCTTCTGAGACTGCCTCTGATTGCAATTCCTACTTTGGGATTCTTCTCGTCTCATGTTTTCTGCCCTTGCCACAAGCTGATTCGGAACAGAGTCGTAGCCAGTTCCGATGAGAGTACCATCGAAAACATCTTTAAAAGATGCTGGGTACGCATCCACTACTTTCATTGCAATAACTGCAAGCTGCTTGCGTAAGGGGCATGGGCACACTTTGAGAACGCTGTCAATTATTATTCTAATCATTTTTCTGCGGTCTTTAGGAACTGGACGCTTTCCACCTTGCACAGCTGTTAGAAGAGCCTTTGGCATGGTCTCCCACGGCACACTGAATGACTCCGGCCAGTTTGGGCTAAGAAACACGTTGGTCCCGTTGGATTCCTTGTGAGCTGGTTCGGCTGGACAACCTTGTGCAGCTCCCTCGCCGTTCGGCGCCGCTCCCTGGCTGTTTGGCACAACTTCCTGGCTCAGGCAATCTGTGATAAATGAATACATGCGTGCCATGATTTCATATTACTGAAAAAAATAACCATGCCATATTTATTCACAGGATACACTTCACAGAAGCTGCAACCTGCCTTACTACAGCCCAAAAAAGAATACACCATGCACCGCTGTATACGCCAACTTAAGCCTGACTAAATAATAACAAAGTGTGCACTAAATGTCACACCCAATCATGCTTGAGTATCTCTTTAGATACACATAAAAGCTACAGCTTGGCAGTCTACAAAAAATGACAAAAGCGCACTCCAACACAAATTATGCCCCAACATTCTTGCACGGAAAACAGGCTAAAAAAAGATAGAGCCGTTGCCAGAACCAGGGGCACCCGTGTTTATACGCCGCAGTACTTTTTAAGACTTGATCCTAAACAGTGCTTGGTACTTCAACAATTGGAGCGTTACGTTTCCGAATTCTATGCAGGTTATGACATTCTGTTGACCCTGCATATATTCCTAAAGCAATTTCACCTGCAGTTCAAGCTTTTGGAATGTACCTGACAGATTGTGACAGAGCATAGTTTACTGCTAAGACTGCTTATGTAGATTGCTGAACTGGTGTACGTTAATACTTAGTATGAACCATTTCTGTGACATTTTCAACAGCACTTTGTCTACACTGGTTGTGTAATAAACGTCAAAGGACTTACACTTGTTTGTCAAGTACTCAACAAGTTTCCGAGCTTGGATTGGTTTCAGGACGCTACACAAGTCCTGTTCGTTGATGAGGTTGAGGTCATCACAGCACTCCACACCGAGTTCTAAGAGTCTGTTCACAAGTGCTTTACGTGTCTCAACAGGCAGAGCGGGTAGAGGTTTCGCTATTTCCATCTCCAGGCCTTCCATGTCCTTGGTGAACTTGGTGCTTCAGCACAACAAATGTCTCACCCCTGATTTCATAAGCAGACAAAGGGTAAAAATCTGCAATGTTAGAGACTTCCACTGCTGTGAATATATTTCTGTTGTGTAGCTTGTATGCATGCAGCTCGGGGGAAAAACACGCTTTGAACTGCTTCACCACAAAAAACACATTGACTTTGTTCTGAATGACAACAACACTTATTTCACCAAAGCAGAGTTCATCATCGATGACTAGTGGGAGAAAGTTATGAACACAGTACTCTGTACCCTTGTATGAAACGCAAGTACATGTCACAGAGTTGGTAACATGAAAGTAATTACTTTTAAGGCACCCATGCATTTCTGCAGGAAAGTTTTGAACACGAAATGGCACAGCAGAGGTGAAGAAGACGTCTGAAGTAAAAAACCCTTCAGAATGCAAGTATGCCTGCAACAGCTGATGCTTCACTGCAAGCGTTCTGCAAGCGGCCTTGAAGTTTTTCGTGGACCGCACACAGTTCTTAAAGTAAGAATGTTTACTTTCGAACCGCAAAGTCGACATATTTATTAATGGTCTGAAGTGCATCATCAAGCTTGGGTAATGAAGCATGAAATGGTGTTTCGGTTTTAAAGCTTCTGAAGGAAAAAAGGCGATGCCTGTCTGCCACATACTCCTCCGTTAAAATGGCCAGGGATGCTGCCTACTCTCTGGTGACTACTGGTGCGCACACAATGTCCACAATTTTTCTCAGAATGAGGTACAACCCCCAAACAACGTTTGTACTTTCAATCTTGTGCCCAATCATCAGAGGGATAAGGCGAAGCAGCACCCACGTTTTTGCGGCCTCAGAGCCTAGTTTATTGCTGTGCACATTAATTTCACAAGGCTTGGTAGAAGCATCTGATCCTTTGTAGCTGAAATTTATTATGCAATAATTCAAATACTGGTAAGTGAACCATTGTTGTGTCTCAACAAAATATTGGAGAAAAAGGGCCACATCATAACAGACCACACCTTCGAAGAGGTCATGAGCAATGCACGGGGGCAGTCCTGGCTTGCAGACATGGAAAAATGAAAGCTTATTGAAAACACTGCCGCACTTGACACCGTCAAAAACTGTTCCTGTATTGGTGGCTTGCTCAACAGCAAAATCGTAACTGGAAGGTGTTCTTTTTTCCCCTTGCATGTAGGGTTTTGCGTGAAACTCTGAACGACTTATCAGGCAGTACCTGCAGAAATGATGGGATGAGCTGAAGCTTTTGCGAACCCACCAATAAAGTGGGACCCAAGGTTATCGCCAAGTATTGCTAGAACAGTACCCTTGACCGGCGCACCCCCGAACGGTATTCCGTCATTTTCCAGCAACAAGAGGTCCTTTATCAAAGGATCAAAGACTTTTTCTTGACCAAACAACTTCAGATCAGACTCTAAACACAGAATTGCTAATTGAATGTGGTCACGAGTAGATCGATTGTGCTTTCTGAAATTCCCAAACACCAATCAACTTGTGCTTCTTCCTAGCAGAGCCAAGAGGATTAGCCACCTCAAAGGCATCTTGGTACAACAGAAGCTGTAGTGCTGGCTCATTTGACTGAAATGCACAATTTTTAGAAGCTGGGGCATCAGTGATATCAACTAAGCAATCCCCACTTTGTGGACGCTCTGTGCCTAGAAGGCACTCTGCAATCTCGGCATTGGCCAGAATAGCGGTCAACGTCTTCAAAATGGGAACATAATGCATGTGCCTCTCTTTTTCTGAACCTGTTTAGACCAAGTCTTACACATGTTGGTTCAACGTATGCATATACTTTCTTGAAGTACGCTTTGCGCTTGTAATAGGTGCTGAATAATGCATTCAACTCGCTGGAAGCATCATTGTGAATTGCGTTGAAGAGATCTGCTGTAATAGCATCGCCAGCATTGTTTCTAAGCAATGCCTGCAAAATGGAAATGGTGCACTTGTTATTTAGTGGATGAATATCAGTCAAATTTTGTGCAATGCTTTGAACAGTGCTGACAGGAACAATAAGTTTTGACTCAAGCATGAGGTGAAAAAGCCCAAGAGAACGCTCAACACAATCCTTCCATTCCTCATAGCTACCTTTTGTTATATCGTCACTGTAACTTAAGCTGGCTGCATTAGCCGCAGACTGATCTATGCCAGCTAACTCGCAGACAGATGTAGAGACAACTGATGACACACAACCAGCATGATTCCCTTTACTATGCTTTCGAGCTAAGTGGCTCGACAGTGCAGACTTCACCTTGAATATGCTACCGCAACCGCTAACAGCGCACTTCACTGCAACTTCAGCACTCATATGCCAATTCAGATGCTTCAAAAGCTTATTTCTTGCTTCAAAACTCTTATGACAGCCCTGGACCAAACACGTAAAAACCATGTCATCGACTGGGTGAAATATGGAGCTGTGAACATCACGCTCTTTCTGATGCTTCCTGAAGATGTGGCTTCTAAGACCAGCATAGGTAACAAATTCATGACAGCAAAGAGAATGCACACAATGAATTTTTTGAGAACAAGATGCATTTACACCGTAATGGCGAGCATAACCCGACAGCGTCTCAGATTCAAAATCACAACTTCTGCACGCAAACATACTATCTTATAGTGACAATGATCACGATTTGGTGTTGAATACCTCAAGCAATACGTGACATCATAAAGAGCAGAAAGCTAACACTCTAATAGCTCACCATTGCTTTAGGACAAGCATTTTTCACTGCAATGATTGGAATAAGTTTTCTGAGAACTTCAGGTGACTGCACAGAACACAAAAGGCGTCCTCAGAAGCAGGCACCATTCGGTGACTAGATCCGTGATGCAAAAGGAAGGCCTGCGAAAACACAAGAATGCTGTGTGTCCTTATTACGACAAGGATACTCACCAAGGATACTCATTTTGTTCACTTAAACCACGCTGGAGTGCAGCGCAATGGCGACACCGCGCGGGTTTTTTTCTGTAATTCACAGTCCTCGCTACTTCCGAACTTTGCAAAATTATATACATGATGCTGGCTGATACACTGCTGAATGATGTTTTTAAGTTAGCTCTGAACATGGGGTTTCAGAATTTAACCAGTTAGGCACTAACCCTTGATTAAGTTTAAACGGGTTCTAAAAAAACACGTTTCTAAGGAGCGCAAGCAGACTTTCAAGAATGCATTTTTAACGCCGCCATTATAGCAGTCGCTATCTTTGGGTAGAGAATGCGCACGGATAGCCTGGGCATCTTGTTAATCCCCTTATCGCCGACCGGTTCTCAAGTGTGCTGTGGAAGCTAGCCACAGTACCCAAAGATGGCGCCCGTGATGTGAAAACTAACAGGCTTCACTAGCATGTAACTAATATTTATTAATTTAGCCCTTAGCGGTTACAAATTATCTGGGCCTTAGCGTCTATATATATATATATATATATATATATATATGTATATATATATATACCGGGTGTCCCAGCTATCTTTAGCCAAGGGTTAAAAAATACAATATTAGAGGCAGGCGAGTGAAATCAGTTGCAAATTGCTGACAGCCACCTTGCGCGCTACAGACAATTTTTTGTTTTGTAATTAACTAATTTGTTAATTAGGACGATTCAACTAATTTGCTAAATATTGACTTTAGGCAAGAAATCCTGCTTGCAAAGTTCGAGAGCGTCCTCAGAAACCCCAATCGCGTCATTTGCGATAAAGAAAGTCTCACGTATACCATTTTTTCCAAGCTGCAAAGAAAGCCCGCGAAATACAAAAAGAACCACGTGACTAGCGCGCTCGCGCGCCGCGAGAATGCTGCCCTCAGCCGAGATTTGAACGAACGAACATCACCTGCGGCCGGGACTCGCCGGCTCCGTTGCAGCGGTAGGCCTATAAGTGGGCGGTGGTTTCTTGGCCCGTTGCCAGCCAGCTGCTCGCGTGACGGTGCAAGTTGTAGCGAGCGCGAGCCAAGAAACCACCTTTAACTTATCGGCCTACCGCTGCAACGGAGACGCCGAGTTGCGGCCGCAGCTGATTTCGTTCGCTCAAACCACGGCTGAGGGCAGCATTCTTGCGGCGCGCGAGCGCGCTAGTCACGTGGTTCTTTTTTGTATTTCGCGGGCTTTCTTTGAAGCTTGGGAAAAATGGTATACGTGAGACTTTCTTTATCGCAAATGATGCGATTGGGATTTCTGAGGACGCTCTCGAACTTTGCAAGCAGCATTTCTTGCCTAAAGTCAATATTTAGCAATTTAGTTAAATCAACCTAATTAACAAATTAGTTAATTACAAAACAAAAAATTGTCTGTAGTGCGCAAGGTGGCTGTCAGCAATTTGCAAGTCATTTCACTCGCCTGCCTCTAATATTGTATTTTTTAACCCTTGGCTAAAGATAGCTGGGACACCCTGTATATATAACGCATACACAAAATTTGTGGGAAGTTTGCACTATGTCGCACAAAGCTTGGCGCAGCGAGCAAAGGCTTGTCTCCATTGGCTGGGCAACCTATTTCTCGATATTACTGTAAGGAGCTGGGCGGCCTTCTTTGTTTCTTTCTTTTGTTTTCTGTTTTATCTGTCTTTTTGTGTCTATTTATTTCTGTGTCTCTCTTTTTCTATTTATTTATTTGCATTTCTTTGTTCAATATCTTTATCTTACAATATCTATACTTCTTTCTTCCTCTGTTTTATTCCCTCATTTTCTCTCTTTCTGCGTTTCTGTCTCTTTTTCTCGTTCTTTAATTGCAATGCTTCACTCTCTCTCTCCTCCTCCTCACCCACACTGGCCTTTTCTACTTCCTTGCTACACGATACTATACAAGGCTATGCAATGTTCTGTCAGTGTGCCAGTATAGCCGAGTGGTTAAGACGTTCGCCTTGGCTGCCTCATAGAACATTTTTAAAGACGATAGTCTTTCTTGGGGAACTTAGCTCAGAAATTTTGGTCTGTCCTTCTGTCTGTCCTTCTGTCTGTCTTTCTGTTTGTCGGCACGTCCCTCGATTCAGCCACTCGGCCAAAGTTGAACCATTTGCCCAAGGGCCAGCCATCGTGAACGGCTGAATAGGTTCATAATTGTGTACATTGTTGATCAAAAAGCAAACATTACGCATATCTGAGGCGCAACATCACTAGGTAAGTATTAGGCGGTGTGTTCCTTTAACAGAAAATACATAGATACGCAATTTTAAATACCTTGATGGTATGCGTTTAACGTTGAGACAGTAACGCGTTTATTAAAAGATTGCCACAGCTGAAGCGATCAGCGGTTCAAGCCGAGCAAGCGCGAGCGCCAACAGCCACCGTCTTCGTCTTCTTCTTTCGCAGGCGTTCTTGTCTGCGCCGTACCATGTTACAAATCACTCCCCCGCGGAAAAGGAGCCATCCTGGCGACCTAAGGAACAGGTACAACTGGTGGGTCATAATGCGGCTTCAGTCGATCGACGTGAACAGTCTCGCGGCCGCGACGACGGCGGTCCGTAGATGATTGAACAGGCTCAATCATATAGTTAACTGGGGATGCTTGACGTAGGACGCGGTAGGGGCCTTCGTACTTAGGCAGTAGCTTTGTGGAAAGGCCAGGAGCGGAGGAGGGAATGCGAAGCCACACCAACGTTACAGGCGAATACGACTGAGGAGGCAGGTTTTCGTCGTGACGGTCCTTCTGGCCCTACTCGCCCTACAATGTTACAACCCTAGTTTCTTAAGGTGCGCTGAAAATGCGACAGCGCTGAAACTTGTCTTCCTCCGTGCCCTCTGCACAAGCTCATGTTGTGTTTCGGTTTCGGTTCAGTATTGCATTGTACGAATGACAGGGGGCGCCGCTCTGGCATTCCTGTTTTACCCAGGCGACGTGTAAGTAAGAGAGTTTGTGGAGAGTACCCGTTGAGTGCGGACATTTCTTCTCCTTCGGCGCATCGCGCCAAACAGCGTGTTCGGGCTGGCCGGCGTCCCCACCGGTCGCGTTGGTCACCGCCGGACTTCGCCTGCCGCTGCGCCGGGACTACCAGCCCGCAACACAGCACTCGTGTTTCCCGACGTATTGCCAGATGGCGTCCATATCTCACGCAGCGCCTCTTCTATTGTCTTTAGACGACATTTGCAGCGAAGCACGCAGATACGCGGCCAATTTTTTGCCAGGCTTTCTCTTTGTATATTCCTGTCTCTGTTTCTTTCTTCGCCCTGCTCATTCTCACCCTCACATCTCTCATTCGCTTTGTGCTTTCTCCTTATTATACACCGGACAAATCGGCGCACGTGATCTGGGAGCGAAGCGGAAGATGACGAAGAGAGCGCGTGCCGATTCATCGTGGCGATAATTTCATTTTACGCCGTGCTAGAACATCTTTGCTTTTAGAAACGTTCTTCTGCTAACAGCTATGTGACCGAATCTACAATGGCAACAGCATTTCGAATGCTGAGAAGGCATGCCCGTACACCAGTATCAAGTAAACAGAAACCATGTGGGCGATCTAAATATAAAATTCCTTCTTAAAGCCCATGTGCAGTTTCAGAAAGTCAACGAAAGCCAAGACGGTTTAGAAACCAAAACTGTTGCGCAGCGAAAGCGAGCGTGCGTGGGAACACAAAGCCTCCTTAAGCTGCTGATACAAAATACGCTGTTAAACTTAACTGAATAGAATGAAGCAGCAAATGCTACAGTACTTCAGCGAAAAAAATGCTTCCGCGACTGGTACCGTATCGGGCTGCACAGAAACGCAACGCAACGGCGGCACATTCGGAACGCCTACGCAAACCAAGAAAAAGGTTTGCATACGAAACTGCGCGAACCCGAAGCATTGCGAAGCGAAAGCACGCGCACACATGGAAATCCAAATCATCCTTAACGGCTCACAGCACGCCGTTAAAGATGACTACATCGTCGTTGAAAGTCACGAATATTACATCTCTAAGCAACAAAACAACACTGCTTGCACGACTGGTATGGTTTGAAGCTGCAGTACAATCTTAAACTACGGCAACACATTCCGAACGCCAAAGATAACCTAGACCAAGTTTGAACAATCTTGTGAACAAAGAAGCGCTACAGTCCAGAAAACGCGCGCGAAAGTGGGTACACAAATCTGGTACACAACACGCCGTTAAATGTAACTATATTGCAGCTTAGAGTATACACACGTTCCATAGTACTTAAATATAACTAAAACTACTCACACCTCATATCGTTTTCAGCTGACAATTTAAGCAACGACGGCACATAACGCCAACGAGAATCAAGACAAAGGGTTTCTGCGAATCATGAAATAATGCAGACGATCACGTTTTTAACAATGGAAACAGCGCGAACTCCAAACTGCAGCGCACCAAAAGTGTGCACATGTGGAAACCTTCACACCGCTTTACGCTGCTGGCACGCAGCACGCCGTTGAAAATAACAGCATACCTATCGAATGCAGCCTCTTTTAGTACAGCGTATGCAAAGCTTTGCGTAACCGTGTTGCGCCACTGCGCATGCGTAGTGAGCTAACCGCTTGCGGTTTCCCGTTAAGTGACGGAAAGTAGCGGGGTGCAAATGCTAACGCTAACGTAGCGTACGTTATTCTAAAACTGCCTACTTAACGGGAGCCCGCAAGCAGTTAGCGTACGACGCATGCACAATGGCGCGAAACGCTATTCTAAAGCCGCCTGTGTATGGCGTGCTGTGTATGGCGTGGTAGAAGCGGTACCGATTTTGGCTCCAGAACCATTTCAGCAGCTGCGGCGTAATATTCGCACAAACGCCACCTTATAACTGTAACTCGCGAATTTTCGCATTATTATTGTTTTGCACTCGCACATAAACCAAAAATACTCGCGCACTATGTCGGCGCGCCATGCAAGGCGAAGTGCGCAGCACCCCATCTGCGACGCGCACACAACGCAAGATGTCTATTCAAGAAAGAAATGCGAGAAAATACACAAAAGACACGCCAGTGAAACGAAATGGCTTTAAATACTTCCAGAGAACACACATAATTCACGTGCGTCACTGCGCAATTAAGTTTTGAGAAAAGAATGCTACATACCTTCAGCTGGCGAACAAAACGCAGCCTGACGGTTTGCAAAATCTTGAAAATGGCGAGACTGGTGACGCATCGCGCGCCGAGCCGGCTTCTCCTTGCCGTATCTGCGACACTCTGCGCATGCCCAGTTTTCCGCGCGCACCATAACGCAAGGGTGCGCCGGCGCGATAAGCAATCGTCGCTGCGTAGACGCACCTGCACAAAGCGGCGGGAAACGAGAAGCCCGCATGGCGCCGCTCCTCCTCTTTACTCTTTGCTTTCTTCTCTCCTACAAGCCAATGATCATACGCGCGGCATGGTATACGGTGAAAACACCGTGGTTCGCGATTACAATGGCGTCATCGCGTTATTCACGCAATAATCGGCGTAAAAGTAACGGTCCCTTTTTACAGTGTATAACAAAGAGAGACAAACCAAATACCAATTAAATCATGCTGCTTAAGAACTGTATTGCAACTCTACTCATCTCCTATGTCCATCGTAGGCGCCGCTGCGGCAACGTCTCGTGGGCCGCCGCTGCTTGCTGGTTCAGCCGTTTGGAAGCTGACAGCTTAGCGATTATTTACTGCAGCGCATTTACACTCGCGAAGCCTTGTTGTGCTTTGCCCATGTACCGTGAAGAACAGCAATACCTTGTGGACTGAGCGTATACAGTGCATACACCACCGCAGAACCCCACACACCGGTATGGCGGCGAAACATTGCAGGCGCTATAATGCGTTCCGGCGGTGAAGTGCTTTAAAAATGGCAGCCTGCTTGCGGAATTGGTGTATTGTTGGCAGCTTATTCTATATTGTTTCTGCTGATATTTGTCTTTGATGATCAGGCGCACCATGTGTCGCAGCCATTCGCCGTTCAACGACACCACGCTGGTTAGTGCCTTTCCAGCTTGATGGCATTTTTGTTGTGTTCCAATAGCATGTGGCCATGCTTAGCTGTGTAATAGTTAAGCCCCATGGACCGTGCTCGTATTGAGCTAGAAGCGCAAATGCGTTTCGCCGCATGGCTACTTCGTTAATACTGCGTAATCGTCGAGAAATTTGGAAATTTAGGCCGAAAACCGGATCTTCTACAGACATTTCTTCAAACGCTTCTGTAAGCAGGAAATACTGTACGCAGATATTTTTAATTTTATTTTCGAACCGCATGAAATCCCTGTCAAAAGGAAAGCAAAACCATAAAATGATGCCATATCTGAAGGCAGACCTTCTCTCCCTCATGCTTTTCTTTTTTACCCTTCTTTCTCCCCTTACCTTTTCCCTTATCCATGGTAGCAAACTGGACAATTACCTTCCTGTCATTTGACGGCCTTCAGCACAACTTTTATCTCTCTTTTCCCCTTCTGTGAAAGGTGCTGTCTTATATTGATAAAACATTTCCTCGGCTGCTGCTACTTATTTATGTGCTAAAATAAGCGCCATTGTAAACGTCTATCGCATGTGTCCTCAAACTTGCCCTCACTTTGTCCGACTGCCATTTGTTCCTTGTCATTGCGAAACCCGTTTTTGTAAGCTCCTACAGGATTAAATCAGCGAACAGTTATTGCCTCTTAAGAATTTTGCCGACGAAGATTTCGTAGACTGACACTCTGCTCCCTAACTACTGCATCAATCTTCGCGCCGACTGTTAAGTTTAAAGGCGCTCTCGTATGAAAAGGTATTATTATTTTTGGATCCTGGTATCGGTGATTACTTACTCAAAGCGCTCAAACGGTGTAAAATTTCCAGGTGAAGCAAACGTGGTATGTTGCGTGATGATAAGGACAAAGGTACGCTTACCGGCATTTCTTTCGAAACTTAAAATTCAGTAGGGCATCGTAACCTAATGACTGTGAAAACAATGAAAAGCACGTTGTATGATCACCCCGACGAAAAAAAGAACAACACCAAATAACTTCAGTTGCTTTAGCACATAAGGCTGCCTACTTAAAAGACAGAACTGGAACATGGAGCCGTAGAAGACCGTAGTAACTGTGGGGTTGTGTACTTTCGGCTATCTGTATCACACACCTGTGTATACGCTCGGGATAATGCGAAAGGTCATTTCCGACCGGTGGAACAAGTACGGCTTATCCGAAATCCATTTTTATTCCGGCTTACGACGGCGGCCTTCAAAGTAAGCTTTTTTCCGGCAGGTTATCTGTAGGTGAAGAACTTGTGTATACGTGCTGTAAAAATGAAAATAAATAAGGCAGCTTTATGACACTGTGCTAGGAGTTTATATACTAGTAAATAAAGCTAGTTTTCTTTCCCTGTATTAGCAGCTGTAAAAGGAAAACGAGAGACTTTGCTCTCTTTGTTAAAATTTGCTATAGATGTGCTTTTCTTCTACAAGTGATGATTACGACCGATTATTAGAAGTGAACCCAGACTTGTGCTCTCCTAATTTCACTGATGACGGGATAAAGAAGCACGAAATAGGGCATGGAACCATAATCCAGAGTATTCAATGATAACAGAAATCATGTAATAGCACACCACAAGCATTGAAGTTATTGCAATGCGTGTATTTTTTTCAAACTGCGTCTACGGCCAACTGCGTGTACAAGAAAGCCAAGGTGAACGGGAAAACGTATTGGCATAAACCTTCACATTCAATACTGCATGCATTCTGCGGTTGTTTTGCCCTACAGACTTCTGAAAAAACAAAAAGAACTTTTTATTTACTGCTACAGAATTTCTGCGCTGTCATATTACCCTCGCGGCCTTGCACTTTTCTAAATGATTGAAGCGACGGTTCTTTAAAAATAATAAAGGAAAGAAACGCCAAAACGATGTATCACTCGCTTTGTGGTGCAGCGTGCAGTTAAATACGCTTTTTCTACTTAGCAAATAAAGGCTAGGTTCAAATAGGCAATAACAAATAGTTCTTGACGACTGATGCAGGTGTCTCGGCCTCTTTTCCAAAAAATGACATTTCTCTATAGTACCTCCCCCCCCCCCCAACTCTTGTCCAGAAGTAAGCGCTGAATTTTAGCGGCGGATCACCGCGAAGCGACTACGCAGCAAAGAAGTTCAGGAAAGTCGGAGACTGCCAGTGACAACGCTAAAACATATTTCATTATTTCCTAAGGTGCAGGCTTTGTACTGCCCTCTTGAGCACTGCATGACATCTCAGTGGTGGCGCTTTTTTCAGAAAAACACGCTTGTTTGTTTATTATGTTGCCTTGGCGATGAGCGACATTCACCATATACGAAAAGAGGACTTCAGTGAAGAATGCGTGCACGTTATTCCAGCTTGAGCTTGCGTGTCTCGAAAACGAGCCCTTGCTACGCACGCATGCTTCCATGCTTTTCTTTGCTCAGGAAATTGCCAAGTAACGCTTCCACTGCCACACCGAAGGACAACTAATGCCTGAATGAGTAACTGATAATATTAATTGCTCTCCCAGAACCTGTCGAGGAACGCTATTGAGAAAATGCGTGTACATCTAGGCTAAATGTCTGTATAATGACTCCAAATAAACTACACAAAAGTTATTTGTTGTTTTTCATTTAAGTATAGGAGTTCTAAGATAATCACTAATAAAAGTGGACAAGAAACAGGTACAACATATCGTTGCCTGACGGAGCCGAAAGCAAAGCCTTCGCTACAGATGCGCTGAACTTCCTGTTCTATTCTGGCATCGGCTACTCCCCTTCTATCTTCTCGTGCACTTTTAAACGTCTAGAACATTTCACACTGGGAGTTTTGGGAAGCACTACTGAGTGTCATGACGATGGATGAAGAACATTACTTTGCACCGTGGTGGGATGTAGTGCGTGAGCATACTTTCAGACCACCTAGCTGACCATTAAACACTCGAATAAACGCCTGAAAGCACAAACGTTGTGTAGACTATGGATCTTTGGTGCGTGCTTCTTTCTTCCTTTTCTTTTGCGGCGCCCGCTGTCAGCGCGATCAATGGTCGGAGACAAGAGGCCGCATCAGTAAAAACTGCAGGCACTCAGACCGCAGAAGAAACGGCGGTATCTCTGGCAGCCATAACGCGCAAGGGAATTGTTGGTTATATCACCATAATCAAACATGCACTGGCTATCGTGAAAAAGCATGAAACTTCAAAAGCGAGAGATAGAGAGAATAAGAATAAAAGAAAAGCGGGGAGGTTAACCAGGGCTGAGCCCGGTAGGCTACCCTGCACTGGGGAAGAGGGGGGGGGGGGCGAGGAAAGTTATAGAGGAGGAGGAAAGTCACTCTTTCAGCAGACGTAACAGTTCTACGTTTGACATCACAAACGGCGAATCAGTCCGGTAACCTTGAGAAAACGCAACAGCGCTTTCGTTGCCTTTCGGAACTGTGATGGGCAGCCCCATGGTTCCAATATCTTCTCGACAGTGAAAGCGCTTCCGTCCAGTTGATTTAGTGCAGTGCTGAGGTGAAGCCTCTCGTTTGCGTATTTCGGGCAGTAACACAACAGGTGCTCAATAGTTTCATCAAAGGCACAGTCGTTGCACTCGGCGTTGTCGGCCATCTCGATCTTAAATGCGTAGGTGGTGGTGAACGCAACACCCAGACGCAGACGGCACAAGACTGTATCTTCCTCCCGGGAAAGATAAGGTAGTAGCCGCAGTCGTAGAAATGGGTCGAGAGAATACAGTCGATGGTGTGTGAACTGTGATGTTTGCCACTTTTGCAGTGTCATGTTCTGGGCCAGCTTACTTAGGTATCGAGCCGCGTCAATCTTGGATAACGGTATAGAAACAAGGTTTGTCTCTACGTGTGCTTTTTTCTGGCAGCTTCATCGGTGAGCTTGTTGCCGGAGATACCGCAATGACTTGGTATTCACTGAAACACAACGTTGTGTCCTTTTTCAATCGCATATTGCAGCATTTCTCGTATCTCGCACAAGTTATTCGTACGATCCGCGATGAAGTGCCGACGAAAGACATTGTAGAGCCGCCTTTGAGTCGCAGAATACTGCCCATCGATTAGCCGGTTGTTGCCTAATATAATGATGTGAAAGCATCCGGAGAACACATACATGCATTCTTCGCCGCCACAAGCTGGGTTGAACAACTTTCCCGTCACCGCACCCCCAGTTAACAATAGAATAGACAGTACTATTCCAAAAGCTTCAGACTGGTACATTCTCTCACGGTACCCCTTTGCAGGCTATGTATCACGCAAGCTACGAGAACGACTCCAAATTCTGCTCTGCAGAAATTTCATCCTACCATATGGCATCGAAGTGTGCACGCAACCAGTCAGCACTACCTACCAATGGACCAAACGTCGAGCAGTGGGAGGCCCAGCTGACAAGCTGGAACCATGAAGACCGGTTACATCTGGAGAACAGAGCCAAGCTGTCAACTCAGGCCCACGGCATATTGGACAAGGCACGCCACACAAGTTTGACGACTCTGCCGTCGGGTTCACTCTACTGATTGAAGCTTATTTGTCCTCCTACTTTGTAATTCCTTTTACATTTGCGCCACTCAGTGTAGCAGTTGCATTTACTTGTGTTGTTTTAGTCACGTTTCTGACAGACTCACTACCATGATGTACGCCAATGTTGGCGTACATCATGGCGTACAACATAACATTGGCGTACATCATACCAGATATTGACTGTCGCGCAATTAGGCAGCCTTCACAACGGGGTGAGCCTCTTTAGAACAAATAGCTGGCTTCTTCGCACGGAATGGACAAAGCCTTCGGAAAGAGGGACAGCGCGTCCGTAGACCATCCTTATTGCAACACGAACAAATGCTGCCCATGGAGCGTGGCACGAGTCCTATCTTATATCCTCGCTTCCTTTAGCCACCTCATACAGCATACAGCGCTACCAAACGCTTTAACAGCTTAGAATAACAGAGAGCTGAGCTAGTTGGTAAGTATTCATTTTGAAAAGACAAGGCGTGGTACGACACCGCCAGTTTACAACGCCGGCGTATTTCCGTTAAAAATGATATACACTGAGTGTGTAATCTTTGATCCCTAAACATCATCCGCTACATTACCGCGTAACTGTTGTTGTATGAAACACTCACATCCAGGCAAACATCCTCCCGCGGTGTGTCCTTTTTCACGCTTGTGAATGATTTTATTACAGGTACACACTTTGTGTCCGCGTATCGGCCAGCAGCGACTCAGTACCTCGTGGAAAAAAATATACATGAGGTTGTTTTTTTATAGCAGAGACGGCTTCTTCTCTACGGCCGATGATATTTATTGATCTTAGCTCCATTTTCATGCAATCTGTCTGCATGCACTCTTCTTATTGTTGCAAGCACACGCTACTTTGGCAAAAGTTGTCTCACACAGGGCGTGCTCCCCGTGCAGAGTCAACACTGACGTACGAGCGGGGGAAACGAAGCGTGACCGTGTACGTATGACACCAGCACACGGGAGTCGCTGCACAGATAAAACAGGAGCGCCGACGTCGTTGGTCGGGGAGCGACGATACGCCTACCGCCGATCGGGCTGAGGCAGCTCAGGGAAAAAATAGTGTTATAGAAACGGCTAGCAGTCATGACTGGGAAGCCCAAAAGCAGCCTGACGCCTGTTGTTTTCTTGTCGGGGAGACAGAGCCTCGCAGGAAAGATAACGTGGAAGGACAACAATGTTCTCTTGTTTTGCTCAGTGTGCACCTCTGGTGACACTCTGTGACTACAATGCCTCGCCGCTACTGCCTGGATCTTACAGCAGCCTCTATAAAGCATTTTGACTGGCATTGCTATACAAGACGCCTATACAGTAGATAAACAACATGCAGCGGAAAATAGCAAGAATGAAGAAGACAATACCCCGCATACTTTTTACTGGAAAACAACAGTTTACAGCCACCAGAGCCAATCCATTTTGCACGCTATTTTGTCGACTTTTGTCGCTTTTTAAGGTCAGATAGTTATCGTTTACTATACAGGGTGTTTCAGCTAAAAAGCACCAAGTATTAGAAAATTAGGCATAGGCGCTACGCGTCTCCAAATAGCGCAGTGTCGTCATAATATTTTTGCCAATCCGCCAAGCTCGGCAATTAGCAAAGATTGCTTAATGAACGTTTTAATGGTAAAGCTAGAGAAAAGTTTTCAACACAAAAGTTTTAGCTCTTGTTCAGAAACGTCGAATTTTTCAATTTCTGTTAAGATAACTCCCCTGCCTAAATTTTTTCCGGCCTTTCTCTAAAGCGCGCGAATTTTAAAAATATAGCACGTGACTGCCGCTTAACGCGCGGCGCTTTTAGTGCCCTCAAATGTAAGTTGAACGAATTATCAAAGGCTGCTCCGCGAACGAGGTCGATTGAGCAGGCTACCGGAGGTGTTGAAACATTTCTGTAGAGTTCCTATTTAAAAATTCATTAAGCAATCTTTGTTAATTGCCGAGCTTGGCAGATTGGCAAAAATATTCTGACATGCTCTATACGGCTAAGAACAATATTGCGCTAATTGGAGACGCGTAGCGCATATGCTTAATTTTTAATACTTGGTGCTTTTTAGCTGAAACACCCTGTATACTGCCATATTATAAATGACATAGGAGCTATATTTTATAAGTGTAACAGGTTGCATAAAAATATTCATTACAAATGGAAATAGCGTATCAGTTCATTTGTGCATTACTTAATACGATACTATAAGACCATACTTCCTGGCTTTGAAGCAAATAGTGCGAATTGAAGCGGGTCCACGGCGTCACTGGTTGGAGTTTTCCGGCAATTAAGTTTTGTTGCATTGTAGACAGAGAACATAACATTTTCGTTTTTCACAGCACGTAAAGTGAAGCTTTAGGTAATATTCATCAGTAAGCTGATGCAGTATTAGTTTTTGTAGTTGCATACATTGGCTATTTGTTGCGCATAAAACATCATCGCCCGTTGTAGGCTTTCCTTAAAGGCGTAATGTCGTTCGTGATTTCTGGTGGGTCTTCTTCATTTGCTGTTGTACCCATCAGTTGTCCGCAGACTGATGACTAGCTTCCGCCCCAATAAAAGGCTTGCGAAACGCAAAAAGCTTATAGCACCGCATCTAACCGAAACTCAGTGAATCTATCCAGAAGTCGAAACTGTCTACGCAAACGAGGGATCGAGCTGACTAGTACTTCACGGGCTCTACAGCTTCCACCGATGCCGGTCTCTGTTGCGCGTTCTTTTCGGTCCCGAGGACAAACGGCCACTTAGGAACTTCGATGAAGGCTACGTTGTTCGTTGTTGCGGACTCCGAAATACTTACCTGCATATCTATTGTCTAGATTGGCCAATGGGCTCCCGGTTATCTGCTCTAACCGTCCTCGAAGAAAAATACCTCTGCAAGGTCGGAGGCGATCGAAACTGAAAGATGCACCAGGGTCGCTCAAACCAAGCTGTGTGCGATCCCTCTGCGCATCCATTTCTAACACAAGGATATGTAGCTTCGGGCACCGAGCTCGCTCCTAAATTTTATTGTCAGTTTTTTTCTGCGTGGACTTGGGGATGATGCTGCTGTTGGCGCTACATTTGTTTGTCAAAATTAAGCAAACAAAAATGACCCGAAAGGATAATTGCTACTGAGAATGAAAAGAAGCAGCTGTTTTTATTTCCTAATGGAAAGCAATTTTCTTGATGACGGTGCTGCATGATAAGCGCACAAATTGCACAACGAGGCCTTCATATACGCGAGCTTGTGCAGCACACATGACAAGCACACCGTCCAGGTAATAGTTAGAAAATACAGTGAGGCTTGAGGATAACTTCTTGAACGAGTGGGTGTTTGCTAGACATATCGTAGTGGAGCTAAAGACGAAAGCGACATGAATGAGAGGAAAGAGAGGAAAGAGAGATGCCACACTCACAACTATTCATTAAGAAGAAATACTTCCTCTAAATACGCGCATGCTTGTCCACTTTCTCTCCTCTCCTTCTTCCGTTTCCTTTCATTTTCGACTTTTGTGCTCCTACGAGGATATGTTTGTTAGTGAGGCTCTGTGTTTCAGGGTGGTATGCGGTAGTGGTTCAACGAATAATTTTGCATTGAGTAAGGAGACGTTTAACAACACCATACGAAAGAGACGGCGTGTGTCATTTAAATTGTATATCACCTATACCAATTTGAATAGCTTTGCAGTTGCCACAAAATAATGATACGTTGTTCATCGTGTGACCTATTTATGTGAACTCTATGAACCAATCAATATAAGCAAAAAACAACAACAAAAGAACTTAGCTTCTAAGCGGCACCTGAAACAACACAGCTGCATATAAGTGCCATGAAAGCGATGTCTTCGAACAAGTAAATAGATTTAACTCAGTGGGAAGAGTTCGTTCAGCTTTAAAAAAAGGCCAAGACGTAAAGTTGCCCAACTCTCGAAACATAATCGCTGCCCCCATTCTACGTTATGTAAAAGGGAGTCGAACTTCACAACTATTGCTATATTTTAGTTGAACCCACCCATGGAAAGCTTGGCTTAATATGTGGTAAAGGCGGACCCCACTGCCGGTGCGATAGTGCACAACAAAAGGGGACAATGTAGGGCGCCTGACACGCCTTCTTGCGCACACTGCGGAAAGCGGCAGCCACACGAAAGCGAGCGCTGATAAAAGGCCGCCCTAATTTTGAGCACACCATCAAACTCCTGCGCATAGTTTTTTTTTAAAGCAAGAAATTCTGGAGAATGAGCCTCACGGCCCTCAACGCGCCTGCCGCAACTGCATCTTGTGCCAGCAGTTTGGAGCATTTTGTAAAGAGCGGAAATAATCAAGGAGCAGGCGCCCGGCGGTTCACGCTCGCGCCTTCTACGAAGAACTTTGAGGTGACTTTAAACAAAGCTCCGTCGAATAAAAAAGTGAAAACTATATGATGTAGCGCGTACACGGCTGCCTCGATACTCTCCTCCTCTTGACGTACTGTCAGGAGCAGTAGAAGTGGGAACACGGGAGGCTTGTCAAACAGCTTCAAGCTCAGCTGATGTCCATGGTGGACAGCAGCCGCCGTCGAAAACAAGGTTAGAAAGGTGATGTTCTTATAATTGGTGTTGACTCTTCTGCCGTGCGTCTGTTTGTAAACAAAATAACTTTGCATGAAGAGAGTTTACGAGTCATTCACAATTTTTAGGAGCTTGTATCTTACACTCGCGCATTGTCCATTGTCGGCGTGGACACTAGTTCTCATTGGTACAAGCGGTAAGCGCAGCTGCGCTCTCTCCGGTGTATTCAAGAATGCTCACTAGATGGCAAGCCGCCGCTCAAGGTGGCGCACACCAACGTTACTAGAACAGATTCAGTTTTCAAACTTGTTTGTACTGCGCGGAGCCGCCACCACACTTGGTAGGTTTTGGCTACTAGAATGGGGCAGCGGGCTCACTGCCGTATCCCTGCGCCGCGCCGCCATGGTCCCTCTCCGCGTCGACTGCCTGGGCGCCCGCCACGGGCGCTGCCGCCAGTTTCTCCTGAAAATTTCTCTTGCGGGATGCGAAGCGCGTCCCCCTGGTCGGGGTTACGCTGGTTACGATGTAGTTACGGGGGGATCAACAACCGCGGAGTTGAAGACTGTAAGAGGGCCACCACAATGACACAACAGACCTAAAAAAAGCGGAGGGAGGAGGAGGTCGAGCATTTTATTCATTTTTGAAGCTGATTAGTGAAGCTATTCTGTTTCCATTCGTGTATGCCCTGCAGCACATGTTCACGCCATTCATTCGTTTGAAGGACCTTTGTCGATCGGCACCATGCGTGCCGCTTTGCTGCACTTACGTATGCTTGTTTTTCTGAAGGATCGGGATCTGTGTTTATCCGCAAACTGCAACGGTCTCAAACACGGCCCGGCGCTGCATCTGGACTGGAGAAACGCGCTTTCTATAGAATCCTGCGGTCGTGCACATAGGGCATGCAGCGTACGTGCAGATAAATTGCTGGGGCAGCCTTTTACAACAAAAAAAATTGGCCGCGTATCTGCGTGCTTCGCTGCAAATGTCATGTAAAGACGATAGAAGAGGCGCTGTGTGAGATATGGACGCCATCTGGCAATACGTCGGGATACATGAGTGCTGTGTTGCGTGCTGGTAGTTCCGGCGCAGCAGCAGGCGAAGACCGGCGGTGACCAACGCGACCGGCGGGGACGCCAGCCAGCCCGAAAACGCGGTTTGGCGCGAAGCGCTGAAGCAGAGAAACGTCCGCACTCAACGAGTACTCTCCACACACTCTCTTATTTACACGTCGCCTGGGTAAAACAGGAATGCCAGAGCGGCGCCCACAACCGGCAGCGTGAAGGCTGCCCACAACGCTGCTTTTTCATTTTTTAAATATTTTTTTTCACCTTTTGGCCTTCTCAAAACTAAAGTTTTTCAACACCAACCCATGGCGTTCGTACAGTGCAATACAGAACCGAAACCGAAACACAACAATGAGCTCGTGCGAAGAGCACGGAGGAAGGCAAATTTCAGCGCAGTCGCATTTTCAGCTTTGTTGAAACAGCGCTCACTAGACGACGACGAAGTAAAAGAAGGCACTGGACAGGCAGCGCCTGTCCTGTGCCTTCTTTTACTTCGTCGTCGTCTAGTGAACGCTGTTTCAACAAAGATGAACGCATACCAACTCGCTCAAGCTTCCATTCTTATGCATTTTCAGCGCAGCTTAAGAAACTAGGGTCCTTAAAATTACGTATGTATGCATTTTCTATTAAAGGAACATGCCACCTAATTCTTACCTAGTGATGTTGCACCTCAGATATGCATGATATTTACTTTTTGATCGACAACGTTCACAAGTATGAACAGCCGTACCAGTTCGAGACGGCTGGCCCTTGGGCAAGTGGTTCAACTTTGGCCGAGTGGCTGAATCGAGGGACGTGCCGACAAACAGAAAGACAGACAGACAGACAGAAAGACAGACCAAAATTTCTGCGTTTAAGTTCCCCAAGAAAGACTATCGTCTTTAAAAACAGCTGGACCCAACGAAGCTAGGAGTGACCGCATAGTCAAGTGCGGTAAAAATAAAAGCAAGAAAACAGGACGGCGGGGACAGCAAAACCATACTCGTGGAGGGGGCGTTCACGATACTTCTAAAAAAATAAGCAAGAACGCTGGTACGTTCTTTATTGTTTCGTTATCGAAACAAGCTCATTGTTTCGTTATCGAAGTCCTAAGCACAGAACTACGGACGGATGAAACAGGCTGGACAGAGATTTACAGAAGGAGCTGTAGAGGGGAGACTGAAGTAGCTGTCATTAGGAAGCGGGAGACCCGTAGGGATTGGGCTCCTTTTGGGATGCTCCAGTGCATGTTAGATCGACGTCGTCTTCGGCTGTATATTGTAAGACCACGAATGACCATTTCTGCATTGTTAATCATGGCAAGCATTTGCGCATACATAGGCAAGAGTTTGTGTCAATAAAATCAAATCATACGTCTGTCAGGTCAGGAGGCGGAGCAAATCTGCCTGCTCATTGCCGGGTGTGCGGCTGTTCTGATGTGAAAGGCAGGCAAATTATTTGTAAGGGAACCACGCAATTAATACGGACGTGAAGTGATTGAAGCGCAAATCTGGAAACATGGTTCGAACAAATGCATTATTGGCTATCACTATCAAAAGAACGAGATGGCTTATTTAGAAAAAATGTGGTTACTGATCTCATTCTCTCTTATTTTGAATCACACGTGTTTTATGTACGACGCATGCGCGCTTGGCTTTCCTGGGAACGTTATGTGTTATGGTTTAATTAAACCTGTTGCTAGTTCCAGCGAGTGTCTGTCGTCTTCTCTTCTGGTGCACGCGTCTACCCTACTGAAAAAAAAAAGACCTATATGGTTTTATACAGGACTTACACGACTAAATATAGGAATTGTATAGGACCATGTGGGGGTATATAGGATCCAAACAGGCTCCAAATGGGACCTAAACAGGACCCATATGGTGGTATATAGGACGCAAGTAGGACCTACAGAGAGAGAGAAATAGATGAAAAGGAAGAGGCAGGGAGGTTAACCTGGTGCGAGCGACCGGTTTGCTTCCCTGCGCAGGGGTGGGGTTATAGGGGTCGGAAAGAGGGCAGAGAGAGAGGGAGATAAAATAAAAACAAAACAAAAACATGCACACATGCACACACATGCAGGACGTCCTATCACAGCCGTTCGATAGCCCGGTTGAACGCAGAAAGCGCATTAGCGCCAGCGCAGCCTTATTCTGAGACGTAAAGTCCTGTCGGTGGCGCAGGATTCTTTCTTATGAAAGAGTTCGGTCGTCCAATTTGTCAAGCGCGTTGCAAAGCGACTGTCTCTGCGAACAGTACTGTGGACAGTCGCACAGAATATGCTTAATTGTTTCATCACTTCCGCAGTGGTCACAAGCTGCGGTGTCGGCCATTCCTATGCGGAACGCGTACGCACAGGTAAATGCGACACCCAACCATAACCTGCACAGAAGGGTTGCGTCACCTCGACGAAGTCCTGGGGGAATACGAAGGCTGAGAGTTGGGTCTAGGGCATATAGTCGTGCGTGCTGGAAGTGTGGCTTTTTCCACTGCGACGTGGAACTGCGACCTACAGAGGACCCTTATGGCGGTATATAGGACTCAGATAGGACCTCCAGAGGACCCATATGGCGGTTATAGGATACAAATAGGGCCGCCCAGGACCTATATGGCGGCATATAGGATCAACACAGGAGTTGTTTTCTTTCATCCGCTCTCATTCAAACCACTCACAATCTCTTCCTGATCAATAGTTCGCCTTTTTATCTTTATAAGTGGCAGGACAGCACTTAATTCTCAATGTTATCTTTCAAATTCCCTTTCATCTCAATCTAGCTCTCGAACCAGCTGGCTTTTTTTTTTATCTTGACAAGTGGCAGTGCCGCACATAATCATCCGCTTTCATCTACACCTCTTACAACATCTTTTTGCACGCGCACCCCTTACAAAAATGCACTTTGCGTGTCAATTGACCCCGAACCGAGGCCTTTTTGACTCAATAGCTGGTCACTTAAACGGCAGCTTCTAATGAGTGCCCTCAATACACATTGAATTGACATTAGGCTTGAAATATTCAGTTGACTCTCCCTCATTTTATTTTTAATTGACATACATTAAGAAAGTTTTAATTGACCCACGGTCACTACACATTTAATTGACCTAGTATTGAGCGCTCTCAATGAGAGATGTTGACACCTACATTAGCTTCTGGGGTAGAATTCACAAAACTTATTGTGTGTGTGCGCGCGCGCGCGCGCGCGCGCGCGTGTGTGTGTGTGTGTGTGTGTGTGTGTGTGTGTGTGTGTGTGTGTGTGTGTGTGTGCGTGCGTGCGTGCGTGTGTGTGTGTGTGTGTGTCATATGGCCAGCACCACTATTGGCTGTAGTTTTCTCTTACGCATATTTTTTCATTTTTCTGTAAGACACGTTCGTTAATAAGGGTCCTGAATTAGGCATAAACCAAACTTGAGGATACAGTTACAGCACTCAGTGGAGCAGCATTGTATTACATAAAACTGCATGCAAGCATATGCTTTCAGGCACTGACTGTGCGGCGCACGTCTTTCTGAACTGTGTAGACGGATCTTGTCGCGGTCAAGTGCGACACGTGCATTTGCTGCAATGATGCGCTAAAATGCTGCCTTCCAAAATTAGCAAAAATACCCTTGATTCAAGGTTTATCGGAATGTGTATTCAATGCTTTGACAGGCAGTGTCTTTATTATTATTATTTTATTACTATTTATTCATGAGAAGTACGATAAAAATGGGGATAAAATACGTCGTGGTAGCCGGCTTACGCGAAAAGAATGCGGATTCGACGAACGCGTCTTTCAACGGTCGTGCATTTTTAAGCTGCTCTCCCCCGTGGGGGGAAAAGGCGCGCCCTATTGTTCCGAAACTCGCCTGTCTGGTAAGTCGCGGGCGGTAGTCTTTGCACGTGGCGAGACCATGAGCGGGGAAGAATTCTGAGAACGCATGTCGCAAACTTTCCCTGCACAGGTGCAAGGAGGCCCGTCTACTGTTGCGATCAAGAAAATAACGCGAGAAAAGATGAATTTGTATTTTATAGGGTGCTAATATTGCGCCATGAAAACTTGATAGTTCACAAGCTTTGCAGAATTTATTGGCAGTTACACCAGTGTAAATTTCTGACGGTCACTTTAGTTCTTGTTGTGTATCCCTCCGCGCCGCACTTTCTTCTTCAGAATTGCTCACCAGTGTCACGAGTGCGGATCGTGTTCGTCACTTGCGACCTCTCTTGCTCTGATTTCGTGGACATCGAGTACCGCGATGTGCATAGGCTATCAGCGAAAGTGTGAAGAAGCTACTTCGCTCATGTGCTGCAATTGTGGCCGTACATGGAAGTTTGTTTCGGCGGCACGGTTGTTCATCAGACCCAGCATCGCAACTTTCCTGCGGAAAAATGGACACCTCAGCCTACATGCAAGACACCATCGCAGCTTCCCTTCTGCAAAGCTGCAGAGACAGATACCGTCACCATGATGTGCCATCAACATTTTCTGTATTTGCTGGATCTCCAAACAACGCGCCTCTGTTGATTATCTTTGAAGGTAAGTTTATCATTTTCACTGCCTTCGTGTGTTCTATTCGAAAGTCATGAAAACTGAAAAAAAAGTATGGTGCGTTGGATGTTGTATCAGTATGCAACTACGTAACTATTGTGGTTTACATTATTAAACCGTCCTCTTCTATCTATTTTATTTTTTATGACAAGATTTTCTCTCTCTTTTTTTTGCATTTCTTACAGGCAGGCCTTGCCCTGGTTATTCGGAAACAGGCACTACGTCAACTAAATGATGGCATTCGTCCCTATTGGAGTTTTCGTAAAAATAAATATAGATGTTAACAGATCTGTTTTTACATTTTGACTTGAACACTTTACAGAACACCGAAGGTCCGCTGCAGCTTACACAATGAAGAAATCACAGCATATGCGTCACTGTGCAGATTTAAATAAATAATCAGTTACCAAATATTCTTGCCTGATCGTTTTTCTTCAAGTATATATGTAAGTGCAACAGTGAATTCTTACATTCTTATAATTAGACTGCTGCGAGATATCATTGCAGCTTGAATTGCTGTATATATTTGCTTTTATTACACGCTTCATAAACTGGCATGTCTTTATCAATATGTTCTTTTGCTGCACGTCATTTGTGACCCAAATCGCTGATTCGGCCCATGTTACCCATATCACCTGTAACACCCATATAATCAACCTACCTGTATCACCTATACGACCTGTATCACCTATACGACCTGTATCACCTATACAACCTATATCACCTATAAACCTGTATACCTGTATCACCTATAAACCTGTATCACCTATGAAGCCGTATCCCCTATACGACCTGTATCCAATAACATCATATGTATGTGTCCTGTATATATAGGAATTTTCAGTAGGGTATAAACTGGTATTTTTCGTTTCTTCATGTATGTACCAACAGGCCCAGCAACAGATTCTCCTAGTTACACAGACCAGCTCAGGTATGCGAAATAAAGAGTGAGGCGTTGTTGTGGGGCTCGAAAGGCCAGAGTGAAGTCGCTGTGATCGCTACATTGACGAAAGGGCATTGAAAATCGTATCGGTCAGAAGGGGAAAAAATTTCAACGCCCCAACCTACACGCCCTGTTACTGCAGCGGATATGTGGAGGAGCATTTATCTGTGCAAGAGCTGCTTAAAACATCGCCCACCCTCCGTAAATCAGTCACAACGGCAGTAATTTATTTCACAACTCACAGAAAAGTTGCATCAAAAGAATGTCCATGTTTTGCGCACCGTAACTTTGACTTTTCTTGCGCGCAAAACAGCAACGCACACTAGCCGCGCCCAGCAACCCGCCGGAAAGTTTCAGGTGACGCTGCGAGCCGCGTGGCCTGTCGGCAGCGACATGAAGTTCGTCACGCTCCGCCGCTTAGTGAGCGCACTACAAACTTCTAGAACACTGTAGTTTTGGCGCTGCAGTCGCATCGGGCTTCAAAATGCGGCGTGCCGCCGTAGGCAACGCTGCACAAGCGCTCGCGTTCCCTGGCTGTGGCGCAGCAGTCGTATCTGCCTTTTGCAGCCTTTGGGGCGGTGTTTCGTACTGTGTTCGCATCATGTGTCGTCTGTTTGTGTGTAACTATAATCATTGGGTGAACCATGCCAACATGTTGCGTGCCGGGGTGCGCGGGCGGATACCGCAAGGATGTACGCAGCTCGGAAGGAGTTCTCGGACGGCAGCAAGCAGCTCGGACAAGAACTCCCCATAAATCAAGGTGATAAAAACAGGTTGCATTTTTATTGCTGCATTTGATTGTACTTTGTAAGGGCACCCTACATATGTAAACACTTTTAAACAGGTAATAAGATTTCCCTGAAATGCTGAACACCACCGAAAGAACCCGCAGGTTGGACAACACCGGAATGTTTGCTTCCCAAATGACTATGGAGTTTCTTAGAGTGACTTTGATGTCAGTCCTAGACATCATCACCTTCATGCACAACAAGGATATACTATATGTGCTCACTGCAAAGATGAACCAAGATCCCTTGGAGGTATGTGCCTGTTTATTATTAACGCGGTTGTGAGCGAAAAATTTTGGCACTGATTTGGCGCCTTATTTTAGCACTGCTTTGTAAACCATCATTTGCCAAAGTTCTGCTTTTTTGCACAACATGCTAAAACGGTTCCTTTTCCTTCCCTGGTGCTAGCGTTTCTTTGGAGTGGTCAGGAGCTTTGGCGGAGATGAAGATCATCCGACCATAACACACTTCGGACAGATACTCAGGCTTCTCAGCGTGTACACGCCACTAAAAATGGCAACAAAAGGACACTGATCAGGCGAAGCACACCCGGCCCTTGTGGCAGTGCACGAAAGCTTCAGCGACGAGAAGGTCATCGCTCTTTCGAGGAAAGAAGCCTAGGAGGAAGAGCTGAGCAAAGTCATTTCACAGATAAAATTGCAGGAGCCAATGACTGCTGATACACATCAGCGCAGTTACTGCCAGACGACTGCGAAAGCAAGCACTCCGTGCTACCTCGGCGATTATGCCGTGAAGAAGGCGCGAAAGTTCACCAGTTGTGAAGGTTGCCTTGCAATTTGTATATCTGATAACCACGTACCAGGAGCAGCAGCCTTAACAGAGGTGCGATTCTTTGTGCCCGGTGCACTGCAGCATCCATCAGGTCCTTTGACATCCATATGCTTAGCGGCATTGAACGTGTAAGTAAAAAAATGACCAAAGGTAACAAAGTGTTCGGAGATTTGTTCTGGACTATTATGGGAGAGCTGTCTGGATGTTCTCTGACTCGGGTAGGATGCACTGAACATCTTGAGGGGCTAAGTGCGCGAAGCATCAAATTTTATTTGACCACACGGATGCACTTCTATTTAAAGTTTTTTCGCCAGCAGCGAGGCTCTAGTGTACCAGCGAAAGCAGCGAGAAAGCTTGCTAAATTGCTATGAAAAGGAGACTGTCAGCAAATGGGATGCACATGTGCATACTTTCTTGTGGATGTGTAACTTTTAAATGTATAAGTGCATGTATGTATAAATACCTGCAGAATGCATAACTGCAGGTATTCAAAATAAATAAACAAGTGAAGTAATACAGACCCGATCCGCTTTGAAATCGAGTGAATGATATTTGAAAAAAAAATTGTTGCATGTCACCCTTGCTTATGCAAAAGAGCATACCGTGTTTGCTGGCCATGAACGCATAAGTGTCTAAAAAACCTTTAAAAACCCTTAGATAGCGGTTTTAGACGCAGGAGCAGTCGCTCATCGCGTCGGCGCCGTGTTTCCTGGATGATTCTAGGCGGAAAATCACCAAATACACCGGATTTCTCGTCACGAATCGACGCCACAAGTCACCACGATCACCCTGACACCAAATCAGGTGGGAGGATCTATATTTGACCATTTTACGCCCGTTTCGAATTATGAGACGCCGGCGGAAGAGGCACCTGTGCATAGCAATCGCCATAGACTCCGCCGCAACGGCGGCGACGCAGTTGGGCGTCGCGATGGGCAACGAGGAACGCGGCGCCCTAGGCGCTTTGTGCGTCGGGTTTTCTGGCCAGATGGAAGTGACTGTGGAAGGAGAAAACGTCTCGAGAAAAGAATTTGAGGATAACACCGGATGGCGACCGGTGGGACAGCGCAAGCCTACAGAGCCAATGCCGGAGCAATGAAGCGAGCGGCCTCCGATAAGGGAAAGCGACAAGAAACAGAGAGAACAACGCCTTCGCCAAATCACCAGAGCTAGCAGGATGCCGCAACTTCCAAGAGAAGACTACAAGATAATTGTTAGACCACGAGGGGGACTTCGCGTCAGCGACCACGGAGCCGCCCGCATTGCCAACAGCGTCTACCAAGCTGCCGATATCCCCAGAGAAGCTCGAGAGCAAGACACGATCTGCCCCAACTACCAACAAAACATCATTGCGGTCAGCACTCCAGTCGAAGAACACACCAACAGATACCAGCGAATTGCCTGTATCAAACTAGGCACACAGGAATTTGAAGCCAGCGCCTACGAAGCAGCCCCAGAAAACACCTCCAAGGGAGTGATCCGGGGAATACCGCTAGACGATACCGCCCGAGATATCACAGCAAACATCATAACCCCTAGAAAGAAACCCAACTGCGCTCGTGGCCAAGCGAATGGGCAACACCACCAACGTGATTGTACTATTCGACGGCTACCGAGTCCCAAGCTACGTGAAATATGGCGGGGCCCTAATACGCTGTTCTTTGTACAGAAAACAACTGGATGTGTGCTACCACTGTGGACGCTTAGGGCATAGGGCAGATGTTTGCCCTAACCCTAACGACAAAATCCGCCGAGGATGCAGGATGCCAAATCCTCCTCAAAACCACGAATGCAAGGCCAGATGCCAGCTGTGCGACCAAGACCACCCCACAGCAGATCGTACCTGCAAGGCAAGGTACAAGACTCCATTCGTAGTGAGGAAACGCCGTTGGGAAAGATCCAGACAAGAACAAGAGAACACGTCCTACGCAGCACAAGAAAGGCCATCTAACGCCAACTCTGCGAGGGACCAATCGAAGTCCTTCCCCAGGTTGGCGCACGAGAGGAGAAGCCGCTCAAGGTCCAGGAACAATCGAAGTCACGCTCCCAGTCAAGGTTCAGGGAACCCCAAAGCCCCGGCGCCGATGCATCGTTCAGGGTGAGCTGGGCAGACAAGGTCAAGAGGGCGAGCGCGGAGGCTTCTTCTGACCAGAAAGTCGCAAAACTAGATGAAGAGTTAGCACAACTTAAACAAATGATTTTGCAAAACAATCAGACAATTGTCGCCATGAGGGAGGAGAATAAGAAATTAAGGGAAGAAATTCACAAGTACAAAAACGGCAAGCTGCAATGCAGTGACGCCACAGTTATAACAGAGGATATTGTTACAAGTATGGAGGAGAACATTGATTCCCCTCTCCCAAAACGTAAGGCTGTAGAGAACAACGGCGAGGGTACTAGCAAACCCAAGAAAACCAAGACCGCTAACATGTTGCACGAACGCCAGGAGGGATTCCAACAACGCGTCGATTTACGAATAAGCCAAATTGAAGAAGCTATGAAAACCCAAATTGAGTCAATGAACGAAATTAAGGAGACCATGGGAGCGCAAATCAAAGAGTGGGGAACGGCTGTTATGCAGCGAGTTAATACAGTTATACAACAACAGGAAATTCACCAGCAGCAACTAGATAACCTATCCACTAGGGTAACAGAACTCCAACGGTGGACTTCTGCTACAGGCCTACAAGCCAGCGGAGTAGCACCCATTAAAGTAACTACAAAAGCCCCACTCTTAAAGCCGGCTATCATGAGCCCGGCGATTCCTAAGCATTCAAATTCGTAACTGCCGCCATGGACAGAAACAACCAATATGCAATACGGCAATGGAATTGTAGAAGTTACAGGAACAAGAAAGCCGTTCTACATCAGTATCTTAAAGATAAGGATAAACCAGATATTATCATCTTACAAAAAACGCAGCCTTAATTGGCCTTCCTAGCAGATTACTAAAGATCGAAGGAATACACGATAGAATCTATGCAGATGACATTACTCTCTGGGCAAGCACCGGCAGCGATGGGTTAATTGAACAACGGTTACAAGAAGCGATCGACACCGTAGAACAATACTTAGAAGGTACTGCTCTTACGTGCTAAGCCGAAAAATCTGAGCTCCTACTATATAGACCAACATTAAAAGGCCGACCTCCCAAGCACCACAACACACATACATACTCAGACATACAACTTACAACACAAGATGGACACTCCATACCCATTGTCGACAAGATAAGGGTACTGGGGTTAATAATAGAGGCTAAAGGCACCAACGGGGAAACGGTTCGCAATCTCGAAGCGAAGGTGTCTCAAACGATGCGCTTAATCAAAAGAATCACCAACAGGCATAGTGGCATGACAGAAGCCAATGTCATAAGGCTTATCCACGCGTTTGTCATTAGCCAAATTACGTATTTGGCCGCGTACCATAGATGGTTCGCAGCGTTCGCAGCAGAAAAAATGAATCTAAACATCCTGATCAGAAAAATCTACAAGCAAGCGCTAGGACTCATGCAAATCACAAGTACGGAGAGGCTCCTAGAGCTAGGTCTACATAACACGCTTGAGGATCTTGAGGATCAGAAAAAGCTACAAACAAGCGCTAGGACTCATGCAAAGCAAAAGTACAGAGAGGCTCCTAGAGCTAGGTCTACATAACACGCTTGAGGAACTGATAGAGGCGCAACGTATTGCGCAGTACGAGCGCCTCTCTAAAACCAAGACTGGTCGATACATTCTAGAGAAACTAGGCATCACTTATCACACACAATATGGCACCAAATGCGATATTCCTCGGAACATACGGGCTAAGCTCACAGTCCCACCGTTACCCAGAAATATGCACCCCGTACACCACGCACGCAGGCAGAAGGCAAAGCAGAGCGAAAACCATGATAAAGAGCTTCGGAAAGAACAAAGAAGCGGTCTTCGTAGATACCGCTCGTTACAAACAAAAACGCTGTTTTGTCGCAGCAGTGGTTAATCACAATAAACAATGTAGCACAAGTCTGACAATAAACACGACACTCATTGAAACAGCGGAGGAGACAGCTATAGCTATGGCCATAGCCCGAACTGACGCCCATTATATAATTAGCGATTCACAAACGGCAGTTCGCAACTTTGCAAATGGCAGAATCTCCCCTGAGGCACTGCGTATTCTTAGAACAGGCAAAACAACCCAGGACGACAGATGTGTCTACATTCTATGGTTCCCAGCCCACACACCCGACCCAACGGGAGAGGTCAACCCTAACGAGGCTGCACACAACGTAGCTCCAGGACTCACTTTCCGGGCTATGACAGGCGTTGGTCCCTCGTCAGAGTCTTCTGATGTGTGGGAGTGGGAGGACCGAATGACTACATTCAATGACATTACTAAACACTATAAACTGCAGAGGCGCGTTTACCCACCACCTCACCTTAAACTCAATAAGTCGCAGTCTGTCCAATGGCGACAGTTACAAACCAGATAAGAATCCCGCGCTACTACATGTTATATATCCAGATATCTACACGACCGATCAGTGCAAAGATTGCGAAGCACGAGCTACCTTAGAACATATCCTGTGGGAATGCCAGGGATTAATACACAGTGATGAAAACGCGGCCTCAACCGACAGCCTCCGCGCGCGTTGGCGGGCCGCGCTGCTCAGATCAGCTCTGGACGATCAGCTCTGGGCAATCCAGCGGGCCGAGGAAGCCGCTAGGAGGCAAGATCTTCTAGCCGACACCTAGGCGGGAGCCCAGCCCACAAACACGTCGGATACGAAATAAAGTTTTTTTCCATTCCATTCCTTAGATAGCGCTATCAAGTGAAGAAACGCGCCTGAGCTGAGCAGACGACACTTCGCCGGCTAGAGCCCGATGCGACGGTCCCATCTGGTCGACGGTCGCCATCTGGCTACACGCGTAGAAAAGGTGCCACCTGAGGAGCATGGTGACAGCGGAGAGTTTGACAACTGAATGTATCTAGTAACGTTTGCGCACACCACGTTGGCGCACACCACGCCTAGTTAGATAGGTGACCGCTAGAGGGCCGCGCATCTCGTTTGGCGCGCTTCCTTTCTCTTCGTCGGGCGCTCACTCAGTGAACAGTCTTCGATGCCGCTCCGCAGCATGAACACCTCAGCCAAGGCAGCAGCGCGGCGTGTTCGCCGCCAAGACCCTGCGCAGGGGTGAGAGCACGGGAGGCCGAAGTGAGGAGGGCTAATGTATTCGCAATGCCCATAGACTGTCGCGCCACCGAACGGAATTCAGGAGCGTCCTCTCGAGGAGGGTTAGTAGACGACAAAATGGCGGCACTATGCAGTCGCTCCCTAGTTCGGGTGTGCTAGCCTCAGTGCTAACGCGTTGGCAAGAAAGGAACACTACGACTTTGCATGTTCCCTGCATCAGTGAACAAACCGGGCCGTCCGTGACTCGAGAAATCTGATTCGTTCTTGCGAGACGCGAAGTTCTCGTGAAAACACGCGGCAACTCGCGCTTTCAATGCTAGCCCACAGTGTACACATAATATCAGCTTCGCGAGGCTTTCTGTAGCCACGTAGGTAAGTTAAATGTTATCGTCTGACATATTCAGTTGAGGCTCACCCTGTTTTACTTGCATATATAATTGGTCAGTGTTTCTTGTAGTGCATGAGTCCCATAACACTGTACGCGGGAGGGAGGTCGCGCGGGCTCGCGATGTGCTCATGTATAACTGAGCGATATCAAGTTGGCGATACATTAAAATAGGGCCTCTATCCTTTGTCAGCAAAGCGCTGTTACGAATCGTGCGAGCGACGTTTCAATCATTCGAGGACGCATCTGCTCGACGCCTTTCGTGGAGCGAACGCTTTCCATCCACGCCGTCCTTCGCCAGTGTGTTCGGTTTCATAGCCACCGCTGCGCCGCTTGTTTTTGTACGTTTGTTGATAGGTGGCAGCACACTGCAAGCGATTTGCTTGTTGACCGGTGTGAGAGCAAAACGTTCTCCGCGCCCAGACGTCTGTCTAATTGTAAACGTGGTGACGCGGAGTGGTCGAAGTCGTTCGGCGGAGGAAATGTTGATGTTGAAAGAAACCATCTTGACGACGAGGATTTTTCACTCGACGTAGAAGACTGTGAAAAGCACCGAGAGTGACAGCTACGATGAACCACCGGCTGCTAACTCACGAGGAGCGAGTTGCACTTCACGTCCCCTCGTGCGTTAATGTTCTTTCACGCTCGTAAGTCACTTTGATTGTATTTAATGTATAATATCCTTGAGCGAGATCAAAATAAAAGCATAGTTGCTCTTGTGCATTGCATGTATCACAATTATTGTGGATATTATTATGTAGCGCCGCATGCCGCCAACACGCTCGAGCTCGACCAACGAAGCGAAATGGCTAGAGCGATGGAATGTGCAGTCACGGCCACAATCCACGCCTCTCGGCGAACTTCATCGACGTTGCGAAAAGTATACATGTTTATTCTTTTCAATATTCATGTTTCGATCGTGCTGATCGAACCTGCAACATGCGAGTGAAGTACACACGGCTAGAGTCTCAGCATGGCTGTGACACAAGCGCTACTGAATGGCATGTTAAATGCTTGTGTTCCGTTGAAGACATAACTCCGCGTTTTCGACTGCGCAAGTAATGACGACGGGGTATTATCACAGAACACTTTTATGTTTGCAAGCCATCATCACGCGCAGCAGCGATGGCGCTACTCGCTGGCGGCCTACTACTGCGGCAAATCCGTCAGGCAGTCTCGGTACATACTACCTCGGAGTGCCGTTGAGCTCATACGTCAATTCTAGTTCATACAGGTTTATGTATCACGCACAGGATTTCGCAAAGCATCGTTATGCACGGTAACGGAGCTGAAATATAACCTTTCACTTCGCAGCAAATAATTAGGTGGCGAGTACTTAGCACTTTCCATGGTTTGGGAACGTATTTTAGTCTCATATCCATTTCAGCGCAGCTCATGACTTCATCCGGTGAAAGTGGCACGGTCCGTACGTCCACACGTCCTATCTGTTCCTATGCTAACAAATGGGTTGACCCTCCTCCTGGCGCCATATTGAAAGGCACGGCTTGCGACCTATAGTTCGTGGGCATTGCGAATACATAGCAACGTTATTATGATGGTAGGCGAATGTGTACGGAGGATTCGCGGGTTACCCGATCATCTCCGAGGAAGCTCCTCTAACATCATTAACTTCGTGGATATAGCGGTGATTTTTTATTTCATCCGCCCGTCGACCTTGGTCCGAGCGCCGCCGCGTCGTTGTTCCATGTGCCATTGACACCTGGTTGACTCGATTTATATAAAATAATCGGTTTCCTATACAAGCCAACGCCGAAGTCTAACATCAGCTGGTTGTGCGAGGAACAGAAGGAAAGTGTGAGGGCAGAGGAAATTATTAGCTGCAAGTCACTATGACAGTTAGCCGTTGTATCGGCTACCTGCGGCCAGCGAAATACCCTAAGCTGCCGTGCTGTAGAAACGCCTTCGTGGTGGGAGTCACAATTTTACATGAAAAAGCAACCCGATTTCCACTTTATTTTAGACAGAGCCATACTAGCATCGGTCTAACTGTAGTTTGAGGCTATTTATCACGTGCTAGCGCCTTGTTGCCTCTCATAGTGCTCACGACTATACAAATGGGATGTCGCTAAGGTGGGCCCATTTTCTTCTGGTCACGTGTAATCATTTCACTCTAAAGACGACGTGTAGATTCCACCGGCGCAGCCATTTAATGGATGGACAGTGGACCCGAGTTTCCTAGTCGATGCATTATTCCCTTAACGACATGATTACTCGGCGTTATAGTTCTCAGAGAGGGATTAACGGCTTTTCTGATGACATTGTGATGGCAGGACCGTTAAAGTCTATTTCAACCAAACATGTGCGAGAAGTTTACCGCCATTAGGAAACTTTACTACAACCTTAGATGGTGCGTTGTCATTGGAGAAACGTAACATACCAAACAGAACACTCGAACATGATAATTTAAATGTGCGAAGGAACATGGCCTGCTACTCTGTCTATTCGTTCGCGACGTTTTTTTTTAATTTTATTTTACTTAATGACTGCCTTCGTGAGCTTATGGTAGCGTGGGACCGCTGGCTCATTTGTAATGAATTAACTAGCTTAAGTACATGTAGTAACTCAATTATGTCTAGTTTGTCCACCAACATCTTTATTTACTGACCAAGCGACATAAACCTGGGGATGTGTACGGCATAGAGTTTGGTAGATCGTCAAACCAAATTCAGGTGGCTTTTCGTCAACGCACTTCTATGGCAAGTGATGAACAGGTTTTCATTAGCATGCGTATGTACCTTCCTAATATTGTGGATTTACTATGTGCTGTGTAATTTGCACCTCCATTTTCTCTTCGCTTCAAGCGTCCCATAATACACTCAGATTCTGTGTTATTCCACTTACGTATTAGATATATTCTGGGTAAGTTCCTTTAATATTTCAAAGTAATCTAGAATTGTACCATTAGGCGTGTAGTTGCCCCGTAATTCCATCACTACGATAATTTCCTGGCGGAAAAGATTAAGTACGAACTTCATTCGTCTAAATCTTCAAGTGACAGTGGGAACATCTGTAAATGAGATGTAATAACTTGGTGTTTAGAGAACAATGAAAATTTCCATGTTCACTCACTCACAAAAAAAAAGAATTGCAAGGCAAACAAACGTACAGTTTTCGTTATTTAGTGATTCAGATGCTCGGAGTAGAAGCCAAGTATCACAAGGCTCTGATTGCGCGCTCTGTATCATTGCGTTGTTCCTTCCGCTGCGAGTAGCTCCATCGCGTTGAACGTTTCCTAAAAATTTTTTTACTGCCGTGATATGGGGACATGCTGGCGCTCAAATAAGACTCCTTAGCTCTTACTGATGTCGAATTTAAAATATACAGTCGAGCAATTAATGATAAAACAGCGTGCTTTTGAGTAACAACAGAACATAACAAATATGCAGCACATAGGCCTACATCTTACAATTGCAATGATGCTGTGACACCCAACAGAATGTACCGCAGAAGCACTGCCACAATGCCGGAAGCAGATGAATCGATGCTTTCATATATCTATAGATCAGGAAGAAACTAACGAACAGGGGGGATATGCAGAATTAAGATAAGAACGCCAGCAGCACCAGCATGCAGGAGCCCTGGAGGAAAAAAACGCCAGGCCTGCGCGGAAAGCGCAGCACAGTCACAGCGAAAGCTGGAAGAGCGGCATTTCTAGAGCCCGTTATAAACTCTCCTGTGGCTACTAATACAGGTACATTAGCAACGTACCCACTACGCCACAAAGCGTAATTTTTGGGAAGTTGGGAAGCACCCAGCACGACATTATTCGTTGTTCTGCGGAGAAGCGAGGTACCATATCTAAGCGATTATGTGCAGTTTGTTGATGCGGCGGTTGATGACGATGAATAATCATGGTTGCGCCCTTTGTAATCGGTTGGAAGCTTAAACGACCCGCTAGTTACGTAATGGATATTGTGTGACGCCCGGTCGTTATTTAACTGTCCCACCACGCTTTATAACATACGTTAACCGGAGAAACGTAGAGCGAGAGAGAGAGAGAGAATTGACTTTATTGAGACCCTGAGGAAATGGATCATGGGAGCCTTATGGGCTTCCTTGGCAACCAACAGAAGTGCACTTGCGAGGAGCCCACTACGCTATAAATCATTGTAATTTTTGAGAAGTAGGGCAGTAGGCGCTGTGCCATTTTTCGTCATTCTACAGGCAGCCGTGGTACCTGCTAAACGCATGTAAGGCATTATGCGCACTTTGTTGATGTTGTGCGTGATGACGATGAAGAATTATGGCAGAGCTCTTTGTAATGGGTTCGAGGCATTCAACAACCTACTCGTTGCGCAATTCGCATTGTGTGACGCCTGGTTACAGAATTCGCGTTGTGCGACGCTTGGTGCTTATTCTACTCTTTTACCACGCTATATTGCATATTCTAATGTGGTTCCTTCCCGACATGAAGCCTGTATAGGACCTTTGTGCAAAGCAGTTTCAAGCACTGGCATGGCTCAGAGGTTGAATACTGGGCTCCCACGCAGAGGGCCCAGGTTCGAACCTCGATCCATCCTGGAATTTTTTTCTTATTTAGTATTTTTTTTCTTATTTCGAGCGATACTGGTTACGGACACCGGCGGCGGCGGCAGCGGCGGCGGCGGCGGCGGCGGCGGACAACTACGGCACCAAAAACGGCCGGTGAAATGATCTCATAACAGCTTTCGCTGTAAAATAACCTTGTTTGAGCGTATTACACAACAACTGCTGGGTGATAGGTCTGCGTTCATTGTTCGCTAGACAGCCGCCCTATGCTTCGCAGAATTCGAGAGAAAGATATACATCTTTACAGCACTGTATATGGAGGAAGACACGCACTGCCCCTTATCTTGAGAGAAGTTTCCATGATTTTTCCGATAAATAGGAGTGTGCCTGCAGTTAGCCGATTATAGTGTTGGGAACCATTCCTGATGCTTCGGCAAACCAAGCAGTTGAGGGAATTTGTAGAGAGAGGGTCACAACACGCGTGAAGATGCTGACACGCTTACTTTCTTTTTTAGCATGGCCACACGCTCATTCGCGATAAACAACGCAAGATGCGATTCTAAGAAAACAAAAACGTTATCGTTATTGCGCGCCATTAACGCACCATGTCTCGCTGTCTGGAGAAAACGCGACGCTTCGTTCTCTCCCTATAGTAGGGTTACCGGCAAGCAGTTTTTTTTTCATACGTTCAGCATAGCGCGGTGTCAAGAAGCGGAAAAACCACCGGCATGCTTTGTGGCTCCATTGTAATAATACCAATGCTTCCGAAAGGGGAAACGGCGCGAGTAACAAAAGGAGTAGCGTTCCAGGGGACGCGCCCGAATTCGGCGTCACGCCCATTCGCTGTAACCGTTATCGACCGGCGCTCAATAACAGTTGACGGTCCGCAAAAAAAAAAAAAAAAAGCTTCGGTTTGCGAATGGGCACATGCATTACAAAGGCGAATGCCTGTTTCCTCTGGTCGGCGGTGATTAAGCACTTTCATGACTCACTTCTTATTACTCGCGTAAATATGTTGTTCTCTTTTTTTATTGATTGTGCAGTAGATTCTGATATGAATGCAGTTCGAGCACCACATAAGCCCTCGTAATATTTGAATCTCCCTTTGCAATACTAATGTGTTTCCGCTTTGCGTTATGACATTCTAGAACTTTTCAGACCTGCCTGTTTATGAAATCAATTTTCTTGATGTAATCACAGATGCAACCGCAAATAGACCCCATTGTGTTCCCGGAGACGCATAAGGCGCTGAAATGCATTAGTGACAACCATAGCAACAAAAAATTGGGGGACGCTTAAGCTTCGCCTTTAAGAGTTGAACGCGATAGCGATATCCTGCCCCTAGTGCGCACTTCGAACACTACTAGTGTTTAACAGAATGCGCGCACTAAGGTGGGTGCCTTATGTAATGGGCAGCATGCTTTAAACCAGGAGAAATTATGCGCGAGAAACGTTTTCGAAGTTGCGATGAACCCCCTACGTGGTCCTAAGGGAATACGCGCAGTAATGTGTGTGCCTTTTGTTATGGGTGGCTGTCTTTAAACCACCAAGTCGTTATGATATTGACATTGTGTGACACCCGATGGCAATGTACGCTTGTACCCCGCAATATTACGTCGCTATTACATCTCGTACTGTGACACCTGTATACAGGACGTGTATTTTTGGGAAGCACGAAAGTTACTTTCCGTGCAGCTCCAAGCAGAGGCGTGGCTGTGTGCTAGAACACCTGCTTGCCACGCAGGCGGCCTGGGTTCGATTCTCACTTGGACCCAACATTTGTATTATTTATTTTAATTGCAGCTTCTTCGATTTTTCGGTCACGGACAAGATGATTTTTCGCTCGCAAACGACGGCGCCGACACCGACGCCGGCACCGACGCCAACACCGACGCCGACAGCGGAATTTCTGCGATAGGAGCTCTTTAATGCTATCACGTTAAAATATTTTTTAACAGCAACGCTGTTGTAGCTCATCGTAGTTTGTGTGGTGTCATAACGAAAACATGTGATGAACCGGCACGCGCTCTCTTGGTCCTCTTCTTCATTGTCGTCGTCATCTTCATCTTCTGCTTCGCTCCCAAAACACAAGCGCCGATTCCTGCGGCGCGGTATGCAATAACTCTGATGGGTGAGACGACATGTACAGAGAAAGAGAGAAAGAGAAATTGAGGGAAATAAAGAGAATTCACGATAAGGTCACCCTCTTTATTTTAATTTGTTGTCAACGTGCCAGAAGAATGTTGTCGACGCGCCACTGCGTTGACAACATTCTAACCACTTTTCACCAACATGGTCAAAGTTTGACCTTTACCGATGAACTTCCATTAGATGGAGCCGTCCAGTTTTTTAGATTTGAAATTACGTCATACAAAATATCACGTATGCTGGCAGTACAGCCCACGTGCCCAAAAAGATTCATTGCCTTATGATTGGGCGCACTCGAAGTTAGCAAAGAAAGGTATCGCAAAACTATGCCTGGAGTCGGCTCTTGTGAAGTCGTGCGTGCATACTGTGCAGGCGAGCTTCGATATGCAAGTAGAGAGGCTACGGGCAGCCGGTTACCCGCGTACAGTCCTTGGTGCGGTCTCCCAAGTTATACTGAAGAAGATCAGAGTCATGAAGCCGCAAGTCACCAGTGACGCACGAGTGAGGCGGGGACCTGAAGTGGTACAGTATATTCGCAGGTTGTCCAACAACCTTAAAAAGGTTGCCACCAAACACGGCGTGTCCGTCGTGCTCTCCGCTCCTCGAAAGCTGGGTGGGCTCTGCGCACGCGTGTGCAAAGAAAAAGAAAAGCACGGACGCCAGAAAAAACATGCCACGCCTTACGTTAAGTGCGCAGTCGGCGTTGTGTATGCCCTACCACTATCGTGTGGAAAGACCTACATAGGTCAAACGGGGAGATGTGTTAACGACCGTACGCGGGATAATGAGTTGTCCTTGAAAAATAAAAGTAATGCGCATTTGCCGGTGCATTGTGCGGCCTGCACGTGTGCACCGCGGCTACAAGAGTTTAAGATCCTGGGTAGAGGCGCTGATACATTGGGAATAGAGTTACTGGAAGCATATCATATCAAGAGCAAAGGCAAGGAATGTATTAGCGACATGTCAATATGTTTGTTCAATAGCGAGTTCAAATTGTTCGATACGATGCTTGATTAGGGACGTAGCGGCGGCAAGCATGCGCGGGGGGTCTACTTTCCGTGGCAATTGCTTTCCGAAATAAAGTCAGTTGATGTTCAGCGCTCGCCCTGTGCGCTGTGTTTTCTTCTTCTCTTCTTGATTCCTTTCCAGTTTTGCGCCAAGAAATTTTGTCTGTGATATACCACAACTCACCCAACAGGACGTTTTATTGAAGCAAATGTAGGTTGTCCTAAGTTGATCTCAGTGGCGCTGTCATAGTTATGTTGTCACTCACAGTCGTCAGTGACTCGCTGCATAAAAACACAAGTTTATAGAGTACTTGCCATTCGTAATTGTTTACACAAAACTTACATAAAACAGGTGATCTTGAGGTGATTGTAACTCTCGAATGCCTTTCACATATACCTAAGAGAAGACACCGTTTTTCTTTCCAAATAAATATTCTGTATATATTATGCCTACGCCTACCACTATCGCATCGGCGCCTTACGGTAAGATCGGTACAATGCCAAGCTCACATAAGCGTCAAAAAAAAAACTATTGAAGGTTAGACAGAATGAGGCGAGCCTGGCGGTTGCTTACACTGAGAACGAGCGGAAAATTCACACGAATTGATGAACTTGGGAGAGCACAGACAGTGCACAGGGAACAGAAGAGCGCACCGTACTCGCAAGGGATCACGCGTATAGTGACTTGTGTTTGATCAATTTTGACAGGTTTATAAGCTTTGATTATATTTTAGAAAAGATTTTTGGCGTGATTCAATTACATGCCTGAGCAATCAATTACATGTAGTTCGATTACAATATATAGCAGAAATTATACCTGGCACCACTAACAATTACACGGCCCCTTATGCATCTGCTTAAGAGGATTCGAATGCGAAAGCCATCTTGTTTTCCTTCTCAGTCAATTGTATTCACGCCTCCTCTCTCCTACGCAGAAAATTACCCCCCCCCCCCCGAAAGCCTTTCCGGGATCGGAGGCGTTTGAAGCTTTCTTCACCTCACGTGGTTTTGAATTGCCTCCGCGAACGGTCCACGTTTGACCAACGTGTGATGATGCCATCGTGAGACGTCAGTGACGTTATGATGACGTCACATGTTTTGGTGGCCTGTGGGGGCGTCATGATTTCAACATATGATGACGTCGTCACATGATGATGATTTTTCGCATAACTTGTGTTGACGCCAACACCGCCGCCAGCGATCCTTGTCGCGGCTTCAATTTCTTGCGTTTCAACACTACTGATAAAACATTCAAGGAAGTGTAACGCAGTTGAAATTGGTAGTGTTTTAGTTGTTCGTTATTGCTTTCACGGGGCAGCAATTGGCAACTGTGAGCTATCAAATTTTCGAAGAAGGCAACTGCACTTGTAATTGGCAGTTTTTTTTTTGGTTACGAGAAGTCTGCCGTGCATACATGTAGTGAAGATGGGCTTAAATTGAGCGAAAAACTGGAAGGATTGAGCGGTGACCTAGGTGATGTTGCATTCTTGTAGTAATTTAGTGAAAAGGTAGAGCGACGCAAATAAAACAAAAAACGTGATGAACATGCTCGGTTAGCGACAGTTAAATAAGTTTTCAGTGCACATGCGCCCGCCTTTAATCGCTGCATTGCCGCAGAAAACCACGAGCTCGTGACATAACAGTTACGGGCGACAAAAAGCGGAGTTGAATAGGTCGCACTCTAAAGAGCGATTTTTATACTCTTTACAGATAGAGATGCTGTCCACTAGTAAAAAAAAGAAAAAAGGCGGCTTTTACTTTTACCCAATAGATGAATATGTAAAACATGCACAATGTAGCATGCAATGTGCGCTTAGGATGTCATGGTACTGTCTATTATCTTTGGCCGCAAAGGAATTTTCGTTTTTACTGTGAGCTTTGAAATCCGTTTTTTCAATGCCCCGGGCTACCGTACAAAACCAAAGGCTCGCTACATGCTGGATTTCGCACATTTACTTGACCATGCAACGCTGACTAGTGCGTGCAGCCGAAGGGTCCACTGTATTCCTAACATCACCTTATCCTCCTCCCATTCTTCTGGTGGGCCTACTCACAAATCATCATCATCATCATCATCATCATCATTATCATCATCATCATGATCAGCCTGTCTACGCCCACTGCAGGGCAAAGGCCTCTCCCATGTTCCGACAATCAACCCGGTCCTGTGCTTTCTGCTGCCACGTTGTACCTGCAAACTTCTTAATCTCATCTACCCACCTAATTTTCTGTCTCCCCCTCACGCGTTTGCCATCTCTTGGAATCCAGTCAGTTACCCTTAATGACCACCGGTTATCCTGCCGACGTGCTACGTGCCCGGCCCATATCCATTTCTTCTTCTTGATTTCAACTATGATGTCCTTAACCCCCGTTTGTTCCCTGACCCACTCTGCCCTCTTCCTGACCAAGGCGGTGGTAAGACCTGCGACGCAGCAGAGGGTGCTAAGAATCTCTGGGTCCGGACAGGCCTCCATTGCAATCTGAATTTGGCTACGTATAACGCTAGAACTTTATCTACTGAGGCGAGTCTAGCTGTACTATTGGAGGAATTAGAGGGTGTTAAATAGGATGTAATAGGGCTCAGTGAGGTTAGGAGGCCACAGGAGGCTTATACAGTGCTGAAGAACGGACACGTCCTATGCTATCGTGGCTTAGCTGACAGAAGAGAACTAGGAGTGGGGTTCCTTATTCATAAAATTATAGCTGACAATAAAGAGGAATACTATAGCATTAATGAGAGGGTGATATGTATCGTAATTAAATTTAATAAGAGGTACAAGCTGACGGTGTTACAGGCCTACGCGCCTACATCCAGCCATGATGATCAAATGGTTGAACGCCCTACGAAGACGTAGAATCAGCAATGAGTAAGGTAAAGACACAGTATACTGTACTGATGGGCGACTTTAATGCAAAGGTAGGGAAGAAGCAGGCTGGAGATCATGCAGTTGGGGAATATGGCATCGGCTCTAGAAACGCCAGAGGGGAGTTACTAGTAGAGTTTGCAGAACGCAATAATTTACGCACCTTGAATACCTTCTACAGAAAACGGGCTGCTCCTAAGTGGACGTGGAGGAGTCCTAATGGCGAAACTAAAAATGAAATAGACTTCATAATGTGCGGCCACCCGGGCATTGTACAGGATGTGGAAGTAGTTAACAAGATCCGATGCAGTGACCATAGACTGGTAAGATCTAGAATTCAACTAGACGTGAGGAAGGAACGGAAGAAACTGATACGCAAGAAGCCGATTAATGAACTAGCTCTGAGAGAGAGAGAGAGAAAAAACTTTATTTTTAAAATCAGTCAATTACGTCAGGCATTGCCCGTCGCCCTTAGCCGTCGGCCGGAATCCCTTGAGACACGGCAGCAGCAAGGGCTTGACTGATGAGGTCCCGCTGGACGTTGGGGTCTGGGTTGCGGAGCAGGGCCTCCCAGGATTCTAGTGTGTGGGAACCATCGTTCTGACTCGGACATGTCCACATCATGTGGACCAAATTCGCTGCCTCATCACAAAATTTGCACTGGGACCGGAAAACTTCTGGGTGCCACTTGCTGTAAAGTACGGGGTTTGGAAAAACCCCCGTCTGCAACTTTCGCCACATAACCTCGTCTTTCTTATTGAGCGATCTATCCGCACCTGGGTATACTTGCCAATTCAGCCTGTACTGTGTTACGATTTCATGATATGCGAGCATATCCTCACTTCTTTTTCGAAGTTCGGTAACTGGTGAGGTTCCGGGGGTCGACCGGTAAGTGAGACCTCGGGCGACCGAATGAGCCTCCTCGTTCCCTCTAAGTCCCTGGTGAGCTGGTGCCCAGACGAGCAGAATAATCTCTCTGGGTCTTCCTAACGTGTTTAATATACGGACGGCAGTCTCCGTCAGCCTTCCCGATTCATAATTCCTCACGGCGTTTTTGGAGTCGCTGATGACCACCCTGACCCCCTTTTGGCTGATGGCCGAGGCTATGGCCACTTCCTCGGCCTCTACAGTCTCAACACCACTGGCTGTGCAGCACGCCATCAGGGCGCCGTTATCCCTGACTGCCACTGCCGTGTGTGCCGCTTTGTTCTTATTCCGCTGCGTCTGTATACAGGACGTCCTGTCGACCGGTGTACTTGGCTTGTAATGCCTCTGCCCTGGCTTTACGTCTGCCTTCGTGAAAGGCAGGGTTCATGTTTCTGGGTAGCGGAGGTATCTTTATTCTGTCCCTGATCTGTCCCGGTCCGCTCTATTTTGTCTGTTGCATTTGAGGCTTTCATAGCTTGACGTTTCTTAACGAGGTTTTTCGTCTCTTGGGATAGCTTACCAGTGTCCTGTCTAACGACTGTACCCCCGACTTCCACTGCACACTCCTTAATGATACTAGTCAGATTTTCATTTATTGCGTCAACGCTAAGGTCGGTTTCCTCGGTTAAAGCCGCGTACCTATTCTGAAGTGAAACTCTGTATTCCTGTACTTTCCCTCTCAGAATTATCAGACCGTTAGCTCTGAGAGGGAAAGTACAGGAATACAGAGTTTCACTTCAGAATAGGTACGCGGCTTTAACCGAGGAAACCGACCTTAGCGTTGACGCAATAAATGATAATCTGACTAGTATCATTAAGGAGTGTGCAGTGGAAGTCGGGGGTACAGTCGTTAGACAGGACACTGGTAAGCTATCCCAAGAGACGAAAAACCTCATTAAGAAACGTCAAGCTATGAAAGCCTCAAATGCAACAGACAAAATAGAGCTGGCGGAGCTTTCGAGGTAATCAATAGGCGTAAAGTAGCCGATATAAGGAAGTATAATATGGAGAGAATTGAGCATGCTCTAAAGAACGGAAGAAGCCTCAAAGCTATGAAGACAAAACTGTGCATAGGCAAAAATCAGATGTATGCATTAAGGGACAAGGAAGGCAAGGTCACAAACAATATGGATAGAATAGTTGAGCTAGCGGAAGAGTTCTACAGAGATCTGTACAGCAGCCGAGGCAGTCAGGATGATAACGTAAGAAGGAGTAATAGCGCATAGGAATCTGACATCCCACCAGTACTGACAGGAGAAGTAAAGAAAGCCCTAAAGGGAATGCAAAGAGGCAAAGCAGCTGGTGAGGATCAGGTAACATCAGACCTGTTAAAAGACCGTGGAGAGATTATGTTAGAGAAACTGGCCACCCTGTATACGAAGTGCCTCTCGACAGGGAGGATACCAGAATCTTGGAAGAATGCCAACATCATCTTGATCCATAAGAAAGGGGACGTCAAGGACCTAAAAATTACAGGCCCATAAGCTTACTGTCCGTTGTCTACAAGCTATTTACAAAAGTAATTGCTAACAGAATTAATACGACATTAGAGTTCAATCAAACAAGGGACCAGCAGGATTTCGTACAGGATTCTCAATAGACCATATTCATACTATCAATCAGGTGATAGAGAAATGTGCGGAATACAACCAACCCCTATACATAGCCTTCATAGATTACGAGAAAGCATTTGATTCGGTGGAGAAATCAGCAGTCATGCAGGCACTGCGGAATCAAGGCATCGACGAAGCCTATATAAACATAATGGAAGAAATCTACAGCGGATCCACAACCACTATAGTCCTCCATAAAGAAAGCGACAGAATCCCCATAAAAAAGGGCGTACGGCAGGGAGACACGATCTCTCCAATGTTATTGACCGCGTGTTTACAGGAGGTTTTCAGGGCCCTAGATTGGGAAGAGTTAGGGATAAGAGTTAATGGAGAGTATCTCGGTAACCTGCGATTCGCTGATGACATTGCATTGATGAGTAACGCGTGAGACGAATTGCAGCTCATGATTACTGAACTGGATACGGAAAGTAGAAGAGTAGGTCTGAAAATTAATATGCATAAAACTAAAGTAATGTGGAACAATCTTGGCAGAGAACAGCGCTTTGCGATAGGTGGCGAGACACTTGAAGTTGTAAAGGAGTACGTCTACTTAGGACAGGTAGTAACCGCAGAGCCGAACCATGAGAGTGAAATAACTAGAAGAATAAGGATGGGTTGGGGCTCATTCGGCAAGCATTATCAAATCATGATTGGCAATCTACCACTATCCCTCAAGATGAAGCTATAGAACAGCTGCATCTTACCGGTACTTACCTACGGAGCAGAAACCTGGAGACTTACAAAGAGGGTTCAACTTAAATTGAGGACTACTCACAAATATACAGTGAATATGGGCGAAAAACAAGCAATGTATTATCATCTATCTGCCCTATAGAAAAAGTGTGAGTGCGCGTCTAGCCGCGTTCTGTTTTCCGCAGTGACGCACGCGTTGTATCGGTAGCGGACAGTGAATGTCGCGGTGTCAGACCTAGCACGGGCCAGTTGATAGAGCGGTGGTGCAGCCGGTGCTTTCAGACTCATCATTCACCCACTCCGAGTGGTTGGGAACGGAAATGTTGCCCACTCAAGTGCGTTTGCTCCAGATGTCTCTTGGGGAAACGTCTGCCAAAGATTCTCATGCCAAAACGTCGGCTCTACCCTCCCGATGCTGTTGCAGTGTCTACCAGTAATCCGTTCTTCGCTAAAGATGAAGCGCTGAATCTTGCGTCATTTCTGCTGTTTTTATTTTTGCTAGTGTAAGTTTGTTTTATGCAGAATAATTGTCAGTATGTTCGGGAAGCGTCATTTTCTTGAGCCGCTCAGCAGAGTTATTTCCTAGGGAGTCGAATCTATGAGTACTCACTCTGAACTGCAACATCGCGCTAATACAGACTTGTACAAGTTCCTATTTTTCGGGCGCAATCGGTACATGCGCGATTAAGCACTACATATCATAATGTAATGCAACAATAAATATGTCAGTGCGCTTACGCATCTTAGTACCAGTTACGTTTAGCACGGTATATCGGAATTTGCTCTTCGTACGTGTTGCTAGAACAATCCAGAGGTGTACTCAGGATTACCTTGTTTTTCTCTCTATGACCGGTTTTATGTTACCTTTTGCACAAGAGAAGGTTCAGGTGTATAATGTAATTCCTAATTTAGGAATTAAATGTGCTGATTTGCTCGCGTCCGAAAAAGACAATTTTCATCTGATTTATGCCGACAAAACTGTGCTGGAGAATCCGACAGCTATTAATTGGGAACACTTATCTTAGTGAATGACTCTGTCGAAGTGGTAAGAAAGGCAGAAAGAGAAAAAAACATCTCCCTCTAAAGGGGACCATGAGGCGATGCGAAGCAGTGTTTCGGCATGTAGAGCGCGCGTTCTAGAGGTGGAGTGGTGAGGGGGAAAGGGGAGAGGGGGAGTGGAGAGGGGGAAATGAGAGGGGATGGAAATCGATAGGGAAGGGGGAAGGGAATGGGAGAGGGGTAAAGGTGGAGGGAAGGAGAGAGGGAAAGAGGAGAGGGGGAGGGGAGTGGGAAGGGGAGAGGGGAGTGGAGATGGGAAGTGGAGAGGGTCTGCTCATGCGCAGTAAGGGTGGTCGCGCCGCACACCACCACCACCACCGGATTGAACTCCGCCATAAGATGCTTCACATCTAAAAACCACTATGCTCAGTAATAACTTAACTGATGCAGCAAAACGTGAAGTACCGGCAGTCCATTCCTTGTGACTAAGTGACTCCATTGTTTTCATAAGACTGATTACGCAACAAGGCACTTTGTGCTTATAAGGACCCCTTAGCAACACTTAGAGAAAATAATTTCTCAAGTGGCTGAGTTGTCATTCGCGAGCTGGCTTTGCATTTCTCTGTTTAACGCTGAGCTGTTATTTTTACTCCTGTCGTAAAACAGAGCATGTGTGGTGTGCTTAAAAATACTCGTATTTTGCGCCTATTTCGGAGTGACATGCATGAATTTTCATACCGCTCAATAATCAACTCTTAAAGGAATGTATTTCCAAGTAATCAGCAAATGACTTCATCAAAAGAGTTTACTGCCTCACCATTCGACCACCGCCACCATTTTTAGAATCCGTCAAGTACGAGCGGAGTTGCAGGGATTTGCCGCAGGCTTTAAGCGCTTTCTCTCTCCTTTCGTACCAATGAGCGCGCTCACAGTTACGCAGCAAGGGATGACAATGGGGCAAGAAGCTATGTCTGTTCGTCAACGCGCGTAATGACTTTGGAGCACTTTCTCTTTTCTTCTTTTTTTCTTTGACCACGCGGCATGCTTTCAGTTTGATCGCGAACGCACTGGTGTAGTTGTTATTGTGACTAATTCAATCATCATAGAGTGCAGCGCTGGAGCGTCGCGTATCCTGCGGCGGCCGCGGTAAGTATCAGCTCACGATGCTCCAATCAGCCAATGGATGTGGACTTTTGGTTTATGGCGCGGTCATCTTGGATTATCGCATCATCTGCCGAGAGAACAGTGAGTGATTTCTAGCTGGCTTTGAAAATTATTTGTAAATTCTAGGCAGCGTGCTGCGCTGTATAATCTTTGCCTCACATGTTCTCAGGAACTTCGACTGCCGATCGGCAGCGTTTTCAGACCATGCTCAAAAAGAGTTGCAGCGCCCCTTTAACTGTTAAATACTTGAATGTTTATGTGGTGGTGGTGAGGTAGAGGATATGTTTATGACATTTCTGAGATTCATCGCACGCATGACTGAAGGGTAATTACTGGTTAAGTATAACACTTCAGTTACACGGACGTTGGCTCGAAGATGGGGGCATTCATTTACAAATAAAGAAACCATATTTGGTATGCCTCGCTACTTTGTGTCCTATATATAAACGGCCGAAAGTAGCTTTTTTTTTAGATTTCGAGGTTGTGACGCGTGCATGTGTCAACACATTCGTTGGTTTCCTCTTTCACGATTACAGTTCACTGTCGCCTAGGATGTGCAACAATGCACCATATAAACAAATCGAATAAAAGGATGTTACAATACTTTCCATTCTGCCATATTATCTGCGTGCTTAGACTTTTTATTTGTCTAATGCCCATTATATTCATTGGCTAGTATTACGTGCGAGAGTAAGGAAACAAATTATTTGAGAAATATTCCTAGACATATTCTCATGCAGCGACAAAAAGCAGATGCAAAGTACCAATATTGCTGGTCCATTATCATGAGAAGTGCAGCGTGCACACCGCCGCTTTTAGTGCTGAGAATGGGGCTGGTTCGTTGCGTGAATTTCAGTATAAGAATTGCCAAGGAAAACCAATAGCAAAAAAGGCAAACGGATAGAAAGCTGCCTTCCTGTCTACTTGCTTCCTGCGTCGGTGTGTTTCACTGGAAATCTTATAGAACCACTCAACTACACTTAAACGCTACAACGTTACCGACAAAACCGTATGTACTTCCCACCACAACACAAATCACTCAAACGGGAGAACGCTATTGCTTGGCGGCAGCTTCAGACTAATTCATTCCCCTGCTGTTACATCCTTCATCTCTTCTACCCCACACAATATCCCTCATACTGCCCCTATTGTGGACCGAAGCCAACGGTGTATGACTGTACCTGGGAATGTCCACCACCACCGGGCTGCCGCCCTATTCCTTCACCCTGACAATCCTCCTGGGAGACTGCGCTGACCAGCTCAGAGCCGCAGGAGCAGCGTCGGCTGATCCAGCAGGCACGTGTTGTGGCGCGAGCCAATGGGGCACTGAACTAAGGGCTCCACCCAACGAGGATGATCCTTGAGGCCTGCAAAAATAAAAGTTTTCTCTCTCTCTCTCTTATAAGGCACACCACTTTACCAATTATTCTGCCCTCTAGGCGGAATAATTGGTACGGTACGAAGAACTTTATTTAAAGATCCGGAGAAGTGCCACCCCTTAGGGTGACACCGCGGGCCGCTCCCACGTGGGGACAGTTAGACCTAGCCTAACCGCCGCATCGCAGGCTCTCTGGACAGCCCAAAGTTGTTGCTGATATTCCGAGCTCTTGAGGGCCGAGCTCCATTTCTGCTCTGTGAGGTCCTTATCCCCACGTAACGAGGGGCACCGCCAAAGCATGTGCTCTAAATCGCACGTTCCCCCGCAGCCAGGGCATTGTGAGCTGAAGTCACTTGGGAATAGACAGTGCATGAAAGCCAGATTCGGATAAGAATTAGTTTGAAGCATCCTAAAGGTCATCGCCTGTGGTCTCGTGAGCTTTTTGTGTGGTGGAGGAAATACTCTTCTTTCCAGATAAAAATGCTTCGTGAATTCATTAAATGTGAATAAAGTGTCTCGGAACTCTTGAACCCTGCTCTGTGACAAGGCTTCTCCTTCCACGCGGAGAGTTAGTACGCGCGCTTGGGAGTGGGCGATGTCGTTGAGGTTGGTGAGGGAGTCCAAAGTTTGACCTAGGTGTGCCGGGAACCAAATGATTGTGTGCATAGTTATGGTCCGGTTCTTAAGAACGTCATGTGCCTCTTTCGCTATGGAGCCCGAGGCAAACGCCCTGACTGCCGATCTAGAATCCGAGTAGATTTGCGTCCTGTTATCATCCAAGAGTGCCAAAGCAATAGCAACCTGCTCCGCTTTAGAAGAAGTGGTCCCAGTCAGGGAGGCCGACGAGATTATTTCACCTCTGTTATCTATTGCGACCACGGCATAGTGAGATGAGCGACCATATTGTGCCGCATCTACGAAGCAGACCGATTGAGGATCATCCTTGATCTTCTTCAGGATCGCAATCGCTCTTGCTCTACGCCTTCCCTCATTGTGCTGCGGATGCATATTGCGAGGGATCGGTGCGACAAGAATATTTTCTCTTTGCTCCTCGATGATTGGATGGCTTCTCTCCTCTGCCAGCACTGGATTGAGGCCCAGAATGGCTAAGATTCTTCTCCCTGCCAAAGAGCAGGATAGTCGAGCAAGCTGGGCTGATTCTTGTGCTTCGATGATTTCATCCAGCGTATTGTGCACACCTAATTGAGAAAGGCGTTCTGTGCTAGCCGTCATCGGAATGCCTAGCACCCTTTTGATGCTTTTCCGAATGAGGGTGTTAAGCTTCTTTTTCTCGAAGTTGTGCCAGGTGTGCATGGCCGCTACGTAGATGATGTGGCTCATGAGAAAGGCATGGAAAATCCGGAGTAAATTGTCTTCTTTCAGGCCTCCTCTTCTATTAGACACTCTAGTAATGAGTCTGATGACCATTTCCGTTTTCTTTGTAATCCTATCTAACGTAAGCCTATTGGATCCATTGGATTCGATAACCATGCCCAACATGCGTATGGACTCGACTCTAGGAATGAGGTTTCCATCACGTGTGGTTAGCCTGATATCGACATCTGCGAGTGGCTTCCATCCCCTGGGCTTGGGACCTCGTCTGATTGGTCTATAAAGGAGTAACTCGGACTTACTGGGGGAACATTTTAGTCCCGTGTTTTCCAGGTATGATTCAACCTCATTGACTGCCGATTGGAGACTCGCCTCAACATCTCCTTCACATCCCTTGGTGCACCATATAGTTATGTCATCTGCATAGATTGTGTGACTAACACCGTCTATAGCAGAGAGCTTTTCCGAGAGACCTCTCATTGCTATGTTAAACAATAGCGGTGAAACGACCGCTCCCTGCGGTGTTCCTCTAGGGCCAAGCTCGAAAGCCTCTGTTGTTAGGTCTCCAATTTTAAGTGTCGCTTTCCGCCCCTTGAGAAAGGAGCTGATGTAACCGTGAAAGGATGCGCCCAAATTGAGATCCGATATGGCATTCAGAATGTGTGCGTGAGACACGTTGTCAAAAGCTTTTTCCAAATCTAAACCCAGAATAGCCCGGACGTCTCTGGTTCGATTGTCGATTATTTGACACTTGATGAGCTTCATCGCATCCTGCGTCGACAAAGCCGGACGGAAGCCAACCATGTTGTATGGAAATAAATTGCTCTTCTCGACATGGTCCGAAATGCGTTTGTGAATGACGTGCTCTGCAACCTTCCCCACGCATGACGTGAGGGAGATGGGTCGAAGGTTTGCGAGGCCTGGGGGTTTTCCCGGCTTCGGAATGAGTATCACCGATGCGGACTTCCAGGTCTCTGGAACCAAGCCCTGCTTCCAGACCCGATTTATCTCTTCAGTGAGATACTCGATGGAGTCGTCATCCAGGTTCCTGAGAGCCCTGTTGGAAATTCCGTCCGGACCAGAGGCAGACCTTCCATTTAGGCTATGTAATACTGCCCTGACTTCGCTGGTGCTGAATGGTTCGTCAAGTGTTGGATTCGGCTCGCCCTTGTACGTAGGATAGTCCGTCGGACGCACGCTACCAACCGGAAGATATCTGTTTGCCAACTTATCCGCAATGACGCCCATGGGTTCCGACCGCTTCGCTTCATGAAGGACCTTTTCTATCGCGTGCCTCTGATTAGACTTAGAATTCGTGTCATCTAGGAGGTGTTTTAGCAAGTTCCATTTTCCTCCGACTCTCATCTGACCATCCACAGAGTTACAGAGTTCGTCCCATTGCTGCTTAGCTAGTACCTGACAATGCTCTTCAATGGTCCCGTTCAGTTCTGAAATCTTTTTTCGAAGCTTCCGATTGAGCCTCTGCCCTTTCCATCGGTCGAGGAGTGACTTTTTAGCCTCCAGAAGATGCGCCAACCGGCTGTCCATCCTGTCGACTTCGAGGTCGGTCTGGATTGACTTCGTGGCTGCCTTGACGTCCTCTTTTAATTGTTCAGACCATCGGTCCAAATCAGGAGGTGAGTGTTGGGATTGCCCACGCTTTTCTCGGAGTGTTCGAAACAGGTCCCAGTCTGTGACGGTAAAGCTTCTCAGTCTTTTCGTCTCCACAAACATGCTAGTGGCTAAGATATGGTGATCGCTGCCAAGATCTGTCAATAAGTTTGACCAGGTCATCGAATCGACATTTTTGACAAATGTAAGATCCGGCACAGAGTCTCTAGAGCACGAATTGCCAATTCTAGTTGGGAAAGCAGGATCAGTGATTAAAGTGAGGTTATGATTGGCTGCACTTTGCCATAGGTCGATGCCTTTGTGGGTATTCTGCGGATATCCCCACGCCCGATGCGGCGCATTGAAGTCCCCAGCTATGATTAGAGGGGAATTCCTTGCTTTCCTAGCCGCTCTGGCAATGGTAAACCTTCGAAATTAACCTACGTTGAGCATTACTCGTATTCATAATAAAACCCGATTGATTTGTAACCCATGCCAAGTCTTACATGCAAAAAAAAGTATAATAATACATAGCGTCATATGTCGACACAAGGATGGATGCTGGGCATGTTGGTAGTTGACGTCGAAGTTCTCAGTGCACTTTTATAAAACCTAAACTGAGAAAACACATGGACACGAACACATGGATAGTCAGGGCTTCTTCGTGTGTGTTCTCGGCTTCGGCAATGTTGGTTCTCGCTGTGCATTTTATTCTGTTGGGAGTAGAATGAATATTCAGTGTAACTCCGGCAAATCCCACGCATTCTAGGAATAGATAGATAGATAGATAGATAGATAGATAGATAGATAGATAGATAGATAGATAGATAGATAGATAGATAGATAGATAGATAGATAGATAGATAGATAGATAGATAGATAGATAGATAGATACTCCTCACATGTATCACCGTTTACTCAAAACACTTCCGCAGACCCTGCATACCGTATATTTACACGCACATTTTGGCCATGTTTGTTCGGGAGTCTTCTGTTTCATTTTTGTCTAATGTAGCGTAAAATTTCGATGGAAATCGCAGTTTGGAACATCATGGCAGAAAAGAGGTCCTACCGTAACGGGTACACTTTCGGGAGGATAAAGGGGTGTCTAACAGGGACTGTAGCGTCGAGTGACTAAATCATCAGTTAAACAGTGTGACCCAGTAGCACAAGCAGCGCCTGACCTCCATGTTAGCTGGACGTTGCCTGGCTACAATTTCATGGCTCGCAAGATTTCGGGGTTAACAAGCACACCGTCTGTATACGCTGCGCTCTAATGACGCTCAAGCGGTCTCGCATCAGGCTTCGAGGGAAGTGGGACCTCAGCAAGGTGCGAACAAAACTGAAAAAAAAAACAAGTAACGCGATACTCCTGTGTACAGTGCCGTCCCCTGTTCGCCCGTCGTCGGACGACTTGATAAATTGCTGGAGTCTACAAAATGCGCCTTGGTGGCTCGGCGACACACGAACGCTTTTGCTGCATTAAAATTTTAGTGCTTTAAAGCGACAACTTTAGAAAATCATTAAGCTATTAGCAATTCGCACTTTTCTCTAATGTTATCACCTGCCTCATATACGAAATTATTTTTGCGTAAAAAGAGAGATAAAATGGCTGCTTTAGAAATACAGTGAAACCTCGGTGATACGATCACAGCTCATACGAATTTCAGGTTGATACGAATTTATCGTTCGTCCCGGCCAAGGGCCATTGGCCTGCAAGGTAATGAAGTACGGGTGTTGCGAACCGATTTTCATCCAGCGACGTGTGATACGAACGTACGCTACTTCCCAGGTACGAAGAGGTGCTGTACAAGCTGTCGCGTAAAACGCGCCAAGCACGTGCGAGCGCGAGAACGCAACCGTGGGCATGCGCGCCGCAACGCCAGATCGTCAGAATCACGGTGTAAGGAAAACACTTTTCTTACGGTCAGAATAAACCTTCAGAAAGGCGTCACGGCCTCCGAGATTGTGTACGCTAATCTTTGAGGCTCACATGTGCCTCCGTGTGCATTCGCGTTTAGATTACAGAGGACATTAGCGCCATGCTTTTTTAACGCGTCGAGGAGGGCTTCTGTCATTGTACTGTGTTTACACGTGCCTGCCTCGTGCATCAGACATACTATGAAAGGTGGACGATGACTCAGAGAAGGCGAGGACGGTCTTGGCGAAGGAGTCAGGCCTCACAACGTCAACATGCGCGACAGTTGAGGTCGCACTTGTACGGCCGTAAATCTCCCAAAAAAGATATCCCCAACATCTCCGCCATAACAAAATCATAACACAGGACCGTGGTTCTGTAATTTTGTGGCCTTGATCCATCGCGTCACAGCGCCTCTTTTGTAGCTTTCACTGCAGTACTGCATTGTCATGCAAAAAAGCATACTAAAATTTGGGAGGGGCTACTGCTTTCGCTGTCACAACGCACCTGGTTAATTAATTAAATACGCGCGTAATCACCGTATATTTACGAGTGCTGTTATGATTGCCGACATCTAAAAACTTAACTGACAATCATTCAGGGTTCTTCCTGACGTTGCTGCGGCCCTGAAAAACAATAAATGGAAATGTACGCCAGCTTTCTTTTGTCGCACATGCTAATATTTCATGCTTTCTGGTGATACGAATTTCGAATGATACGAATATTTTTGGTGGTCCCGTGAGTGTCGTGTCACCGAGGTTCCACTGTACTCTCAGTATAACTTGGATGTTTGAAATGCAGCTCTATTTCCATTAGTGTACATTCACGCAAGCACAAAACTTAGCTCCAGTCAGTGGAATTTCTTTATTTAGCTGGTGTAATAGTTATAAATACCTCTTTATTTGCTCTCAGGGGTACGTGGTACAAACACATTGCCGCTGTATTCAATGCGCGTAGTTTTGGTTTTGTGCCTGCATTTCTTATGTAGACATTGCCGCTTGGAACTCAGCCGAAAGAAGCCCGAATAGAAGCATTTATAGTTTTTCCTAGCTCTGCTTGTACGCATGTTACTTGATCACGCATGCGAAAATATACATACCTATGTATTCAAGCTAATTCAGCGTAATGGGATGTGTCGATTAAGCAAATTAGAGCACTCACACTGATATTTCTCTATTTTGCAATACGACGGGGCAAAGTGCAGTTTAGAAGTGTTAGAAATGATGCTTTAGTCCAAAAATTATAGGAATGTGTACGAAATAACAAAAAATAGTAAATACATGTGTGAAGAAGAAGACGTGTGGCATGTCAGCAGTGTTGCCAACGCTCGCCTCGCGCTGCTGGTCGCTGGCATCTTTCTTAAAGGTGCTCTGCCCCGACTCGCTGTGCTTGTTCATGGCGCCACCACAGGAACGCACCGCCAATAAACCTCTTCTCAATGAACCTCGCGACCAATTGAGAAGAGGTTTATTGGCAGTGCGTTCGTGTGGTGACGCTCTGAAGAAACACAGCGAGTCGGGACAGAGCACCGTCCAGAAAGATGCCAGCGACCAGCAGCGCGAGGCGAGCGTTGGCGATAGTGCTGACCGGCGATGCGTCTTCTTCTTCACACATGGAATGTGTTTCAAACCCATTGATATCTATTGTAGGTTCCGGGATTCTAAACATAGTATGGAAGTTATTTTGTCTCGTACAACTCTGTTTCTTGATAATGAAAACTTCCGAATTAATCATCGTAGTTACAATTGTTATCAACGCGCACGTAATATTTCGCTACTGACACGTAGTACTTAAGAGTACGTTTACAGTCTCTCCATCGTTAAGAACAAAGAAAACATTTTTTTTCTGCGGTGATAGTTGTGTTTGAAAGCTACACTGTAGTTATACGAAGTCGGATGAGCAATTTGACAACTTAAGGGTGCTAAGGCTACATAGAGAGCCCGTTCAAAATAATAACGAAACCTTATAATAAAATTCCAGATGCGACTAGACACACTTGGCACGCTTGGTAATTGGTGTGGTACGCTAGAATACCACTTATGGTTTGTTTTATGCACGGCATGGCATCACCAGTTACAAGATTTTCTCACAACGTCTAGAGAAATGTCCGCGGACATCGCTTCTGCCCAAAGCGATCGCTACGCTGTCGTCGTTTAGTGCGAAATTGTTTCTAAATTGACTACTGAAAGTTTACCAATGAGATTAGTAAAACGTAGATAAAGAGCACTTCTTGCACGACCTATGTTACTTACTAGATGCACAAGCTACTTCATTATTTCTTTGGTGAATTATGCGCATCATCATCATCATCATCATCATTTATTAACCCTTAAGGTCCCTAAACAGGGCATTACATAACATTACATAACCTTACATAACATAACATTACATTCGTTATTACAATAACGAATTCATCTGCAGTGCTAAGCTACTCTTTTCGCAATAAGAATCATGAAATATAATTATATACAATTTCTTTGAAAGATTCATCCAGCCTCGGTGAGCAGTCAAATGTAGTTTGCAATGTGCACGTCGCTAATATATATCACTTACCCGATGCACTAGCATACACAACAGTACCCATTGAGCATACCTTGCCGACGTGCAATATATAAAAATAAGGATATTGCGTGACTGTATTTTATGATCGACACTTCTTGCGCAAAATTTCCTAGACAAAGAACCGTCCGTGTCCGCGTTGTTTCTTAGACAACGGACCGTGTCTACTTCGTCCGTTGTTAGGAAATTTTCCGCAAGACGTGTTGATAATGGTCTACCAACTAGCTCGAACGCACACCTTGTTAAGCTGTATTTTAGTACTGTTTTCATAGGGTAACAAAATCGTTATTCTTGATTATCTTAATATGTAGACTGGGCAGTGCTCATATCACTTCTTTCTCCATGGGTCACATTTGACATGCAGGAGACGGAAACACTGAAAAGAGCAGCAGCATCTCTAATGGCATTTCGCTTTGTTACACCAAAGTTATCGGTGAGCGACGTCACGCGGCCTCTACTTGAAAGAGTTATGAATAGCGAGCTTTAGTAGTAATGCACTCACTTAGCTGAAAGCTGCTCTTATTCATTCCAAATCAATGCACACACTGTTAAGCACATATTGAAAGTCAAGCGTTCTATTTGGGAGGTCGCACTGCGCCGTGTTAATTTGCTGGCTGCTTCACGACTCTCCAAAAGACTGCTTTTTTTTCGCTTTTGCCATGTTGTGCTTGCCACGGAAGCACGAAATGGCGGAAGGTGACTTCATTTACTCGGTCCTTTCGTGAAAAAACAATTCCGCCACGTTTCTATATTAAATAGTTGGCAGTGTGAACAGCAGACGTGTACAAAGCAGAAACATCTAGTGACCCAAAGCTGTTCAAGTTACTGGGAACTTAGGAAAACACTCGGAGTAAATGGGAAATCAGTTGTTCTTTCTGCATACTTCGATGCTGCTCACTCGAGCTGCGTAGGCTTGCTGCGAAACACAATGCAGACGAAATTCCTCGAGGCATTGAATGCGAAAGCGCCCATTTGCTCCTAACTTTGTATTTGATTGCCGAACAACAGTTAAGTAGAGTTTATTAAGGGTAACGCTAAGCGGAAACAAGGAAATTCCCACGTTACAAACTTCAACAACGACCCCGTTATTGTGTTCCCTGCCGGCGTTATTGTATTTCACAATTTAGTGCAGAGTATTCCCAAGACGGGACCCACGTTGCCTGTGCCTGTATTTCATAAATGCTTTTTTTTCGCCAGTATTACTTTGCGGTTACAAAAAACATTCCATTTCTCTCGCGCAGCCGTGTAAATCCTGCTAGTATGAATCGAAAATTGAGGAACATGCGGGACTAACCAAACGAGGTTACCGCTTCACTTACATTTCGGTTAAACAATGCGAGAAGTTTGGTTCCTCGCAGTAGCATAAATCAAACTTGCTTTTGCTAGAACGTTTTTTTTTTAATATTTAGGTACTTGTTTCTCTGTGATTCAATGGCTCGGTAGAAGTTTCTGAGTACTTCATTGTTCGTGATGACATCTACCTAATTAGGTTCTAGCCGATGTAAGCAGTTGTCGTTGGAAAAAAACAGGTTGCAAATGGTTGCACTCACATTTATGAGGCGTGCCTCTTTTCATGAAAGTACCATATACGTAACTTGCAACTACGCCACACCGCGGAACTCTGGGATACGATTTCGCGGCATGCGCCGCCATTACCGAGCACAGGGCAGCAGACGACACCGACTCAAGCTGTGCAGCTCTCGCATTTCCCGTCCACGCTGCACATTGTAACGGCTATTTGTGCGATATTTGGCTGCTGCACGAGAAGTGTAAGTCAATAAAAAACAGACGCATGGACGTACTGTTTGTCAAACGTGATCACAAAGCCGTGCGACCGCACGTATAAGAGCTGTCCGAGAAGCGGAGCAGATGGCTTATGCGCGCAAAAACAGGAAGGACCTCAGACGTTGCACAACGATTGTGGGGGCGGGTGTCACTTCATAACATGCAAGTTATGCTTCCGAATCTCCTCACCTTTTCGCCAAGTGTATCACCAGCGGAGTTATGCGCGAGGCCAATTTTTGTCGAGACGTGAAGCACCGAATTGAGCACAGCGATCGTGCCTTGGTTTTCGGGAGGCCCTCTTAGCTCTGCGGTGAAACGAACCCCGACTGTGCGCCAAACATATTTTTGGGCCATGGTTTTATGCAGCAGTCAGCGACGAAACCCGTGCAGTTTGAGCGTCGCAAAACGCAGGCGGCGTAGAGCGCCGCTGGGCTCGTGCGAACTTGTTTCAACCATTACGTGCGACACCACTGACGACACTGCAGGCTGCATAATGTCCTGAACGATTCTCGTTCGTCATAAGCGCAAGGTAAACGGTCAAAACACGCTCACTACGTCGAAATATCCGCGCACGGACGTAAACACAGCGCGGTCACTGAGACGTATGTGCTCGGTGATGGCGGATGGAAGACAGGAACTGACGTCACTTGCAAGTTATGTATACTCGTAAGAAGACAAAACTCGCCGCTGAAAGCAAACATGGCTTCCAGCCGCAATTGGAGCTCTTTGATTTTCATATTCTTTTCACTCCTATTCACAAAAAAGAAACTAGCAAACACAGGCATAAAAGTGGACATCAGTTTCGAATACAGCTTTGTCGCTATTTAGGTGAATCGGAACGTGAAACGTTACTTACTGGAAGATAAAAATTCACTTATTGAAACAATACACTGGAGTGCTTTGGTTATGCAAGATGTTTCGCCAAAGACGTCTCTCTTATCGTTTATGACACGAGTTGCATTAGTTACGACTACGGCATTTCTGTATAATAGACGAACTTTTCACAGTTTCTAGCTATCGTCGCAAGGCGTAAGGAAAGGTTCGGAGAAAAAAAAAATGTAATGTTTGGACTAACTCGCGCAAAGCTTGGCACAGGGAAGCACGGGCCCGTCGCCTATCATACTCCCCGTTGACAGTCACGTCTAGCTTCGAGATACGCCACTTCATCCTCGGGAATGCGCACTTTCTTAGAGCGCCCCATGACTCTCTAGGTGTATTCGTATGCTCTGCTAGCGTGCCTGAATAGCCAAGTAGTTAGAATGCTCATCTTCGCATCGAGGGTACGCAGGTTCGAATCCCGCTTCGTGAAACATTTTTTTCGGCAAGAATTCTCTCTTTCTTTCATCTTTTTTCTCTCTCTTTCGTTGATGTTCTTTCTGTCTCTCTTTCTTTTTCTTTATGCATTTCTTTCTCTCTATTTTCTCTTTCTCATTCTTTCGGTGCTACGTTTTACTCTCTCCCTTCTCCTTTCTCTCCTCCTCACCATCACATATCTCCTCCTCAAGCTCACTTCTCTTTCCCACTCCATCGCTACACTATATTATACAAGGCCACGCCGTAGTGGTTTGTAGTGGGATTTGTTCAGATTTTGTGGCACATACCCGTTCATGATGTTGATAGCTTTTGTGGCAGGGTCGGCATTGCGGCCGGCTGAAACAGATTCGCAGTGACGCAGTGGTGAAGCAATTAATGAAATAGTGACAAAGTACAATGTTATACGAAGTAAGGCTAGGAGCTCACTCATTGGCATGCGACCTGACGTAACTCAGACAAAACTGTCGTAAGGAAACGCGTCCTTGCCGCCACCGAAGCGATCTTGGTGCTGTCTATCACTTTAACTCAAAATTTTCGATGAGAACCCAACACATCATTACGCTACGGCAGGCGACCACAGCCACACAGCACCCTCGCCCCGTCCTCCTCCTATATCCATATATCCATGCGTCTTTCGCGTGCGACTGTGGCAGCCGGCTCGTTCCATCTCTGCTCGTGCCGCGTTCTTCGGCAGCGCTCCCGTGCTTTCACTCGAACGTAGAACATACGACGCGCGGGACGATTTTATCGATCTGCACTTCGTACAGAACACGGCGCCGACGGTTAAAACGCTCCTGCAGTGTCCATATGATTGCTATCCCATTAAACATTCTCCAGAAATGGGGTTTCACATACGATAGTGTGCAATTGATCGCAGTAAACACAAAACCTTTCAAAACACAGTAGAACTTTAGGCTAATTCGACTATAACTTACACTATAACACTATCAATACCAGGTTCAAGTACTCTGATCATCAGAAGGTAAGGTGAATTTTGTCAATTATCAAAGCGAATTCAGATATATTACTTTGGAATTCTGGTGCGGCGCCTTCAACTTGAGGCCATCAGCACAGTTTCGCTGCAGAGAATAAGAGAGCACGCAGGCACCCTGATTATGATGAGTGGAGGATGAGCAAGCATGCAGATGCGCGTAGCGTACTTCTTAAGAATAGTGCTATGTCATCTAAAGTGCTGTCAGTCAGTTGTAAAAAAAAAAAAAACAGAAAACAGGTAAAATAGGACATTTTTACTATAAGATTTGTGGATGCCATCTGTACAACATAATGAGCAGCTCTACCGCAGAGCAAACTGAGATAAACATATATTAGGGCGTGCTCCAGAAAATAAAACAACAGGTCGTTTTTTTCGCAGTATATGTAGTGTTGTGATGTATGTACCAAATGTACGTAACCGCAACCCCGCAGCTCATGTATCGTGATATTATGCAGCCACTTGCTCCCTACTTGGCTATGAACGTTGTATGTCTTTATTTTGTACCGTACTTATTACTGTACTTATTGGGCAGTTGATATTCTCAATCAAACATTGCCATTTCAAGGAAACAGTGTGATACCTCCTCGCTATTTCCTATCCTACAGACATTTCACGCTGTGTATGTTCCTTTCATTTACGCCTTTTTGCAGCACTGCATAATCCATCTGTAATAAATGCTCTATTTCACGACATTACCACTATAGCCATATTACGAAAGTACTCACGTTTGAAACTGATAATTGGTTTGAGTAGTCGCATAATGCAGCATTGTAATAATTATGCGGCATCTCGCTTACATAGAGACTTCCAAGAAAAGCATACGTATTTACAAGTTTGTTCAGTATTAAACACACCATATTTTAGCTCGTAACACTCAGAGCTCCGCTCATTTCACCCAAAATTAACTGCGCATGTGAGTTGCAGCGGAAGCGTAAGGCTATGCAAATTATTCTCTTTCAGGGTAGGCCTACACGTACCCAGTTAACTCCTACTAGATCATAAATACCGCTCTTGTCCCCTACCCTTCTCAACAGTTTGGCACAATTCTCTCTCCCTTCTCCACAGTGGCAGGCATCCGGCATATAAATATCCTATCTTATTTTACGGAATAACATAAGAGGGACTTCTTTCAAAGAGACCTACGTCAACCAAAGCTAATCAGATTATGCCGGGAATATATTCAATGTTCGCGTCCGCGCAGACAAACGCGCACACACACACACACACACACACACACACACACACACACACACACACACACACACACACACACACACACACACACACACACACACACACACACACACACACACACACACACACACACACACACACACACACACACACAAATATTCTAGCTGCTTCAAATAATGATCGATTGGATTGGGTATAACAGAAACACGAATGGGACAAAGCGGTGCTGCAGGCTCGTAATGAGCTCATTCTTAAACATACACCTAAAGTGGGGATGATACATCTCGCTTGCGTTAATATGGTATGCAACATAAAGACACACCGTAAAATGAAAATGGTAGAGTTTACTGGTTATACATAAAATAGCTGAACCTGGCTTTTACCAAATGTGAATAATAGAACAGTGAATCGAATTGCCCTGCTAAGTACCCACGGGACGAAGGTGCCATCAATGCATGTACGGGCACACAATGGCGCGATGGAATGGTGAGTTATGTTTTAGGGGCGAAACACCTTAGGGTCTAGGCTTGTCCGTTGTGTGGTGTCCGTGCTCACGGCACATCCCCGTGTAAAATCCCCTAATAATGTTTGACAATAGACTTATATCAATCATAATTGCGACAGAACAATATAAAACATCTAGAAGCACAAACCCTTTATACTAGTCGGGGATTTCAACGTAGACATTATGGATTTTAAAACCTAGCTTTGTCGCTGACACTCACTGTCCGCTGTCATGGTGGTTAGAAAACCGCTGCTATAGTGGAAACATATCTGTGTATGTGAATGAATATAGGTTTAAAATAGACAAACAAGAATCATAATTGTGACAAAATAATATAAACAACTACAAGCACAAACGCCTTATACTTGTCGGCGACGTCAACGAATATAATATGGACCTTAGGACCGAGCTTTGTCGTCGACTCCTTATGTCACTTTATGTTACTCAATTTACATTCTATGGGGCAACGCTCGGTAACACATGTGAGTCAAAAGGAAGGTTGAAGAGTACACTAATAGCAATAATATTTGTGACAGAACAATATCAAACTCCTACAAGCAGAAACCCTTCATCCAGGTCGGCGATTACAACGTAGACATTACGGACATTAGGACCTACTTTTGCCCACTCGTCATCATACGGGTTTGTGCCACTGCGCGGTATATTTCACACAGTGGCAAATCATGAACTGGTATGTGCCACAGAAATCGGGTAAATTCGACTACACAGAACATCCACTAAAAAGGAAGAACAGTTAGCCCAACAAATGGCTGCGAAGCGACGGAAGCGAGGCGAAGACCCCGATTACGTACAGCGAGATAATACAAGGTAACGGAAAAGGCAATTTCGCCGGAAGTACGTTTATAGCCACATGTTCGTCCACATTATGGCTAGTGTTTTCTCAAGTCACCTCGTCTAAGAGCGTCTCAACGTTGCAATATGTAGCACGAATGTCGTCCGCTCGTGCAAGGGCAAGGACAGGCAAGGATGAGTGGATGTCGCGTCGCGTCGTCTGCTCGAGTTACCGGCGGCGCGGCGACGCGCCACTGCAGGTTGCAAGAATTCTCCGCGACAGGCTCTAGCGACTGCACCGAGTGGAAAGGAGGACAACGGAAAGGGTAGGGCAGCGCTTCTGCGGCTCACGTCCCAGGCATAGGCGTTGGTACAAACAAGACGCTTCAACCTATCTTCCAAGGTTGTATGCTAAGAGTGCAAAGCCACTGGTTTTCGTTGATTTTTTCCTAATTTGGCAACATTCCTGAAGCACTAAACGGCTTCGCGTTCAGCAGTGTGCGTGATTAGCCACGTGGCGCCAGCGCTGTTTGTTCAACAAACATTGACTCTTCCACACTCCCGGAATTTCTTAAAGACGCCAGCACGAACGCTCGAGGGCTTCTGGAACCCACAAGCAAACTTATTTAAGCAGTAACTCCGCTAACACAGCTGGCGCTGGTGCATACGACGTGCCATGTGTATGCCATGGGTCTCGCCTGCGGAGCACGTTTCTGATGTTTTACTACCGCGCGCTCGTGAAAGTTCCTAAGGTAAACCTACGCTCTGAACTGTTAGCTCTACTCCGCAGAGGCAGTGGCGGGTAGAATCAGCACGCGTGGCTGGAATAGGTTTTAGGTGCTATTACAACGGCCGTGCTAAAGGACTCGGCGAAAGTTTGATAGCTCGCATAATAACATCGAATGCGTTCGCCTGATGCGTGCAACGAACGCATCGGCCTTCCGTCCGACTAGGCCTTGACGTCTGCAGAAGTGGAGACTGGTAGGGTTCTCACAAGGGGATAGTGTGGCGCTTCTGCATTATTACGTAGAGCGCTGCGAAAAACCGCAGAAGGCGAGACGGCGTAACAAGCTCACGTCGGAGGAAAAAAAAAAGAAAAGAAAAAAAAACAAGCAAAAACGTCTGTGCGCGTAACAGTGGCCGTTTCAAATTATGCTAGAGTGCCTACCTCAAGTACAGTTGTTCAATGCCCCCTACGCCATAATTTTTCCTTTTGCGAATCAGCGAAGGACCCACTACGCGTCCGTAAGGCAACACGCGAACCAACGCAGCTACTGATATTGCAATACAGAAAAAGTTTTACACAAACTTCTCTAACAAAAATATAAAGAGTTACAATAAAGCTTACAAAATAAAGAATGCAACAAGCATTTTAAACAGAACTCAAAGCATAGTAATGGTGCAACAATATACACTTTACGACAAGTCACCAATGGTGGATCGGCGTTTACATTTCCGTCATTGTGGACATCAGATCGGTATGTTTTTCGTAACCTGACGTTATCCCTTTCACAAATGACCGATATGTGGTATGTGGGAAACAGGTTCTTCCAAGTGGCAACTTTAGGTAACACTTTGTGGAAGCTCACCCCCCCTCCCCACTCCCGCCTCCCGCTCCCACCATCTTCACTGTAACGGCCCTTGTGGGAGTGAATTTCGTTACTGCGGCCCGCTAGCAACGGGGAGCTTGAGACCCCTGGTGCAGATATATATGGGTTGCGCAAGAAGCTTCAAAGAAGTTTAAACTGCGTCACAGGCAGGTATTCGCAACACAAGCTTGTCGTTATCTCTCGCTTCCATTATCGTTTCATGCCCTTACAACAATTATAGATAACATAAACGATCATCAAACTATACTCCGGGACAACTTTCCGTGGCAATGAATGGAAAGCTACAGAGCCACAATGCACGTATCTTACCGCTAATGAATGTAGTCCCAGAATTGCATGGGTATTTTCTGCGTGAGATATACAAAATACCCCTTCATTTTCTACATGTAGCTTTTTGAGACGGAACGCAGCGCACACAAGCGAGATATTTGTATTTCTTTCACTTTATACGTTGTCACTTTGTGTTTTCGCGTGCTTGAAAAAGTCGCGCCTTTTACTCGTACCTTAGACGCTAAGCAGCCTTTGCGTCGAAATGCAACGCTAGTCATCACTTTCCACGACGTTACGAGACTCGCGCCAAACCGGACTACTTCGCGTAGCGGTACATGTGCAGACGCTCCGTCCCCGTAGCTTTCCCTTCATTGCCACAGAAAGACATCGATGGGCACCCTACAATGGAAGTTTCGTGAGCGTCTCGTTTGCTTCCTATCCCTAGCGGCCGATATCAGCAATACATAGCCGATAAGTGCAGTTAAATGGTAGCTACATAGCACCCTAAGGTCAGCGCGCGTACGTGCCTATAATCTTGGCTGGTGAATGTGGGCCATAAGGTGGGTTGCGTCTCTGTTTTAGGGGCGAAGCTCCTTAAGGCGGCACCCGCTCGTCCCTCGTAGTCGTAGCCGTAGTCCGTAACCAGTCTTACGCTTTGACCTCCAAGGTGGTGCCGGTGGGAGATTTTTCCTGTGCGTTGTTGAACAATAAAAAATTCGCAGCGGTAGCTAAAAGCCGACTTCTTCTGTCTCTCATTCCCATTAGCAGCCATTCTTTACCTCCAAGGTAGTGCCTGGTGAGATTTCTCCTGTGCGTGATTAATCAATAACAATTTTGTTCAAAACGCTGTTGATTGATGAAATAAACCAACGAAAGACGCCAGATGTTTTGTAAAAGCAAAACGGAAGAACGCCAGATGTTTCTAAAGCAAGAGGAAAAGACGCCAGCTGCTTAACGAAAGACGCCAGATGTTTTCTAAAGCAATGGTTTTCTAAACAATGAAAATTCACAGCGTGCATGTAAAATTAAAGTGAGCTGCAAGTCGTCATAACTCATCGAACCTTTAGTATAAACGCGCCCTATCTCACGTCGGTGATGATGTACTGGGCAGAATTCACGGAAGATTCACGGTTTACCGATGAACCTCCGCAGCTTCGCTCACTCATCATCATTCACTCCGTGGATATGCTGTGATTTTTTTCGTGATATTAGTGCTACTAAAACCCCTCTACCTTCAGAAAGTAGATGGGTTTCAAGAGCAACCGCTCCACAGCGCTCTTGTATTTATGTAATAATTGGCAGCGACCATTTCATCAGCTCATTCTGAGGCGTATATGCATAGATTCTGGGTATCTTGGAATAAAGCGCGAGATTAAAGTTAGATGAGATAATCATTAAGCCTTTGTTTATAGCTTGACTAAGCAAAGCTGATGAGATCTGCAGATGAGACCCTAAGCCTAACCCTGAGCAACAAGGGGGATCTGAAGCATAGATTTCGTAAAGCCTGCCTACTTGCACTTGGCTCCATTGGCGGTCAGACTATCACGCAGACTATCAGAGACGCTTTACCACTCTGCTGTAGTACTAGTACATAGTACCGTACGTACTATTCCTTTGCAAGCGAATTTCTTACAAGTTATATGACGAAGACGAACTAACATCAACTCCCCCTACGCGCAACCATGGTGGGATGCGAAAGGGGGGTGCACATCGAGTTTCCGTTTCTCTTATGTGACTTATGAGACGAATGCTGTAGAGGCGTTTAAAATACCGCTTGCCGACGCTGATCTTTATGTTCGGCTTCCCGAGCCTTCCTCTGCTCCGCGGCGGTAGCTCTGCCGCTGCAACTAGCGCCGACGTTGACGTTGTCCATGGCGTTTCGCACACCGTTCCACAGAGAGAAAATGACGGAAGCACAGCGAACGCACGCTTTCGCAGCCTCGAGATTCGCTTGCCGGCGTTGCCGTTTACATTCAGCTTCGCGAGCGTTCATAGCACCATTGCGAAGGGGAGTGCAACGGAAGGGAGCGCGAGCCGCATTATATACGAGCGCACAGCTGTGGCGGAGAGAGAGAAACGGAAGAGGAGAATAGAATCGGAGGCAGCGCTCACGCCATCTCCTCTACCCCACCTCTTGCACTCAAGCAAGAAGAGGGCGAGAGTTGCGGTATGCGCTGTATGCGTGCGGACGCCGCAGAACGGACACTGCCCCGAGCATAAGATGCATACGCATCTAAAAGCTGAAAAATCAAAGAGGTGTCGACAGCAGCAACGCGAATACAGTCAGCGAAGGGAAAACCATGCCCAAACGGACAATCAGTCAAAAGAGCATTAGTCCGAGGATGGATATCCGCAGCTGCAATATCGCACGCTAGGGGAAATATCGGAGCGGTGTCTACAGCAGAAACGCGAATTCGTATGTTGCGCCTCCAAAAGATTTATTCCCGCATATCTCGTTTCGTTTCCTTTTACAGCGAAGCTGTATATGGCGAGGCGAAACGAAAATCCGTCTGTCCTCATGTTGCTAGGAACTTCTCCATTGGCTGCGCCGTCAGAGACGTCGTTCTCTACATCGTACTCAAGTGCGCGCTCCATTGTCTGCGCCGTCAGTGACGTCGTTCATTCCGTCGCGGTCGTTCCGCCGAGCTCGCGCGCAGCAGTTTCAACTTACAGCTTCAACGTGGGCAGGCCACAGGTCATACGAGCTCCCGAACAGCGTACAACTTTCTAAGAACAGCGCCGACAGCAGAACCGTGAGAGAACTCGTGTTCGTTGAGCCGATGCTGCAGTCCGGGCACAAGTACAGACCCGGGTGCCCAAGCGCAAGCAGCAACTGCGTACCGAGGATCCGGTAGCCTGCCTAGCCGCGCTAAATCTTGAAGCGGAACGCAAGCGGCAGTGGCGGGTGGATACTGCTAACCCTGACGCCGAGCTTGTTCGAGAGATGGAACGCAAGCGACAAAGGCGAGCTGAGGAGGCGGCGGTGCAGGCCGAGCAGCGTTATCGAGGCAGTGGCGGGATCGCGTTCGCCGGGGCCAACACCCGCTTTCGGCGGGAGTTTCTCCAGCGGCACTTTGGCTCCGCCGGCATTAAGCCACTGCTAAACGCCGGGGCCACACGTTTCAGCTTCGCTAATTAATCATCTCTAAGGAGAGCTTGGGCGGCGATATATATATTAGATGCGACGCATCTTATAGCGGAGTTCATACCAGTGGTGGTGGTGGTGTGCGGCGTGACCACCCTTACTGCGCATGCGCATACCTCATCACACACCTCCTCTCCACTTCCCATCACCACTCCTCCTCTCGACTCCTTCTCTCCACTTACCCCTCTCCACTCAACCTATCCCATCCCCCTCGCCACTTCCCCTGTCCCCATTCCGCCTCTCTACTTTCGATCTACCCCTCTCCCCTCCCCTCTCCACTTCCCTTCTCCCTTCCCCCTCTCCCCTATTCCTCTGAAACGCGGGCTATACTTGCCGAAATTCTCTCCTGCGCAACGCCGCGATAAGTGCCAGCGCATCCGCGTCCCCACCCCCTCTCTCTCCTCTCGTTGAGCACATTTAAACGGCATCATTCTAGGCATTTTCATTATTTTGCACTGGTTCGCTTAAACGATGAAAAGGAAAATTATTTTCCTCTTGCAATAACTTATATTTATGTTGTCAAGTACAGCTATTTAAAATGAGGAACAACTCTGCAAGATAACCAGCTCGAACACGAATGCGGTTCAGTGTGACTTATGTGTGTCCATAAGAGTTTGACTTCATCAACAGTGACGGTTGCGATACGTTGCCTTGAACGCCCGAATTTAACTCGGCGAAGTCGTCTACATAGTACCACAGAATACGTGAAAGTAAACCAACTCGCTCACACCGCTATTCTTGTGAGTCTGTCTGTCTGTCTGTCTGTCTGTCTGTATGTATGTATGTATGTATGTATGTATGTATGTATGTATGTATGTATGTATGTATGTATGTATGTATGTATGTATGTATGTATGTATGTATGTATGTGGCAGTGTTCTCAGCTCTCAACGATTGCAAAAAGAGATGTTGGGAGCGAGGAGTTACGGAGTCCCCGCTATCGGACGCGCCTCGCTTGCGTGCCATGTGGTATAACGCCGGAGCGCTCCTCGCATATTTGGCTGTCCGCGCTCTACGACAACACCACGCGGAAGCAGTGTTGGATATTTCTGCTAATAGTGTCGAAACGGGGACGTTTTTACTGTAAAAATAATGAAGCACCGAAAAATAAAGCACCGTATTGTTTGGAGGGGTTACCTATTTACAAAATACGTACAGTCAGAGCACGATGCAGGCGGTCGCCGCGATGCGGCATCGCCCAACAAGCTTCTTGTGTGAAATGCAGACACTTCCTTTGAGAGGGCGAATCATGTGGCATACGCTCTTACAGTGGTAGTGGGTATAACAAAACGGGGCACATTAGAATGAAGCCCCAGTCGAGCTATCACTCCGCCGCAGCATTTCACCATATGATTTATAACTGTATACACAAGTAACCGTTGTTGCGTGAACATCATTAAAGCTTTTCAAAAATGACGTCTTAAACACTATTGATATTGGCCGCCACGGCGGCTTGTGTGCACGGCCAGGATGGACGGATGGATGGATGGATGGATTCATAACTTTATTGAAAGTCCTGTGGTGCACTACCCAGCCCGGTGTCAGGGAGATTTGTTTTTTTTTCCTTTATAATTCTTGCATTTGTCATTATCAGTATTTGTCAAGTGACATCGTGCTCTATGTTTATGGCCATGCTCATAGAGAAATTTCCAGCAGCTTCTTTTTTTTTTGTTCCAGTACATTCATTTTTTTTAGCTAGGACCAAACATGAGCGTATGTCGTGCCTTCTTTTTTAATATGATTCCTACTGCTCCCTTTTTTTCCAGTGAAGTAGCCTGTATCTATAGTATGAAAGCGTGCATAGACCACGTGTGCTTCGCGACTACTGTTAGAAGGAGGAGTATGCGAATCGAAGGATGTTTTTTCGCTCCATACCACGGCACACCTGTAAGCAGTGGCGCATGCTTGTGCGGGGTATGAGCCGTGTCCGTGTTCACTCGGTAAACAGGTCGGGAATTAGTCTGTTCCGCTGATCCGAGCATTGCTTACGACTTGCGGCCTCCTTCGATTGCTGTGGTCGATATGGTGTCCTGCTTTTCCTTCGCTTCTTCTCCACAGCCTGGTTGCATCAGACGCTCACAAGATCTGATTATCTTGTGGGATACTACTGACAGGACTTTTCTGATCAGATTTCATGCTTCATCTGTTTGTAGGATCTGCCACCAGTTATTGATCCCGGAAGCGAAGCCTCATGTCTAAGGCAGCCGCGTTGCCGAGGTCGATCATGGAACTTGTTTTGTGCAGAAGCTACACGAATTTCTCAGCGCTCGCTTATATGTTGCCCTAATACCTTGACACCATCAGTACTGTTCCTCGTTATCGTATTTTAACAAACGGCATCCATGCTGCGTGAATGTGTTAGTGTAAAATCTTATGTCATATGCCTCCGTGCACAATTTCGACATGTTGCTGCTATCAGAGAAAATTTGAGAGAAACCCAATGATTTCAATGTTGAGACGGTTGTGGAAATAGCAGAGAACACACGGCGACAAAAATATTTACGTATTCTGACTTTAGTTATGACCTGTAGATAAAAAAGTTGTTTCTTTCTCCTGTTTCTTGCCAACCTTCGTGGACAAAAAGAGAAAACGCAGAGGCGCATATAAACGCTCTTGAGCGTGATATATTTGTAGAATCTAGCTCTCCCAGGAATTGGACATTTAGCAGAAAAACAAAGAGGAAATTGTGCTTGTAATAATATTCTGAACATATATAAAATGTGCGAATTGGTGCAACAACCAAGAAAAATATTATTACAGTAAGCATGCACAGATAACGATGTAGTAAAAGTGCGGACACCATAGACGGGACATTTTATGTCTTCGTATACTGACAGTGCGATTCCCATTGCAATAATTACGAAGTTGCAAGAGGAGTCGTCTCCTGTGGTATGTGTACTCAAAATTGAGCTTTTTTTTACAGATATTTCAGTTTGGTGGGCAAACGAATAATTTACAACTTTTTATGCTATACATTTTCTCCATGTTGTTTTTTTTGTTTTCTCGGACCTTCATAATTGTAATTTCATCATCATCAGCCTAACGGCGCCCACTGCAGGGCAAAGGCCTCTCACATGTTCCTCCAATCAACCCGGTCCTGTGCTTGCTGCGACCACGTTTACCCGCGAACTACTCAATCTCATCTATCCACCTAACTTACTGTCTCCCCCTCGCGCCTTTGCCTTCTTTTTTAATTCAGTCTGTTACTCTTAATGACCAATGTTCGGTTATCATGCCTACGCGTTACGTGCCCTGCCCATGTCCATTTATTCTTCTTGATTTCGACTAAGCTGTCATTAACGCTCGTTTGTCCCCTGACCTACTCTGCTAACTTGTCCCTTAAGATCACACCTATCATTCAATAAAATTGCTATTTACGCGAAGTTATGTATTTTCTGCTATAAGATATTAGAAGGAATTAGAAGCAGATATTAGAAGGAAGCGTACTCAATTCATACAGCGCCGCAACACAAGAAAGGTTGTTGTGGTGGATATTACGTCTACAAGTTTTCCAATAAGCCACTGAGAATGTTCGCCCGTTGGAACAACGTGACCCAAATCTGAAAGAAATGTAGGTCCAAAACCAACTACGAGGTTGCCTCAGCGGATGAATTAAAGAAAGCGAAAGCCGACACAGACATGAAAATATCAGGAGCAACTATTCTGTTCATGAAAGATACAGCAACGTGCCTCACTTGTAGCACATAATCCGTCGATGTAAATGACGCTAGCGCTTTAAGAAGACAAAGCTTTAAGGAATGATGTATAACAGCGCTACTCTTCGCTATTTCTGCAATATTTTAAGCTTTACTATATCAGTACTATTCCACTCATGGCATGCGTTTCTTGTCATCATAAATATTTTGTTGCATGTTGAGGCCCACATTGTTTACTTTTAATTATGAACATTCCTACAACCCCAAAATGCATTGGCCTTGTTTCGAATACTCAGGACTAAAGTTTGTGCTAAAGATATTTTCTTTGCATCGGTCTTCGACCTAATATAGGAGTATATTGGCCGTGTTTAGCTAGCAGTGGAGAAAAAGAGCTGTGAAAATGGGTGCTGCGTAAATCGTATCAATCTCAAAGGCTCAAGTCACACACAACTGAAGTTTCTACTGCAGGGTCATTTGCAGAACGGGAGTCGCCAGCTTGCTTTATATGCGTTTCTAATAATAGAATGTGCAGTGGTATAACTTCTTAGTATACAAGCAAGAACATTGTCAACTACAGAATATTCTTTAAAAGTACGTCGTTAATTAGGTGAAGGTATATTTAGACGTAACGTGTATGTGTATTTTTATGAAAGGCAAGAAGGCAACAGTGGAAGCCATTGCCTCCGTACCGTAGAAATATAGCTACATAGCATTCCAGGTATTGTGTGTGCTCTTCACGCCTGCATAGTTCAGCCTGAGACATGCACCCAGAGAAACGCAGCTGCTGGTGTACTCGCGGAAGAGCACCGAACCGCGACTGTGAATGAGTTTGCGTGAATCAGGCTTCTCTCGACGGGCCCGCTCCCAGAATAATACGGCAAGACACTGTTCCTTGGGAAAGGAAGAGAAATCTTGCACCAAACACACCTGCCCTTAGGGCTATGCACTACCCTTCGAGCCGTGGGAGCTATGCCTAGCTTCCAGCAATTACGCCGATGCGTGGTCCTCTAGTCGACAGCCGTGAACGCAGTCAAACGCGAAACAAGCTGGAGGGAGTGATACTTGGCGTAACACGGTTCAGTGAAAGCAGAGCGAAATACAGAGTGCCGCGGTAGCCGGCATTCTTATCTATAGTGTTTGCATATAGTGCTTTTCATAGAAGGTGCAGAAAGGATGACAGTGGGTAACATTGTAGCTTGGTAGTGTGGTCCCACCACATAACCGCGGTCCGGAACCGCGGTCCGGAAGTACCTCTCGCTTTCATGATTGCATACACTTTAATATATGCGTGCACTGTCGCAATAAGCATCCGTGTTCTCTAGCTTTTATTTTCGCTGATTCAATGTGTCATCAGAGTGCACTGCAGACCACGCTCCTCATTCACGGAAACATTGGGCGCAGCAGCTCTTCCAAAATGAAAATTAGAGGATATGCTGGCACTGGTCACACCATTACCGCAGGTAAAAAGCCAATGGAAGAGGACACTTATTAATAAGAAGCTTTCTTATTACCGACCTAGCTTGTTTCATGTCACAATGCAATCAATTAGGATGTGTCTATTTATTTCAAAGCAATCTCTGTTTAGATAAATGTTTCGTGCAATCTGCATTGCTCCTTTTATTAAAACGGTGCGGCGGCAATTGTTAACTATTGCACTGTATCGTGCTCATGAGATATGCAGAACTCATTATGTATCTTATACAAGTCAATGTCTATTGAATACATTATACTGCATCGACACAGTTTCTTCTTTTGAGATGCCTGCGTGTTTCTGCCAGTCGTTCGACTGACTGACGCATCTGAGAAGGACTTGGCCAGCCGCGCAGCTAACACCGCATATCATCATCATCACCATCATCATTTACATAAAATTGCATCACAGATACAAAACGAAAATGGGTACAGCTCTTCTCGCCACTTCTAGGAAATATGTAATATAATATTATTAATATATTGAAGCCTTGCCTTACTATAGCTGTCAGATAACTTCATGGACTTTTTACCACGTGTACCGGGACATTTCTTAAGAGAGCATTCACGCGAGTTGAATGTACAAATGATAACAGTAATAAATAACTACATAATTAAGGAGCCTGATAAAGTTTCGGTGTTAGAATCGCTAAGTGAAGTGCACTAAAAAATCCTGTTATACGGAGCGCTGCAGGCTTCTTCATAGTTTAAGGCAGTTAACGTCCCCTCTATGTCTATATTTTGTAAGCAGCAGGACAAGACATATATTGTCTGAGTCATGGGACTACCAGAGCATCCATTTTACCAACGCCTCCTCTATTTTTGCAATGCCAGTGCAAACGGTCTCTCATCAATTGGAGGCTTCGGTACGCCTTAGTTCAAGGAGTTTCCGCGGTCCGACGCCACATAAACGGTACGGCTGCTTGGGTCACACGTACGTCTGAGCGCTCAACGGTGCTGCTGGGGAAGAAGCGCCGGACCTTTTTATATCATGCGTCTGTCAGATTTGTTCCTTCGTACTCGTTCCTTCGTGGCTCGAGGCAAAACCGCCACTCTGTGCAGCGCTCGTGGGGCGCATAATAAAGTCCTCCCATGCGTCGCAGTGACGCGTCCCGTTGATAGCGCGCATAGCACTACGAAAGGAGACGCGACATCTGAAAACACCACGCCTTTTTGTGAGCCAGCGTGACAACCTACATAGTAATCATGAGGGAGCAAGACGCCGCTCTGCGGATAAAAAGCCCTCCCAACATGAATAAAAAAATAACTCCTAATCCGTTTGTGAGGTGCCACCTAAAGGGTACTCTCCCCCTAAAATGCAAAGCACGTGTGAACACTAGCCGACGGATAATAGCAGGAAAGGACCATCTGGCTGGGGCATTGGAGGCATCTGGCTGCTATTGAAAAAAATAGAGGAGGCGCTGGTTTTACAAACAGAGGGGTGCTCGGGAGCTACCTGTTCAAATATCGGCCGTCAAGAAATATAAAGTAATCAGTAATGTTGGAGCAGGGAACTCTAAGAAAGAGACTGCACGAAAGAGCTTGGTGCTAGTCAGGGACAGCAGATTTCTTTATCTGTTCTAAATGAAATAACCAAACCTGCAAGCATTAGTGACTCAACCAGGAGTGGGCCAACATGCATGCAATAAACGCAATGTAGGCGCTTGTAAAAAAGGAACCAGTGTAACGTGCCACAAAACCCTGCACAGTAATCGCTTGTGCCTCAAAATCAAATCTTATTTAAGTTCGGGTATGTTCCCGTAAAGGGATAGAAAATAATCGTTCGTGTAATCACTTTCCCGATTCACCTTCTTTACTTGCCTACGAAGCTGACCAACGTGGGATCGCATGGAACAAACTGGCGCATGCAGAATTGACGCTCACATCCCGGTCTCTCCCCTGTGATGGTGTGCAACAATAAAGCTAAACTGATATTTTGATATTTAGTAGGGACGGAACCCTATTGCAAAACCCAGCGCCACTGGGTACCAGCGTCCAGTGCCATGCCTGATTATGGGCCCAGCGTCGCGCTGGATACTGGGCCGCTGGAGCGGCGTTTTACTGGGAGGCGCTGGGTACTCAAGCGCAAAACGGCTCTACAGCGTTAAAACGGCGATGCCTACGTGCCCTACATCAATATCTTAGTAAAGAAAGTCATATAGAAAGCATTAACGCAATAAAAAAAGCCGTATGAAAAGAAGCTCCGCTACGAGGATTCGAACTCGCCACCTCTTTTTCTCCAAGCAAGTACTCTACCACTGCGCCACGCTGAAACATGTCGACCACTCTGTAAAAGGGCTAGTCAATGCAGTAAGAAAGCGTTTCGTTTCATATTTTGATGTCGCGTATTCAAGGAAAACATGATCTTCCTTTCCAAATTAAGCTTGCTTCTTTATTACACACACACAAAGGGTTGCCGGCAACGAATTAAATGCCCAAAATGGGAAGAGCGCTAATTTTCTTTAGGAATTCCCGTCTTAACACCGAAAAATATCAAATGGATAGAGGAGCAAGGTACAGTTTGACGGCTGTTACTGCCGATTGTTAATAGCCATTTCTCACCCTTGCTAATGATGAACATGTACAGAAGCTTTATGATGACTCGTTCGATAAACACGTGCCTACACGAATTCATACTGACTAGTTTACTCGCGCGAGCGACGATATTACTGCGGCCGGGCGTGCCTGTATTCTGATTTGCACTTATATCATTACCTACAACTATAAAACAGCTCAGCAAAAACAAATACAATTTGTTGAAAAATGATGCCGGTGTGTTAGTTCATTAACGCGTACCAGTTGACAGGTATGTGTTCTGACGTGTGAGTCAGAGAAGTACCCGCGAGTGTGACCGGCTGCTTTCGATGAGCCTGCGTTCGTTGCTGAAAGCGCGTCGCATCGATGGTCATCGCTCCTTGTGCGGACAGCGTACACAAGAAAAAATGGTTAATTTAGGTTAACGGTTGTCCAGACTATACTTTACAGTAATTTTTACACGTTGGAATTGCGTGTGCTTAAACCGAGAAGCGCCGGTGCCATGTAGACGGACTCGGCCGGTACGCTAGGCCTAACGCTCTGGGAGTCGCACTGGGTAGGACCGATCTCGGCGCATATGAGTTGCGATGGTTGAAGTTTCTGCATTTTGGCCTCGGAACATTTTTAACTGTTACCTAAGGTATAGCTGAAGTAAGTGGAAGTGCAAGAATTGCCCGACATGCGTTTCCGATGGGGCGATATCGAACGACGGCTGTTTTTCTGGCCTCCGTTGGGAGGGATCGCGAAGCCAGAGCTCATTTACTTCTTGCCAACTGCACGGAGATGTAACGATTTGCTCTGTATGTTCAGACCGACGCCTCCAGACATATAAACGTTACAATATGAAGTCATTACGGCAACACATCACGGATGCAAAACTGGTATATATGCGCGGCATGCACAAAAGGTGTATTCATTGCGGTTACATGCTCCGCAAAAATTAACGACGTTATTGACACTGCATGAATACAAAATTCGGCAGATCCCACGCAGTGTGGGAATCGATGTAATGCGAAGCAGCCAGCAAAGAACTGCATACATCGCCTTGTTTGTCTTTGAGCCAAATGAAATCATTCATGCCATGGAATCTAGTCCACCATATATCGCATGTTTGCCATGCACGCATGCATGCACAATCTAGTGTACACCATGCCAATGAAACGCATATTCTGGTATATAAATGCACAACCTGTCGCTTATGTTCCCCAGTTGAAAAACCCACCAGAGTGTGTCTGGCGTGTTCTGGTGTGTTTTGGTGTTAACACCAGAACACACTGGTGTGTTCTGGTGGATACACCAGCCTGGTGGGATGTGTTCTGGTGGGAAAACCGACCCATCGTGGTGTGTTCTGGTTGGACGTGTTCTGGCGGGATGTGTTCTGGTGTGAAAATCGACCCAGTGTGGTGTGTCCTGTTGGGAACGCAGACCCAGTGTGGTGTGTTCTGGTGGAACGTGTTCTAGTGGGGTGCAAACCTAGTGTGGTGTGTTCTGGTGGGAAATGCAGTCATTCACCTAACCTTTTGCACTTAGTATTATCAAGTATGCAGTCACAAACTTGGGCATGTAAACGTTATCCTATTAAAATAAAATTTCACTAAACGCAATGAACGATCAACAGTATGAAACGCTATTATCTTCACCCGGCCCTGCTATCACACTAGCACCAAAGTGAAATTGTAATATTAAAAAAGAGAGCAGGAGACCTTGCCATCTACGCAAAGAACAAAACATATGTTCCATTCCATACACAAGAGGATGCCACTGATCGACTGTATACGGTTCTGTGCCGTGCAGACAAACTATGGAATTGTGAGCTCTGATGTCACAACTGGTGTACAGGTTAAATTAGGTCAGCTTTACGCCTGCATATGTGCAGTACAGAAAATATTTGTGTTAGACGCTTTTTGAGTACCTTGTAGATCTCTAGCATGCCTTTCACTAATTTATCTAGCTATTTACCTAAATAAATATTTATGTATATATATATATATATATATATACATATATATATGCACACACAAAATTAGAAACCTCACGGTACACGGTACAAGACACCATGGTAAGAGAACTGCATAGACTTCATGCACACTCATGCATTGCAAAGCTGACAGTAGTTGATGGGGAACCCATAAAAAGACAAAGAAAGCGAGAAAGCGATGTCACATTTGCATTTATTCAACACATCAGCACAGAACAAGTTTTTGTACTTCTAATTGCACTATATAGACATGGTGAACTGCAGTAGGCATACATGCATGTACATCAATGTCCAATAAAAAAAGAATGCAAAATAATCAAAGTAACAGGGCTATACGTTTGAAAATTTCAGCAATCCCAGAACGTTGTGCCATAAAGTGCTTGATTATATCTGCTATAAAATTTTGAAATTATGCTGTACTCGCATAGGAACATTGGAAATGAAAAGCACATTTGAAATGGAAAGCCAAAAACCAGCTTGTAAACCCACTAAAAATTATGAGATATTGTTCTTATGGCCTCTGTCCTTAAAAGAGTAGACCCCAAAGAAGGAAGGGCGCAACAAGCCAGCTGCCAGTATTGGACATATCACTTCTCAATGAGGCAACCAAGCACAGAAATATAAGTTCACTGACAGCTAGGCAAAAATAGCATCAGCAAATACCATCAAAAGAATGTTTCACATGTTTGTTGTTAAGGAACGGTTGCAACTGTAGTTTGTTTTCTGCATATGCATATTTTTCCTGCAAAATGCCAATACTACACATGTCATACGACAAGGCGGTTAGACAAGCAAGGTGAAGTTGAGGTTTATTTCGGGAAAAAAGCAAAACAAAGAAAGGTACAATTTGCCTAGGGGACCGTCGAAAAGCTATAAAAGCCTGACAAGGCGCCTCCCCCTGAAAGCCTAAAATCCCACCAAAATGACAAAATGCTCAGTGTAAAAAATTAACAGTCAATAATGAAATAAGCATAAATTAGTTGCTACGTGCAGGTCACATGTGTATAAGAAAACAAATAGATGAGTGAGTTGGCCCAGGCAATGACATCAGTAAGGCATATATGTGACCAACAAATGAAACAAAGTTTGAGAAAATAAACAAACATGAATGTGACATTACATGACGAAATGTAATATTTCAATGCATAAGGTTTCAGAAATTAAAAAAACAAAGAAAACAAATACTTTAGAGATTACAAAACAATGATTATGATGATGGTGAATATGTTTATGTAGATAGCATAAGTGTGCGCACAGGAGGGCAGGCTGCCCCCCCCCCCCTATTCACCTAAGAGGGGGGGGTGCAAAGTCAGCCCCATACATTGACATAATAGGCAGGGGGGCGCTGCCAATCGGGGGGGGGAGGGCAATGTCAGCGCCATACATTGACATAATTGGGAGGGGGGTGCTGCGACGAACCTTCACCCCCCTGAAGGGGAACCCTGCGCACGCCTATGGTAGATAGTAAGTGTGACTGAATCTTCCTTTTAAAAATCCTGTATGAGTCTATATTGTCAATCAGAGTACAGTAGACTCTCATTTAACGGAACCTGAAGGGACCAGCAAACTGTGTTCCGTTTAACAGGAGTTCCGTTTACTGAGAGCGGTGCAGGGCTGCAGAATTCAAGCACGAAACCAATCATACCACAGGCAGTTGTTCCATTTAAGCAGCAATTCCGTTTAAGAAATTTCCGTTTACTGAGAGTCTACTGTAGTTACATTCGGGTGTCAGATCAAGGTTAAACGACAAATATTTCTGCAATATTCTCTGCCTTACTATAACATGCTCACCGATGAAAGAAAGAAAAGGAAAACTGTACATTCTAACCTATCATATCAACTGTTGGACAAGGTGCACCATATGAACTTTTGGAGAAACACGTCTCGTACAGTAGAAAAATATGGCACACATCTTTTAGTCACCTTCGAAAAGATTCGGCATTTTTGCTACAATGAATGTTCCCCCTCGATTTACAAGAACACACGGTGAAGCCACGCTGCTTTCATGCAGCAAACACTGCCCTACATGTGCTGGTGGATGCTCGATACTGTACATGAAGGGTAAAAAATACTGCTGACAGATAATTTCCTGGCATAACAATAATATGATCTGAGCAGCTGCACCATACAGTATGGAAACCTCTTGAACAAACCTCTTTAACAATCTCTGAGCAATAAATGCCTCAGACTCCTCGACAGTTTCCTTGAGCAGCATGAAGAGGCTTTTAGAAAGCGGCATGAAATGCCTGATGTATCTTGATGGCAGAATGTCATCGAGACATGGGATGCTGTAATGCAAAAGCCACAATTCTCATTCGGTTGCCTTCCAAAAGGCCCTTTCTGAAACTACAGAGGGCTGCAAGAACATCAAGTGTTGCTGTCCTCACGTGACTTAGACCTACGTCACACTGTGTTTACACATAACCACCAGCTCGATATGAACACCACAAATGTTTTTTTTTATGGAAGTGGCATTGAAAATGTACTAATTGCATTCCGAGCAACCCCAATAAACTTGTTAGTGTTCTTGACACCGATTTTATTAAGCGCAAAAATACAAAAAACTTCTAAAATCTGAGTCAGTACTCCATCACCAATATCTCACATAATTGGTGCTTGACAAGGAACCTTCTGATCTTGCACCTTCAAATATGAGCTATCAGTGGTTGTAATCCAGTAAGCACATTTTTATTGAATTACGACTCACACAAGAACAAGCTTGCAATCTACTTACAGAGAGGCCAGGAAGCATTACTGCTGAATTTCTTGCCACACAATCAGAGAGGTCAGCATCTGGGTTGTCGACTTCAACATCTTCAGGAACCTCTTGACTACATTCCGAATTACCATGGACCTTGCTGACTGTTATAGGAAATTCATCCTGCAGATATGGTTCATCTTCGAGCCCGACATTGTCCTCAGTAAGCTCATCTGAACTTGCCTGCATAGAAAAGATAGAGACAAAACAGAAGTGAGACGATATTCAGGAGTTATGCATTCATGTTCGTAAATCAAGTATAAAAGCCACATAAGCAATTTTGTGAAAAAAGCAATAAGCGACACGATAGAGTTAGCTCTCGCCTAGAAGTTGAATCACACGAGAGTGACAGCTGTTCAATGCTGCCAGTATGAAGGCAGCAAATATGCACCAATGCTGGCATGACATGTGCTCTAGCAATTTAAGCATATTTGTTTTTTTTTGGCCGTTCGCTCCTTCCGTGTGACAACCAGTAGTATGTTACTGATGTACTATTCCAGCTTGGTGCTACTGACTGGTTTCTCAGAAATTCTGGGCAATGAGGGACGTATTATAGATTTCTCCAATTGAGCAATCTAGCAAGAGAAATGAGTGATCTGGTCACGTGACCATCCATTTCGTTGCTTGTCACTGTGACATGCCAAGTAGCACCAATGGAATTTAGGCTTCTAGCACTCGCAATATGACGAGAGGTATGAAACTGGCAATGCTTACAGCAAAGTGGTGCAAGCATAAAGAGATCACAGATGCTGCAATACTGGATAAGTCATAGGAATCATTCATGGTTCTGGCAAGAAAAGCGTATTAATGAATCTTATCTGCTCCAGTTTAATCTCATTACCACCGTCCTTTCGACAGCAGCTCAGCATTTTTAATAACAGGCAAGACTGAATCAAATGGTTGAAACGGGATTTGTAAATGGGATAGCTTTATGGATGTGAAGATGTACACAGTAGCCCAAACTGAAACAATACAGGCCAGGAATCTTTCTTCCTGTCTCTGCTTGCACTACCAAGCACTACTTCATTCATTTCATTGAATGAGGTACATTTACTCAATGTGGATGCAATGTGGTTTGTATTGTAGCCTCTGCATAGCACTAGTGCGTTAATGTTTTATGAAGACAGGCAGTAACTGATTTCCTTCGTGGAAATGTGTGCCTCATTTCTTTTGTCACAAACTGCAAGTACATGGGACATTCCTAACGCACCTTGACAACATTTGGGTCCTAGATTTGCTGTTCATAAATAACTGTTCCACTCGGGCACTTTTGAAAGGCCATGCAGTCGATGGCCGTCAAAAAGCCACAACTCTATCGACTCAGTGCACTTGTCACGCTGCTGCTACATGGCAGTTTTGAACGACCGTTGAGGGTTTGAGGCTTTTCTGGAACAGATAGTGTGGCACTGTGGATCTTTATTTTCATTTTCATGTCACCGAAAGTTCAACAATATAAATCCTCATAAAGGCACAAATGTGTCTGTCACTTTTGTTTAAACGATTCAATCAACTGTTTATACGTAGTTTTGAATGCATATTTAGTATACCTACTGACAGCCCCCTAAGCATTGTTCCCCACCAACCCAACCACTCCCTCCCCTCTTACATATACAGGCACCTACCACCCCGCCCCCGTGTTGTTTTAGCAACCTCCTCCGCCTCCTCCTGCCCCCCCCCCCCGTCATTTCGAAGTTATGGGTAAAACACTGCTAAAAACACTGCTGGCACCGCGCGCCCCGCTTCTACATCGATGTGAAACAGTTACAAAGTTAAACGAGGATTGCATCGCCCCGCGGTGGAAAGCTGTGATATCAGTCATTTACAGCGAAAGAAGCTCTTGCCTCAGATAAGCACGAACAGAGCGGCTGCATGTGCGAATTGATATTGATAACGCCGGGCTCTCAGAGTCATTTCAAGATATCACAACTTACCTGTGAAGCATTTAGAGCAGCAGACGATTCTTTCTTCTGGCTCCACACAATCTGTAGGGGAACTTTGACGATGTAGTCGGTTCTAAATAGAACCGAAAGCGCCGTTTCTGAGGCGGGACCGACCACCACGACGGGGCCATGGGTGCGCGGGGGCCCAGGGCCCAGGGTCGTCACTTCAACAGCTGCGCTGTAGTGAAAGAACTACGATCTACAATCATCACATTGTAATTCACCACGTCGTACACACGCCGTTGTTAAACCCCACCAACAAGATGCTTTGGTGGCAAAGTCGGTTAGCACTCAGCGCGGCAGTTTGCGGTGTTGAACGTCGTGGGTTTGAAACCGCGCAATGTAGCTTTTTTTTGGTGTTTTCGTTTCTAGCTTTGAAACATTGCGTCAAGATTAACGTGACTTCTCCGAAGGAACCGTAACTTTACTTTTTAAAAGAAAATCAAGCGGAAGGCTGCTGCAGCAGTACACTGTAGCTGCAACCGTACTCAAGACGCGATACATTGTTTCATTGCATCGCATATGAATGGGACGCTGACATGACATTTCCGACCACTGATTTATTACGTTGAGAACGCACTCTAGCTATAAACACTTGAAAAAATAGCGACAATCCTCAGAACTACACTATACTCAGAACGCCGTTGATATAGCATGTTTTATAGAAACAGTTTCGGTTTCGATCGAAACCGGGACTGGCAGTATAAAAGTTGTGATAATATAATAAATTATCAGCAGCGATTTGAGGTTTGCGATCACTTTATTTGTGAATTAGAGCTCCTAAACGTTCAACTAAAGCAACAAAGTTAATGGTTGAAGAAGATATCATACCACTACGCCTTTAGTTAGCGGCAAAACATTCATTTTGACGCCACTGCTAGCAACACTGGCATTGTTTTTTTTTATTCCGTCGAGGATTTTCCGTGCGTGAACGATCGCCCGCTTGTGAAAAGTTAGTGCGACGCAGTGTTTCGTTATAGTTTCGTCTACGTAAGATACCACTTTCACAAGAACAAAAAGGTTATAAGTGCGAAGAGCGTGCCGTGCGGTGGTTTAACTGCAAGGACGTTGACGACTTCACCCCTGGGGATGTCTTCAGTGCTTACTGGGAGCGGCGATGAGAAGACCAAAGTCGGCTCTACGACACCGTGCTTCTGCATATGACAGGTGATGTAAAATTCATTACATGGGGCACACATTCTGTGCGTATGTTTAAAATCTCTTCTTGCACGTGCGGAGTCGAAGAGCTTAAACTTCAATCTGGCTGCGCATGTTCAACTTTTTTCCCCCACACTCGCCTTTGTGCTGAACCACGCCGTTATAACTCCATCCCAGGCAGCACAGCACATTGGTCCAATATTGTTTATACGTTGGCAAACGATGGCCCAATGATGGCCCATACAAACCACTATAAAACCAATGTTGGCAAGCCATCCTACAAGGATGCCAATAATGGTCCATCTTCGCCAGCCAACATACAATATTGGTCGTGCCATTCTTTGAGGTTGGCAACAACGGTCCGTGGTTGCCGATGTACATACAATATTGGCAGAACCAGGCCGTACGGATGGCAATATTGGGCCAGCTTATCCGTTGGTAAAACGATATTGGTTAAGTAATGGCAGTAGATCGGATATATTGTCCAGTCAATCTGACTGGTTAAACAATATTGGACGACCAGTGCTACGCGCCGGACAATATTGTCCAGACTTACACGTTGTCACTCCAATGTCTTAAACACTGGCAAGCATATGCATGATATATCGGCAAGAATGTTTTTTTTTCCTTTTACCATCACTGAGTGAAGGTTAGCCCGAATCGAGCCACCACCTGCGCATGCACGCTAATATGAAAATCACTTTATCCGGCATCCAGCGCACCTCAAAGAAGATTTCCGGTTACTTATCACATTGCTTTATTCTACAAATATTCTACAAAAGCCCCGCGTTACACGGCGGCGAAGGCATCACGCCGTCCAACTGGGAGGCTGCACGTTTTTACTAGCCCCGGACTCGAGAACAGCTATGGGCCGTCCAACGGGCCCGCGACGCAAAAGAGACTTGGTATTTCTGTTCCGACGTGGGAGCGGCCCGGTCGAGTCCTAATCCGAAACGTGCTCTGAACCCATTCCTTATTACGTATAACAACGCGATTGTAGATGACGACCCCGCATTTCTGAAAGCCAGCGGCCGTTTCGGCCGTCCGCGAGTGCCGTTTTCGCTCCGTTGCATCGCATATTTGCGGCGCTTCGCGCTCGGCGCGTTCCGAGGTTCGTCCGAATTAACCCGGTTGCGCCCCAATATGACCGAATTAACGAGAGTTCGGTGCCATTAAACAATAAACATGCTTGGCGGGACCAGAGAACACGTTGTAATTGTCTGATTTTCCGAAATAATGATTGTGGAACTAACGAGCTTTTACTGTATAAATATGGCAAAAACAGTCCATTGCTGTCAGTCAACAAACAAAACTGGAAATTCCATTCTATAAGAAAGGGAACAATGGCGCACACAGGGTCTTGATTTTTAAGTTGGCATTTAGTGTGGCACAAAATATGTCCTAAACAGTTGGACAAAATTTGTTTTAGAGATGTTGAGCAATGTAAAATAAGTACCAAGTTTTCAAGTGAGTTTCGCGCTGCTGGAAATACATCTATGAGAAAGGAAACACAACACAACATCTCACTTTGCAATGCTTGTTAAAAGTTAATTGTGTGATACAGCCAGCGTACACAACGCAACTGTATAAAAAAAAACCCTGCCTTTACATTGATTGAAGCTATAGAATTCTAGTCTGCTTCGCAATGGGCCTCTGCGCTGGTGCGCCTTAAGCGCACGCGCACTGAAATTTTTCTGACGGCTTTATTAGCGGCGAACAATCAAAACATTTCATGTCACTTCAACCACACCACGTATTTTTGTGTTTGCTACACGACTGGTTGGATTACAGGGTTGTAACTTCTTTGTGTGCGTGCTACAGCGACGTGCTGTCCAAGACTACAGTATCGCCAGCGGAATCTCCAGATGAGCGATGAGTTATGTTTGCACTCTCAACGCTTCACGCAACCAGACGTGTTCACTTCCAACAAATGTTCTCGGTGGTCGGGAGGCCGGAGAAGCAGCGCGACGCCATGTTTTGCTCAAGAATTTTACGTCCTCTCCTCCGGCAGTTGCGCGGGGGTGGCTGGTCATAAAACACTTGTCACTTGACGGCTGCTCCGCCCACGACGGTTCAAACGTGGCTCCGGGGTTTCAATGCCTTAGAAAACGAGAGGGTGGGGTGTGAGGAGATCGCGGGAGACGACGGCACCTCGGAAGATGCGTACGCGTTTCGGCCCCTTCTGGCCGGCGGCTATTCTTCGTCAGTCAGTGGTGGTTACTTTCCCTCGTTCGGGCTCCAAGCATCGGCGGGCGCCGCGCGCGCGCCCCTCAGTATTCAGTCAAGAGTCATCGAGAAAAAACGAAGTCGGATATCGAGACAGGATGCCGCGATTCTATGGATACGGAGATTCGACGACGATGCCACAGTGAGAAGGCAGCTGTCCTGTTCTTCATCGGACTTGATTGTTTTGACTTTTTAAGAGCGATCCGCAGATAAGCGCCGATGTGTCTTGACAGATCGCAAACTTTCCGCCGGATTTTTGTGTACGTATCGCGTTCAGTAAGTCCTTTCGTTCCTTAGTCGCATGTTACTTTCCGTGTTTTTCGTACGTGAAATATGTGCTGCGTTTATTAACGTATACATTACCGCGTACTTTCTCTAAAACTGTTACTTTGTGAATACCCATGTGGTGGGCTTTGCTGTGCGCGTCGAAGCAGGTTAGTTAAGTCCTCGCCCTTAGCGATGTTTCAGCATTTGCGTTCGTTGTTTTCTTCTTTTATCGCGTTGTCGTGCGCCAGCTAAATATCCGTTTTTGATTTGGCCTTCGCCGCTCGTTTCGCGCAAAGAAATGATGGATCTGTAACACACAAATTTTCATTAGTTTTGAAGTTGTTGCAGTCTTTCAAGCTCTTGCCGCAGTTACCTTTTAATTAACAAATAGGCTATGAACATTGCGGTAGTTCAAGATGGTTATAGATTTCATCTGTGTCGAATGTCTGTTCGCATGTAGATGTTCATTTATTTCATTTTGCATTACGCTTCGCTTTTCACTCATTTCCTTTTGAACCTTCGGTGAACTGACAACTTAAATAAGCGCTAACAGGGAGGCTGTGTGTGTTTGTGAGTGGTCCCGTTTCCGCGATTTCTAATATAAGAGCGTTATTCAAGGTAATTAGTGTAGGTTCTGTGCAAGCGGTCAGCAGAACAAAGCGTGAAATGCGAAATTATTTTCAATACTTGCAGTATCTTTGCCATATGTATACATGCAGAATAAAGTTGTGTGTACTCTCAGCTTTTCTACGCTGATTATCCCTGCTGCTTGCCAAAAAGCAAAAGCGTGGGCAACATGCATTTATTTACGTGCACAAAAATCTACCTCATGTTAAACTACACATTCAGTGAAAAATGTCGTAAAGATGTTGACATAGCCAACAAAAAGGCTGGCAAGAACCAGTGTGAAACGCTGAAAAAGAAAGAACGATGGTGCAGCCAACGATAAAGGCTGGCAAAAAATTAACATTCTAGCTGCCAATGTTTATACAATGTTGGCGATACGTACGACGGACAATGTTGGCTACAGCCATCCTTGCCATTATTGGCGATATGTTGGACGGACAATGTTGGCTCCAGCCATCCTTGCCATTATTGGAAAATCATTGGCATCCAATATTGGACCAATGCACACTTAGGTGTAGCAAACCCCCAAAAGCCAACGCAGGACCAATATTTCTGCCAATGTTTACCAACGTTGTTCCGAGATTGGTCCAATGCCGGCGTGCTGCCTGGGATGTCATGTCCCAGCGCTGGCCGACCGCTATCTACATGAAGCCTATTTACTATTCTGTAGTATACGCCGAGCTGCCGTCGCCGCGTGAGTGTGTACCAGCGAATGCTATGCTTTGCACAGTGTTGAAATCCTGAGTTAGGGCAATATTATAGATTTAACGTTAATTGCTACCGCGGAACCGTGATTTGCACAGATTTTTTTAAAATCCACGATGTGAATCTGTGATAGTATACAGGTGACTACCGCAGTTCTTTGCCACGTGGTATTTTCGAAATGCATGGATCTAGACGGGTGTGAGCAAGTGATGCTCTCTTATGCGCTGCAGCATAGTGCTCAGGCTTCAGGAAGAGGTCGAAACAAGCGTGCGGCCTGCGAAGCTCGAAGCTTACCAGCTTATACATTTTTTTAGCGAAATCTTTGTCAACATGGCATTACACCCATCTTCACTAACCAGAGGTCGTGCTCTTGAATTCGTGTATTCTTCATGATGCTGGTTGTATTGCTGTGAGGCCTTGCTCAGTGCTTTAAGATTGGTCTTCAGGACATAGCTTGACGGTGGTCCTGGTGGAAGCTTTCCCACATGTATTTATGCAAATGTGTGCTAATCATCATAATTACTTTCTTATAAGTGTGACTTAATTGTAATATTGCACTACTGCTAGTTGGAATCATAAGTGTATAAACAAAATTGTTTATTTTTCTGTCACATAGTGCTTGGTACCCATTGCATGTTTGCATAGTTTTGTGTGACTGTGTTGGCTTGTATTGTCAACTGACTTATTTATCGATTATGACGTGTCACTTTTATTCACAGTCCAAACAAGAAATGGACCAATGTTTCAATGCATACGGAACAAAAAAAAAGATACGCCGACCAGCCCAAACAAACATTAATGACGTCTCGGCTTTCAGCACGCAAGCCTTGATCGCAATGAATGCATCACCAGAAGTGCTTCGTTTAAATGGGCTTGAGTAATCACTGCAAAGGCTGTGCGTAGATGGGGTTTCGATTTCCGTCGTTAAGATTACCTCTCTTGCAAATGGTCTGTATGATAAGTGATTCTGTACGTCACCGAGATGCTGCCATGTTTTCTATTGTGACGATTTTTGCGTTGGTCCAATCAATCTTGTGGTCATTCATCACGGCGTGTTCAGCTAAAGCGTTGTTGTGGACGCTCTTATTTTTTGTCACGAGCGTGCTGCTGCAGACACTTCTTGTATTTTCCTGCCTCTCCGATGTAAACACTCTTGCAGTCTGCCAAGGTATCTAGTAAACTACACTGGGGAATTGCTCCCTGGGCAGGCGGTCCTTCACTCTTACAAGTTGATGGCGCATCTTTTTGGGTGAAATGTGTGCCACATACATGTCATACTCACGTCGGACATGTGCCAAACATTCGCTTGTTGCAGAAATATGCGTTGCAGGGGCTCGCTTCGTAGACGCGGGGGCCAGCAGGGAGGAGGTGCGTCAAGGTGTCATTGTCATGACAGCTGAATTTCACCTCTGTGCACTCCGCTTTCAACAAGAGGGCTGTTGTCAGCACGCTGCTACAGCGTGCCAAAAGATTGGGCTCAAAGCCACATGATGCAGGCATGGCAAAGGTACAGGATGACCTCGCTCATTGTGGATACCCTAGGCACTTTACCAGTGCAATAGACTGTCAACTGTCATGACGGGTACACACTTACGTGCCTGCTTCCTGCTGGCCCCCTCCTCTACGAAGCAAGCCCCCGTACCGTATATTTCTTGAACAAACGAATGTTTGGCACATGTCCTACGTGAGTATGACATGTATGTGGCACAGATTCCACCCGAAAGTTCGTGCCATCAACTTATGAGAGTGAAGGATCACCTGCCCAGGGAGCGTTTCCCCAGTGTAGTTTTACTAGGTACCTTGAGCAGACTGCAAGGGTGTTCACATCTGAGTCAGGAAACTGCAAGAAGCGTATGCAACAGTATGCCTGTGATGTAAATAATGCAAGCATTCGCAACAAAGCTTCAGCAGAACACGCCATGATGAATGACTACAAGATTGATTGGACCAACGCAAGAATCGTCACAGCAGAAAAAGTGACAGCATCTTGGCTACGTATGGAATCGTTTATCATGCAGACCACTTCTAAAAGAGGCATGGCAAAGGTACGGGATAACCTTAACAACAGAAATCTAAACGTGATCAATGCGAGGTCTTTGCAGCAATTTCTCAAACCTATTCAAATGAACCGCCTCTGCTGATGCATTCATTGTCAACAAGGCTTCCATGCTCAAAGCCGAAACGTGATAAACGTTTGTTTGGTCTGGTCGGCATCTCTTTTTGTTTCAAATGTACGGTGCCGGTCACACGGGATTCCTTCACGCTGCCGACTTCCATGTCAACACAAAGAGTGCAGAAACCGCAACAGAAGGTGACGTAATGGGAAAGCTGTATATCTTCTTTTGCTTCGAAAGCTTTTCAGATACAGCGCCCTAGCATCCTTGGTTCTTACATAACTCATATTATGTGTAGCATCTGGAATACTGTACTCTATGTCAATAGTTTCTTGCTGCACTGGGGAAGCCGCAGGATTCATTTGCGGACAGAAATACCAAATCTTCCTAAATATGCATTAATTTATGCCATGTCGTCAGCTCAACGTCTGCTTGCCATGTTGTCTGTGCCTCCTATGTGCTTAGTGAATTGACCCAGCAAATATTTGGCATTTTAACCATAAACTGTGTTTACATGAACGTGGCAGTAGGGCCTTGCTTCACATGTACATTTTCTCAGCAGTTTCCTGCAGCTTCCTTAGATTTTAAGTAAGGACAAACACTTTGCACACAAGCGTAAAAAGACATGGAAACACATGAGCATAAAGGTATGTGCTAGCGCAATTACATGTCGTGACACCAGGTGCCCTCTTTTTCACAGGGCTCTAAAATGCACTTTGGCAGATGCCTGGCAGTCTCATAACGTCTTGCATTCGCCTTCACAACTTGATGCCTTTCATGTCCTGCACAACAGGATTGCTTTTCTTCAAAATCAGTCACATTTGTGCGCCATGAATGGGAAGCATGGAGTGATGTTTTGTCTTCTGTATCTGGACCCATGTGGATGGCGCCAGCCAAGAATGGCAAAAATAAGGGAAACCTGTGCCACTCACACAATATTTCATCCATGTGAATTACAAACTTTTAAGCATTTTTTAATTAGCAGTTATCGTCTACTAGTGAAGTGTTGCCAGCTGAAGTGTGTAAGCTTCTCCATGTCTTGACACCACCCCCCTTCATGTGCTTCTTGTGTCACTGATCATGGACACCTAATTTTCAGATGCTGTCACCATTGCCAAATTTTACGAAACATTAAGATCACAGTGGCGCATCCCAGTTGAGAAAGGTTTGAGGGCTTTCACAGCAGGTGCCATGCCACTTTGAGGCTGTGTTGTTGCCATGCTGAATGATTCTTTAAAGTACTCACATTTGACTACTGAAACCTCATATTAATTTCAGAGTTCATTGAAAGTGGCATGGTTGAGATGTCCGCCAAGAACCGAATCCTGGTTAGGGAACGAGAGCGCGATGCGAACACTGCCCGATTACACTGTGGCGCCCAAGACTTGAAGGCGAAGGTCAAGCGTTCTCCAAGTGTTTTTAAGCATTGTTGGTAGGGTGAGATAGTAAACAGATATTAATAAGAAAATCCTAATAAATTAGGTTGCTTTGCAGAAACTGTGTGGGAACAGAGCTAAGTCATTTTCTGAATACCCATGCAGGCCACTTGCCACTTCGTTGCAAAGGAGACTACTAAGGAGGCGTTTCTGGATGACACGGCCTGTTCGAGCCTTCCATTATGGGATGAATAGTTATTCCCATCATTAGAGCCTTCACCAAACGAGATTAGAGGTGTGTACTGCTTTCTTTTTTCGCTCTAAGTATTATTCCAACCTGTAGTTATAGTACCAACGAAGGTTAGTAGGCACTTAACGTTCGTTACATATATGGTGCGAGCGACGCAGTGAATGTATCTCATTTTCCCAAATGCCGATTACACTTTCTAGTGCACTCTTTAAATATCAGAACCTCACACTGTACTCGTCTACAGTGTCGATGGACGTTGATTACAAATGCATCTGTGAATCATAGACCGCTCCTGCACTTCATGGGCAACCAAGTTGTATTTTTTTTTTCATTTATGCCGTAAGGCGCACTGGCGCCAAAAAAATAAATAAAAGCTAGGTGACGCTCTTGAGCCGCTCAGCTGGTCCAGCAGTGGGACAGATGGAAATCGTCGGGAGGCCGTCGCAACTAAACACTGAAGTGCGTTATTGAATTGCGCAGTAACATGTTGCACCTTACCAAATTCACTGTGTCGAAGTCCTGGCATGGCGCAAGCAGAAAGCTACAGCACGAGGCCCGTGCGCTCGTCGCAGCGGCTGCTGCGGCATACACACTTTTCCCATAAGCGCTTGCGCGTCAGTTGGTGGCGCTCGTGTGCTTGAAAAAAGTCTATTGCTTTTAAAGGCCATAGTGGCTAAGCGCAATTGGCAAGCACAAGAGTGTTCATAACACCAAATGCTCCACTGGAAAGGTATCTCTTGCAATTCAATACGTCACGTTCATATCAGTACATAAAAAGTAATCGTTGAATAAATGTGAATTCAGTGTTCCGGCACATGCTGCTCATGATAGTACGTCGTATACAACACAATAATGCATGCCGATACCGTCGTGCTGTACCCTCGTACTATGCCACTAAACTGCTACATCTGATATGCATCCACATGGTAATACCTGCGCTGACATTTCATGTGTAGAGATACATGCAGGGTTGTTCAGATATATGCAGTATTTATGATTTAAGAATGCGGTTGTACGTTCTTTTCGAGTCATGCTCCCACGGCGCCAATGAGCAGCGGGCGACTAAACAGCCGACTTGCTCGACGCTTGCACACATTTCCCATAGTGCCTGCAAGGCATTCTGGGATTGCTTGAAAAGGTCTATTGAGCAGCTGTGAAAAATTCATTCAGTGGTCTTCCTGTATCATAACAGCGCTATTTTTTTCTGTGTTCATTTGTAGGTGCCATGGGTCCTCGAACAGTAACATATATAAATGGGTGCAGACATCCTATCCTATTGCATGCTTTCACACTAATGCAGCAGCTTGGTCTTGAAGTAGTGCGTGTGTGCAGCTGTGGTAAAATTTTGTTTTGGTTACAGTTCAGTACCACTAATGATGTGCATATTCGCTGCTCCGACCACTTATGTCACAAGCGGTCTATGCTGTAATGTCTCTGCCAAAGTGGTCATCTTTAACAGTATGCGGCACAGTGCAAAGTTATTGAATATAAATTTGATGTAGAGGTGGTTGAATTCATTCAAAGCTCACTGTCGTGCTTTTTTTTTATCTCACTTGCCTCAGTCTAGCAAGAGCTTGTGTATCCATGGCAGCTACAGAATCTTAACAAATGTTTGGAACATAGGTGCAACACTGAGCAAACATTGGCATCATTTTCTGAACAGTTGCTGACGCTGCAAAATATTTTCTTTGTGCTCTTACATTTACAGGTACAATAATAACTTTTCTAACTTACTAAACGGTGGAGCCTGAATTCTAACAGTTTAGCATTTGTTGATTTTACTCCATGAACAGGTTCAGCACAGTGTTGCTACGGCAGCAACAACTGCGCCTTCTACTGACTCTGCTGCCACCTCATATCCTGCAGCCAGACCAACTAAATGTGCTGCCTCTTCTGGTCCTGCAGCCTTAGCAGTCACATTGCCTTCTGCCTCTGATGCTGACATGTCGCAGTGTTCGTTCAGCAAAGATGAACAGCTAAGATAATCAAGGATCCACAAGGAGTATTATAGGTGCGTAGCCTATCATGATAATAACTAGTAACAAGAGTGCTTATTTGGGCCAGTCTATACATGTCCATAAGAAATGAGAAACAGCATGAACCACAGGATGACAGGACAGAGATGAACTAAGCGCTGTTCTGTTCGGACTACGTTTACAGTGCAAGTATGTCAGTGCTAAGTCCATATCTATGCTTTTGTCTTGTGGTTCGCGCTGTTGCTTGTTTTCTTTGAGCTAGTAACAAGATGTGGACTTGAGGTAGTCGGTAAATAGCTGCGTGCGAAGGCATAGGATGTGTTTGCGTCTTGTTTCTTTTGCAATAACTAGTCTTGTGCCGAGTTTCAGCTTACCTAACCAAGCAACAATGAATGTGTGGGTGCAGAGTATGTTAATTGCCAGTTCTTGCACAGTCAGTCTGCAAGTGGCTTGATAATCACGTTGTCTCGACAAAAACCTAAAAAATAATGCTGCTGTGGTAAGAGCGACAACAATGCAAAAAAAATTGTAAGAGGTGCTGGTAGTTACCTTTGCTCGCTAGTGCTGCATGAGTTATGCTGATAATCTGTGCCCAGCCTTTACCGAAAGGTATACTTCAGCTTTCAGAAGCTGAACTTACTTTTCGAGGATGGCTTATCTTTCTATTCAAAAGGAACATCATGTGAGCTACTGCATTCACAGTGCGTGCGGCGATCTGGGTCAACACAAGCTAGATTGTGTTGCCACTGTAGTCATCATTCACCGTGGTCATGAAGCGATACAATGCTGAATTGTAGCTTAAAATCTGTGCGGAGGCTTTGATACTCATTCGGTAACTGATCAGCACTTGCTGGAATGAGGGCATTGTGTGTGTGAGGGCACATTCAAAGTGCAGCTGCAGCACGGCACCCTGAAATATTTCTTAATCCACAGGAGCTTCTGCCACGCTTGTGACATAGCGTGAACATTACAAGGAGTCGAAATGAAATTACTGCTCGCCGCAACCGATGCAGACAAACCGCATTGTTGCTGTTGACGCGCTCATTATAGTGATTACTCTTTGTGAATGCATGCGGGCAATGGGTACCGAATAAGAATGAAGCTACTGTTTGCCAGAAGAGATGATACTATTTACGCATTCGTAGACGGTCATTGCTCAATTTTGAAGACGCGCAGTCAGTACATACAACAGGCATCAAAAATTTTCAGGTGGTGGCCTTAGAACCTTCAAGCAACCCCTGTAAATCCCTTGCTGGGCCAGTGAACACAGTCCATCATGTTTTCTTTCGTGTATTTTGCCAATTATGAAAGCTGTGCTTGTGTTTTTCAAACTTTAACTCTTTCCCAATTACTTTTATAGATAGCAATTCTGAGAGCCCATTCTCACTTCTTAGCAAAAGAAACGCATTTTTTTCCTGTTTAAAAGCTGGCTAAGAAATGGCGAGGCCTTTACCGATACTGAGTGCATCACTTTGCAGTTTTTATCATTTATGCGCTCTTTGACAACTTTCAATTGCACAAGCCATTTTGATAATAATTTTCTCACAGCACTTGAAGCACAAAAATCTGAGAATATATATACATAATGGGACTGCTTATTTTGACTGTTGACTAATATGTATGTTGCATTCAGTGTTCACCAAACACTGAAATGTGCAGTGTGATAAACTAATACCCTTGTCACACGGGTAAGCTTAACCGCTGTTATCCCCAACTGCAGTTAACGGACGTAACCACAGTTACCGTAAACCAGACAGAGGCGCTGTCACACGTTTGCAGCGCTTCCAAGCGTTCTTTAGTTCATACATGGCTGCGTTCGTGCAACACCGCTATTACACCGCCTTGTACAGGGCTTCACGCTCGATTACAGACGCGGCAGCAGCGTGTTTTGATGCGCGTCTATCAAATAGCGCGAAGCCCTGTTCAATGAACGAACGCTGCTGTGTATCAATCTCGTGAAATGCACACGATATTTTTGCAGCACGGACAAACTGGTACCTCAAAGCCGGTAATTTATCTTCCCAAATGCGTATCAACACCTCCATCGTCGCAACGGTCCAGTTGACACGCTTGATATTTCGCTGGAAGCCGAGCTAGAGTGACCTAGAATAGGGGGAGTGTCCAAAGCGCCGCGCGAATACATGGGAGGAGCGAGGGGCCTTTTGCGGTGAACTCCCGCGCCGCGGCGCTGCCGTGCCGGACCCGTGGGCTTTCTCCGCGGCGGAAGCCGCGTGAAAGCGGTGAGCGTCTGCTACGCGCGTGATATTTCGGCGGCTATTAGCTAAAGTTGCGGAAATTTGGGCAATATTTAATACTGCGTCACTGCAATATAATACTGCAGCGACTCATCACACAGAGCACGCGTTTGTTAGTTTGTGTGTTGTGAAACGGGGATTTTGTATATATCCTTTCAGTTTTTTCAGGTTTGTCACCGCATTGGTCCACACTTCCGTGGCTGTTTGAGGAACGCATCCTGCGCGCACTTCATCGTGAGAAAAGGCGCTTAACTTATTTTCGTGTGGAATGACGAACGTAAACTTGCTGCAGGAGAAAATAAACTGAAGATAACCAGGAGAACGTAGCACATATGCACGTATGCTCATGCATGCTAACGCGTTTGCACCCTTCATATCCTATCTTTTCTTTCGTGCATTCGATTTGTTTTACAAGGCTGCCTCCGGCGCTCTGCTGTTTCAAGCCATTTCATGCGAAGCCGAATGTGTCAGTCGGCGTGGCCGCGCTACCAAAAGTAAAAATTACTCGCGCAACTCGCGTCTCGTTCACTTGGTATACACGAAAATTGGCACGGAGGGGCACGAATGTACGTATGCCCAACACGGCCGATAGGTCATGGCATCACATGCTTGCCATTTGCGTAACGACTAACAATAATAATATGGTGTGTGGCGCGCCAACCCACTTTCTCTAGCCAGAAATATTTCTGACGATGTGTGGTCTGACGATTTGTTTCCGTCAGGTTATAAAAAACGTGGTGGTCACCAACATCGACGTCAACATGTTAGACTTAGCTATACATTTTGAAGAACTGACCGCATAGGTAAAATGTATATGCGAAAGAATTACATGAAAAAAAAAAAAAACATGGTCCCTTATGCATTCGCCTGAGATGACTCGAAAACGAAAGCCATCTTTTTCGTCAGTCAATGCATTGATCCTCCCTCGCCCCTCTCCGAAAGCCTTCTGCACATAACGTGGTTTCGGACTGCCGACAGGATCGAAGGCATTGCAAGCTTTCTGCACCTCACCTGTGTTTACATTGCCTTCGTGATCGGCCCCCGATCACGGAAGCAATGCAAAGCGACATTTTCGTGTGATGGCGTCATCATATGACGTCACGTTGAATGACGTCATAGTGACGTCACAAGTTCTGTCGACGTTATCGCGTGATGATTTTGTGCATCACTCGTGTTGACTACGCGGGACGCCGACGGTCAATTTTCGTGTTTGATGAGGCATCTGAGGCCTTAAAAAAAAGACAAACCAAAGAAAATGAAACGATAACAGTGCAACATCGTGTATGCCTCACTTCACGTTACGAGCGATCGCCTGAAAACAAACGTGATTCTCAGTTCAGAGCATCTGATTGCACGCGTCTGCGGGACAAAAGAGGCTTGCTTTACCCGTCTGGTCACCTCTTTATATTTATTCAAGAGATGAGCAGACTCGCTATTTAAGTACTTTGGAGCTTCAGCACGAAATTGTGGTGGACGCTATATTGAGGTCATCAGGAAAAAGCGGGAAATTGCGGTCGGGTGCCCTTTTGGCGCGCACTCAACTGCCGTGGAAACAGTTGCATTTTATGTAACTACTCGCCCACATCTTTTTGTAGTCTCTGAACCGGGCGAAGGCTAACCTCCGAGAACCGTGAAAACATCTGAGGTTGAGAATGAGTTGTTTGAAACTGTTTTCATTTCGTATGGTGAAGGCTTGAAGCAATGCACGCATCTCGCGCGAAGGTTTCATACTGACGTTCAGCGATCCATTGCAACATGCGGCTAGGTACAAAAGGTATCTCTGCATTTGAACAATTTTCTGAAGTGATTGAGATATTACACTTCTATTTGTCAATTTCTTACCGTATTTCCGTTTCGGCAGCTTGTACAGAAAGAATGGGGGCATTTGTAACTTCGTTCCATGATATGTGGATATTTGTAAAGGATATTCTATATTACGCCTTTTATGCAAGAGCTTGGTGGAATAAGGTCAGTTTACCTGGCATTGCTTTTCTTTCAAATGTTTGCGCACGGTGAGCCTTGCTGTACGCTACCTCAGAAGCAAAGATAAGCCAACAGCATTGCGGTCGTATGGCCGTCACTACTCCTTTTTTTCTTTTTTTTTGTTTCCCTTGCGTCTTCCCGGTGTGCTCTGTCCATTAAAAAGTGCTAGTCAGGGGCGTAGCCAAGGGGGGATTGGGGGATTCAACCCCACCCCCCCCGACATTTTTAAGTTTTGCTTGCGTATATACACACGCACACATACAAACGCACGCACGAACATACATAAAGTATGGTTGAACCCCCCCCCCCCCCGAAAAAAAATTTCTGGCTACACCACTGGTGCTAGTGGAGGCTATGCATATGGCTAGCAAACCAGCGGCGACCATGAGTAAAAAGCTCGTAGTGTGAAGCGGTCACTGCGCGCAAGTATTTCAGCTGACTGCGCGTGCAATTTACTTTTTTTATTACTCTTAATTCGTGCATCCGTGATGCTATTGCCCGATTATTCATGCGAATAGGGTTTTTTTTTCGTTCTTTGCTTGTGCGTGTCCGTTTTGCGCGTTTTTACACACGCACCAACCTTCTCGAACTCTGTGACCGGAACTAGGCCACGCTGATGCCGCTTGACACGTGATTTTTTGCATTCTGTTGTTGCCCAAGCACTAACACAACGCTTAAAGATGGTTCAGCTCCATTCCGCACCGCATCATAAAAGTTAAGTAGACTTCAAGTGCCCTAAGTGGAAACGCGGCGCAAGAAACTACAGCGCGTAGCAGACGCCCCTCGCTTTCCGCGCGCTTCCCGAGCGCGGAAAGCCCACGGGTCCGGCGCAGCAGCGGCGCGGCGCGGGAGTTCACGGCAAAAGGCCCACGCGGGAGCCGGCGCTTTGGACACTCCCCCTATTCTAGGTCACTCTAGCCGAGCTGCTCGCGTCCGACATGGAGGCAGCCATGTTGTCAGTTTACGGCGCTAACAGAGGTTGCCTACCTCCGTTCACGAAAACGGCCGTTAGCGGATTAACTGCGGTTAGGGTTGTTGTGTGACAAGGTACAACAGCCGTTAGACTTAACGGCCGTCGTTCTTAACTGTGGTTAGACTACCCGTGTGACAAGGGTATAAGGTGTACCTCGCAAGGCATTATTAACTGGTGAATTATAATAGAGCTGAAACCTGGGAGAATATGCAAGTGAAACTTAAGAAATTATACGATTTAGGGGAATAAATAACTATGTGGCTAATGCAAGTGAAACTTAGAAAATTATACGATTTAGGAGAACAAATAATAATTCATTCTAAAAAGACGGCGTGCAAAGACGGACACAAGAAAGAAGTCAGGACACCACAAACGCCGACTAACAACTGAAGAGACGCGCAACGGCGGAAAAGAAAGAAGGCACGAAAACTTATCTGCGCATGCTGATGCAACAGGCGAACCTATCAATCTGGCACGCGTGGGGATCTACATGGAAGTAACTGTTAAGGCATTTGAACTGTTCTGTCTTTTTAGAATGAATACTTACCAACTAACTCCGCTCTCTGTTAATTCTAAATAATAATAATGTGGCTAATGCTGCACTGTTATCATTTACTACTTCCATGTTGACATAGAGGTAGTTTCAATATTATTTTCAAGCTTGCACTTGGCACAGTAGAGCCCCACTGTTATGTTCCTCGCTGCGTTTTCCTGGCTGGTACATCGTCTACCGCTGGTCCCAGCATAGCTTCCATAGGGTCCAATATATTGGGAATCCCATTACATCCTTCAGTCCCTTCAAGAATGTATCAGCAGGGTTCTCTGTATGTGTTTCAGTTCAATGTGTAGTTCAGACTTTTGAAATTTAGCTCGTTGTTATTGTCGTTGGGATGAATTAAACAGTGCTGTTTGCTAAAGAAATAATTTTTTGTTTGTATCTGTGCAGGTTGACCTGCCTAACGGTGGGAGGCTATCAAGGACTGCCTCGAGAAAGGACTTCCATTTGGTTCAGCGGTCCACCATCGCAATATGGTGGACAGATGCCCACGCACATAGGAGCTTCACGGGAACGAGCCGTTTTGCAGTAGCAGGCGGCCAGAAGCCTGCACATCGGCCATTCCCCACATAAAGTGGGAGCATAGAGAGGTCAGCGAGAAAGCTTGTGCATTTCAGTAGCGTGCATGTTTTCTGTCATGCATGCATGTCGTTTTATAACCTGGTACCAGTTCGGCGACTTCAGTGCCCTATTTCTGAGCACAGCTGCAAGTTATATTTCCAGTCACAGAATGTACATGCCTAATGGTTGAAATGCTGAAATGCTTGTCTACTTCAAGCAATACTGCAAGTTGGCCCAGTTGGAACATATTCATCTTCACGGATTCGCGCAAGCACACGGAGACAAAGAGATACACAACGACTAGCGCAATCTAACAACTGGTTTATTTTTTCGCAAATCTTCACTTAACAACCCTCCGATCGGTGCGATCTAGTAAAAAAAACTCGTCAAAAGCGCACATGGCACAGCTCGTGATCACGTGCCTTAACGTACATATGACGACAGCAAAATTTCTTTCTCAAGCAAGGCAACAGAGGGGTGGCTAACACACTTTTCTTTTTGCTTGTCTATGTAAAAGGCCTCCACTTTCTCCCTTGAAGTTTGATTGCGATGCCTGTATTCAATGATGGTGCTACTAAAACAAGGGGTGCATGCGCACTCATTGCAATGCAGCGCTAAATATGTGTTACGGCGGCCTTTCAGACTCGACATATGTTCCCTTAGCCTTGTGTTTATACATCTGCCAGTCTGCCCTACGTACACATGACCACACGTCAAAGAAATATTGTACACTACATTGTCTACACATTTAACAAACTGCTGCTTGTGTTTATCCTGTACAGTTTTCAGTTTCTCACATTTCTGGTCAACCTCCGATTTTGTTCTTGGCCAAAAACACCCACCACCTTAACTTTGTAATTTCCAGCTACCTTTTTTATTCTGTGAGATAGCCCGTGTACGTAAGGAATCACTACTAGTTTGTTAAATGTGCACCAAGAAGCAGCAGTTTGTTAAATGTGTAGACAATGTAGTGTACAATATTTCTTTGACGTGTGGTCGTGTGTACGTAGGGCAGACTGGCAGATGTATAAACACGAGGCTAAGGGAACATATGTCGAGTCTGAAAGGTCGCCCTAACACACGTTTAGCGTTGCATTGCAATGAGTGCGCATGCACGCCTTGTTTAGTAGCACCACCATTGAATACAAGCAACGCAATCAAACTTTGGGGAAGATAGTGGAGGCCTTTTAGATTGACAAGCAAAAAGAAAAATGTGTTAGCCACCTTTCTGTTGCTTTGCTTGAGAAAGAAATCTTGCTGTTGTCATCTGTATGATAAGGCATGTGATCATGAGCTGTGCCATGTGCGCTTTTGACGAGTTTTTTAGGCCAGATCGCGCAGATCGGAGGGGTGTCAAGTGAAGGTTTTTGAAAAAATAAACCAGTTGTTAGATTGCGCTCGTCGTTGCGAATCTCTTCCTTGTCTCCTTGTGCTTGTGCGAATCCGTGAAGGTTGTCTGCTTGCTTTTGCAAGTATCTGCACATTAAAATAATTTGATATAGTTGAAATCTTGATGGCATCTGTTACATGTTCTTCTTTGTCCGGAGTTTTTTGAGGAAGGAAAACCTGATCTGTGGTATTATCCATCATAGTACCGACATTTGTGGTGTGCGAGCCTTCCCGAAGTTCAATAAAAGCATTAAACCTGAGCATTCCAGCTTTGTAAGGAATCATGGTGAAAATTTGTTGCAATGGTAGTCCTACATTTAAAAATTAGCTCCTCAGTTTGTATGTTACGCTGTATGACGAGCACGTAGCAGGTTATTTACTGAAGAGCGCGTAGCAGACGTATGAAGAGCACGTAGCAAACGTATATTTTCTGCTAGTGTTACCTAAGTGGGTCTTAATCAGCTACCGTAGTTCATTGATAGGCATTTCTCAATGAACGAAAATGGATCTGTGTTCCGTCATTTTTCTTTGCCTAAAAAGGCGGAGCACAAATCTGCAACAACCATAGTGAACTGAAATCATCAAATTAGGGAAACCCTGTAATGAATTGTTCTTGCAGTCTCTTCCAGGCACTACAGTGCTGCCCAAAGCCTTTCGGAAGAGGAAGCGAAACAGGCCGCCCAGAACACCAGGCTTTTGGCTGTCCCAGAAGACAACCAAGTTGAGGCGAGGGCAGAAAAAATAAACAGAGAAGTCATTTTCATTTTCAAACTACTGTGTAAGGCTTATGTTTTCGCCCGTGGCCATGTAAACATGCATGTTTTCATTCACAATGCATTTAAGGAAAGGCAATTACACCTGGACCCGTCGTGCAAAAACACACCAGCCCGGTTCTTGCCAAAACACGCCAGTCCGGTTCTCAACAAAACACGCCAGTCCGGTTCTTGCCAAAACACACCAGCCCGGTTCACACCAAAAACCGGTCGTATACACCAGACCCGGGACACCCGCCAGAAACCGTGTCTGAATTCCCGCTCTGGTGGAAACGGGAAAAATACGCCAGACACGGCCTGGTGGATTTTTCGACTGGGTAATCACGCACTCGTGTCATGCCATACCAATTTTGGTATATATCACGTTAACAAAACGGCCGGAAGCGCACCATGACAGTGGCATGTAAATCATACCATACATGATATGCATAACATGATTCGCATGTTAAGACCTCTCATTTATGTTAAGCGCACCATGACAGTGGCATGTAAATCATACCGTACATGACATGCATAACATAATTCGCATGTTAAGACGTCTCATTTATGTTCGACATACAGTCACATCGCGCAATACCAATTTTGGTGTATATGAAAGGAGCGAAATGGCCGCGAGTGCACCATGAGTACAGCATGTAAATTATGCCATACATGACATGCATATTATCGTTTTTCATGTTACCACCTGTCACTAATGTTCATCATACAGTCACATCGCGCAATACCAGTTTTGGTGTATATCAAGCTATCGAAACGGCCGCGAATGCACCATGAGCGTGGCATGTAAGTCATGACATACACGGCATGCATGTCATAGTTTTTATGTTACCACCTGTTATTCATGTTCTTCATACAGTCACATCGCGAAATACCAATTTGGGTGCATATCAATCTAGCGAAACGGCAGGGGATGGACCATGAGCGCGGCATGTAAATCATGACATACATAACCTGCATGGCATGATTTTCATGTTACCACGTCTCATTTACCTTCGTCATACAGTCGCTTCGCACAATACCAATTTTGGTTCCATCAAGCTAGCGAAACGGCCGCGAATGCATCATGAGCGTGGCAATTAAATAATAACATACATGACATGCATGTCATGGTTTTCATCGTACCAACTGTTATTCATGTTCTTCATACAGTGACATCCCGCAATACCAATTTTGGTGTATACCAATCTAGTGAAACGACCGCTAGCGCATCATGAGCGTGGCATGTAAATCAGGTCGTACATGAGTTGCATGTCACGATTTTCATGTTACCACATCTCACGTTCGTAATACAGTCGTGTCGCGTAACACCAATTTTGGTGTATATCACGCAAGCGAAACGGCCGCGAGTGCGCCATGAGCGTGGCATGTAAATCATGTCATACATGGCATGCATATCATGATTTTCATGTTACCACGTGCCAGTTATGTTCGTCATACAGAAATGTCTCGTCATACGACTTTTCGTATCTATCCCTTCATTTAAACGGCCGCGAGCGCCCCGAGACCATGTCATGTTAATCATGCTGCACATGACATGCGCGTCATGATTTGCATGTTAGGACCTGTCATTATGTTCGTCATGAACTCTTGTCACGCCGTACCAATTTTGGTATATATGAAATTAACGTAACGGCCGCAAGAGCCCAAAGGCCGTGGAATGTAAATCATGCTGTTCATGACATGCGTGTCATGATTTTCATGATATGACCTGTCATTTATGTTCGTGATAAGGCCATGTTATGACACACCAATTTTGGTATACATCCGATTAACGGAACGGCCAGGGAGCGCAAAGGCCGTGGAATGTAAATCATGCTGTTCATGACATGCGTGTCATGATTTTCATGATATGACCTGTCATTTATGTTGGTGATAAGGCCATGTTATGACACACCAATTTTGGTATACATCCGATTAACGGAACAGCCAGGGAGCCCAAAGGCCGTTGAATGCAAATCATGCTGTACATGACATGCGTGTCATGATTTTCATGATATGACCTGTCATTTATGTTCGTAATAAGGCCATGTTATGACACACCAATTTTGGTATACATCCGATTAACGAAACGGCCAGGAGAGCACAAAGTCGTAGGCGGCTAGATAGATAGATAGATACATACGCTCAAAGTCGCAGAAGTTCGCTAAGAAATGCTTCGCATTTAAAAAAAAGCGTGCTAGAAAGGAAAATGATCAGTGTTGGCTGCTTTTGGTTATTAACATATTTTTCTCTACATTCGACAGGGAAACATTAACAGTGACCGTGATTTATCGTATCACGTATATCATGAAAATAGCGCGCATCTGATCGTCTTTCTCTGCCAAGCTAGAATTTGTGACACATGTTTGGGACCTGTTAGGATAGCATCTATCGGTACCATCGAATGAAACATTCGCTATTCAACGATACCAAAGCATTCCGCCGCGCACGATCTGAAAGCAGCACGCGACACTGGCAGAAACAGTGCAGGCTCCAGTATGTGCCAGCGCACGCCAGTGAAAATTCCAGCGTCTCCAGCGCTTCCCAGTGAGCGCCAGCGTCACAGCAGCAAAGCCAGTGGCTCTACCAGTGCGACCCAGCTCTTTCCCAGTGCTTTCACCGGAGTCCCAGTGAATTCGAGCGTATACCAGTGTTCCCAGTGCTATCCAGTGCCAAAAAACGTACTGCTATCACGCTGGGGGTACTGGAACGGCGCTGGCTTTTTTCAATAGGGAAAGGCGCAAATAAATGGGATATTTAAGTGAAAAAAGGGCGAAGTACGCACTTACAAAACTTTCCTTCATAAGGCAGTCAATTAAGGCCGTGATATATGCGCACGCAAGTTGGAGCATTTTTATTCATGAGCCAAGGCTGTGAATTAGAATAGGCGCCTTACACACTATTTTGTTGTGCACTTCCCGTGCATTCCTAATATGGCCAGACATTGCACGATTATATTTTCTACTTACTTTTTTGTCGCATGGTCTAGCTCAAGAGGACACACAGTAGATTTAAGGGAACAAAATAAAGTGCAATGCACGGAGCACTGGGTAAGCGGTGAAAACCTTAAAACGCGCATCAAAGCACAAACGTCTTATTTGAAGCCACACATGTTTTTTTTTTCTTCTGTGCAGCGCTTGATAAAAGCTGCTTTCTTCAAAGACTACCTGCTTAATTTTCGTAGTCCCATATTTCGCCATTCTCTCCGCATTCTCATTTATATGCAATAGCGTATAAGGTGTTTACAGGGCTACCTATAGACACAAGGCAGAGACAAATTTACAAAAATGTGCTATCAGTCTTAGCAATACAGAAATTTAAGAAATAATATACATTTGAATTTAGAAAAAAGGCAAATACAGTTTACGATTTAACAAATTGTTTGATTGGCTGCTTGGTTCATAATAATAAATGCTGGATTGTGCGGACTTCACTAACGACAGAGAACTAACACCGATGCTCCGAACAAGCGCTGTTTTATGTTTAATCGGTTTATGATGTTTAGCAAACAAAAGCAAGCTTTTCTCGCGCTTGCAAGACCCGTAAAATAACAAAATTTCTGAGTAGTATATCCAAACCCTAAAAAAAGAAAACATGCGTTTGCATTTCGTTTCAGAGCGATATTGAACACTACATGTGTCTAGTGTTCAAGAATATATAAGCACTCAAGGCATATTCTTTCTCCCTCCTTCACGTTCAGCAAACTTGATCGTGCTGGCTGCTGTTCGTCCTTCAGGAGTCTGCACTTTCACTCTCTGTCGTGTGTGAAACACGCACTGCAAACTTTTTCTACACATCAATATAACATGCATTCTTTTGGAACAAGTGTACAAACAGGATGGTTCATTTATTTGGTTAATGCTCCGCGGGTTTCTTGAGTAACCCATAAAAGCTGGATGGGCTGTCATTTCAATAAATATTTACCACTGTTATATTTAAACAACCACGTTAGCTTTCGGCTTTGGTAACCCCACAAATTGATTCAAATGCGTCGAAATATTGAAATGTGTTTTTTTTTTTTCAGGAAGAAAGCCGCCGGTTGTGCTAAGGCGTCATTGAAAGTTTTTTTACCGTCTAACCAATGTTTCACTTGCAGTATGGTCTAGTGGCGTAGTTTTACCAAGTTATCAGATTAAAATTTAGAACGGCCTACATGATGCTCCTCTAAATATACGCTACCCACAGTAATGGAAGTAAGCTAACGCGTAACTTTTTTAAATAGTCCCACGCACCTACCAATTTTATTGCACCTACCCATTCGTGCTATCACCAGTTTTCATAGTAAAAACTTTGATTCTTTTTTATAAGTTTATATTTTTAAAGTGTACTTCGCTACATATGTATTTATATCACTTTCCTATATATATATATATATATATATATATATATATATATATATATATATATATATATATATATATATGTCATCATCATCAGCCTGTCTACGCCCACTGCAGGGCAAAGGCCTCTCCCATGTTCCGACAATCAACCCGGTCCTGTGCTTTCTGCTGCCACGTTGTACCTGCAAACTTCTTAATCTCATCTACCCACCTCATTTTCTGTCTTCCCCTCACGCGTTTGCCCTCTCTTGGAATCCAGTCAGTTACCCTTAATGACCACCGGTTATCCTGCCGACGTGCTACGTGGCCGGCCCATATCGATTTCTTCTTCTTAATTTTAACTATGATATCCTTAACCCCCGTTTGTTCCCTGACCCACTCTGCTCTCTTCCTGTCTCTTATGGTTACACCTATCATTTTCCTTTCCATCGCTCGCTGCGTCGTCCTCAATTTAAGTTGAACCCTCTTTGTAAGTCTCCAGGTTTCTGCTCCGTAGGTAAGTACCGGTAAGATGCAGCTGTTATATACCTTCCTCTTGAGAGATAGTGGTAGACTACCATTCATGATTTGATAATGCTTGCCGAATGAGCCCCATCCCATCCTTATTCTTCTAGTTATTTCACTCTCATGGTTCGGCTCCGCGGTTACTACCTGTCCTAAGTAGACGTACTCCTTTACAACTTCCAGCGTCTCGCCACCTATCGCGAAGCGCTGTTCTCTGCCAAGATTGTTCCACATTACTTTAGTTTTATGCATATTAATTTTCAGACCTACTCTTCTACTTTCCGTATCCAGTTCAGTAATCATGAGCTGTAATTCGTCTCCCGCGTTACTCATCAATGCAATGTCATCAATGTCATGCAATGTCATATATATATATATATATATATATATATATATATATATATATATATATATATCATACTCATGGTAATGTCCTTGCTTGTTTCTAAGGTTGTTTCGCTATTTAGATGTTTAACTTGCATACATTTCTCTGTTCACGGTACTGAACTTTACAATGCCTTGCAACATATTTTTGTGCTGTTATTTCTGTGATAACATCCCACTCCTTCACGAAATGTTCCAAACTGAGACCTTTGAGGCATGTTTATAAATACCATAAAAAATCGCAGTAATATTCTGCGGAAAATACTACATTCTGAATAAAGAATGATGGCGCTCAACTTCTGAAGCGCGCTTCCTTTTATAATGACAGGCATCAAAAAGCGCCGTTTGGGAAACACTGTCCTTCGCAAGCTGTTTAACAGGTTTTGTGGTAAGCCGGGTAAATGCAGGCGTCTAAATGGGTGCTGCATACACGCCCTTCTTGTAGCCACAGCAAATGCCACACGCAGATCACGCCTTTGTGCGCTGATGAATAATTTATGCCACTGTAAGACGTAGCCTTTGCATACTTGACTTTCGAGCTGGTATATCTTCCGCTAACTAGCCACAAGATATTGAGAGTATCATGGGCTGCAACCTCTGGTTACAAGCATCGCGGTAGTTTCATGTGTCGGAGGCAGTGCGAAGGTGTTTCAAGCACCATCTTTCATCATTCAGGGGAATCTTAATATATTGTCACGTGGTCGTGACGTCGACGAAGACAGCAGTCAGCACGTCCGAGATGAAACTGTTTATTTGGCCGAACTTGTGGCCGAGAAACGGAAAGGTAATTTACAGCAATACACGCTGTATTCACTGATAGCGGCGAACAGGGCGTCGACCGTCGATCAACTGACAAGCAGTCAAGCGCTTCGGCTTTTATACAGGCGCCATCGAACTTTCCAGCGATATCGCTGTTGGCGGCGTTATCTCTCGACAGAGCTGGAACATTCTCGTGCGGCGCGCAATCTTAACAGATTGTTCCAAAACAATCGCGAAGCTTCCTACACATCACGGCGAGGCCTGCGCAGCGCGTTGCCCACAGTCTGTGGGTGAAGCTTCAACTCATGAAATATAAGACTCGCGGCAATGCCCCCCTCTGAAAAAGCATCGTCCCGATGCTTAAAAACAGAACATGAACACATGCAATACTAAAGAAAACTAATAAAGAAAGCAAACATTAGAGTCCTCAGGTGCGCTAACGAGCATAGTACGGTTTAAGGCGCACCACATGCACGACCTCGGGTCGAGCTCGGCGCCTCTGAGAGTTCGTGATGCCGTCGGGGACAACCTCGTAGTCGAGTGCGCCGAGACGTCGAAGTACCCTGTACGGTCCGAAGTATCGTCGAAGAAGCTTCTCGCTCAGTCCGCGTCGTCGTATTGGCGTCCAGACCCAGACACGGTCGCCGGGCTGGTACTCGACGAAGCGTCGTCGTAGATTGTAGCGACGGCTGTCGGTGTGCTGCTGGGTCTTGATGCGCAGGCGGGCCACCTGTCGAGCTTCTTCGGCACGTTGTAAGTAGGCGGCGGCGTCGACATTTTCTTCGTCGGTGACATTGGGTAGCATGGCGTCGAGCGTCGTCGCCGGGCTCCTTCCGTAGACCAACTTGTACGGCGTCATCTGCGTCGTTTCTTGGACGGCCGTGTTGTAAGCGAAGGTCACGTACGGAAGGACGGCGTCCCACGTCTTGTGCTCAACGTCGACGTACATGGCGAGCATGTCGGCGGTGGTCTTATTCAGACGCTCGGTGAGGCCATTGGTCTGCGGGTGGTAGGCGGTGGTGCGGCGGTGGCTCGTCTTGCTGTACTTCAAGATCGCCTGAGTTAGGTCCGCAGTAAAGGCGGTACCTCTGTCTGTGATAAGGACCTCTGGGGCGCCTTGACGCAAGACGATGTTCTCCACGAAGAACTTGGCTACCTCGGCGGCACTGCCTTTGGGCAAGGCCTTTGTCTCGGCGTAGCGGGTGAGGTAGTCAGTCGCTACGACGATCCACTTGTTGCCGGAAGTCGACGTCGGGGACGGCCCCAGTAGGTCCATCCCGATTTGCTGGAACGGCCGGTGCGGTGGTTCGATTGGCTGCAGAAGTCCCGCTGGCTTAGTCGGCGGTGTCTTCCGTCGCTGGCAATCTCGGCAAGTCTTGACGTAGTGGGTGACGTCGGCAGCAAGGCGTGGCCAGTAGTATTTTTCCTGTATTCTGGCGAGCGTGCGGGAAACACCGAGGTGTCCAGCCGTCGGGTCGTCGTGTAGGGCCTGGAGGACTTCTGGTCGCAATGATGAGGGCACGACAAGAAGGTAGTCCGTTCGCAGTGGCGAGAAGTTCTTTTTCAGGAGAACGCCGTTCCGTAAGAAAAACGACGGCAGTCCTCGCTTGAACACCTTCGGAACAACGGCGGTCTTCCACTCCAGGTACTCCATAAGACCCCCCAGTTCCGCGTCGGCTCGTTGCCTTTCGGCGAAGTCGTCGGCACTTATAGTTCCGAGGAAGCAGTCATCGTCGTCGTCTTGCGGCGGCGCGTCGACGGGGGCACGAGAGAGGCAGTCGGCGTCAGAGTGTTTTCGTCCGGACTTGTACACGACGGTAATGTCGAATTCTTGAAGCCTCAGACTCCATCGTGCGAGACGACCTGAAGGGTCCTTCAAGTTATCTAGCCAACATAAGGCGTGATGGTCACTGACAACTTTGAAGGGCCTGCCATAGAGGTAGGGGCGAAACTTTGACGTAGCCCAGATGATGGCAAGGCATTCTCTTTCTGTTGTGGAATAGTTGGCTTCTGCCTTGGATAGTGACCGGCTAGCATAACTGATTACCCTTTCAAGCCCGTCAGTCTTTTGCACAAGGACGGCACCGAGTCCTACGCTGCTTGCGTCGGTGTGTATTTCCGTATCGGCGCAATCGTCGAAATGCGCAAGTATGGGTGGCGTCTGCAGGCGTCGTTTAAGTTCCTCAAATGCTTGCACTTGCTCCGTTTCCCACCTGAATTCCACGTTAGTCTTCGTAAGAAGCGTCAGTGGTTCGGCGATGCGTGAAAAGTTTTTGACGAAGCGTCTGTAATAGGCGCATAAGCCGAGAAATCGGCGCACGGCCTTCTTGTCGGTGGGAGGCGCGAAGTCGGCGATGGCAGCTGCTTTCCGCGGGTCTGGGCACACTCCAGACTTGCTGATCACATGACCCAGAAACAAGAGCTCGTTGTACGCGAATCGGCACTTTTCTGGCTTCAGGGTCAGTCCAGAGGCCTTGATTGCTTGAAGTACTGCCTCAGGCCGCCGGAGATGCTCGTCGAAGGTCGAGGAAAACACGACGACGTCGTCCAAATGCACAAGGCACGTCTGCCACTTCAATCCGGCCAGCACGGTGTCCATGACGCGCTGGAACGTCGCAGGTGCCGAACAAAGACCGAAAGGCATGACCTTGAACTCAAAGAGGCCGTCGGGTGTTATAAAAGCGGTCTTTTCTCGGTCTTTGTCGTCTACTTCGATCTGCCAATAGCCGGTCTTGAGGTCCATCGACGAAAAGTACGTCGCGTTGTGTAGTCGATCCAGGGTGTCGTCTATCCGTGGGAGGGGGTAAACGTCCTTCTTCGTGATTTTGTTCAGGCGCCGATAATCAACGCAGAAGCGCAATGTCCCGTCCTTCTTCTTCACTAACACCACGGGTGACGCCCACGGACTCTTGGACGGCTGGATGATGTTGTCGCGTAGCATCTCGTCGACTTGTTTCTTTATCGCGTCGCGCTCTCGAGTCGAAACTCTGTAGGGGCTCTGACGGAGGGGCCTCGCACTTTCCTCGCCATATACTGCCACAGAATGTTATGATGCTAATTTTTAACAGTTTGTTTCAGTCCCGACTTAATTACTGTCACTTAGTTTGGGGCACCACTACTCAAGGAAATCTACACAAAATACACGTTCTACAAAAAAAGTTCCTACGCACAATTGAAAATGTCCCAAGTCACTTCCACACACGCGAATATTTATTAAAATATAGGGTACTGCCAGCCACAACACTGTATGATTACCGTTTGTGTAGGGCGTATAAACAAGAGTTAAAAACTAGATCGGATTTTCTTAAGGACCTTTCCAGGTTACAAGAAAACACCACTGTGTATGCAACACGTAAAAAGGAATACTGGAAAGTACCAACAGTGCGAACAACATATGGAAAACAAACACTCGGAAATAACTTACCAAGATTACTAAACAGATTAATTTGCGAAGGGCAACAATTAGAGAACATGTCTTTTAAAGCTATACGCAGTTTTTTTGAACTCAACACAGATACTCTTGAAAAACATTCTTCTGATGGCTCTCATTTGTAAATCTTTCACATGTGTATGTGTTATCTTTCTTTTTTGGTGTTCTGCAATACAATAACATAATTGTATTTTTTTTCTATATGTGTCTTGTTATATTGCTGATTTATGCTGATATATTGTTAATATATCGCTGCTGTTTAGACTGCTGCTTTACTTTTATATGTGTCTTGTGTTATATCTTGCTATATCACGTTGATATATTGCTAATATATTGCTGCTGTTAGCGCCAATGAGGGGGCTGGCGGCTTCGTCAAGCTGTCTAAATGACAGCTTTTACCGCCCGCCCCTTCGTATCAATCACTGTATTGATGCGAAAATAAAAGTCATTGTCATTGTCATAATTCGGTGTTTCGCCACCGGACTTTGTCGAATTCGTGATGACGACGAGAAGCAGTCCTTGTATTGCAGGAGCAGGGTTTTCAGCTGGTCTTGCTTGACATCCGGAAGGCTCCGGTTGACGTCGAAATCTGGTTCGGGACCTCGATTCGTTGAAGCAGGTTCGGCAGCATCGAAGAGGGCGAAAGCATTGCTGGCGGCCGCACATTCATCGATGTAGGCAACCGTCGTACCAATGTTGAGGTGCCTATATTCGTGGCTGAAATTTGTCAGCACTACCTTTACTTTACCGTCACGAAGTTCGGCTATACCTCTTGCGACGCAAATTTGACGGTTCAAGAGTAGTTGCTGATCGCCCTCGATGACGCCTTCGAGGTTCGCAGGTTTTTCGGTGCCGACGGAAATAATGACGCCGGAGCGCGGCGGAACGGTCACCTGCTCTTCTATCACGTTCAATGCATGGTGCCCTGGCGTCGCGTGGGGCGGGAGCGCTTTGTCTGAGGTTAGCGTTATCGACTCAGACCTCAGGTCGATGACGGCGCCGTGGTCACTTAGGAAGTCCATTCCAAGTATCACATCCCCAGAGCAATTTTGTAGGATTACAAAGCTCGCAGGATAAGTCCGGTTATTGATGGTGACTCTCGCCGTGCAGACACCAATCGGCGTTATCAGGTGGCCTCCAGCTGTCCGGATTTCGGGTCCACTCCAAGCGGTCTTTACTTTCTTCAGCTTGGTGGCGAACGGTCCACTGACGACAGAATAGTCGGCTCCGGTGTCGACAAGAGCTGTGACGCTGTGGCCGTCGATAAGAACGTCGAGGTCGCTAGTTCGTCGTCTCGCGTTGCAGTTAGGTCGTGGCGTGGGGTCACGGCTGCGTCGGTGTGTTCCGCTGCTTCCATTTTGCGTCGTCGGGTCTTCTTCAGTCCGCGAGATTTCGTCGTCAGGGGTCTGTCATCGTCTCGGCGGTCGATGTGACGGTCTTCGGCTGCCTGGCGTTTTCGGGAAGGAGTCCGTACTCTGGTTGTAGTCCCTTCTGCCGGCGGCTGGTTCGAGGATCCGGGTTGTCCTTAGAGTCGTCTTCTTCGCGGCTTGGGCTTGGGTCAGCGCTCCGCGGTGGCGTCCGGATCATGAAGCAGCACCTCCACCAGATGTCACGTGGTCGTGACGTCGACGAAGACAGCAGTCAGCACGTCCGAGATGAAACTGTTTATTTGGCCGAACTTATGGCCGAGAAACGGAAAGGTAATTTACAGCAATACACGCTGTATTCAGTGATAGCGGCGAACAGGGCGTCGACCGTCGATCAACTGACAAGCAGTCAAGCGCGTCGGCTTTTATACAGGCGCCATCGAACTTTCCAGCGATATCGCTGTTGGCGGCGTTATCTCTCGACAGAGCTGGAACATTCTCGTGCGGCGCGCAATCTTAACAGATTGTTCCAAAACAATCGCGAAGCTTCCTACACAACACGGCGAGGCCTGCGCAGCGCGTTGCCCACAGTCTGTGGGTGAAGCTTCAACTCATGAAATATTATACTCGCGGCAATATATTGTGCACTCCTAAAGTTCATGCGCGCTATCGGTAACATAATACACCTTGGGATAGAATTTAGGGTATGTGCTATATTCGTGCGAGGAAATAGTCACTTATCCTTGCTCTGCACGATCCCTTTAATATTACTGCATAAGTGTGATAGATTGTAAACCGAAGCGGGTGGTAAAAGAGCGGTATACAAAATACGTTCGATACAGTCAAGCTTTACCGGAAAGAGTAGTCATTTTCTGACTTACACCAATAAAAAGAATGACAACTGCACCTTCAGATAAGTATCATGGGCTGACTTTCATTGGTTCAATTTATTTTAGCTCTGTAATTATCTGGGCGCCTCTATTTCGTTATCGTGTCCTTGTTCGCTGCACTTCTTGTCCTCTCCAGAGCAACTAACGCGTCTGCAATCCCGAGAAGGTGGTAGAGACGCAACTCCCACAAAAATAGATCTCTCTCTCTCTCTGTCTGCCACACACACACACACGCGCGAGCGCGCGTGCGCACACACACGCACATGCACGCACGTACGCACATACACATTCGCACCAACGCTCCGGAAATGAAATGGCTCCTAGGAAAAAAGGCAGCAAATGGCAGCCTGAAGTGGGACACCAGAGGATGTGCACATTGATGGTGTCGGTCAAAATTACAGTTACATCATTAAGCGCAATACCGAGCATGCCACAGCTTGTAAAATTAGCACCAAGTTTCAGTAAAATGAGTGTGCACTTCCTGTCGGTAAAATTAAACTAAAAGCAGGCATACCACACTAACTTTGGGGGGAATGCTGGAGAAAAAGCAGCGTGACTGCATAGAGGACCTCATTTTGTTTGCGATCACTCAGGACGGCCGTTTACGATTTCAGTCTACTGCTGACGGTTGGTAGGTACACTCGTCACTTATTTGTAAATAAGCACATCAAGTTCAGGAATACTGACATTCCGAAGCAGTGACATTCATTATGTACATAAAGTTCACATGTGAACCGAGTTTTCTAGAGCCGTCCTCCGCAATTTTCAACTAATTATTTCTGAAACTTAACGTGTCGAAACTGCGACATGATTATGAAGCACGCCATATTGGTGTAGATGGCAGTAATATTGATCACCCGGGGTTCATTTACGCGCACGTAGATTAAGTACACAAGTGTTCTTGTATTTTACTCCCGTTGAAATGCTGTCACAGTAACCTGGAACAGAACCCTCATCCACGAGCTTGGCAATTCGTCAGGAGGCTCTGGACACGGCACACTTAGTATGAAGTACTCGGTGAACAAGAAAGCTGAAATATAGCGAAAAAGAGAGAACACACGACGAGCACTGACGACGAATAAAAGTGGTTTAAGGCGCACACACGTATATACATAGAGAAGAGGAAGTGAGGGGAGAAGAACATTATCTATCACACACTTGCTTTGCGCATATGTGTAAGGCCTAGAAGGAAGAACTAGAACTTAACTCAAGACTATGAGATTAGTGGTGAAGACATAAGTCTTTGTTGGAAAGAGAAAATGAATATCACTGACGCTTGATATGGCTTATACTAATCATTAGAAAAACTTTCTTACGATGACATTTCTGCGTTGAAGCCTATGTGCTGCCCCAGACGGAGCAGTGGAAAGAGGGCATAAAAGACTTCACGTGCGCATTGGCCACTGTAGCTACGCAAAAATGGTATGCCATGCAGTAGTGGTGTGCCCCAACATACTGGGCGATGACAGGTCGAATTGGTCCTCCCGTTTTGTGTCTATACGTTGTTTGCGTGCTCGCGCAACAGCTCGCTGAGGGAACGCTCCGTTTTCCTAATGTACGGATCGGCTACACGAGGTGGACATTTCGTACACTACTTTCATATTACATGAAACGAAATACGTAGAGGGTTCCTTGATGGTGGACCTGTAATCGGGATGATTGTAATTACAATTTTACCCAGAGAATCTAGATGGTTGGATACGCGACTCTGCACATCCTGCACCCTTTTAGGGGCGAAGCTCCTTAGGGTGTGGGTCGTTCCCTTCTGTGTAGTATTAGTAGTAGTAGTATGTAGCCACCTCTAGTTTATGAATTGCTCAATAGATGACGCTGTGAGTATACGAGTAAAATATCATATAACAACACTAGATGGCGGTATGGTTTTCTTGTAGTTGTAGTCTAGCTTGTATCTAAATGACAAACAAATAACAAATATAGCCGCAAGGGTCAAGGAAAACGTAGACGAAGTACCAGGCAAAGACTGGAAGTATAGTGAGCTGCTACATGTAATCACGAAAGAAATGAAAAAAGAGAAGAAAACTATTTGTTGCCAAGGAAAGAGAAAGCCAAAAAGTTGGTGGAACAACGAAATCCGGGAGGCGATCGAGAAGCGACGTGAGGCATCACGGGAGCACTGACAGGCAAAAAAGGAGAAGCGGCCACAGGACGAAGTCAACCAAATATGGGAAAGATATTTAGAGCAAAAATTCATTGTGCAGAAATTAGTCGAGGCAAAAATTAAAGGTGAGAGTGAACGCTGGATGACAGAGATTCGCGAAAAGAAGAAGGCCGCGCCTAGGATATTTTGGAGCCACCTAAAAGCGCTGGGTAGGAAGTCTGTCACAATGCAACAACATATGGTAGATAAAGGAGGAAATCAATTGGAAGGGTATCAAGCGCTAGGTTACATCCGATAGATAACAGCCGATTCGTTCGAAAAGGTCGCCCAGGGGATTCCTCCGGGGAGTAAAAGTACGCAAAGGAGTGCAACCGACGAAGATGTAGTACTAGAGAATTTCAATTGGAAGAAGGCCGAAGGAAAAATTCCTAAGCCCACTACTCCGGGCTTAGATGGGGTTCCCGTCAGCCTCATTAACTAAGTCGGACATAACACTAAAGAAGCACTGCTGAACGCCGTACAAAAATACTTACAGGAGAGGGAAATACCAGACAGTTGGCGAAAAAGTAGAATGAACCTAATCTACAAAGGCAAGGGAGAAAAGGATAATATTCGCTCGTATAGACCGCTAACCATTACATCGGTGCTATATAGGTTGGCGATGCAGGCAGTAAAATTAAAAATTGAAGCGTGGGTTGAACAAAATGATATTTTGGGAGAACTTCATAATGGATTTCGAATCGACAGGCGGTTAGACGATAATCTGTTTGTTCTTACCCAGTCTATATAAATATCGAAAATAGAAAACAGGCCCTATACGTAGCTTATCTAGATATCACATGGGCGTATGACAAGGTTAATCAGGAAATTTTGTGGGATATATTGAAAGAAGTGGGCATAGGTGACGAATGTATACAGCTTTTGAGTGAAATATACCGAGAAAATACAGTTTGTATAGAATGAGAAGGAATAAGTAGCAAGGACAGCGTTGAAATTAGCAAGGTGCTGAGACAGGGATGTCCTTTGTCCCCACTGTTATTCATACTGTACATGGTGAGGATGGAAAAAGCGCTAGAAGGTAGCAACATTGGATTTAATTTGTCGCACAAGCAGGTCGGCACAATGGTTGAGAAGAGCTTCCAGGCCTATTTTATGCGGATGATATTGTCTTATTGGCGGACAGTCAACATGATATACAGCGACTGGCAGATACATGCGGAAGGGAATGTGAGGCTCTAGGACTAGGATTTAGTGCAACAAAATGTGGATTGATGGTATTCAATGATCACGAAGACCATGCGGTCTTAATACAGTGCAAAAAATACCGAGGGTAAGCGAGTACAAGTACCTCGGAGTATGGGTAAATGAGGGGGATAGATATATGGAGGTACAAGAGAAAGCATCGGTAGCAAAGGGAAAGAGGAATGCTGCAATTATGAAGCACATAGCTTTATGGGGATACAATAGGTACGAGGTGCTTCGAGGGCTGTGGAAGGGAGTGATGGTCCCGGGGCTTACATTTGGGAACTCAGTGGTGTGCATGAAGTCAGAGGTACAATCAGGAATGGATGTAAATCAAAGGACGGTGGGCCGCCTTGCATTTGGCGCTCACGGGAAGACGACAAATGATGCTGTTAAGGGTGATATGGGATAGACAGGCTCTGAAGTGAGGGAAGCTCAGAGCAAAATGAGATTCGAAGAGAGGCTGAGGAAAATGAAAAAGAGTAGATGGGAAATACGACGTTGGTTCACATTTTGTGTACTGTAGTGAGTGGCAGGAAAAAACAAACAATTTTTCTCATATCAAGGCTACTGAGCCCTGATGACCTAATTTTACGTCATGCCTGCAAATCCATAAATACTTACACCACAGGCTCAATTTTTTTGTGTGTGGTCTTCTGAGCTCCTAGTTATCAGAAAAACACGTTCAAAAAACTTCTTCGACAAAAAAAATTTCCAGGGCCTAAAGGGTTAATACATTAGAAACAGGAACAGTGTGAACATATGATAACAAAAACAATTTCTATATATTGCACGCAAAAAAGACCGCACAAATATTCCAGTGATTACTTAAAACTTCATGAACCCACTGTTATAGAAGTTAGCGGTGTTGTGATCACGACTGCATTCCCCGAAAGGGGAAGAGAGGAACGACGGACAGGAGTGCAGCTTCCATCCACGGCGGCTGCGCCCGCATGTGAACCACGCCGAACGAACTTTCCCAGGCGTTCCTCGCACGCGCTCTTCCAACGTGGCCGCTGCCTGACCGGGTGACCCCACCTCGGTACTACCTTGGAATGCAGCGCGTGTCGCGGGAAAAACAGGGCGAGGAAGAACCACGAGGCTGGCTGGTGTTCAGCGGGACGTCCCCCGAGCTGTCCCGACGCCGATTGCTCTCATGGAATCATCCACAACCAATGGAGGAGGAGGCGAACCTTGATTAGCGGGGAAGTTGGCACGAAACAGTCAGTCATAATTGGGAAGGTGTCTCTGTAAACATCCTCACTTGTACATATTTGTAAATACAGCTGTACTTGTCAACTCAGGCGTCCTGAATGTCGGGTCCCAGACTCTAAGGTCTCCCAATCCTTCGTGGTGGCATCAAAGTACTCGCACCCGGTCCCCCAGTCACACCAGTGGATGGCATCGGTGAGATTATCTGCGCGGGAACTCGACTGCAGCTTGGTGAGTACGCGACCTTTTCTCCTTGAGAGTTGCCAGGCTTAACTTAGCAGTTCTTCCTGGTAACAAGGGTGTTAGAGGCCTGTTCATGGTAACCTTGCTTCAACACATTTCCTTGAGAAACTTGTCGGCAAAAGAGTAGCAGCCATGACTTGGAGAAAGTTGCGCAGATCGGACCTAGACGCGATATGCGGGGAATTCGGGGATGATTGCGGGAAACGCCTATAATAGTCGGAAGTCATCGAGGCAATAGAGGCAAGCGGCAGAGATGACGAGGAGATCGTGGAGTTGTGGGAAGATATTCAGAAACAGAGGAAACGTGAGCAGCAAAAAGAGGAGCACGAACGGGAAATGGCAAGGAAGCGCATAGATTTAGAAATAGCTCGGGCAACAGCCCCATGAGGTGCAGCACTGAGTGCTCCAGTAAGCATGACACCGAAAATGAAAGACCTTATGAATCCTTTAAGATAGGGTAGGATATCGGTTCATCTTAGGTTAACTTTGAGAGATGTTGCGAGGGCAAGTTTGGGCGGGAGTTATGGCCACAAATGCTCCTGACCGTGAAGCTTCCATGCGAGGCAGCAGAGGTATTCGGTCGTTTGCCGCCAGATGAAGCGGATGACTACGACACTGTAAAGCGGCGCTGCTAAGGAGGTATCGGCTGTCTGCTGAAGCTTTCCGTGGACGTTTCAGAGATAGCAGCAAAAGGAGCAGTGAGTCATTTATTGATTTTGCGTACAGCCTCAAGTGCAATATCACTGAGTGGCTTAAGGGCGAGAGAGTTTTTGGAGACCATGACAAGGTTGTCGAGTTCATTCGCACGGAGCAAATCCTGAACGGCCTAAGTGACGAAGCACGCTTGTGGGTACTAGATCAGCCCGGGAAAAAAAATGGGAGCGCACCGCGGAACTGGCTGAGGAGTACACAGTGAGGCGTGGGGAAGAGAAAGAACGCTGTAAACCGGCAAAGCAACCGTATCGCGTGAATTCTAAGCAACCTGTGCTTAACAGTCATGCCTCCAGTGCACCAGAAAGGGCAAATGAAAAGGACAGGAGAACTGGTAAAAAAGGCCGCCGTGTCAGAAAGTTTGCCGAAACAGTACGGTTGGGCAAACTGTGGTAGATGAAAATGTATATTTTTACATTGACATGTGGATGTGGATGTTGTTTTAATTCCAATAGAGTACTACGACCAGCATTTATTGTATCATTTGAAGTTTAAGAATTTGTAATGCATTCAAACAAAAAATTCTTGTACATGTAAAAGAAATTGTTCAGGCTCTGACATGTAGGTAGTGGTTCTCTGCCGTGGATGCTTCGGCGACCCCTTGATGAGTGGTGGAAGTGATGAGGGACCCCTTGCAGTGAGAGATAAGGGGGCGGGGGGAGGGGGAGGGGTTAGAAATGAGCATAGCATGCAGCGTGAAATGGGTGCCCTGTGTTTCTCCGTGGCAAAGAATGGTCAAAGTATCACGCCAGTTCGACCTCAACAGCTTGTCAATAATTTTGCGGTCTACCGCTCCATTCCAGCTGTTTCTTGCTACGCTCTCTCTTCAAATATGCAAGCCTGAAAAAGCACGTGTGGTACAAAATTGCAGTAAAAACGTTAGCGCTTTCTCATGGAGAAGGGAAAGCATAAGCCAGCACCACCGCAACGCAGAACCGTTATGCGGTGAAACATACAAAAAAAAATTAGAAGGGGCCGCTGTCATTATACACATTGTTCCTTCAAAAAAGGCGTATTTTCTTTTTTGTTCGAAGATGTGTTTCGCAGACCCCCAGAAATGGCTTCGCTGACCCACCCTTGAGAACCACCGTATGCTACAGATAATGTTTGTGTTCTGCCAGATGGGTTGAACCGATTATTCTTGCAAAACTCGTGCAAATCAGCGACAGGCAGTAAACGGAAACAGATCAACAGTGATCGAACATGGATGGGTTGATCATTTATCAATCGTCGCATAATTTGTATAATGGATTTGGACATGAACTACAGGTACACGAGGCAGTAAAAGTGCGCATGGCACCCATTTTTCGTTTTTATTTGTCTGCTACACTCATGTTCGTGCTGTGTGTAATCCTGAATCACGAAAAAGTTGTGTCCTGCCGTGACAAAAATACTTTATTAATTAAAATGAAACCTTATTTTCTGAAGAACAGCTCTCTCACTGACGTATACAGTAATGCCATTTTTTTAATAGGTACGGCACAATCCGTCCAGGAGTGGCAACTACACGCGAAAGTTCGCATTACAGAATTGCAACACTATCATCTTCTCCATTTTAAGGGAGACGTGTCACTCGCGAATTATGGACATCGTGCTTAACCTTGGTGGACGCATTCGACATCCATTTTAACGGCGGCGTGATATTGAAGAGTAGAGGTTATTTAGTAAAAGTGTAGCCAGTCACCGAGTATAAAAGCAATTAAATACTGACTATGACTAATTCAGAAGCAGTGTATGCGTGCCTGAGCACGCGTAAGTGCTCGTTGCGCAAATATTCGTCTAACTGCTCAGAGGTGATGCTGATCCTGCGCGCAGATCGCAACAGTACCTACACGTGCAATAAATGTACATGCTTGTATAGATGCACGCTAAAATTCCCTTGGAACCCTGAGATCGACGTATGTAACAAGACTATGCGACAAATGATGGACTTCGAATAGCTGAGACGCACTGCAGACACTTTCAGCTCGCGGAAAAATAACCAAAACTGCTCAAGAGCACACGCTCTTAAAGGGCCCCTCACCAGGCCACATAGCAAATTTTAGTTAGACGCTGGAAGTTGTGGTGTGCCAATGAAGAGCAGTATGCCGCAAGTATTTTTCAAATCGGTTCATTACGAGCTGAGAAAAGCAATAATTTGTAGCGGCGCGAAACCTTGATGCGAGGAGGCGAGTTTCAAACCCTTGCCACTCGCCCCGTGTAGCCTTCGCAAGCCAAATGCCTTCCCTGCCCTCTTCACTTGACACATACGCATGAACACGTCATGCGCATGCATGGTCACGTGCGCATGACGTGCTGGAGCTAGCCCGAGCACGCTAGCGGCGTTGCACGGCTGCTACCTTTTTTTTATGTAGCGGCAGTGGGCGTTGTGTCGGCGTTCTCTGGTGTACTGCCTGTTTCGGCGGCACAGGCATGAAAGTTGCGACATTTGTACGGGCACGAGAATGGCGGTGTCATGAACGAGAGCCGCATTAACGTTTACTTGGACGCGGTATAATAAATGAGCATAATGAGTGCTCGAACGCGCCGGAACATTACTTTCGTTTCCAGGGCTGGCGTCTGCTCTATGCGCTGATCGCAGGGACACGAATGCATGGGAAACGGAGGCACATTAGCCCCGCATCTCGCTGCAATTCACGAAAAAAAAATGAAAAAGACGCACACATTCCCTTTGTGTGTCTCATTATTTCTCTCAAGTTTTATTAATCTATTCAAGCAATAAATTACACAAACTACACATGTCGTGTCAAATAATTATCGCAGCGTCACGTGCTACTGTTCGCGACGCCAGAGCACAGTCGTCTACGTAGAGGAGCGACGTCACAGCACTACCAATCTACGTAGGGCCCTTTTCTCATGTACGTCATCCACTCATTCTCTCGGCGCGCGGCCGCGAAAGGAAAGGCAAGCAGCTTTCACCTTGAAATTTGACCCGTTTCCGCGGCGCGTAGCGTTGCAAATTTTGGCAGACGTGATCGTGAACGCCCAGTGTATGCATTGCGCTCGTTAGCTCAAAATTGTCAAACCTGGTGAGGGGCCCTTTAAAATACACATACGTGAATTTCGCTACCAAAAGGTACTTGTCACGCTGGTATCAGGAAATGAAATTTTTGGGCGAGCGAGATATCCGCGATGTATGGTATAGTGTATGGTGCTTGTGGTCGTGAATTCCATTCCTGTGTCGTGTGCGATTTGTATGTGCTGTCCTATGTGCGTGTTTACATTGATGTCCATTTTATAATCATCTCTAGAGTAAGTATTTCAGAAATTATTCCGTGAAACGCTTTCTTTTTTTTTAAAAGGGGAAGCATTTCATAGCGAATTTCTCCGACTTTGAGCGTATCTATCTATCTATCTATCTATCTATCTATCTATCTATCTATCTATCTATCTATCTATCTATCTATCTATCTATCTATCTATCTATCTATCTATCTATCTATCTATCTATCTATCTATCTATCCGCCTACGACTTCGTGCTCTCCTGACCGTTCCGTTAATCGGATGCATACCGAAATTGGTGTTGCATAACGTGACCTTATTACGAACATGAATGGCAGGTCATAACATTCAAATCATGAAATGCATGACATGAACAGCATGATTTACAATTCACGGCCTTGGGGATCTTGCGCTCGTTCCGTTAATTTCATATATACCAAAATTGGTATGGCGTGACAAGAGTTCATGACGAACATAATGACAGGTCCTAACGTGGAAATCATGACACTCACTTCATGTGCAGCATGATTTATAGAAATGATCTCGTTGCACTCGCGGCCGTTTAAATGAATGGATTGTACGAAACCTGGTATGACGAGACATTTCTGTATGACGAACATACAGGTGGTAACATGAAAATCATGACATGCATGTTATGTACGACATGATTTATATGCCACGCTCATGGACGCACTCGCGGCCGTTTCGTGAAATTGATATACACCAAAAATGGTATTGTGTGAGGTGACTGCACGAAAAACATGAATAACAGGTGGTAACATGAAAACCACGACATGCATGTCACGTATGTCATGATTTACATGCCATGCTCATGGCGCACTCAAGGCGGTTCCGCTAGATTGATATACACCAAAACAGGTATTGCGTGACGCGACTGTATGACGAACGTAAATGAGAGGTGGTAAGACGAAAGTGATGCCATGCATGACGTGTACGACATGATTTACATGTCATGCTCATGGCGCACTCGAGGCCGTTTCCCTAGATGGATATACACCAAAATTGGTATTGCGTGACGTGACTGTATGACGAAAGTAAGCGAGAGGTGGTAACATGAAAATCATGACATGCATGACATGTACGACATGATTTACATGCCATGCTCATGGCGCACTCGTGGCCGTTTCGCAAGATTGAAATGCACCAAAATTGGCATTGCTTGACGCGACTGTATGACGAACGTAAATCAGAGGTGTAACATGAAAACATGTACCTGATGTCTTGCTCATGGCGCACTCGTGGCCGTTTTTCTATATTGATATGCACCAAAACTGATATTGCGTACGCGACTGTATAACGAACCTAAATGAGAGGTGGTAACATGAAAATCATTTAGGATGACTGCCAGTTGGGCGTGTTGGTATAGGTTCATGATGAAACAAGCGCAAAATATACGAAAGCGCAGAAAGGACACAGGACGAAGCGCTTCGTCCTATGTCCTTTCTGCGTCTTCGTATATTTTGCGCTTGTTTCATCATGAAAATCATAACGTGCAAGTCGTGTACGAAATGATTTACATGCCACGCTCATGGTGCATTCGCGGCCATTTCGCTCGTTTGATATACACCAAGATTGGTATTGCGTGAGGCGACTGCATGACGAACGTAAATGAGAGGTGGTAACATAGAAATCATGACATGTAAGTCAAGGACGACATGATTTACATGCCACACTCATAATGTATTCGCTGCCGTGTCGCTAGCTTGATATTCGCCAAAATTGGTATTGCGCGACGCGACTGTAGGACGAACATAACTGACAGGCGGTAACATGAGAACCATGATATGCATGACATGTATGGCATAATTTGCGTGCCACGCTCATGGTGCACTCGCGGCCATTTCGCTCGTTTGATATACACCAAATTTAGTATTGCGCGATGTGACTCCATGACGAACATAAATGACAGGTATTAACATGCGAATCATGTTATGCATGTCATGTACGGTATGATTTACATCACGCTGCCATGGTGCGCTTCCGGCCCTTTCGTTAAGTGGATATATACCAAAAAAGTGTCGCGAAGCGGCATCGCTGGCAGTGAATACAGGTACACCGCTCCGAACGCAAACTCAGAGGCATGGTTAAAAAATTTCGTGAAGTCAGCTGTGCTGCTATACACGCGACACCGTTTAAAGAGTGAATGCTTTTAGCTCCCATTGTCGGCGGCCTTGAAATGACACTGAGACAAAAGCTGGCGCTGTAAGCAGGGTGTCGTTGCGTGAATGAAACGAGAGATCAGAGCAGTTAGCCTAAAGCTAGAGAACGCGATATTGGGCTGCCAACCTTTGGTACGGGACCGCATTACAGACGATTGTTGCCTCCCAAACAAATTCCAATATATATTACAGCGAAAGCTGTTATGAGATCATTTCAACGGCCGTTTTTGGTGGCGTAGTTGTCCGCCGCCACCGCCGCCGCCGCCGGTGTCCGTAACCACTATCGCTCGAAATAAGAAAAAAATCCCAGGATGCAACGGGGTTCGAACCTGGGCCCTCTGCGTGGGAGCCCAGTGTTGTACCTCAGAGCCATGCCGGTGTTTTTTTTTCTTTATTGCCTCACAAAGTATTTTCATACACTAATCGTAAACCAGGGAACAGTACAGTGATACACCACCAGCTGTTAGCTGACTACATCTTAAAACTTAGGCATGTGTAACAACTCCACTCTGGGTGCTTGGAACTGCCTTGCAAAACGACGCTATACAGGCTTCATGTCCAGAAGGAACCACATAACGTATGTAATTTAGTGTGGTAGAAGAGTGAAATAACAACCACGCACCACACAACGCGAATTCTGTAACCAGGCGTCACACAATGCGAATTGCGCAACGAGTGGGCTCTTGGATGCTTCCAACCCACTACAAGGGGCTCTGCAATAATTCTTCATCGTCATCAGGCACAACACCAACAAAGTGCGCATAATGCCTTACATGTTTTTAGCGGGTACCACGGCTCTCCGTTGAATGACGAAAAATAGCATAGTCGCTGCTTCCCTACTTCACAGAAATTGATTTATAGCGTAGTGGGTTCCTCACAAGTGCACTTGCATTGGTTGCCAAGGAAGCCCATGAGCCCTCCATTCATTTTCTCAGGGTCTCAATAAAGTTCTTCCCCCCTCTCTCTGTCTCTCTTTCTCCCGTCAATGTATGTTATATTGCATGGTGGGAGAGTTAAATAGCGACCGGGCGTCACGCAATGCGAATTACGTAACTGGTGAGCCGTTTAAAGCTTCCAGCCCATTACAAAAGTCTGAGCCACAATTCTTCATCGTCATCAGTCGTCACGTAAACATTTCCATTTCACAGCAATTATGATGATTTATAGCGTAGTGGGTTCCTCGCAAGTGCACTTGCATTGGTTGCCAAGGAAGCCCATAAGCCCATCATCCATTTCCTCAGGGTCTCAATAAAGTTCTTTCCCCTTCTCTCTGTCTCTCTTTCTCACATCAATGTATGTTATATTGCATGGTGGGAGAGTTAAATAGCGACCGGGCGTCACACAATGCGAATTACGTAACTGGTGAGCCGTTTAATGCTTCCAACCCATTACAAAGGGTTGAGCCACAATTCTTCATCGTCATCAGTTGTCACGTAAACAAAGTGCACATAATGCCTTACATATGTGCAGCTGGAACCTCGCTTCTGCGCACAATGACGAATAATGGCGTTGTAGGTGCTTCCAAATTTCACAAATATTGTGATTTATGGCGTAGTGGGTACCTTGCTAGTGTACTTGTATTAGTAGCCCCAAGAGAGTTTACAACGGGCTGTAGAAATGCCGCTCTTCCAGCTTTCGCTGTGACTGTGCTGCGCTTTCCGCGCAGGCCTGGCATTTTATATATATATATATATATATATATATATATATATATATATATATTGCTTCCGAGTTCCTGCAAGTGTCCGCGATAGGCGCTTATGCAGAAAAGAAGGAAAATAATGAACTGGCTATCTTGCAATACATAGGAAACAATGCTATCTAAGTAATAAAGAACATGGTTTTGAGATAATCGACTGTAGAGTAAGAAAACTGCTGAAAGGCGAATATGTTTTGCCACAAACAGAGCTCAACTATTTTATTTAGTAGCTAGGACCTTGATAATCATTAAAGTCACTGGAACGGGAAAAGTACCGCGTTCCTTTTCTCTTCGCCGCCGCGCCCTTTCGACGGCTTCGCCACATAAATGGTCCAGCTCGCTCGCCTCGCTAGTGTCTCCCGGCCGCAGACGCACGGCGCTTTGGAGGGTGATTGTTTTTATAGGCTCAGGAAAGCGTGCAGGAACATTGCGACATCCCGTATCCTTTTGAGACTTCATCGAAAGCCTATCGAGGGATCGAAGAATGCCTGGGTGCTGGGCTTTTGGGTGCAGCAACCGGCGGGAAACGAGCAAGGCCCTCTTTGCCATTCCCAGCGGCAAAAAGGATGCCAAGCGACGGGCTGTGTGGCTGCACAGAATAAGGCGGGAAAATTTTGTTCCCACGACTGATACCCGCCTTTGTGAGGTAAACGCTTCATTGAGAATTCGCGAATGTTCTTCGGAGAATGTTTGCGCCTACCCTGCACTAGTGCAGCTTGTTTCGCGTGGTTGTCGCAGGAGGTTCATGCACAATACCATTGCCAGGCGGCTCTTTATTATGTTTGACGTAAAACTGACGCCTTTGGGCTCACATATAATGATCAGCGCACCATGATAAATGACTGCTACAGATTGGTACTGCCTGACGTGACTGTATGACGAACACAAATAACAGGTGGTAGCATGAAAATAATGGCTGATGCTCTCGCAGCCGGTTCGCTTGTTTGATATGCACGAAAATCGGTATTGCGTGACGTGACTGTATGACGAACATAAATACCCTGCGGTAACATGAAAATAATGGTATGCATGTCATGTAAGCCATGATTTACATGCCCTGCTCATGATGCTCTCGCGGCCGGTTGGCTTGCTTGATATGCACCAAAATCGGTATTGCTTGACGTCACTGTAATGCGAACGTAAATAACATGTGGTAACACGAAAATAATAGCACGCATGTCATGTAAGGCATGATTTACATGCCATGCTCATGATGCTGTCGCGGCCGGTTCGCTTGTTTGATATGCACCAAAATCGGTATTGCATGACGTGACTGTATGACCAACATAAATACCGTGCGGTAACATGAAAATAATGGCACGCATGTCATGTAAGGCATGATTTACATGCCATGCTCATGATGCTCTCGTGGCCGGTTGGCTTGCTTGATATGCACCAAAATCGGTATTGCGTGACGTCACTGTAATGCGAACGTAAATAACATGTGGTAACACGAAAATAATAGCACGCATGTCATGTAAGGCATGATTTACATGCCATGCTCATGATGCTCTCGCGGCCGGTTGGCTTGCTTGATATGCACCAAAATCGTATTGCGTGACGTCACTGTAATGCGAACGTAAATAACATGTGGTAACACGAAAATAATAGCACGCATGTCATGTAAGGCATGATTTACATGCCATGCTCATGATGCTCTCGCGGCCGGTTGGCTTGCTTGATATGCACCAAAATCGGTATTGCGTGACGTCACTGTAATGCGAACGTAAATAACATGTGGTAACACGAAAATAATAGCACGCATGTCATGTAAGGCATGATTTACATGCCATGCTCATGATGCTCTCGCGGCCGGTTGGCTTGCTTGATATGCACCAAAATCGGTATTGCGTGACGTGACTGTAATGCGAACGTAAATAACATGTGGTAACACGAAAATAATAGCACGCATGTCATGTAAGGCATGATTTACATGCCATGCTCATGATGCTCTCGCGGACCGGTTGGCTTGCTTGATATGCACCAAAATCGGTATTGCGTGACGTCACTGTAATGCGAACGTAAATAACATGTGGTAACACGAAAATAATAGCACGCATGTCATGTAAGGCATGATTTACATGCCATGCTCATGATGCTCTCGCGGCCGGTTGGCTTGCTTGATATGCACCAAAATCGGTATTGCGTGACGTCACTGTAATGCGAACGTAAATAACATGTGGTAACACGAAAATAATAGCACGCATGTCATGTAAGGCATGATTTACATGCCATGCTCATGATGCTCTCGCGGCCGGTTGGCTTGCTTGATATGCACCAAAATCGGTATTGCGTGACGTCACTGTAATGCGAACGTAAATAACATGTGGTAACACGAAAATAATAGCACGCATGTCATATAAGGCATGATTTACATGCCATGCTCATGATGCTCTCGCGGCCGGTTGGCTTGCTTGATATGCACCAAAATCGGTATTGCGTGACGTGACTGTAATGCGAACGTAAATAACAGGTGGTAACATGAAAATAATAGCACGCATGTCATGTAAGGCATGATTTAGATGCCATGCTCATGATGGTGTCGCGGCCGGTTCGCTTGTTTGATATGCACCAAAATCGGTATTGCATGACGTGACTGTATGACCAACATAAATACCGTGCGGTAACATGAAAATAATGGCACGCATGTCATGTAAGGCATGATTTACATGCCATGCTCATGATGCTCTCGCGGCCGGTTGGCTTGCTTGATATGCACCAAAATCGGTATTGCGTGACGTGACTGTAATGCGAACGTAAATAACAGGTGGTAACATGAAAATAATAGCACGCATGTCATGTAAGGCATGATTTACATGCCATGCTCATGATGCTCTCGCGGCCGGTTGGCTTGCTTGATATGCACCAAAATCGGTATTGCGTGACGTCACTGTAATGCGAACGTAAATAACATGTGGTAACACGAAAATAATAGCACGCATGTCATGTAAGGCATGATTTACATGCCATGCTCATGATGCTCTCGCGGCCGGGTTGGCTTGCTTGATATGCACCAAAATCGGTATTGCGTGACGTCACTGTAATGCGAACGTAAATAACATGTGGTAACACGAAAATAATAGCACGCATGTCATGTAAGGCATGATTTACATGCCATGCTCATGATGCTCTCGCGGCCGGTTGGCTTGCTTGATATGCACCAAAATCGGTATTGCGTGACGTCACTGTAATGCGAACGTAAATAACATGTGGTAACACGAAAATAATAGCACGCATGTCATATAAGGCATGATTTACATGCCATGCTCATGATGCTCTCGCGGCCGGTTGGCTTGCTTGATATGCACCAAAATCGGTATTGCGTGACGTGACTGTAATGCGAACGTAAATAACAGGTGGTAACATGAAAATAATAGCACGCATGTCATGTAAGGCATGATTTAGATGCCATGCTCATGATGGTGTCGCGGCCGGTTCGCTTGTTTGATATGCACCAAAATCGGTATTGCATGACGTGACTGTATGACCAACATAAATACCGTGCGGTAACATGAAAATAATGGCACGCATGTCATGTAAGGCATGATTTACATGCCATGCTCATGATGCTCTCGCGGCCGGTTGGCTTGCTTGATATGCACCAAAATCGGTATTGCGTGACGTGACTGTAATGCGAACGTAAATAACAGGTGGTAACATGAAAATAATAGCACGCATGTCATGTAAGGCATGATTTAGATGCCATGCTCATGATGGTGTCGCGGCCGGTTGGCTTGCTTGATATGCACCAAAATCGGTATTGCGTGACGTCACTGTAATGCGAACGTAAATAACATGTGGTAACACGAAAATAATAGCACGCATGTCATATAAGGCATGATTTACATGCCATGCTCATGATGCTCTCGCGGCCGGTTGGCTTGCTTGATATGCACCAAAATCGGTATTGCGTGACGTGACTGTAATGCGAACGTAAATAACAGGTGGTAACATGAAAATAATAGCACGCATGTCATGTAAGGCATGATTTAGATGCCATGCTCATGATGGTGTCGCGGCCGGTTCGCTTGTTTGATATGCACCAAAATCGGTATTGCATGACGTGACTGTATGACCAACATAAATACCGTGCGGTAACATGAAAATAATGGCACGCATGTCATGTAAGGCATGGATTTACATGCCATGCTCATGATGCTCTCGCGGCCGGTTGGCTTGCTTGATATGCACCAAAATCGGTATTGCGTGACGTCACTGTAATGCGAACGTAAATAACATGTGGTAACACGAAAATAATAGCACGCATGTCATGTAAGGCATGATTTACATGCCATGCTCATGATGCTCTCGCGGCCGGTTGGCTTGCTTGATATGCACCAAAATCGGTATTGCGTGACGTCACTGTAATGCGAACGTAAATAACATGTGGTAACACGAAAATAATAGCACGCATGTCATATAAGGCATGATTTACATGCCATGCTCATGATGCTCTCGCGGCCGGTTGGCTTGCTTGATATGCACCAAAATCGGTATTGCGTGACGTGACTGTAATGCGAACGTAAATAACAGGTGGTAACATGAAAATAATAGCACGCATGTCATGTAAGGCATGATTTAGATGCCATGCTCATGATGGTGTCGCGGCCGGTTCGCTTGTTTGATATGCACCAAAATCGGTATTGCATGACGTGACTGTATGACCAACATAAATACCGTGCGGTAACATGAAAATAATGGCACGCATGTCATGTAAGGCATGATTTACATGCCATGCTCATGATGCTCTCGCGGCCGGTTGGCTTGCTTGATATGCACCAAAATCGGTATTGCGTGACGTGACTGTAATGCGAACGTAAATAACAGGTGGTAACATGAAAATAATAGCACGCATGTCATGTAAGGCATGATTTAGATGCCATGCTCATGATGGTGTCGCGGCCGGTTCGCTTGTTTGATATGCACCAAAATCGGTATTGCATGACGTGACTGTATGACCAACATAAATACCGTGCGGTAACATGAAAATAATGGCACGCATGTCATGTAAGGCATGATTTACATGCCATGCTCATGATGCTCTCGCGGCCGGTTGGCTTGCTTGATATGCACCAAAATCGGTATTGCGTGACGTGACTGTAATGCGAACGTAAATAACAGGTGGTAACATGAAAATAATAGCACGCATGTCATGTAAGGCATGATTTAGATGCCATGCTCATGATGGTGTCGCGGCCGGTTCGCTTGTTTGATATGCACCAAAATCGGTACTGCGTGACGTGACTGTATGACGAACCTAAATACCCTGCGGTAACATGAAAATAATGGTACGCATGTCATGTAAGGCATGATTTACATGCCATGCTCATGATGCTCTTGCAGCCGGTTCGCTTGCTTGATTGCACCAAAATCGGTATTGTGTGACGTGACTGTATGACGAACATGAATACCCTGCGGTAACATGAAAATAATGGTACGCATGTCATGTAAATCATGTTTTACGTGTCATGTCTGTCATGATTTGCACGTTATAACCAGTCACTTATGTTCGTCATACACTCTTGTCACGCCATACCTATTTTGTTGTGTATCAAGCTATCGAAGCGGCCGCGAGCGCACCATGAGCGTGGCATGTAAATCATGCCGTACATGGCATGCATATCATTATTTTCATGTTATCACCTGTAATTTGTATTCGTCATACAGTCATGTTATGCCGTACCAAATTTGGTGTACATCCCATTAACGAAGCGGCCAGGACAGCACAAAGTCGGGGGCGGCTAGATAGATAGATAGATAGATAGATAGATAGATAGATAGATAGATAGATAGATAGATAGATAGATAGATAGATAGATAGATAGATAGATAGATAGATACGTACAAAGTCGCAGAAATTCGCTAAGAAATGCTTCGCATTTAATAAATGCAGACAGCCGAGCGCGTAAATGCCGCGCAGTTCGCATTTCTTTATCGCGTTAGTACGCGTGCGTGCGCATCTAGGCAAGCGCTATTTCTTTCCGAATCAGTCAGAGAACAACGGTATGCTTCTCTCGGGGCTGCAAAAGCGCACGCAATGCGTAAAACATGGGTTACTCCACGTGAAATCAAGACCACACCGCCGCCGCTTCGGCCGCGCTGGACCAAATATGGCGGCGCGCAGGACGGTCGCGGTACTTTTCCCGTTCCAGTGACTTTAATAATCATTGCTAAATTCTTTTTTTTTCAGTTTTGAGCCTGCCGTCTTGCTTGGCTCAATTGCTTCCTTTGTGAGATTTCCTGCAGCTCAATCCGCACTGTATTGTCGATTGTTGTGAACTTACTTATTTAAATTGACTGTGTTCTGGCCAGGCTTCAGTCCTAATGATTTCAGAATTTTGGCTTATAGGATACTACCATCATTAAACGAAAGAACAGCACCTCGTGTCGCGATCCCTAAGATTATAAAGCATAAACAAAGACAGCAACGTCTCTGCGACGCAATTTAGATTAGCTCGACACTTCCACCGCACAATTTTTGCGCGCAACTCTGTCTAATCGCACAAAAAATAATATTCATGCCCATTAGGGCGTACCCATTGTCAAACTGCTCGTGACGCCCCTCGAAAGACGTTGAAAAGGCTTAGAGTTTCCACGACGAAGAGCTTGCTTAACGTTCGCCACCTCAGTACGTCGCCGGCATTTATTCGCTTTAACAAGAGAACTGATTTGGCTTCCGAGAAATTCACGCTTGCTGAATACCTTATTTACTCTCAGCATCTAATCTTATCGAAAGGCGTGACAGACACAAGGTGTAATGAAGCGAGGAGCTAATAGTGTTCTAACAGACGAGCTCCGAAGAACAATTGCGAATAAAAAGGCGCACTGCGTCTTCTGATTGCCTTAGAAGTTACCGAAGGAAATTTGTTATATACACCTGACTCCTGGAAAGCATCTTGCCTTTCGTACAGGAAGGTTTTTTTTGTTTTCATTGTTTTTCTTTTAGTAAAATGGGCCGTAAGCACTGAGCGCATATGAGGGGCATGTCCTGGTGTGCGTTTGCACATCACTATTTGCTTTCGGAAAAACTGGTTTTCAGCCACAAAAAAAAAAAAAAAACACTTCCTAAGAAGAGCACGAATACGAAAAATGGGCGCACAGGACTAAACATTCCCCATTGCAAAAACAAAAAGTGACTTTTTTCCCCTTACCCTGTGCCCTTAAGGACGTATAACCGGCAGCATCGAGGTAACTTTACCTTGAGGAAGCACCAGGGAAGCACTTACTGAGAGCACCTCTGTAAGGAAGTTTTCACGTTGACATAAGGCCGCCGGAAAGCAATTACCCCTCCCAAATACGATTCTGCGTAGTATTTACCTATTTATTTATTTATTTGTTCATTAACTCACCGCTACGGCTATCAGGGCTTGTTCAAGCTGTCCCTTGCTTTCTGAGCAATACGCAGCTTTAAACGGCATCATTCTAAGCGTGTTCTCATCTTGTAGCCTTTTGTTAAAGGATAAAAAATTATTTTCTTTTGCCACAGTACATTTTATTGATAGGTTACTAGTAAACCTACTTGGATAGGCAGCCGCGCTCCGGAGTTCAACCAGATCAATCACGGTGGTTTTTCGGAGAGGTTTCAGTTAGCTGCGCCGTTGTAAATTTGGCTCCACGTGCAGTATGTCCCCAAGGTACCCGACCACGGGATGGGCTATTGCTCCCGTAGTTAGAGACTTCGTTGCGCCTTAAGTCGTCGACATTTTATTCTAAGTTACAGCTTATTGCTCTCCCGTAATCGTCTTTGTTTCCATGCGACAAGTTTTTCTTCTGGGCTAGCATTGGTGAGAGCATTACTTGGCTGATTTGGACCTCGCTGTCACCACAAAACTGCGGCAGAAGAACGGAAAGTAAAGTACGTCATCATTTAGGGCCTGTACGTGGTGGTCAGGATATTGAACGTTCATAAAAGGAGCGTTCCAATACCGAGCGTTGCAGATGGCGCAGAGTTCCCACTATCGACTAAGGCAATGCGGGCGGATGCGGAACAAGACCTTAATACGTATACGTGCTGGCCTAGGGATGGCCGAAGAATGTTCGAGAATGAAATGCTTTTACCTCCCCTTGTCGGCGGCCATTCAGGCCGACACATTCTACAGGGAGCTTCGACGGCGAGGTGCGGGCCTGAAGAGCCTCGCTCCTAAAAAAATTAACACCATCTTCCCAAAGGGAACACTGATGGGATGCGAAGCAGCAGCGTTGCGCACGGGGGGCGTCACGAGTTGAATGACGCTAACGCAGGTGCTGCGGTGAGCGCTGGAAGATTCGCTTGAAGCGATGGCTGGTGTAGGTCTTGTTGTTTCTTCAGAGTGGACACGGGCGCTGGACCGGAGCTGGCGCGCGTTTCGCCTTGACTACCACGGCCTTGTCATCGGTGAAGTGCACGCTGAGATGTTCCTGCAGACATTCGACGTCGAAGTTGAAGCGAGAGAGAGGTGACACGTACAGACATGTTTCAACGCGTACGTTAGGCGCGCGGCAGCTTTATTGCGCGTGAAACGACGAGTCGGCGGTGTAGCGAGCGGTGGTCGCGGTAACGGAGCGAGCGGCGGTAGCGGCAGGTGTTGCGGGCGAATGGACGAGGCGGCAGCTGCGGGCGCTGCGGCGAGCGCGCGGCAGGCGAGGGAGAGAGTGACGTCAGCGCGCACTGCGAGGGGAGCGTGACGTCAACGCGCAGCTGCGGTGTGACCTACTTGGCACCGCTTCAACACCTGCGGCGAGGGGAGCGCGTTGCGGCGCGTTCGTACGGACGCACGGAGGGACAATGTTACACAGGCTAGTCAAAGAGCTGCTTCGCATCTAAAAGGCAGCGGCCGTGCAACTCCGCTCGCGTGCTCGGGCTGGCTCGGGCATGTCGTGCGCACCTGAGCATACATGCGCATGGCATGTTCATGCGTATGTGTCAGGCAGGGCTGAGACAGCTGCGCATATTACGCATCTTTTATACGATTCCGTTTTCCTGCACCAAGCTGCTCCAAAAGCATAAAAATCGCTAAAATTTGCGCCGGACTGCTCCCAAACAGCCTCAAAAGCAAGAATTATGATGCCCACGGCTTCACTTGGGAAAAAAGGCAGAGTTGACAACATGATTTTCTAAGCAGCGCCAGGAATTCCAAGAAAATAAGACGTTCGCCGAACACTTACACGCGCCGAAGCATGTTTCTTGTGTGCACTTTTCTAATCCCATGGTGCCGTCATAATCTCCTCTCGACTATTCTAAATATGCGTGACCCCGCAAAAGTGTGCTGCCGTGCCCCGAGCGTGCAGCTTCTACTCGCTAGGCTGTCTGTTCTGGCGCTACTGTGCTTAGCGAAAACTACCGCGTGGCATGCGTTGCGGGGTTGACTTTCAGGTTCTCTGTTGTGCGTAGCGTGTTCCCGATTGCTGCGGTCTTCGTGTCGACGCTGTTGTATGTGCAGCTATGAGCGCGTTTGCCGTGGGCGAGTACCTCGTTGCGTCAACGCGGCGTCAACTGTCTTCCTGCATGCGACGCGTCTCTGCGATGCTCTAGCGCGAGGGCTCTCAAACTGGGTTCCGCGGAACCTAGGTGTTCTGTGAATGACGTTCTAGGGTTACGCGATCAGCCAGACCGAATGCAACCCGCTCGCGTTTTATCCCCATCAGCAACTAATTTATTTATTTATTTAGACAAGGAAATTTTCATTGCATTTTCTATTTCACGAAACCATCGACGCCGCATACGCACATCGGGTGTCAGCGGGTAGCTAGAGACCTATGTGGTAGCAGCCCTAAAGACTCGTCGTCTAGTGCGCGCCTTGAACTTGCCGCTTTAACGGGCACCTCAGCGCTTCATTCGTGGCTCGAGCCCTTACAAAAATATATTCAGACAGTCTATAGACACTCTAAAAATCGGTTTAGACCATCTATAGACCATCTAAATTGATTTTTATAAGGATCATGGCGCGTCGGCGATCACGTGGTAATGTTTTCATGCACGGTGCTTTGCCACTACTCGGTTTCGTAATCAAAACACGCATCGAGCGCTTTGATACGCGTAAGAGGTGTCGCTTCGTACCGGTTATTGGTTTCACGAGGATTTAGGCGTAGCTATACGACCGGTGTACCAGTCCACGGCTGTTTCGCTGTGCGACTGGCATGCCTCCTTTTTTTGAAAAAAAAAATAAAACAGGCCTCTGTACGTCCGGCGCTTTGCTTACGTGAACACATTGCTTACGCTGCACGGGGCCTGAAGTATGCAGTGTATGATCGGCAGGCGCATTACGCGCGGCGCAGGAGTGAATCGCAATTCTACGCATTATCAGGAGTTGTACGCCAACGGCGGTCGCCTTCGGCAATACAAAAAAGAGAACAGGCCAACGCGGGCAGTGCTAATACTGTAATTGCGCGAGTCGAGAGGCGTTATCACCTCCCCCCCCCCCCCACACACACACAGACACTCGTTTTCGATTGTCTTCATGCTCGAGAAAAAGTTAGGTGTTCCGTGGCACTCTGGAAAAGCCGTTGGGGTTCCCCAAGGCCAGAACGTTTAACCCCTGCTCTCAAACTATTGTCGTCCCCCAATATATACGTACAGTACGCTTACAACGGCGCTGATCTTGCAGTACCATACGTACACGTTTGATGAGATAGTCAGTGCAGCGAGGTTTCTTGGCAGCCGCGCTGTACTCTTGAAGGTGGTCCCGCACGAGGAGGCAGCGAATATGGGTGCAGCGCGCTTTTGTTTTCATGTGTTAAAAGCGTGCACTACACTAAACGCGCACCGGATCCACTAAACGCCAACGGCGCACCGGAGCAGATAGTTAAAGGCGATTATTGTGATGTTCTCCCGACAAAGAGTAACACTGACCTCCAGCAAGCTCTTGGGAAGCTTGAAAAGATAAATAAGCAGACGTACAAAAAGCCAAACCAGTAATATGCTAAATCTTATCACTCACCTTAAGCAGCCGCATACTGCTATGTAACTACAATTTTTGTGCAATCAGAGTTTTAACTATTTTAGATGCGAAGCATCTCTTGCTCGGGGGTATGTCCCGCGGCGCTGGCGTTGGCGTCCGCACTCAGACTACGCATGCGCAATTTTCCTCCTTCCCTCTCTCCGATAGCTGCACGTTACTCTCTCCACTTCTCTCCCAGCATATGCTTGCGCTTCTCCTCCGTTCTCGCTTCTGCTCTCGCGGCGTATGCGCTACTCTCCTCTCTAGCCTCCTCTCCTTCAAGTGTGAATATAAAGGGGGTAGAGCGCTGCGCGCGTTCAGTCCAGAGCTTGCTTCGGTTGACTCCTCCGAAATGCGAGCTCGACATGCAGAAATTCTCTCCTGCGCAACGCCGCGATGAGAGCCAGCGCATGCGCGTACTCTCCCCCCCTCTCTGCTCTCCTACGCTGCCCCCCTCTCGCGCACCTGTCGACCGCGCTCCCCGCTCGCCCTGTGAGAATTAACGGCCAGGCTAGAGGGAAGATACGACGCGCGTAGTGTTCCTCTTCGCGTTTCACGACGCGAGGTCGGTAGCATGCCCAACGAACGCCAACGGAACACGTTCGTGCAAGTGCTCCGGCTTCGTATTGCCTCATGGTCCCCTTAAGTGGGAGATGGTGTAATTTTATTAGAAGTGTGATTCTTTTTCTTTTCTTTTTTTTCAAGTGTTTGAGGTGAGCCTAGTTTTCAGAACCTTTTTTTTTCAATTATTTCATACGTTTGTTACACGGGCTAGATTGGCTGCGGGATATGTAAAAAGGTAGCGTAGATCATATTTGGCGATAATCTGTTCAAAGAACTTTCTACAACGGCTGTTTCAGCGTTATGTGTATTCTAAGCCACTTAGAATATGTACTCATCCCCCCGAGTTACTAAAAATGTTTTTTTCAAGCTCCTACGACGACATGTGAAATGGCGCTAACTGTTCCAAAATCAAAATTTAGCTGCTCCAAAAGCTGCTCCCAATTCAGTTTCATGTCATCTCACCCCTGGTTAGGTGATCTCCCGGCTCCGCTGCTGAGGAGGGCAGGGAAGGAATTTCGCTTGCGAAGGCTACACGGGGCGAGTGGCAAGGGTTTGAAGCTTCCCACCTCGCATCATGGTTTCGCGCCGCTACAAATTATTAGGAACGAAGCTGCTTAGGCCCGCACCCCGCCGTCGCCGTCAAAGCTTCCTTCTCTTAAGCATCGCTCTAGGTTGCAGTGGCCGGTGATTTAGGAGGAAATGTTTAGGTCTTGAGCGGTTGGTTTCTAGCGCACCAGAAAGTCGACGTTAAAAGAAGTAATCAGTTTGCATAAATGGTTATAATGGTTTTCTTCATTTTCACCGCCTTTATCGTGGATTGTAAAATGACAACCATCATTCTAGGGCACTACGGACGCTTTGTAGAAGGTAGTAGCAGACGCTCTCCCAAGCCGACGCCGGCGCAACAAGACAGCGAAATGCTGCGCACGGCGTTCCGTCGCCGCCGTCGAAGCTCCCCGCCGCATCACCGCTAGCACCCCTCTCCCACCTGTCTCCCTGCGCTGCGCGCGCCGCATACTCACTTGCTCAGTCGTTCCCGCCACCGAGCGCAGCAGATGCTCTCCCCACCCGCTCCCTACCCTACCGCCTTCCTGAAAGCCAGCAGCGAGATCAGGCGCACAGCCGTTTGCGTCCCATTTCTAAGGAGCTTCGCTCATCGGCTGTATTCGTACACGGAGCAACAGCTACCTTTTGTTTTTCTCAGCTTGTAATGAAGCGATTTGTAAAAGTCTTGTGACACGATGCTCTTCATTCGGCACATAATAACTTAACTTCCAGCGTCTAACTAAAATTTGCTATGTGGCCTGATGAGGGGCCATTTGAGTCGCGTTTGAAACCTGACTTAAGCCAAGGACGTAGCATTAGCGGATAAGGCCTCCTACTTGGACCAAGCAGCTTCGCTCTTATGAAGTTTTGCGCGGCCAAGTGCAAGCTTTTTCATTTCTTTTTCATAACTAATCCAATCTGCTGAAGATTTATCAAATTATTCTAGTAGCCCTGAGTGCGGCGTCATGCCTGCATTCACTCGCTGTCTTCTCGAGGCTGTTTACAAAGACTGCATACTCGTCGCCAAGAACTATGTCTTGTCTCAGGGCTTCCGTGACCGAGAGGCAGGCAGTACATGAACATAATTTACTGCATGACAGCAACTTATTAATAATTACTGGGAATTTACGTGCCAAAACCACGATATGATAATGAGGCACGCCGTAGTGAATTACTCCTGGGATCATTTACGTGCCGCGACATCTGAGTGCACGGGCCTCCAGCTATTCGCGCCCATCGAAATATGACCGCCAAGGCCAGAATCGAAACCGAGTTCTTAGCGTCAGCAGCTGAGCACCGAAACCCGAGTCCTTCGGGCCAACAGCCGAGCACCGCGTAACCATTGTACCACCGCGTAGGCCCGACGCATGGGAGCAAGCTAACTGGAGTAGAATGAGAGCAGAAGGGTACAGAGGATTTATAATAATAATTATGTAATAATAATAATAATAATAATAATAATAATAATAATAATAATAATAATAATAATAATAATAATAATAATAATAATAATTGTCGGTGTTTAACGTCTACACGGCGACTGTAGCCGCAATATGGACGATGCCATAAAGGGCAATATGTAAAATAAATGGTTCGAGCCTGCAAACTGTCCAGCGGGCCAGGAATGGCGCGACATTCCACGACTGAGCTGTACCCCTGTAGCTGGAAAGGAATTCACGGCATGGCGACGCTTGATACAAGCACAATTACGGCGAGGTAATCATCGGAGAGGATATTGCACTGCACGTTGAAGAAAATAGATTTCGGCCCAGCACACGCTCCCGCTTTGCAGGCAAGTAATGGCACCACCTCCGCATGAACGTATATCATTTAAAAACTACCCCGAACTTACTATTTTTTACTGATATGTTTTCGACCCATACAGCGAGGGCACATACGCCGGAAACGTTTTCGTGGAAAGTTCGCACGCCAAGGCTCGCTGCGTCAGGAAGAGGAGAGGTTGAGGAAAGGAAAAGGCGCAACTTCTGCAACCCAAATTGGGAGCACGGCTCAGCGCCTATAGGGGAAAGGGGGAAATGGAGATAAAGATGAAAAGAGGGAGGAGAATGAGAGGAGGAACGCTGTCCATGACCGAGGACGCGGCGGGCGGCTACTAAGCCGGTTGGCAAGTCCAGTGTCCTCAAGGAAGCGACGAACCGCCTTGAAAACCTGAGTGTGGTGCTGTGCAGGGAATAGGAGGTCCCTCTGTGAAGCCGCGGGAATACCCTGGCGACGGACTGCGGCGAGCGAGGCAGCTCGTTGTGCTTGAAGCGCTGGGCGCACACACAACAGGTGAGCAATTGTTTCGTCTGCCCCACACGCACTGCACGCACGTGACGCAGCTCTGTCTAGCCGATAACGTCTTGCCGCAGGCCAGGAGCAGCCGATGCGTAGACACAGTAGAAGGGACCGCTCCCTCCTGGAGAGGCCCCTGTCAGGCAGCCGGGTCGGTGGTTCCGCCCTGGCCACACGTTCGTCGGGGTGGCAGCGTAGCAACAGCAGCCTCAAAGTCAGCTTCGAATTGTCATACGCAGTGTAGCGGGCGAAAGGGAAAGTACTTAACTTCGATGGGCGCGTCATTACTTGGGCCTCGAAAGAAAGCCGACGTTACCAACACTAGATGGTCGCTCTCACTCACCCACCATGGACTGGTTCACAATCGCAGCTCTGCCTCGGCATTGTAGTACAATTTCAGAAATCTCGCATCGCTTCTATCACTCCTGTAAATCGCTTAAACGAAACGGGTGAATCGATTCCATCGTTTAATGAAAGGTCTACATCAATTACAATTATTCGAATTGCGGGACACTTCTAACCGATTAATCGAGCAATATTTCATCAATATCACTTTCTTTAAATGCTAACACACGTGGACTATGATGATTAACGAATCCAGAGCAACTACCTATTCTGCCAACGTCTTATTTTCTTGGTATTCCTCGCGCTGTATGGAAAATCATGTTAACGCTGCATTTTTAGATGCGAAAGCATCATATGCTCGGGGCAGTGTCCGTTCTGCGGCGCCCGCACAGATACGGCGCTCACGCCACCTCCTCCCACATACTCGTGCTACCTCCTCTTCGTTCTCCTCTCCCGTTTCTCTCTCTCCACCACAGCTGTGCGCTCGTATATAACGCGGCGCGCGCTCACGCCCGTTGCACTCTCCTTCGCAACGGCGCTATGGATGCTCGCGAAGCTGAACGTAAACGGCAACGCCGGCAAGCGTTGCACTCTCCTTCGCAACGGTGCTATGGATGTTCGTGAAGCTGAATAGAAACGGGAACGCCGGCAAGTGAATCTCGAAGCTGCGAGGCTGCGAAAGCGCGCGTTCGCTCTGCTCCGTCATTCTCTCTCTGTGCACTGGTGTGCGAAATGCCATGAACAACGTAAACGTGGGCGCAAGTTGCAGGGGCAGCGGCAGCGCCACCGCCGCGGAGCAGAGGAAGGATTGAGAAGCCGAACTTAAGCGTCAGCGTCGGCAAGCGTTAATTCAAACGCCTCTACAAGCACCGTCTCATGAGTCACATAAGAGAAACGGAAACTGGATGCGCACCACCCCGCGATGCTTTCGCATCCCACCATGATTACCCGTAGGGGGAGATGATGTGTTTATTTCCCAACTGAATCCATGGGCATCAAAATACTTGCTTTTGTGGCTGTTTGAGAGGAGGCCGGCGCAATTTTTCGCGATTTTTATGCTTTTAGAGCGGCTTGGCGCAGGAAAGTGGAATCGTATAACAAATGGGCAATATGCGCCGCTGTCTCACCCCTACCTGACACATATGCATGAACACGTCATGCGCATGCAGGCTCACGTGCGCACGACATGCCCGAGCAAGCCCGAGCACGCGAGTGGTGTTGCACGGCCGCCACCTTTTCTTTTGGAGCTAAGCTCTTCAGGCCCGCAACTCACCGTCGCCGTCGAAGCTCCCTGTACAATGTGTCGGCCTGAATGGCCGCCGACAAGGGGAGGCAAAAGCATTTCATTCCCGAACATTCTTCGGCCATCCCTAGGCCAGGACGTATATGTATTAAGGCCTGGTTCCGCATTGCCTTAGTCGTGTGTGGGGACTCTGCGCCATTCGCAACGCTCGGTATTAGAACGCTCCTTTTATGAACGTTCAATATCTTGACCACCGCGTACACGCCCTAACTGATGACGTAATTTACTTTCCGTTCTTGTGCCGCAGTTTCGTGGTGACAGCGAGGTCCAAATCAGCCAAGTAATGCTCTCGCCTATGCTAGCCCAGAAGAAAAACTTGTCACATGGAAACAGAGACGATTACGGGAGAGCAATAAGCTGTAACTTAGAAGGAATGTGAACGACTTAACGCCCAACAAGTGTTCCAAAACCTTGGATCGGTGTTCCACATGGAGCCAAATTCATAAGAGCACAGCTAACTTAAATCTTACTGAAAAACCACCATGACCGATCTGGTTAAACTCCGGAGCGCGGCTGCCTATCAAAGTAGGTTTACTAGTAAACTATCAATGAAATGTACTCGAAAAAAGAAATAACCACAAAATTTTTATCCATTAACATAGGGCTACAAGATGAGAACTCGCTTAGAATGATGCTGTTTAAATGTCTGCTGCGTATTGCTCAGAAAGCACGGGACAGCTTGAACAAGCACTGACAGCCATAGCTGTGAATAAATAAATAAATAAATAAATAAATAAATAAATAAATAAATAAATACTACGCAGAATCTCATTTCGGAGTTGTCTGAGTGACGTTTAAGCTTAGGGCCAAACAGCGAAACCTTCCTTACCTCAGTGAGGAAGCCGTAATTGCTTTGAGGCGTCCTTATATCAACCTGAAAACTTCCTCACAGAGGGGCTCTCGGTGACGGCATTCCTGGTGCTTCGTCAAGTAAAGTTGCCTCAATACTGCCGGTGATACGTCCTTAAGGACACAGGGTAAGGGGAAAAAGTCACTTTTTGTTTTTGCAATGTGGAAAGTTTATCGCTGTGCGCCCATTTTCCATATTCGTGCTTTTCATAAGGAGTGTTTTATTTGTGTGACTGAAAACCAGTTTTTCCGTAAGCAGATAGTGAGTGCACACGCACACCAGTACAGGGTCCTCATATGCGCTCCGTGCTTGCGGTCCATTAAAAAAAAGTGGAAAAAAATACCCTTCCTGTACGAAAGCCAAGACGATTGCCTGGAGTCAGCTGTATATAAGAAATTCTATCCGGTAACTTCTAAGGCAATCAGAAGACGCAGTGCGCCTTTTTATTCGCAATTGTTCTTCGGAGCTCGTCTGTTACAGCACTTTTAGCTCCTAGCCCCTATTGCAAAAACCAGCGCCGTTCCAGTACCCCCAGCGAGATACCAGTACGTTTTCAGGCGCTGGACCGCACTGGGAACACTGGTATACGCTCGAATTCACTGGGACTCCGGTGAAAGCACTGGGAAAGAGCTGGGTCGCACTGGTAGAGCCACTAACTTTGCCGCTGTGACGCTGGCGCTCACTGGGAAGCGCTGGAGACGCTGGAATTATCACTGGCGTGCGCTGGCACATACTGGAGCCTGCACTCTTCTGCCAGTGCCGCGCGCTTCTTTCAGTATCGCGCGCGGCAGAATGCTTTGGTATCGTTGAATATCGAATGTCTGATTCGATGGTACCGATAGATGCTATCCTAATGGGTGTCAAACATGTGTCACAAATTCTAGCATGGCAGAGAAAGACGAGGAGATGCGCACTATTTTCATGATATACGTGATATGATATATATATATATATATATATATATATATATATATATATATATATATATATATATATATATATATATATATATCTGAAATCACAGTCACTTTTAATGTTTCCCTGTCGAATGTGAAGAAAATATGTTAATAACCCAAAGCAGCCAACACTGATCATTTTGCTTTCTGCCACGCTTTTTCTTATACATGCAGTGCCAATAACGTAGTTAATTTTTGCGGAGCACGTATATATAGCAGCATTGAATACACATTTTGTACGTGCCGATCATATATATCAGTTTTGCATCCGTGATGTGTTGCGGTTGGCAAGAAGTGAATGAGCTCTGGCTTCGCGGCCCCTCCCAACGGAGGCCGGAAAAACAGCTGTCGTTCGATATCGCCACACCAGAAACGCATCTCGGGCAATTCTTGCACTTCCACTTACTTCAGCTATACGTTAGGTATCAGTTAAAAAGGTTTCGAGGCTAAAATGCAGAAACTTCAACCATCGCAACTCATCTGCGCCGAGATCGGTCCTAACCAGTGCGGCTCCCAGCGAGCGTTAGGCCTAGCGTACCGGCCGAGTCCGTCTGCATGCCACCGGCGCTTCTTGGTTTAAGTACACGCAATTCCAACGTGTAAGATTTGCTGTAAAGTATAGTCTGGACATTCGTTAACCTAAATTAATCATTTTTTCTTGTGTACGGTGTTCGCACAAGGAGCGATGACCATCGATGCGACGCGCTTTCAGCAACGAACGTAGGCTCACCGAAAGCTGCCGGCCGCACTCGCCGGTACTTCTCTGACTCATACGTCAGAACACATACCTGCCAACTGGTACGCGTTAGTGAACTAACACACTGGCATCTTTTTTCAACTAAATGTATTTGTTTTTGCTGAGCGGTTTTATAGTTGTAGGTATCGCTAGAACTGCAAGTCAGAATACAGACACGCCCGCCCTGCAGTAAAATCGTCGCTCGCGCGACAAAACTACTCAGTATGATATCATGTAGGCGCGTGTTTATCGAACGAGTCATCATAAAGCTTCAGTACATGTTCATGATTAGCAAGGGCGAGAAATGGCTGTTAAAAATCGGCAGTAACAGCCGTCAAACTGTACCCGGCTCCTCGATCCATTTGATAATTTTCGGAGTTAAAACGGAAATTCTTAAAGAAACCTAGTGCTCTTCCCATTTTGGGCATTTAATTCGTTGCCGGCCACCCTCTGTTTGTGTCTAATAAAGAAGCAAGCGTGATCTGGAAAGGAAAATCGCGTCTTCCTTGAATGCACGACACCGAAATATGAAACGGAACGCTGTCTTACTGTATTGACTAGCTCTTTTACAGCAGTGTTGACGTGTTTCAGCGTGGTGTTTCAGCGTGGCGCAGCAATAAAGAAAAAAAAATTCAGCGTGGCGCAGTGCTAGGGTGCTCGCTTGGAGATTGAGAGCTGGCGAGTTCGAATTCTCGTGGTGGAGCTTTTTCTTTTTTTCGTACGGTTTTTTTTTTCTTTTTTTATTGCACTAATGCTTTCTATATGACTTTTTTTAGTAATTTATTTATGTAGGGAACGTAGGCACCGCTGCTTTAACGCTGTAGAGCCGTTTTGAGCTTGAGTACCCAGCGCCTCCCAGTAAAACGCCGCTCCAGCGGCCCAGTATCCAGCGCGACGCTGGGCCCATAGTCAGGCATGGCACTGGGCGCTGGTACCCAGTGGCGCTGGGTTTTGCAATAGGGGCTTCATTACACCTTGTGTCTGTCATGCCTCTCGATAAGATTAGATGCTGAGAGTAAATAAGGAATTCAGCAAGTGTGAATTTCCCGGCAGCCAAATCAGTTCTCTTGTAAATGTGAATACATGCCGGCGACGTTCCGAGGTGGCGAACGCTAAACCAGCAAGGTCTTCGTCCTGGAACCTCTAAGCCTTTTCAACTTCCTTCGAGGGGCGTCACGTGCAGGTTGACAACGGGTATGTTTTACCTGACATGAATATTATTTTGTATAACAATTAGACAGAGTTGCGCGTGAGAATTGTGCGTTGGAAGTGTCGAGCTAATCTAAATTGCGTCGCAGAGATTTTGTTGTCTTTCTTTAGGCTTTATAGTCTTACGGATTGCGACACCGGCTGCTGCTTTCGTTTAATGATGGCAGTATTCCATATGCCAAAATTCTGAAATCATTAGGATTCAAGCCTGGCCAGAACACAGTCACTTTAATGAAATAAGTTGACAACCATCGACAATACAGTGCGGATTGAGCTGGACGACATCTCACAAAAGAAGCTGGGCAAGCAAGACTCAAAACTGAAAAAAAAAATAATTTAGCAACGATTAACAAGGTCCTAGCTACTAAATAAAATAGTTGAACTCTGTTTGTGGCAAAACATGTTCGCCTTTCAGCAGTTTTCTTACTTTACACTCGATTATCTCAAAACCATGTTTATTATTACTTAGATAGCATTGTTTCGTATGTATTGCAAGATAACCAGTTCATTATTTTTCCTTCTATTCTGCGTACGTGCCTAACGTGTACACTAGGATGAACTCGGAAGCAATATTTTTTTTGTATTTTCTTTGGGCCATACTTAGCGTTTGTAATGCGGTCCCGTACCAAGGGTGTGGGGCCAAATATCGCGTTCTTTAACTTTAGGCTAATTGCTCGCATCTCCTGTTTCATTCACGAAACGATACCCTGCTTACGGCGCCGGCTTTTGGCTCAGTGTCATTTCAAGGCCGTCGACAACGAAAGCTAACAGCATTCCCTCTCAAAACGGTGTCGCGTGAATAGCAGCGCGGCTGACTTCACGGAATTTATTAAGCATGCCTCTGAGTTCGCGTTCGGAGCAGTGTACCGTATTCACTGCCAGCGAAGCCACTTCGCGACACGATCACCACCATGGAGTTGTACGTTGATGATTTTTCCTTCATGTTCCCAAACGGCAAGGCACCCGTGTAGGGTAGTGCGCCTCATTTCCAACTGCCAAAACAGGGCAGACCAATAAGTAGCTTTCGCGTTTTCTACTAGGCATCCGTGCGCTTGTATTTTGTGACGAGCTCTTGGAGATTCTCCTCTTACTGCCAGGCATTTTCATTTTGAGCTGCTCGTTCCGAGGGAATTACGCTTCCATCGTTTCTATACTCGCGGACAGGGCTGGGCAGAGATACTCAGAAGAGTATTCCGGAATACAGATATCGAAATACATGAACTGGAAGCCTAAAATACAGATACTGAGATACATTTGCCTTTAACGTAACGGGATATTTTGGAGATACTTTTGCAAAAAGACGAAAAAAATATTCCGGAATACAGTTACAGCGATACAGATACTGGAATACTTTTTTTTTATTTCAAGGATGCTCATACTAGAGCTGTGCACGGGCCGTATTTCCGAGCCCGGCCCGGGCCCGCTGACTTTGTCGAAGGCCCGCCCGAGCCCGACAGCAACGGGCTGCGAGCCCGCCCGTGCCGGCCCGACGTACGAAAACACAATCCCGGGCCCGGCCCGGCCCGGCCCGCCTTTTTGAAGGTTCGCTGCGAAAACAAAACACTGTTTTCCGGTAATTTGGCATTTTATTGAGTATATGGAATATGATCAAACTACACACGACGAGCGGTCTCTATTACACAGATTACAAATTGTCGTGCAAAAACAGCGAGCACTCCAACGATTCCGGCTTCGACGAAGTGCGGCGCTTTTGCATAATGTAGGCCGCCGAACTGAAGTTACGTTCGCTGCTTGCAATCGTCGCCAGAATTGCTAATATCTTTATTGCCAGCCTGGTAAGCTTGGGAATCTTATTTGCATCGCATACATGCGGCATCGCATACCTGCAGCACTTTTGCTATACAAGTAGACGGCCTCATGCCAGCAACAATGGAGGTCGGTCGCCAAAGCCGTCACGTGTATGGGGTATGCCCATGCAAGCGTCAGCTAGCTCGAAGGCGATCTACGTCGAGTCGCTCGTCGCTGTCGCGTGTATTTTCACTCATATGGAGTTTGGCCTTAAATCTAACGCGAACAGTCGCGTGGCGCCGTCATTAGTTCAGGTGGTGTTACTTCTCTGTTTGTAGGAGTGCAACAGAGGCAGTGCTTTACCTATTCCCCTTTTGTTTGAAGTAGCGAATGGAAAAGAAAAGCGGTAATGGGCGGTCGCGGAAAAGGCGCTGTATGCATGGTGGAAAACAATTCCCGCTCATTCTATATATTTCGGGCTTGAGTCGGGCTTTGCGCCGGGCCCGAGCCCGGCCCGATAAAACTCCAAGTAGCCCGAGCCCGGCCCGGGCCCGAGCTAACGGTACGTCAGCCCGCCCGAGCCCGGCCCGCGGGCCGGGTCGGGCTCGGGCTTTCGGGTAAGCCGGAGCCCGTGCACACCTCTAGCTCATACTACGCAAAGACACTTAGTGCAGCATAATGTTGTAATTAAAGTTACAGCGAATCTAAACGTTCAGTTCATTTATTTATTTATTACAGTACCCTCAGCGCCATTAGGACATTGCAGGGGAGGGGGTTGGACAAAGTACATAATTAGTAATATTGACATAATTACAAGTATCAATTGCAATAAAAGTACACTATTTCACAGCAACAGTAACAAGGATTGGACACCGAAATCGACATACTTGGCGAACAAACTAAGCTATGCTAGACATAGCACAGTTTAAGCAAATCACTCGAATCACTAATGAACACCAGTGAACTGAGAAAAAGCACACATTTATTTTGAAGATCTGCTTTGCTGAGAAGGTTGCTGTGTAGGCTTCTCAAATGGGCTGTCTTCTAACAGCGTCGGTTCAGCCTCAGCACAAGACTCACGAAAGAAACAACGTCGGTCTACCGCTGAAGGCGAGCACAAATTCGTGTTATAGTGAATAAATATCGCCTTCATAGCCGTATTGCCCTGCAGCGTAGCGTTATCTCTTCTCGGGTCATCTAGATACCGAAACGCTTCCGCCCTCACTTGGGTTGTTTTGACTGTTCAGAATCCGAAGTCTGTCCCCATCTTCGGAATCCTAAGCCGTCTGACCCTGTCGGCTTCAATGAACCTATCAGCACCAGCGAAGCTACCAGCACCCATTTCAGAAAGCCGCAACAGGCGAAGTCGGCTCCGGCGGTGGGGGAGCCTGCTACCACAAAAGACCGATTCACGCATGTAATCAATTAGGAACGCACCCTGACATTGTAGAGGTGGCTGAAAGCGCGTCAAAGATAGCCATCTTCTAGGCGCTTCCGCCGCGACTTCGGAAACTGCTTCTGGAAGTGCCGCCGCTTTGAGAACTGAACGCACGCGAGGCATTGCAAAGCCTGTTTCAAGGCGCTATCTGCGCGGGGGGTCGCGAAGTAATGGCTTGCAGCCCGAAAAAAAAATTAGGCGTGCTGCACTGATCTTGAGAGATAGCGACTTTCGTCGGCAGAGGCCGATAACACTGCCCCCGCGATTCTGCCGTATGCGGCGTCGCGCGCTTTACCACATGGACCATTCCGTGCTTGAGGGGAAACCATCGCCGCCCTATCTGTCGGCGACCGGCGGCGCGCCTTTGCTTGTCTTGGCACAAAAAAGAAAAAAAACGCCATTCCTCCATTGGAAACACGCCTCAACTCATTTTCGACACAAAAAGCAATGTAACGAAATACCCGTGTCCTGTATCGCGATACAGGCGATACATTGTAAATGTATTTCACTACTGAGATACAAATACATTTTTCAAATGTATCTGGATACAGAAATACAGATACTCAAAAGTATCTCTGTAATACTATCGCGATACTCTTGTATCGCGATACTGCCCAGCCCTGCTCGCGGACAACTATTCTTGGCAATGAAAGGAAAGACACTAAGGCGGAGCCTCACCACTTGTGCTCCTACGCCAAATTGTGCGGATTGGCGCACGTTTCATACAACAGTGGTATGAGCGTTGCAAAGCATTTGATTTGTCTGCTTAGACGACTATTTGTGGGTAGAGTTAGTCGCAAGTTTTTTAGGCAAGTAGACGGAAGAACCAGAAGGAAACGGAAACTCACTTGAATAAACAGGCGTAAAAGGCGCGACTTTCTCGCGTGCGCGAAAAGCGAAAAGACAACCTAAATTTATAAACAAGTACAGATATCTCACTAATCTGTGCTGCGTCATGTCTGAAAGAGCTTCACGTAGAAAATGAAGGAGGTATGTATTGACGCCCACGTAGAAAGCACTGACGCAATTGTGGGACTACAATCAGTAGCGGTGGGTATCGCGTAATTTGGCTACATATGTAACCTTCGCGTTGTTGCTAAGAAACGTCTTCCGGTAGTTTATAGACGACTTTCCGCAGCGGAACGCGGAGACGGCCAAGTTTGTTCACGAGATCGTGACTGCTCGTGGGCCAGCGAAGCGGCCGAAACACAATCTGGTCGCATCATGGTGTGAGTAGTCACAAGCTTGCGCAGAAAACGTAGTTCATACCGTACTACGCCACAGCCATGCATGATGTGTTTATTCTACATCGCATTTATCTGGTATGCTTTTAATTGTTGCGTCAGTTTTCGACAGCAATTGTGGATGCCAACAACTTGGCAGCACCCATGCAGACACGACCGTTCGCTTCGATCCGAACCAGCGCTTGCTGTTTGTCCACGGTCCCGACAGCAATAAGAATGGTTATCGTTTAATGTCATCGCACGCTGAGGACAAAGCGTCAGGTACGGTTTGTCTTCATTATGAAGATCAGCTTTTTGATTAACCACGCCTGCTAAAGCTTGTCTCCGAGGATTTTAGAGTAGATCATGAATATGGTGCATTAGAGTGACGAATACATTGCTCTCGGAGCTTCAGGACGCAAATACAAAGCAGGGACAAGCAAAGGCTTCAAACGTACGATGACGACGCGATAAATTAGAGGTGGAAGGAGCCCGCATCGACGGGTGCCGCAATACTATCTTCTTTTCTGGCGCTATCGTCTTCTCGCTTTTAACGCGTGCGCGAAGACACGGTGGGATTTCCGAGAAGTTGACGCGGCAAGGGGGAAGATAGATTCAACAGCGCTGCCCAAGACCACATTCTAGGAACTCCATGGTCGCGGAGTTCATTGCACAAACCAGCAGCAAAAAATCGTAATATCTAGGGTTTAACGTCACAAAACAACATATAATTACGCGGGACGCCGAAGTGGAAATTTCGACCACCTGTGGTTCTTTAACGTGCAGATAAATCTAAGTACACGGGCCTCAAACATTTTCGCATCCATCGAAAACGCAGCCGCCACGGCCGGGATTCGATCCCGCGACCTTCGGGCCAGCAGGTGAGCGCCATAACCACTACACCACCGTGGCGGTGCCTACGGAAAATCGTTGCCTCCGAGATTGGCTCCTGGAGCACGCCCTCTAACGGCGCGTTGCAGGCGCTACTGGCGGAGGCCACGAAAAAATCTGAAAAGCTGGGAGTTCCTGTGGCGCCGGCGTGCCAGTGTTGCTGGAAAGCTCCAAGTTCCGCGCTCGGCATTTGTGGTCTTTCGCACAGAGTAAACGAGGTTGGAAGGACGTGTGCACGCGTCTGTGTTTCAGCGCTGCAATGAAATGTGATGCGGTAATTCAAGTTCTTTTTATTTATGCTCTGGTACTTATACTCTGGTATTTAGCATTGGTACTTCGGGCGAAGGAGGCCTGAGGTAAGGTAATGAAGCGGAAGAAGAAAATGAAATAAACTTGGTTACATGATTTTTTTAGAAGTGTGAAGACAAGTTTCTTCTCAATGAAGAAAAGAATGGGGGGTAATCAGTGATGCTCAAAAAATATGAGAAGGAGATTTTGCACTTTAGGGCCCTGAGTGCCCAGAACAACGGCTCAGCGACAAGAGCACACGATTGCATCATGGCGAATTGTCGGACTGAATCGACGCTACAATCTCGACAGCCGGTCACACGTGCTGATGACACGGAAGATCAGCAGGACAAAATGATGCGGTAAACCGCACCGGTCTGCCTGTGGACCTCATTCCATTAATCTACCTTGCTCTTCATTCGCCATTCTTTTGTTTTTACTTAGTACTATTGTCAGTCTCAGGTCTAGTACGGATTAATCGGTGTGCCGCAATGCAGAAGTGCGCAGTGAAAAAGATCTCACTTCGATCAGCCCTCGCGACTGAAGCGAAACCGGCAGGCCCGAGCATCTTATTTACGGGCTGTTATTTCTGGAATCTATCACTGTGATTGCACTACTGTTTTATCATTATTTCGCTGCCATGCAATCTACAAAGGCTGCTGTTCGACCTTCGGCTGATCCAGGTTGGACAGTAGGCCATCTCGCCAAGTGGTCGTCCTTGATAAAAGATCAGTATCGTATACGGTAGGTAGTAAATTTTATTTGCTCATGTGCTAGGATCTCTTCGAAGATTTGCGTTCAATCTGAAAATTTTCGCTCTTCCTTTTTTATGCGCTGATCTAGGTAGTTTTCTAAGCGGTTAGCTGTAATTATTTCCGTGGTGATTTAAAAAGGTTTGTTGTTAAGAGCACACTTATGAAAAAAAAGGCCGAATTTATAGCAACATTCGTTAAAACAAAATTGCGAAGCCCTTAAAAGTAGCGCGAAGAAAAACAGAAAACCTGTTCAAAGCGGTGATGGCTAAATTGAGAAATCATTTCTTGTTCATGTGATAAAAGTAAGTCAGACACCTCGTTCTGGGAGCTCAGTTCTGGGACATCGGCGCTTGGTCTAAATTGCGCCGATCATGGAGGCAGTGCACAACCAAATGACGTGCAGAACGCTTGCAATGCATCCTATCCTGAAGGCAGTGAAAAAAACACGTTAGGTGCAGAAAAGTTCCGGAGGTGGGCGGGGGACGACCAATACATCGACTGAGAAGAGAAAGAAGATGGCTTTCGCCTTCTAGTCGTCTTCGGCGAATGTATTAGGGACCCTGTGAGTTTTTATTAGACAGAAAGCAAATGAGGAGGGAACAGGCTGAGAACTTTCATAACACTTGGCTTCTCTTTCGTGATTAGGCAACAAATAGAGCATATGAAAGTAGGAGAGAATAGAGAGCAAAGAAACCAGGAAATATATTCGAGGCTCAGAGAGCAAAAAAACACTTTTGAAACGATGAAGCTTGGCAAACGTCTCACCTCCACAAACGTGATACCTGAGGAGGGGAGAAGCATGCAGTGTGCGCAGGTGTTTCGGCTTCATCGATCCTGCTTCGGCGTTTTCTTTGTGAGCGAGCACGCGTTCTCACTCCTTACAAGCTTATAGTTCAGCGTCAATTGCAAAAAGAGCGTTTCCGGAGCCAACGCGCGCCGTTCACTCTCTCTCGACACACAGCGCGTGCTGGTTGGGCGCCTCAGAAGCGCCGATAGGAGCAATCGTGCCCCTGCTGAGGTGGTGGCACCATCTCTTGCGTTAAACCGGTTTTAATCTTTTAAATAAGAGGCAGACTTGCCGTAAGTCGTCTTCGTGTTACACACCGCAACATACTCCGAACCACGCATTATTGGAGAGAACTTGGCATTTCATACCAATCTTGAGACGCAATTTAACAAATTTCTCTTCATTAATGCATTTAAATCCTGGCTATTCCAATATTTTAGATTACTGTCAATCATCTTAGTTAATTGTGAATGGGTTTTGACTAATTATACAATTGCTCTTGACCATAGTTTGACAACTTGATTTGCCTTGACAACGACATGGCACGCCGTCAAGCCGAGACCATAAGGTGCTTCGCCTGTAATAAGTAGGGTCGAGGAAAAAGTTATGGCTCCATTCCATGCCGTGAAGATGGTTGCACAGCGAAGCTGGGAAGGACACCAAGTACGGTTACCCGTTGCGACGTCGCTTGAATGGCCTTCTGCATTAGAATCGCATAAAAGTGAGATTGGCATTTGACTTTCACCGCGAGCGATGGCAAAGAAGCTTCTCTGATTTTGCAGACTGGCCATGCATATTTCGTCGTACACAACCGTCTCGCTCGACGCGTTCATAGCCATGGCGCATTGCTTTGGGTCGTCCAGGACTGAGTTGCCCCAAAGTCTGAATTCTGAGGAAAGTCTGAGTTGCCCTAAATTCGCTTTCGAATAAAGCTGTTAGTTGAAAAAGTTTTACCGAAAGGATGTAACTACATTTGCTGCTTCATTTTACAGAATTACATAAGTGCTGTGTTGTGCCGGTCTGTTTCTTTTTTTCGATACGCAAAAAAGAATGTACATAATTTCACGGAAAAGTTTCAGTTTTCAAGGAAGCGTCCTAATGTTTCTTAAGCTTAAATTTCGGCGGTCTTGGCGTCAAATTAAAAAGAGGCGCGACACTCTTACCAGACTGTCGGGTCTCTTTAGTTTAACCTGAGCAATTACATGAGCTCGTATTTCACATTAGTTTTACGTAAGCCAATGAAACCAGCAGACATTGAAGCTAAAAGAACGTATTTGTAGGTTGTACCTGTAGTTTAGCATTTATACTGTAAATAGAAAACAAGTAAAGTGGATGAAAAATCAGCCAGCCGCAGGTACAGACCGCACCCGAAACCTTCGTATAACGCGTCTTTTGCTGAAAAATTGAGCTTTCCTTTCCATGTATTTCATAAATACTATACTATAGGTAAAATCTACAATTATTATCCGAGCCAAGAAACAAAGAAACGACGATGATAGGCTACTTCTATTATTTCTGCCACATTATTTCTTGTCAAGAATAGTAAGTTCATACCACGCAGCAACTGGTGCCTTCAGAAACACCTTACCATGGACTTTCCCGAATGTTGGGCTTTGACACGGCAATGCAGTTCAAGAAAACTTTGTGGAAGCATTCGGAAAATCGTTGAGGAAATGCTACCACTTGTACAACGAAGCAACTTCTGTCAACGTACTGTAGAGGAGAAATTCAGCGATGGTATCCAAATTGAATGACCACGCGAAAAAAAATTGCCACGTTTGGATTTATCAAATACGAGATGTCTCTTATGCGATAACGCCCCGCCACGGTGGTCTAGTCCCGAAGGTCGTGGGATCGAATTGCGGTCGCGGCGGCAGCCTTTTTAATGGAGGCGAAAATATTTGAGGCCCGTGTACTTTAATTTAGGTGCACGTTAGGGACCCCAGGTGGTCAAAATTTCCGGAGCCCTCCACTATGGCATCTCTCATTATGATATCGTGGTTTTGGGACGTATAACCCCAAATATTATTATCATGCCATAAAGCTTATTAAAGGGTGAGTAACACACTTCGAGTTAGACGGCGAGATAGTTGTTTCTTTCTTTCCTCTGCCGGTTTCGCGTGAGCTGTCTTCACAATTTTCAACTCCGCTTCACTTGCACAGTACAAAATCCTTCACACGCGGTGAGCTCACTTGATTGCACATTATATCGAAGCGAGACGACAAGAAAGAACGGCGACATCACAAAGCCTGCTAGCACATAAATCACAAGTGCTATTCCTCGCATATAGACCACTTGAGCGCTTTTACCGTAGTGACGTTACATAAGTTGCCCTTTTGACGTCACGTTGTGCATTGAAAACACGAGAAACGCCAGAATTGCGCGCTGGTTTCTTGCATTTTCCGAGGTTGTTTGCGGGCGCTTTATATGCAGCTATTCGTATTTGCCGAAAACATTTTTGTAGACTGATTAATAAAATTAACAAGAACTCTTCAGCGCGCATAAATTTATACTTTTCCGAACTCATTTAGGCGCCAGAATTAACTAATCACACGCATTGAATGAGGTTATCTATGATAATTGATAATATTTTGATAATTAGTACCAGCAAAGTAGATAATTGCAACAACATATAAACGCAAGCAGTACTGTTCAGGATTAACGAAACAAAGGTAGCGCCATAATTAGGGAAGTATTTTCCGAGCAATCAGGGATACTAATTAGCGTATTTTTATGAAAGGTGATAAAGAAAAGCGCGCACAGCGCGGGATGGCAAGGTGCAACAGATAATGATCAACAAAAGAACCTGCCTAATGACACGTGCATTTAAGTCTGCCACAGGCATTCCCTTAGTTTTATTCGATGAGCCAGTTAGTTATGAACTCGCTGCACCTATCAACAGAGGCAACGAAAATTGACAACAGTTATTCTATGTATACGCAAGACACTAATAAATCAAAGGAAGCAAACCTGATGGGCTGCGAGGAAGCTTAGAAATATGGGCCGTATGTGCTCTATGTTAGACACCTCTAAGCCCTAACGAGTAGCCGGCGCCTTATTTGTGCGCCTACACCACCTTACGTCATGTTAATGAAAAAAAAGGCAACCCTTCAATATAAAAGTATCTATGAAGCGAAGCATGTCAATGTAATAATCAAGACTGCACCGACTAAAAACAGGTGTATATTTTTTTTTCACGAATTCGGCGACGCACTTTAACAAACGCTTATCCAGTGGTCATGTATTGTAACAACTCTTAATCAATTTCCTTTATTGTGTTTCGTGACACTTGTGGGAAGCCGCGCATCCGAAATCATTAGGGCAAGCGACTGGGCGAGTTAGAGTAAAATGAAACACTACAAAATAAAATAACAAACTATACAACAAATTGTGCATGCGTTTGTACAAGCTTCTGCTACAAGTTGGTATTCCCCGATATATCGTCTATGAAGATATTTATTGTACTTACCAGAAGCTATCAGAACACTTTTGACAATGCGAATTATAGAATTTCACGCACTGAGACTCGTTCGCATAGTACACCCCACATTTATCAACAGAGCGTTTTGTTATATCTATATATCACTCGTTCCCATGTTTTCTTGCTTGAAGTGTTGTTTTCATGGATTTCTAAACGATGGAACAACAAAAATTCGCTGAAAATGCATTAGGTATGATTCGCACACAAGCGTGGATATAACCATGACTCCACTATCATTTGAATATGTTTGTTAAACCCCATTCAATGTTACAATTTTCACAATAATGTAGAATTTGAATGGTTCTCAATTTTCTTTAGCTCAGCTAAAGAAGTTCAATTTCCTACGTAGCGTACTTTATTGAATGACAACATTGCTCGCCTCACTGTTGTGTTTTATGCTGAAAAGAAATGCATATATTTGAGATTACGGAAGTTAACATAAACTTGTGGCTTAATTGAAAAGCACCTAGCCGAAAATGCGCAGTGCACCTATAGGCGAAGCAGCATCTTCCTCATGTCACTTAATCACAAAATAATTTCTCCAGAAATCTAAAGCCTGTAAGCAGGCTCAGCCGTTTTCTGCAATGTGCTGCCATAAAACTTCCGTCTGTTCAAACAACGAACTGAAGATCTTAAGTGACAGGTTGAACTGCGCTTTACCCCTTTTGTTACTGTGGACTAGAGCACGCATCTGACACGCAGCGAGCGCCTCTGCGCCACCTAGGGAGCTGTCTGAGAACTAGAGGTGGCTATGACATTGCCATCTAGTGAACACTTCAAGAACTAGAAGTGGCTACCTACTACTACTACTATTGCTAGTACTACATACTACAGAGGAGGGACAGACCCACAACCGAAAGAGCTTCGACCGTAAAAGGCGTAGACGAGCACACTGGCATCGCAGAGCCAGGCCACATATATAATCCAGCACTATTGTTAAACGCACCTTCACTCAATGATTCTAAGCAACTTTGCTAAGTCGAGCCGCAGCGCCTTCCTTGTCTCAAGGCGCCGCTGCGTTTCATGAACTCTCGTTCACATTTACTCCATCAAGAATGCCTTGAAAATTCTCCCTCGACTCGGGCGAAGCACGTGGGCTGAAAAAGCATTCGACAACGAGAATATCACCGAATGAGGTTAGTAGATGGCTTTTTCAGCGCAATAAATATTTGTTTTAGCCGACCATATGATGAAATGCACGCCTTTTGATCTACAGCCTAGCTTCTTTAAGCTTTTTGCCGATACTAGCAAGCCAAAGCCCCGCTTCAAATCTGCTGACAATCGCATCCTGGCTGCTGAGAGAACAGCTGCCTCCGCTTTGTCTGCTGCTGATCGTTTCCATGTTCTCCATTTTTTTATTTCCCATGCGTCGGTTTATCGCTGCTTGCAGTTCTCAGTACCTGTGTTTGTATTGTTTGTGACACAGCCTTCGCCATGGAGACTAACCAACTATATCAGTGACTTAAAAAAACACAGCCGATCGATCAGACGACTTGTCGCTTTCTTTACCTTCGTGCTGCTGAGAGACTTCTGATCACTCATGCAGCTACAGAACGAATAATGATTAATGCGGGTGAGTTAGTCATTTTTAGACGGAATTACATTGCGCTTACTTGATTTGTGAATTCGCCACCACACTGTGTGCAAGAATAACTTGCCTTGCGTAAGTTCGCTCTCTCTGCCGGAGTACTAGAAAAGGTCATGATTGCAGAGACCTGTACAATTATTATTTTTTCAGTTGCTTTTTCTGGTAGCTTGAGTGCCAAAGTCCGATGGTCCTTCCGCTTCATGTAATAGGAAATGCAGAATACACTGCTCGCACCTGCCATTCAAGGTTAGTCTAGTGCCGCGTCAAGAAGTAGGTACGGTACACATGTGGTGAGTGTCGTTGAGGTTTGGCTGTAACAGAGGTTCAGGATCGCAATTTCTTCTTTCTTTTCTCCGCTGTAAATGCAAGCCGTCTCCAAAAGTTCCTTTTTTTAATGAGCAGCATATGCGGTCGGTCAACCGGTGTTGATGTCTGTGTTTTTTTCTTCTTCAATGCATTTCATAACGCCAGGGATGCATTATGCAAAGTTCTTTCTTTATTGCATAAGTTGGCAAGCAATTTCTGCCATCAATGTTTTTTTTTTCTTTTCGCCGTGCATTAGTCGATACGTCTCACGTGGCAGATTCCTGTGGACGTTCTGAATTCCATCGCCAACTCCACACAGCGGCCACACCTTCAAACTTTTTCCCTGCATTTTCAATTTGGAAGCCCAGGCATCCTGCATTTACTGCACATGTGCCCTTTGTACTAAAGGTCTGGTTTTCATTTTAATTTTACGACCCCTGGAAATACCTAATGAGGAGGACATCGCCGTCGTGCTCTAAAGTGAGTCTTTGACATTCCATAGCACATATTTGGTAACTGTGCACTTCGGGAGACTGAAGCTGCTTCTTTAAAAAATTTAGAAGTTGATGGGAAGATGGTAGCTTGAAGAGATGAAAAATTTGTCAACGCTGGGTGTCGCTGGAGCTGACGTTTCGGCAAACGGACTTGTCTTCTTCGAAGCTAAAGCTGCTTGTAAACGCTTGTAATTGCACGTACCGAACAAAAGCCGACAGTTAAAATAGATAAAGAAAAAGAAAGAAAGGTACAAGTAAAAGAATACTGTGGACAAAGGAGATATTTTTAGACAATGCACCTTGGAAATGTTTTGTGCCCTTTTACAAATATCAGCATATCAACAACTAAAATGATTATCTCAATGATTAACACATGGGGCACTCTGGAGTTAAGGAAATAGAGTAGCTGTAATTTTCATGCGCACGAAGCTATGCTTCTGATAGAATAATCGTGAATGTTTTGTTGCTGTTATTGTTTGTTAGTTCAGCACAATCAGTTGAAACATTTTATGTTGTGTATACGAAGCTTCTTGCAGCAAATGCACTAAACTTACGTGTGTCTTAGTTGCCCTGTTTCACCTGCGTATTGTAGCTTACTAACGATTCCCGTAGGCCTGAGTGCACCTTCTTTTGGGTGCGACCAGAATGCATGCTGTCCTCTTGATTACTAGACTTGTTTAGATGTGCAGGTGTTCTGAAATGTGGATTCACAACGGATTTGTATTTTAGGCACTCCAGTGGCTGTAGTGTCAGCTTCCAATGATGCGCGTATACTTCGCTCTTTAGATGCATTGATGCTATGTAGTATGCAAGAAACAAAACAGGCTGCTACCTTCATTCGTAAGTCTCCTAAATACATTTCATTTCTCTGTTATACCAAGTGTAAAGGAAACTTTTGAGAACGCAAGGAACATTGGACAATGATTCAGCTTTGTTTTATTGTTTTTTTTTGCTGCGAATGTACTCGTACTGTAAACGACGTCACCAGCGACGGCACTTCCATCGTTGCGATAGCTTCGGAAGAGGAGAACACTCGGAAGCGCGGAGCCTCTTCTGCTTGCGTTTCTTGCGGCTCCATTCATCAAAGTGGAACGTTTCTGCGGCTTTTGAGTGGGCGAGGCAGCGGGAGACGCGCCAGCGAGCATCAGACTGCGAAAGAAAACGGTCTGACAGAGTACAAGACCTTTGAGAGAAAGTTAGCCTAGCAGCTAACTCTTTCAGTATCTAGCCTAACGTCACTCAACAAAACGCCTGCCTAAGGAAACGCGGCCGCTGCAGCGAACTAAGAACTAAGCGACCTTTGTGCTTTATGTCACCTCATCGCAAACCGAGTGGCGAAGGTAGCACGTACACAGGCGCGAGCAGTACGCTGGTCTAAGTAAAGAAAAGGCGTGCGTGACTGTGCCCCTACGACCAGAGTTCGAAATTCAGCGGGAACGACGCAGTCCATCCGCCGAGACTCCTCACTCCAAACTAGGGCATTTCGCGTGAATGAAGATGGTCGGCGCGCTTCATCTCCGCTTTGGCCAGAATTGTAGGCTGAGCTCGCGCGATTTCACTCGCACATAGAGTATACGTATACGACGTGCGGGGCGACGTCCTCGATTTGGACTTTCTACGGTACCTGACGGCGGCGCTGTAGTCGATATAGTTTCTATCGCAATAAAAACAGCGCCAAAGCGGGCAATCCTACGAGGGAATCCTGCCATCCTCGAACTGCAATAATAGCTATTCACATCAATGATCTTATTAGCCGGATGTTGCTCGTATTACGAATCTTCATGACCAGCTCGCTGTAACTGAAAGTATTGAGTGAATAAATATTTATTTACTGAAACGAGGAAGGAGAGAGCGTATAACGAGAATGGTGAAATTGGAAACAAGAAGGCAAATCAAGTAAACCTTTGTATTACCAATGCAGCTTCCGCCAAAACCTCCCCCAAGCTTTACCAACGAAAACAAACATTGATAAATCAGCATTCATATCATTATGGCAAACTTTCAATTGCGGATGAACTTCATATTTCAGGTGAGGTTTTACTCAATGAAACTTTCGATAGCCATATAAAGTTCACAGACATGTCATGCATGTTTGCTATTTTAATCTTCCGGGCCTGCAGCTATTGTGGCCTTCTTATGTACTACTTTTTCTTCATATTCGTTTTCAGCCTGTGGAGATCTCGGCTATTCTGGGGAGATCATAACCAAGAAAGCGCGGAAGTGTGAATAAGAACAAAAACTAAAATCATCACTTTTTTGCACTTGTCACTCTCGCCACCACCATATGCAAGGACACAGCAGTCAACCGACTCTCTGTCCGCCTGCGTAAGCTACACGAGGAGTCGAATCTTAGCCGATGTACGCAATATCCTGAAACGGCGAAGCAGCCTGCGGCCTTGCGTTTGCACAATGGGTACCTGGACACGAGTTCCTAGAGGAAAACGAAGCGGCCAACGGAGCTGCCCGCAAGCTCATCAGGCGGCTACCCGCGCCCAACGCCATATCTCACTAGCGCCACTTGGGACGGAAGTCGCGGTGGAAACGAAACGGGATCGGCGATACTTCAGCACTATACAATCGAGCGCCGTATGCATACTCCATAACTTCAGTACGACTGTGCAACAAAAAAACACGGACTACACAGTAGAAGACACACCCAGTGCAGTCGCACGCCTGTGGTAACTGTAAGACTGTCAAGGAACAGCTGTCGCAACCTACACCGCTTCCCAATTAACTCTTTGTTCAGAAGCCGTTGCCACAGGCGTACTGTAATGACGTTCTGCTAGAACCGAGCAGTGAGTGCATGTATACGGAGAGCCCAGGGGAGGAGCATGCGGAAAACGCACAGCTGAACAAGCTCTCTGTCGGTGATGGTTCCATCCTTTAAAAACGCCAGGCCTGCCCGGAAAGCGCAGCACAGTCCCAGCGAAAGCTTGAAGAGCGGCATTTCTAGAGTTCCTTATAAACTCTCTTGTGGCTACTAATACAAGTACACCAGCAACGTACCCACTACGCCACAAATCATAATTTTTGTGAAGTTGGGAAGCACCCACCACGACATTACTCGACATTACTCGTCTCCCGAAGAATCTACATTCCTCTTTTCCCACCTACTCTCACTCCGAAAGATCACCCCTTTCCTTCACGCCCCTTGTCCCCGGTGGAACGATGTTACGTGTTGTTAGAGCCAGCTGAATAAAGAGGAAGGGAGCCACACTAGGCGTGAGGCAATGGGCGCCAGTTGCAGCAGTATTACGTGTTATTTTAGTGTGGGCATAATGAAGCAAGCCGAGAGGCCTATACCTAGAAGAAGAAGAAGTCGAAACAAGACAAGGGGCAGAGGGGTAGAAGACAATAAAGAAGAAGTTCGATAGAACAACATGGAGTCTCTTGTGTTCATTTAATAAGTGAAGTTTTATTACATATTTTGGCGCAGTCGGCTTTGACGATCCATGATGTGGGTTACCTTCTTCGTTCAGCCAGCCACAGACAGCCTGGTCTTCACGAAGTACGCGCTCCCTGGAGATCCGCCAGTCGATCTTCCCGTCGACGTGACGACAGGTGAGCTCATCTCAATAGTTCTCGAGAAGGCGTCTATGTGGCTCGACAAACTCTTGGAAAAAGAGACTGTGAAGATAAACCTTCAAGTCTCCCTTTTCCACCGCCTTGTGACATCGAAACTAGAGAAGCCAGCTGCATCGGAGCCAACTTCCCATGCAGACCTCTCCGTTGTTCTGCAGGCGATTCAAGCTCAGCAGAAACAAGTTGTCCAACAAAATGAAATGATTCAAACTCTTTTATCGGCGTTGAGCTTGAGAGACAGCCGTCCCACTGAGCTTCTGAAACCTGAACCGTTTGATAGTACGTCGGGCAATCCAGAGGCGTGGATTAGTTTCTTTGAATACGCCTGTAAACAGAACGGCTGGGACACCGACGAACAACGAGTGAAACATATGCTCCCGTTTTTAAGTGGCATCGCACGAAAATGGTACGAGTTGCGTATCATAGGACATTAATGTGATGCATGGAGCACATGGAAGGAGAGCTTCATCTCATCATTCCGTAGGAGCCCGCTTGAGCGATGGGATCAAGCCATTTTCTACCGCTACCGGTCTGGACCAGTGATCGAGTATTTCTTTGAAAAGCGTCGATTGCTCCTACTTGCAGAGCCGGACCTTCCACTGACTTCCGTTATAACGCTCCTCATACACGGCTTACCTCGGGAATTGCAACGACAGGTTCAAGCTAGAGCGCCGGAAACTTTGGAGACATTGCGAGAGTCACTTCAAGATATGGCCTGTCATTGGACGGAGAGCACAGAAAAGTCTCATCGAGATGTTCAAGGGACAGGACCGTCAGGAAACAGGGAGTTTCGTGCGCAGCCACCAAAGTCTTCGCAAGCGGCAAGTCACCGCGAGTCGTTGCACACCACCGAGATGGAGTCTATGACGGAAGGACGTATTTCGCAAATATTAGAAAAAAACTAATAAATGAGGGTTCTCAGTCTGACCCTAAGACACAAATCGAGACTGTTTGTTTGACTTCTCCAAGCTTGTTGCATATAGACCTGGAGGTCAATGGACAACGCATACGCGCACTGATAGACAGTGGGGCGACTGTATCTATCCTCAAGAAAAGTAATGCTAATAATGAAGATGTATTCCGAGGGAGATCTGTTCTTGTGCGTGGATACGATGGAAGCGAGAAAGAGTATTGTGAGTGGGTACGTCTGAAAGTGACGTACCAGTCTAAAACTGCAGAAGTTGTTGCACTAGTTTTAGACGCAGTGGCGTACGACTTTCTACTCTCTCGTCCAGATATGAAGCGGTTGAGATTGAATATTTATTGGAACGATGAAGTGTCTGTTGATAAAGAAGCTGACAAAGCGGAGCCGGCACACAAAGAGGACCACCTACGGATACCGAACAAAGACAGTGTAATTCCACAACTGTACCCCGAACTGCTTTGCTTGGGAGGGTATCCACCGGCGACTACAAATTTCGAGGTTCCATTTCAGCTTTACGACAAAACAGTTGTGAAGAAAAAACCATATAACTTGACACGAGAGAAGAAAGCATGGCTAAAGGAAGAACTTCAAAAGATGTTAGATGCCAATGTAATTCGCCCGTCAGTGTCTCCATTTGCCTCGCCTATTACCATTGCTCCAAAGGAAGACGGTAGCTGGCGCCTGTGCACGGACTACAGAGCAGTAAATAGCCAGACACTGCTGATTCCTTTCCCAATGCCGAGGATCGACATCATCATCGATGAAACGGGAGGCTGTAGCTGCTTTTCTCGCATAGAGCTGGGCAAGGGCTTCTGGCAGGTGCCTCTACAAGAAGACACCAAGCAATACACCGCATTTACAACATCATTTGGCATATATGAATATAACCGCCTTCCTTTTGGATGGAAAAATTCACCGAGTTGGTTTCAGAAAATGATGAACGCAGTACTGGACCCCTACATTGGACGCTTTTGCAACGTCTATGTAGACGACATCATCATTTACTCTAAAAGTGAAAAGCTCCATAAAGAACACCTGGCTCATATACTGACAGCATTATCTGATGCTAGGTTAAAAGTTAATTTCAAAAAGAGTAAGTTCTTCAAAACCAAGGTCACCTTTCTGGGCAGAGTTTTAGATGGAACAACGAAGAACACAAAGGAAGAATCCGTGACTCGCATTACGAAACTAGCAAAGCCGTACGACGTACACTCCCTTCGTGTATTTCTAGGATTGGCGGGTCATTTTCGAGCCTTCATTCAAGATTATGCCCTAAAAAGTCGCTGCCTCACAAGACTGACGCAGAAGGATGTTCCCTTTTGCTGGACAGAAGAATGTGACGACGCCTACAGAGAATTGGTTCGCATAATTTCTTCTGATCCAGTGCTGTGCTTACCAGACTTTTCGCTGCCCTTCGAATTGAACACCGATGCGTCTCACTATGAAACAGGGGCAGTCTTGTATCAGCGAGATTCCTCACGACCACAAAACCAACAGCTTCGTGTAGTTGGATACTACAGCTACACATTCAACAAGACCGAGTTAAACTACACGACAACAGAAAAAGAAGCTCTTGCCGTTTTAAAAGCCGTCCGCTACTTCCGGTCATATTTGGAAGGCGTGAAGTTCAAGCTTTATACAGACCACGAAGCCCTAACGTATATATTAAGGATGGCGGAATTGAAAGGAAAGGTTGCCCGTTGGGTGGGTGAACTTCAGCAATTTGACTTTGAGGTAACTCATCGCCCCGGAGCCTCCATGAAGGACGCGGATGCAATGTCGCGATTAGCGATTGTGCCCCCAGACGAAGTTAATGCAGTGAAGATATGGGAAGGAACTGAGGTTTTGCAGCAAACTGAACATGGAAGAGTTGCCGTGCCAACTTCTTTAGTTCCAAAAATACTAGAGTTGTATCATGACAGCCCCGAATCAGGCGGACACGATGGCTTTTGGAGAACCTACATGAAATTGACAAAGAGGTTCACATGGCCTCGCATGAAGCAAGACACAAAGACCTATGTGTCATCCTGTCACAAATGCTAGATTAACAAAGTGAAATTCAAGCAACCAACGCAGAAAATGGCTATATCAACACATTATAACACGCTATTTGAAGTAGTTCATCTGGACTTTGCGGAACTACAGAAAAAGTCTGAAGGAGTTCAGAGGACACAAGCTTTCCTCTTGTGCATTGATGAGTGCACCAGGATGATCGCAGCGAGACCGGGCAAAGAAGACGCTAACAGGGTGATTTCTTTTCTGAGCAGGAAGATGTTCGACAACGTAAAGGTAATCGTCTCAGACAATGGGCCTGCCTTCCGAAGTCGTCGGCTACAGGAATGGGCTGAAAAGCGCAACATCATGTTGCGGTTCACTGCGCTCTATCATCCTGCCGCAAATGGGTTAGCTGAGCGGGCGATCAGAGACGTTAAGCAGTACATTAGTATGTATCCATCGTTTAAAGGTGGTTGGAAATGTTGTCTGGAAGCGGCAGTAGCTCACCACAACCGTTCATACACAACCGGACTGGGATGTACGCCTCTATTTGCTGCAACTGGGAGACCAACATATCTGCCTGCGGACGTAAGCCTTGGCATTGACAAGAATATAAACCTCCAAGAAGCGGCAAGATCAAAAGAAAGTGTATTAAGGTACCCTGAAAGAATGAACAAGCGACAAAATACAGCATTACCAGAACTCGAGGTCGGTGACTTAGTGCTGGTGAAAAGAGGACCGAGTCTCAACGCAGCCTACAAGGGCCCATTTCGCGTTATAAAGACGGCGAGTCAACAAGGACACTTGAAGACCATATGGTACATGGGTCCTAATGACACCGTGGAATCCGCTGCCATTGGAAATATATTCAAGTATCATCCCAGGAGGGATGTAAACCATGCTGGGGGGAATGAAGCAAGCCGAGAGGCCTATACCTAGAAGAAGAAGAAGAAGTCGACACAAGACAAGGGGGCAGGGGGGGAGAAGACAATAAAAAAGAAGTTCGATAGAACAAGATGGAGTCTCTTGTGTTCATTTAATAAGTGAAGTTTTATATATATATATATATATATATATATATATATATATATATATATATATATATATATATATATATATATATATATATATATAACGGATGTATGTAACGGGTATACGTAACGGCAGTAGGTCTGCTTGCCTGACAATTTCCTCTTTGTCTGCCGGGGAGCATCGATATGGTGGTCTGTGAACAGGGACTTTTGTTGCTGAGGACAATGCGATGTCGTTCATCCGCAATACATCCGAAGTCCATCTGAGACTTTGAGAAAATGTCCTCGTAACTGTGAAGCACATCTCTCAAAGGAGCTTGTTGTGAAGGTGAAAGGTACGTGACGTCAATGGATTGGAGCGGGGTTGTACCAGCACTGAAGACACACTTTGGATTTTCAGAAGGGTTGTGTAGAGCTTCGTCGTCTTGAAGCAAAGTCATGGTATTCAAGTTGAGCGAAAGGTTGAAGAATGAGGCGTTGTCCAGGCCTAGCAAGAATTCAGTCTTCATGCCTTGGAGAACGTGTGCTTGGATTGCCCGCTTTATCCTCCCTATTTCCAATTGTATGTGTACGCGGCCCAAAGTTTTTGTCGTTGAGGTGACTTGTTGGACACTGATGCATGGATCCTTGAGCAATTGAAGCTTGAGTTCTCTGAACACAGCGTCACTGATACAGGTAATAGTGGCTCCTGTATCTAGAGTTGCGTTCACCAAGTGTCCGTTCACAAGCGCACCAAAACGTATTAGTGCAGCTTTGGGCCGCCTTCTTCGTTTCCCTGGTCGTCAGCTAGAGCAGACACCATTTCACGACGAGGGCACTCATTGTGCCAGTGAAACTGATTTGGCAAACCAGCAGGTGCACACCGTCGGCACACACTGCGCGGGGTGCGCGTCGATCCTGCAGTCCATCGTCGCGTAGGATGAGGCTCCCGTTGCACGAGCTGCTGCTTCGACGAGCGTTGGGAAGCATCTCTCTGGACAGTCTTCTGCTTCGAGCGCAGCAGCAAGCCACTTGGCCGGGGTGGCGAGCGACATTCCAGCGAGGCGCCTTTCAATCTCCTCAGGTACACCATCGGTCAAGCCTGACACTATGTGAACGTCCTTCAACTCTGCAAGGCGACCAAGGCGCGCCTTCTCTTCGTAATAGTGCCTGATGCGCTGCTCTCTTTTTGAGTCTGCAGTGTATGAATTGGCGGAAGGGGTTGCTGACGCGGGGTGCAAATCGCGCTATCATGCTTGTTTTGATGCCTTCCCACGAATCTTCGGAGTTGAAAATCTCGATGAGGTACCAGCGGAATGCCTCACCTTCCAGGTACTCGCTGATGCAGTGGATGCGATCTCGTTCGGACCAGGTAGCGTTGGTCGCTTTCGTTTCGAAGAGACGCACCCACTTGTCCACAGGGACGTCGTCTTCAGCTCTGGTGTATTTGGGCAGGCTGATCATCTTCTTTGGTTGGCTCTTGATACTGTTGAGGTAGATCCTGTCGACTTACTGTAACGGACGAGACATGGCGTCAGTCAGAACACCAGTTTATTCTAACTCCTCTTCCTCCTCTTCCACCCTTGAACCGTTATATATATATATATATATATATATATATATATATATATATATATATATATATATATATATATATATATATATATATATATATATATATATTTTGTCAAGACGTTTATTAACGGGCACTCAGCGACGGCGCACGGCAGCGACAGTCAAAGCGGGGTGACTCTCTGCACGAGGGGCGTGCTCTCACAGAAGAGAACGACCCACAGGAAGGCGCTCGAGAGGACGACCGATTCCTCAGTCGGAACGCGTCGCTACAATTACCCCGGCTACGAAAAGGGAGCCGCCTGGCGACCTAGCAACTTGTCACTATGAGCGGGTCATGGTAGGGCTTCAGGCGCGCCACGTTGACAATGTCGCGCCCTCGACGGCGCATGTCCGAAGATGGATCGATGGGTTCGATCACGTAGTTCACCGGGGATGTGCGTTCGACGACACGGTAGGGACCTTCGTATTTGGGCAGTAGTTTGGAAGAGAGGCCAGGTGCAGTGGTAGGGACCGAGAGCCATACGAGCGCTCCAGGAAGGAACGTGGGCGCATAACTGGTGGTGTCACCGCGAATGCTTTTCTGCTGCTCTTGGCTATGCGTAGTAAAGGTCTTGGAGAGCTCGCGACACTCTTCAGCAAGTCTGGCTGTAGTATAAATAGGCGCACATTCAGATCGATCCGTCTTGTAGGGAAGGATTGTGTCGATGGTGTGCGACGGGTGCCTGCCATACAATAAGAAAAATGGTGAGAAACCAGTAGTGCTCTGAGGAGCGGTATTGTAGGCGTACGCGACGAAGGGCAGAATGACATCCCGATTCGTGTGGTCGGCGGCGACGTACATCGACAGCATGTCGCCTAGCGTGCGGTTGAAGCGTTCGGTGAGGCTATTCGTCTGCGGGTGGTAAGCAGTAGTATTGCGGTGAACAACGTTGCACTCTTTGAGAATGGCTTCGACGACTTCCGACAAGAAGACACGGCCTCGATCACTGAGCAGCTCCTGGGGTGGACCGTGACGCAGCATGAATCGGTGGAGCAGGAAGGAGGCCACATCGCTCGCTGTGGCCGCAGGGAGGGCAGCAGTTTCAGCGTATCGCATGAGGTGGTCTACAGCGACGATGGCCCAGCGGTTACCAGCGGACGTCAAGGGAAGTGGCCCATATAAATCGATGCCAACGCGCCCAAACGGTCGGTCAGGGCAAGGTAGAGGTTGCAGACCTGCTGGCGACAGGTGCGTTGAAGTTTTGCGGCGCTGACAATCGATGCAGGAGCGAACGAACTTCTCCACGTAGCGGTACATCCCTCGCCAAAAGTAACGTTGGCGAATGCGGTGGTAGGTTTTCGATACCCCAGGGTGTGCACACTGCGGATCAGAGTGGAACGACTCGCATATGTCATAACGCAGACTGCGGGGTATTACTAGTAGCCACTGGCGGCCGTCGCCCTTGTAATTGCGTCGGTGGAGCAGGTCGTCGCGAACGGCGAAATGGGGGGCTTGATGACGCAACAAGCGAGTGGATGGTGTGGTCGATGGATCAGTCAGCAAGTCTATCAGTGAGGCAATCCATTGATCCTTGTGCTGCTCGGTAGCGATGGTGTGAATATCGATTGAAGAAACGACAAAGTGAGACGCTGAGTTGTGGGCATTGTCGTCAGGCAAGGGAGAGCGCGACAGGGCGTCGGCGTCAGCATGCTGACGTCCGTTGCGGTACAGCACGCGGATGTCGTAGTCTTGCAGGCGAAGTGCCCAACGGGCAAGACGGCCTGAGGGATCCTTCAATGACGACAACCAGCACAGTGCATGATGGTCTGTGACGACATCAAATGGGCGACCATACAATTAAGGTCGGAACTTTGTAAGGACCCAAATGATTGCCAGGCATTCTTTCTCCGTGACGGTGTAGTTGGTCTCGGCTTTAGTAAGCGTACGACTTGCATATGCGACGACATATTTCGGGAACCCAGGTTTGCGCTGCGCAAGGACAGCACCGAGGCCAACACCGCTGGCGTCCGTGTGTACCTCTGTAGGGGTCGTAGGGTCGTAGTGGCGTAGAATGGGAGGAGACGTCAACAAACGACGGAGCTTTCCGAAAGCGTCGTCGCACTCTGACGACCACGAATTGAGGGGCCCGTTACTTCCAAGGAGCTTCGTCAGCGGTGATATGATAGTCGCGAAGTTTCGGATGAAGCGCCGAAACTAGGAGCATAGTCCTACAAAACTGCGCAGTTCTTTGACGGACGTAGGTTTGGGGAACTCTGTCACGGCCCGAAGCTTGGCTGGATCTGGGAGGATGCCGTCCTTTGACACCACGTATCCTAGTATCGTCAGCTGCCGTGCTGCAAATCGGCACTTCTTGAGATTCAGTTGTAGCCCGGCGTCGCTCAAGCGCGTCAAAACCTGCCGCAGGCGTTGGAGGTGTGTTGAGAAGTCCGGGGCAAAAACGACGACGTCGTCGAGGTAGCATAGACACGTGTGCCATTTCAAGTTGCGCAGAACGGTATCCATCATGCGCTCAAACGTCGCGGGCCCATTGCACAGCCCAAACGGCATGACGTTGAATTCGTACAAGCCGTCGGGTGTGACAAACGCTGTCTTCGGTCGAGCGTCATCCGCCATGGGGACTTGCCAGTACCCTGAGCGCAAATCGAGCGATGAAAAGAACTCTGCTCCTTGCAGGCTGTCAATGGCATCGTCTATTCGAGGTAGGGGATAAACGTCCTTACGGGTGATCTTATTGAGTCGTCGGTAGTCCACACAGAACCGCACAGAGCCGTCCTTCTTCGCAACGAGAACGACAGGAGACGCCCACGGGCTGTTTGAGGGTCGAATAACATCGCGGCGAAGCATGTCTTCGTCTTGCTCGGTAATAACACGACGCTCTGTTGGCGACACGCGATATGGACGTTGCCGCAGTGGTGGTTGGGCGCCAGTGTCGATGCGATGCGTGACAGCAGACGTGCGGCCGAGAGAAGTTTGCGCTGCATCGAACAAAGAACGAAATTCTTCCAACAGGCATAGAAGCTGGGAACGCTCGACCGACGTAAGGTGTTCAGCAATCGATGAACCAAATAAATCAGCGGGTGACGTATCAGATGTGGAAACAGCACTGAGCGAATGGGAGCTGGCGCAGTGCGTGTCACTCGGTGCGTCCATAACTTGTGCGTCTTCGAGGGCTTCAGCTCTGCCGAGACATTCTCCTCGCACCAACCTAACAATGTACGGGGATGGGTTGGTAACAAAAATATCGGTGTCGCCCTGAATGACTTGCACGGTCGCAAATGGCACCAATAAGCCTTTTCTAGTGAATACGCGGTCAGATGGAGAGAGGAGTGCAACGGCGTCGGCGAGACCGGTGCAGCAGACTGACAGAGCCGTTGACGAGTTTGCAGGAAGTGTGGTGTCGTCTTTGACGAGTACCTTGGTCGCAGCCTGTGGACTGTCCGCCGGCGTCAAATCTGAGAACGGTGAGAGCTCTATTTCGGCTGGTGCGCAACGAATTACGGCGGCGTGACGGGCGAGAAAATCCCATCCCAGGATGACGTCGTGAGAGCATGAGGAAATTATGATGAATTCGACGGCGTACAGAGCGTCCTGAATCATGACACGGGCTGTGCACACCGCTGTCGGGTGAATACTGTGAGCGCTGGCTGTACGGAGGGAAAGCCCGCAAAGTGGCGTCGACACTTTTCGTAGTAGTCGGCTAAATTTAGCGTCCATAACGGAAACGGCAGCTCCAGTGTCTACAAGGGCCGATGTGCGCACACCATCTACAAACACGTCTACTACGTTTGATGGGCTTTGCTGAGGGCTTTGGCTGTTCGATAGCGTCGCAGCCCTTGCCTCTTGGACTGCGACGACTAGTTTTCCTGGTCTCGTGCGACCGGACGAGGCCGCATCGGTGACAGTGAGCGGCGTCGTGGGGAAGGTGAACTACGGGTAGATGGACCTGGGCGTGACGTCGGTGACATAGACGGCAGCGGGTCATAATACGGGCGGCTGGATTGGTTGGTGACGGCTGATCCGATTCGAGGCGGCTGCACGCGGTTGCAATAGCGGGCGACGTGACCGGCGCAACCGCACGCAAAGCAGATCGGGCGGTTGTCGGCAGTGCGCCATCGGTTTGCCGGGCTAGGTCCCATCCACGTGGCAGGACGCGAGGGACGGGGCGGCTGCTGATATGACGACTGCATGGTGGGCTGCAGTCGGGGCGTATGGACGATGTCGGCGTACGCAGCCGGCACACTCGCTTCGAAGGCCTGAGGCCTGGCGACGGCTCCAGCGTATGTCAGCGGGGGCACCACAGGGAGCGCTGGCGGCGGCCTGGCTGCAACTTGTGCGTAACTGAGCGGCGCAGACGCCGGAGGGGGCTGGTGGTATTCTGGCATAACCTCCGCGATTTCCTGCTCAATAGCCCGGCGTAGGGGAGGCAGCAGTGTGGTCGACGACTGTACAACATCCTGCGGGTGAGAGAAGGCCAGTAAGGAGAACTGGCGGGCAATTTCCTCCCGCACGAATGACTTGATTTCGGCGAGTAAGCCGGAGTGGTCCGACACGGCCGACAAGCCAGCGAGATCGGCGTCGCGTGATGGAGGTCGACGCGTCATAAGCCGCTGCCGGCGTAGCTCCTCGTAGCTTTGGCACAGCGTGATGATCTCTGCCACAGTGCGTGGGTTTTTGGCGAGTAGCATGGTGAAGGCATCGTCGTCGATGCCTTTCATGACGTTGCGGATCTTGTCGGCGTCAGTAATGGTTGCGTTGGCTTTCTTGCACAAGTCGAGCACGTCTTCAAAGTAGCTCGTGAAAGACTCGCCGGACTGCTGGGCTCGTTCACGTAAACGCTGTTCGGCTTGCAGCTTGCGAACGGCAGGGCGGCCAAACACGTCGATGATGGCGGTCTTGAAAGCGGACCACGTAGCGAAATCGGATGCGTGGTTGCTGTACCATAGACTTGCCACACCCGCGAGATAGAAAACGAGGTTGCTCAGTTTGCCTGCCTCGTCCCATTTATTGGGGACGCTCACACGCTCGTAGATTGCGAGCCAGTCCTCGACGTCGGTGCCATCCGCACCGGTGAAGATAGGAGGGTCGCGGATGCGGGGGACACCCGGACATGGCGTCGGTGCAAGAGGAGGCGTTTGCTGGGCGGCGTCTTGAGTCATGGTAGCAGGCACGGTGCGGGATCGTAGCTCCAAGGGCATCGAATGCGGACCGTAGTTGTTTAAAGGGCACAGCACCTCCACCAAATTGTCAAGACGTTTATTAACGGACACTCAGCGACGGCGCACGGCAGCGACAGTCAAAGCGGGGTGACTCTCTGCACGAGGGGCGTGCTCTCAGAGAAGAGAACGACCCACTGGAAGGCGCTCGAGAGGACGACCCATTACTGAGTCGGAACGCGTCGCTACAATATATATATATATATATATATATATATTATTATATATATATATATATATATAGACAGGCACCGCAGTTAAACTACGCGCGCAGGTTCGCCCGCCCTCAGGGAGTGCAACGGCGCGCTAATAAAACAAGAAAAGGCCATGACGACACGAGCCGTCGCCGCACGCGATTCTAAAAAAGAAAGAATTGAAGCGCCACTCGTGGACGTTCCGGTGTTCTCGATCTTCTAAGAGGAACATTGCGTATATCTGGCGCTTACTTTACGGGCACAAGTTAGCCCATAATGGATTATTATTAGCAAACTATATATATATCTATATATATATATATATATATATATATATATATATATATATATATATATGTGTGTGTGTCTGAGTGTGTGTAACGAAGTATGTGACAGTGATAAATGAGGTACGTCTAGTGGAAACTTTTACTGTAGTAATGGCAGATCGCTAACAAACACCGAAAAACACAAAAACTATATCATAGTCTCTCCGTTTTCTTTCTGTTTCTTTGTGCATTATTTTTTTGTTCTCCCGCGATGCACACGCTGAGAACTAATATACTTATAAATACATGACATGTACTAACTATTGTCCATGAAATAGTATAAAATATGCAGAGTACTCCAAGACTTGGCTAAGAACACGTACAACTGCAGCGAAAAAGATGTGAAATATTTGAAAGACTGTGCTAATTGACGAAATAAACGGCGCTTCTCACCAGAGGTGCTGACAGCAATGCTGAATTTTGGAGACATAGTTCTTTATTTCTTCCTAAGAGCCAGCTGCTTAAAAGTTTATAAGTCTTACCAGGCATTGAAATATGAATAGAATCGAGCACTACCCATAGAGCTCTCCTAATTACCTCAATACTGACCAAATTAAACAAAAAATAGGGCAGCTTCGCACAGGTGATGCCAAGCCTGAAGGAACAGCAGAGCTGAGCGGCTTTCCTTAGCATACCAGCTAAGCCTAACCTACAGATAGCCACTCGAGCATAAATAAAGCCACATGAGCATAGAAGGGGGCACTTAAGACTGCGAAAGCGAAATGCGGTCTGTCTCTCTCTCTCTTTCCATTAATCTTTCTCTATTTCTTTATCTCTCTATCTCTGTATTTCTATTTGTTTCTTTCTTCGTCTGTCTATGCATTTATGTCTTTTTCTTTCAATCTGTTTCTTTGTATTTCTTTCTCTCTGTCTATTTCTGTTTCTATCCGTTTTTATCGTTGTCCCGCTCATAGCAACGCAATCATATGGTTAACACTTGTTCTGCTAGCCTGCGGGGATAGCCGATGCAATAAAGAATAAACAAGCCTAGATAGCCGAGTGGTCACGACGCTGGCCTTTGGACCATGGCTACCCGGGTTCGAATTTCGCCTCGCCAAGAAATTTTATTTCGTTGATTTGTTGCGTCTCCTCCAATTGCTATTCATCTTCTCCTCCTCCTTTCCTTCCTCCGACGCGTTGCTAGGCGACGCTTGGTGACATCATCCGTCGATGGAGTTTTGCGAACACCACCGGACCAAGCTCAAGGTAAAATAGCTCCGCTGTTAATTATGCGCCTTCTTCCACAGCTGTGTATGTCACCTAATGCTTTCAAATAGAAAGCACGCACAAGCACAAACGACGGAAGTCTCCACTGGTCTCTGTGGAAACGGCATTTTCTGCGCTCAGATCTGCCTTTTCCGGAAAACAAGCATCAAATCTCGCGCTATGCCCGAGCTGAAGATGGGAAGCGTTGCTGCAAGTGCCGGAAGGCAAGACGAAATGAATGTAGTGACAAAAAGAGGCTACTAGAAGGAGGTACGTTAACCTAGAAAGGAGCGCAAACTGAAGAAAAAGATAGCGAAAAGCTAAATTTGGGCTACAGCAGTAGCGTTTGCTTGCTTTGTGCAGCAGGTCACACACCAGCTCAATGACCGGCACTTCCTCGAGGACGAGCTTCCGGTAGACGGCGACTTCGGTAAAAGTGTCATTTCCTGCTAAGACCTGCAACACATGCTAAGTTTGGTACATTTGTTATGTTTATTCTTTAGCTTGTGGTTCCAATATTTTGTGTGCAAGCAGTGTCGGAATAGCAGTTTTTATTACTAGCCCGGATGTACTGTAAAACTGAAATGATAAAAAGAGATTTTCTCAGTGTTCACCACGACAGCGTTTCTTGAAAAATTTCTTCATTGGTGCCTATCAAGTGCGTTTGTATGCACCCCGGTGTTTATTTTCCGTTCTTTTTTTGTGTTGCCAGCTCAGTTATAGAAGGAATTGAAATTGTAGCGCGTCTATTGCAGTATTGGCCTCGAGGCCCACCACTGGAAACGCCGGCGCCACCGTCGGCGTGACGTGCTTGGCAGGATCACCTGGTCTCAGCGGCCGCGTCGGCTGCTTGTGGCGCACTGCCGCGTGCTTTGAAAACGAGTTTCAAGTCCCACATGCGCTGCGGTCTGTTCAAATTCGGAACTTTTCTCTCATTTTCTACTCAATTGAAATCATTGTAATAGAGTGGCTGCCTCCGAAGGTGACGAACATGGGGCTCTACCGCTCGGTGCCGCAGTGCCGCGCTTACGCAAAGGAGCCCAGTGTCAGCCTGCACTGGTAACCGCGGGACAAGAAACAGCGTGAATCATGGGTTGTAAAGCTAGGAACCGGCAAGTAGCCATCCGCTACGAGTCTTGTGTGCAACAAGCACTTCCGCAACGAAGACTTTTGTTACTGCGTCGGGCCTGCGATGTTCGGTGAGTAGCAGACAGCGCGCACTGAGACGATGGCTCGCGCGCGCTTCCCGCCGACAAATGATGCTTATCTGCCACAGGATGGTAAAAGCGCTACATTTTACCACGTGCGATGCCATCTCAGAACACTCCAACGCGACCTCTTGATCGTCGGCCCCGTGCTCAGCGTCCACAAAATCGGCTGCACATGCGCAAGTCATTACATTGTTTAGATACGTTAAATTAAAAAACGCACAGGGTCCCTTATGCATTCGTTAAAGATGACTAGAAGGCGAAAGCCATCTTCTTCTTGTCAGTCGATGTACTGATTCTCCCGCGCCCCCCTCCAAAAGCGTTCTGCGCCTAACGCGGTTTTGCACGGCCTCCGTGGCCGATCACGGAGGTAATGCAAAGCGACCGTGACGTATGAATACGTCATCATGTGACGTCACAATGTGACATCATAATGACGCTACACATTTTGGCGATCTGTGACGTCATGATGACGTGATATGGTGACACTATCACGTGACGATTATTTTTTGCATCACTCGTGTTGACGCTGCCGACGGGCAACCTTCCCATTTGAGGAGGCATGCATTGCTTCATAAGCTACATAAATTTTGCATTGCCTCCGTGATCGGCCCACCGGCCAAACCCATGTAATTTCTTGGAGCCTCATTTATTTACCTGGGAAAGATGCCACCCTGTTGGCGTTAGACACGACACTGCTGCCAAAATTGCTGGGGTACTCGCCAAATAATTACTATCCTCTTTTGCGGCTGCTGGTTGCTGCAATAACTTCTATTTTATTCACCGCTATTTCAAGTTCATGTGGGTCCTAGTTCACAGCCGACGTTTGCAGAACAAGTCCGGCAAAGGTTACTGTATTTTCTTTCTTTTCCTAGGCGTCGCATGCTACTACATACTCGGTCTCGTAGACTGGTTCATCTTCCACCAGCAATCTCGAAGTGGTGAAGCTTTGGTCTATGAATTTGTTGATGACAGAGAGTGGCAAGTTCACTGGAATGCAAACGGAACGATAATTAAGGAGCATTAAAAAAGGCGTCGCATTTCCTCACGTTTTGTGTGAGCACCAAACGAAACGAATGCGCTGAATAAAGAAACAGAAGCAGCGGCATTTGCACGCTGATAAGACCGATCAATACGCAGTGCGAGACAACTTGTCAAATGACGCTGAAACGTACTCGAATTTAGACCGAAAAAGAAAAAAAAACACTGAATCGTCGGGACGGCAGATCACAAACTTGCCATGCGAACGGAAGCCGCAGTAGTAAAGAAATTGTTTTTGAACTGCTCTGATAGCGTCCGCGCAACAGTAGTTGTTTGTTTACTGACAAATTCTCACATTTTGCGGCCTAAAGTTCACAGCGCGGTGCCAAAACGCGCTCGTAGCAAAAGCGAAACCATCAGTACGAACATACATGCAGGCGCTCATACATGCAGAGGCACCGGCAGTCGTCGCGAACCCGTGCGATCGCTGGCTTGAGGCTTCTTTCTGTTATGATCCGTTTGGTTATACATGCAGTCTACTCTAACGAGATATTTCACATATATATAGTTTGCGCTCAGCTAGCGACTACCTTTCACGCAAGAAGTCGGTTCAGGAGTCTCCAACGCGGTGACAGCGTGAAGTGGGTGCTCGGTTTTCTGCAAAGAGACAGCGACTGTAGACTATCTTGTGCTTTCAGTTCGTCGAAAATGATTATTTTGACATTAAAGAACACAGCTCATTTCGAAAGTACTTACAGAAATGGCCTGGAGGGCTTCCGCGAGGTGTTTTTGTAGAGCGCCGACAGCAAAACCTGTGGGGAGCGCGCCGGCGGTATCCTGCGTAACACGCAATCGAGGCGCGTCCGATAGAGGGCGACTCCGTAACTCCTCGAGGCCAATATAGAAACATTTGTTCGCCCTTTGCTTTAGTCTACCTTGTGGTCCAGTGCAGCATGGCTACACTTTTCAATTACCGAAGTGCGGTCCGATATCATACCTGACTAATTGGGATTTTGTTGCAGAGGCTGCAGAAACAAACATTGCTTGCTGAGGCTCGCTACCTTAAACCGATAATGGCTTACGTCCAAGGGATGCTGTGTTTTATGGAGTCCACATTCCAGGAATGAATGAACAAACATTATTAAAAGTCCAGCAGTTTGCTCCGGGCGAGGCGGGGGGAGAAGGGGATTAAACCCTGTCCCGTCTCTTCCTCCGTCGATGATGATGGCGTCAGGTAACGGCTCGAAGTCCTTGGACCGGGGCCGCATCTTTAGCTTGCCGGGCGGCCCAAAGCTGGTCGGCCAGCTTGTCGATGGTGAGTGCCGCCTCCCAGCGGCAGCGACGCCGACGCAGCCGATCCGCAGTAGTCATTATTCCAGGCTATTGTAAGGTTCAGAAACTGAACAATTCAAATGAAAATACAATGACATTATAGACCCCTCAAGCTCCTTTCTCAATATAGGGCTTTAGTAATTGGCGTAATATATTAATATTATTAGGAAATGTTTATCATGCTTGCGAATTTGAATATATCAATAGTTTCAGAAGTAATCAGAACTTTTAAGAGTAATTTTCTAATATGTTGTGCACTTGTTAGCTTCAAAAACAAAAGTTTACAGCTGGGTAGCACTAAAAAAAAGAAACTCAACAACATCGTGCTGTCATACATTCCAGTGCCTGTAACCACATAAAATGTGTAATGCAGTAACTGCGCAGGTAATTACCACACCTCATGCGGTCACTCCTTCTATTGTGTGAACTCGTGCGCTTTTTAGATGCTTCTTATAAGAGAAACGGTTGCTACTCTAGTCGTATTGGTGAAAACGTTAACTCTAGTGTGTTTGCAAATACATTACTCTAACATTAGGTACCACATACACTGAGGCACAACATCATTGTCACAATAACAGCCGCAAGAACTGAGCAATATATACATGTCACAGCGTATAATTCCAACTTCTTACGTCTTGTTGCTGATGTGGATGGCTGAACATCTAGATCACAGCATCGTGGTTGGGAACACAACCTAAGCAAAGTGTGGTAACGGCTCAACACAGCCGCGGTGACAAACTATGCCTAATTTTCGGCGTACTTCAAAGCGTACAGAGAGCATAAGTAGCCCGATTGCGTTCTTCTGTATGCCGCGTTGTGTTCTTTGTATTCCTTACGGTAAACATCCCGTAAATTCGGGTGCTCAAAATCTTTTTTTTTTTCGCTTGGCGGCACAAGACCGCATGTGCAGTTTCGGTGTTTGCCTTCCACATGGAAGCTCCACTTTTCTTTCTCCACACACGAACGTATTCAACTAAGTAAGTACAACTGCGCAGGACTTATCAGTTAACTAATGGCAGAAGCATTGCCTATTTATTTCAGTGTATAGTTTTTGCTATTACACATTTAAAATTTTATGAAATGCAAGGGCCTGTGCCTTCAGTAGAGACGTTTAAAGTTGGAAACGTCCTTAATGTTTTTGGACTTATGAAGACGGCGCCCTATCCTATCTACCCTCGACGACACCACCGCGGAATGTCGCCGTCCCTCCCACCATTGCCTCTTTTGCCACAAGGGAGTAAACGCTTACTCTCTAAAATATGCGCACGGCACGCACCCGTTGCTCTCTTGTGGGAGCAACGGGCCCTTTTTAGGAGTTAGTACGTTCACCCCAGCCTTATCCCTAGAGTACATGCCACAACACAACCCCATGATTTTACTGAGGCTGGTCAAACACTATAGTATGCTGTGAACCGGCCAACTAGCTAAGCTGAACAGAAGTTTAGGGAAAGCCTCCACCGCCACCTGCACTTTCTTTGGCAAAGCATAAAATAGCTTCAGGCTTCTCAAAAGCAACTAGCACAGTTTCCTTGGTATTAGCTTGAGAAACGCATGTTTCTCGAGCGAATAGTGCCTCCGCACTTCCTAAAAGTACTCAAATAAATGCCACAGCTTCGGCTATCCGCCCCCCCCCCCCCCCCAACCCCGGTGGTGTAGTGGTTATGGCGCTCGACTGCTGACCCAAAGGTCGCGGGATCGAATACTGGCTGCGGTGGCTGCATTTTCGATGAAGGCGAAAATGTCTGAGGCCCGTGCACTTAGATTTAGGTGCACGTTAAAGAACCTCAGGTGGTCGAAATTTTCGGAGCCCTCCACTACGGCGTCTCTCATAATCATATCGTGATTTTGGGACGTTAAAACCCAGATATTATTACTATTCGGCTATTCGTTTAGCACAATACACAAGGCATATTCTGGTAACTCGTGCACATTTAAAAAATAGCATGCGTCTTACCTAAATGCTACCATACAGGAAACTTCAATGTGATCGTGAGTAGCTTTGAATATGGGCTTAGATCACGTATTAACAATAATTACTTAACTAATATTTAAGTTATTTCTCTAAATGCTATATATGCGATAGAGAATTGGAAGGATCTCTTAATACCTACCCAAATATAAATAATTTATTTGCGTGATGAAAGGTACTCTGCTTATCATTTCTTGCGGGTTTTAAGCAAAGCACGTGAAATGGAAAAAAAAAGGGGGGGGGGGGAAGTGTAGCTAGGGGCTTGCCAGCCGCAATATAAGAACTCTTATACATTCACTTCTAATGAACGGTAGGTGCCTATACAGGCATAAGGCAAAAGAAAAAAAAAACAACGTTAATTCCAATACATAGATATAGGCCTCGATATCTGGTATGCTGGCGCTGCGACGCTAGGACAGTCAGCACCACCAGTAGCGGCTGCGTCCGTGATCCCGTCCTAACATATTGTGGACGCTCTGATCAATGTCATTGCGGAACGAGCAGCGTGTGTTATTGGGTGGATTCCGCAGAACTGAGCACGTACAAGGATATTTAAAATTCAAGCCGTCTTCTTCACGGAAATAATCTTTACGCCGGCAGTCATGTTTACGGCGTTAGGGAGGAAACTGTGTCTGCAAAGGGGCCCTCCGAATTCATCGGCAAGTGTGTTGCTCAGATGAAGAGTGTCGGCTAGGATGTCCGCCTTCAGGTTATCAAAGTTTCATGAAGGTCTTGTATTATTTACGTTAAATAGAAGTTTCTTTTTCTTTTTTTCGTCTATTACGCGAGAAGCTTCGCTTCACTTTTGCATCCGTTCTGTTGGTAGTAGGTGTTTGGGCTAAGCAAGAGAAAAGCTCGTTTGTTCTGTTCCACTCGCCCTTAAAGTATAAAGCCTTAGATGCCTCATGAAACACGAAATTTGACCGTCTGCGTCCCGCGGCGTCGGAATCCAGTGATGCAAAAATCATCATCACGAGATGACTTCTTCATATGACGTCACAGGTCGCCAAACTTTGTGTAGTATTTATGACGTCATCATGTAGTCAAGGTGACGTAGCATCACATGCTGACGTCTTCATATCGCATCGTAGCTTGGTCAAAGGTGGTCTGAACACGGAGGTGATGCAAAACCAGGTGAGATGCCTCGGATCATGGAGGCAGTGCAAAACCACGTTAGGTGCAGAAAGCTTTCGAAGGGTGGCGGTGCAGCATCGATACATCGGCTGAGAGGAAAAACAAGATGGCTTTCGGCTTCGAGTCGTCTTAACTGAATCTATAACGGAACCTGGGAGTTTTTTTTCGCTCGTTCGTTCTTTGGGGCTGTTCGATAATTATTGCACATTTTGTCAGCTCTCTATAGAACCAATTGCACATTGTGAGAGCAAGGTGTAAGCACACCGCCGCCTTAGCTATGTTTGTCGACGAGTGCGAGCAGACATGCTGCACAGACCTACCATTCGCCTGGCTGTGGTATCGCCGCGTCCCCTTCCAGATATGAAGATCTTTAACGCTTCGTCGTAGGGTCACGTTGTTTCATTTCCCATAGAACGCAGGAAAAAATATCAGAACATATGGGCAGAGTGCAGGGCTGTCGAGATTCTCTCGTCGTCGCCCACGAAGTGGGCACTGCATATGCGGTGTCGATGTTTCGCTGCCGAAGACCTTCATCGGGCGAAAAACAGGCAGCAAAGAGCGTATGACTTCGACGTGCAAATATGGGTAAAAATAGCAAAGATTTAAATATAACGAGCATCTGTTCACCACGCACGTCGCACCACCCTCATCCAGCGCTCTCATCGCTCGGTCTCGTGAGCCTTCCATATCAATCCATATAATTTAATTTTTACAGCTTACAGGCAGCGTTTCTGTAGCTGTTGTGACAGCCGTACACGCAGAAATTGCATGATTACACTCCTGCTGGCCACGAATTAGCGTCGTTCTTCCGAGCTGCTTTAGTTCCGCCTGTACGCAGCCACTCTCAGGCGCGACTGATTAGCAGCGCGCCGCGCCGCAAGCAGCGCCACTTGTTGAGTCAAAGCGGCAGCGCACTAGGCCCATACGCCATTGAAAATCGCTCTCACGGAGAGTTTTGCGAGTTGGTACGAAAACCACTCGCCCACTGCGCTCTCTCCAACCAGCACGAATACTAAGGGAGCTGCAAAATACACGTGTGTCATATCCTTAGGCCGAATACTACTCACCGCCGCCGCAGACAAGCAATCTTGGCAAAATGAACGGCACAACAGGTTTCATCACAAAAAGAAATTCTGATAACTATTATTACCCTGCGCAAGTATTCCGTTAAGGTTTTCATTACTAAGTGCTATTTATTACCTCAGCTCGTGGTAACGCAGCACTTCGAGTGGCTGCAGAGGACAGTGAACGTAGGTTGCATTCTAGCAGTGCGCGTGTCGATACTTTATATGGCTTGATACAAGCTAGTTGGAAGCTCTTGTATTTGTTTGCACGCGCTGGTACATAATAAACAAATTCTAGATAATATGAATTACTATAACCACAATTAAGCGGTAATATTCTAACGCAAACTATCTGACGTAAACTAAACCCATGGGTGTAGTTTAGTGACAACCCGCCGTTTGCAAGAGCTGGCCTGAGCAGTATCAAGAGGAGAGTGCTGTAAATATCGTGCACTTCTTGTTCTATGGTAAATGTCGTGCACATAACCTTTCAAGAGGAACGTTGAGTTCGTAGGGGGCAGTAACGCTCTCTTGCGGAGAAGTTCATCTCAACTACGCTACAGCAGGGAAAACCGAAACGCGAAAACGGGAAAAGCCCAGCGTTTATTATTTAAACGTAATTATTAGAAGCACATACATACACGCACATAAATACATTCATATAACTACACAGCCTAAGAAGCTGTGAGGAGTTGTGTGTGCTGATATTACTTTGACAGTGTAGCCCCGTCATGGTGGTCTAGTGGTTATGGCACCCAACTGCTGACCCGAAGGTCGCGGGATCGAATCCCGGCTGCGGCGGCTGCATTTTCGATAGAGGCGGAAATGTTTGAGGTCCGTCTATTTAGATTAAGGTGCACGTTTAAGAACCCCAGGTGGTCGAAATTTCCGGAGCCCTCCACCATGGCGTCCCTGGTTTTGGGACATTAAACCCCAGATATTATTATTACTTTGAAAGCGTATATAATAAAGCGACACACCCAGCTGAAAAAGCCGCCTACAGAAGCTCAGAGGAATAGGCGGCTGCAACAACTTTTGCGCAGGGTACATATGTTGTTGTTAGAGAAATGCTTTAATGATTCCTTAACCCCCCAGAATCTGTGTCGTTTCGGAAAACTTTGCACTGTCTTCCTCAACCTTGACTGGTCAAATGCAGATCGTATCCGCAGGGGAACGCTCATTTCGAAAACGCAGCCGAATCTGGGCAGAGGGTGTTACAAACGACCGGCAATAATCCTGCTTTCGAGTGTCGCTGCGGAACAGCACACTGGATAAATGTACCCGTCGGGTCGAAGGACGTGGCGCTGGACGTGCACTGGGTGAAAGGATTACAAGCCTTCGTTTCCAAGTCGTCAGAGCGCTCGTTTACGCATATACGACCTCCGAGAGGGAAGAGCCACTCGAGCAAGAGAACACAGCGGAACCCGCTTTCGGCAGGGGAGTTTATACGCACGTGGATCAACTGGTTGAACGCTTCTACGAAGACGTAGAATCAGCAATGAGTAAGGTAAAGACACAGTATACTGTACTGATGGGCGACTTTAATGCAAAAGTAGGCAAGAAGCAGGCTGGAGATCATGCAGTTGGGGAATATGGCATCGGCTCTAGAAAATGCCAGAGGGGAGTTACTAGTAGAGTTCGCAGAACGCAATAATTTACGGATCTTGAACACCTTCTACAGAAAACGGACTACTCGTAAGTGGACGTGGAGGAGTCCTAATGGCGAAACTAAAAATGAAATAGACTTCATAATGTGCGACCACCCGGGCATTATACAGGATGTGGAAGTAGTTAACAAGATCCGATGCAGTGACCATAGAATGGTAAGATCTAGAATTCAACTAGACGTGAGGAAGGAACGGCAGAAACTGATACGCAAGAAGCCGATTAATGAACTAGCTCTGCGAGGGAAAGTACAGGAATTCAGAGTTTCACTTCAGAATAGGTACGCGGCTTTGACCGAGGAAACCGACTTTGCGTTGACGCAATGAATGATAATCTGACTAGTATCATTAAGGAGTGTGCAGTGGAAGTCGGGGGTACAGTCGTTAGACAGGACACTGGTAAGCTATCCCAAGAGACGAAAAACCTCATTAAGAAACGTCAAGCTATGAAAGCCTCAAATGCAACAGACAAAATAGAGCTGGCGGAGCTTTCGAAGTTGATCAATAGGCGTAAAGTAGCCGACATAAGAAAGTATAATATGGAGAGAATTGAGCATGCTCTAAAGAACGGAAGAAGCCTCAAAACTACGAAGACAAAACTGTGCATAGGCAAAAATCAGATGTATGCGTTAAGGGACAAGGATGGCAAGGTCACAACCAATATGGATAGAATAGTTGAGATAGCAGAAGAGTTCTACAGAGATCTGTACAGCAGCCGAGACAGTCAGGATGATAACGTAAGAAGCAGTAATATCCCAGAGGAATCTGACATCCCACCAGTATTAACAGGAGAAGTAAAGAAAGCCCTAAAGGGAATGCAAAGAGGCAAAGCCGCTGGTGAGGATCAGGTAACATCAGACCTGTTGAAAGACGGTGGAGAGATTATGTTAGAGAAACTGGCCACCCTGTATACGAAGTGTCTCTCGACAGGGAGGATACCAGAATCTTGGAAGAATGCCAACATCATCTTGATCCATAAGAAAGGGGACGTCAAGGACCTGAAAAATTACAGGCCCATCAGCTTACTGTCCGTTGTCTACAAGCTATTCACAAAAGTAATTGCTAACAGAATTAATACGACATTAGAGTTTAATCAACCAAGGGACCAGGCGGGATTTCGTACAGGCTTCTCAACAATAGACCATATTCATACTATCAATCAGGTGATAGAGAAATGCGCGGAATACAACCAACCCCTATACATAGCCTTCATAGATTACGAGAAGGCATTTGATTCGGTGGAGACATCAGCAGTCATGCAGGCACTGCGGAATCAGGGCATCGACGAAGCCTATATAAACATAATGGAAGAAATCTACAGCGCATCCACAGCCACTATAGTCCTTCATAAAGAAAGCGACAGAATCCCAATAAAGAAGGGCGTACGACAGGGAGACACGATATCTCCAATGCTATTCACCGCGTGTTTACAGGAGGTTTTCAGGGCCCTAGATAGGGAAGAATTAGGGATAAGAGTTAATGGAGAGTATCTCAGTAACCTGCGCTTCGCTGATGACATTGCATTGATGAGTAACGCGGGAGACGAATTACAGCTCATGATTACTGAACTGGATACGGAAAGTAGAAGAGTAGGTCTGAAAATTAATATGCATAAAACTAAAGTAATGTGGAACAATCTTGGCAGAGAACAGCGCTTCGCGATAGGTGGCGAGACGCTGGAAGTTGTAAAGGAGTACGTCTACTTAGGACAGGTAGTAACCGCGGAGCCGAAACATGAGAGTGAAATAACTAGAAGAATAAGGATGGGATGGGGCTCATTCGGCAAGCATTATCAAATCATGAATGGTAGTCTACCACTATCTCTCAAGAGGAAGGTATATAACAGCTGCATCTTACCGGTACTTACCTACGGAGCAGAAACCTGGAGACTTACAAAGAGGGTTCAACTTAAATTGAGGACGACGCAGCGAGCGATGGAAAGGAAAATGATAGGTGTAACCTTAAGAGACAGGAAGAGAGCAGAGTGGGTCAGGGAACAAACGGGGGTTAAGGATATCATAGTTGAAATGAAGAAGAAGAAATGGATATGGGCCGGCCACGTAGCACGTCGGCAGGATAACCGGTGGTCATTAAGGGTAACTGACTGGATTCCAAGAGAGGGCAAACGCGTGAGGGGAAGACAGAAAATTAGGTGGGTAGATGAGATTAAGAAGTTTGCAGGTATAACGTGGCAACAGAAAGCACAGGACCGGGTTGATTGGCGGAACATGGGAGAGGCCTTTGCCCTGCAGTGGGCGTAGACAGGCTGATGATGAATGATGAATGATGATGATCAGAACGATTTGTGAGGCGCGCTGGCTCCTGAATATTTTGTGTCTCGGGTCCCAATAGGTGCGACCATTGTGACTCGCTAAGGTTCTGCGAGCTAGTGTCCGACAGGGGCTTCTTTTCAGACGTAATTCACAAAGCCTGCGATGAGCAACCGGCACCGCTTGCACAGACGTATGTTCGAAGCAATGCATGCAGCAGCTGATGAGATTACGGTTCGGATGACGGAATCGGTGGTGTAGGTTTTTCTTTCGATGGACGGTTCATGATCACTGGTGGCGGATTCTGGGTGCATGGCAAAATAAACGGCAGAAATTCAGCTAGTTGATTTATAAACATCACGTACAAAAATGAAACACACATTGCTAGCTCGTCCTTGCACAAAGAATCTATTGCAAGGAATTTGGAAGCATGGCCACGCTCTTCTTGTTTTAGCTTTTATGCATGAATTCGACATGCTCGTCAGTTCGCAATTGTTATTGAAAAACGCTGTTCTTGTGACAACGAGACATATATAGAAAAAAGTAATTCGGCAGATCCCGCGCGAATTGTGGAAATCGATTTGATGCAACGCAGTCAGCGAGTTGCAGCCTATGTCGCATTTTTTGCTTTCTGCCAAACGTTTAGAGGTTGATCGACACGTCGCCGCTTAAATGGAATAGTTTAGTGCAGATCTTGAGAATACCCGGCACGTCGACTACGTTTGCGTGCGACGTGTAGCTAATGACCAGCCGTAACGTTGCCAGTCACGTTACAGCGCAGACATCACATAAGCCGTAACGATGTGCAAGTTACGCTGCGATGATCTTCATATTGTTAAGCAGCGCTCGTCGGCGTACTCGATTACCGCTTGACTATATCGTGATGAGTCGAGAGGTGTACACATATGTAATGCTTACCACATTGTTACAGAATCTGTTAGCCAACTCTGTAGCCACAAGTCGCGTTGCCCCGACATGACGCTTCTATAGAGTATTCTTGCTAAACAGTTTGATGCACTGTCGTGGCTCTGTGCCTCCTACGCAGAATGTCTGGGTTTGGTTGCGGCTCGAGCCGTGAATTTTATTGTTTGCTTACATCGGGATTTCTCGCTCATCGACAACGCCGGCAATGGCGGTACAAGATTTTGTGTGACACGGGCTCGCTAACGCTATTGCGTTAAGATTTCCAAAGATCATTTTCTTTGTCGTTGGTACAAAGTCTGAGCCACCTGTTGCACATACCCGCACACCAGAGGCCGCGGCGTGCGGGCATGTATCAGACGTTGCCAGTGGAAAAGATTTCACGGCGTACGCGACAGACAATTCACACTACATATGGCATGACCTGTGAATCGTGTTCGCCATGCACCGGTAGCGACTCGAAGGTAGCGACTCGAGAGCGGCCGGACGAAGGCGCCTAGGTCGATAGATAGAAACGGTCAAATTGCATGTGGTTCGCTAAGAAATCCTTCGCATTTAAAAATTGCTATGCGTGTTTACTTACAACAATAGATAGATAGATAGATAGATAGATATATAGATAGATAGATAGATAGATAGATAGATAGATAGATAGATAGATAGATAGATAGATAGATAGATAGATAGATTGATTGATTGATTGATTGATTGATTGATTGATTGATTGATTGATTGATTGATTGATTGATTGATTGATTGATTGATTGATTGACGCCGTGCTATTAAGCTGTGCGATTATGGATACGCTGCCTGGATGACCACGCAGCGTACAACAGACATACTATCCCTGGTACTGAATGCGGCAGTGACACCTCGTTAATAGTAAACGCGAGTTTCTTTATGAATATATACCCACCGAATTCATTGTCGTAGAGATTCTGGGCAGATATATCGTATATGAAAGAAAGAAATTTTCGGGGTTTAAATGCGAATATTAGAACGCACACAGCGCCATTTGCAGTATATTTTGTTGCCATCAGTTAGTACACAGATACCTGAACTGAAGTAACGCCAATTGCACGTTGGGAGGGAAAAATCGTACCGACGTTCAAATCAGTAGTTTCGTTGCTCCAATGTGCAAAAAAGTGTTGCTTTACAGATAAAGTTCACTAGAATATATGCTTGGGAGGAACTCCTATAATCCAAAAATGTCTAGCAAATGGCACGACCTAGGCATACACGACACACACAGCGCACGTGTGTGTGTGTCTGTCTGTCTGTACTTTATTGTACGTGTCTCGTTTGAGCTTCTAAACACGCGCTTTAAGAGCGACCGGGTACTGCAGCAGTAACGATACTACTATGCAAAATACGACGGGTTTTCTTCCATGTTACTTCTGGTTGTTACACTGATAATAAAACTTGCAAGGCCGTGAATGCAGGCACTTTACTGCAGGGACAGTATTGCGTGTGCGGCGGACGTGCGGTGGCAAAAGAGTTGCCGACGAGACAACAGAAGCGTCACTTCAAAGGGAAGCTCCCTCGTTCGTTCAGTGAAGGGGGGACTAAGAAAGAACTTGGCTTCGTAAGCGGCGGGCGTGGCAAGAATTATGCGCCTAGCGTGATAAATTCTTCCAGCGAGCGCGTGCCAGTTTCTGCGAATAAAGGGAAGAGTGGGATAAACGAAGGGGGACAATTTGCCAGCACTTTGCTTTATGCGACGCCACTACCGCTTTCCCCCGCCTTGAGCCGAATGCGCTTTTGCAGCCAATTTATTGTACCACGAGGCCTTCAGTGCTCCGTCACTGCTCCTATTCTTTGGCGGATTCTTTTTTCTGTCCGCGGCTGGGCGAGCATCGTCCACAAAGCTAGTGTAATTCCTTTCCTGCGCATAATTTATTCACCGGCAGTCTGCCCCTTTTTTCTCTTTCCCCACGTGGGAGTGGCCCGCGGTGCTGCTCTGATCAAGAGCAGCAGCGCGCGCCACTATTTGATGAATATTCGTTCATCAAGTAATGTTTCTCTCGTGCATCAATAAAACGAGATGCCATTTTTAATGCGAAAGGAAAATAATTCGAGAGCTCTACACTAACAAGGCTTCATTTACTGTGGCGACGCTGGATATTTACTGATGTGCAAATATTGCAATAAAGGGAATGTCTACTGCGCTTTATTGTTTTAACGCGATAGCGTTAAAGAGCTCGTATTGCAGAAATTCCGCCGTCGGCGTCGGCGTCGGGGCCGTTGGTTATGAGCCAAAAATCATCATCTTGTCCGTGACCGAAAAATCGCAAAAGCTGCAAATAAAATAACAAAAATGTTGGGTCCGAGTGAGAATTGAACCCAGGCCGTCTGCGTGGCAAGCAGGTGTTCTACCACACAGCCACACCTCTCCTTGGAGCTGAAGTGAAAGTAACTATCATGCTTCCCAAAAATACGCGTCCTGTATACAGGTGTCACAGTACGAGGTGTAATATCGCAGTAATATTGCGTGTTACAAGCGTACATTGCCATCGGGCGTCACACCATGTCAATATCATAACGACTTGGTGGTTCAAAGACAGCCACCCATTACAAAAGGCACACACATTACTGCGCGTGTTCCCTTAAGACCACGTAGTGGGTGCATCGCAACTTCGAAAACGTTGCTCGCGCATAATTGCTCCTGGTTTAAAGCACGCTACCCATTACATAAGGCCCACACCTTATTGCGCGCATTCTGTTGAACACTCGTAGTGTTGGAACTGCGCACTAGGAACAGAATATCGCTATCTCGTTCAACTCTTAAGGGCGAAGCTTAAGCGTCCCCCAATTTTTACCTGTTTTGTTTCGCAATAAAACGCATATCGTCTGAAGTGTCCGACATTGCAGCGGTTTCTCTGGGAACGTTCTGTCATCTTCGCATGGTGTAGGAACGTCCGCAACTCTGGTTAATGGACGCGATGACAATGGCTGTGCCGGAAAATGCCGAAAACAAGAACGACATGCACTTTTTTTCAGGCTGAATTAGGTTTTGTTTAATAATAAAACGATTACCGTAATGGTCGTTTAGAGCTCGGAAACCGGGAAATAAAGTATTGTGACGCAGCAGTTAACGCGACATGATTAGACCCGAACACACGGTGAAGCGACCACACCCGCGGAGCAGATCACACGCCAGTGATCACATGTAATCAATAGAGCCCTATTTTTTATCATGTCGCCGATACAGATTACTAACACAAAGACTTCTTGTGATCACAATCGCTAACCTGGGGCTGAAATTCACAATTGACAATGCGCTTACCTTCGGTGCTTCAGCTCTGGGCTTCAGCCACAGGAACGCGTTTGATGCCGTCTGCAGATACCTGCACGAAACAAAACAAATACGACTTTAAATTACCACTTGAGATATATATATATAGAGAGAGAGAGCAAATTTATTAGAAGGCAGAGAGGTCAGCCTGAGCTTGAGCGCTGTAGCCTGCTATTCTGCACAGGGGAAAAGGGGAAGGGGAGAAAGAGTAATGAAGATGGTGATGGGGACAGGAAGAGGTAATGCGTATGTACAATAACCACGTAGCACAGTGGTCTTCTTAAAGTCTATCGTCAAGTCCTGTACTCTTCAGAAAATCTATGAATGCTCTTCTAGCAGTCGGTGATGCTGTCTGGTCGGACATTGCGGACAACAAATCAGTCTCACTTAGAGTGTTCACGCCGATGCCGGCCAACGTTAAAGCCAGCGTCTTCCGTTCGGACACGTACAGAGGGCAGTCGCACAATATATGGGCTAAAGTATCATCTACTTGGCAGCGCTCACAGTTCGGTCTGTCCGCACGGCCGATAAGGTGCGCGTAGCGTCGAGTGAAGGCGACGCCTAGTCGAATCCGGTGCAGCAGACTGGCGTGGCGTCGCTTTATTTTAGCCGGGAGTCGAAAGGTCATGTGAGGGTCTGTTTCGCGCAAGCGCCTATGCCTTTGGTCTGGGTTAGACCAGCAAGTTGTCGTGAACTCTCGCATAAGCGATCTTAACAGAGTTAACGTCACTTCGCGAATATGGAATTTTTACGAGAACGGCGCTGTTATCAGCAGCGGCTTTTGCTGTAGCATCAGCTAGCACGTTGCCTGCCAAGCCACAGTGTCGAAGTACCCATTGGAAGATGATGAAGTGACCATTGCGTTGCGTGATATCGAATGCTTGCATGATTTCGGAAGCCAAAACGTAATATTGTCCTTTCTTGAGCATGAATGAAGGGCTTGTAATGCGGATTTCGCATCAGAGAGTATTGTCCATTTGCGTGGCGCTTGGTCGGATACAAATCGAACAGCTTCTCGTATAGCAACCAATTCTGCTGCTGTTGATGAGTACTTATGGTCTAACCTGTACGGCCGGGAAATATCCAGTTGAGGGATCACAAAAGCGGCAGTCGAAACGCGCGGGGTCACAGATCCATCAGTGTATACGTGTATATTGTCGTTGTATCGCTCAGTCAAGTACGCCAAGGTGAGTGGCTTGAGGCCAACACAAGGAACACGTGATTTCTTTGGAATCCCAGGTACTTGAAGGTGCACCACTGGTTTACACAGTGTCCGCGGTGACACGGATGGTGCAAAACCTACAGGAATAGTACTCCTGTGAGTATTGATTCATTCTGAGAAGGCGCAGCCTGGTCGGTTTGTCTGCAGTGAAGACAGGTGGTGGTGCGCATGCCGGGTCAGCAGCCGAAGGTGAACTCGAAGAGGTTCACAAGACGTGTAAGTGACTGTAGGTTGGGTGCGTGACTCTTCAATGGTGCCTGATGTTGTAGTACATCGCGGGAGGCCTAGGCATGTCCGGAGTGCTCGCGCTTGAATGCTCTTTAACGTACGAATGCACGTTGTACGCATACGTGAAAGCACAGGTGAGCTGTAGCGTAGATATCCCACAAACAATGCCTGGTATAGCTGCAGGAGGCTTTTCTCAGAGGGGCCCCATCTTAGTCCCGCTACAACACGAAGCACGTCTATAAAGCTGACCAGTTTGGTCCGTAGCGCCGTGATATGCTTCGACCAAGATAGGTTGCGGTCAATAACAACACCTAAATATCTGCAATGTGTGACAGCAGGAATCGCTGCTCCGTCAGCGAAGATGGGATACCGCGTCATTGAATTTCCTGTGAACGGCAATGCTGCACACTTTGTTGTTGAAAGTTGCAGGCCTTGACGGCGCAAGTACTTGGCTGTTATTGACGTAGCCTGAGTCTTGCTCGCATTTGTGGACGCGTTACTCCAGAGGCCCATATCGTCTGCAAATATCGTCTGCATATACGCTGATTTTAACATTGTCAGGGAGCTGCGCTCCAAGACCAATGAGCGTGATGTTGAACAGCGTGGGGCTGAGGACCGCGCCTTGTGGAACACCACGGTTGACGTAATGCCTGCCAGTGTAACCATCAGCCATCGACATGAAAATGGTACGTTCGCTGAGTTGGCTGCCAATCCATGCGTGAAGTCGACCCCCTACGCCAACGTCTAGCGCGTCGAGAATGGCCTCATGAAGGACGTTATCGTAGGCACCTTTTATGTCCAAAAAAATTGCGCACACTATTCTCCGACGTTGTATTTCCTGCTCCACAGAGGAAACTAGGTCTATAACTCCGTCTATAGGTGAACGACCCCTGCGGAAACCATTCATGAAATCTGGCAAGGTGAAAGTATTCTCCAAGAGCCATTCCACTCTTGTAAGCACCATACGTTCCATTACCTTGCCGACGCAACTGACTAAGGCGATTGGTCTATAGGAAGAGAGCTCGTTGGAGCACTTGCCTCGTTTCAATAGGGCCACGATGCGGCTGCACTTCCAGTTATCCGGCACTCTCGCCGTGTCCCACGTAGCATTGCAGAACGACAAAAGAGCTTTCCGTGCTTCTTGGACAACGATTAAAGTGTATCATCTGAATGTTTGAAAAACAATTATTGCACTCTTTCCTCGCTGCGTACGTTTAATTATTTATTTATTTATATATTTATTTTTTATGTATTTGTTTTTATTGTCATCATCATTCAATATGCAAAATACTATAAATAACTTTCGCAACGTCAATTCTTGGCCAACCCCTGTAGTGGGTGTGAGCCATATGGCTGACTATACAACAACAACAGCAGCAACAACAACATGATGAACATGTATAAAGAACGAAAGTGTGCCTAAAAACACCCACACTAATTTCCCACCACGCGAGAGTGGTCATCCTGGCCGCAGCTGAAAGCGAAATAGAACGACTTGTGAAAGGCTTCATTCGAGATACGTGAACTATCTCGGCTGCGCAGCAGCGGCGGCCCGCTGGAACAACAGGTACGACGCGATTGCTGACTGGATATAGCTGCTCCAAGACAGTGTACGGGTTAATAAAGCGGAAATGAAACTTTTTTTCGCACAAGCCAGGAGTGCGAATGGGTGTACAGAGAGCACTTCATGGCCAGGGCTGAGATGCCTCATAGTCAACCTTGCGGTCCCGTTGCGGTTGAAGTGGCGGCAATGAAGCAAACGGGACACGTATCCTTCACTGGAGGATGGATATCGTTTAACAGGCGCAGAGATGAAACAGACGTCAAAAAAGAAGAGGGGGATCTGCGATATGGACGAGGTAGAATGGCGAGTAACCGGCTGTGCGATGTACGGAGTTATTGTACGCAAAAGTGAGAAATGCCAAAACTGCGCCCCAGTTTCCGCGGTCCCGTTGGATGTACCGTGCGCCCAGTATGAGCTACACCGCGGGGGCGCGTGGCCAAGCTCACTGTGAGGCTGTATATTGGCGCAGATCAGGGCACGTTTTCGAGTTATCAGGAGAGAGTTTGGCGTGGTGTAGCTCATACTGAGCGCTATAGTACATGGCTATCATGTCTGACAGCGTGCGACGAAATTGCTCAGTCAGCCCGTTCGTTTGAATATGATAACTGAAGCTTGTTTTATGGGTGGTTCCGGAGGCCTTGAGCACTTCGTCGACGAATTGAGAATAGAATGCATTTCCACGGTTGTTCTGATGACACGAGACGCACCGTGAAGAATGATTAGGGCTCTTAGTATAAAACCAGCAACTTCAGAACCTGAGGCAGAAGTCGCAGAAGCTGTTTCGGCATAGCGTGTCAGATGGTCGACGGCCTTAACTATCCATCGATTACCAGTGAGAGTTACAGTTACGGGACCGTACAGATCGGCGTTAACGAGCGCGTTTAGCTCATGTAGTGTGCTTTCGACGCTGTCCAAGGGATCATAAAACAAGGTACTTCGCTCCGCTAGCGAAGTACCTTTACCACCATATCTACCACCGTCAGGGTGGTAGATATGGTGGTAAAGGAACCAGTTGTCGAGCTTGAACTGCGTCAGCTGTCGACAAAGACGGGCGTTAGGTGGCCGCGAAGCTCTGTCAAGGCGGTCCATGAGCGCCGATATTGAGGGTCGGCGCATTAGCGGGATAAAAATAACCGCGCTTGTTCGAAGGTATCGGGTCCAGAGCAGCTAAGGACGAAATGTGTGGCGAATTAACGCCCGAGAACTCGTCGCATACGGTAGAGTAGGGACCGTTAAATGGCTCCGTAGGAAGCGGAATGCGCGAAAGTGCGTCGGCGTCCTGGTGTTTATCCCGACTTGTATGTAATACCGAAGTCATATTCTTGGAGAATATGGCAAGCAAGGCAGCCAGACAAGTGCTTGAGTGTCGAGAGCCAACACAAGGCGTAATGGTTCGTTACCACAGTGAAGTGGCAGCCGTGAAGATAAGGTCAAAACTTTTGTACAGACCAAACGACGGCTAGGCACTCCTGCTTGGTGATGGTAACTATATTCGGCGTTTGTCAGTACACGGCCTGTATATGCGATGACCCTCTGATCCGAAGACTTGTATCGCTGCAGAATACGACCAATGCCATGAACACCAGCGTCCGTATGCAGGAGGGTAGGAGCGCTTTTATCGAAATGGCAAAGCATTGGTTCGGATGTGAGGGCACACTTCAGATGGGCAAACGCCGATTCACATTCGGGAGACCGCACAAAGGGAACGCTTGATTCGAGTCACTTGTGCAAAGGCGAAGCTATTGAGGCGAAGTCTGAATTAATCAGAGAAAATAAGACGTGCGGCCGAGGAAACTGCACAAATCTCTCGCTGTTTCGGAACGCAGGAAGTATAGGACAGCGGAAATCTTCTCAGGATCAGGACGAATGCCGTCCTTGCTGACAATGTGACCTAACAGTTTAATCGCCTTGCTCGCAAAACGCCACTTTTTGGTGTTCAGCTGAAGGCATGCATTTGCAAGACACGTGAGAACTTCGTCCAGACGTTGGAAGTGCTGAGGGATGGTTGACGAGAAAATAACGATATCGTCCAAAGAGCACAAGTAAGTCTTCCATTTCAGGCCTCTCAAAACGGTGTCAATCATGCGCTCTAATGTTGCTTGGGCATTGCAGAGGGGGAATGGCATGATGTTCAATTCGTAAAGCCCATCTGGTGTTGAAGACGCTGTGTTTCCTTTATCGTCCTCATGCGTAGGTATCTTCCAATAGCCCGAATGCAGGTCTAGACTCGTGCAGTATTCGGCACCCTGCAGCGAATCCAAGGCACCGTCTAACGCAGCATAGGGTAGACATCCTTGCGGGTGATCTTAATGGGTGTCGGTAGTGTGGGCGTTTATTAGGCACAGTATTATTAAAACAATATCTGAAAATTTGTTTATTGAGCCTGAAAACATACCGCAGTCGAACGGAAAACTTGGTGTGTTCCACCAATGCTGGTACGCCGGCGTTCTGAAACGAACTGTAGTTGTTCCACTCATGCCAAACATGCGACTGAAAGATGAGACGTGCTTCACTGAAGAAATTGCCTTTGCTCTTCTTATTTTCAGTTATCTTTAGGTGTTCTCTGTTCCATATGCGATACGACGCCGACACGGACGCCTTGGTGACGCGGAACCTGAAGGGAAAATATTTTTGAATGAAGAACACATGGCGTTGACCGTGTCGCGAAATGGCTTCAGCGTCGCTGAATGCTGGCATACACTTTTATGAAAGAGAACTCACGGTCATGGTTCGAAACTCCCGTGAAATCAGACGCACTTCTGTTTGCCGTTCGCTCACGACGTCCATTTTTGCTCTCTTGAGTGGCGCCGGGCTCCGTGCGCGCTTGGATGGCGTTTCTCCGCAGTACGTAGGCAGAAAAACGCGCCACCGGAAGTGCCTCCGGGTGCCTCTTTCAACTCGCGAGGAAAAAAAAAGCTACTACCCTCTGACTGGAAGAAAAGCTGTCAAAACTGCATAAGATACAATTGTAAGTTATACATATTGCTTTTCAAGCAATAAAAGTCTACCTGCGAAAATATTTTGCTTTTACTAATGGCTTGAACCACATCGCAGTTGGGTTACACTAGCGGTCATACTTTCACGACCTTTAGAGCGAAATAAAAAATATTCGTCATTCTTTATTGCACAAAAGCACGCTCGTTGCTGCCGAGCTGACAATCCCCTCATTCGCAAAGAGCAGACTGTCCCTTAAGTTAATCAGTAAATAATACGGAATTAAACTTCTGATAAAATTTTGCAGGACTTCTACAAAACTGTGCCCTTCCCACGCAAGCCCTGATTACGAGTTACGACATCATGCATATCATGTGCATTAGGAAATGTTCAGTGGTGAGCTAATAGAAATTAGCGATGGGTTAAATATTACGCATGCGTAGTCAGCCACTGTGCATCTAGATTCCTCAACTAGCGCATGCTTGTCTGTGACTTGACTTGAATGTGAAGTTACCTGCACTCTTTTACCGGAAGTGTGTGCGTCACAAACATGAACTCGTTAGAAAAAAAAAAGACACACTTTAACCACAAGTGCCTGGCAATCAGTGCCATAGCAACAAATCGAAACGTTATGCAAAGAAAGGCTAGCAGCCGTCTTTTATAGGAAACATGGCCGCTGCAGCGAGCGTACTGACCTTTGTGCTTTCTATGTCTTGAAGGAAACTTTGCGCCCTCCGTGCGACGGAGATGGGCCGGCAAGTTTCCTCTGTGCTTTAGACGCGTTCGGCGTTGCCACTCGCGCTCTTTTACCCGCGGGTAGAACATACGATGCGCGAGGAGGGGGGGGGCGATGTTATCTATTTGGACTTTATACGGAACCTGATGTTGACTGCGACAGGAAAAACTTGTCGAGAGTGTCCATATAATTGCTGTCGCAATAAAATGGCACAGAGGCGCCTGGCATCTACTTTGAGCACATTCTGCACTTAGTGCAAAAAGACGCTGCACTAAATGCTCTACACAGTGCCTATTTTAGATACAGAATGGTCAATGCAGCCACGGGTGTCAGAAATGTATTGCATTACGAATTCCGTGACTGCATCGCTGCGGCATCTAACAGCGGTTGCTATACATTCATCAGCACTTGCCCCTGCCGTGCTGCCGGACCTAAAAATAATCATGGTATCTATCCCAACAAGCTGCACCTTCTTTCGGCTGCCTCGCGAGTACGTTGCGCGCATATAAACAGTGCATGTCTTCCTAATGAATAAAAAAAAATCAGGAGCCCTTGCCCAATTGGAAAAAAAGGGGGAAAACTAAGCTAAGAGTGTGCGTGTATGACCTACTTCGTTTCCTTCCTGCTTTATTTGTTTCTTATTATGTCATGTCATGTAATGTCATAGTCGGGTGTCGCCCACAGGACCGGAATAAGCCAGGCCTCGGGGAGAAGTAGAGAACAGGAGCCGGAGCTCATAACAAGATCGTTTAATTAAATGACTAATGGTAGAGAGTCTCGGAGCTATCCGACGCTCGCGTTATAAGGCCTTGGTTTTCCCCAGATTCTCTCTTGGGGAGAATCGTTGAGTTCAGGACGGTCCAATGAAGAAGTCGTCCTCATCTCCGCTTCTGAAGGGGAAAGGTCACGTGTCGCCTCAGCCATAAACAAGGAAAGAGGGAAGCGGGCGACGGGGAAGCGAACAGAAGAAACAATACGGCACCATCCAGCACCATGAGAGGTTCGAGGTGACGCACATTCTGGAAGACTGGCCGTGTAGTCCCTCCTCTCATTGATAGCGGCGCGGGCACTGCTAACGGCCAGCTCCTGGCCGGTCATAAAGCCTTAAAGGCACCGCGGAGTGTTGGCAAGGCGCCAGATGAGGGACCTTGGGCGCTCGGCTAATTGCCTGGTGCATCTCGCAAAACGTTGGACAAAGCAGGGAACAGGTGACCACTTCTTCCTAGCAGCCTTCACTGCCAATATCTCACTCCAGGGCCATAAAACCGTCAAACTCGGCCGGGTGTCTCCAAGGCGCTCGGCGAGGGACACTGAGCGCTTTGTTGTCTCCGCATCCGGTCCGCTTCGGCGAACGTTGACGAGGAAGGCAGCAGTGCAGACGCCGTCAAATTATTCCCAGCGTCCAAGCGGCGCCAAGTCGTCAAAGCCTTTCATAACAGTACTACGTTTCCTTCCTGCTTTCTTTGCTTCTTTTTATCGCATTGCACAATGATCCCTCCTAAATGTTTCCTTTTGCCATGCCGACCATTGGCGGTCCTCCACGTGCTTAGCCGGCAACACCGCCATTTCTACAGGGGTATCCACACAAAGGAGAAATATGCGGGGGACACAGGGGGATTGCGGACCACGTGACCGTGACGTCACGGATTAGTGAGTGGGCGCGACTCTTCCGCGCCTCCTCGGAGGACACGGGGATCTTTTCCCCGACAAGACAAACGAACCCTCGGCGGTGGAGGATATAGCGGAATTTCGGGCTGTCGTTTGACCACATTGTTGCACTTCTGATGCAGCTGGTCGTCTGCAGCTCGCCGTCAGCAGCTGGTGAAACGTGTGGTACGAGCCACAACAGTAGTCTGGTAACACTGGTCTCCCCCTCCGTTCGCCTCGTGCGAGTGAGTGGGGGACACTTGTGGGGAATTATCCTCGCGAGCTGACGTCACTAGGCTCCGCCTTGAGCGCCCAAGGATTTGTCCCCCGTGTGAATACCGCTTACAGGCCATAACGTAGGCCAGGCAACAATGAAATGTGGCAACCTGAAACGACAAGTCACCTCGCTAAAAAGATCACATTGCCATAAGAAAAACAGCTGATGGCGGAGATGCCCGCGGTCGAGACGAAATCAATTAGTGGAAAACGGGAGGATCGAAAGGTGGGCCAGTTGGTAATTCATTTTCTTTGTTCAGCGAACTGGCAGCGCGGAAAATACACAAAGGACGAAGCGAGGAACCACATAAGACGAGCGCTCCCAGTTCGCTGAACAAAGAAAAAAAAAAAGTGGAAAACGGCGCATACAAGTGCGCATGTGACAGGGGCACCTAAGATGGCCGCATTTATTTTCGCTCACCAGCGACGCTTTTTTTCATACGATGCCGCCACCTAAATCTGAAATCTGTAACTCATCAGAAGCTTTGCTTCAATAAATCAAGAGGCTAATCGGGGAGTATCTTGGTTCAAGGCGCATGATAGCCATGTTACTTATGAAACTGCTGAAGCCGACACTGCTTGATACTCTTTGCTGTACCATTTCATGGCTGTTCTTCCTAGCGCTTCCCATGCGTAGGTTGGTCCACGGTGAGAGACTGGCAATTCCCGTCACCAGCAAACAAACCGCAGAACATGTACCATCGTTACTGTGTCGTTGTCACTTGTGCACCAAGGTTATGTCTCCTATAGGTTAATAATTTACAGTTCCTTTAGCTAATGAGAGGACAGGCGAAGGTCTATGTTTTCACGCCGCACTCAGTAAATTATCTTGATATTATCAGTCAATCCCCTGATTAAGTCTGATAAATTGTTCTATTTCCGTCGCTACATATCACCACTACTTCTACATGCTGAGACGGTAGCTTTGGCATTATTTGAGACATGATTCACCTTTAATATTCGTTAACTCATTTAAGTAGCTGATATCAGTTTGTTATACTATCCGTCAAGAGAATCTTACCGGTACTTACCGGTCTGCCTAAGGGACAGAAACATGGCGGCTTGCGATAACGGTTCAACTTAGATTGAGGACCACATGGAGCGAAAAATAACTTTAAGGGACAAGAAGAGAGCAGAGTGCGTCAGGGAACAAATGGGTGTTAAGGACATCTTAGTCCAAATCGAGAAAAAAAAATTGGCATATGCAGGGCATGTAGCGAGAAGGCAAGGTAACCTCTGGGCATTAAGAGCAGCAGATTGCATTCCAATAGAAAGCAAACTCATCAGGTGCAAAGAGAAGTTTAGGTGGGCAGAGGAAATTAGGGAATTAAGCTTAGGGCTCGCTCGGGCTGAGACTCACCGAAATTTTCTTCAACCAGAATCACTCGGACTCGGACTCACTAAAATGTTTCTCAACCGGACTCACTCGGACTAAGACTCACTAAAATACAGTAAAACCCCGGTGATACGATCATGGCTCGTACGAATTTCGGGGTGATACGAATTGTTCTGCGGACCAGGCCAAGGCCCATTAGCCTGCAATGTATTGGAGTACGGTTCTTGCGAACAGGACGTTTGATACGAACGTCCGCTAGCGCACAGTTACGAACAGGTGCTGCCTGCGCCCTCGCGGAAGACACGGCAGTTACGCGCGGGCGCGGGCATGCGCGCTGCGCGACCATCACCGGTGCACCGTTGCCTCCAAAATAGTGCGCGAATCTTGGAGGCATTTAGGCACCTTCGCGTTCAGAATAAAAATGACGGTGACGTCACGCTTTTTTTTCCGACGTGTTGACGCGTGCTCCTATGCTCGAAGCAGCAGCGTCTTCGTACTGTGTTAACACGTGCCTGCCACGTCGATGCAAGCCATGTCCCCGCAATCAGACGTTCTATGAAACAAGATTGAAACTTGGGCTGCGGGTCCGTCATGAAGTTCCATGAACGGTGGACGAAGACCCCGAGAGACGAAGCGGACGGTCTTGGCGAAGGTGCTTGGCCTCTTATCTATTGAGTGCAAAGCGCTTCTTAAGTCACTTTCGCCGCAGTACTCTAGTGTGATGCAGAAAACCTTAGTAAGATTAGGAAGGGGCTACTAGCGGTCACGGGGCACATCTGGTCCATTAATTACACACGCGCGCATGCACCGAATATTTGCGAGTACCAGTACAATCACTGACGTCTAAAAACTTTACTGGCAATCATTCAGAGCTGTTCATGACCTCGCTACGGCCCTGAGAAACACTAAATTAAAACGTATGCCAACTTTTTTTTTTGTTGCATACTAATTTTCCATGTTTTCTGGTGAGACGAATTTCGGATGATAAGAATATTTTCGGCAACCCCGCGAGATTCGTATCACCGAGGTTTTACTGTAATACTCACCAAGGCTCACTCAAACGCACGATCACGGCTCGATCTTAGTCTGGGTGAGTGTGAGTGAGTCGGCTCATGAGTGAGTTTGCCGACCTATCGTCACTTGTCATTCGCTTTAGTTCACCTCGATTCACCTTATGCACCAATTATTGCTGCTAATCGTTTGATTGAATGTAACTCTCCTTCTGTAATCGCTTGGCATAACCCTGATTCATCAGGTCCTCTTGGCCCCCTCCTAAAAGCTTTCGGCCCTTCACCCCATCTGTCACTACTTACGGGAACCGGTCCGTCTGACCTATGGTTCCCTTTGCACAACTGCAGCCGGCGCAGGATTTTCTTACTCATAAGCCATATAGGACTTTACCCTTAGGAAATCGCTTGACATGGAGTACGGACCACGCATACTGTGCCGCGCTCAAGAACCCATGTTCTCTTAAATTCGGGAAAGTTTGAAATTGAAACGCAGGCGAACTTTCTCTTCGAGTCAAGCAATACATTTTCTAGGAAATTTAGTCTGGCTTTCTTAACATGTTTATATTCACAACATCTATATCCACAGCCTTAGGATGTTACGAGAGCATTGTGTTGCGAATAGATAGGCCCTATTTACGACACGTACTAAATAAAAGTATCTTGACGACACATGGAAAATACCCAGCGCACTTTTTGGCCATTGCGGAGCAAACAAAGTCGTTAAGCGGCCTTTTACCTTTCTGACAACCGGGGAGCTCTTCTTGATGTGTACGTTTCATGAACTGTCCATTTCGGCTGCCGCTGATTGGCTGGAGCTCAGCGAGCACCGCACCCCTTGTTTCCGGTTCTTTTTCAGCAACGTCACTTTCACGTCATGGAGCTTTTACAACCCTCTACACAAGTGAGAGGGATGGCATACGCTTGGATGCAACAAACGCAGCCTCAGTTGATCTGCTTTTGGCCGTGCTAATCTCGTAGGCCGTGCGTTAACTGTCATACTGTGATCGCGTTAGCTCCCGGAATAGATTTAATGCGGCCGCCCCTTTAACGCACCTGTGATTGTAGATACCCATTCCCTACATTGCTCTCATGCTTTTGGGACAAGCTCACATGCAAGAGCAGATTAGTTAATTTTCTTTAAGCGTTCTCCACATCTTGTCCTCTTGTGTAGGTGCGGTGCATCGAAGTGTTAAAAAGCATGATGACGTCATGGCTTGTCTCCTTCTCGGAGTAACTGAGTACGCTCCGCCAAAATAGACACGCACATTCGATGGACAGTTTGAGAATAGCTTCCCTAGTAAATTGTAATGTGGTCATGAATATGCTCTAAAGTAAAGAAAATAACTTTCTTATTTCATTAATTATGCCTTGTGTTGTTCAGCATGCCACGTTCGGTGGAAGGCGCCACATCGCTCGTGTATTTTTGCTTGCAAGTATTCATTATCGAAATCGACTGTTCAATTTACCTGAAACCTTTAGTTGCCCGAGGGAGAACAGTTCGGTCACATAATTACAATTGTTAGTTCCGTTTCTTTGCCGGCAAAAGAGCATGGTTCCGACTGCCATGTATAATACGAGCGTACGGAGTTTTCACGTTGGCGCCAGCGCGTTAGAAGGCGAAAAAGAAAATAACGCGTAATAATATGCATGTCAAGGACGCCGATAGTTAAAATGAAGACAAGCTCAAGAAGCGGTCGTAGAAAGTTCCCAACTTCACGTTCCCATTGGCACGTGTGTATTGAATGTCTTCAATTAAAGTTGGCTCCCTCGGGGTTCACTTATAGTTTGTTGCCGAGTGCTAACGATATGCAGAACTTGAGGCAATTCAGTCTTCACTGCGAGATGCCTTTTTATCGAGAAATTGCACCGTGCACCGGGGAACAAAAGGGCCAGCCGTCCCATTCAACTGCTCAGTTAACACCACGGCCCAATCAACCTTAGATAATTCGCCCTCATTCGGTACATCGCTGGCAAAATGACACTTTGTAAGGATGGATATTTGATGGTGGCTATATGTTTTATTCGCAGCAGTCTCGAACAGTGCGAGTACAGTCAGTAGGAGTATACTAACTTTCCCGCAATCGCTCTGGACCAAAATTTACATTTCTATACTGATGGCATAGGTGTAGGCCGAAAAAGAAAGACAGCATATAATGCTGTGAGAAACAAAAAAAAATAAAGCAATTTCCCCCTGAAACGGCAATTGACGGTCATTCCCAGGTCCTCAAATATGTCGGACGGCTTGGTGCTTTCTTTTTATGTATACAGCCAGAATTTTCTCGCAAGTGAGCCGTAGTATTATCACAGCTATTGAAGGTGGTTATAATGAAGTTGGGTAAAAGTATCTGCATGTCATCATTGTGATACCTCTTTATGAAGGCCGTTGAGCAGGCTAGCCATGGTAGCCCTGGGCCTAGGGTGACCAATTCTACTCATGAAAAGCAGTCAAACGCACACATCGTCAAACAAACGAAGGATACCTGATGTATTTACTGGTAAAGATCTTACTTAGCCTGTAAGTGTGATGGTTATTGTCTTTTTATACCACCTGCAAATGGTCCGTAAGTCTACGCTGAAACTATTTCGAGCAGTTTTTGGAGCAAATATTTGTGCGCAGTTATTAAAGCCCAATTCAAAGTAAGATGGCATTTACGTAATGCCTGCGAAACTTCTCCAAATTTATTTGGGTTTTTAAAACTGACAATACACCATTTATTTAGCAGCGGAAAGAGCTTTGTGCAGTAATCTTCCCTTCCTTTTTTATCAGCTTAGAAAAATTGACGGAATGCTCTTAGTTTAACTTGTAATTTAACGTCTCCGTCATCCTAATGCTCATTGTCCTCGCTATCCAGTGAAGGACCAGCGACATAAAACACAATCACTCTATGTAGATCCCATTTCGATTCCTGCATTTGCATTCCTTTTTCTCTTTATTTATGCACGACAATCCCTTCTTCAGAACTTCGATTTGGTATGAAGTAGCCACATCCTAAAAACCTCGATAGTTATGGTTGCTATTGCACTGCATGTTCTGATCGTGCGCATGGCCAACTTCGAATGGATGTTGTCAAAACTATGCAATCATACACTGCTTCTTCTACTGTCGTCAAAATTTCTTCCTTGTCAGGCATGTATTACCATTAATGTCGTAGCATGCCAGCTGTATTTGGTGGTAAATATAAAGCACTCACTTCATGCATTTTTTAAAACAATATCATGCCTTCGACAACCTTGAACACAGCGCCTGCACACAACACGTTTCCACACAATATCAGATCACGTAATTTTCACCTTTGCGCTGCGTCACTCTGAATACCTTAGGAACCCTATTTATTGCCTGTGAGTACGTGTAAACGCTAGTACGGCAGATTAGGCACGTTCATAATCCATTTTGAAGAGAACGAAAAGGGCACTGAAAACATGGACGAAAAAGGCACACGTGCAAATTCGCGCGTGTATGTGTATATGTGTGCATTTTTCGTCCGTGTTTGCTGTGCGCTTTCAGTTCTCCTTATTAGTGTAAACACTGCAGAAGAAGTTATTTGCGGCCTTGTTGAACACAAGCACTTTTTAAGAACAGGTCATCCATGCAGAAGTTTCTCTCATCACAACACACCATAAAATTGTAGTTATTTGTTTATATTGCCTAGTGCTCGTGCCGTTGACGAAGGCAATAGTCGGTGTGCTCAAAACGAAACCTTATTTGGGCGAACCTGCGCCCGGAAAAAGAAAGCCACCGTACAAGCGATTCATGTTGTACACTTATAGCGGCGAGATCATTCGTCGGCCGTCGAGTAATCTCATTTGCGGTTAGGCGCGTCGGCATTTATACATGCGGCATCGAACATTGGAGTCTTATCACTGGTGGCCGTACTAGTTCTATAGAACAAACTCAACTGTTCTCGTTTGCGCGCTCAAGCCTATCAGACGATTGTAAAATAGTCTGGGATGTTCCCAAACATTTGGGAGTGGTTTGCGAAAGGCAGCGGTGATACGTGTAATGGACCAGTTACATGGAAATACAAAAGAAGCACGCGTGGCAATATTATACGTATTCAGTGAGGTTCTTTTTGGTTGAACTCATGTCCGTGGAGGTTAGCACGTGTTCATGTATACAAGCATAGCTATATACGTATCACACTCTAAGAAAAAAAAAGAGTATGCGTGACTCTTTTAACGCGATAGCGTTAAAGAGCTCGTATCGCAGAAATTCCGCCGTCGGCGTCGGCACCGTTGGTTGTGAGCGAAAAATTATCATCTTGTCCGTGACCGAAAAATCGAAAAAGCTGCAAATAAACAAATAATAAAAATATCGGGTCCGAGTGAGAATCGAACCCAGGACGTCTGCGTGGCAAGCAGGTGTTCTACCACACAGCCACGCCTCTGCTTGGAGCTGCATTGAAAGTAACTTTCATGCTTCCCAAAAATACGCGTCCTGTATACAGGTGTCACAGTACGAGATGCAATATCGCAGTAATATTGCGTGGTACAAGCGTACATTGCCATCGGGCGTCACACCATGTCATTATCATAACGACTTTGTGGTTTTAAAGACAGCCACCCATTACAGAAGGCACATTACTGCGCGTATTCCTTTAAGACCACGTAGTGGGTGCATCGCAACTTCGAAAAAGTTTCTCGCGCATAATTGCCCTTGGTTTAAAGCATGCTACCCATTACATAAGGCACACACCTTAGTGCGCGCATTCTGTTAAACACTCGTAGTGTTCGAAATGCGCACTAGGGGCAGGATATCCCTATCGCGTTCAACTCTTAAAGGCGAAGCTTAAGCGTATGCGTGACTCTTTTCGGAGAGTTCTGACTTGCCACGTATAGGACCCTCTTTAAATAGTCACGGTGGCTCTCTTGGTGGGTCAGGGTCGGCTCGCTCTAGGAGAGTCCGCTGACCCTCTAGGAAGAGTGGAAAGACTCTCATACGAAGGATAACGTTACCACTTATAGGGAGTCAGACGACTCTTGCCGGTAACACTCCTACGGGGGTAAAGTGACCCACACCGAAGCGTCAAGCGACTCCACGAGTATTTTAAGCTACTCATTTGACCCTTGGTCTACTTTTGCGCGACTACTGTTTAAAATAGTGGAGTATTCATTTTAAGCATGTCCAATAATACTTGCCTTTCTGCCCAGCGACTGCAAAAAGAGAATAGTTCAGTTTTAGCATTATTTTAGTAAAACTCGTCAAAACAACACATATTTTCCAGCAAATTTATATAGAAAGCGCGAAAAGATGGTATTTAATTTCCAATTAAGAAGCTTGGGTACTCCTCATTTACAAGCTCCTCTGAGTATAGCCAACTAAAATGTCTGACTGATGTGCATAGTGTCATATAGTGCAAAATAAACTGCAGAAATGGGCATCATGTTTGAATCTTTATTCCTTATGATTAAGAATAAATCAAAAAGTGGTGACGGCTGGAGGTCTCAGACTTGTGGCTTGCTAGGTGGTCGCTCCTGTTCAGCGTGAGCACCATGAAAAACAGTATCTGAAAAGCAGAACGTGATATTATGATGAGAAAATGAAAGTGCAGTAATGGTTTGCAAAATCTACAAAATAAGTGGTTCACATAGACACAATGAAGGAACGAAAACAAATTTTCACGTAAAAGGCAGCGGGAACCTCGTCTCGCAATAGGCACTGGCTATACACGAATGAAAACGCTTCTTTTCTGAGAAATCGCTTCAAAATTTGGTTTCAGAATAAACACGGTTTGCGCCGGCTTACCCCGACACCCAAACACATCCTCCGGCAGTCAGGGGCACGCCGTGAGCGGTTACTGACCGCATGTTTTATAAACACAACCCATACTCAGATAAACACATGCAAGTACGAGGGCCCGAACGACACCCAGCGCGTGCGGACGCCGTCTACGTCGAGATCAGACATGTCATATGCTAGAATTAGCACACATACCTCCCACAATCACGTACACTCACTTGATTCCGTTATAGCGTCATCGCAGATGTTGGCAAACCATGAAAACAGCAAACAGAAACGAAGGAAAAAAGTGCATGGCGACGGCCGCAACAACGGGCGCCGTCGAAAGTCTAGCATTTTCGCCCTACCGGCGAGGCGTGTCCAACTTGAATGACTACCGCATACATTCTGGAAGCCACCGTACTATATCTGCACCTAAAGCTACCGTCTTTAAGCCAACAAAAACCATTATATATAGCGCGTCTGAGCGTTCTGCACACAGACGTTTTTTTCTTTTTTTTTTCACGTACCCACGCGCGGAAGCACGCAGCACACTCAAGGTCGATGGAAATTTTATTATGAAGTAGACTATTCGCAATGCCCACGAACTATAGGTGGCGCGCCGTGCTTTTCAAGATGGCGCCAGGAGGAGGGTCAACCCGTTTGTTAGCATAGGAACAGATAGGACGTGCGGACGTACGGCCCGTGCCACTTTCACCGGATGAAGTCATGAGCTGCGCTGAAATGGATATGAGACTAAAATACTTTCCCAAACCATGGAAAGTGCTAAGAACTCGCCACCCAATTATTTGCTGCGGTGTGAAATGTTATATTTCAGCTCCGTTACCGTGCATAACGATGCTTTGCGAAATCCTGTGCGTGCTACATAAAACTACATGAACTAGAATTGACGTATGCGCTGAACGGCACTCCGAGGTAGTACGTACCGAACCTACCTGACGGATTTGCGGCAGTAGTAGGCCGCCAGCGAGTAGCGCAATCGCTGCTGCACAGGACACGTTTAATGTGGTGGTGATTTGCAAACATAATACGTCGTCGTCATTACTTGCGCAGTCCGGAACGCGGAGTTACGTCTTCAACGGAACACAAGCATTTAACATCCCATTCAGTAGCTTGTGTCACAGCCATGCTGAGAATCTAGCCTTGTGCAATTCACTTCACTCGCATGTTGCAGGTTCGATCAGCACGATCGAAACATGAATATCGAAAAGAATGCACATGTATGCTTTTCGCAGCGTCGAAGAAGTTAGCCGAGAGGCGTGCACTGTGGCCGTGACTGCACGTTCCATCGCTCTAACCATTTCGCTTCGCTAGTCGAGCTCGAGCGTGTTGGCGGCATGCGGCGCTCAATATCCACAATAATTGTGATACACGCAATGCACAAGAGGAACTATGCTTTTATTTTGATCTCGCTCAAGGATATTATACATTAAATACAATCAAAGTGACTTACGAGTGTGAAAGAACATTAACGCACGAGGGGACGTGAAGTGCAACTCGCTCCTCGTGAGTTAGCAGCTGATGGTTCATCGTCGCTGTCACTCTCGGTGCTTTCAATGTCTTCTACGTCCAGTGAAAAATCCTCGTCGTCAAGATGGTTTCTTTCAACATCACTGCTGAAAGCAATCTGAAGAATTTCCTCCGCCGAACGACTTCGACCGCTCCGCGTCACCACGTTTACAATTAGAGAGACGTCTGGGCGCGGAGAACATTTTGCTATGTTTTGCTCTCAGACCGGTCAACAAGCAAATCGCTTGCAGTGTGCTGCCACCTATCAACAAACGTACAAAAACAAGCGGCGCAGCGGTGGCTATGAAACCCAACACACTGGCGAAGGACGGCGTGGAAAGCGTTCGCTCTACGAAAGGCGTCGAGCAGACGCGTCCTCGAATGATTGAAACGTCGCTCGCACGATTCGTAACAGCGCTTTGCTGACAAAGTATAGAGGCCCTATTTTAATGTATCGCCAACTTGAGATCGCTCAGTTATACAAGAGCACATCGCGAGCCCGCGCGGCCTCCTGCGTACAGTGTTATGGGACTCATGCACTACAACAAACACTGACCAATGCTATAGCAAGTAAAACAGGGTGAGCTTCAACTGAATGTGTCAGACGATAACATTTAACTAACCTACGTGGCTACAGAAAGCCTCGCGAAGCTGATAGTATGTGTACGCTGTGGGCTAGCATTGAAATCGCGAGAATTGCCACGTATTTTCACAGAAACTTCGCGTCACGCAAGAACGAATCAGATTTCTCGTGTCACGGAGGGCCCGGTTTGTTCACTGATGCAGGGAACATGCAAAGTCGTACTGTTCCTTTCTTGCCAACGCGTTAACACTGAGGCTAGCACAGCCGAACAAGGGAGCGACTGCGTAGTGCTGCCATTTTGTCGTCTACTAACCCTCCTCGAGAGGACGCTCCTGAATTCCGCTTGGCGGCGCGACAGTCTATGGGCATTGCGAATAGTGCATCTCAAAACGACATCTTGCACCTTCAGTAGTGCAGACACGACGTGCGATCAGCACGAAATGACCCTCGATTATTGTTTGCATCGCTCACTTTATGGGAGCTCGTACAGCAACGCGCATAACGGTGGCAACTCGTTAACTGACAGCTTTAGTTGGGCACCCGCAACAGCCCCGCGGACACGGGCTGCTGTTGGAAATGGCTGGCAGATAACTTCCGCAGAGCTGCTGCAGACGCCCAGCTAAAGCTGTATAATTAGTGCCTACGAAAGCAGTACACTCACCGTTAACTGGCGCCCGTTGTCCGTATCCGCAGCTCCATGAATATTCCGCCCTGCAAGCGTCCCTTCGTGCGCGGTGCCGGCGTCAACACCACCGAAAATGCGCATGAACATGAAACTGATGAAACTTGGAGACACGCAACCCGCGCAACCAACGCGATGCATTCCAATAGCATAGACGAGTAGACTGAGACGACTGAGAGAGAAGGCAGACGAGGCGCGTCACCCCGGCGCCAACCCCGCCTCCGTTGGCGAGCAACGCGCCACAACGGCGCCAAAGGGCAAGCGCGCGATATGTATGGCGTATACGGTGGCTCTTTCATGACGGAAGCCAATCGAAACGCGCTTCAGGAGCGTCCAGTGACTCCTTCCGAACGGCGAAGTCTTTTTCTCTGCCTGTGCCTTCCAAAAGGGGTCACATGGACGGCCGAAGAAAGTCACAGTTCCATGACCCTCTTTTGACTCTTTCTTTTCTTAGAGTGCAGCTTAGGCGGAAATTGCATGAAATGTCTAAAATAATTACCGTTCACCACCACAATATATATTTTAAGTAGAATCTTCTTTACAAACTTCTGATGGTTTTGCTCACCGGAGCGCTTCTGGTACGCTGCTGCTTCCTCCCTTGTCATATAGGTCTATGCCTAATGCCTGACTGATTGCGAGATGAAACCTGTGACACGGCTAATCTTCACAGTTTACTTTTACTGCAGCATTAGCAATAGCTTTGTCAGCAGCGATAAGAAAGGCGCCTTTCCTGACAAGCGACACTATTCTTTGTCGAAAAAAAAAAAGCCTTTTCGGCTAATGTTGTGCAGCTGATCATTATTGCGCAAGCCGTCACGCTTCCCTTGTGGTATGATAAAACTGCACAGCAGTCTTCAAGCGACTTCCTGAAGTTTTATGCGCTACAGCGCGGCAGAGCGCAAGCACACAGCGCAGGAAAAACAGCGCGGAGCGAAGGGAGCTGGTGATAAAAATGGCGCCAATGACAAAAAAAAACAAGGATCAAACAGGATCTGTGCGTTCCAAGGGAAAAAAGTATAGAAACTAATCGTCGTGAAAGAACGAACTTCTTGGACAGCCAAATGAACCTGCGATGCATGTAGATTGAATCCTGGCCGTTGAATGCAGTGCCTCTTTATTTTTATAGATAGCGGTTATGATTCACACATGTGGGAGCAAAATAAATAAGTAGTCTGCAGGAGCGCGACCGCTCAAGGTGCATTGGCAGGAGACAGACGGACATAGAACTTTATTGGGTCCTGAGAAACGCTACTGTTAGAGCAACGCCGCGGGCCGCTCCCACGTCGGGACGGGGAGGCCTAGCCTCACCGCCACATCACGGGCTCTCTGGACAGCCCGTAGTTGTGGTAAAAACTCTGAACTTCGTAAGGCAGAATCCCAATCCTGTTCTTTGAGCCGACTTAGGCCCCGTAACGAGGGGCACCACCAGAGCATATTGCAGGAGAGATTGAATTTTCATGTTGTGTTGTTAGCGATAGGGGTTTACCTTATTATTGCATTCTAAACTAACTTGGTTCTATAATATTTACTCCGACTTAGCACAACAAAAAAAAATCACAGCATATCCACGGAGTGAATGATGATGAGTGGGCGAAGCGGCGGAGGTTCATCGGTAAACCGTGAATCTTCCGTGAATTCTGCCCAGTACATCATCACCGACGTGAGATCGGGCGCGTTTATACTAAAGGTTCGATGAGTTATGACGACTTGCAGCTCACTTTAATTTTACATGTACGCTGTGAATTTTCATTGTTTAGAAAACCATTGCTTTAGAAAAATCTGGCGTCTTTCGTTAAGCAGCTGGCGTGTTTTCGTTTTGCTTTAGAAACATTTGGCGTTCTTTCGTTTTGCTTTTAGAAAACATCTGGCGTCTTTCGTTGGTTTATTTCATCAATCAACGGCGTTTTGAACAAAATTTTTATTGTTTAATCACGCACAGGAGAAATCTCACCAGGCACTACCTTGGAGGTAAACAATGGCTGCTAATGGGAATGAGAGACAGAAGAAGTCGGCTTTTAGCTAACACTTACACTTCTACTTCTACTAACGTTTCCTACTGGAACATGCCAATGGCTGCTAATGGGGAATGAGAGACAGAAGAATTCGGCTTTTAGTTAACGCGCACGCTGGGAAATTTTTATTGTTCAACAACGCACAGGAAAAATCTCCCACCGGCACCACCTTGGAGGTCAAAGACGTAAGACTTGTTACGGACTACGACTACTACTGCTACTACGACGAGGACGACTACGAGGCACGAACGGGTGCCGCCTTAAGGAGCTTCGCCCCTACAAAAATCACAGCATATCCACGGAGTGAATGATGATGAGTGGGCAAAGCTGCGGAGGTTCATCGGTAAACCGTGAATCTTCCGTGAATTCTGCCCAGTACATCATCACCGACGTGAGATCGGGCGCGTTTATACTAAAGGTTCGATGAGTTATGACGACTTGCAGCTCACTTTAATTTTACATGTAAGCTGTGAATTTTCATTGTTTAGAAAACCATTGCTTTAGAAAATATCTGGCGTCTTTCGTTAAGCAGCTGGCGTCTTTTCGTTTTGCTTTAGAAACATTTGGCGTTCTTTCGTTTTGCTTTTAGAAAACATCTGGCGTCTTTCGTTGGTTTATTTCATCAATCAACTGCGTTTTGAACAAAATTTTTATTGTTTAATCACGCACAGGAGAAATCTCACCAGGCACTACCTTGGAGGTAAGCAATGGCTGCTAATGGGAATGAAAGACAGAAGAAGTCGGGTTTTAGCTAACACTTACACTTCTACTTTTACTAACGTTTCCTACTGGAACATGCCAATGGCTGCTAATGGGGAATGAGAGACAGAAGAATTCGGCTTTTAGTTAACGCGTACGCTGCGAATTTTTTATTGTTCAACAACGCACAGGAAAAATCTCCCACCGGCACCACCTTGGAGGTCAAGATCTGGTACTAGCGTTACGACTGGTTACGCACTACGACTACTACGACTACGAGGGACGAACGGGTGCCGCCTTAAGGAGTTTCGCTCCTAAAATATAACAAAGTAACATAGACGTTTCGCCACCTAGACGGGTGGCATCCTCAGTATACAATGTTAACTACTGTGCGGAGCTCGCCCCGTCTCCTGTTAGTCCGGTAGTGGGCCGCGGTTTTCATTGCAAGTCGATGTGTCTCGACGGATGAATCAGGATTCCAGGAGTTTTCTTTGCCCCCACCTTTGTTCCCGAGCCAGCGTCGCCGTGCTGTTGAAGTCGAAGGTATGCCCTGTTGTCCAGGATATCCGACGAGCTCTGTCTTGATACGTGTGGCCTGGGTGGCATTCGCGACGTCCCCTTTGTCCTAATCCCTCGTATTGGTAATCTCGTGTGTTACTAGAGTAACGTCCGTAAAATTAGGCATATGTACCTTTTACTTGATGCCTGTTCCTAACATTACACACACACAACCAGAAACTGTCGTTTCCCTGAATTTTCGTTTGGAGCTGGCATCTGCAGGACCTGAACCTCCTGAAGGCTTTGATAGTGAAACTACTTGTGGCATAGTCCTACTCCATGCATAACAGAGCAGTTCCTCAGTATTAGGTATGTTGCCTTCAAACTTGGGGACGCCCCTAGAACACATCAATCTGTGGCTGTATGAGCGAGGGACAGTGAGTTTGCCGGCCTCCACTTCCAAGCAGAGCGCGAAATTTAAGAGTGACTCTTAGTGGTGATGTACTTCAAACACGATTAGTGTATACCATACCTCAGAAGTATTTATGTTCTAGAGAAGGAGGGTGCAGTCGTATGAAAACGTAGTGTCTTGTCGTAAGTATCACCATTTCTGATTAATTTACACTGACTTTCACAGGAAAATGTCTTGTGCGATCACCACAACAGCGCACTTTTGGGGCATAGCTGTCCGCCGCTGCCGCTGCCGGTGTCCGTAACCGCTATACCAAAAAATCAGAAAGTAGATTGTCAAGGATTATGTTGGAGTTTTACCCCGGACCTCTGCGTGGCGGTAGAGTATTCTACCATAGAGCCACGCCTGCGCTTGAAACTCCTTTACAAAAAATGGTGAAGCTTGGTGTAAGTTCCGCAAGGCTCGAAACAGCGAAGCTAGATGATTCTGGAGTCTAATGTGGTTGCTTGTAGGATGTTTCTAGGCATTAGCTAGATGATACTAGGTTGTTGCTAGGTTGCGTCTAGGTTGTTGCTAGGCCTTAGCTAGGTGATGCGAGGTTGTTTCTAGGTTTCTTCTAAGTTCATCTTGAAAACAGGGAAGCAACCCGAGGAGAAAGAGAGAAACAACGGGACGGGCGCTGTCCCCTGTTTCATTCTTCGTCCTCGTGTTGTTGCACTGTTTTCAAGATGAATCCCAACAAACTTGCCCAAATCTCTGTTCTACTGTGCTTCCAGGTTGTTTTAGGCTTTAGCTAGGTGATGCTACGTTGTTTGTAGGTAGTTACTAGCTCTTTAGCTAGTTGATGCTAGGTTGCTTCTAGGTGACTGTTAGGGTCTTAGCTATGTTGCTTTCTACGTTGCACCTAGTTTGTTGCTGCTCTTTCGCTCGTTGTTAATTTGTTTCTAGGATATTGCCTGTTTTGTTAGAGTTCAGAATCGTCGAGTTTCTCTATTTGAAGCCTTGCGCGACTTAGTGCAAACTTCGACATTTTTTGTCCTTCTCTTTCTTTCTATCGCTTTCTACCTCTTAGAAGCGAGTGAATGTGAGCCACTTGATACGTATCCACAGTTAAAAACAGTGCGAAGTAAACATGGACAAGAATGCACACAGGACTAGCGTTGTGCCTTAGTGTCTTAGTTCTCCGCCGCTGCTGCCGCCGCTGGAATCATTAACCGCTATCACGCAGAATGAGAAAAAATATTCAGGACCAGACGAGTGTATGGTTTAAAGCTTCCCACACACTACAAAGGGCTCAGCCATTATTCATCATCGTCATCAGCCACATCATCAACAAAGGGCACATGATGCCTTACAGATGCGTAGCGGGTACCTCGCTTCTCTGAAGAATGACGGATAATGGCATAGTCAGCGCTTGCCTACTTCACAAAAAGTGTGATGATTTACGGCATACAGCTGTAAGTGTACTTGTTTTGTTGCCACAAAAAAGTTTACAACGAAAGGCCGCTCTTCCAGTTTTCGCTGTGACTGTGCTGCGCGTTCTGCGGAGAGCTGGCGTATTTTCTTGTATAGCATATTTACATATAATAACTATAAGAAGACGATCGTACAAGTATTTATTCCAATGTCAAAAAGGCGGCATTTATTCATGACATGCAGTTGTTTTCAATTTTGAATTTTCCAGTAGAACAAATAGACCAGTTTTGAGCGACAGTGCGCAAAAGTATAAAATGGCCTATTTAAATCGAAGGCAGCGAAATTAGAAAAAAAAACACTCGTGGACATAAGGAACATTTTCTTTATATTTCGGTGCGTTCATTTCATTGTTCCTGCAGCGTTTGCATAGCAGTCCTTGCGCTACCGCTTTAGAGTATGTATTTTCTTACCCGGGCGCCAATTGGCGGGGGTAAAGCTGCGACATCGATCGGCTATGATCAAGTGTCCTCGATAAATTGATCCCAGACACGTCCTCTTCGAAAGGAAAGCCAGCAATCACCGCAATAGAACATCTTTGGAGTAAAATAATTTAAAATGTAAAGAGAGAATAAAAACAAGAGATTTCTGGAAAGGATACATATAGAGATGGGTAGTTTGAACAAGAACACGGGCTTTAACACTACAGGGAAGCGAAGCTACAACACACCACAGTGAGAGACAAAGAAATAATTTAAGCAAAATATGATTGAAAGCGCGCATCTAAAAGCAGGCGCGCGATGTTTTTTGGAAAATGTCCGGCAGGCACAATAAGACCGCCTTTGAACTGACTTCACTTTGCTCTCGCTAGAAGTGCGGAAGTAAGCTCGATGCCAAAACAAAATCATGAGTTACAAAGTGAAAACGAATAATTTGTAATTTCCTAGTGCTTTGATTGCTTTTCTCAATGCGTAATTATACCTTCAAATAATCATGTGTTAAAGCTCCTTTTTACGTATTGCTACTTCTTGGAAACACTATCTGGATTTTGAAATCTTTTACTAAATGTTTTTCATGAGCCGTTGCATTCAAGAACATATATCTATTGTGTCCTGCTGATTTGTCTTTCTTCTTTGATAAAAAAAATTGCTGCGTTTCAGGATTTTGCAGATCCCTCAATTTTATATTACTCGCCTTCATTCATCAGTATATTCACCAGTGGGCTTTCGGTATGTGCTAATACGTAAAACGTAAGCGTATCATAAGCAATACTTATGTGCTTATAATTTTAGGGAGTGTAATAAATGTTCATAGTGCGCTATACTACACTATAGTGTAGCTCAGTACGATGATAATTATTCCCCATTCTCCTTGTTAGGCATTCAATCAATGGACGCGCAAGGTACTCTCAAATACGTAAGTGAATAATTAAACAAATAAAAAACGGAAATGCTAGTCGCATCGAATTTACGTTCCTGCAAGGACCGGCATTCATTGTCAGGAAGCTTTACAAAGGTGGCGAGCCTCGTGATCACCGCGAGATTGGCCGCGATATCGATCTATACGTGACAGCACCGTCGCTCCGTTAGTGTAGATACGTCGCCCGTGCGGTGTGTGGAATTGTACGGAGCCGCCGTTTCTGTATCGTCATTCTGCTTTCCGTCGAAAACTTTTCAGTTTGCACGGGGAGGTTTTGCTCGGTTCCGAAGTGCCGCACATAACGCACAGAGCAAGAGATCAGATTTCATTCCTATCTCAGCGACGCGAAACGTCACCGAGAATGGCTTGTCAGATGTCTGTACATTAAGGCGCCTTACGATGGCGCGGAGTGAGCATTTCGACCACAGTGGGTTAAAGCGTTCGCTGACGAGAAGTGTTGGCGCTCGGTCAAATACGATGGCCCGTTTCTCATTCTTAGTTTGTAATATGTGCATTCGTGCTTGTTGCACGCGCAGTTGCTTGTTGCATATACAGTTTAGGCTTTATGTTGTCAGGTCGTTTGATCCGTGGAACCCTAGCTCAACTGTTTTACTGTTTTTACATTGACGCCACTGTGGGAAATGCAGCGCCGAATTTGATTGATGGTAATGTGGATGATTGCACAACTGTTGTCAGTCCTACTCTATGTGAGCCGGAGTACCCTCGCAATGTTTCGAAACAGTCTGTATCCTGACAGTCTCTGAAATACTATACACTGCACAATTCCTGCATAAGGATGCCATGGTACGGAGTTGTGGTTATTATATGTGAGCGTCATTGAAGCATTATTATTCTGTGCATTATTGTGACTTTACGGCATACACGAACGTTGAAAATGTACATTTCGTAATTAACACTAAGCAACGTACGCATTAATAATAAAACGTGAAACTGAGCCTAGAATTGTATTGATTGTAGAAAAAGTCAAAGTTTCACCGCAAGGGCGAAGCAGTGAATGCGACAGCAACAAATTCTAGTGTTACACGAAGCGAGGCTGGCAGCTAACAGTTTTGTATCCGATCTCGCGTAACTGCAAAACGCCGGTGTAAGAAAATACGGCCGCTCCAGGGAGAGATGCTCTCCGCATAGTCGCTTCGCGTTGAAAGCGCAGCACGTAGAAAGGTATGCGAGCCACCTGCTGTGATGGCTTTCGAGGTAGCGCGCCCGCCAGCGATCGCGACAGCGCCCTTAGCCGAGCGAGATAATGTTGTCGCATGCACCCTCCGAGCGACGGAAATGGGCGAGCTGGTTTGATCTCTGCTTCGGCCGCGTTCGTCGCCCCCGCTCGCGCGCTTTTACCAGCGGTAGTACATAGAATGCGCGGCGGCATCTTATCTACTTGGACTTCATACCGGAAGGACATGACGGTGACGGCAAAAACCCGTCGATAGTCTCCATATAATTAATATTGCAATAATAAGTGAATGAGAAGGCCATGCGAAATAAATATCAACGATTGTATGATGAACGTTTATGGTGGACAATTACCTTTATCTGCAATCTTCCGAGATTGTAATCGCCAGACTTCGTATTTGCGATAGCAAATTTTTTTTTGAAAACAACGCGAATTCCCTCGTTTAGTTTTCACTATTGGCTTTTGAATTCAATAGTTACATTTGTTGGAATGTTTCATTAAGACTGCATGAATTCTTTAGCAATTTCTTATCGCTCTCTTGCACCAACCTTCAGTACAAACTCGAAATTTCATCCAGCTGGTCCTATCGTGAAAGTGCGTGCAGGCAACATCTAATAAGTTTACTTAGCTTGACTTAGGATAAGTTCTTAAATAGTTATTATGCGCCTCGAGATGCATAAACTTGGGTGCAGGACGATTTTAATTGGCACGAAGCCGGTACACCGCTTTCAGAGCTCATTACTTTAAGCGTGTATACTGCAACAATAGGCAGCAGGCGCCATATCCTCTATGAGTTGGCCCTGCTATAGCAGCGTCAGGACGCATAGCATAACTAGCGGAAATATGAAAATTGTGCAATAAGCATGTTTCAAACGCACGGCGAGGTTGCTCAAAAAGGCACAAAGTTCCGTTCGTCCCGTATGCAGCAAATATAGTGTATCAGATGCCCCTTTCGTGGCAAGCAGTACATAGGACAAACTGGCCTCTGTATTAATGAACGGCTCCGCGAACATGCTTCTAACGTCAAGAATGATAGCGGTAGTTTCTTGGCCTTGCATTGCACCACGTGTGGCTGCAAGACGCTTTTGCATGACACCATCATCTTTGCAAAAAAACAGTAATAAAATAACAAGAAAAATTATCGAGGCATCGAGGATTTGTAGATTAGGGCCAACTGTGTCAGCACGCTTTCCCTCGGGCTTTGTCAGAAAGAATTGTCCTTCCTGAGAATGCAAAATTTTCGCGCATGGCAGATGTGTGCTTCTTGGCTAATTTTCGTTCTATTTTTTGGAATTTCGAGAGTGTATATGTGCACGGTCTCCGAAATTAACTGTGAAATAGGCCCCCACGCGTGCCGGATTTACAGGCTCGCATGGCCAGGCGCAGATAAGTTTCGTGCCTTCTTTCTTTACCCCCGATGTGCGTCTCTTCAGTTGTTAATGAGCGTTTGTGCTGTCGTGATATCTTTCTTGTTCCCGTGTTTGCAAGCCCTGTCTTTTTAGAATAGACAGAAATAGGCCTTGTTTAAAGCGAGCGCTGGTCTCCGTCGCTTCTCTTGTCCAGTGTGAAGTTCTTGCGCTACGCGAGCAGTTTGCATTACCAACCTGCCCAACTTCATACTCTTGTCATGAAAATTGGACGGGCTGGACAGAGACATCAATTTTCTGCTCCCGTTACAAGAGGGCCTTACCTGAAAGTGCCTGAGTGCACATGTTGGCATATTGTCTCGCTTTTCTGTAACTCTATTGTCCATTGTCGGTGAAGCCGGGCTGACAAATTCGAGCTAGGTAGCGCACTACGACCGAAACACGCTGTATACGGTGTCCTCAAGGTCAATTCACGACCTGAGTTACAGTATCTGAAGTAAGACATACCCTTCATACCAGTACATGGTTCTTCACCTTTCCGATGTGCGGTAAACTTTCGTGCCTATTTGCGCAGGATGCTAACAGTAGCACGACGCTGAGGTTACCTGTGCTTTCAGGAAGCAAGATCTGACTCAAAAAGTGCATTACCCGAGCCATATTCACGGTCTCTAAACAAGTAGCTCTGAAGAAACAAAAGGAAAGAAAAGAACAGAAACAGCAAAAAAGAAAGAAAATAAAGTGAAAAAGACAGGCGATAGTTGTCGACGCCAAAGGCAAGAGTGAAGAGGAGCCACCGTTGCAAATGACTCTCTTCACGCTTCTCTGTTTCGATCCGGAGATTTTACGGGTCTCCCTGCGCCGATATGATGGAACTTTAAGGAAGCACAGCCACGACATCCCTCAAACGAGCATGGCGGTTGTAAAACGAGGACGCAAGACAAATAACAAAAAAAAACCTAAATGGCACAAAAACACCAATGTTTATCGATAGACACTGCCGCTAGCGTGGTGTGCTTGTTCTTGAAATGTTTATATTGCGCGCTGTTGCCGGCTGAACGACCCACACTTCCGAGGGCTGCACTTCCGCCCGAAATCTTTCAAGTCATCTCGTGCATTCCAGCGTGCATCGAAATATTTGCTGAATGTGTATCGTTGCTTTTCCGTTGCCATTTCGGGGATCGCGTTTATGTGCTTTCTCTTTCTTTATGCTCTTCTAAACGTCACCAGCATGACCTCCTTATTTGCAAGGTTTGGCTTGAATATCTAAATGACAACTTACAGCTAACTTTTCGCACTTCCTGTAATGGCTTTCAAGCGAGTTATTCCCCGATCAAGTAAAGCATCAGGAAATGTTCTTTACTTCGAAAGTCTGAATGATAGCAGCTCAAAGCGCAACTGTCGGTTATAAATATCCCCGAATAGTTGTACAACTTTTTGGCATACGACTTACATGCCATTGCGAACCCTAATATAACGCATTCAAAATAAAGAGCAGCCTGGGTACATCAGAAACAAAGACGCCCTGTGCTCCTTCCTTTAATATTACATGGAGATCGAAGCCCTGCTGCGCATTCACTTAATGCCAATTTCGCGGTTTATGGCGCATGCATCACGCATTGAGTCGCAGCGCAGAGTTGTCGCCACTGAAAAAGTAAAAAAAAATCCCAATATTTTATCGGCGATCGCCAATACATATGAAGATTCTGAAGCAACCATTACTTAAACTGAATGCGTGCGCAACAATCGCTTTGTTTTTTATGGTGGTGTAAAGTTGCCGTAAGTCGCGGTGCTTGCTGCGAGTGATATTATTGATATTTGGTATTAATAAAAGGTTGCTCTTTTGCAAACACACCGTATTTACTCGAATCTAGGCCGATATTTCTTTTTGTGGGGGGTCGAACTATGGTTTAGCCACAGCCACCACATGCGTAAAGGTTCGGCCGCTCTAACGGCATGACGGCTCGCCATCCGCCGATCTCAGGCTGCTGTGTGCAGACGGTTGAGCATGCGTGCCCAAGGCTCATTTTGGCGACGTTCTACGGTAGCTGCACGGCGACGTGGTCGCTGAGGTTCAGCGGCGGAGGAGTGGTCCCCACGGCTACACAGGCTAACCGCGTCGTCTGCTTCGTACTGTCCATTATTCCGAAATCTCGCAGCCCCACGTTCATGCAGCGAGCGTCGTCGAGCCGGCGAGCTTTCACGCTGGCAAGGGCGGATCGTGTCACGTGATTATGGCGTCAGTGATTGCGATGCACTTTGACACCCTCTCCTATCTTCGTCTCGCGTTGCGCGGTGGCGCGAGCGCAGAGGTGGCAGTTTTCTGGAAGCGATCGTTCAGTGCAGCATTAGAGCTTTCAAAAAGCGTTTGTTTGAAACGCGATGGATGGAAATGATTATTATGCCTTCTGGGATGAACTCAGCAACAAATACGATGTCGGTTTTGCATACGATGATGACGACGACGAATAAACTTTGTACGTACGTGCCTACGGAGTGTGCGCTTGTGCATTAAAACTTCTGGGTGTTCTGCCGATGAAAATCGTCCTGCATTGGAGGTCAGGTTTTTTTGTTTGGCCTTGCGAATCTAGGGGGTCGGCCTGCAATCGAGGGTGGCCTAGAGTTTAGTAAGTACGGTGTGAGAAATGGAGGAAAGTAAAATGAATTTTTTATACTGATGGTGACACTGTAAATATCCAGCTCTAGCAGGTGACACCTGAATGAGGGTCACGAATGTGAACGTATAGGCCGAGCCAGAGCCGGCTACCGTAAAATTAGTAATCCTTTATTTTAGTGAAAATATCACAAAGATAAAAGAAAAAGGTTCCTATGCCCAATACACACACTCACAAAAACGTAAGCTTACAAAGAATTTCTGTCCGGGCATCAATACCAAAGACTATCTAGGACATATAGTACGGTTACCTACACTACAACAGTTGCGAGTCAACGCACAATTCTCAAAGTCATGTACTTACATAGTGACAAGATCAGCATGAAGATAGACTAGCTTGAGAATGCGATATACCGTGTGCATCTTCTTAACAAACACGTACGGCGTATTTTAAATGCGAAGCATTTCTTAGCGAACCTCTGGCACTTTGAGCGTTTCTATCTACGTATCTATCTATCTATCTATCTATCTATCTATCTAGCCGCCTACGTCTGGATGCTCTCATGATCGCATCCTTAACTTGGTGTAGACCAAACTTTGCAAGGGAGGGTAAGAGGATTTGACGAACATGATTGCCGGGTCATGACATGAATAACCTTAAAATCCTGTCGAGCACGTCGTCAAACCCTTTCCACCAGACACGTGTGGCACATACCCGTTTACCACGGGCCGCGGTGTACGGGTATGCGCCATAGGTGATTGACAGTTTATATCTACCCAGGAACGGCGAGAACAGACATTGCTAACTTAAATGCTAGAGCGTTAAGGAAAAGCAACATCGGTAGCGTTAAGTCAACGAATGGAAAAAATGAAAATTAGGATCCCAGTAGGAATCGAACTCAAGCATTCTGCGTGGCAGTCAGGTATTCTACCACTGAGCCACGCCAGGTCTATAAACTGGTTTGGAAAAACAGCCTACGCAGGCGTAAAACGGTGCAACATCAATTGTGGTTGTGGTGCTGGCTGTCTAATTTTACAAGAAAGCAATAAACACTACATGGTACTCCTACGATGTGTACTCCTACGATACAGGCGTCATATCAGATTAACATCTGTAGTTCCAGTGTTGGCTCCGCTTTTATAGCAGTCGAATAAACATTACATTTGTATTTCTATGATTCAGCAAGCTATATTGAAGCATTGCTCGACCCCGGAGGAATACATTAACGAAAGTTACATATAATATCCACATAACCGCGCCGTAAAGTGCACTTCGTCAACCAGAACGACGCAGTGTCCTCTTCATTTCTTACGAGGCTGGGCGATGCTGACCTCATGCTGACCGAAGATGATACCAGATTGATTGACAGCCGCTTTGTAGACTAGGCTACGTAGGCCACATACGCCCAGGTAGTCTACGAATACGACAAACACCATCCACTGATGTTGGTCTACGTTGTACTATCCAGGCCTACCAGCCTCGATGGCCTATACCTCACCAACGCGAAGGGTGGCTTCAGGTTCCGACATTTCGTCGGCTCTGTCGACAGACAATTTTGTCGACTAAATGACCGAGGCATCCACGAATTCCAACAGCTCTGCTATACCACATACTTCACTACACATGGACCCCTCGTCACACGATCACGACCGGATCCTATAATAAGTCATGACCAGGTGCTGGTGCTCACTGATCATGGTGTTGATGCTCTTCTTCAAGAACTGTGAAGAACTTCTTGCACACATGCACACGGGTTCGTGAAACGTGCGGGCATTCTCGGGACACGTATAAGCACTACATATCAACTTACCGCTTCTGGTGTTGGTAATACCAACGTTGCCATTGGCAGCGTTACCCAACCGTAAACAACTGGTTATATAACACATATGCGCCTCTTCAACATATATATCTGTGCGTATAAAATTTATACAAATCCTTAGCGTCATTTTGTAACGTGTCGCTAAGCAAAAAAAGTTACGCCACAGTCACCTACCCGCCGCATGCTTCGCATAACGTCGACTCCCACGGTACGTGGGATCTGCCGAATTTTAATTTACACGTTCAGTGTTCTGAATAACTACACTGGTTCTTCATTTGCACAATACAAATGTCTTTTTTCATACAAATGATGACACCTGTCGTTTTCCCAGACGAACTCCGCATCAAGCTGAAAATATTTTGCCGCTGCTACAGCGATATCGGAAGGAATAATAAAGGAACACTTATTTAAGAAATTTATTGCTAACTTGCGGGCAGGTTATATAGAAAAGTTGTAGGGTGTCACGTTACATAACGTACTAATTTTGTCAGTAATCCAGAAACTCCAAGTCATTTTACATATAGATCATCAATTCAATGCCCGAATAATGAAACCTTGCTCGCTTACCACGCCGGACCCGTAGGGAAGGTGGCCGCTGCCTCACTCAAACAGGAACTTCTTGTGAAGTGTTGACAAACCTTCAATGAAGGCGTGTCGATGCGGCTCTGTCGATATGCCATCAAAATTTCGCATCATTGCAAAGCATTTGGAAGATACGCGAAATGTTAGCGAAAGCCATCACTCACGTTGTCCAATATCACGTTGTCCAACTAACACAAGCACGTCGACCACTTAAATCCTTGAAGCAGCGTTTCCATCACTCTCTCGAAGGTTGCTGGAGCGTAGCAAAGACCGACGGGCATGACCTTGAATTGGTAAAGGCCGTGAGGGGTAACTAAGGCGGTCTTCTCACGATCCATGTCGTCTATAGCAATTTGCCAATAGCCAGATCGGAGGTCGAGAGATGGTGGGGCCATGGAGACAGTCGAGTGCATCGTCAATACGTGGAAGAGGGCACACGTCTTTCTTGGTAATTTTGTTGAGGTGCCGATTGTTAATGCAGAAACGCCAGGTATTGCCGCTATATGATTATGAGAGACGCCGTAGTGGATCGAGGGCTCCGGAAATTTTGACCACTTGGGGTTCTTTAACGTGCACCGAAATCTAAGTACACGGGCCTCAAACCGTTTCGCCTCCATCGAAAATGCAGCCGCCGCGGCTGGGATTCGATCCCGCGACCTTCGGGTCAGCATTCGAGCGCCATAACCACTAGACCACCGTGGCGGGGTGACGGGCATTGAGCCCGCGTACGTACGATCCAAAGGTTAGCATTGTAATCACAGGGTTATCCATGCCCTCTAGCCGGGCAAAACATACCCTTGTATAGTATAGTATGGCAAAGAGGTGTGAAAGAGAAGTGAAAGTAAGGAGGAGGAAAAGAAGGAGAGGAGAGATTAAAGCATAACATATAAAGAAAGACAAGGACCTAAAATCAAAGAAGGAAAGAGAAAAATATAGACAGACTGAAAAAAAAGATAAATAGAAAGAGGAAGAAGTAATTCAGAGAGAGACAGAGAAAGTGAAAGCAGTATATAAGAGAGAAAAAATACAAATAGACACAGACAAAAACGACACAGAAAAAGAGAGAGAAGAGAGAAAAGGAAACAAAGGGATAAAAAAAAAGAGATAAATTACACCGTTTCCCGCTAAAGGGGACCATGAGGCGATGTGAAGCCGGAGCATTTGCACGATAGCGTTCCGTTGGCGTTCGTTGGGCATGCTACCGACGTCGCGTCGTGGAACGCGAAAAGGAACGCTACGCGTGTCTTGTCTTCTTGCCTGGCCGTCGATTCTCACAGGGCGAACGGGTAACGCGGTCGACAGACGTGCGAGAGGGGGGCAGCGTAGGAGAGGAGAGAGAAGGGGAGGGGACACGCATGCGCTGGTGCTCATCGCGGCATGGCGCAGGAGAGAATTTCGGTATGTCTAGCCCGCGTTTCAGGGGAAGAGTGAAAAGAGGGAGGGGAGAGGGGAGGGAAAGTGGCGAGGGGGAAGGGGATAGGGAAGTGGAGAGGGGAGGGGAGAGGGAAAGTGGAGAGGGAGAGAGGGCAGGGACAGAGGGCAGTGGAGAGGGAGAGAGGGCAGGTTCTTGCTTGTCATTTTTGCAATTGATGGGAGTCGCTGCTCAGCTTGCCGACCAGCTAGCGGGTTGTCATGTAATCACAATATTGTTAACAAGAAGCTGTCGAACGACAGCGCAAATACCGGAGTGGACTTTTACCTTGTCCGTAAAACAGTTTGCACAATACCGTATATCCGGACAGGTGTACAGCAACAACAACACTGGTAGCAACATTTTTTTTTGGGGGGGGGGTGAAGGGGAAGGCATGGTCTATAAGGGCTTTGAGAGCGTTCGCTAGCGGCCCGGCCGGCACACATGACCGTCTCCATCCCGTTTGTTTTTATTTTCTAAGTAGTATGTTCGTGAGCTACGCAGATATAACTGGTCTCAAGCCTTTTTTTCGTGAGGAATATGTGGTCATGTCCTGAAACATAACCGCGAAACAAAAACTACATTTCAAAATCCCCGTCCAGAATTCTCTCGTTGTGCACATCGGTATCGATGTTTCTCGAATCCTGACTCCAGATCCCCTTCAGAAATGACCTATATATGAGATATGGAAAAGGCTTCCTTTCAAATGGCCCCGTCGTTTTCTTCAAACTCTCTCCGACCCCACCATCATCACTGTCCCGGCCCTTGGAGCTAAGTTTCGCGACTGCAGCCCGCCGGCTATAAGTTGAGTTTGAGACCCCTGGTGTATACGTACATGACGCAAAACTGCAATAAATTTCCACGTTCTACTTAGCTGCTGGCGTAGGGATTCTTTATTGATATACTCACTAACGTACAATTTTTTTAGCAATTTTTCTTCAACGAGAGAACATGTGGAACACAGAAGAATCTCAGACTTATTGTATAGTTGCACAAAGCGTCGCAGGACACAGCCACCATTCGAGCTATTGCCGCTTATAGCTCCCATTACGTGGCAATTAGTAATAGGAAAAATATTGAGGAAGGCCTAAAACAGAAAAAATAAATATAAGTATAATAGGGACGCGGTTGTGTATCAGACATTCACATTGAATGAGTACAGAAACACAATACAGACGGCGCCCTTAATAGCTATGAGCATGAAGTATCATCAACGTACCCGTTCACACAATACAAAATTCAGTGTCTATGGAAAATTGCCTGAAACGGCTCGTTGGGACGCTCATGAGTAAAAAGGAGCATTCAGTAAAACAACGTTTCTCGAATCCCCTTCCTAACATCTTTAAGATGGCTTAATGATTTCCATTATTATAATGGAACACAATTTCGCTATTTTCTTAAGCGGTAAGCAGAATATTTTGTACTGCATACTCAAGGCACGCCCACATAATAATTTATTTGCTTTGAAAATTGCCTTGGCAACGTGTAAATGTGTAAACAGTAGTAGAAATAAAGCAGAGTGTTAAATGAATAAATCAGATATTTTATTTCGGGAGGACGTTACAAAAGACATACTGCACTGCAGGCACGTAGCCAGTATTTTATAGGGGGGCGGGGGGCGCAAGGTCTAATTGTTCGAAAGAAAGTCTTTCCATCGCAAAAAGAAAAAAAGTTGCCCGGGAATACAGAAGGCTGGACGAATTTCGGGGGTACAGAGACTTAGGTAATGTATGTGATGCAAAACTGCAGCCAGGAAAGCAGTTGTGCTAATAATAAAATTATGATTTCATAAATTGTTTGAATACATGCAGATGGAAATGAAAAATACGGTATGCGAAAATATTTTCTGTTAGGTAAACGCTTGCTCTATTAGATCTTGCATCGGTATCAGTGGTGTGAAGTTGTTAAAATATTATTTTGATATAACTTAATTCATTGCATGCAAGTCAAACATACATCCACGAGATCCTTCAAATCGCTGATATGTAAAATCCACGCGACGCAAAGCAACCCCATTCTTGCACGCATCACATTTCGTTACGGATGAAGATGCAAGAGAATCTTCAATGACGACACTGTAACAACATCAGAATTTGCATGATAGATACCGCACGCAGTGGAGTACGCGACCCAGGACAGTGGCTAAGAGCAAGTGTCGCGGCATCGGAGCAACTAAAAAGAAATGAAATCGAGAAAACAAAAGGTACGTGGGCTGGGCGTAGACGTCCGCGTGCTTGTCTCCCTGGTCTTCCACGCTCGCTCGATGACTCTGGCGTAAAAATAAAATAACGTCACTGCCCATAGAGTTATTCAGATGGCTTAGTGGCACAAGTACCAGCTTCAGAAGCGGAGCTTGGCCAGCGATAATTGTTTCGCATGGTTTTGCTGCGATAGAAGTATCTTGTATCTTAAGATACACAATACATTACTGAATGTGTCGGAAATACAGATACAGATACACGTCTTTCGAGACGTATCGCGATACAGATAGAAGATACCCATAGAGTATCTAAGATAGTATCTAAGATACATGTATCTTCGATACTGTCCAGCACTGGTTGTGATACAGCTGAAGAAGAGTGCTTGCACTAGCCTTAGTGCACAGTTCTCGTAGAGGCCACCCTTGCTGCGCGTTTTTCGTGTGACAAGGGCCACGATGCGTCTAATTCTGGGGTTGAGTTTCTCGGAAATGAGCCGACAGCCAGCGGGCATGTGATGTGCCCATCACAAGCCAGAGCAGCTTGTGATGGGCACATACCACTGAGAACCACAGAACACCGGGCATCCCCTATCAAGCTATCATTCGCAGTTTAACCGATAGAGCTAGCCTCGACGGCATGCATACTCGGCATGGACATTTAAGACAACAACATCAGAACAGTCAAAGACACATTATAATGGAAGTTTCTCACGCTCACAAAAAATTCTTCCTATTCACTATGAATATACAGGAACAAAGTATAGTAATCATACGTCTAACAGATAGCAAGCTACTTATTCGCCTTCAAATAGGATTCTCCTGCTGTAGGCCCGTTTTACGTTGGATGCGTGTACTAGAATGATGACCTGCATTTTGCATTGGAGAAACAGCAGCGGCTGTAGCATACCGCTCATTACTTCATGGAACGCATATGGAAAAAATTCCATATGCGTTCCTATGAGAACGGTCGAGTTATGGTTAGTTCTGTGAACGTGGTCAGGGATCCCCTTTTGTTGACAGATGTTAGAGGCAGTGAGTTCGGTCTTCGTTTATTTCGAATTGTTCATGGCACTTCTTAGAGGAAATTAAACTAGCAACATCTTCTATTCGCTCTGGGTGTAGCGGTTGAGCTTTCACGAGCGAGATCTGCCCGATGTTCAGCGAGCTCTTGTCACGGCAGCAACTCATTAGACAGTTGAAATGGCGAGGCACCACCATTCGGATCCCGTTTCATGTTCGTGATAGCATTTCCATTGTTCGGGCTTCAGGGCCTATCAAGACCAGAACACAAGATATTGAAAGAGGTATACTCGAGCAGGCCTTTTTTAACAGCAAGAAAAGTCAGACATCGTGATTTTAAAGAAAAATATAACGCTAGTTCGAAACCTCGTGGCAAAAAACGGCATAAAATACGCCTTGCTTGCCATTAGTGAGATAAGGACCATAGCTGTGCTTTGAAGAGTGATTTCCACGAGCGAGTAGACGTTGTTAGAAAGATGACAATACAATACATATTACCAGCTCAAGCGTTTAGAAAATGAAAGCACTGTGCTTTACTGTGTTCATTTGCCAAAGATATGGGTCATAAATGTTAGGTTTCCTACAAGGGTGGCAGTCCCCAGTAAAATACCATTTTATATACAACTTCCGAAAGATTAGAATTTGGCGTGAAATATCCTTGAGCATAAAAAGATTTCAACGTTTTTTCGAAGATGCAAGGAAAAAGCTCAGCATATCCTTAACTATACCTTCCTTCATGGAATCCGACCTTCTGTATGACGCCATTGAGTGAGACCAGTTTCTACGGATGGCGTCAAACTAGCACAAGAAAAACCATCACCTATACGGTAGTCTGCAAAGGGGCATGACATGAATATCCACCCATGCTTCCTCTGGCGAAATATTTTTCTGAGTGCCCGGCTGCTCGATACTCTCGATGAATACTTTATGCACGGAAAATGGCTTACCGGTCCTCGTCTGACAGATAACGCGTCTTTTTTTCTTTCTATATCCGTTGTCTGGTGTTGTGGTCATCAAGCATTCAAGTCACTACGGGCAAGCGGAACGCCGTGTTGGCCGTGGAATATAGCCCTGTGACGGGGAATGTCTTAGAACTCTCCGCCTTTCGTATAGCAATATCAGTGACCGAGATTGCTATTGCAGGGAAAACAATAGAGTGCTTTACAACTTGTATGTGTTGAGCGCCAGTTGAACGCAAGCCTATGTGATTCTTGAGATCGCCCTGTGGACACAGAAAGGCTATGCGGGCACGTGACCCATATTCGCTCAACTATTTAGGAAGGCTTTGTCTCTCGAGGAGTGGGTGGTTCTCACTTGCTTGCGCGCTTTCCTCTCCCGATTTAATACAACATCCAACTGAAAACGTTTGAACACCTTTCTAGTCTACCTTGCAGTCATTATCTGTGTTACTTTCATTCAAAAAGAAAAAAAAACAATAACTAGCCTGCCACTATCGGGTAATGTATGATGGTGAATTAAGAATTACATGAGCCTTGTCACTCGAGTCTATTCTATGATACCTTGCAGATCATTCTTCAAAGAAAAAGTCATTATGTTTGGATTTCGAGTTTTCAATCATCACCAAAATTTTTTTCGTGCTCTGAGCCTAGAGGATTGATAGACCGATACGAAAAAAGTAACAGTTTCGCCTCAAGGGCGAAGCAATGAGTGCGATAGCAAGAAATTACAATATCACGGGAAGAATGGCAAGCAGCTATAAATTTGCTGTGCGCTGCTCAAGCGCAAAGGACGCAGGAAAAGAAAGCAAGAAAGCACACGAGGCGAGTGCGAATTAAGACCTGTCACAGCACGACACTTGCAGCGCACTGCTCAAATACAAAGGAGGTTCAAAAAGAACGCACAGGTATACGTAGGACGAGCGCGAACTGTCACAGTTGTTACTTCGACTAACCCCTACTTTGGCTCTTCTAGCTAGCAGATCAGTCCTTTCGCAAACACGGCCGCTGCAGCGAGCAATGTGACCTTTGTGTGGTCTATAGCTTCAACGCAAACTGCGGTGGAAGAGGTTAACCTTCCTGCGTTTCCTTTTCATCTATTTCTCTCTCTCCCTCTCTTGCGGTGAAAGCACAGGACGTACAAAACTCCTCCTCAAGAGATATTCGCGTGAGCACTGTCGCCTACGCCCTGTATGTCAAAGTTGAAGTCGAAGACCAACATCCAAGCCACAGCGAAACACTAGATAGTTTTGAAATTGGGGACCCAAGAAATTTGTGAGCTGCCAGGATGCATGCGCAGGACGCAAGCCACTCTTGGACTCTTGTGCCCGCGTTATGCCAAAACCCTGCAGCGCCTTCCTTTGGGCGGTAAACAAAACCGCAGAGTGCAAGACCTCAAAACAAGAAAAAATCACACTATCTCCGCTAAACGGGACCATGGGGCGATGCGAAGCAGCGTTTCGGAATGTCGGCAGAGGGGGAGCGTTTCGGCAGAGGGGAGGGGAAGGACCGAGGGAGAAAGTGGGAGATGGGGAAAGGAAGAGGGGGAGGGAGAAAGTGGGAGAGAGGGAGGGGGAGAAGGGAAAGTGGGAGAGGAGGTCTGTGGAGAGGGTTCGCACATGCGCAGTAGGGGTGGTCACGCCGCACACCACCACCGGATTGAACTCCGCCATAAGATGCTTCGCATCTAAAAAGTTACACATCATCTCCCCTTAGTGGCAACCATGGTGGGATGCGAAAACATCGCGTGGGCGCGCATCGAGTTTCCGTTTCTCTTATGTGACTTATGAGACGGTGGTTGTCGAGGCGTTTGAATTACCGCTTTTCGACGCTGACGTTTACATTCGCCTTCCCGAGCCTTCCTCTGCTCCGCGGTGGTGGCGCTGCCGCTGCAACTACCGCTGACGTTTTCCATGGCGTTTCGCACACCGTTGCACAGAGAGATAATTACGGACGCACAGCGAACGCGCGCTTTCGCAGCTTCGAGATTCGCTTGCCGGCGTTGCATTTTATGTGCAGCTTCGCGAGCGTCCATAGCGCCGTTGCGAAGGAGAGTGCAACGCTTGCCGGCGTTGTCGTTTACGTTCAGCCTCGCGAGAGTCCATAGCGCTCTTGCGAAGAGGAGTGCAACGGAACCGAGCGCGCGCCGCATTATATACGAGCGCACAGCTGTGGCAGAAGGAAAGAAACGGGAGAGGAGAAACGAATCGGAGGCAGCGCTCACGCCACCTCCTCCACCCCACCTCCTACCACTCCTCGCGTGAGAGTGAGGAGAGGGGGGAGAGTTGGCGCATGCGCAGTACGGCGTCCGCACCCATACTGCTGCGGACGCCGCAAAACGGACACTGCCCCGAGCATAAGATGATTTCGCATCTAAAACACGCGGTGTTTTCAGATGGCGCGTCTCCTTTCGTGACGCTATGCGCGCTATCAACTGGACGCGTCACTGCGACATTATAGTGCATGCGAGGATTTTAATATGCGCCCCACGAGCGCTGCGCGGTGCGGCGGTTTTGTCTCGAGCCACGAAGGAAGGAGTACGAAGGAAAATATCTGACAGACGCATGATATAAGAGAGGAAAGCTGCGGTACCCATGATGTCAAGGAAGGTATGTGGGACGTCAGTTGTACAGTTTTAGGTTATTGAAGTAATTGTCAAATAAGCCTCTAATAAAGTAAAGTGGGCGAAAAGACAACTTGCCACCGGCAGGGACCGAACCTGCAGCCTTCGAATAACGAATCCGATGCTCTATGAATTCAGCTACGGCAGCGGTCGTCCCGTCGTCCACCTTAAGGCCTCTCCGCGCTACGACCGTTCCGGCTCCCGTGTCCCGTCTCTCGAGTCCCGTTCCGTTTTTCGACCGGTCCGGCGACGGAGGCCGTTCTCGGTGAGACCGTTCGGAGCGGCCGGCGTGAGCACGCTGATTGGACGGTGTGGTGTTTCGAAGTGCTGGCAACAGTTCGGCAGAGCCGATTGGCAGAGCAGAAGAGTTCGATGGCGGCGAGTATTACTAGCAGACGACACAAACGTACACTTATGCCCATGTGAGTTCAATTTTTCAGTATTGTGGCGTAAACGAAGCATTCGCCCTGCTACGTTCTGTTCTGCAGCAACACGAATGGCATGGTTGCGCTCACTGGCGCCCGAAATGCTGCACAGAGAGGCTTAGCAACTTGTGAAACAGTTCAAATTCAGTTATTGCTGCCGCATCTCGTAGCATATCAATCAACCCATATTCGCTAGATCGCATCCGGCGTGGCACGGCAGCGATTGGAGGTGTGAGCGCGTCGACTAGCAAACACGCGGCGTCCCCGCACACGCCTGTAACCCGACGATTCAGGTAGGGAGCCTGCCGCGGCAACACCGTTGCTCGCTGTCGACGATCAGGCCGTCGATCGCGACGTGCGGACGCATAGGTCACCAATAAAATTTCAAGCTCTTCATGTCGTAGAAGTGCGCAGTCACGGGCGTACGCACGGGGAGGCGGGAGGGGGCAGGGGGAAAGCCGCCCGCCTTGTTACTTAAGAGGTTAAGAGGGGGGGGGGAGTCAATATGTCTGTCCTGTACACTGACGTAATATGGGGAGGGGAGCGCTACAATAACCCTTCGCCCCCCCCCCCCCCCTTCCTGAAGGGGAACCTCGCTCTCGCCTATGTGCGCAGTGCCGGATTAGGGTGGGAGAGCGCCATAAACTAACGGCGGACCCCTGCCACCTTACCCCACCCCCCAAAAGATATTCAATTTTGCATATGTGTATATATACATGCGCACACAGAGGGGGCACACGATAGGGACAGGGGGGGCGGCCACCCCCCCCCCATTCACCTAAGAGGGAGGCGCAAAATCTTCCCCATACATTGACTTAGTATATGGCAGGGGAGTGCTACGATGAACCTTTGCCCTTCCTGATGGGGAACCTTGCACATGCCTATGCGTGCACATACAAACGCATGCGCAAACATGCTTACAGTACATGGTTGAACCACCCTCCGCCCAATCCCCCGAAAAAGTTTCTGGCTACGCCACCGGTTCGCCCCGTCACAAAATGCAATGAAACGAAATGCTTACTTGCACCAGTTTCCCTCTGCAGCTAGCATTGTAGAATATATGCTGTAAGCAACAACGTTCGATGCAAAAAAAAATGATATATATATATATATATATATATATATATATATATATATATATATATATATATATATTGTGAGCATTATTCATATGCCTCATCCTCTCACCTGTAAATACTCATCATCACCACTTGGGTCTGAGTAGCGGGGCTCAGGCTCGAGATAAATAAAGAAGAGTCATTCGGCTTGACCGTCGTCTCACAAGTGGTGGATTGTGCTGTACGATTCCCCAGTCCTCTGGCTCTACCGGTGGCGCTACGCCTTCCACTTCACTACACTCCTGGAGCTACGTTCAGGTCGCCGTTGGAACTCGGAGACATCGGCAATGTCGCACGACGAGAACTCCAACGTTGGACAATCCACGACACCTGCCCCGCCAGGCACCCCCTCCTGCTTGGTTACCACCCCTCAGAAGGCTCCACCGGTGTCCGCTGGCCTTCGTGGGGACGACGTCGAAGACTGGCTGGAGCAGTACGACCGCGTCAGTGCACTCAACCACTGGGACGACCCTGCAAAACTTACTCGTGTCGCCTTCTACCTGACGGGTGTAGCCAAGACTTGGTTTTTCAACCACGAGTTGGACTTCGTCGATTGGACCTCCTTTAAGCACCAGCTACGACAGATTTTCGCGAACCCTTCAATCCGCTCCGACATCGCGAAAAAGAAATTAGCGGAGCGTGTCCAGCAAACCGGCGAGTCATACACTTCTTACATAGAAGATGTACTCGCCCTTTGTCGCCGCGTCAACAGCTCAATGACGGAGACGGACAGGGTGCGCCACCTGCTCAAAGGAATTGGCGCTACGGCATTCAACGCCCTTGCAGTGCAGAACCCCACTACCGTCTCGGAAATCGTCGCCACGTGTCAGCGCCTTGATGAGCTCCATCTGCTCCGTTTGCAGCCTGACACATCTCATCTGAGCGCAACCAATGACACCGAGCTGCGCAGCTTGATTCGTTCCATCATACGAGAGGAACTCCAAGCACAGGCTATGTCTTACCCTCTTGAGCTCCGTACGACAACTCCGGGCAGCAGCCTCCGCAACGTCGTCCGAGAAGAACTTGTTGCCATGAGGTGTACGGAAATTCCCAGGCACGGCCCCGTACCGACACCAACTTACGCCCAGGTTGCGGCCCTAGCGCCTCCTCAACAGATACCACCCCACGCGCCCAAAATGCATGGTTCCGTGAATGCTTTGTCAACACGAGCGTCGCTTCCCTCTCCCAACGCCTGGCGCCCACCTCGACCAGTATGCTACTATTGTGGAGTCCGTGGCCATATTTCCCGGTTCTGCCGACGCCGTCAACAGGACGAAAGACGGGGTTACGACTACCATGAACGAGACGAGTTTCCTGCTCCGGTTGCACATTACAGTCGCCCCTACCAAGCTTACGAACGTCGTTCTGCATCTCCGCAGAGCCCCAACGGAGCCGCTGCTTCCCGTTTTCCGCGTCGCCGCTCTCCATCACCCATGCGCCGCTCCTCTTCTCCCCTTCGACCAGCTACTTCGGCCCCAGGCCATCGCCCGGAAAACTAAATTGTGCAGCTTTGGGAGGGGAAGCTGCATTATTCGGGCTAAGTCAAACTCCTCCGCAGCGGCCCTCAAATGTACTGTTAGTATGTGCTGAAGATGTATGGACTGAAGCATTGGTAGACACGGGGGCAGAACTTTCCGTTATTAGTATCGAACTGTGCTCTCGCTTGCGAAAGGTAAAAACCCCGTATACTGGCCCTCCCCTTCGGTGTGCCAATTCAGTTCTTGTTCGGCCTATTGGTGTGTGCACAGTGCGAGTTTTCATCGATGGCATACTTCATCACATTCAGTTTCTCGTCCTGCCGTCATGTACGCACACACTAATTTTGGGATGGGACTTTCTCTCCTCAGCGTCGGCCGTGATATCTTGTCAACAGCGAGTCGTTCATATGACGGACACGGAATTTTCATCTCATGACGATGTTCGCAAACTGCGTTTCCTCACGGCGGTCGATTGTTCCATTCCACCTGGCGACGAGAATGTTCTGACGTTGACGTCCGATACCATCGTTAATGGTGATGTGTTTCTCGCTCCATGCGATCGCTGGATATCCCGAGGAATTGTCATTGCGCCTAGCTTGGTCAGGTTTCATGACAGCAGAGCGTTGGTCACTGCACGTAACCCTACCTCTTCACCACTTGTTCTGCCCAAAGGTAGCGTTGTGGCCTGCTTTTCTGACACAGAACCTCTTGCCCTGATGCCTCTTCACACAGATCCACCACCGTCGCCTACTACTATCAACGACCATGCGACAACCACTGCTTTAACAGCCACCATAAACCCTGATCTCCCTGCGGCGCAAAAGGAAGATCTCTTAGCACTACTTCGAAAACACAGTGCTTCTTTTGACATACACTCCAAGCTTCTGGGTCGCACATCCGTCGCCGTGCACCGCATCGAAACCGAGGGCAATTCCATTGTGCGCCGCCGACCATACCGCGTCTCCTCTGCAGAGCGGAAAATCATCGAGGACAACGTCGCTGACATGCTGAAACGCGACATCATTCGGCCATCGTCCAGTTCTTGGTCGTCGCCTGTTGTGCTCGTCCGGAAGAAGGACGGCTCGGTACGATTTTGCGTCGATTATCGAGCTCTCAATAAGATCACGCGCAAAGATGTATATCCGATGCCGCGAATTGACGATGCCCTCGACTCCCTTCAGGGCGCTGAATATTTCTCAAGCCTTGATCTGCGATCAGGGTATTGGCAAATACCTATGCATGAAGTGGACAAGGACAAGACGGCCTTTGCAACACCCGATGGCCTCTATGAATTCAATGTAATGCCCTTCGGTTTATGCAACGCTCCGGCAACGTTTGAGCGTATGATCGACACGGTTCTTCGTGGCCTGAAGTGGAAGACCTGCTTATGTTATCTTGATGACATCGTTATTTTTTCTTCCACTTTCCGCCAGCATCTCGAGCGATTGGACGAAGTTTTGACGTGCATTTCTAACGCTGGGCTTCAACTCAATACAAAAAAATGTCATTTTGCCAGAAAGAGCATCATCGTATTGGGCCACCTTGTTAGCAAAGATGGTGTTCGTCCAGATCCTGACAAGGTGAATGCCGTTACATGCTTCCCTCGCCCTGAAAATCAAAAGCAGCTACGAAGTTTTCTCGGCCTCGCGTCGTATTTTCGCCGCTTCATCCGCGACTTCGCCTCCATCGCGTCGCCCCTGCACAAACAGCTGACGTCGGGCACAGCCTTCACTTGGACAACCGAATGCGACATCGCTTTTGACACCCTCAAGGCGGCACTGACATCTGACCCCGTCCTCTGTCGTTTCGATGAGCACGCCCCTACTTGTCTACACACCGACGCTAGCGGGCATGGCATCGGTGCCCTCCTCCTACAGCGTGATGCAACTGGTCGAGAAAGAGTCGTTGCCTACGCCAGCCGCGCACTCACAACTGCTGAACAAAACTACTCCATCACAGAGCAGGAATGCCTGGCTGTAATTTGGGCCGTACAGAAATTCCGCCCATATCTTTACGGACGCCATTTTACCGTAATTACAGACCACCACGCGTTATGCTGGTTGTCATCACTTAAGAATTTGTCCGGACGCCTCGGCCGCTGGGTGCTCCGGCTACAGGAGTATTCATTTGAGGTCCTTTACAAATCTGGAAAAAATACCAAGATGCCGACGCCCTCTCTCGTTGCCCTCTGCCACTAACATCTCCGCGCAAGCCTCTTCATTGCTCCTCCCACGATGAAGACGCTACGCGTCCACTTACGTTATCGGCACTAGCGGTTGGTGGCCCACTTCCTTACAATCGCCACACGCAGCTGGCCTCCTGTCAACAGCAAGACCCTTACTGCCAGCGCATTATTCAACGACTCTGCGGAATGTCTCCATCGCCTAATGCCAGGTTGCGCCGACAACTCAGACAATTCAAGCTTGAAAACAACGTGCTGCACCGATACGTTTACAATGATGATGGACACCGGTGGGTTCCCGTACTTCCACGCTCGCTTCGTATGCAGATCCTTGAGGCATTCCACGACGACCCATCTGCTGGCCACTTGGGATTCCATAAAACATACAGCCGCATAAGGAGCCGCTTCTTCTGGCCTGGTCTGTCCACTTCGATTGCAAAGTACGTCTCTTGCGCACTATGTCAACGGCGCAAGCGGCCGACTTCACCTCCTGCTGGTTTGTTACATCCAATACCCTGTCCCGAGGAACCTTTTGCCATTGTTGGAATGGACCTGGTCGGACCTATTCCCGTAACGTCCGCAGGATATCGATGGATCGTAACAGCGGTTGACCATCTCATGCGGTACGCAGAGACCGCTCCTCTACGCTCTAGTTCTGCCTCTGACGTGGCCACCTTCTTTCTCGAAGCCATTGTCTTACGGCATGGTGCGCCCCGCGTCCTCTTGAGCGATCGCGGCAAGACTTTTCTGTCTACAGTAATTGAAGAAATGCTTAAAACTTGCGGCACAGTTCACAAGACCACATCAGCATACCACCCTCAAACCAATGGCATAACAGAGCGATTCCACCGCGCACTAATTGATATGATATCCATGTATATTGGGCCCGCTCATGACAACTGGGACACAATCTTACCATTTGTGACGTTTGCTCATAATACCGCCATCCAACGCACTACTGGGTACTCACCGTTCTACCTAGTTTACGGCCGTTCGGCGACATTCACGATCGACGCTTCATTCTTACGCACTCCAACCGACAATTCTGCAACTATGCCAGAACAGTTCGTCTCGAGACTTCAAAATTGTCGGCAACTCGCTCGGCTCAGTACAGAAGCCAGTCAACACGACCGCAAGCAGCGGTATGACAGCTCTCATCGTGACTTGTCTTTCCGTCCTGGTGACGAAGTGCTCCTTTGGACGCCTACTCGTGCCCCAGGACTATGTGAGAAGGTTCAATCGCGATTCCTTGGACCCTACGTAGTTATTGAACAAACATCTCCTGTCAACTATCGCGTTACTCCCGTTGAGGTTTCTTCCGACCGTCGCGGCCGTGGTTCCGAGATAGTCCACGTTTCGCGTCTGAAGCCTTTCATTCGGCGTCTATCCCCAGTCTAAGTCGCGGCCAGGCTGGCCGCTTCAGCGCGCGGGGAAATTAGTGTGAGCATTATTCATATGCTTCATCCTCTCACCTGTAAATACTCATCATCACCACTTGGGTCTGAGTAGCGGGGCTCAGGCTCGAGATAAATAAAGAAGAGTCTTTCGGCTTGACCGTCGTCTCACAATATATATATATATATATATATATAAAGGAGCCAGTTGCCGAATTTCCACAAGGTACAGTTGTATTATAGTTGAGTTCAGCCTTGCGTCATAAATCCGCGGCCATGGCAAAGCCCAAGTTCCTGCTCAAATTGTTTTCACTGCACTCGGCCGTCCTTTTTTACTGAAAGACCTTCTGAAAAAGCGAAATAATTCGATGTACAAACTTTTATTTCCAGAAGTTAGAGCATCAAATTTACATTCTGCCTTTTCTATTACAGTTGTGCAAGCCTGTGAGTAACTGTGAGCTTCTCTTGCCCTGCCCACATAAAATGCACGGACTCGTACAGCTGGCAAGAAAAAGAGGGAGCTATAGACAGCTCGATAATTGAGGGTTGACAGGGTATAGCTTCTTAGGCTCCGCATGCCATGCCCGCCCAGCCCCTATAGAATCATTAACTAGATGTGGGAAAATATTCGTGAGGATTCTATCATGGCTTCCACAGGGTATCTGATTGAATGCTGGCAAGACGGACAGCTGCTTAAATGATTGCTAAACTGCACAGGTGCTAATAATCCCAAAGCCAAGAAAAGAGGTGCAACTAGATAATATCGGGCCCATTTCATTAACATCGTGCACAGGCACGCGGCTTATTTATCATGTAATACTCACGTGACCGAGTACATTCAAATCACATCACTATTATTTTATTCACATTACGAAAAGGACCTAACAAGCTAAAAGCTATACATACGTAGCTTCAAGTGACATTGATTACAGGAGCCTGCACACAAAATTATTATACAAACTGAACACTAAATAATGCACGTGACACTGCAGATATTGAAGCAATCCTTAGAATGGGTCTCATGAAGGCATTTGACAATGTTACACACAAGGCTATTTTAGAGAAGCTGGAAAAGCATTACATATACCTATATGCGTTGAGGGAACCCACATGTACCATGTCAAGCAACTCATACGAGGCAAAATCAGATCAGATGACGTAGAGCTCAAAAATCGGTGAACACCTTGGGGATTGGTCTTGTCACCCTTTCTGCTTAATGTAGCGTTCTTACGTCTATCCACATTAACTGAGTTGCATCAAAGTGTTACAGCATGGCCTGTAAGCTGATGACATCATGCTGTGGCCTGTGGGTAACAGGTGACAGCAGTGAATGCATAGAAAAATGGGCAAGTATACTATACATAAGGCTCAGCAATGTACCAAACAAGTCATGAGGCTTAATTATTTAAGGATATCCAATTATCACTATGTCATGAAAGTGGTCCACTTGGTATGCCTATAGCAAGCCTTCATCATCATGTGCTGTATGCAAACCCCTACCGAACTCCAAATCTCAGGGGAAGATCACTAAGTGATCGCTAAGAATAATGCAATAATACAACTCACCCAGAGTCCTATGGGCAGACACACTCAATAAACTTGACATAGTAAACTACACAGCATGAGACAGTATAAAGGGAAACATTCCCCACAATGTGCGACGACAGCTTCAGATGCTCCCTCTACCTAGAAAGAATCAACCCAAATTACACAAGATTAAGATAGCACTGATGTGTCAATTGCAGATAGCTCTTTGCAACGTGCCTATCTTGATAGATGGTGATTCCAAAGTGGCAGGCTTAATGTCAGCTGAAAACACCTACAGAGCCAATTAATTGCATATTGCATTGGCAATGGCTTCCACTTGAGCCAAATATGTAATCAATGAAAGAAGGGGACCTTTGGGGTTCCATCATTTCTTTTTTTGACACCACGTTAATGAAAAACCAGCAGACAATAAAGCCAAGTCAAGTACAAGGGACGTTAGCTGTGCAGTTTTAAGTGTATCATAATTGCGACATAGATACGAAGAAAGTAAAGTGGCCTGAAAGATATTTTGCCACTGGCAGGGACCTTCAACCTGCAACCTTGGGATGACACATCCGACAGCGGCACACCGGGCCCGTGCCCCCCGCCCCCAGATAATGTTTTTTGCGAGGGCATGCAGAGCACGAATTGACATTCGACCCTATCTGCCTGCCCCACCTGCACTTCAAATCAATGACATTCGACCCTATCTGTACAGCTACTTTAATAGAGGTGGCATAAAGTTCCCTCATGAAGTAAATACATATCCTTTTGCAGTAGCGGGTTTTGAGAGGGCTCTCTGCTGGCAGTAGCAATGTTGCTTCAAGTTTGCTGGCCTGGCTATCCTTAAGGGTAGGTGGACCTTTCTCATGGTCACAGTCATACACTGGATATACTGGTTTCTGCATAGATTTTCTAGAAGTTGTTCCTGCTAATATTTGATAAGGCAGAATCTGGCAGTGTCTGTTACCAACCCATTTAGGAACACATGGGGATGTAAGCAGTACGTAGGAACTGATGAACATGGGAGGTGGCAGCGGATTGGTTCTCTTGGTTATATCTCGCTTGCACCCTCCCTGTGCATTAATGTCGCCAAGGGGAATTAGTCAGTCCCACTGTACCAGCCAAAGTAACACTATAGTGTCTACGTGTGCTTCATTTAATTAGTAGGAATGCAATATAATACATATGTTATGAAGCCACATTACTCACGCACCATAAACTTTTTATTTCTTCATTTCTTACCTACATTTCACCAAAGGGCAATGCAAAAGAAGGGCTCCAGCAACAACAACAGCATTTAAGTTCACTAACTGAAACAGTGGTTTGAATTGCAGTGTTACTAACCCAAAATCATTGCTTCTGGAACATAATACATGGTCTGAATGTTACTAACCATTATGAAAAATAAATATGTTACTTACAAATGGTGACAAACACAAAATACATACAGATATGTAGCATGTGATAATGGATGCACATGTAATAGAGAAATATTCTGCCTTGACATTAACTGCAGATAATTCAGTGCAAACGAAATCTGAGCGGCATGTAACTTGTACAGCTTCAATGAGTAGTTTATTCTATAAATTTGTTGCATGAAAGCAGAATACATTTGGCCAAACTGTGACAAGGTGGGTTTGAGCAACAAAAGCTGTCCACTTTTTATTTAGTCAATGACCACTGTGTGATGACACATGCTTCAGAGTATGAAGTTATTGGGTTTTTTCAATTGCACTACAATTTCAAAATGTGTCTCATAAGACATAAAATACCTGAACAATGCATCATGTTCAGGCCATTAGGCTGTTATCTAACATTGTGTTACATGAGAGCAGAGCTCGGCATCTTGAGAACGCTCAGTCACACTCATTCAGATGACATAAGTCAGTATGAGCTTGTGACAAGGGTGTGAGCAAACATGAGTATGAGTAAGAGTATTCACGAGCATGAGTAGGCGTAATCATGAATCAAAGCAAATCAAGTTTATTTTCATTCTGTAATATACAGAAAGAACTGTGACGAAAAGCTGTTTTTTCAATGAAGAGCTTGACTAGTGCACAGCCGCATACAAAAAAAAAAGGAAAAAGAAAAGTTGGAAAAGCTACGGAACCACAGTAAACAAGAAAGATAAATTGACATTTCACAGGTAGCATATTGCAACAGTGCATACACAATAAAGAACCAAACTGTGAATCTCTCACTGCATTAGGTAAGGTTCAAACTGACTATTAGAATACATCTAATAGAAAACGTAAACAAAATACGGTTTCCAGTAACATCATAATGCGATTGTTATTCGCTGACTAATGTATACAGCCAATCACACTGAGAAAAAAAAACAATATTGATATTACCTCCTTACAAACCTACATAGAGTCAAAATAAAATAATTAGATACAACAGCTTCGATACCATACAGAAACAAGCTGTGTAACAGAAAAGAAGTGCCGAGTAGTTGAACTCGAGTTTCACACCCCAGCAAATAACTTGGGAACATCCAGATGTGAACAGTTGAAAAAGTCAAAATTTTCAAGATCATAGTGACTTCGAAGTTAGGAGAGAGACAAGCTCTCTTTTCTGCAGTTTAGTCATGTGATATCTGCCTCTCTAGATTTCTCCATGACGGGTGGGCAACTTACATACATGAACACGAGTCAGTACTGATGAGCACGAGCTGGACCTGAGCAAGTACTAATGAATGTGAGAAGGCATGAGTATGAATGCGAGTGATTAGTGCCCTTGAGTGTTAGTAGTCGTGAGTATGAACGTGAGTGAATACTTGTGAGAGTAAGAAGGCGTGAGTAAGCATGTGAGTGAGCAGCATGGAGTATTAGTATATGCAAGTATAAATGCAAGTGAGTACCTGGGAATGTCAGTATACTGACATATGAGTATGAATGTAAGTGAGTTGGAAGCCTGAAAAATCTCAGGGTGAGTGAGCATTCTCTTGTATTGCCGACATGCTTGGGAGTTGGACGGTATTAGTCGTGCATTCCGCTGCAGTTATGCATCGCTAAAATATTTCATTTTTGAATGTTTCCATCTGCACAGTGTTTAGTAGAGCAAAGCATACGCGTAGTGAATGGCTGAGCTTTTTCAGCACGAGAAACGACAAGGACATACGATAGACACAAAGGGCACACGGGTGCTACTCACAGCAACATTTAATTCCTTCACATACAAAACATGTGTACCTTTGGAAGTATGTGACCAATAACGAGGTATCATTTTTGGCAATAGGAGTATAGGATAAGCCTGAGCTCTTCCAAAAGAAATAATACACGAGGGTAGAGTGCTATTACGCATGAGGAGGAAATTCAAGTTTTTGTCAAACAAGGTAATGCAAGATTGACTAACACACAATGCGTCACTGGGGTCGATGTGCTCACTCTCGATTAGTTCAGTGAGCTCATCCTTACTACATCCCACTATAACGGCTTGATGAACCCGAGTTACACACCCACAGTTTCTTCTGTGAATCACAAGAAAACTGTCTGAAGGCATTTCATTCACCGAATCGTGATGTAATAGTACCATACCAAATTAAATTAAACGAGGCTGTTAAGGCTGCTAAACTTCGTTACTTTCAGTTTACCCTGCCTTTCCACTGTAACCCAATTAACTACTGTAATTCATAGTCTTGCCAGCGTTGTCGACAAATCAGGACAAACTGACATCACATTTCTGGATTTTAGTAAGGCGTTTGATCACGTGTCACACGCAAAACTAATCGTAAAACTTGTAAATCTTAATATTCGTTCATATCTTGTAAAGTGGATTTCTGCTGACCTCACTAACCGTAGGCAATTCGTTGTTGTTGATAATCGCTTTTCTGGTGACCTTTCTGCAACTTCTGGCGTTCCCAAAGGAAGTGTTCTTGGACCTTTGTTATTTAACATATACATATTAATGACATTGTTGACTCTATTTGCGAACCTGTACAGGTAAAAGTGTTCGCTGATGAGTGCTTACTCTTTAATGAAATCACCTGCCAGCAAGATCAAATTACCCTAAACTCTAGCCTTGAAATTATTTTAGCATGGTGCGTACGCTGGGATATGCAACTTAATATTGATAAAACAGTATTTATGAAAATCACCAAAAAGATTAATAAACTGTCATTTACATATAATCTTGCATCTATGCCACTTACAGAGGTTGATGAATACAAGTACCTCGGCCTCACAATAACTATAATCTCAGTTCGAACTCCCACATCTCTCACCTTTGCGAATCAGCTTTCAAAAAACTCTGCTATCTCAGACACAAATTAAAACATGCTCCTGCTGAGACCCGCCGAATTGCTTATACCTCACTTGTCCGTCCTAAGCTCGAATACGTAGCTATCGCATGGGATCCTTACACTAAAACTAACATCGATGCACTAGAAAGGATCCAACGTAAAGCAATAAGGTTCATCTTCTCTAAATATCGCCCCAGTGATTCTCCAAGTGACCTAATGACCGTACACAACATTCAGCCTTTGCAACTAAGAAGAAAATTTCACAGGCTTAAATTTCTATTCGTACTATATAATAATAAGTTGTCTCTTTCTCCTGAACCTTATATAAGCCACTCACTCCTCGCCGAACAAGACATCGCCACTCTGCCTCATTAATCCCTTATAATGCCAGGACAAACATCTTTAAGTATCCCTTTTTCCCTCGAACACTGAACGACTGGAACATTCAACCTTATAGTTCACTCATCAGCACCGACTCTATCTCATCCATTACATCTTAAAATTTTCGATACAATGTACTTTTTTTTGGTGACACCTTCGTACATTATTAGGTAGTGTTGTGTTGTATCATCTTTTCATACTGTATATGACTTTTTCTTGTCTTACATTTTCAGCGTTTATCTACTTGCCCATAGATTCCCCTTGTATAGACCCTCTTTGCACATTGTTGATACTTTCACCTCTGTACTTTTTGTTTCTACTTTACCCCTCCTGCCTGGGCCTTTGAAGGCCTGCAGTATTATTAAATAAAAAAAATCATTTATGCACTACATTGTTTGTGAAACATAACGGGGGTTACAGGAGGAGAATCCAATAGATGATGCTAGATTTGCACTGAACAAACTTTCTCATACGCTTCTTATTGCATTTGGCAACTATAGTTTTTGATGGATCAGTTTTCCCACAGATACTGCCGTTTTAGACGTTGTCATACATTGAGCTTTCACTCTGACATAAATTGTTATTTGCCTTTAGTGTCCCTTTAACTACAGTGAGCTTGAAAGTAGCTTAACAATCACGCTTATCTGGAATCCAAGACTGCCTTTCCACATTATTGGGAGCACTTGAGAAGTTTTTGTTGTCCAGTGTTTCAACTTGAAGTGGCAGGCAAATCAATTGCGGTGTGTTTTGTACACCGAGTGAGCAGAATGAAGAAAGAACCGAGTCTTTACTAGTGACAGAAGGTGCCTTGGTCGCGTGACAATATAAACTGCCGGCTGACAATTCCTCGGACACACAGTGAGCGCTCCACTGCTATAGCACAACGGTGCTACTTGGTGCACAAATAAAGACATCCCCACCATCGGAAAGTGTTGACCGACACGGCGGTCGAAATAGAGCATGGAGCGAACACCAGCAGCGCTCATACTTTGGTCTCTCAAGGTGTCCAGGACTGAGTGACTTGAATGCGTCATTTAATTGACAGTACATCAAAACATAGTGATTGAGCCAGCCCTAAAGAAACTAAAGTCTTGCAGGGAGCAACAACTTGTGGTACTGTGGGGTAGCAAGCCTGCTCTGCAACTGTTATGAAGGGATTGGTCTTGGAGAAGTGAACACAAGGATCTCTGCACATTTTGAAAGAACTTCATAGTAATGGGACGTACTGAAGTAGGACTCAATAAAATGTTTCAATGGATTTCGTTGCATTGGGGTATAGCGCGCAATAAAGTGGCTGACAGGCTTGCTTGGAATGCCTTAGAACTGAAGGCAACAAAGAAAGCTTCCAAAAATCTCCATCTTCTAAGAGACTGTCATGAAGTGTTTCTATTTTTTATGGCTGACACATCACCAGCCATGTATGCTGGTGATGAAGGGCTAAGCAGGCCAAAGGCCTTCCTGCTACAACACATCAGATTGGGGTCAGCGTGTGCACCAGCATGGCTGCACGAGATCAGACTTGCCACTACGCCATTGTGTCCAATTTACAAGATCTATGGGGATATGAAGCATTATTTGTTGAAATGCAATAAACTTAAAGATTGAAATGTTTGCTTGATGCAACATAGTGCTTAAGCTTGCCACATGACTGAGCGAATGTAACTTCTCTAGCTGCTACTGCTGTAGGCAAAGCTGCAGTATCGGTGTAACACATGAGACAGTCTCTGCCAATTATTCATCTGTTCTCAGAATTGTTTAAGGCAGTGGGTCGTATAAATTCACATCGCAGTGGTAAAATGGGCAAGCCAAGCAAAGTAGAGGCTGAAGTGTACCGGCAGAGCGTTGAGGAGAGCCTTCCACCGATGGCAGGCAGTCTAAGCATCAGTACACTTGCACACCAATGTTTAATTTCCACAGCAGTAGTATCGTCCATGAAGGGAGTTTAGGTTCTGAGAGTGGCAGTGTCAGTGCTTTCTGGGGTAGTTATAGAAAGCAGCACATATTTACATGCACGCGTAGTACAGAGGTGATTGTCTCAAATATAAAAACAAGAAGCTTAATAAGGGAGAGCTGTTGAGGAGGGATAAGTTAGTGGACAAGTCGAAAAGGCGCTATGTTCGCAAACCCAAGAATCCTTCCGACAACATGCCTGCAAGGTTATTTCGCGACAACACACAGGCCAATGAAACTTCAAAGCGTCTTTATGGAATTCGGCTAGGAGTATTCGGCAACAGCACGAAGGACACCCTCCTAGCAGATGACGTCCTCGTATTGTCAGCTTGCCTGCAGCAAAATGCGACGTCTTTATGCTGGCTAGCAGAGGTGAAGCACATGATAACCGCGCGAAGTCGAACATGGTGTGTTCGAAAATGTCAAGAAAACGACTACAATGTCATCAATGTAGCACAACCAAGTATTTGCACTTGTAGCCATGAAGGATGTCGCTAATCATCCGTTCAAAAATATAACCGGGGTGTTACGCAACGCAAACAGTGTGACGCCAAACTTATGCAGTCCAATCAGGAGTGACGACAGCAATCTGCGGACAACCAGTGACGACCATCAAAACTTCCCAATAACCATAACAGAAATCTGAAGATGACAAACACAGGTGATGCACGTAAGTCTGTTGTCCAGTGTTCACTACGTGTCTTCTCAGAGAAAAAAGAAAAAGAAACCGGACCTGAAGGCCTTGCAAAGGGACGTGTGCAGTGGTCATGGTGGCTGGCAAGGCATGGGCCAGCATCGCAGCTCAGTTAGATGATACAGGCTGTTGAGGGGGCCCAGTAGCAATGGAGTGCACGTAAGTAGCCCAGCGATAAGTGGCTGTTCATGCTTCATCTCATTAAATCCTGATTGACAAACTGCTATTCTAAAAATGGCAAAAAAAGCATTGCAAGGGAAGACCTTAAAACTGACAAGTCAATATCAAAAAAAGTGTGCAGCAAGTATTTTGTTCAAAGCGATTATGTTGAAGGCTACTATATAATACAACTGTTGTGGTGCCATGCTGACAGTCTTCGTAGATTACGCTTCTTGCCTGGCGCCTATCTCAACAGAAGCCTCGCGAGGCAGCAACAGCTAGGAACCCACCATTGCGTTCTCAACCTAATAAACGAAAAGCCAAAGGATGAGAGTCATTGTATGACATTTCAAGCACACAAGACTACACTAATGAGTGCACTAGAAGTGTTTCCACACATGCCACAAGCAGTCAGTGAGTCGGCAATGAGTGAGTTGTTGTTTCATTGTTAGCAAGACTGCATGCTCAAATTACCTGCTACCTCTCACACTGCACAACATTGTTCAGCAAGTAGCAATGAAAAAAATGTGACCACCTTCAGTGAGGACAATAATTATGGCTTGATGCAGAATATCGTTGGGGGTTCCCACAGAGAAGAAAAGAAGGCAGCTCTCCTTTTGCATTAGATTCTAAGCCATGAAATGAGCGCCAAAGCTACCCTGAAGATATAATAGAATGCATCATTTGGCACTTAGCACTGCCCATGCTGCTGATTGTCTTCAGTTTTGAGCAGCAAGCAAAACATCACTAGAAGCTGATGAGGCTGCAATAATACTCGAGCGGTCATAAGACCAAAAGGCACACACGTTTATTGAATTAAAAGACAGATGGAACAACAGTGCATCCTGAATCTAGTATTATGTGCTGATATTCAAGATGTAAAAACAGCACAACAGACAAGGACTGATGAAAATAACAGACACAAACAGCGCTCTTTTTACATTCATTATATCCTACCAACACACCCAAGTTTCCACTCTACTCATGTTTAAGTTGGGACGACCACACAGACAATATTTTGCTTGTATTATTTTACACATGTAGAAAAAGATGGAGTAATGAACACGTGCAGGCAAGCACTGCAAAAGAAGAAGTAGTTGGAGCAATGAAAGGCAGTCGGTCCGGTTCCTTCGAGGATCGTTAGTTTTCTTTACATTTTGGTACCGAAAATCCTCGTGCGGACACATTTCTCTGATCGCACGACTCGAAGGGACCTTCTACACGTCTGTGTCGCGCTTCGAGCGCTAAGGATTGACTACGGATCATTTGTGATCGGCATGGACCCCAGACATCTGATAGGTCGGATTGCCTCAAGACCAAGCGCTCAGCTCGACGAGCAAAGATTATGAAGCTTCTACAGGAAGCACAGCCTCTACTGACGGATCCTGCTGTGGACGAGGCCAAGCTGACAGGTATTTATGACCATCTATCGGGTACCAACAGCGAGCTCTCGAAGCTTAATGATGCACTCGGAAGATCACCTCGCCGACGATGAGCTCGAAGCAGACCATGTATCTAACTGTGTCAGAGTACGACGACCAAGCCATCAGCATGCTTTCAGAGGTTTGCTGCAATATCACTGTTTTTGGGTGCGCGGAGAGTACAGCGGCGGCTGCTCCCCAGAATGCAAAACCGACAGCTCCTGATGCTCTGACCAGAATTGGCCCAAAGCGGGTGAACCTTGACATGCCAACATTTAGAGGTGATATTCACGAGTGGTGAGCTTTCTGGGAGCAGTTTGAGCAGACTGTTCATATTAACAGCGCCTTATCGCCGACGAAGTTTTTCTACCTACAACATTACCTTGCGGGTGAAGCGGCAGCAGTGATTTCTGAGTTCCCCACTTCCAAAGCCTGTAACACAGACGCCGTGGATCTACTCAAACAACAGTTCGGAGATTGGAGAAAAATAGTACAGCACCAGCGCTTCGCAATCTCTCTCATGTAAAATCAGGAAGCGACGTCCGAGGCCTCAGGCAACTTTATGATGCTGTGCAGCTGAACATTCGATGTCTGACTGCACTAAATATACCAACGGTAACTTTCTCCAGAGCAAAGTTGATTGACATTCTACGAGAGTCTTTGCCATACGAGGTCGTTCTGTCATATACACATGCAAAGTGAAGCCAGGCTTTAGGACAACATGGGTCTGACATGAATGCCTCAGATCCGGCACTGGCAGCTTCAACGTCAGAATCGCAGTTACAAGAGCTGCTCATGTTCATACGCATCGAATTGGAAAGCTGGGAGCAGTGTAAGCCATTCCCACAATGACCTGGTGATGACCACATCCTCAGTCATCAGAGAGCTCGAGGCAGCAGCACCGCTTCTGTACTGCACAGTGCATCACACACAGACTCTTCTGTTCAAGTTGTAACAGAAGGCATGCATCAGGCATCTGCGACCCTCACTGCAGGAAGAACATGACAGCGAACACTTCTTGACCAGTGGACGCTTCTGGTAGCCCAGTCGGAATGGTCTCATCACATATGATTATGCTGTCCAACAGCTTCTTCAAACGGCTGCGAGAGAAATGACAGCAGAAGTGCACCTGCAGAACTTTTGCGCCTTTGTCATAAAAATGACAGATCACGATACGTCCGAGGGATACTCGATGGAGGCAGTCAGCAATCTTTCGTCACGGAAGATCTCGTGGTGAAACTGAATTTGCGGGTACTGGGAGAGACACGGGTTGCATTCAACACGTTTGGCAGCGCATCACCAACTTCTGCGGAAAAACTAAAAGTTGTTCAAGTTCCCCTGCGCAGCCAGTACTCTTGTTGATTGGAGCTGACCACCTTTGGAAAATTACTACTGGAGATGTAATAAGGAGCACAGAAATTCCAGAATCGGTCGCAATCAACACGCCGTTTGGATGGTCACTGCAAGGACCCAGTCATCAAGGTGACTGCAACACTAACCTCGTGGTCTGTGTTCTGCGAGTCGAAACGATCAGCGACAATCACACAATCTCACAGAATCCCCAGTCGTTTCAGCAACTTGAAGCAGCGGGCATCACAGATTCTGGCGAAACACCCTTACACAAGTTCACTACACGCTTCCAAGGAACTATTAGCAAGAAAAACAGCAGATACACTGTGGCGTTGCCATGGAAGGAAGATGAGAAACCGCTACTTAGAAGCAACTGGGAAACTGTGTTCTCACGTCTACAAAGACTAACACGGAGGTTATCTATGAAGGAAGGATTGTTGCAGCGATATGACAGTCATCCGGCAATATCTGGAGTTAGGTCACGCTGAAGCAGTGCCTAAGGGTATTCCTATGGATCATGATCGAGTGATTTCCACACCATTGAGAGACTCAACGACAGCGTCGAGATTTCCAGGACATTCAGAATGTCTTGAAGAGCTCTCAATTTGGTGCGCCTTGTTGGGATAGTCGGAAGAGACTCTTGCGATCACTCAAGTGTGCACGCCCTTGTTGTGCGAGACAGGGTAGAAAGATGGCGCCAGGCCACGACCACTGTGGGAGCCGAACCGGCCCGTGGCCGGAGCTGCAATGTGACACCGAAGTGAACCCCCTGTGGTGAGCACGGGTGTGCGACTGTGCACGGACCCCAGAGGGAAGGCAGAAGAGGGACGGCTGTGCAACTGGAGAGATGCCGTATTCTTGTCTCTCCAGCAGTTTTCTTTACTTTATCTAAATAAATGTTGTTCTGTTAAAGTAACCGTTGTTCTTGCCAGTCTTTCCCTAACGTCTCCAATCATCGTTTTACATCTAACACAAGTCATCATTACGCAAGGTGCTGGGAAAGTGCAAACTCGAAAGTGAACAAACTGAGATTTTACTGTTGGCGGAAGATGCTTTTTTTAATTCAAGACCACTGACCTGCACATATACAGACACTAAACATTCATCATTGGCTTCTCCACAGCGAACCAACGACTACGAAGCTCGAAGTGCTCAGGCTAGTCGACGTGACAGCAAGAAGCTGAGATATTGTCAGAAGCTGGTAGATCACCAGTGGATCCGGTGGAAGAAGGAGGACCTATTACGGGAACTTCACCTTTGCCTAGCATATCTTAGTAGCAGTCTGGTCAAGGCGATTTGGTGATCAAGGAGCATCGCACTTTGACAGGTGGTCCTTAGGGCGAATCATAGACGTTTACACTGGTCAAGATGGCACAATTCGAACACGCTGAGTGAAAGCCCAAGAAAGCAAGTTTTTAAGAATACCTGCACACAAATTCTATAAGCTCGAGTTATGCAGCTCTACTGGGGGGCGGGATTATGTAGAAAAAGATGAAGTAATGAATGCGTGCAGGTGAGCACTGCAAATGAAGGAGAAGAAGTTGGAACAATGAACGGCTATCAGTCTGGTTCCTTCTTGGATCGATAGTTTTCTTTACAAGACATCAACTCAATGGGAAGGTTCTCCTTGCCTGGGTCGAAGAATTCATAGCAGCAGTGGAGTCGAGTGGATTTATAGTAGTGCATATAGTGACCAACAAGTACTTTGCAAACAAAACAGCATTTCAGGTGCAAAGTTGTTGATTGTCCACAACTGTGAGTCAGCCATGGGACGACAGATTCAATTTTTTTAGTTTTGACTCTTGACACATTCTAAGGTCCAGAAGGACAAAACATCTGAACTTACTAGAAATTTTGATGCTGAAGCAGGTCTATCTGTCAAATCTGGAGAAGATGAATTTGCTTCGAGCCACACAAGTATTCTCACCACAAGTGATTGCAGCACCTGCAAGCTAGCTCCCATAGCAACTCAGCTGCATGCACCTTCAAGGAAGCAGGCTCTACAACTGGCTTTATGAAGAAAATAAAGCTGTTAAACATTTACGATAACTTGGAGCGGGTGTGACTGCTACATACCTATTTCACAACAGCAAGGTTACTCAGGCTGGAAAATGAGCTGTTTCATGAAGAACATCTAAGAGTGTTTGCTTATATCATGAGAGGATGGCTTCTTGGACGAAGCATTTCATGTTTTATTACGCACTATCATATTTATGGTGCAGATGACGCAGTGCCTCCTAAGCAGGGGTGTCGATATATCTTGACAAGAAAATTGAATAGCAATTCAAGTGAGGCCGTCTTCGGGGGACTCAGCTCCATGTGTGAAGGCAATGATGCACCTCATGCCAGTGGTGTAACAGCCCATGACCACACTGTCAAGAAAAGCAGACCTTTGATGCAGTTCCACACATGAGATGTCAAGAATGCCGAATAGCAAAGTGGATGTACTTAGGAGGTACTTGATGAACTGAATTGCTCAAACGAACAGCAATGCAATGTCTCACCATCACGAACATACTATGACTTGCACTACATTAGCGATTATCTCGTGAAGCTCATCAGCAAGTATGGGTGTGTTGCCTGGCTGCTTTCAACTACCATAAGAAATAACGTTTTGTTTGAATTAGTGAAACACTAAGACAGGAGTGGCCTTCAGTACCTGAACCCTAGCATTCTGGCTTCGTGCACTCCTAAACAATATTGTAAGTTTTTCACGCCACATGATGCAGAAAATGCGATGTCGGTGTCAGCAGTGCTGTCCATTTGCAAAAAAATCTCAATGGATGCAAAGAATAAACATGAGGGGTTGAACAGCTATCGAACCCAAGCGTTCGGTGTGGCAGTAAAGTATTTCACAACAGAGCCACGCCAATGCTTGAAACTGCTTTGGAAAAAAAAGCCAACAAAATTGTCATCTTGGGTGAGGAGTCAGAATGACAGATGTAATAATGTATGGTAGAAGCACAGAACTGTTGCAGGCATCACACTATGTCAACTGTGTAACCAGTGGGTAGTTTTTACCTCCTTTAGAGTCGTCACCCTTCCCACACCATTGACACCATTCTGCCCTATCGACCGGACACGTCCGAATGCCCGCCGATCTTGGACGCCGCCAGACATGCAGAATAGTGTCGCCAGCTGGCCCGCCGCTTTACCTCCGATGACCAGAACCGCCAAAAAGCAATCCACGATGCCCAGAACTCGACCCCCGTCTTTTCTTCCGGGTGCCCTTGTGTGGCTGTCAGTGCCGCATCGCACACCAGGGCTTTCTTCCAAACTTCTTCCTAAGTACGATGGGCCATACCGCGTTTTGAAGACTTCTCCAGTGAACTACCTTATTGAGCCTCTCACACCGCCGTCTGACCTGCGACGTCGTAACCGCGAGGTTGTACACGTTCAGAGACTCAAGCCGTATCATGGTTCTACGGTCTCTGCAGACGACTAGTCGCCAGGATGGCTCCTTTTTTTTCAGCGGGGCAATTGTAACGAAGAGGAAGTACTCCGGCGCAGAGGCAGCATCATCGATTGTGCAGCAGAGGCTCGAGCTAGCGAACTGCTCTTGGTGCATTGCGCGACCAGCGACCAGCTACACACTCAATAAATCGCCTTTATAATATATATATATATATATATATATATATATATTATATATATATATATATATATATATATATATATATATATATATATATATATATATATATATACATATATATATATATATATATATATATATATACATATATATATATATGTGTGTGTGTGTGTGTGTGTTGACGTGGCAGCCCCCTCCCCCCCCTCTCTCCCCCGAAAAAAATGTTTTTTCTGGCTACGCCACTGATGAAGACGTCATATCGTCACGGCCCTTTTTTCGCAACCAATCAGTGACAATTACGTGCAACAGTACTTACAGAATATTTTAGAGGAATATTTTGCTAGTGCGATTTCTTTTGACACATTGTCCAGCACGAGCAATATCAATGCTTTTTATGTCAGCCAAGTAATGATAGCTGTGTGCAGCACTTGCAAAATAGCTCACGGGAATATTTTGCTGGTGCGATTTGAAGACGCATTATTCGGCATCAGCTGTAGACAAAATTAGTGAACAAAGAGTACCTGATGGAGTGTCCAGCCAGGCTATTTGGGTAATACGTGTTAATTATAACTCGCATTGTAATAAAGGATTACGGCAAAACGATATGTCACAAATGATGGAATGATCAAAGGCAGATCCGCAAGGTACTGGAAAGCTTTAATTTGGGCGACTCTGCCACCTTTTGTAACATGACCGCAGCTAGCATGTGAGGGCAAACTGTCAGCAAAGTTTCGTACAAGTCACTGGGCCAGTCGTAATTTTGTGAGAGTATTACTTTACCTTTCTCCTACACGTACATGACTTTCGATTATAAAGTAAACATTTGTTGAGCATTGAAGCATTTCTACTCGACATGAATATCAATAAGCAGTTTGTGTGGTTGGGAAACATTAAGAACCAAGCAATATAGCTTCTTGCTAGTGGTGCTTGCTCGCATCACGGCCTGCCATTTCTGAAATTTTCTCTTGGGGCATTATTTACAAGCGGTAGAAATGAAGGCTACCTGATGTTGTCAATCATTACTTCAGTTTTCTCAGGCATATGCAATACAGCGCTGTACGAAAGCACAAAGTTGAAAAGTACAGAAAGAACTTCAAACAATCTCTACGCGAACGAAACAGCAAATTCAACTTTGATGAAGCTTCTGTACCGAGATGGCTGATACACAAGAAAGCTGCACTGATACACAAGAAAGCTCCACATGCACGGCACACTCCAGAGCACACACACAGCAAGCAACACTTGTGCCTGTAGCACTGCTTATGGCACTGCTGCAGCACATCGCAGGTTCATATTCCGACTTGTATTTCGTGGGCAAACTGGGGACACGTTCGAGCACTTCGGAGGCGATGCGGTCACCACAGCGCACTGAAAGCGCCAAAACAGCGCACACACAGCGGAACATGTTTAACGACGGCGATAATAAGACAATAAACTTATCGCTACTGACTGTATCATCACTAGGAACTTCACACCGGACCTGGCCGTTCACCCAAGCTCCAGCATACACGTACGCATTTCGCTGGAATGAACCTCGAACACGGACCACATACACATAGCATACGCCGTTTGCGGCGATCGAACATGATTGACGTTTGCGTACGGTGAGCATGTGTGACACGCAGATACCTGGCGGTATTCTAGCACGAGTTCCAAAGCAAAGCGAATGACGGCACAAAACACACGAAATCGGCGGCCTCCGATCCTCGCGTAGCACATTTCGTCGAGGATCGCGGGCTCCGAGGAAGGCAGGATGGTAACGTCGGCTTGCTCCTTTTCGATGAATATCTCTGCGGATGATCATTAACTCTCGTACCCGTCACAGTAACACCCATATAAACCCTTTTCTTGCGGCTGCTGCCTAGGCCTTGACTGTCGCTTCGTCGCTTCACGCGGGCGCCATGTTTTCCGCAAACGGGCAGGCGGCCACCGTTTTTTCTGTCAGCCAATCAGCGACCGAGAGAGCGAACGGGCCCGTTCTTTCCGACCGAAGCCAAAAAGCAGGTACCGTCTCCGGCCCGGTCGAAAAACGGAACGGGACTCGAGAGACGGGACACGAGAGCCGGAACGGTCGTAGCGCGGAGAGGCCTTTATCGTGTACTTATGTGCGGTCCGACCTGGGAATTAGCGCCGCTCGTAGCCATGACGGCGAGTGAGGAACACTCTTTCTTCGCCAGCTGGCGTCACGTAGCGTGGGATCCCTTAACGAGCGGACAGCTGACCAGTAAGCCCTCGCATACTACCTGAAGGCATCAAGTCTGCCGGAACGAAGCCCTCGCTATGAATGAATGAAAGCTGGTAATTTTGAGGGATGTGATCTTTCTTTGACACAACCGCAATGAACTTTAGTTTATTCACATCTATATCAGAAATAAATTAACCTAAAACAGAACAATTATCGTCCGCTATATCTTCCTTGGCTTCATTTTCTGCTAATTTCCATTAAGGCTGTGTCAAACAAGGAAACGAGTCCCGAAAATCACATTATTTCATTCATGTGATGTCGTACTGACTTAATGATGACGTCATGTTGGTGTCCAAGATTTTGACAACATGTGACGACATGATGAAGTCATCATGTGATGATGCTTTTTTGCATCACTTGTTTTCACGCCGAAGAATAATTTTTGCGTTTGATGAGGCATCCAAAGCTTTCGCCTTATAAATATGTCAAACGGAACCAACTTCCATGCCAGGGCCAATTTTCGAACCCGCGCTCCCACGCTTCGAAGGCGAGTGTCTGAACCACTGGGCTATACACCCGCGCTTGCAGAACGTGAATGTTTCTGAACAAAATGCGATGTAGTCTCAACGGCAAAAAAAAAATGACACAATCTCCCGCTCAAGGGAACAACAATGAGAGGATGAGAAGCAGCGTTGGGGGCGTACACCAAGTTTCCGTTACGTTCACTCGGCGCTTCCGTTAGTTTGTGAGGTTTGTATTTAGTGTTTGTGTTATTGTTACGTTGTGTTTTTGCGTTGCTTTCCGTTAGCGCCGAGTGAACGAGTGGCGTCGACGTTGACGTTACAACTCATCTGAACGGGAGCGAACCGAGAATGACAGAAGCCATTCGAGCGCATACGCTTATATTACACATGAAATGGGGGAGGGATAGGAGAGAGTGGGTCACAGGCTGTATTTGGCTGCGGCGCGGCTGCATCACGTGGGAGGAGTGGCTGCGCCGCGGCTGCAGCGAGGGAAAGGAGAGAAGGCGACGGAACACCTGCGTAAAGGAGGAGAGTGAGACAGAGAGAGAGAGTAGGCGCATGCGCAGTACAGCGCGGATGCCATCACCGCCGCCCGACACAGGCCGGATCAAGAGCTGCTTCGCATCTAAAAGAGTGGCACAAGTCTCCGGTGGTCGGAGTGGCGAGATTGCGACATGCGGCACTGTTTTTACCGACCACGCCGATATCGAGAGTGCCAAGCACATACCATTTTTCAAAGCAGGGGTGGTCGGAGGAAAGCACTCCAGCAAACAGCTTTTTCAGGGTAACAGTGATACGGATACGGTTGCTCGCAACTCCAGCGAACAAAAAAAAAGGAATCATGGGCAAAAAAGGAATCAATCTTTAGGATATAGGCTTTCGGATGGTCCAACAGCAAGACTAGGCTGCTACGCCGGACCGCCGGCCACCTCTGCTTCGGGAAATAGAATGTGCTCGGCAATCTCGCTGTCGGCGTGCTCGTGAGCAACAGCGCCGCGTGTCGCGATTTTGCAGCTCCGGCCGCCGGCCACTTGTGCTAATGTTTTTGCATTAAGACTGTACCAGTAATAAACAAACAGTCTAAAAGGACAGCACGGTCTCTTAAGGGTGTGCTTGATTACGCAGTGATTATAGAATAAAGCCTTCTCGGGCACGACATGCAAAGCTGACATGGAACACAGTAAAAATCAGGAAAGTTCTCATTCCTAAAAAATGAAAAGTTACAGCCAAACAATCGTTCCGTTGATTGTCAGATGCCCTTACGCTGGGCCGTTCTGAATGCTGAAAAACATTAGAGGGATTATAAAAGATGACAAAAGACACCCTGCCGACGCGGCGCGTAAACACCGTTGCAGCGAAGACCGCAACCTATAATAATACTCGAATGGAGTTGAGATCAACCTCTTGTGCACATGCCGTTTCAACAAAAGTTGTTTCTCGCTCTCCCTTTCCCAACGCTTACTCGTCACTTAGACAATTCCAAAGAGAGATTTTGCGGTGTTTTTTACTCGTCCAATCCACCACTTCAAGAATGTATTCACCGGTGAAATCGGATGCTGCACATATGACTAAGGATTGGCCGCAATAAGACGATGAAGCGCCTTTGATGAAGATAAGTGTGCTGCCGAAACGTCGGTTAGCCTGTTTGCGGCACTTACTCTGTCTTAAGGCTTTTTGTATACCACAGTGTACTTCAATCCGTCCGTCTCCACCTGAAAATTGATGTTTCCTTTTAAGTATGTGCTATGTCTGAGACCCTTATCACATCCATTGCCCGGTACTCCTCTATTGTGTCGCCAACGCTGTTTTCATCTTTGTTTTTCACGGCGATCGCAACTAAGAATTACATACAAACACATCATCATATAACGAAAAAGTTCATTTGATGCACAAAGCACAATCTTCAGCTACTACAGAATGGCTTGGTCTGCCTTCCGCCACACACGCAAGGTTACGTTGAATCTCAAAATCTGTCTGAAGAAAAAGGACTTGTAAGAAAATTTGGTACGGTCGCATCGTGGTTGGCCAGGGCATTCAACCGCCATGTGCACATTATTCGACCGGCATAAAGTCGAGTCTCAGTAGCGGCTGCCGCGGAGAAACTCCGTTTTTCATGACGCTTCGGCAATTACAAAGCTATCCACGATTATGTGATCTGACAACGACAAATATTGTTGCTGTGTGTCATTAGCGATTACGATGAGTACATTCAATGATGATTCTTTTGGTCGATTCACGCCCCAGGGATGTATAGACAGAAAGACTGACAAACGCGGACACACGGTGCACTTCTGCAGTACGAATAACGTTGACGATCAAGTTGTGCTAACAAAAAATGTGCAGGGGTTCGTTTAAGACATCTGAATGAACTAAATATTGGATACCAACCTGTTTAAAACTCTTCATGAGGCTCCCCCGGCATGCTTTGCTGTCACGCTTAATGCCCTTACAACTTGTTCATTTGCGTGAAATACTGCGCACTCTGTGTGAAGAAGTATCACGACAAAAAAAAAGTAGATACTGTAGTTATGTCGCCATACGTTCGACGCAATTCTACATTTACGAAATGCCTCCAACACACCCAAATCCAAACCCACGTTTCTCGAATATTTACCATGACGAAGCGCGATGTAGGACCAGCGAGCTGAAAAATTCTTACGATGTTAAAGAGGGAACCTTACTTGAATGCTTGTAATTAGCAAGCAGGCGAAGCTCGTCGCAGCAACGACATATAAGCAAGATCGTTAAACGTACTGCCTGAACAAAGGACGCGCGGGCAATCGAGACTTGCCCAAGTGGGCGTGAATGGCCTCCGGGTGCTTCGGCGTACTCAGCGCTCGGGGTATGCGCATGTAATCATCTTTGTGCACGCCTCCGAACTAGGTCGAGTGGTGAAGTGTTCGTCCTGTGTTTCTTTTGAAGTGAAGCAACGACTTGTTATAAGGGTACTTGATTGCAAAAGTGTAAATGGGAATTACTTACAGAAAAGGCACTTTTGCAAATAAAAAAAAAACGGGGAAGGGAGGGGAACCAGCAAGAAGACGTAAAACTGCGTGGAAAAGCATCATCGCACCTTTCATTTGCATGAACTTTCATTTTTTGCCCTAGTCTCTGCGCCTAAAGAAAGAAATGCTCGCAAGAATGAATAATTTCTCTTCAGGAAAAACGAATATTGGTAATGTAGCGCATTCTAGAAGTGTGTGAACGCCACGCTTTAATTAAAGAAAAAAATCATAAATGCGTACGATTCGTTATGAAGAGTTACGTGCGGCCGATTTCAAAGAACGCCGCATCCTTAGGCCTCTACGGTGGGCTTTGCAAACCTGGGTAAAAGTACTTGTTGCAAGCTAATTGGTTCATTCCGACCTTGTTAACACTGTACTGCGCGACACGATCACCATAAGACGATGACAATAGAAGGACGCGATAGGAAAAAGTGCGGTCTGCCAACGCTTATTTTTATTGCGATAGCAATTATATGGACACTCTCGGCGAATTTTCGCCGTCGCCGTGATGTCCCGGATATGTATATATATCTTTATATATGAAAAAGGCAGAGATAAAAATAGAGCAGAAGAAAGAAATTCTGAAGCACCCGACTGGCGATTCGAACCAGCGACCCTTCGCTTCTCAGCGCGCTGCGCTAGACTACTCGACCACGCGCAATGCATGCGTGGGCGTAACAACTGCGTTCTATTTATATACACCATTTACCACTGGTGCTACGCAGATCTCGGAGGAGCTTGAGCGCGTTTTCTCAGGCAACGGTCCTACATTTGCTTTTAGTTTGAAAGCTGCCCTTGAGACACAAATCTGTCATGGCTACTCCCTATATTAAAGGCCTCAATCATTTCTCATTCCTTGTTGCTTCTGACTCATGTTATGGCCAAAATCTTGTAAAATAACAGCTCGCATCAGGATCTCCTACAATGAAAGTCGATGTGTCTGCATGTCTTGCTTCGTACTAGCAATATGTGCTTACGTGTCCGGTATTTGATGCAGAACCCAATTCATCCGATATATTACCTCACATAACATATTTCACGAACACACTAAAATATTTCTTTGTGCACTGCGCCGTCTGTGCTGATCATAGAGCAGATCAAACCTAACTTGTGAGAGCAACAGCACATTTAATCCATGTCGGCTTGCTTCATTTTTCATGTTGTGACAAATCTTGTGCAAATGTGGCATTACCAATACCGGCTTCCCTTTTTTTGGTGCAGCTGTCCTTGTACTTTTTTTCACACGTGTAGGTCATTGTCCCGCGTACTTTGTTTACAAATTCTTTGCTGCTATTAAGCGCAAGAAAACATTAGAGCGACTTGAAACCATGCGCTCGACTTTGAAGAGAGGCATAACAGTCCATGTGCGCATATATTTTCACAAAAGAACATAAAAGACTAACAATTTATTAAGGTCAGAACAACCATACCAGGATTGAGCTTTGACAGGCATATATCGGGAGGGAGAAGCGTGACGTTTTTTTCACAAGTTCAACATAAATTAATTTTGATTCAAGCGACAATTTATTCAATGTACGTCTACATGACAGCAATGAAATTAATGATCGTTTCCCAAAGATGCCCTGCAGCACTTCCCCACAGTCAGACAACACTCTTTACTAGTAGGTAGATAGATAGATAGATAGATAGATAGATAGATAGATAGATAGATAGATAGATAGATAGATAGATAGATAGATAGATAGATAGATAGATAGATAGATAGATAGATAGATAGATAGATAGATAGATAGATAGATAGATAGATAGATAGATAGATAGATAGATAGATAGATAGATAGATAGATAGATAGGTAGGTAGGTAGGTAGGTAGGTAGGTAGGTAGGTAGGTAGGAAGGAAGGAAGGAAGGAAGGAAGGAAGGAAGGAAGGAAGGAAGGAACGGTGCAAGTGCGTTTGGTTTGCTAATAAATGCTTCGTATTTAAAGAAATATTCTTCGATGCGCATTGCACGTAATTGGTCCGCGAATATATTGAAGTTATAGTACAAGGTGAACTGCAAATTCCCAATATACATAAAAATAATGGTTCTAATCGCACAGTCATAACGGACGGTTTCAACTGTTTGGTTCTTTATATAACCATGCTTTTTGCACATCAATTTCCTGACCCATGTTCTTCCTGACTGCTGTCAATGTTTTCTTTTTTTAAGTGAGGCTTTCATGTATTCATTATTCTTGGCTGAGAACTGGGCTGAAGAATATACACCTGGAAAAGTGAAAATCTCATCGTTGGTTCTTTTTCTAGCCCCCGCCACGTGTAAGAGAGGACTTTCCATTGTTCCTGGATTCCACGTAAATATACTTCATTTGATGTCGACGAGGATGCTTGGTATGTTGTAGTAAAAATAGTGTATTTAACTAGCAAGAGACATCTGTAGAACTCCTTCTTGTACACATTTGCTGTGCTGCATCTTTGCGCTAAATTAAGTGTTATGATTTTCCACAACTATCTCGTCATTTTACTCTACATATAAACCATTCTAGCAATGTGTTCTCTTTTTTCATCAGGTTCGATAATCCTATACTGTGAATTCCGGACATTATATTTCAAGCGATTGACTAGAAGCGTTATATAGCTTTATTTTCAAGTTTAAAATTGCCTAGACTTCGTGCTCTTTGTTCTGCTAATATTGCCGATAGTAAATTTTTCAGTATGAATTCCCAGCGAAGCCGTTTCTAGTAGAAAGGAAGACGTAAACGGTACAAGTGCTAGAGGCAGAATTCAATATAAACGGATAGTGGTAGTGTAACCGCAGTTGAAATTGCAGGATGACGCCATCGCCATCATCTTGTAATACAGCGCGGAGATCGCATGCGAGTTCCTAATTTTCGTAGGTTATAGTTTCCCTACGTGGTGTGGTGCTTGGCACAAAAGTCACTAAATCGTGTTTGTCTGCTCGAAAATTGTGGTTTAGTGTGCATTGGTTAGGTTTGTGAATGTCACAGGGCGTACACTTGTGCAATGAACGCCAGTATTTCTAAAAGCAAAATTTATGTTTTATTTTGCGATCGAAACGACAAGGCGGGGAAGGGAACACAACAACTCGCTTGGTTTGTTATCCGCTGTGAACCCTTATGTATGTAACAGAGATTTTGAACTGCGCCGACTTATAAAAGACGCCATAATTTCATAGTCTGGGTAGCGTAACTAGTGTACGAAGGTCTTCAGTGCAGCGGGCGCCATATTTGCAGAAAAAACGAACAGTTGTCTTGCTCACAACGTTAAAATCATTGTCAGGGCTTCTGTACAGACCTCCCATTTCGAGCGAAAACAGATTGCAGTGCCGGTCAAGGCGTCTGAGGCCTAACGCTCGTTCATGTCCATGTTAGCTCTCTAAGATAAACTAATTAAATATTCCTAATATGAAAAAGGAAAATGAAAGTTGTCGTATACTAAGTTCAGAGGGAAAAAACGAGTTTCAAAGTTTTTGTTTGTGAATGAATTTATTCACTGGTGCCCTGGGATATTGAAACCAGTTTCATTCTGCCGAGACAGAACGAAATGACAACAAAAACCGTAACTGAGTACATCCACCGGAAAATGAGTCTGCTACTTCTGGCGTCACTGCCCTGTTCATCTCGAAAGAATTGTGGTCTCTCGGTGGCAGTTTGGACACCTGAAGAAAAGCCAATCACCGTTCTCAGTATTTGCAACAGATATCGAAGAGAGGGCTGGAAACGTTGATTACAGTTTGCTTTTGCGTTTGCTCAATACAGTCTCGTTTTCCTGACGCCAACCAACAACTGTATTCTGTTACGGGGATTTTTTTTTCTTTTCCTCGAGTAGCCAGACTTCTGTGTATAGAAGGAGATTTAGTAAACATCGCCCAACCTAGCAATGTTCCTTGGAGAAAGTGTGCTTCATAACCTGGTTCCTCGCTCAACAAACTTCTCGAGATGGGTACTCTGTTTTTCCTTTTACGTGCCAATTGGCTTCGGCAACTTCATGTCTCCTGCATGCAGGTTATCGAAACACTAAGTCTGCAGAATTTCAATATTTCAAGTTCCTCATCCTCTGAGCCATATAGCCCAACCATTGTGTGATTTAGTTTGCATAATGGATACATACAATGATTTTTTCCCTAGCTGAATTTCTATTCACAAGCGGTGTCGTTTATAACATTCCTTGAGGCATAAGTTCTAGCTCAGACTGCACAAAGTTGAAGTTAAGAAGTATTAGCAATGAAGACTAAACGGCATGAAAAATTAATTATTCCAGTCACATAATTTGTGTTCCGATGAACAAAATTGCTTGATCAACAGTGGGTGGAAATAAAAATACTCAATTAAATACACAATGTGAAGTATAAATGTTTCCTTGTGGCGTGAATTTACTGCTCCCGCCTATTTTCGTGAATCCGCAGGGCCGTTAGGGAGTTTGATTGTCCGAAATGAAATCGCTCGCATCTACATCGTCAGGCGATGCAGGAAATCGTGGCTGGAGGCACCGCTCTAGTGCCGACGAAGTAGGTGATTATCTCAACAGAGGGTCAGGTGAGGTGCGAGCTTCTAAAGTTCGCTAGCCACCACAAGTACGTCCTCCTCAAAAAGCGTTGGTGAATCCATTGTCTTCCTTTTTTTTTCCATTTCCTCCCCCTCTCTCTCATCTTTATTTTTCCCTTTCCCAATCACACAGTGTAAGGTAGCCAACCGGAAGGATTTCGGGTTAAGCTTCCTGCCTTCTGCCATTTTGTTTCCTTTCTTTCACCAACCAAATCGCCAACTACCTTAACAGCCAAGCGAGCGAATTGAAAACGGCAAGGTACAGCGGCTGCGCCGAGCCAATGAGCACCGGCTGCCTTGTCCAACTGTGACGCTACTTCGGTGCAGACACACAGATTCGAAAGGGGCCGCGTGGCAATATATACGTATACGTGGTGACAAATGGGTCTCCACGTGGGTTTGTTGGTTCTGCAGTAAGACGAGTAGCGTAGCGCATAAGACAAGGGAAAGGACATGATGAGAGACACACAACGTAAAGTATCAACAGTTCACTGACGAGAGTAACCCGCCACGGTGCTGTGGTCATTATGGTGCTCGACTACTGAGCCGAAGGTCACGGCGTCCCTCATAATCATATCGTGGTTTTGGGACGTAAAACCCCAGCAATAGTTATGTTACTGACGAGACTATAGGCAGTGCCTTTTAACAGGACTATTGTACATGACCGCGGTGCAAATTTATAATGAGAAAACATCACCATACAGGTGGCATGCCACTCATATATCCTACTTCCTTCTTAGATAAAGTGACGGAAGCTTGTGTTAACGCACCGGTAATTTAGACTTATGGTGTGGTGGGTTTCAAAAGCCGATTGGAGAACCCCGTCGTTGAATCAACCACCGCCTTCGTGAACACGCAAACCGTAAAACGCGAAGGTTGGCTGGCTCTCCACTGCGACAAGTGGGGTTGTGCGCCTAAGCTATACCAGTGCATAGTCTTAGCTAGAAGGAACCGTGAAATTACACGGCTCATTAACGGGGTCCGAAACATCGCAAGTATAAATGACGGTGTGTTAGCACAGCTTGCATCACTTCATTTCAGAAGCAATTAGCATATATGAGTGGCACGCCACGTGTACGGTGATGTTTTCTGGTTATGAATTAGCACTGGTATTGTGCGCAATGATGATAAATCACCATGAGTACGGTCATCTTTACTGTTACGAATTGGCGCCGCTGTCATGCGCGATATTTTTGTTAAATTGCAGTGCTGCCATGCGCAATTTTGACATAAAATGTATAAAATAGTCCCCTTACTCCCGTCAGTAAACTGTGATGGTTTGCGTTCTGTGTGTGTCATCAAGTCCTTTCCTTTGTCCCATCTTATGCGCGGACACTTCTCGCCTTGGTGCCAAATGTTTCTCACACGGAGCGGCAACGTTCATGCTTCATCATCCTATGGTTGTCCTAGAAGGCTTCAGTCCGGACTTGAGGCGCGCCTTTGCAAAGATGCAATCACACTTTGCGAGGCACCGCATATACAACATGTCGCGCAACATACACGAAGTAAGGCATGCGTTGACGTAATACTTGATCACTGGGCCATGCCACATCGATCAACTAAGACCCGTAGACGCCGTCGCAAGCATCCACGAATGGAGATAACGAATAAGATGCAAGACGCTTCAGGTAGCCTTCCTGCCACGACTACTTGGATATCCGCACAGATTAGAAGGTGGAGTTCGCCTACAAACTGGATGAATAAGTGCTTTAAATGCGAAGCATTTCTTGGCGAACTTCTGCGACTTTGAGCGTATCTATCTATCTATCTATCTATATATCTATCTATCTATCATCATCTATCTATCTATCTATCTATCTATCTATCTATCTATCTATCTATCTATCTATCTATCTAGCCGCCTACGACTTTGTGCTGTCCTGGCCGTTCGTTAATCGGATGTATACCAAAATTGGCGTGTCATAACATGGCCTTATTACGAACATAAATGACAGGTAATATCATGAAAATCATGACACGCATGTCATGAACAGCACGATTTACATTCCACGACCTTAGGCTCTTGCGGCCGTTCCGTTAACTTCATATACACCAAAATTGGTACGACGTGACAAGAATTCATCACGAACATAATGACTGGTCCTAACATGCAAATCATGACGCGCATGTCATGTGCAGCATGATTTACATGACATGGTCTCTGGGCGCTCGCGGCCGTTTAAATGAAGGGATATATACGAAAACTGGTATGACGAGACATTTCTGTATGAAGAACATAACTGACTCGTGGTAACATGAAAATCATGACATGCATGTCATGCATGACATGATTTACATGCCACGCTCATGGCGCCCTCGCGGTCGTTTCGCTAGATTGATATACACCAAAATTGGTATTGTGCTATGCGACTGTATGAAGAACATGAATAACAGGTCGTAGCATGAAAACCATGACATCCATGACATGTATGTCATGATTTACATGCCACGCTCATGGTGCATTTGCGGCCGTTTCGCTTGCATGATATACACCAAAACTGGTATTGCGCGACATGACCGTATGAGGAACGTGAGAGGTGGTAACATGAAAATCATGACGTGCAAGTCATGTACAACCTGATTTACATGCCACGCTCATGGTGCGCTAGCGGCCGTTTCAGTAGATTGATATACACCAAAATTGTTATTGCGCGAAGTGACTGTTTGAAGAACGTGAATAACAATTGGTAAGATGAAAACCATGACATGCATGTCATGTATGTCATGATTTACATGCCACGCTCATGATGCATTCGTGGCCGCTTCGCTAGCTTGATGTACACCAAAATTCGTATTGCGCGCAGCGACTGTATGACGAGCGCAAATGAGACGTGGTAACATAATCATGACATGCATGACATGTACGACATGATTTACATGTCATGCTCATGGCGCACTCGTCGCCGTTTCGCTTGCGTGATATCCACCAAAATTGGTGTTGTGCTATGCGACTGTATGAAGAACATGAATAACAGGTGCTGGCATGAAAACCATGACATATATGACATGTATGTCATGATTTACATGCCTCGCTCATGGTGCACTTGCGGCCGTTTCGCTGGCATAATATGCACCAAAATTGGTATTGCGTGATACGACCGTATGACGAACGTAAGTGAGAGGTGGTAACATGAAAATCATGACATGCAAGTCATGTACAACCTGATTTACATGCCACGCTCATGGTGCGCTAGAGGCCGTTTCAGTACATTGATATACACCAAAATTGGTATTGCGCTAAGTGACTGTATGAAGAACATGAATAACAGTTGGTAAGATGAAAACCATGACATGCATGTCATGTATGTCATGATTTACATGCCACGCTCATGATGCATTCGCGGCCGCTTCGCTAGTTTGATGTACACCAAAATTGGTATTGCGCGCAGCGACTGTACGGCGAACGTAAATGAGACATGGTAACATGAAAATCATGACATGCATGACACGTACGACATGATTTACATGTCATGGTCATGGTGCATTCGCGGCCGTTTCGCTTGCGTGGTATACACCAAAATTGGTATTGCGCGACGCGACTGCATGACGAACGTAAATGAGAGGTGGTAACATGGAAGCATGACATGCAGGTCATGTACGACATGATTTGCAAGCCACACTCATGATACATTCGCGGCCGTTTTCCTAGCTTGATATATACCAAAATTGGTATTGCGCGACGCGACTCTATGACGAACATGAATAACAGGTGGTAACGTGAAAACCGTGACAAGATGTCATGTATGTCATGATTTACATGCCGCGCTCATGGTGCATTCGCGGCCGTTTCGCTAGCTTGATATACACCAAAACTTGTATTGCGCGAAGCGACTGTATGACCAACGTAAATGAAAGGTGTTAACTTGAAAATCATGACATGCATGTCATGTATGGTATGATTTACATGCTATACTCGTGGTGCACTCGCGGCCATTTCGCTCGCTTGATATACACCAAAATTGATAAGCGCGATGTGACTGTATGACGAACATAAATGGGAGGTCTTAACATGCGAATCATGTTATGCATGTCATGTACGGTATGATTTACATGCCACTGTCATGGTGTGCTTCCGGCCGTTTTGTTAACTGGATATATACCGAAATTGGTATGGCACGCCTCGAGTGCGTGATGAACATAGGCGACAGGTCATGCATTGTATATACCAGAATATGCGTTTCATTGGCATGGTGTATACTAGATTATGCATGCATGCGTGCATGGCAAACACACGATATATGGTGGACTACATGCCATGGCATGAATGATTTCATTTGGCTCAAAAACAAACAAGGCGATGTATGCAGCTCTTTGCTGGCTGCTTCGCATTACATCGATTCCCACAGTGCGTGGGATCTGCCGAATTTTTTTGATCATTATAATGTAGCTCGTAAAGCGGTGCTATCGCGCTGCTGATACGTAGTGCCATCACGAATACTCAAGGAAATTCGCGTAGAATACCAGTCTGAGCTCTGCAACTAAAAGTCATCTGAGAAACTGCAGTACGACTGGTTGGAGCTCTTGCGTTTCGGCTACTTCATAAGCCGCAGCATTACACTCGAAAACAATGCAGCAGTACTAAACGCATTGACACTATTGAGCAATGCCCTAAGCCAAAAGTAAAGGCCTCGCATTTACGCGCCATAAGGTGGGCTTTGTTGTCGTCATAGTTTTCATATATCAGATTGAAGTTTTCAGAGCTACATTCTTTCTCTATGACAGCGTACCGTTTTACAATTGATTTGCGGTCGTATTTCGCGACATTGAAACACGCCTGAGCGTCACCTTCTCGATCACTACCATAACTTCCCTTCTTAGTGTACGCTTCAACCGTGCCACAACGGAAGGAATGTCTGTACACGTACATATGGCTCTTTAAAACTCTTAGAATGCCTACTGCAAGTACAGCAGCGAAGTGCCCACTGCGCCGTAGTTCTCCTCTTGCGAATTGGCGACGTACACTACGCGTCCGTAAGGCAACACGCGCACCTGCGCAGATGCATACTTTGTTGATGCGGTTACTGATAATGATGACTAGTTATATCTGTGCGCTTTTGTAGTTAGTGGCCGCTTAAACCCACCACTCGTTGCGCAATACTTCTTTTGACGCACGGTGCGATTCTGTGCTTCTGGAACGCGATATAACATGCGTTAAGGACATATCGTCGTATTACATGATATTTGTATCGGGTTTTCTTTTCGATCCATTTTCAAGCGCAGGCGTGGTTTGTGGCAGGCGATATGCTTATCACCAAGAAGTCTTGGGTTTGATTCCCACGTGAACCGAATATTTTCACTGTTTCTTTATTTGCGGCTGTCTGAAATTTGCGCTCACGGACAACACTGATTTTTGCTCACAAACAACGATGGCGACGTCGACATTTCTGCGAAACTAGCTGTTTAAAAATATGGGTGAATACCTCATTTAATTTCATAGTGCTGCGTCACATACTACGCTGCAACCCACCCCCCTTTCACCGCTGCATGCTGAGTGATGTATTTGGTGGGTGAGAACCTAGTTCAGTGGACAGACAGTGGTGCTCTCGACACCACTATGAACGTTTTAATATGGAAATAAATTAATAGTAATACCAATAGTGCACTCGCAAATAATATCAGAAACCTGCCACTACCACTAAAAGAAAAAAGTATACAACCGGTGCACACTGCCAGTTGTAACAGATGGGGCATAAACATGGAAGATAACAAACCAAGTAGAAAAAAAAAGTTGAGCACCACGCAACGTGCAAAGGAACGTAAAATTATAGGAGTAACATTAAGAGACCGGAGGACGGAATAATGAGTCGGAGAACAAACAGGGTTTGCAGATATCCTAGTTGATATCAAGCGAAAGAAATGGACCTGGGATGGCCGCGTAATACGCCGAGCAGAAAAAACCGGTGGACAGTGAAAGCAACGTAATGGTTGCCATATGATGGGGTACGCAGTCGAGGAAGGCAGTGAGTTAGATGGAGTGACATAATTAGGAAGTTCGCAGGGATAAAATGGAATCAGGTAGCGCAGGATAGGCTAAACTGGTGACCATTGGGGGCGGCCTTCGTCCTGCAATGGACTAAAGCAGGCTGCGAATGAGGATTACAATATTAATGTCACAATTACTACTACTACTACTACTACTACTACTACTACTACTCTACTACTACTACCACCACTACTACTACTACTATACTACTACTATAACTACTACTACCACCACTACTACTACTACTATACTACTACTACTACAACTACTACTACTACTACTACTACTACTACTACTACTACTACTAATATTGCTACTGCTGCTGCTGCTGCTGATAAATAGCTGTTCAGTAGATCACACTTCCCACCTAAGCAGCAGCTAATGAATCCGCAAGACAACTAATTGTAATAAAAAATGCGCTTGAACAAGAAGACATGAATGAGCTTATCGGCTCGCCCAAATTTGTGAAAGCTTTTATCGAACGAAAGCTGCTCCCTGTAACAAAACTTAAGCTTCAATGCTTTGGCGAAACATTCACCGTACACAATCTTGACTCCCGAATCACGCTATTGAATAGTGCCTCTTCAGGACGAGTACTTATGAGCACCTCGCGAAAATGCCTGTGCGAAATGTGAAGCTTCATTTCGTTTTTCCAAAGCACACTTGTTAATTAGGGCCTAGTACTCTAGAAGTATTTCCTTTCTTGAGCGCACAAATGAACAACGACGAAAAGCGACACGGACACAGCGCTGTGTCCTCGTCGATTTTCGTCCTTGTTCACTTGTGCGCTGAAAAAGTGAAACATGAATTACAAACATGCCCAAGCATACGCGCTTTCAATGTAGAAATATCTCACATAGCATAAGTCTGAAAATCAGGCTTGAGACAGGTATTCTGGTTCAGAGAGACTGCAATGATGAGTAGCGTAGGACTTATATACAATAGGTTGATAGGGATGGTAAGGTTAGGTAAGACTTAGTATCTCCAAAATTTTGGACGCGGTCAGAACTGGATGTGCGTGTTTCACGCACATGCATTATAGGCTGCTGCTCCTGCGCTCGAGTTTTGTCGCTCCTCAGGCCCTATTCAACGTAAGTGATTGCAAACTTAGCTAATGGAACTTGGAAACTCTTAGCCACCCCTAAGCGAATCTCGTCTTTTCTACAATTGATCGCGCGAAGGTGCCATCGCACAGCTGGCCATCGCTTGTGATGAGTAGACTGAAGACGGAACGTTTCCATTTGCACTTCAATGGAGTTCCGTGATATAACTTAACGTGCAAACCTGCGTGGCGTGAATTGGATTCCCGTGCACATTTAAATGAAGTGTTTTCGAACGTTTCCTGACGAACCATTTCTCCAACTTGCTGAATTGCATTTATTCCAGTACCTCTGAAATCTCTCTCGGGACTCGTAGCTTAAACTCACGCACTCGTAGCTTACGGTAACTAGATCGGAGAATCGCCTTAACTATATTATGGAGCTCCACTTTAAAATTAGGAGACAGTCTACGATCTTGTTGTTCGGTGCTATACGGATGTACAAACGCGAGGCTATTAAAATGCACAAGAACGACACACCAGCGAGTATAACCAAGCAAGCGAGCATACAAAGAAATAATGGCCTACCCATGCACCGTTAGGAGCTATGATAGCGCATATCTTCAATAAGGACATCTGTCCTCTCAGCACATATGCAGGCTCTGCATGCATCGCTTCTGTTATTTTTGTCTCTAATCAACTCGAACATTGTCACGTGATTGTTACTGTGACGAAGGTGGCAACAAGAGTGGTAAAGAGGCCACACTTTATTGGGCGGACTTGTGCCTAGACAAAGCAAGCATAAACGTAAAAGCAATACTCGGTGTGCACTGATAGCCGCGAGCACAGTCGTGGTCGTCGATAATCGGAACTTCTGTGAAACACGTCCACTTTTATGCATGCCTGATCGAAAATTCCTGCATTATTACTGGTGCTGGCATAGCTTCTAGATGATCGCATGGTGCCCGCGATCTGAGCAGAACTCCAAAACAATCGCCAAGGTTACCACGCATTCTGGCGTGGCCTCGGAGGAGTGGTAACACGGGTAACAGTTCTTGTAAATGAATCTGCTCACATGAAAATAATGAAACACGCGCACGTGGCAGTATTTACAGCGAATATTCGCTAAAAAAGATTGAAAAACGATTTTTCTGCACGCAACTTTTTCCGGCGGAACGGAAAGCCCCAAATCGGTAGTGATGAAACCTCCAGTGGTTGTTTAAGAATCACCTGGAGATTTTGTAAGCAGATTTTTTTACTTCAGAAACCTCTGAACTTTTCCCTTCTCCCGCCTCAGCGTCGGGAGGTGGAACTGAAAGAGTTTCTCTCCAGCAGCGCTGGGTAGGTATGGCACTGCTGATAGCCTTCCTCGCAAACTATTCATTATGCGCAACGTTGTGCTTTCACAGGAGTGAATGCAACTGCGGTTGACCATCTATAATTGACATATTCGACCATTTTTGCATATAGAAAGCAGATGGAATAATGAAGTTATTCGAACGGTCGCCGTCACGTGAAGTACCTTTACGGCCTCGCGAGACAGGCTCTCTGGCACATTCCTACTCTCGGGAGGTGCCACTGGCCCCTGAGCTAGCATATTTTATGCTGCGGTTCAGAGTTGGATAAACCGTCAATCGAAGGTGGCTCCACTGTTCTCTGGAGTACGTCATGTATCTGCGGTTCTGCTTCTTTCGCAAGGCTACTTGAATGATTTTATTGCGCTTGTGTTTCGACAGTAGACAGAATGGTGTCATCGCTACTCATCGAAGTGCCACGAGAGAAAGCTGCTGCACAAAATGTTGCTGCGCCATGAGTTTCTGGCGATATTACTGCTATATCCGATCTTAAATGGCATGATTGCAGTAATTAGGTCAAGTGATAGGGAGCATTTCGAGACAGCCATCGTGACAAGCATGAGAAGAAAGCATATAGACGCTAGCATGAGGAGAAAGAAAAAACAACCTCATCTTATGTGCGTATATGATCATTCAGTTTCATTACATATAAGGTGTGCAAGCAGAGCCGATTTAGCACTGAATGCAACGGGGAGGATCGCTAATCCGACCGCGCCTCCTGTTACAGGCGGGACGGTCCTTTACAGATTATACAGGGTGATGCATTTACAACGAACCTGCTTCATTTGGCTGTACTTTTGTTACAAATTATCCGCTTTTAATGCGGCATGCGGCGTATGATTCAGGAAGGACGAAAATTTGAAAGCCCGCCCGGTTTCTGTTGTGAAATGCCCAAAGAAAAGCATAACTCAGAAATAACGAAAACCGCTACATTTCAAGAAATTCCATACTATGAGGGACCGTATATTGTTGAAGGCAGAAGGGTTTGACGTTTCGGTGGTCAGTCATCATCTGCTATAGGATAAGTGATTATAAACCTTCATAACCTTTATAAACCTTTACTATAGTCACGTTCGGCATGTGACATGATATTCAGGCTTTTTAACGTTTATAGGCGCAAGCCCTCCCTCCTTGTATAGATTTCGCGGTTTTCGTTATTGTTTACCTATACTTGTTCTTTGACTTGCACATAAAACAATGAAACATACCAATAAATTTCCATCCTTCCTGAATGCTTTGCCGCAAACCGCAATAAAATCGAATACTTCGCAGAAGAACTACATCCCAATGAAATATGTCACTTCTGAAAGAATCGCCCCTATTTACGAAGTTTACAGGGTAGGTTAGCGCTTTAACAGTTTAAGAGAAATCATCCTGTTAACTTCGGTAATCATATTTAATGACGTATAGCACTATATTCTGCCTAAAGACACCTGCATAATCACCGAAGTTGCCTAGTTTATCACGTTACACCGAAAGGTACGTATTATCGTCGCACGAACTGTTCATTTCACATTTCCAACTAAAGTCGCGACTACTTCCCTTTATAGCAGCAAAGTGCAGAGTTTGAGTATCTACCCTTGTTAGCTAGAGATGATGCCTTAGTGAAATTTTACGCGTACGAGAAAGTAACTCTCATTTACTGCTACTCGCCTCCTTGTAAGAAAAAAGCTGCAATGCGAATGTTTATGACGAGCTTTTGCTACTTTTTCTGGCTGGCTAAACTTTCGGGCTCCATTAGTGTTAAGCAAGAGCTGAACGAGTTAACAGGCGAGGCACGCGAGGGAGTGCTTATCACATTCTGAAACAAATTACGAGGCAGCTTCCGCTAGCGCCGGAAGCTTCCGACAGCTCGGTAAACACGGACTGTGTCGACGCCTGTTTACAACAGATCAAAATGCAAGTGTACTTTATGACGCCTGGAAAGAACAAATAAGCTATTCATCGTCTCGCTTAGTTAAACATGACCATATCGTCACAAAAATAGCGTGTTGTGCATCGAAGCCTCACTTACACGCGACACATCAGCGCACAGGGTTTGGCCGACAAGAATTTCGCTTGAAGTTAGAAGCATCTCTACTAGAAAATGGCACCGAGACTATCTCATGCTTAATAGCATATGTTAGTTGAGCAAAATAGTACAAAAATATCTGCGGCAATCAATATCACAATTCACAATTTCAATTGATATAATTCGTTAGATGTTACTGTCGCAAGCCTCATCCGTTGAGTGCAAACGATGATAACCTAAAGATTGCGCGCGTGAGCCTTATTCAAGACGAGCTTCATGAAACAGGGATGTCTTTTGTGAGACGCCTGGCTTCACAGCTCCGATGCTCCTAAATCCTCTGGATTCTTTTAATGCCACTAAATCAATCTCCGACTCAAGATAAGCTGTATCAGATTTGAATAGTATAGGCTCGTGCACTTTCCCTTCCGTTTCCACCTATATTCCCCTCTCCCTTCTGGGATAGCAAACGAGATACCGCTGTCATACTGCAGGGTTTGGCGGGCATCGCGGGAATTCGTATAAGGGACACGCATGTATCACCTTATCAGGGATACACAAATTCCTCGAGGCTGAAAGCCAACTGATCCGGCAGACACGCCTTAGAGCTATTCTTGTCGAGATCACGGCACGCTGTCCGGGAACTGGCAGCGCTTTTTTATGGGCGAAGCTCCTTAGGCCCGCACCCGCCGTGGCAGTCGAAGCTCCCTGTAACATAGATGTGGCGCCGGCGAAAAAAAAAAGAAAAAAGGCAGGCGGCTGAATAAACAGTTTCAAAATGTACATAGACGTTTGCGTCCAATTCTAAGGAGCTTCATCTGCCAACGCACTGAACTCAACGCCTGATCGATCGCGCACTTTAGTTCACTCCGCGTTGACGAAGAGAACTACGTGTTTGCCTTCGAAAGGTCTGATCAACGGCAGCCTTTCGTAACATAATTTGGTCAGTGCACGCGGCTCCAGTAGTCCGCTTGCAAGAGAAGCTCGGAAGAACCAGACCTCGCGTCACATTAGAAATCACTCGAGTATTGTACCACGTGAGGAGTGCTTCCAAGAATTTCAGAACAAAACAAGGCTGGTGCGACGCTTATTCCTACATAGTTCTCCAGAAAATAAAATTATTCATACATAGTTCTCCAGAGCATAAGTCCACATCCAGTTGAGTTCTTCGTGTACAAGATGAGTACTGCCGCCCACAGGACACACGTGGAAAAAACTTGCTTGCGGTCTAGTAACATTTTCATTTAAATAGCATTCATCATACCGCCTGCTAAGCCGCATTTTATCCAACAGTATAAACCTCCTCAGAAAGATAATATGCTAGTTTCAGTGTAGTGTTGCACAAGAGGGTGATTTCAAGCAAGAATCTTTGTTCTTCATTCTGTAGAAATTGTAGTCTTCGTTTCTTGTTACAATTATTTTGTGGTGATTTACCTCGCATCATTCCCTCGTTGCACGGAGCAATACAACTAAATAATTTTTTGTACTTACATATGTGGGTTTTTTTCCAAAACAGCCTCATGCACTTTAACTAAAATTGAGAAAAACGCACTTTTTGCTACTGCCAATATGGCTGGATCTACTCCAACAATTTTTTGTCAATGTGTTCCTCTCTCCTAAATACCTCAAATCTACGTTGCGGCTAAAATCTATATAGCCCACTACCGTTGGTATTCAGGAGTAAACTTTGTATTGGCTCTTATAGATTGGAACATTTCATTCGGGCTGGAATAAGCTCGTAAAAGAAGTCTAAAGAGCGTATTCCCAAACCAACCTTATCCTTCGTTTTGCCTTTCTTACCTTTTCGGCACCTTGTTTCATAAACAAACCTTATGCCACAATCCAACCTTTCCTTAACCTTATCTCCGTGAAAAGGTGGCGCTCGATAAGGTTGCCTGGCAGGTCCCTTAAGGCGCCACACATGAGGCGCGCTATCGCTGATCACGCAAGAACCTTTACCAAATCACAAAGAAAAGGTGACGAACGCTACCGGCGTCCACATGTGCAATTTACGCTGTGAGTGCTCGGAAATCCGTTAAAATTTCATGGAAGAGATCAACGACGATGTAGAGTAGGTAGACCCTAGAAGCTGTGGCTCACACTCACACTGGGGAATTGACCAACAACCGGTTAGTTTTTGAAAGTGTGTTGGAGCAGATTCTCGAATTGAGCATTCATGTCCCTGAGCTGGCTGCTGGAAACGAGCCCACACACATCGGCTTCCCGTGCCACCGCTCCTTCAGCTGCTGGTGGCGCTCTGTTTCTACGGCGCAGGCACTTTTGATATGGGAATGTTGACTTGGTGGACATATCTAGCCACACTGTCCCGCATTATTGAACGTCTGAAAAAAATCAGTCAAGGTATGGCGCGGAAGCCGACGTGTGCCGCAGCATGGGATACATATTTACCCATTTTTCCTCTCACGTAGCCGCTGCTCGGTACGCAGCCGCATGTCGCTCCAGCTTTGAGCAGCGCCCACTTTCTCGTGTTGTTCTTCACTAACACCACGGGCTATCACAATTTGTCGCTATCACAGTGCAACGCTTTCAAGTCGATGAGCAGCGCTGGATCTTCAGTGAAATCAAGCTTCGCCTTTCTGTCGCACTCAATAACAAGCGTAAGTATGACCAACGCAAACAGCTCACACGCAGGCAGCGGAAAAAATCCGCTCGCAACTTCACGCGCCTCTCGGTGCCCTCGTAGGAACCAGCGCTTCGTGGACCGGCGCGTCTACGCGAGCCGCCGGTTGCTATGACAACGGTAAAAACGTTAACAAAGAAAAGGAGCAAACGGCATGGCCAGACGAGGCGCGTTGTTACCGAAACTTGCACGGGAATTCGTTCCTGCATTTTCTTATTGTTTTGAGGAACATACAGCTCTTTCTTGCCAATAAACCAACAATGAGCCACTAAAAGTTGATAGCCTCGCTCCGATGCTCGTTCCTTATGACGACAAGGCCGCCTTCCGTAAGGCTACCTTAAAACCGAATAAGGTAAGTTATGAAAAGCACTGAGCCTTATCTTATGCGACAACTTTTCCTTTCCTTACGAAAGGTCGCCTTATAGCGTTAAGGTAAGGTTGGTTTGTGAATACGGGCCTAAGACGATTCGAGTGTACGGCATAGCATTATTGTGCGATAAAATTAACGTCTCTTTGGGCTTCCGTCATTACCGTCCTCTGTCACATGCGCGTAATGGCAATGACTAGACTTGAAGAGTGAGTGGTCCTTCCTGGCAAAAGGCTCACTATTCTGGATTGTCGGCAGCCTTTTCTTGTACCTGGTATCTACAGAATGCCTTGAAAAGTGAGCCAGTCTTGTTCTTCTGAGCTCGATATTCATTTCATAAATCTTTCATTTCAAATACACATTCTTGGAGCGAAACAAGGAAATGATAGTGTAGCGCTAAACTCGAAAAGAAACGCTAAGAGGCAAAAAAGAAGTAAAGTTGGCCTCTCACTCTTTATATCCCACTTTTGTCCACAACATCATGTCCTTCAGTAAGTTCCAAGTCGCCCTAGAAAAACTCATTGTGGAACGTAAACACGAGAGCAAAGCAACGAGGACACAAAAAATAAACAGATTGGATGAGGCCGTGTTAATTGTTTTGGTCACGGTTGTTGATGCAGGGCTAGTTCAATGAATGCGGTTCAGTTGTATTGAAACAGATGCAGCATTTGGCTCATTTTGTATTAGAAACTGCCTTTGAGTTCACGTTACAATAAGGAATTGCTCCATTTTTAAAGGCGAGTGAATGCGAGCCAGTTGGTTCTTGTCCGCGTCTTCTTCGCGCTGTTTTTTAACCATGCTCCATTTTTATTGCAACTGTTTAAGGATAACGATACTTAGGCCCGGTTTACACTCCCGTAAAATTTAGCACCGTTTTGGTTTCTTCATTTGCCTCTTTTTGAAAAAGAACGCCACATATTCTGTACGCTGGTACAAACAACACTCTGGCAATCAAACAGCTGCTTACTATCTATCGCACGATGTATGAATTTCAGTCCTCGTCATACAAATCTGAGGTCGCGTGCTATAGGTGTTCCGCCAGAGAAACCACTGTAGCACAAATTAATGATTCTCTCGCATTTTCTTGCTGTTATGCGACTCATTGTATGAACAGCCACATAACGAGGTACCGACACGAGTCGAGCTCTAGCACGAGAAGCACGTTGTCGTTCCATTTTGTGGACCTTTCTGACATTGACGAAAGCCTCAGAGGCAGAAATATAAACGTCGTGCCTGTGTGCCTGAGCAAGTGTACCAGATTCTTTAAGTAGAAATTTAACGATTACGTAGCCTGCTATGGTCTGCGTGCGTAAACGCGCACGAGCATGCGCGCGCGCGCGTGTGTGTGTGGTGTGTGTGTGTGTGTGTGTGGTGGTGTGTGTGGTGTGTGTGTGGTGTGTGTGTGTGTGTGGTGTGTGGTGTGTGTGTGTGTGTGTGTGTGTGTGTGTGTGTGTGTGTGTGTGTGTGGTGTGTGTGTGTGTGGATCTGTAGTGCTTCAGCGTGTATAATTTTAGACTGCTATATGCGCGATCAGCACACGCAGACGGCATGAACGATGATAGGCTAGCGCTAGTTCGGGATGATATCACTATTGCGTTTCAGTTTTCAGGCGCGTGGAAAAGTACAGATGTAACTCTATTTTGTTTCTCTTTTTCTGCTCACTTAGAAAGGCTTCCTTCACGCCTCAGCTATTGCACTCGCTTTTTTCAGGTTTTTCATGTGAATACTTGTTTGTGTTTACGAGTGTGAATTTTTTTCCTCTTTCTTTCCTCTCTTTCCTCTATCTTCCTTTCCCCTATGTTTCCCTTTCCCAAATGAGCAGGCAGGCGCTGGGCCCCTTTAGGTGGCACTTGTCACCTGTTCCCTCCGATTTCCTCTTTGGCTTTGTTCTTTTTCTTGAGCATCTAAAGCAAATAAATCAGTAAATGAAAGAATTATGCTGTATTACATATAGGCTGGTACTCTGTAACGCTTGTTGTTTAATAGAGCGCTGTTTCTTGTTTAATAAAACTAATGTGAGCCCTTGAATTTGCATTAGGTGTTCTTTGTGCCCCCGTGTCTTGTATTACAGTAAGCACAACCATCTCATCATCATCATCAGCCTGTCTACGCCCACTGCAGGGCAAAGGCCTCTCCCATGTTCGCCAATCAACCCGGTCCTGTGCTTTCTGCTGCCACGTAATACCTGCAAATCTTCTTAATCTACCCACTAATTTTCTGTCTCCCCCTCACGCGTTTGCCATCTCTTGGAATCCAGTCAGTACCTTAATGACCACCGGTTATCCTGCCGACGTGCTACGTGCCCGGCCCATATCCATTTCTTCTTCTTGATTTCAGCTATGATGTCATTAACCCCGTTTGTTCCCTGACCCACTCTGCTCTTCCTGTCTCTTAAGGTACACCTATCATTTTCCTTTCCATCGCTCGCTGCGTCGTCCTCAGTTAAGTTGAACCCTCTTGTAAGTCTCCAGGTTCTGCCGTAGGTAAGTACCGGTAAGATGCAGCTGTTATATACCTTCCTCTTGAGGGATAGTGGTAGATTACCATTCACGATTTGATAATGCTTGCCGAATGAGCCCCAAACCCATCCTTATTCTTCTAGTTATTTCTCTCATGGTTCGGCTCCGCGGTTACTACCTGCTTAAGCAGACGTATCCTTTACAACTTCCAGGTCTCGCCACCTATCGCAAAGCGCTGTTCTCTGCCAAGATTGTTCCACATTCTTTAGTTTTATGCATATTAATTTTCAGACCTACTCTTCTACTTTCCGTATCCAGTTCGTAATCATGAGCTGCAATCGTCCCGCGTTATCACAATGCAATGTCATCAGCGAAGCGTAGGTTACTGAGATACTCTCCATTAATCTTATCCTAGCTTCCATCTAGGGCCCTGAAAACCTCCTGTAAACACGCGGGAATAGCATTGGAGAGATCGGCCTCCCTGCCGTACGCCTTCTTATTGGGATTTGTCGCTTTCTTATAGGGACTATAGTGGCTGTGGATCCGCGTAGATTTCTTCCATATGCTTATATAGGCTTCGTCGATGCCTTGATTCCGCAGTGCCTGCATGACTGCTGATGTCTCCACCGAATCAAATGCTTCTCGTATATCAGGCTAGTGTAGGGGTTGGTTGTATTCCGCGCATTTCTCTATCACCTGATTGATAGTATTGAATATGGTCTATTGTTGAGAATCCTGTACGAAATCCTGCTGGTCCCGGTGATTGAACTCTAATGTCGTATTAATTCTGTTAGCAATTCTTTTGTAAATGCTTGTAGACAACCGACAGTAAGCTTATGGGCCTGAATTTTTCAGGTCTTTGACGTCCCCTTTCTACCATAGACTTCGTGTATCGCGTATGAAAGTTCCCTGCTAAAGGCAACTTTTTACTTTTGTGAGTGCTCTCGTGCACGTTCGTATTTCTCGCATATTTTCATTTTCAGCACTCATGCTGCAGCCTAGAATTGCATGTTACAGTAAGTTTGTCATTGTACAACACAAGCATGCGGTTCATGTTGACAAACGGAAATGGGCATAGTGATGCAAAGTTGAGATTGCAGAAGCAGCATTGCTTATATCGCACTCAAGATGCAATACTGCATGCTTCACTGCATGTTTGGAAAGAGTACGTCTTGATAATATCTCAGCAGCCCACACATAAAAAAGCTGGCAGCTTGCAGAAAGCAGAGCGTACTCGACAGAGCGTGGTTGCTTAATCTCCAAGCCTATCGGAGCGGTCAAAGCTTACAGGGACTTTTATGCATGCGCGAAGACGTCTGCAAGGCGAAAGCCATTCGATATGGACACATTACCGTGCGCCTTCTATGACGTGAAGACCGTTTTTCGTAGTTCCTCGAGTCACGCGAACGCCGCAAAGACGACAGTAATAGCGCCGCCCACACTCCTCGGCCCACAACGCCCGCGGGAGGTCACATGACTTTTGGTATTAATCAGTTTTGATGCCGTATTTCTGTTCCAAGTCACGTTCGCATGGACATATCAGGCTTTCGCTTAAAAAAAATGCGTTACATAATGTACTCCTAACATATAATATGCGGAGCAATTATTTTTATAAAAAATACGGCTCGATTGCCATGGTTTTCGGCTTGAAGTGCCACTTTCACCGAGAGCCGCGATTCTTTCGGAACTGTGTCTCCGCGTCCGAAATTTTCTATGCTCCCGAATGGTTGTAGGTACGTACTATCAAACCTTTGACTCCGTATGCTAAGAGAGCGCGTACGGCAGCTCTCCTAAAACCTCAGCGGCCACTGAACTCCAAGGTCCTTAGCAGAACAGTCTTTGGGCTAGTTGGCTATCATGAACACTAAAAGAGCATAGCGCAAAAACGACGCACCATAGAAAAAAAGAGGCCGGCAGCAGACTGCCACTACTAAAACTGTTTCTATGAGTCACATTACCGAATTTATATCAACATAATCATGGTGTTGCGCATGTTGCATCGGAATATGCTGCAGGTATTATCACATATTCATATTTTTATTCTATATTTTTTTCAACTCGTTATTGCGCACGCACGACGCCCATGTCAAGATGTATTTAAACTCGGCGAGTGTGAATCAGGCAGATGTTAGTAGTGACAGTTGGTTGTCTGCCTCCGTTTTTTCTAAGTTCGTCGTTTTCATTATTCTTTATTTATTTTGCCCTATACACTTTTAGTGATCATAGGACCTGGCTAGGCTGCAATTTTCTCACGCAGGCATCGACCCTACCAAATCGACACAGACCGATGTCACGTACTGCAATGAGTGTCGTGATATTTTTTTTAAGTGTGCGCTGTCGCCGCAGTGTTTACATGACTGATGACAACTAAAGTAGACCCAGTCCAATTACTCTTAACCCAATATTGCTGGTAAATTCCAGCATAGTGTTGCTATATATTCTCTTGTACGCTATCTTCAGTGCGGCGCAACTGCAAGTCGACATGCTGCCATGCTAACGGCGGGCAAGTTATGCTCGGTTGTCTCCCACCGAGGGAAAGGCCCTTGTCTGTTTCCGCGAAGTGGCGTCAGACCCGTCGGAGGCCGATGGTCTATAGAAAGCCTATATATTGCAGAGGCCATGAACATGCACTGCACAGGGCAGGCCGCTACAGCTGTGCCGGGTAATACCAATAGAACTGTCCAAAGGATAACTCTCATCATAATATATTCTTAAAGGTGCCCTGCAGCTTTTTCCAAGTAATCATAGAATGGCTTCACTACAGCAGTTTATTGCGTCACGAATCGACTGCCGCGGAAATAGCAGGGATTTGCCGCCGCTTTAACGGCTTTCCCTCCCTTTCCGTACCAGCGAGCGCTCGGAAGAAGATACAAAAATGGAGGTGGGGGGGGGGGGGGGGGGGGGTGAGAATGATGACACGAGGGCCAGAAGCTACGCCCGTTCGTCAGCACGCGGTCATGACTGAGTGCTCTTTTTCCCTCGAACGCGCGGCTACCTCATGGTACATTCGACTGGGCGCCGCCACGCTCTGACTCAGATTGCTACGGACACCTGGGAAGCTCGAGATCGGAAACGGAGGAAAGCTTGTTTGAGACCGAACGTACAGCGTCTCGCTGGAGCACCAGAAACCGAAAGCGGAAGTACGTAATTCAAGACATAAAAACCTTGCGAAACTGCTAACGTACTGATAATCAGAAAAGAAAACAAAGTATTGTACTTTTTTTTTCTTTTTTGTAGTTTATTTTATGGTATTTATTTCATTTCATTGCTTACCTCCTTCTCGGTATATGTCCGGACTGCGCTTCCAACATAATGACTTTAGGTATCCTTTTCGGGAGGCCGATAATCAAACTTGTCTTCACAAACGCTACGGATCTCTCGCGTACCGTTTCTTCGCATGCTTCGTGTAGCGTGCGTCCTTGAGGTTGGGAAGCAGCGTAATGCAAAAACGAACGGCGCTCGCACGGAATTCTGCTACAAACGCCCCAGCGGATGACGCACTGACGGAAATCGTCAAACTCACGTGACCGGAGCTGTGCCAGATCTCGGTTGTGCTCCAACTCCAAAGTTAGAGCACCTCAGAGCGCTCAAAGATGGAGCGTGGTGCTCTGAAAGAACCAGCCGAACGTATTCAGAGCGCTCGATTTTGACCAGCCGAACATGACGCGCGTCGCGGGAGAGCGCTCTGGAGCGCTCGAAAACGACCAGTCGAATGTACCATCAGTGCGATTGCGAGCGAGCCGCTCGGGCACATCATGACATCCCGCGGCGGCTGCGGCAACTTAGCTCACGATGCTCAAGGCAGTCATTTGGTTTTTATGGCATCATTTGTCGAGACCGTGCATATTCTAGCTGATTTTGAGAATTGTTAAGTCCCAGGGCCGCGTGCTGCGCTACAATGTTTGGCTCAGACGTTCTCCGGAGCCTCGACTACCGATGGGCAGCGTTTCTTGTTCATGCTCAAAAAGTGCTGCAGGGCTACATTGGCTATATGTACACCTGATAAACATAAACATCTCTACGGGCGACGTTGGAACTACGGGGGCTTCAGCACCGAAGTGCGGACGCTGTAACAACCGAGCCATTTTTTGAACAGCGGATCTGTTTATTGTCGGCAAAATCCCGTGTTATTGATGACGATATCTTCCGATTGGCGCTCACCCACAAAGGGGGATGGGACAAGAACCGGGCGGCAAGACGCTTCAGGTGAGACCTAGGAAATTAAAGAAAGCGGAAATTTATATGAAATATAAAACATAGAATATATAGTGGTCGCACAAAACGGGTGCGCATTTTCTTCATCGTCTTCTGCTTTGCTTCTCAAACACGAGCGCCCGGCGCGCGCTCTCCCGCCTGCGCCGATTTATCCGGAAATGACATGCAAATAACTCGGACGGCCGAGAGAATGAGTACAGAGAGAGAGAGAGAGAAAGAGAGAGACAGGCATAGAGAGACAGAAAGGAAAGAAGAGAAGAGAATAGAAAGACAGAGAAAGAAAGAGCGAGAGAAGAAGATGGAAAAAGGAAAGAGACATCAGAGAGGAGAGAGGGAGGGAGAGAGAAAGAAAAAGCAAGAGGAGGCGAACTTGACAAACATTCACGTAACTCTAGTTACGTGACACGTTCCTGCCAAACCTCCTATGTCGTTTAAGCGGGGCCAGAGATAGGAGCTTGGAGGGCAGCCTCTTCCTTAGTAGTGCGAACACGAGCTCCGCTGTTGGTTCCAGCCTTGAGCACTAGTGAAAGCTGTACATATTTCTTGTACAGCTGTACATACTTTTTGCTGCATATATTTACTGAGCTAATAAACCATGCAGCAGCGAATAACTTCACGGATCACTAGGATGATAGAAGAACATGTGCATGTCTCCTCAGGCCACATAAAACGCCTTGACAAAGATCCCGCGGGCAAGCAAGCGCGTTTCGCAGAACATTTATGGTTTCGGAATTTCTTTCGTGCAAGCCAGAGCGTTAAGACGCTTCACGCATTTTCACAATGTTGGCGGACTGCCGTCAAGTGAGCCTACTGTTATTCGCATTGACAACGGTAATGGACAGCAATTTGTGCAGCAATGTTTTTCTTAGTTGTTCCAAGCGTCGTAATGTATGCGCCACTCCTCATCTCCATGTCGTCATTTCTGCTCATTCAAACGTACCGCGGCCACGTACTGCCTACACACGAGTAGATACGGGTTTCGATTATCTTTGGCTTTGAGACGACAAATGGCTGCCATCACAATGACAAAACTGCTGTCTAGAAGTGCATATTAGGCCCGGTACACGGCCCTTCAAAACAGCGATGGGTTTTGCAGTCACTGTTTAATTACCTATCAAAAAGTGCTCTAGTCAGAAAGCTTTAACGATTCACTATTCACAAAGTAAAGCCTCAATTTACCTGACACCCTCGCTGTAAATATTGCTATCATGTTCACTTGGGCATTTAACGTTTGCATATAATTTTTTTCTTTACAGTAATATCTTCTTCCCTCTCTCTAGGAGTCTTTCAATCCCATTCCCCATCCCTACACAGAGTAGCATACAAACGGTATACAGACGCCGGAAAAAATCTGTTTTTCTGATAAAGAGTGTATCTCTCTTTCTCTCTCCGGAACTCTTCCTCCTTCCTGTCTGTACATTCACTCAATGCCCATACAGGCGCCAGATATATTGCACTTAACCAGTATGATGTTCACGAAGCGATGATATAAAATTTAGTTGCGAGTCAGCGCTGTACTCTGTTTTGTCATTTTTTCGACCTCGTTTTTGTTTCGCTAATATTCGTTCAAGATGTAAGTGAACAAATTATAAAGACCAAGGCTGAAGTATTTTTTCGCCAAGCAGTCATTTTCTTTCGGTGCGTCTGCGGTGAATGGTTTTAATTTAAGGCAGCTCCGTGCGACGCGCCTATGATATGACGCCGGGCGCTAACGAAGGCCGAGAACTAACGTAATTACGTCTTGGTCAGCAAAATGTTTGAGCACATCAATTACCATGAAGACCCTTTAAACAAAAGGGCCTACGAAGCCTTCTTTGCCTGGAGCTCCCCACCTTCCTTTCTCTTGTCTCTTACTCGCAGTGTTGCGGTGATAGGAGAATGTGCGCTTCGTAGAGCATAAGCAATGGGTCCTGATATGTCGTAGATTCCTAGGTGCACGCGCCGAAGAACATGCCGATAACACGTGCCTCCACCCCTCGTTAAGGCGCATGCTCCGGCCTCGGGCCACGGTATTAAAAGCAAGACAGCAGGCTTTTAAACAAACATTTCGTTCTTGTTCATGCAATCAAGGATCTTATACTTCGCTCATAATGATTTTTAAGGCGCAAAGCAGGACATACACAAGAAAGTACACGGGACGGAGCGCCACTAACAACTGAAGTTTATTCGCAGAAATTCACATATAAATATATGTCGTCCTCAGCGCGTGCGCAGAAAGTTGTATTGCCATATATGGGGGCGGGATAAAGCATGTTCAATGAACTTTTTCTGTGATTTGTACAATACTATAGACGTGTCGCTGACGCACATGTCACCTTTTTTATCGATAAAAAATGCTTCCATTAATTCTCTGGCAGTTTGGTCTGAGCTTTAGCGATAACCCGCACGTCAGTAAATCGCGGTCCACAAGAGCTTAACGGGCACTGCCTAATGTGCTTAGGTAAATTGGGGCCCTGTTTATTTGCTCTACATTTCGTTCGTGCTCCCTGATTCGCTCATTTAGGCATCTGCCGGTTTTTCCAATATAGGAGCAGCCGCACGCAAGAGGAATCTCGTACACTACCCCTTCAGCACATTTCGTGTAGGATAGCCCATGTCGAGTTCCACAGCCTCTTACATTCTGAAGGTCTTTTTCTTCTACTATTTGAGAGCAAAGCCGTCCGAGCTTCCTGGGCGCAGAAACTTCCTGCGAATAAACTTCAGTTGTTAGTGGCGCTCCGTCCCGTGTCCTTTCTTGTGTATGTCCTGCTTTGCGCCTTAAAAATCATTATGAACGTTCACCAACTTGCCCAACAAAAAGTTCTCCTAAACCTTATACTTCGCGCTTACCTACGATATAACAGTGGCGACGACGATCCAACGGTTTGGCTGAACGGGGAGTACGCACCATCAAGGAGGGTCTGAAGAAAAATTAGGTGGGAAAGCTGCAGAGTCGACTTGCCAAATGTTTGTTGCGTTGTAGGACCACGCCGACCCGAGGGGAGCAGTCGCCCCTTGGAAAGGCTTTTTGGTTTCCAACCACGGAACTACCTGAGCACCTACCTTGCAGAGGAAGACGGGGCGAAGAGGTAGGCTGCCGTCAACGGAGTTCCGAGCTCCGCTAAGAAAGAGTTTGCACCAGAAAGGCAGGTTTGGAGTAGGCAGTACAGTCAGCTAGGTCAAAGGTGGCTACCCGCAACCGTGACAACAGTCGAAGGCAAGTGATTGTTAACCGTCAATACGCCAAGGTGGCTGCAGCGTCGGCACGTCGATCAAGTACGACCACGCGACTCGTCGACGCCGGTTAAGAAAGAACCCTGCGAAACGCCAATTGCCACGGAGCACTCCTCTGCAGAGAGGCGACTCTCATCCAGCGGCATCCAGTCAACTAGCGGCGAAGCCCTTCAGGCCGGTCTGCCCGGGCCTGGTGAGGAAGCGCCAGGAGGTGGCATCGAGGCAGCAAGTCCAAGTTCCACGGCAGAAACAATCCCACTCCGACGCTCCACGCGTGCCCGAAAGCCACCGGATAGGTTCTAGCTTTTCTGTCTCCCCTTACCCCTTCCCCAGTGGAGGGTAGCAAACCGGATATGTTTTCTGGTTAACCTCCCTGCCTTTCCGCATTACATTTCTCTCTCTCTCTAGCTCAGAGGGGAGGAAGTGATATACGGTAGATTCCTAGGTGCACTCGCGGAAGCATATACCGATAACACGTGCCTCCACCCCTCACCACGGCGCATGCTCCGGCCTCTGGCCAGGGTGTTAAAACCAAGACAGCAGCCTCGTCAATAAACATTTCGTTCTTGTTCATGCAATGAAGCGTCTTATTCTTCGCGCTTACTTACGATATAACAGGTCCCACTTGCAAATATAGCAGATCGTTCTTCCCGAAATATAGCACAAGCAAGGCATCTAAGGCGCAAGCCTTAGATGTCTCATCAAACACGCGAAGTGACTGTCGGCGTCAGCACGAGCGATGCAAAACCTTATCATTTTGTGATAACGTCGCCCTCATTCATTACTTCACAGATAGTTAAAATGTGTGACGTCAGATAATGTGACGCAACATGATGACGTTGTCACATGACATGTGAGCCGATCCCGGAAGCCCGGGAGGTGTAAAACGCTTGAAATTTCTCCGATCCAGGAAGCAGCGCAAAAGCGCGCTAAGTGCAGGGACCTAACGGGGGCTGCGGAATAAATACAGTCAACTGAGAAGTTGAAGCGCAAGAATATGGCTTTCGCCTTCGAGGCATGTTAGGCGAACTCATCAGGGACCGTGTGAATATTTCGCTACAGAAAGTACCGAGACGGTGCTTCTTGGATGCAGCAGCGTTTGGGGGAGTGGTACTGTGATCACGCCGATAACGGCTTGTTTATTACGTGGCTGGTTCATCTGTGTTTTACATATCTGTGCTTACTCGCTTGCCCATTTTTGCCACTGTGGTGGAAGGTGAGGACGGCGACATATAGAAGACACTGATGACACGCATGCTATGATCGCGTCAACACATGTTGTGAGATAAGTGGCAGAAGCCGTCATCGTCGCGACAAGCTACACGAGAGGCAGCATCGTATGACCTGAGTGCTAATGGGAACACGCCTCCATACAGGCCTCCTAATGAACGCTGTTCGCCAACGTGATAACGCATTCCTTCAGTGATATCTCATTGGGGAAATGTTATAGATGAACGTATCTAGGTCAAGCGAAGCTTGCCCTGGATAAGTTCATCGTCTGCTTCCTTAACTAGCCTGCCATCACCTGCTTCCCTAGCCAGCCGACAGGATACTCTGCATTTCGAATATTTCACTTATTTTTCACTGAGGCTCTCAAGTGCCGCAAATACCCAGACAAAGATAAATCTCGACTACATCTGAGACAATCCAAAAATTTAGTGTGTTGCCAAATATAGAATATATGCATGTTCGCCAGCATCCAAATGTTCGAATAAAGAGAACACTATTTTTGGCAAAAAGCCGTACGAAGCGTCAACAATACGATATAAAAACTCATTGTAACATGCTGTGCTTTGGGCTCATATAAAGGTAGCTCAATACAAATCTTAGGAACTGTAATTCTGTATTTAGAAATATAAAATATGTCACCATTATTTCGACCAGTCCCGGCATTCGTGATGTCATATATGAAAGGGTTCAAATTTCCATCATATTCAAGATCACATACATGTCTCTAGAAATTGCCACTCACCCTGAGAAAGTCGCTGTGGCAAAATCTCTTAGCAGCCTTTGTTGACACTCAGCACATGGAACAGTCCAAATCCAGTCAAGCCTTCGCTGCACTGCTCTTCTTCTTCGTTTTTCTGTCCGCGCCACGCACAATTTTCAACATTTTCAGCCCCAACAATTTCAGTAAACCTTTCTTTAAATATCCTCCTGAGGCAGCCTTTGGTAGTCCGTATTGTCCTTTCACAAGAGCCTCCCCACCATGAATAATGCTGAACTATAATTTACACGTTATTTACACAGGCGCACAGAAGTCCTGAAATATCATGTCTCATAAACCTGAACTTCAGTTCACAACTAGCTGCCCTGAACGTTGGAACATTGTCGCAACATGAAACACTTGCTACTCCATGGTGCGCGATAAAACGACGAAAAGCTGTCAGAATTTGTGTTGACCGTTATACCACTGCACAGATATAAATACATTGCTCTAACTACCGCACATGTAAGAACAGCAACGTAGGCTTGCACAGTAAAGTCTCTTTTGCGAATACAGGCCCAGCAAAGTCGACACCGCTGACTTGAATACGCTGTGATGAGGGCACTTTGTCTTTTGAGAAAAGTGCTGTTGGTTTCATACACTCGCGCACACGCACCACATTTGTAGAGCACTTTCTCAATATATTGGTGTCCTAGGCAGAATATCTCACTTAACTCAGCGAGAGTATCATTAACACCCGCATGAAGAACGCGCTGACGCACTTCGTTCAAAATTAGTTTTGTGCAGTGCTGGTCTGTGTGTAGCAACGCTCTGTTTTTTACGTCGTCGAAAGTCGTTGCGACGGTGAGGGCAGGTGCGACGCAAAGAACGTCTCGGTTCTCAACTTTCTGTTGAACTTGGTCCTTAAAATGAACTCTTCTGCTCCATACAAAGAGGCGTCAAACTCTACTTCAATCTTGTAGCCGTAGAAGTCTCGCGGATTACTTCTGACATTTTATCAGCGGAGGTCTCCTTGGCATGTCTGTCTTACTCGTATTGCCTCATAGTTTTGTCGCAAGGCTCAATTGCTCCTTTCTTCCACAAAATGGCGACTTTGCTATGATCAACCAAGTTGCACTCTACTGATTGCCTTGATAGTGCAACTTCATAGTGATCATTTCGGAAACTGATTGTTTCGTTCCACCTCTTTAGGACTAAGTCTTCTTACTTCGACCTTGTCTTTCCAGCTCTTAATGGCATTAGGCTCCGGAAACCATTGCAATGGGTAAGAGAGGTCCTCCTTCTTTAGTACATCTGTTCATAGGACGCAGATGTGAGTGCTTGTATAGTGGCCGGCTTGTACTTTGACGGATGATGGTCCTGGAAGCGTCCATCCAATTCTTGTGTTTATTGCGATTAAAGCTGTGTCATCAGCGTCCCACCGGACTTCGCTGTGATTCGGCATCAGTTTCCACTACTGCGCAAGTCCGATTAGGAGGCTGACTCCGGGTGCGCAGGTCACGCCTGGAAAACTAACTGCATCCTACAATGGTTTTCTCTCTCCAACGAGGCATTCGCGTAGTTTCTTCGTTTTCGGACCTTCGATTATGTCGCCGCAGATGAAAGGATCAACGACAGCTTCTATATTCACTGAAGGGTAGTCGTGTTGGCTCCGAAGCGTAACGCGGACAGTCTTCGCGCGTCGAGTAAGTTGACATCGCTCTCGTCCAAACGTGCTGATAACCAAATCTAACTCCCGAATCGGAGTTAGCTTGAGCTTCACACAAACATCTCGCAGAAACGTTCTCTGACAGTCGTTGTCTACAGCATCACGTAAGTAGCATTAATGTGTCGGTGTCGTCAGCTAAGCCCGAAAGGTACGAAGAAGAACGTCAGGAGAAGCCAGGAGTACCTCCGTTCGTAGCGACATGCATAGCAGCATCAGAAGTACTTCCGGTTGCTCTATCTGTACTTTCAGTTGACCTTGTGGTACACATTGTCGACGCATGACAACGTTTGCATATGTTGCATTGTACTCTGCAGTGGCAATGTCGCACCAGATGTCGTTTCACTGTACACTTGAATCAACGATCATCCACTGTGAGTAAATTGCGTTTCTCTGCTATGCTGCGGTGGCTAGCGCATTCTTCGGTATTGCGCTCAGTTGCAGAACCGAAGACGCATGGGGTGAAATGAATGCTTGTCTTGTTATAATGCACCATGGCCGATGGAGGTGGAGCTATCTTTGGGGAGGTCTGATTATTGTGGGTACGTGTCTCTTTAAACACTGGAGTCGTGCTTTGGGCACTTCTCTCTTGGCACTGTACTTCGATCTCAAGAAACTTAAGCAAATGCTCCATCTCCTGTTCTGAAGACTCTGGATTGGTGTCGTTAATCCAAACTGAACCTGACTTCAGGCTCTCTGTTTATAACAGTCAACTATTATGTCTCAGAGGCTCGCGAGTCCTCTATGGTTCACTTGCACTTCGTCGTAAAACTTCCGCAAGACTCATACGTCGCTCAACGATTTCACAGGTTCCAGTGTACGCAGTCTTTCCAGATGTTTCTGTTCGACTAACTTCGAGTTTTCAAATCGTTGTTTTATTACGTGATGTGCGGTGCGGTATGAGGAATCAGTAGCTTGAATTTCTGCGACTGCTTGGGCAGCGGCTTCGTAAGAAGACGATTTAGGTAGTGGAAGCTATCCGCGTTAGATAACCTAGGGTTCTCGTGAACAGGGTGTCGTAACAAGTGTCAAAACGGTCGCCATTGAGTAAAGGCGCCGTCGAACCGTAAAAGTTCTAGCGTGGACAATTGTCCACCAAACTCATCTTGAGGTCGCATCGGTTCTCTTCCTCAGCTCGCTGATGGGACCCATCAACGGTTGTACGAGGCTGCGCCGTCGAATTCGGTGAGGAAACCCTGAGCGTGTCCATGCGTATTTAGGAGCAAGGTCAAAACGCTGGTAGCAGCGCCTTTATATTCCATCACGTAAACGTAGTATTCTGCTACCTGCTCGTCTGTTATGAAGGCTTTCAGCTCAGCGTTCAGCACAGCTAACACCGCCTTGACCGCCTTTAACTGGCTGCGGAGGACATGAAGCGTCAAAGCCTGAAATTGTTCACATTTTATGAACTGGCTCACCTCATGGACAATCCTCGTACAGTTGCATCGACGAGACGCCCGGTTGTTCTTCGCACGCTCCATCACGGCCTGGTTGCAGTAACGCGTCCCAAATTGGAAGCAACAGCTTGTGGAAATGAAGTGGCAAAATCTTTCGGCAGCCTTTATTGGTGCTCAGCGCAATACCATTTCAACATGGCGTACACGGAACAGACCAAAACCAGTCAAGCCTTCGCTCCACTACTCTTCTTCGTCTTTCTGTCCGCAAAGCGCACGATTTCCAACAGTCCCCTCAATATACGTCTTGCCAGGGTTGCGTGAGCCCGTTTTATACATTCGGAGGAACGAGAATGACCTACAACCTAGCGAAATTTCAATATACAGACGCGTTAGACACTATAGCATCAGACTTTCTTTGTGATCAACTGCTCCCCTTCCCGCAAAACCAACGTCATGATTCGTACTTCGGCCAAGACAGGGTTTCGCTTTAGCGTCTATCGAGAGAAGCTTAAGGACGTTGAGGATTCAGCAGCGCAAGTACGAAAGAAAGGAGAAGACAAAATATTGGCAACAATTATGTGTGCCTATGTTTCGTAAACAGCTCGCAACAGCTAAACCAACAGTTTAAACCATCGCAACCATCGCAGCTAAACCATCGCAACCTTTGCGAGATGAGGTTCCGGTAAGAAACGACCCACTAAGCCACCTTTTCTGCTGTGAACCGCATCTTTTACTGTACCTGCGTGTTTTCTTGTAGCGTTTTCCCTATTTTGCAATAGCTTCTACTTTATGCCGTACATGCTTACCTGACCTGTGCGTGTATGCTTTGTGCGTGGAGTGCTTTTTCGATCGACTTGTTTATGGCCAGCAAAACATACTCGAACACAGAAAATGGTTTGTGAATGCAGCTCTTTTTGCGCTGGCGAAAGCAGTGCGTCTGTCTCGAAGTGCTAAACGAGTCTATATTCAGAGTTCTTTTGTTGCTTTTTGCTGTAGAGCCATTGTTTCTGATGTCTCGCGTTGGAGCTGTTTTGAAAACGCTGCCTTGCAATTCGAAAAAAATTGGAGTAGTATTCGATTCGGTTCCAAAGCTAATTGTTCGCGATTCACTAATAAAGAACAACATCTTTTTGCGAGGAGTGGAACATGACGTTTTTGTTATGCTTCCTTCCTCGGATAATCCTTCTACAGCTACATATTAAACGAATAAAGGGTGCAAAGGTGCCTTTACGTTGGGTATCACTTCAAGCCGTCCTTTAACTTGAAGGTAAAAAACTGGAAGCGCAAATAAACAAGACAGGGACACAGGAAGAAAGAACATGGACAGGCGCTGTATTCTTCCTGTGTCCCTGTCTTGTTTATTTGCGCTTCCAGTTTTTCACCTTCAAGTATAAACCAACTCGCCCAGTTACAAGTTTTATTGAACCGTCCTTAAACGTTGGAGCGACTGTGAAACGAGCTACATAAACGCGACGTCAGTTACGCATTTGCAGTAAGGAGAAAAGTTGTACACACACTTAAAAAACGGGATTTCTTCGCAGCTGTGACGCATAAAAATGATTCCTTTGGATACCCTGGGCCATGCGTTAGAAGTGACACTACTATGCAAAATACGACATAAAATCATCATAGTTCATTTTCTTTCTGCACTGTCCGTTAATTAAAAAAAAACATCAACAACCTTGAATGTAGACACTTTAATGGGGACGGTGGTGCGGCAGCGTGCGGCCGACAAGGAGTTGCCATCGAGACAATAAAAGCGTAACTTAAAAGGAGGCAATTTTCCGTATCCAGACTCTGAAAAAGAGAGCAAGAAAGAGCTGGACATTGTGAGCGGCAGGCCTGGCATAATTTATGCGATTAGCCTGATAAATATCACAAGGGAGACCGTACCAGCTTCTTCAAATAAAAGTAGTGAAATGAAGGAAGAGGCATAATTTGTTAGCACTTTATTTCACCCAATGTCATTGCCATTTTTTCTATCTATCGCCAAATATGCTTTTGCAGCCACTTAACACAACCACGTTTTTTTTTCTGTCTTCAGCATTGCGTTCTCTTTCTACATCTTGAGGCCCCTATTGGTATCTCCGGAAGCCTCGAATCCGGCACTCTGTCTTTTAGCGTATTGTGTTATTTTCATTGCAGTGAATTTGCTACTGCTTTTTCCCTTCTAGGAAGGTTTCTACACATAAAAACGGCTTAGAATAGGTGTTCTAATGGATATTTTCTTGTGCTACAAATAGTGCAGTCGTGGTTACGGTAATTTGTCGTCATGAACAGTGTGAAGTTGGCGGCTTTACGTAACGTACCTCGCCCGAAGACTATTTTGGCTGAGCCGCTTACATCAGCCACTTGTCCAGATGGAAATATGTCTTTATTTTAGATTTTGATCCTTTGGTTCAACCAGGTTTTTAGCGTTGCTAGCCTTGTTTTAGGCCTGTATGGAGCACTGGACGCCGTACGAAATTTACGGCTGGACGACAAGCCAGGCCCGTAATGTGCTACGCACTTAAAAAGTGCTGCCATCTCTGGTGCAGTAGGAACAACACACGTGAACCAGACTGTTGAGTGCGCGTGGAAGTCCGGCATGCGAACAAGAGCAATTACTAATTTTATCTCGTAACCTGTTTTTCACTACAAACACAAAACAAAATATTTTAGCCTATATCCTGGCCTCCTAATTTCATGCTCGGTATTCTTTGCAATCCACTCCGCCACTGCGATGTATATTCTGAAATGAGTATATGATAAGTTTGGCAAAATATGCCTTTGAGTGGGGAAATGGGCAACGTATTGCCATCTAATCAGTGCTGCACAATGCAAAGATAAACAAAGCACATCTGAGGTCATGCAGTACACCTCTGAAGTGTAGAATGTAGGTCGTGGCAATAGGTACTTGGAAGTTTAAAGGATGTCTGAGTTAAGAGCAACAGTACCTGGTAATGTTATACATTATTTGGATGGGTACAAGAAAATGTTATGCCAGGTCCGACAAATTCAATTCGATATTTATCTTTATCCATTACCTCAGCATCTGAGTCTCCCAGCCGAAGTCAGTGTTTGGAATTCGGGCCGGAATGCATAGCGAGGCGGGCCCGTGAGAAAAGCCAAAGGTGTAAGCGGCTACCTTGCACAAGTAGTCGGCGGCCACATGAACTGTGCAACGTTCATCTCTGTCTGAAAAAAGGAAACGATCGCTTTTTTTTTCAACATATGACCGTAACAAGACAGCAATCAATGAGTCTGTTTTTCAAGCATGGCAGCAATATTACTCATTGATCTTCATGATGTGCCATATTGGACATAAACCTATCTATTCATTACTGCAGTCATAACGAATCTGAATGTTTTTGCATATGTTCTTGCACGTCTATATGATCATGAAATCTGAAGTTCAAAATACATGTTCATATTTCACGCAATAGTGCGTTAAATAAACCTTCATACGATTGTAAAGTTAAGCAAGCACAACTATCAGCATGCTATGTTTCCTTCCTGTGCGTTTCATCTGCGCAGCACCTGAGCTACAAGGCTTGTCGAATGAATTAACTAATTGTTAGGGATTATAATAATAAATGGATGCAATCATTTGCGACTCACGAGCTCACCCAATCCGTGTGGCCTGATCGTCGGCATGTGGCCTTTTGGACATTTTACTTATGTTGTGGTGTCGGTGACGCTGTAATGACTGACGTCCGCGTGTATTCGAAGAACCCGACATGGCACGATGGAGGAGAAGAAAAAGATGAAGAAACTTGCACGAGCGCTGGAAAAATAAAATAACGAAGGAAAGCAAGTACCAATCGGAGAAGGTCACGCTATGCGTGAGGAAGAAAGCGCGAAGTGTTGGGTCCAGAGGGAGACACGAAAGAAGCAGCGAGGAACACGGGCGATGCTCTCGGCTGTCGGGTTCCGGACCCGAGCCTTGGTGAACAACTCAGCCCGGAGGGACCTGCCACTTACTAGCCGGCCATGGCGGCGCGTCTCTGACGAGTTCCTGCGGCGTGACGTCCTGTGGCCGTGGACACGCTGACTGTCGGGCTTCGGGCGCGAGCTCTGCCGTGGGTGTCCGGCTGGGACGCGGCTACGGCGTCTGTGCCTCCTCTTCGACTAGCAGACTGGGAAGGCTGTTTCTACCAGTGGTCTACGAGCTCCTCTCCGAAACCGGTCTACCACTACGGAACGTGGTGAGACGAGCGCTCGTACGTCATTTCTCCGTTAAAACTCGGAACTGCTAGTTTAGGACTTTGATTTCGTGGTCTTGTCCAATATTGCTATTTTGGGTTCAGTGTCATGTGTGCTCGTTTTCCGTGTATATAATAAATGTTGTGTGCAAACGGCCTCGTCCTTTCGCGGGTTTCTGTGGTGACGTCTCGGACACCCATTTATTAAGAACCTGCATGTTGTGAGAAATATAGCAACGTAACAGGCGCATAAAATTTCCCTGGGCTAATCATACAGTTTCTATCGAAGTTGGAGTTATCTTGTAGTGCTACAAGTATTCAGAATACTCCTGGACTAACGCACTACCACGCTTAGCACTTGCTTCTTCTTTTTTTTTGATCCTGTGAATAAAATTTGACGGTTGCCCCCATCAAACTTTGCGGTTAAAGGCAAAAGAACCGGAGATTTGAAATTTGACAAAGTGCACGTCAGGTGATTGGCCATGCACACTCTGCGAAATGACTGTGAACGTATTTGCAGGATTGTCTGGAACAATAATACGACTGTTTAAACCAGCTTAAAAGTTTACATGCTTTTATTACGAATAATTCATCTAAGTGAATATTTGGTCGTTCTGCTGTCATTCGAAACGATGCAACAGCGAAATGGCCGTCGGCTGCCCGGCTGTATTAGCCGGCGCAATTCTAACGCCCGGCCAACAGCCTTAAAAGTCAAAGGTAAATGAGCACCGCGCATAAAAATACCCATTCGTCGAATGTGGCACCCATACAGGAAAGCCTGCGCGAAACCTGTGAGGAAGGAGAAAAGACGAGTTCGAGCTGCACATTGGAGCTTTCCAATTTCCGCCGACATGTGTTCGGCGAATGGCTTTAATTAAAGTGGGCTTCCTGGTGGCGCGGCTACCTTTTGACGTTGAACGCTAACGATATGCACAGGCTCATGTAATTCCGTGTTCGCGAGCGGGAACGTTTTTACGGAACAATTGTGCTACGCAGAAATCGGGGAACGAAAGGGCAAGACGTACTCTACGAAAGCTCGCCATCACACCGTATCTCGTTATTCCCAGAACGTTCGCCCTCTTTCGCCGCCACAAATGGAAAAATTAAACTTTTACAGCATCCGTACTCGTGCAGCCGCTACAATTCGCTATGGAAACCTTTATTTATTGTTCTTGCTGTAGGAAGAAAATAACAGTAACGAGCGAAATACTGGAGTAGTGCCTCGGGACTTCATGGTTTTACAGTACGAATGAGTAGTCGAGGTGGCCGTAATAGGAATAAAAACAAAGAAACAAAAAGAAATGCCACACAAAAAGTGCTTCATTAACAACATATATTACACCAATTCTTCAAGGTGTGTGTAAAGCGGCGTCAGTTGCGTGTGTGACTCTCGGAATGTACCGTATAACTAAGGTGTTCCGTTATATTATTGGGAGGCAGCTTGCAGTGTCATTGCCCTTCGCTTTTATATATATTTTCTCAAACGCTTTGAATCAAGTACAACAGGACTATGCGCATGTCATGAGTAGCATGCAATGTTGTAAGTAATATTACGTAGATAGCCACCTCTTTGCTGGTGGGACCAAAAGCACAGCTAAGAAACTGGTAATCCACACGCATAGTCAAATCTAAACCAGCAGCTTCTTCCAATAAAGCCTTCATATAATCAAAGAAAACATTGAACGTGTCTCTGCATCAGAATAAGTGTCCCCCGTTGTTGTTGCTCGCAAACAGAACGGAGCCATTGGAATGTGTGTGGATCTGCGCGCACCTAACCAGGCCATCACTGTTGATAGCTTCCCTTTGCCTCACACGGAAGATTTACGGCAGTCTCTCCAAGGTGCTAGATGTTTCTCAAACTTAAATCACGCCTCAGCCTGCATTCGCGACTTGACGATCTTTATAGCGCATGAAGACTTTTTTCGTTTTCAGGGAGAATGTTTTGGGCCTGTTTCTGCTCCATCTGCGTTCCAACAACTAATGCACCAAATTCTGTCGGGCTGTTCGGGCACAGAGTTTTGCATTGACGGCATCACCGTTTTCGGCAGCACTCTAAAGGAACATGATGACAATCTGGAAAAACGTTCTCACGCGGATTGCTTCCTAGGGCTTAACCTGAATGTCAAGAGCGTCTTTGATGCGCAACAACTGTCTTTCATCGGACACAGGATTTCCGCTGAGCGCACATCCCCTCTTGAGAAGAAAAACCAGCAGGTTGAGACTGAGTTGGGTTGGACTGTCCAGTCCAACCCAACAGCAATATACATTGCTCTGTTGTATGGCCCCCACGGGGCGCCCTCAAGAGATATAAAATTACACTCGTTACAGCCGAGGGTAATTTGGCCGTGACGTGGAACTTGTGTGTGTGTCAGGGGCGTAGCCAAGGGGGGGGGGGTTGGGGGGGTTCAAACCCCCCCCGAAATTTTTCAATTTTGCTTGCATATATATACATGCACTCATAGAAACGCACGCACGAACATACATAATGTATGGTTGAACCCCCCCCCCCCCCCCGAAAAAAAATTTCTGGCTACGCCCCTGGTGTGTGTGTTGTTCATTTCGGAGCCACCGCCGGGGCACGGTGCCTCCCTTCGCAAACACTACAAACATGAATTGAGGTAACCCCACTAATGAAAAGTTTGTCTATTGTATTGTTCAAAACGAACCTTCTTTTTCTCGTTAAACGCGGATTTATAGTTTTCTTTCTTCACTCGAAATTATTTATGGCGCCTCACGCGGCAAAAATGTGAAGATGCACTTGATGGCGTTCACGTGACCTTTTACTTGTGTACGCTGCTAACTGTCTCTATATTACCGATGAAAGGCACCACTCTTTTTAATATAATCTTTTCAAACTTAAGATATACAGATATGCCTTCGTTTGTACTGACCTCCATGATTAGCTCCGGTAACGCGTTACCGGAGCTATTCGCGGAAGCCATGAGCGCCTGGCTCTCGAGGCGGTAAAGGGACCTCACGTTACGATGAGCGTTCGGAAAAGTTATTCTACCTGCTTTTTGTGGTGGAAAATGTCGTTATGAATGCGGTTTACCACAGTTTCGCTCAGTCCTGTGAAAGCAGAACCTGTGAAAGCAGAATGAACAGTTTCCGAGGAGGGCTATCGGAAGCGCTCTCGCTTCACAGCGTTGCTGGAGGACACCTTTGTACAAGTTAGAGGCTTTTGAGATTGAAAAATACTGCCTATAATATGACCACTTGCTTTTGGGATCACAGCTCCAGCTACAAACACTACGAAGGGTGAGCTTTCTGTCGCGCCGTAAAAAACTCAGTCGAGAAAAATCGTTTGTCAGTCCCTTTAAACGATTACAACAACAACGTAGACTAGTTAGCTTCACCTTGGATAGCTCTGATATAGTTGTTAAGAGTCAGTGCTGTCAGGATAGATGGCAGAGAATCTTAAGTCCAATTCGGAAAGATTGCAGTTCATAAGCACGGTTCTCCTTTTGACCATGAACTTTAACAACATACATTCAGTGTCAAGATTGCCTACAATAGTGTGTTACGAGTGATTACAACGTCAGAGGTGATCATGTATGTACGTCCCGGTGCCTGTTAAAATGGTAGGATTCAATCTTTTTAGCCGTTTACGATGCCGGACGTATTATTAGCAAGCACGGCTGTGAAATGGTAAAATGCACATATGAACAAAATACCTTGTGAATTCGGCACCTGAAAGAGTGCTGAAAAATGAAAGTGAAGGGTACGTAGTGGTTATGTAGTCACTAATGTTTAACATAGGCATTTATTGGCGGTACCTGCTACGTAGCCTAGGCGATGAAGTCTCGCACTCCGGATCTGAATACGCGGGTTTGAATTCGGACCACGTATTCAGCTTTCAAATGGGAGTGAAATGCAAACACAGCTATGTACTTACATTTAGGTGCCAGTTGAAAGAATCCAAGGCAGTCGATAATTCCCTGAGGTCCCAGATACCGCGTGCCTCATCATTCGTACTATACGCACGCGAAATCTCGGACTCTAACTTCAAATTTATAGGCAGTAACGTCATAAATAGACAGGTATGGTGAAAATCTTACTAAAAAAATCACTGCAACACGGCTCATGTTCACATACGGAAAAACTTGATTTTGATTGAAGCAGCGAACAAAATGTGCGTTATTATTATTATTATTATTATTATTATTATTATTATTATTATTATTATTATTATTATTATTATTATTATTATTATTATTATTATGCATCTTTACACAAGATCTGAAACTAGGGAGAGTGCTAAATAAAGAGCGTTATACAGGGTGTTTCAAGAAATGTGTCCAACCTTCTCAAAAAATCAGGAAAATGCGATATTTGATTGCTGCCTTCAGAATTGGTTTTTCTGTTGTGGCAGGAATTTTAAGATGGTTAAATAATTTATTTGGGACTGTAATTAAAAAAAGTTAAATTAATTAACTTTTTCATTAGTGGAGTTAGGTGACTGTGTTAAATTGGGGAATTGAAGTTCTTCGGGCCAGAAACCCATCCACACATTGAGATTTCGAAAAAAGCGGCCTCCAGTAATAATTACGAAGTAATTAAATTCAACCGAATTTGATGGTTTTCGCTGTTGAAAGCGCTTGCGTTGAATTTCGTTACGCCACAACAATTACTAGAGTACGCTTTTTCGAAATCTCAAAGCTCGGACGGGTTCCTCGCACAATCATCCAACTCCACTAATTAAAAGGTAATTAATGTAACTTTCTTAATTACTGTCCTAAATGATTTCCTTAACTACGTTAAGATTCCTGTCGCTACAGAAAAAGCAATTCTGAAAGTGCCGAGCAAATATCGCATTTTCCGAATTTTTTTTAGAAGGTCGGACACATTTCTTGAAACACCCTTTATATACAGAAACAAAGGGGCACAGAGAAAATATTGCATGCAATAAACATGCTACACCATAAAACAAATTAAAGAGTCGATAATGTCACATATGCTAAAATAGTAAACAGCAAGGAAAGCTACAAAAAATCTAGGAGGTACTTTTTTCATCGCCTTCTGAATAGAAGAAGAGACGTAGTTTGCTCAATGACATCATTCAATGTCGAATGGTTATTTAGTAAATGGGAGACCTGCCATTGTAATAACTGAGTGTCGTAATTTTTTCGTGCTTACATAATTCAAAAACGTTTGCTTAAAATACTTTGTTGCCGCGGTCCAACTAGAGTAAGGATGTATCGCCTGCATCAATGCAAAAGTATGAAATCTCACTCTCAAAATGGCACGTACCCCTCTTTATTCCGTTTTGATACATACAGTCACAATGTCTTTCTCTACAGCGCAGACAAGTCGTGCACCAAAAAGCGAAACTCCCTGGTTATTCAACAGGAGCGGTCGATATAAACCTTGCCTTGCTTGCGCAATCGTACTGCTTCCACACAAATTGGGATTGAGCGCCGAAATTCCCCCCGGCAAATACTGCAAAATCTGTTGAACACGGAGCGGTAAGCGTTATAATTCGTTGTTCGCGCATGCGTGAAATAACCTTGAACGGTTTCCGTGGACATTGAGCAATTGTTGGGTAACTTTTTGTAAACTCTCCGGAGAAAATGTAATAATAAATAAAAATTGGTGTGGTTTCGCTATTCTCTACTAAACTGCAGGAATTTGTCGCTTTTCTAGAAACTGGTTCGCTCGTCTGTACTTTTGACATTATTATACTCGTAAGCGGTCCAACAATGAAATTATGAAATCTTAGTGTCCTTCCATTTGTTTATAAAAAGGGCATACCAATGAAGTGTATTTTTTGGAATCTTAATGGGGCTATGTTGGCCTTCATCTTGTAAATAAAGGGATATACAGTGAATATATGGGGTGGCTTTTGTTTATTTTCGCACACAGGTCTAATTAAAGACGGCTACGCCAGTCGCATTGCGCATACTAGCGTTGGACGCGCTCACGTGGCTGCCAGTGTCAACTAGGTTATGTAATGAAGAAGCAAAACCTAAGGTATTGCAAAACGTGTGGTGTTGTGCCGGCGCTTTTGGCAGGACCTTACTCAATTACAAACAGCGTATTCGGCCAAGCGCCTTCTTTTTTATATATATGCCACATTGACAGCAAGACGTCGATACCACTCCGTATTCATTTACTATTTTTTTGATGTTCTGTTCTTTAGTGAATTTCTTGGATTAACGCAGTTTAATGCAGTCCTTAATGCTGGTAGAAGCATTTTAGATTTAAATTTGGTTTATTTGTCGGTATTGTTGATTTTTGTGCTGCTGTTATTGAATTAGTACTTGTTAACCCATCGAATGTTCCTCTCTAATAAGAAATCCTTCGAGAAGCGGAACGCGCACTCTATGAGCCTGTTCGCTCATTTATTTTATACAATAGTGAATATGCAAGTCTCTAGCAAGTTTAAATAGTACCGATGGGTGCCAAGTATATTATGACACAGCTGTCAAGATATCAGTTAGCATGTTTAGTGATACTGTAAAACGTGCTTTCGAACGTGCTTCGAATGTGCCTGTAGCCAAAAGTTTCTCAGTAGAGGCTGTACTTGGCACTCCAAGGGCAAACTTGTATAGCTTGCGTATTAGTGAATTAACCTTATCGTCCTCAGGCCTTGTGAGGTGAAGATAAGGGAGGGAAAATGTGATTTTACTGATGGCAAATGCTTGTACAAGTCTTATTAAATCTGCTTCGCGAAGACCACCGTGCTTATTCGAGACCCTTCCTATAAGCCGTGTTGTGTGGTCAACGCTCGCAGCAACCGTCGCCGCAGTATCTCCTACAACGATCTCGCCGATGAAGCTGCCAGAGAAGCACATGTAGAGACGAACCTTGTTTCGATACCGTTATCTAGGATTGATGCGGCTCGATACCTAAGTAAGTTGGCGCAGAACATGACACTGCAAAAGTGGCAAACAGCACAGTTCACACACCATCGACTGTATTCTCTCGACCGATCTCTACGACTGCGGCTACTACCTGGTCGTTCCCGGGAAGAAGATACAGTGTTGTGCCGTCTGCGTCTGGTGTAGCATTCACCAACGCCTACTCATTTAAGATATAGATGGCCGAGAGCGCCGAGTGCAACGACTGTGCCGTTGAGGAAACTATTGAGCACATTTTGTGTTACTGCCAGACGTACGCAAACGAGAGGCTTCACCTCAGCACTGCACTAAATCAAATGGACGGAAGCGCTTTCACTGTCGCGAAAATACAGGGACCATGGGGCTGCCCATCACAGTTTCGAAAGGCAATGAAAGCGCTGTTGCGTTTTCTCAAGGATACTGGACTGATTCGCCGTTAGTGATGTTACGTCGGCTGAAAGAGTGACTTTTCTCCCCTCCTCTCTAACTTTCCTTCCCCATTCCCCCTTCCCCAGTGCAGGGTAGCCTACCGGGCTCAGAACTTGTTAACCTCCCCGCCTTTTTTTTATTCTTATTCTCTCTCTCTCTCTTGGAGAGAATTTCTATAATGCCACCCACGCATAGAAACATGAGTTCACTGTTTTCATCATGCTTTTCTATGACTGCCTACACCAGGGGTCTCAAACTAACCTCAGCTAGCGGGCCGCAGTAATGAAATTTAGACCCACAGATTCCAGGACAGCGAAGATGGCGGGAGCGGGGAAAAGGAGCGGGTCGGAGAGAGTTTGAAGAAAATGTCACCTAACGTTCTCATTTGAAAGAACGCCTTTCCCATATCCCATATACGAGGGGCGTTCAATAAAGATTTCCCCTGACCCGCTTCCTGTGGACGGAGAGCAACGAAACTTCGCAGATTTATTAGTCCTTCTCTACATAGGTGCCACCCCAGGACACACACTTCCCCCATCTTTTTATGCAACTGTAAACACCTCGCTTGTAGAAGTCGACAGGTTCCTGCAAAATCTATGTTGTAACTTCAGAAATCAGAGTCTCATCATCTGGAAAATTCTTGCTCTTCAAATATGACATCAATGTTGGAACGAAGTGGAAGTCCGATGGTGCGAGGCGGGTGAATAAGGGGAATGCGGTAGAATTTCAAAGCCGCAGGAGCGTGCTTCCGTCTGGGCAACATGTGAGATGTGAACTGGGGTATTGTCTCGCAGAAGGCGGACGCCTTTGGTGAGCATGCTGCGTCTCTTGTTTTTGATGGTCTCTCGCAATTACCCCAGCAGTGAAGCATAGTATGCCCCAGTAATCGTGGCACCCTTTGCTAGGAAATCCATCAAGACTACTCCGTGCTGGTCCCAAAAGACTGTGAGCATGACATTGCCCGCCGAGGGCTGGGTGCGTGCCTTCTTTGGAGGCGGTGAGTCCAAGCGCTTCAATTGCATCCACTGGACTTTAGTCTCTGGATCATAGTGATGGACCCAGCATTCATCCTGTGTAATCAGTCTGTTGAAAAAGTCCTGCTGGTTTCCATGGCACATGGTCAAACGGGCCTGGGAGCATTCGACTCGCTCCTGCTTTTGGAAAGGTGTGAGCAGCCGGCGAACCCAGCGATCGGATACCTTACGCATATGAAGATGGTCCTGAATAATTTTTTCCATGGACATCACACTAATCTTGACATGTTGGGCTTGGTCTCTAACGCTAACGCGGCTATTTTTCAAAATGGCGGCCTCCAATTCCTGGATGGTGTGTTCATCGACAGCGGAGTGGGGTCGCCCTGCAATCGGAGCCGCTTTCACGGAAATCAGGCCGTATTTGAATTGGCGATGCCAGTTATTCACTGCATCATATGATAGGGAATCCTCCCCATAAACCTCTTTTATCTCATCGAACGCCTCCCTTGGAGTGCGGCCTTTCAAGTACGGGAACTTGACGGCTGCTCTGTATTCCACTGCATCCATTATCACACCTCACACCACTTCAGCACCTCTAAAAGAAAGACCGTTATTATTTTTTAGAGTTGCAAATTGGCACGTGACCTACAGAGACTTATGTCATTACACACGCGCAGTTTTAGCATCCTGCAATAAATGGAAGTCAGTCAGGGAAAATCTTTATGGAACGCCCCTCGTATCAGCCATTTTTGAAGTGGTTTTCACGTCATGATAATATTACAATTATTTGAGTTTAACGTCCTAAAACCACAATATCATTATGAGGGATGCCATAGTGGAAGTTAACGTGTGCCTAAATCTAAGAACACGGGTCTCAAGCATATCTGCCACCATCAAAAATGTGGCCGTCGTGGCCGGGATTTGATCCTGCGACGGTCGGGTCGGCACTAGAACGCCATAACCACTGGACCACTGTGGCGCGTAGAAATTTAACGCAAGGTTTCGAAAATCATATGGATACTGATTTCCACAATGAATAAAGTCTGGAAGCCCATTCTGAAATATAGAGTTTTCGTTCCACGGTGATGTTTCAACTTACAGTGGCCACATCGGGTGCGCCAGGAAAATGTTTGAGACCACTCCCGCCTCTGTAGCTTACCCGAAGAAATCGCTATCAATTGCAATAGGCGAGAAAATAATGCGAGTATAATTTAGTAGTCGCGAAGCTTTATTCATTGTAAAGCCGCTGGCCGCGTGTTTGAGACCCCTGGCATACACGAAACGAAATATCCACAGCACATTTCAACATTTCTTATCCAGAGAAGCCAGCTTTTACGTAGGATTTTTGTCTATGCGTCGTATAAGTGTTTGCATGTTGATGTGCTTCATATGTGTTTATATGTCACATAAATACTTATGCGGTAGGTGTTAAGGCTGTGGGAATCGCCGTCGATAACCCCCCTCGCCCCCAATGGCAACGACACGAGGCATGCTCTGGCGGCAGTGCGCATGTTCCAAGCGTCAGCGGCAAGCTATAAGAAGGGACCGTGGCCAGCCACGCGGGAGCGGCCGACAGACTGTCGCGGAGAGCGCTTGTGCACGCGGCGTGCGCCTCGCCGGGGCCAAGGTTAGGGGCCGGAAGCTTTACTGTTGTTTTGCCTAACCGCTGAAGTTTCGTTTAACTAATAAATGTTGTTCTAGTTGCCCAGCAGTCTCCGACGGCGTTCTTTGGGGCGGACGACCACGAACCCCACAAGGCAGTGCTGGGCAGTATCGAAGATACATGTATCTTAGATACTATCTTAGATACACTTTGGGTATCTTGTATCTGTATCGCGATACGTCTCGAAAGACGAGTATCTGTATCCGTATTTCCGATACATTCGATAATGTATCGTGTATCTTAAGATACAAGACACTTCTATCGCAACACAACCGTGTGAAACAATCGCTGGCCAAGCTCCACTTCTCAAGCTGGTACTGGTGCTACTAAGCGATCTGAATAAGTGTAAGGGCAGTGACGTTATTTTTACGCCAGAGTCGTCCAGTGAGGGTAGATCAGGAAGACAAGCACGCGGACGTCTACGCCCAGCCCACGAATCTTTTGTTTTCTCGATTTCTTTTCTTTTTAGTTGCTCCAATGCCGCTACACTTGCTCATAACCACTGTCCTGCGCCGCGTACTCCACTGCGTGCGGCGTCTATCGCGCAAATTCTGATGCTACAGTGTCGTTCAGGCACGTAGGCAAGGGGGGGGGGGGCGGGCCCCCCCGAAATTCGTCCAGCCTTTTTATGTTCCCGGGCAATTTTTTTTCTTTTTGCCATGAAAAGACTTTCGAAAAAAAATCCTGGCTACGTACCTGGTTATTGCAGATTCTTTTGCGTCTTGATCCGTAACGAAATGTGATGCGTGCAAGAATCGGGTTGCTTTGCGTCGCATGGATTTTACATATTAGCGATTTAAAAGATCTCGAGGATATAAGTTTGACTTGCATGCAATGAATTAACTTATATGCAAATGAGATTCTAGCAACTTTAGCACCACAGGTACTGATACTAGATCTAATAGAGCAAGCGTTTACCTAACAGAAAATATCTTGGCGTACGATATTTTTCACTTCCATCTGCATTTATTCAAAGAATTTATGAAATCATAATTTTATTTTTAGCACAAGGTACATGTGCTTTCTTAGCTGTAATTTTGCCTCACATACATTACCTAGGTCTCTGCACTGTTTTTCCGGTCTGGTCACTGCAGTATGTCTTTTGTTACTCGCTCCCAAAAAAAAGATTGCTGCTTTATTCTTCTAACTGTCTGCTTTATTTCTACTACTGTTTACACGTTTACACGTTGCCAAGGCGATTTTGAAAACAAAAATATTATTACGTGGACGTGCCTTGAGTATACAGTAGAAAATATTCTACTTACCGCTTAAGAAAATAGCAAAATTGAGTTTGCATTATAAAAATGGAAGAGCCATCTTAAAGATGTTAGGAAGGGGATTCGAGAAACGTTGTTTTACTGAATGCTCCGTTTTACTCATGAGCGTCCCAACGAGCCGTTTCAGGCAATTTTCCGTAGGCACTGAATTTCACATTGTCTCAACCAAGCCCTTAGCCAGTGGCTCGGGCCGTTCCCCCCCCCCCCCCATAATTTTGGTGAAGTAGGTGGTTGTACCAGAAATAAATAATGAAAATAGGTGTTTTTCGCAAATAGTCAAGGTTTTCAGCAAGTGCCTCCCCCCTCCGCCCCCAAAAAAATTTTTGGCTACGGGCGTGGTCTCAACATGTAAGTTGACGATACTTCGTGATCATAGCTGTTAAGGGCGCCGTCTGTATCGTGTTTCTGTACTCATTCAATGTGAATGTTTCATAAACAACCACCTCTCTATTTTACTTATATTTGTTTTCCGGTTTTAGGCCTTCTTAAATATTTTTCTTATTACTAATCGCTACGTAAAGGGAGCTATAAGCGGCAATAGCGCGAATAGCGGCGGTGTCCTGCGATGCTTCGTGCAGCGACGCAATACGTCTGAGACATTTCTATGTTGCACATGTTCTCTCGTTCAAGAAAAATTGCAAAAAATTGCACGTTAGTTAGTATATCAACAGAGAATCCCTTACGCCAGCAGCTAAGTAGAACATGGAAATTCATTGCAGGTTTACGTCATCTACATATACAACAGGGGTCTCAAACTCAGCTTATAGCCGGCGGGCCGCAGTCGCGAAATTTAGCTCCAAAGGCCCGGGGACAGTGAAGATGGTGGGGTCGGAGAGAGTTTGAACAAAAATGACGCTGCCATTTGAAAGGAGGCCTTTGACATATCTTATATATAGGTCATTTCTGAAGGGGCTTTTGAGTCCGGATTCCAGAAACGATACGGATGTACATAACGAGTGAAACCTGGACGCGGATTGAAATACCGAGTTTTTGTTCCACGGTTATGTTTCAGCACATGGTGACCACGTGTTCCTCACGAAAGAAATGCTTGAGACCAGTCATGTCTGTGTAGCTCGCTAACATACTTATTTAGAAAACAAAAACAAATGGAACGGAGACGGTCATGTGTGCCGGCCGGGCCGTTAGCGAACGGTCGCAAGCCACGTATACACCATGTGTTCCCCGCGCCACTCCCCCCTCCCTCCCCCCCCCCCAGGAAGGAAAAATGTCGCTATTAGAGTTGCTGCTGCTGTACACCTGTCCGGATATACGGTATTGGGCAAACTGTCTTTTACGGACAAGGTAAAAGTCCACACCGGTATTTGCGCCGTCGTGCGAAGGCTTCTTTATTGTGATTACACGTTATTGTGATTACATGGCAACCCGCTAGCTGGTCGGCAAGTTGAGCAGCAACTCCCATCAATTACAAAAATGACAAGCAAGAACCGCTGTCAGCGAAGTGTATAAAGAGTTGTCCTGTGAACAAGCTAAAACAAGCCCCAATAAGTTGTTTTGGAAGGAAATGTACTTTGAGCAAGAAGGGCAAAACTTTTGAGATACGAACAGACATTTCATGCAAGTGAAACTAAATAGGTCACAGTTCAGAAATTTTCAAGGAGACATCTTAGTGTATAGCGTTTGCTGCTACATTGTATGGATCTATAATAACAAATTTGAGAATGTATCGAAGTATCTTAAGATACAATTGCCAAGTATCGTATCGGATACAATTAGTGCGGCAGTATCTTGTATCTGTATCTCCAATACTTTTTGCCTGAGTATCTTGTATCGTATCGCGATACAATTTCAAAGTATCTTTGCCCAGCCCTGCCACAAGGCGAAGAAGAAATCTTGACGACATGAGAAATCCATTGGAGCACTGGATGTCGCCGGAGCCAACGTTTCGGCAACGGGACTCGTCTTCTTCACGGCTGCAACTCCCAGTTGCAGCAAAAACACGCATAAAAATAGAAGAAGAAGAGGAAGCAAGCGAGAAATAGAAAAAAAAGAGCAAAAAAAGAAAAAAAATGCAAGGAAAATATAAATTAATAAAGAAAGAAAGACAGTAAGAAATGGAAAAAAGGAAACGAAAGATAGGGGCAAAGATACAGAAAGCCGAAGAGAAACAAATATGGCTGCCAATTTCCACACTTCCTTCAGGCTTGGCACCAATAGGGCAAAGTTGCCTTAATGTTTTTCTTTTACGCTTTACAAGTAAGTGTGGGCTGCACTTACCTTCCGAATCCTCAACTACATTATCGACTGAATGCATTCGTATTCTAAATGGTATTATTTTTTCCCCGCCACTGGGTGTAACTCGTGAAATGCTTCATTTCTTCTATTGCTGCGTGCTTTGAAACATACATAAAAACTCAGATTGCCAGAAAAAGGCGCAACTAATGCTTTTTGTGAAACAAAATTATTCACAAAAGTAAACGCAGGACATGAATTATCAAATGAGCGAAAGAAAACAAAGAACTCAATTATGGAATATTCACTCAGTGATATCTTACAACTATAAGTCGCCAGGCTACGTCAAATAATCTGATCACAATTTCGTTAATGTTTAAACATGTCGCTCCTCCTTATGACAGGCGCGATAGGTATGCTTTTTGCGATAGATTGTGCGGACAGATTTTCACCCACTACATTAGCATATAACAGGTGATTTAAAACTATTCCTTATATCACGGTTATGCAAGCGAATTAGCAACGCACCAAGCTTTCTGTAATATTTAACCAGATGCAAGCAATAAAAATAAGCACAACGTTACTGCTACCCTATATTGAAACAGCACGCACGCTTAATTCAACGTCTCTCAATCTACCCATTTTTTAAATGCGAAGCATTTCTTAGCGAACCTCTCGCACTTTGAGCGTTTCTATCTACGTATCTATCTATCTAGCTATCTATCTATCTATCTATCTATCTATCTAGCCGACTACGTCTGGGTGCTCTCATGATCATCTCCTTAACTTGGTGCAGACCAAAATTGGTACGGGAGGGTAAGAAGATTTGTCGAATATGACTGTCGGGTCATGACATGAATAACTTGAAAATCCTGTCGCGTACGTCGTCAAACCCTTTCATCCAGACACGTGTGGCACATACCCGTTCGCCACTGGCCGCGGTGTATGGTTATGCGCCACAGGTGATTGACAGTTTATATCGACCGAGGAACGGCAGGAACAGACATTTCTAACTTAAATGAGAGAGCGTTAAGAAAAAACGACATCGGCAGTGTTGACCCGACGAAAGGAACGAATGAAAATTAGGATCCCAGCAGGAATTGAACCCAAGCATTCTGCGTGGCAATCAGGTATTCTACCACAGAGCCACGCCAGGTATATAAACTGGTTTGGAAAAACAGCCTTTGCAGACGTAATGTCGGTGCAATGTCAATTGTGGTTATGGTGCTGGTTATTTAACTGTGCAAGAAAGCAATAAACACTACATGATACTCCTATGATACAGGCGTCATATTAGATTAACGTGTGTGGTACCAGTGTTGGCTCCGCTTTTATAGCAGTCTAATAAACATTACATTTCTATTCCTATGATTCAGCAAGCTATATGGAAGCATTTATCGACCCCGCAGGAATACATTAACGACAGTTACGTATGATAATCACACCATCGCACCGTAAAGTGCACTCATTCCGCCAGAGCGGCGCAGTGTCCTCTTCATTCCTTACGAGTCTTGGCGATGGCCTCATGCTGACCGAGGATGATGCCAGATTGACTTACAGCCGCTTTGTAGACTAGGCTACGTAGGCCACATACGCCCAGGTACTCTACGAGTACAAGCGCCATCCACTGATGTTGGTATACGTAGCACTATCCAGGCCTACCAGCCTCGACGGCCTATACCTCACTAACGCGAACGATGACTTCAGGTTCCTACAAATCGCCGTCTCTATCGACGCAATTTGTCGAGTTAATGACCGAGGCATCCACGATTTCCAACAGTTGCACTACACCCCTCGTCACCGCGATCACGACCGGATCCAATAACGAGTCATGACCAGCTGTTGGTGCTCACTGACCACGGTCATTATGACCTTGCTCAAGAACTGTCAGGAACCTTTCCACACTTCTGGTTTTGGCAATGCCCACGTTGCCGTTGGTAGCGTTACCCAACTGTAAACAATACATTTGCGGGTTTTCAACGTATATGTGTGCGCCTAAAATTTATACAAAAATTTAGCCTCACTTTTTAACGTTTTGCTCAGTAAAAAAATACGCCACAGTCTGTGGTTTGTCTCCTCTTCTCTTGTGTCCTCGTCGTCGTTGCGCTAAGTGAAACATGTTCAAGTCATATTCCCGCCGCATGCTTCGCATAACATCGACGCTCACGGTACGTGGGATCTGCCGAATTTTTATTGCTCTCCCTTCCTTTGAAAGATAATAAACAAAGATAAATAAATAACGTGCGTGCGAGTTCCCCTCCAGGAGAAAACAACATTGCCGTTGAAACGATCCACCATCTTTCCCACACAGTACGCTAATTCGTTTTCTTAATGATTCCCTGCCGTGGCTTCCATACATGTAGCTAGTTACTTGGGCTGTGCGCGCCTAAACAAAGATGTCTCATTGTCTCCTAAGTGAAATCGTACACGGCGGTGGTTCTGTCTCTTTCACTACATGCAATGGCGATATTTCAACGAGAGCTTTGCTGTCCTTTTGAACTCTTGGCTAGAAAGAGAGAGAGAAGAAACCAAAGAGAGGGAGGTTAACCAGACGCAGCGTTTACTCTACAGGGTGATTCCACGAGAGATCGAACATGCCTGTCCGGTAGATATTTTTGTTTTGCCTGAGTTTTTTATAAATTATGTAGGCACACTCAAAGTGCACGGAACCGAAAATTTTATTTCCAAGAAACGCTCCCAACGCGCCAAAAAAATATTTGAAAGTGGCGGCGCGGGCCTCCTGTTTTTGCTCACTGCAAGGTTTTCGGATTTCGTCGTCGAATTTAACGCGAACTATAAATGATGTGTCGAAAAATTTATTTGCTGGTTTTAATACGCGTTACTCTGAATTACACCCATGCTTTTTTGTGCCATCCTCAAAAGGAAGAAAATGTGAAAAAATGGCAAACACGGCCGAAAGCAAAAAAAAATCACAGCATATCCACGGAGTGAATGATGATGATTGGGCGAAGCTGCGGAGGTTCATCGGTAAACCGTGAATCTTCCGTGAATTCTGCCCAGTACATCATCACCGACGTGAGATCGGGCGCGTTTATACTAAAGGTTCGATGATATATGACGACTTGCAGCTCACTTTATTTTTTACATGTACGCTGTGAATTTTCATTGTTTAGAAAACCATTGCTTAAGAAAACATCTGGCGTCTTTCGTTAAGCAGCTGGCGCCTTTTCGTTTTGCTATAGAAACATCTGGCGTTCTTTCGTTTTGCTTTTACAAAACATCTGGCGTCTTTCGTTGGTTCATTTCATCAATCAACGGCGTTTTGAACAAAATTTTTATTGTTTAATCACGCACAGGAGAAATCTCACCAGGCACTACCTTGGAGGTAAACAATGGCTGCTAATGGGAATGAGAGACAGAAGAAGTGGGCTTTTAGCTAACACTTACACTTCTACTAACGTTTCCTACTGGAACATGGCAATGGCTGCTAATGGGGAATGAGAGACAGACGAATTCGGCTTTTAGTTAACGCGCACGCTGCGAATTTTTTATTGTTCAACAACGCACAGGAAAAATCTCCCAGCGGCACCACCTTGGAGGTCAAAGCGTAAGACTGGTTACGCACTACGACTACTACGACTACGACTACGAGGGACGAACGGGTGCCGCCTTAAGGAGCTTCGCCCCTAAGAGTGTGCTAAGTTTGAGGCGCCTTGGCGCCTTTCCTATTTCAAACAGAAACTTCAAAACATTTTCAAATATTGAAAAGAGTCCTTGCAACATTTATAGGGAAGGTCATTCTCCTACGAGTAGCGTGAAAAAAAAAAGATAGTTAAAGAAGCGAGTTTTTTTCAAAAAAGGTCATTTTCTAAAAAAAAACTCCGGTCTCAATTCTGACGACAATTTTTTGTCGAAGAGCGCTTATGTCAGTGAACACACGGTTTTAATATCATATGTCCTCGTTTGCTTTGTTCACGAGATATAACTGGCCAAAGAGACCAATGCTGTGTGCTGACTTCAGTGCGACTGATCGTTGTTATCAGCTTGTATTGTGCGCAAATCTCAGCTTTAATTATTCTGCTGCAGAAAACCATGCTCTGGTGGCTTTTCGTCAAGAAAATGTATTCTCAGATTTTATTTCTGTCTAGCGTGTGCGAAAGTGGGCTGCTGCCGCCCTCTAAAGGGCTAACGTGTAAACAATTTGCAGCCTACAACCTCGCCTGAAAGGATCAGAGGAAAAGTGGGCGCGCCTGTTCAAGATCTCAATCGCTTCCTTTTCCTGAAGAAATGCCTGGTCTACTCATCGCGGTTAGATGTAGACAGGTTTTTCTTAATTTGAGGCTCGTAAAGCAATGCTAGCAGACCTCGCAGGTGTCGCGAAGATCCTCAGCCTATGTCCTCACCCTGGACAAAACGCGCAACAAAACGCGCATCAAGGCACCCTACAGCCTATGATAGTAGCTTCTGGAGGTAGGCAACAACAAAAGGAGCAAGGAAAAAACACCATCTCCCGCTAAAGGGGACCATGAGTAGATGCGAAGCCGGAGCACTTGCACGATCGCGTTCCGTTGGCGTTCGTTGGGCATGCTACCGGGCTCGCGTCGTGGAACGCGAAGAGCGACGCTACGCGCGTCGTATCTTCCATCTAGCCTGGCCGTTAATTCTCACAGGGCGAGCGGGGAACGCGGTCGACAGGCGGGCGAGAGGGGGCAGCGTAGGAGAGGAGAGAGAAGGGGAGGGGACGCGCACGCGCTCGAGCTCATCGCGGCGTTGCGCAGGAGAGAATTTCGGCATGTCTAGCCAAAGCCACCTAGAAAAAAATGTCAAGGCCTCCGAACGCCGATGTGACGTCACGCTAGCGAGATGGGCCGGACCGTTGGCTTCGACGCGTCTAGGTTCGTCGCGCTTGCAGGTAGTCACTTTGCGAGTCGCTGTTTACGGCGTCGAAAAATTAGCGCTGTCCTCCAAGTTTATCCAGCACTGTATATGCTTCGGCCCCAACGCAAGACACGTATTTTGAACGCAAAAAATAAGTACCTCGCGCCGGTTCACCGCAATCTACACCATCATAACAAGCGTCATTCTCTTACCCTTTACTTAGAATAATGTGCTAGAAACATTGTTTTTGTGTGTATCGTAACATTACATCTGTTATTGTGCTTTTGGGCGTGAATGCTTGACAAAGGCTATAGAAAGCAAACTTTGTCACTTTAGTCGTAGACTGAAGTGACTACGAAAGAGCAGAACAGCACAGTGAAGGCACATAGTATACTTTAATGACAAATTATAAAAAACTCCATTCTTCAAGAAACAGTTTAAAGCATGTATTTTCATTGATCATGTGCATTTTCGCATTTTGCAAAACAGGGCTAGACACAAGAATATCAAGGTTCATTTTATTGGTATACATTTTATCATAATAGCGTCATGCACAAATGATTCGCACAAAACGAGCTTCAGCCTTCTTGTACAATATCTGATCGTGTTTTTTTTTTTATTTCCACCCGCCCTGTTTGCTGGTCACTTTGGTCTTCATAAAATGTTGAGATAATGGCGAAGACCCAGCCAAAAACAAAATTTCTCCCCTCAGTGCAAAATTAAAGTACGCAATGGTGAAATGCGGTAACACGGAGAGCTCCAATGATAAACAACTATCACAATGCGCTTCAACGATAGTATTTAGAATGGACAAAATGCATCGTTTATATGATGCTGTTGAGCGCAAGTCAAGCCTAGCTACGGCACACAATTTTTACAAGGGTTCTGTCAACAAAAGCATACAAATATCTTCCAAAAAACAGAGCATCATGAATAAAACATAAGGAACGAGAAACAGCTCTCAGGTCTTCAAGGTCTTTAGCTTTCGCTCATTCTTGGCATTACGTAATTTGTCGTTTTCGGTGCGGCACAAGTTGTTCAGCAGTGTATTCGCTGCAGCACTTACAACATGCTCCATTACTTCCTGTGCAGAATGACCAGAATCACACACATCTAGGTCCTCATAGTCTGCAAGGGCAGAGAACGCAAGGCTGACAAGAGTGTCTTTCTGCATAGGAAGGCTGAGAAATCGCGCAGAGTATTCTGGTGCCCTGAGCTTTTCTAATATAATTTGAGTAAACAGCACAGCGTTAACTACAACTGCTCGTGTAAACTTCAGCCCACCCCTCGACATCTTCGTGATTAATGCATTCTCAGCATCATCTAGGTCGACGTCTTGCATCACAAGGTTTTCAAGGCTGGAACTCCACAAGGAGTTCCAGCCTTGAAGAAGACAAGTCCACTTGTCGAAACGTTGGCTCGAGCACCAACCGCCTGTTTACGGATTTTTTCATCGCAGCTTCCATCTTCCACCTCCTGCCGTTTTTTTGGATTTCCTTTGACGGAAGATGACGAAACATGATGAGTGTCCTCTACTTTCCTTAGCGCACATAGCTTTAATTGGAGACAGTCAGTACAAGTACATACACCACCACTTTCCACAAGGGAAACATGCACCATACATTAGATTTAAAAGCGGAGCCACGACACATGACATTCAAGATTTTATCGCCGCTGCACCACAGAACATAACGCATTTCATCATTCACTGTGGCACTAACGACTGTACACACAACAACGGCGACGTCACTGTGGAGGCCCTGAAGACTCTGGTAAACAATTTGCAGAACAACAGACCAGACGCAAAACTCACCCTCACAACAGTTCTGCCTAGGATCGCAAACAAACACCGATCTCTCATTGCACAATCACGCACACTCCTAGCTCATGCACGAGGATCACGTAAAGTTAACGAATTTCTTCTGGACATTGAACACGCCCACAAAAACGTTGATGTCATCCATCACGCGGAAATTCATCAGGACCCTGACATTATGCTTGCTCGGGACGGACTACACCCTAACTTTTCAGGCGTCAATGTAATTTGCAGGAACATCAAGTACAGAATCAGGAATGAATTTAAACAGACGCAGCCAATGACACAATCTAATGGACCGTCCCACAAACCCGAACAACACGCTCCACATGCTACAAGCACTAGCTGCAACTCACGCCCCACCGTAGCTAAGACACAAGAAGCATCTACTCAGACGGTGGACGTGATAATAACACCAGTAACAGAACCCACACAACAAGCAGAGGCAACAAGTTCACGCACTCCCCTAACAGAGACATCTGCGAACGCTAGCAAACAAACAGATACAGAAACACGCATTGGGTCAGACCTCACCACTAACACAAAGAGTAGTAAGAAAACACCCCCTGAAAATGTCTGACAAAAATTTGGAGGCACAAAGGAACAAGGACAAGAAATGACAGGACTGGTGCCAAACTAACAACTGTTTTATTGGAAAGAACATTGCATTCCAGGTAGCTTCACGCGCATGCGCGAGTCACATTGACAATCACAGTAACAGAATGACAACCTAATTTGAGTTATCAAAACTTGTCTAAAAAGTGCAATTCGTTGCGATATAAGTTCAAGGAAGGCACACTAACACATTGGGCACCCTTCTTATTTATGCAAAAAGCCTCCAACAATTCTCTGGCCACCTGGTTTCGACTTTTTCCAAGCACCCTGGTTTCAAAAAACCGGGGCGCGCATGCGCAGGACTTGCAGTGCGAAGGCAAATGTAAACCAGATACACTGTTAAGGGAGGCTTCATGTTCCTTTAATCGAACATTTAAACATCGACCAGTCTGGCCGATGTATGTCCTACCACAGCTGAGGGGTATTTCGTAAACCACCCCTACTACGCATGGGCAATACGGTTTTACATGCTGTATGTCACAGGCGGCCTTATTGTTTTTCTCAGACACACGGGCGCATAGCCGCGAGAGCTTGTTAGGGGCGGAAAACACCACGGGAACATCGTGTCTGCCCACAACCGTCTTCAGGTTGTGGGCGACCTTATGAATATAGGGTATAATTTCCAGTCTTTCCTTATGCTGATTGGGTTCCGCCCTTTTTCGCATGCCTTTCAATTTCTTGAGCAAGCTCTCCGAAACACTAGTTATGACTGAGGACGGAAAACCAGCTGATTGCAGACGCGATACCTGATAATCAAAACTGTGGACCATCATGTGTTCGCAAGATCTGCTTAGCGCGGAATGCAGGCACATTGTCGCTATGCCTCTCTGAACATTTTTAGAGTGCGCCGATTGAAAATTAAGCAACTCCTTTTTAGCACGAGGACGATATGACCAGCACGTGAAGTTATCGTTAAAGCTTATTCTGATATCAAGGAATTGCAGTTCCTTATTATTGGATTCCTCGTAAGTAAAAGTCAGGCTCCTTCCATGGGATTTAAAAGTGGTTAAAACTTTGTCCAAGGCAGTACTGTAACTCAATTGGTTAGTAGAGTTCAAAATCACCAGGAAGTCATCGACGTATCGAAATATCTTAAAATCTTTAGAGTCAATAGCTTCATTCAAAACTGAGTCAATGGACGACAAGAAAATGTTGCACAGCACCGGCGCCACACACGAGCCGATGCATATGCCTTTCCTCTGTACAAAAAGCTTGTCATTATAAGAAACCACGGTACTATTAAGATAAAATTCCAAAAGTGACATAAAATCTTCTACAGAAATTCCGCAAGCACACTCTAAAAACTGGTAAGCGTATCGCAAGAGTAAGAAAGCCCAGTTACTCTTCAGAGCGTTCTCTTACTCTCGCAAAGCATCGCATAGAGTGAAATGCACGTTCACTCTGTACGAAAGGAGAGAGTGCAATTTGCTTATACTCCACCTCCATCTGAGAGAGTGGAAGGCCCGTATACTCTTCTGGCATGACAGAGTAGAACGCAGTTATACTCCTGCTCCTCATATATGTATGTCGATGTGCCGGCATACCGCGAGCGATGACCACTCATTATTAAGCACACGCATATACAGTACAGAGAACACTGCATTCGTCGCGGGGATGGAGACAATTAATAAAAAAAGCAGCGTTTCCAGCGCCTCCCAGTGCTTTTCAGGGTACTGGAATGCACTGGAATCCAGCACCTCCCAGTGCTTTTCAGTGTACAGGAAGGCACTGGAATAAAGCCTAATATCCGCGTTTTTAGCCTTGGATTTGTGCAGTTAAATAAGCGAAGATAACCTCATCGAGTCGGTCGACGATCGAAACTACATTAGAAAGGTTTTTAAATTCTTCGTATTTCAGTATCCACGTTTTTCGCTCGAACGTCGCGCACGGAGTACACTGCCCTAAGCTAAATGGTCCGTACGGCTACAGTGCGCGATTACGGCTGTAGTCGCGGAACGTGAACAATAATGACCGAAAATATGTCCAAGGGCGTGACGAAAACTGAAGTGTTCAATGTGCAGTTCAGAAGTACAGCGTTTTCTACACAGAAATGACTAACCGCTTAGCTGGTCAATGGGAATGCCGCACATATCCTCGGTTACGCTAATCTTGTTTGCTGAGAAACAGGCCGGTTTGACGTTCTGATACCGGGAAGCACAAAACAAACAAATGAACTATCTTGTGTTTGGTTGTCGCATGTACGGAGATACTCAAACCGGCGTTTCTAAACAAGAAAACGAAGACAGATCACCGATATGGTCAGTGCAATCAGTGACAACATGAAAGAAAAAGGACGTGTTCGTCGTCTCCGAGTGTAGCGTTGTGGTAGCGCGTCGGACTCACAATCTGAGGGTTGCTGGTTCGAACCTCACTTGCGCGTGTTTTTTTTTCCCGTCCTTTTTTTTTTGTCGCAGTGCTCGTTATTATGTCATCATTACGATCTACGCTTGAATAAATTCTCAAACGCAATTTTAAGCCCCTATTTGGCCCGAGTTCTGCTATTTCTTTCTTGAGGTGTACTACTACTCCTTTCGGAGGGGTCCCGCTACTCTGCTTCGGCAAGAGTTACGTTACTCTGTTGAGGTGGAGTACTATAATCCTTTCGGGGGCATTACTATACTCTGCCTCAAGAAGAGGTGATTTACTCTGGAAAAGAGAGTTAAATATGGGACAAGAATATACTCTCCCAAAGAGAGTGCCCAGCACTCTCTTAGTTCTTAGAGTGCATTCTGAAACGACACCACTCCGTTCTTCTCAATGCAACTCCTGACGCAAGGAAGCAGTTCAGAATGTGGTACCGAATAAAACAGGTCGACAACATCAATGGAAAAACCATGCCGTACAGGGGAATTCTCTCTCAAAAAGGCAATCACATCTAGCGAGTTCTTAACGGAAAATGGGTCATCAATTTGAAGCCCGTTAAGTTGTGACAGGAGAAATTTGCTGAGCTGGTGTTGCCACGTGCCGCGTTCGCTCACAATGGAACGGAAGGGCATTTCTAATTTATGGGTCTTAACAGCAAAAAACACCGCTAAACTAGTACCCTTGCACTTTTTCACTGCCTTGGCCAGCTTGGTCAAGTTCAAATCACCACACATCCGCACAGCTTGCCGTTTAACCTTAACCGAGATTCAAATCGGTGGGCACGAAGTTCTTAGAAATTGCTTGTCCCGACTTTTCTTAGGAGGTGGCTAGTGGCATGGCGACAAATCCACCCTCTTTGTCCGCTTGAAGAAGAACGAGGTCGTTCTCTTTGAAGAAATCCACGACGAACTTAATGCCAGTCTTCTGACGAACAGGAGCTTTCGTCTTTATGAGGCTATCTACGCCTTCCAGAAGACAGCGTTCACGGTCCTCTTCCCCTGTTCTTCCGGCAAGTCTTCTATTTAGAGCTAAAAGCTCACGGGCCGAAATCTTCGGCTCGAGACTGAATTCCCTCCCAGGAAAAGTCGGGACAAGCAATTTCTAAGAACTTCGTGCCCACCGATTTGAATCTCGGTTAAGGTTAAACGGCAAGCTGTGCGGATGTGTGGTGATTTGAACTTGACCAAGCTGGCCAAGGCAGTGAAAAAGTGCAAGGGTACTAGTTTAGCGGTGTTTTTTGCTGTTAAGACCCATAAATTAGAAATGCCCTTCCGTTCCATTGTGAGCGAACGCGGCACGTGGCAACACCAGCTCAGCAAATTTCTCCTGTCACAACTTAACGGGCTTCAAATTGATGACCCATTTTCCGTTAAGAACTCGCTAGATGTGATTGCCTTTTTGAGAGAGAATTCCCCTGTACGGCATGGTTTTTCCATTGATGTTGTCGACCTGTTTTATTCGGTACCACATTCTGAACTGCTTCCTTGCGTCAGGAGTTGCATTGAGAAGAACGGAGTGGTGTCGTTTCAGAATGCTTGCGGAATTTCTGTAGAAGATTTTATGTCACTTTTGGAATTTTATCTTAATAGTACCGTGGTTTCTTATAATGACAAGCTTTTTGTACAGAGGAAAGGCATATGCATCGGCTCGTGTGTGGCGCCGGTGCTGTGCAACATTTTCTTGTCGTCCATTGACTCAGTTTTGAATGAAGCTATTGACTCTAAAGATTTTAAGATATTTCGATACGTCGATGACTTCCTGGTGATTTTGAACTCTACTAACCAATTGAGTTACAGTACTGCCTTGGACAAAGTTTTAACCACTTTTAAATCCCATGGAAGGAGCCTGACTTTTACTTACGACGAATCCAATAATAAGGAACTGCAATTCCTAGATATCAGAATAAGCTTTAACGATAACTTCACGTGCTGGTCATATCGTCCTCGTGCTAAAAAGGAGTTGCTTAATTTTCAATCGGCGCACTCTAAAAATGTTAAGAGAGGCATAGCGACAATGTGCCTGCATTCCGCGCTAAGCAGATCTTGCGAACACATGATGGTCCACAGCTTTGATTATCAGGTATCGCGTCTGCAATCAGCTGGTTTTCCGTCCTCAGTCATAACTAGTGTTTCGGAGAGCTTGCTCAAGAAATTGAAAGGCATGCGAAAAAGGGCGGAACCCAATCAGCATAAGGAAAGGCCGGAAATTATACCCTATATTCATAAGGTCGCCCACAACCTGAAGAAGGTTGTGGGCAGACACGATGTTCCCGTGGTGTTTTCCGCCCCTAACAAGCTCTCGCGGCTATGCGCCCGTGTGTCTGAGAAAAACAATAAGGCCGCCTGTGACATACAGCATGTAAAACCGTATTGCCCATGCGTAGTAGGGGTGGTTTACGAAATACCCCTCAGCTGTGGTAGGACATACATCGGCCAGACTGGTCGATGTTTAAATGTTCGATTAAAGGAACATGAATCCTCCCTTAACAGTGTATCTGGTTTACATTTGCCTTCGCACTGCAAGTCCTGCGCATGCGCGCCCCGGTTTTTTGAAACCAGGGTGCTTGGAAAAAGTCGAAACCAGGTGGCCAGAGAATTGTTGGAGGCTTTTTGCATAAATAAGAAGGGTGCCCAATGTGTTAGTGTGTCTTCCTTGAACTTATATCGCAACGAATTGCGCTTTTTAGACAAGTTTTGATAACTCAAATTAGGTTGTCATTCTGTTACTGTGATTGTCAATGTGACTCGCGCATGCGCGTGAAGCTACTTGGAATGCAATGTTCTTTCCAATAAAACAGTTGTTAGTTTGGCACCAGTCCTGTCATTTCTTGTCCTTGTTCCTTTGTGCCTCCAAATTTTTGTCAGACCATGCACCAACTAGCCCAAGAACGCGTTTTAGTCAACCCTGAAAATGTTGTGCCCCGGAGGTCTGCCCGATTCCAACAGAAATGACTAACAAACACCAAGGACAGGAAAGGCAACCGCAAAGAGTTCCAGCCTTGAAGAAGACAAGTCCACTTGTCGAAACGTTGGCTCGAGCACCCACCGCCTGTTTATGGATTTTTTCAAGGTTTTCCCTGCAAGATCCGCATGCCAATTTCTTTAAAGCTGCATGGGCACAATAGCCGGCAACGTATGTTACTGCAGGAAGCCTTGATGCTTTTTTCTGAATGTCAGAACCAGTCACAGAGACGTCAAACTGGCCGTGCGCAGACGGCACACCTGTCCTCCATGTATTCGCACTCGGAGCTGGTAGCATGTCTAAATCTGGCAGGTCCAAAACCTTCTGCAAAGGCAGTTTGTTTTCAGATTCATATATCTGCCTTATTGACACATGGTAATTCGCACCCGACAGTTGCCGATACTTTCCGAAGCGATCCTCCAAGCAGTCAGTTTGAAATTTGCCCAAAAGAACGTACTAAAATGAAGCTCTTCCAGGCAGTATATGACTAGTTCGTGCAAGGCGTGGGTAGTGTGGCTGAAAGCTGCGTGCGTTTCACGTGTAAGGCGGCCATTGTCATGTCTGAGGCTTTCCCAGTGATCAAGCCACTCAACTATTTTTTGCAGGAACTCGAGCTGCGGACACAACGATGATACTATTGGCCCTTGCAAGTGATCTCGCAACCGCTGTCCTTTTCTTGGCGTCTTTACGTTAAGAATGTTCCACCAAGTCAATATAGTGTCAATGTACTCAGATGTTTCCTTAGCATGCTGGAACGTTGCGGTACTGAGAGCAGCAACAGTAGATGAGTTAAAAACCTTTAGTGCAAGCTTAACGTCCTGTCGTTCCATGTTGGAGGGGTTCAGCGCTTTCAAAGTGAGAGTTGGCGCTAACTTCAAGAGCTCGTGCTTTTCAGCTTCGTGCAACTCGCACAATACCTTGAAAGATGCTGTATCTTTGGTTTAGCCTCATTACTTTTTGGTTCAGGAAAGTACATGCATTTTCCAATGTTTCGTTGATTGAGCCAGTTATTTCTTATACACTTTAGTATGTGAACTGGGTCCACCACGAAAAACAGGGGTCGCGATGAGTCAGCAGGATGCTGTTAAACAATGCTGACACTTGCGGGCTTAGCGAAGAAGGACATAGCTTTTCTGTTTATGGAGTTATTGTCTGAGATCACTGCGATTATTCTAAAACCAGATGCCTCGCGATCAAGAATAAGCTTCCGAAGGAAGTCATGTAGTGCCTTAGCATCAATTTGCGCCACGGGAAGAATGTGTACAACATCCTTGTTTGAAGAAAGAAGGCTCTGTATCATAAATACGTGGGCAGTCTTTGCCGCAGTTGATGAATTTGCCGCAGCGCCAGTTACAAAGCCAGCCTTGTAATCGAAAAAAGACTGCAGATGAACCTCATCAAGCATTAATGTCACAGTCTTTTCATGCTCTTTAAGTGTGCTTACAATCCGCTTGGCATAAGAAAGAAAACTAGCTTCTTGCTGCTCCTTTACAGGGTTAATATCACACGATGAACACAGTCTCCTGATAGTATCAGGATGCGGCATCTTAAGCTTCATCGAATTTCTCAAGAATCTGTATGCATGAGGGGAAATGGTGAACAAAAGGCTAGAAAAAACCAACAAATCTGGGGGATAACGGCTGGCATTATTCAAAATGAGATCAACTTGACTCTTCAAGAATTTCAGTACCTCCAAATGCCATTCTCGCAACTCGCATGCAAAATATTCGCCGCTTACTTGCTCTAGTAACGTCGACACCAATCTCAGTAGATGACGGGCTTTCTCAGAAGGCGCCGCGCTGATATCCTTGCGAGTCTGTTCGATGATCTCTAGCACTCTCTTCAAATCTCTTAAGTCACATATCTTTTCAGGAACTAGCACATCACCTCAATTTCTCACGACCGTTTCACCAAAAAATACTTCAATGCGAAGGTCAGTAGACACAATCACCGAAGTGCGGATGGTTGGAGCAGAATGGAGAACCAAGTCCAAAAAGTAAACCTTGGAGTCCTTGTGGATTATAGTCCAGAAGTCTGAATGCTCAAATCCTGGCAAGGCGTTGAGCAAGTCCGAAAAACTACTGAGCTTATTTTTGGTTTCCTCTTCTGCTTGCGTTTGCAGCGAAAGCATTATTGCATTGTGCAAACAAGCGGCTTCCAATCGCGCTCTTTTCACATCCGGTGCTTCCCGAACGCATGGTTGCGGACGCGATAGGTAGGCAGGGCAGTTGGGAAACAAGCTCGGCACTGCAGTTTGCTTCAGACGACTGTTCTTCAGGGTGACTTCGACAACTTTTCCTGTCTTGACGTCTGTGTAAGATGTCGTCTTCAAGTAATCCGATGGCAAGAAATGCTTTTCACAGAGGTGAAACAAAATAAAAAGATGTTAGAAACATGAGCTCGGCCAAAACGCAGAACAAGCGTGCCGACAAGTGCGGAATTCCCATCTAGCGTGCAACCATCAACGGATACTTTGGACACTATGCTAACTAAATCGATATATCTGAAAACCCTGATAAACAACACAGAGAAAGAATGCTTACCACTGTGTACTTCGTTGGCAAGAAATCCTTCCGGGGAACAGCTCTGGTCCACGCTGCCCGCATAATTGGGTCTGAAGGAAATCTGTGCACTCGTACACTTGGCCCTCCGTCATAATTTGACTTGCAGTTTGGTGCACAGCAACAGCCAGGCATCGTTGCGCTTCAGTGGATGACCATAGGAATGATTAACCACGCGCACGCGACAGATAGCAAGCGCGTATGTGATGCAGCATGCTCTACCACGGCCGCTCTGGATAGACGCGCGCGTTCCTTCTACGGAACGCGCGCGTCTTTCCAGTCTGGCCGTGGCTCTACATGCGGCCGCTGTAGTGTTGCAGCCAAGGAGAAAACTTTTTTTTCACAACGCGGCGCGCGTTTGCTGCGTTCACGACGCCGCGCGCGTCGCTATGACTGCCCCCCCTCCCCCATCTACCGCTGTCATCTCACTGTCGTGACGTATTGACGATTGGAGGAGGTGATTCAGAGGCCTTGATATTTTTTCTAGGTGGCTTTGGTCTAGCCCGCGTTTCAGAGGAAGAGTGCAAAGGGAGAACGGAGAGTGGAAGTGGAGAGGGGGAAGGGAGAGGGGAGGGGAGGTAAAGTGGAGAGCGGAAGGGGAGAGGGGAAATGGGAGAGGGTAGATGGCAGGGAAGTGGAGAGGAGGTGTGTGGGGAGGGTATGCCATGCGCAGTAAGGGTGATCACGCCGCACACCACCACCGGATTGAGCTCCGCCTTAAGATACTTCGCATCTAAAAAATTACACCATCTCCCGCTAAAGGGGACCATGAGGCGATGCAAAGCCTGAGCACTTGCACGATCGCGTTCCGTTGGCGTTCGTTGGGCATGCTACCGACCTCGCGTCGTGGAACGCGAAGAGGGACGCTACGCGCGTCGTGTCTTCCATCTAGTCTGGCTGTTAATTCTCACAGGGCGAGCGGGGAACGCTTTCGACAGGCGGGCGAAAGGGGGGGCAGCGAGCGTAGGAGAGGAGAGAGAAGGGGAGGGGACGCGCATCCTTCAGCGCGCGCTCCGTTTCATTGGTTGCGATGGAACGCTGCGTCACGTCAATGGCGGTCGAGAAGGTTGAGTCATAGAGTTTCCTACAATACTTACTAGAGGGAACTCTGGCGCTAGTGTTTATGGGAGCTGCAATGCATCGCGCTTCAGCCAGCATGGGAATCATGGGTAGTACACGGATTGGTCTAAACTTCGTTCTTTCGGCTCCGTTTGGCTCCGCGTCGCCTGCATCCGCTTTGTCGCAAAACGAAGTTCAGCAAAAATCAGCAGTTTCACTTCACCACTTTAACTTCTTTAGGCTCACCGATTCAAATCTGGTCACGAAGTTCACAACGATCCATTCTTTTATCCGAAAGAAAACCAAAACATCGCAATAAACAAAGCCACAAGTGCGTTCGAAGCCCACAAGCACGAAGACTAGGCAAATCCGTGTACTACCCATCATTCCCATGGTGGCTGAACGATCGCAGCGCCAGAGTTCCCTCTAGGTCATTTTAGGAAACTCTATGGGTTGAGTGGCGTCTTCATATTAGAGGAACCTTCTTTCATTTGTTTGTCGTTCCACTGAGTGCAGAAGTGCACCCATGCATGGAAAGTGGCAGAAAGTTCTACTAATTGTATGTTTATGCGTTCGCGGGCTGTCGAATCCATTTTCAAGCGTTTAATGTCTGCACTAAGTATCCTTTAGAATAATAAGCACCGTGGCCTCCGAGATTGGTTCGGACCGAGCGCCCTACAACACCGCGGCTAGAGCTAATCACCGAGGCCACGTGTATAATCGCCATGGTCGGCCTCTGCATTCTAGAGCGTTGGTCGGCCGGCGTGCGCCCTCTTTGTCCTCTTATTAATCGTCTGCTCGCTCCCCGAGCAGGTTCGGCCGGCTGATTAGCTAACTGGCTGGGCGGTATACTTAGCTAAGTCAGGACATGCTATGACGAAGCTGATTAAGCTAAATCATGCTAAGGCCGAGCCAACTAAGCCACGTCTTACTAAGATCATGCTAATCAACCGTGCAAAGCTAAAAACAAGCTCATTAAGACCACAATAATTAACACGATGATAATTAGGTTCGTGTAATTAAAACCAACATAATCATGACCTTACACACCGAGATCGTGGTAATCGTAACAGTGCTAATTAGGATTATGCTAATTACCTCTGTACTATTCAGGACCTTGCGAATTAAACCTGAGTATTTAATGTCGTGGTAAATAAACCATTAACAATCAGGACAGGACTATTCAGTATCAGGTTAGTTAAGACCGAGCTAATTATAGTCATGCTAATTAGCACGACACTAAGTAGGAGCACACTGAATCAAACCAAGCTAATTAGGAACTTCCTCACCAAGTACGCGGTAATTATGATCACTGTAATTAGCAATACGCTAAGTACATTCGTGCTAATGAGGACCTTGATAATAAAACCTGAGTAATTAATGTCGTGTTAATTAAAACATCGCCAATTAAGACAAATATTCACTGCCATGTTAAATAAGGCCTAGCTAATCAATAGCACAAATATTGAGACCGAACAGGCACAGTCATTACTCAGAAGCAGGCCAATCATACTGAGTAGACGAGCCACGTAATAAGCTGGAAGAGGCTAGGTGATCGCAAGCTCCTTCAATGGCCCCAGCCTTGCACAAGTAGTGGAAGCTGACCAAATTATTTTATATGCAAAGAGGCTGCTAAGTAGCGTCCACTGCATGAAACACTTGACAGGCACACCGGCTCTATGACAGTCCCGAGTTGAACTGGGGCGTTTTCACAATCAACGAGTTTGTGCCCGAGTTCGCACGTCAGTCAATTTGATTGACAGACGCCCGCTGCGAAGATCGTGTCGGCCCACCGCGTTTCCTCTTGCGGATGAGCAGTACTCACGGCGCAACGCCAGCGAGTGGCACGATTAATCTATCAGCTTAATCGCACAGACTATGCACACACGCACGAAGAACTAAAGGTTACATCATCACGTGGCTACGATGTCTCGCATTCAACTTCGCTGCGTTCACGATGTACCACTCACAGCCACTAAGCAAGCGCCCGTGGTGGGATTTGCGGCGAGAAATGTTATTTACTTGTTTGTGGAGACATTGTTTCTATCGATTCGTTAATACAGAAAAGTCTTGAGACGTGTAATGTAAATATAGCAGTAACCTGTCCATTTATTTATCTGTAATATTCCAGAGAAGCGAAACGAGCTGCACCAGAGCGCTGCGTGCGCGCCCTTCTTGCCTTCGAGAGTGAAAATTTCCATGCTGGGCAGGTGGAACGAAAGAATTCTCCGAAGGAGGACAAACGCCCACGAACACGCCCATGGGAGGCGTGATGATTAGTTCGCAAAAAGATAGCGCGAATGTCACGCTGATGTCACTACCCTGTCAAAATGTTGACCGAGTGGCGGCGCAGACGCGTTCGCACGCGGCTTTCCTTTGAAAAGCGCCGCAAATGCCGCATATGTGCATGTGACGCCATGCTCGTTCTTGTAGCCGGTTTTATCAACGCTACTATCGCATGCACCGCACTGTCTCTCTGTCATGACCGTGGTAATGCGAGCTCGGAGCAAACTCGTATGCCCGAGAAGCTCGGGCCGTCCTGCATAGCACCCCAGCTATGAGCTTTAGCTAAGATTTGGTGGGCGGCGCCAGGCAACGTATTTCTTGCCGGGTGAGTACACACCGTATATGAAATAAACGAAGACAGGAGGAAGGTCTTTGCTTTTTTGTGAATTTTGTGGCTGTAAATCATTTCCCTGTACTAAGGCTTTGAGTTTATGATTAAGCCTCACGGCCGTAGTTCTCACATACAGGGCGAAATAGAAGTTGCGCTGCGATAATATTACACACATTTCTTCACAACGCGATATGACATGTTTTATTGGACGCTGTATAGTTTCCACTTTCTACGAAAACTTAATTAGCTAGGCCGCGTGACTAAAAAGAGCTGGCAAAGAGGAAGAACAGGAGGCCGTATTTTGCAGTCCCGGCAGCGCTATTCATACCACGCAAGCAGCCTCGTTTTGAGGCTCTCCAAAAAGCAACAAAGTAGTTCTTTTATAAGCGTCGCATGTTCATGCATTTCTTCCGGAGACCTACACATTTCGGCCTCTTTACCGCACTTCTATAGTTTCCTAGAAGGCGACAAATACTCAAGAGACCTTAAAGCGTCGACGCCGGTTGGGTATGAATAAGTGGTGGCGGAAAATTGGCTCGAAGCTTGTTCTCTTTGAAAGGAAGGCTAGCGAAGCACACCGGCTGCACTTTCAAACGCTGAAGCCGCATTGAAAAACTACTTATTTGCGAGGATATAATAAAAAAAAAAATATAAATGGTACAGTTGGGACGCAAGAACACGCGCCCCGACAAGCATTCGGAGCTGAGAAAATTACACGCAGTAATGGAGCGAAAAGCAGGTCATCCAAGCAAAACATAAACAGAAATTTTTCAAGTAATCGTACATAACTCTGTGCGGGAAATTCGCTCAGAAACAAGTATGGCGCGCCTAAAACGACCATTCTTTGAACAAACCTCATTTTATTTTTATTCCTCTCCAGGCCGAAACCAGGATGAGCGAGGCCAGCCTGGACGGGAGTGCGCAGTGTAGGACAATGCCCCTTTCTCGCCTAATACATTGTTTTTTTTTCTGTGCTACCATCGGCTACACATATAAGCTATGTCTTAGCTATATGTATATTAATGTATGTAGCCTGCATATAATAAATGAAAGCATAAGCAACGTTAGATGTCACTTTATTTGATGCGCAGTAATTATCAGGCATATAGAAATGAAATTCATAAAAAAAACTTGACAATGTTCGAAGACTTACCCTAAACCTATCTATTACTCGTAAATCATCTGTTCTACTATACGCATCTCTTTGTAGTAATGTTTCGCCTATTCGTAAGCTTTCCCTCGTGGACAGTTTGGAAAAAAACGATGAACAATTAGCCATGATTAGACTTCAGACTAGCAGAGAAAAATGACCTGCAGATTATGTACCTATGATTGCGTTTGCTGCGCGAACTTACATGTGGGATCTCTAGCCCTAAGTCTGAAAAGCCTGTTTTTTATTACAAATCAGGACATTCAAATATTGTGAATAGCGCAATCGCGGTGTCATGCCTTTAAGTGGCTTTGGCAAAACCCTGGCGTCATCGAGTGATAGAAAGCTCTTCGAACCAGGTAACCAGGCTAGCATTGGTAGGATTCCCAGACAACGCTTGAAGAAATAATTAGGGTGCTCAAAATTGTACAACCACGAGTGTTTCGAACAGAGGAGGCGCGGATGGGAAGTACCTAGCAGCAGCGTCATACGTCCATTGTTTTTGACTTAGGTCACTGTAACAAACACTGTAAGCAGTGCCATTGTGATCCAGCTTTTTGTGACATTACTTTTCTTGTTTTCTTACCGAAATGCACTCAGACGTGACCTAACTGAGCTTTTCCACAAAAATAAGGTGCGCAGACAGGCGTATTAGTGATCAACAGGTTGTAATTAGTGACAAAGGATCTGCATTTTCAGTTGAAGTTTTGTTCTGTTTTTTTGTTAAACTTCTTATTCGTTTTGCGCATGCCCAATGCTGATGGATGTTGCTTATTTATTCTCGCTTTTCGAAGTGTGTTGGAGAGATAAGTGGTCGTTTATACCTTTCAGTGTGCTTGTGTTTGCGCGTGTCGCAATTCCACCATGAATAGTAACCAGCTCATCCAAGTTCCACTTGTGCAGGATAATCTCTGTTCAAACGTTTTCCTAGAAATTTCATCAAATCGACCACTTCGGATACATTAGGCATGTCAATTGGTACCCGTAGAGCGTCCCATGTGCGTGCTCTATGTCCTCTCGACGCGGGACATGCAGATGGTCACGCGAATCTATCACAAGCTGCCTACATGCGTAGATGGGGAGATGGAATGCTGTGATTGCGCGAGCAGGCTGAGCGAGAAAATTGCTAGGAAATGATCGGTGCCATGTTTAGCATACGCCATAAAATAACCAATGCAACCACCGTAGCGTTTCTGTGGAAGAATTTAGAGCGGCATTAAGCCACCTCCGCAGTAGCTCCCTCACATGACCGTTGCTGGCTAGCGAACACACCCATCAAACATGCGATAAGCACAAGCCGGACATTGCGAAGTTCCATGGTTCCACCGCTACAGGGGCCCTTGCCAATGATGGACTCCCCCTACAAGCGATGAAAATTGTGGTCTATAATTTCTTCAATACTGACACACGTACTCGATTTTTTTTCTGCACATAATACAACTAACGTCATCACCAGCAATCACGCTGGAATGTGCGATGATTTATTAATAATTGTTGGGGTTTTAGGTGATAAAACCACGAATAATAATCAGAGATGTCGTGGCGGAGGGCCACGGAAGTTTTGACCACCTGGGGTATATTTAACGTGCCCCTAAATCTAAGCAACTGGACCTCTAGTATTCTGCCTCCATAGAAATGCGGCGTCCGCGACCGGGATTCGATCCCGCGATCTGCGGGTCAGCAGTCAACCCTTACAAAAATTCTCATTGAAAAACCATAGAGAAGTTATTGAGCAATGTCAACAGATGGCACTGAAAATACATTGCGGATCAATAGAAAAACTGTTGAGAAAACTGTTGACCAGTATTGAAAATTGGCCCGCGACTTTCAATTGAAAGACCATTATGTAAGTCAACATCGATATATCGTTGAGAGGAAAAGAAACGTCAATTGAAAATACATTGTGGATCAATAGAAAAACCGTTGAGCAAGCTATTGACCAGTATTGAAAATTGGCCCGCGACTTTCAATTGAAAGACCATTACGCAAATCAACATTGATTTATCATTGAGAGGAAAAGAAACGTCAATTGAAAATACATTGTGGATCAAGTGAAATTTCGTTGAGCTAGCTGTTGACCAGTATTGAAAATTGGCCCACAACTTTCAATTGAACGACCATTAAGGAAATCAATATTGATTTATCGTTGAAAAAACGGTGAACGTCAAATTGAAGCATTGTTGATAGGGTTTTCACATAGCCTGACTGAGATCATTCTTGATTTGGGAAAACGGCCAAATGTAAATGTAAGTAGTACATGTGTACTGCAGGCCTAGCTAGGTCACCTTGGGCCTGCAGTACTTAAGTGCCTACATTTTCATTTGCCCATTCTTTCAAAACAACGATAATCTCAATTACGCGACATAGCTTCAGATTGCTGCCAGCTGGAATAAAACCTTTAACATCATCGTTTATGAATACATTGCTTGTTTTTCGCACGCTGTAAGGTGCAGCAAAGGAGGTAATGTTTAAAACTTACTCAAATATGTATTATACCTCGAACTCTATCACAGCCAAAGCTATATACCAGTCTCCTCTACCAACAGATATTCACAAGGTCATATTTTAGCAGTGTACATGGCTCCCTTTGTCCATTCAGGTAGTGTTTGCAGGGTGCAAACACCTGTGAGTAAACGACACTTATACTTGCACCCGAGGTTGGCGACACCAAGGCACATGCCAAGCATCAACACATTAACGCTGCCATGAACTTCTGTTCTTCTCTATCAGCTTGTTTTAATGGACACTAGCCGAGTTTCCGTGTAACTTGGGAAGAAAGAAGAGAACAGTTTTCTAAGTAAAATATTTATTTTTAAGCAACAACTTTTGTTCAAGTTCCTAAGTATTTGTGGTTTGACATAGCGAGAACTTCCCACTGTAATGTGCAAACTGCATCCAAGTTGACAAAATAAGTTAAACACTATGTAAAGCACCACTCTAATAAATAAATTTTAGACAACTACAGGTACCAGAAGGTAAAAAAGAGCATAAACGCTGCTGACAAGGCACACACACTACGGGAAGAAATGTGCTGAAGGAGTGAACAAGGCTCATACTGGTTTCAAAGCCCAAATTCAAGGATCTTCAAGGATTCCTATAGAAGGTTCTTGGAGGATGGAAGGCAGCATCACAAGTATCAATTTTCTGCTCTAACAAAGTTTCCAAAACAATACGGGCAGCTTTAAGCATTTGAAGTAAAAAATGGGATTCAGCCAATGAGAACCTAGAGACAATGAAGCCAAGGAAAGTATAAAGCACATAATTCGTAGGCTTTAACTGTAGAGTAGTAATTATGGCATAAATGGAAAGGAATTAAAGAGGATGAAAAATCAACTTGCTGCTGATAGGGACCAAATCTACAACCTTGAGATAATGCGTCCGATACTCTACCTGATCATATTAGCTTCCTGCTGTGCACAAAATTCACAGCATTGATGCAGCTGCTGGGACATCTTTTATATTAGATAAGTAAACTTCTTCAGTTCCCCCGTCTCACTTTTTCAGGCATTGAGAAACTGTTCAGTTTTATGACGGTGATGTACGACGCTTCTACTTTTTCCAAGTACTGACCTGCTAAACAAAATAGTAATGACTGCTTCAAAATTTTATCCACAATTTTTACAATTTGATCGTTGAATACATTTTTGACTCCGTGCAGTCATCATGCTTCTCCTGTTTTTGGGCTTTGATAACAATTGAGTCAAGTGCGAATTGGATTTATGCCAGTAGAGCAATCAACTTAGCAAATATCCTCTACATATAAAGTCAAGGTTCTTGCCTACACAAAAGAGGAATAACAATCACTACATGGGAGTCAATCATTAAGCCTGAGCAGCAATGCCATCAGCTTTAGTCAGAAGTACTTGGTTTCTAGCACGAAGCATCAACTTTTTTTAACATTTTGCCTGCATTATAGGACAGTGGATGTTTGTTGAGCTAGAAGATCTTTCACACGTAGTGAGCTTGCTATAGAAGAAGAGAAGCTAGGCGCTGGAAGTGAAGTCGAGTCCCGAGGAGCCAAATCAAGAGAAAGGGGGAGAAGGCAGAGCGACACTTGCGGAAACGAAATGAATGATCGGTCAAGCAGTGATGCAAGCAAGGTAAACACAGTAGCGGAATCATCATTGAGCACGACATGTTCCCTCAGTTTGCTAGACAAATGTTTACAGAACACAGAAAGAAATTAGTATTGTCAATATTGGCCACTATATGCTAAGAAATTCCGAAAGGTTTTCAAGGGTTTCAGGGCTTTAAAAATGTACTTTTACTTTTTCAAGGGTTTTCAATCGTTTCAAGGACCTGCATGCACCCTCAGTAAAGGAGCAGATCACAATTTAAAGTGGAATGTGCGCCCTATGAATACCACCAAAATATGGGATTGCAAACTTGAAGCTTGATTGAGCGCTCACTTAATGCAACTGCACATAAACTTACACATTACAATATTGCAACACTTGACTAGTGAATGCAATTAATGTTAAATTAGCGTAACGCGATTGTTCGTACACTTGCACATTATAAAATCACAGTCGTTCACTATTGGTAGCACCACCGCTCTTCATCTGTTCAGGCAACTTCGGTTCCCTCGACAGAAGTGGGGCCAAGGTGTTCTTTACATTCGTGGCCAGCGATTTGTGACAGATGAAGCCTGCGACAGAAGGACAGGACACTTATAACTAAAAGTTCCACGAGAAAAATATAACAAACTTTGCACACGTCACGATGAAATTATTTGATTAGTTCTGTATGGGTAGAACTGCAGTGCATGACCAGCACATTGCGTTCCCCAGTAAAAATGCAAAAGAGGGCAAGAACGAAAAGCACGCTGTGCCAGAGCTTTATGAACACCTATGTCAAAGGTGTGAACCATACTTTACCACTTTGGCTGCAGCATAATTTCCAGCTAGACATATAACAAACATAAGAGGAGAGACAGGGCAGAGCTCTTGCCTTCAACTGCTGAAATTCATTCACAAACCCAGAATATCCCCAGTAGACAAACAAATGATCCAACAAGTGTGCCAGAAATAACATTCAAGCAGGCCAGCAAAAAAATTTCACTGGCGACAGAAGTCATTGTTGGTAAGCTTCTTAAGACATGCCACTTCTTGCCCAACGAGTTCAAAAATGGCACACTTACATATTTATCACCAGCCATGAAAATGCAGCAGTCTTACTGCCTGTCTGTCTAGAGAGCAGTCAGAGCCCACATATCTAGTTAAAAACACGAGTTAGGTTTTTAGTTTTAACAGTCAAATAAATAGAGTGCATTGCTCAGTGGATTTGCTTGCACGTAAAGTGACTTCCTTGCATGTCTGATTGTTTCAATTTCGTCAGCTGAAGCCTAGTGCTGTCTGGCAGTTGAGCTGCCAAAAAGATTGAGCTGCCTCTGCCCCTTCACTCTTCATTTTCCTGTTCAGCATAGGCGTTAGGAGATATGTCACAGCTAAAGCAATCACACAAACTAGCCCAACTCTCTTATTTAACTTTGCCTACTGAGTAACAATATGTTTACTAAGAAAACTTGCAAAAACTACGAGACATTTTGAAGTAATTTTGTCTGTTTACCCAAGTGAGATGCAAACAGCTTTTGGAAGTTCGTATCGTGTAGCATATTTTCATTGCTCCTAAACAAAATTCCACCACGCCACAAGAATTAAGAGTCGCTTCAATTTAATTTGCATCGTACAAGCTGACATGCTGTTAAGTGCATTTTGTATGTCATAATTACTCTTCATAGGCTTCTCTACAAACAAACGTTAACACGGCTGACCAATGAAGTGTGTTTTCAAACTTCAGAACACCATTTTACTTTGGCTTTACTGCAGTTATGCAAGCTGGTTAGACTGAAGCCTGCAGAACACAACAGCTATCAGAAATGTTCTGTTTCAAAAGTGTCATATTCACTGTGGGATATACTTGTAAGAATATTATTTTTTTATAACTATATATATAAACCCATACTTACTGACAAGCAGTCTACGACAGCCAAATGCTCCTTTTGAAGTAAGAAATCACGAAAGAGTTGAACAGTTTCACAGTGGGATTCTAAGGTACATGTCACAGTTTGTAAGAAGCGAAAAATAGCAGACATCAAACGCCTATTCAGAGCTGTTTGATTTAGTCAGCATGTTGAAAAAAGTTAAACACGTTTTCCCTAACTTAGCAGCGAAGTTGATTGATGGCGTGTTATAAATGGGCTAGGTGCTTACTGGCAAACAAGCACCAAACATCACATGCAAATATAAGGGGACCACCAATCACACAGGACATCGAATAACTCATCTGGAATACAATATCCTATTAGCTTGTAGTGAAGTTTTAAACAGCAGACGGGACAATGTTAACGCCCAAGCTATGGAACGCGCAAAAAATGTCATAATATCCGGGGTTCAACGACCCAAAACCACGATATGATTATGAGAGATGCCGTAGTGGAGGACTCCGGAAATTTCGAAGACCTGGGGTTCTTTAACGTGCACCTAAATCTAAGTACACGGGCCTCAAACATTTTCGCCTCCATCGAAAATGCAGCCGCCGCGACCGGGATTCGATCCCGCAAACTTCGTGCCAGCAGTCGGGCGCCATAACCACTAGACCACCGTGGCAGGGGCCAAACAATGTAAAAAAGAATATGGAAGTCACTGAGCATTACAGTACAAGGAGCGTGCATGCAAAAATTTGCTTCATCTGGTGACAAGATAGTCGGCACACCATTAATAGATATGGCAGCAGAAGTAACATTGCTCAATGATAAGACACCTCACGTGTACCTTTTTTCCTTTCCTCTGTGAAAATTACTTTTTGAAACTGCAATATATTGCTGGATTTTACTAATAACATTCAGTTCGTAGTCAGCACTCTGGCTGTGCTCTACCAGTCTTGCTCTTCGTTATTGCTGTTTTACACATAAATGTAAAGAATAATACTTGAATGCCATAGTCCGCTGCCAGTTCATTGGCACAACTTGGTTAGGGCAAATACGATGCCTAAGACGGCACTCTAACACACAAGCATGCATACCTTACAACTTGTTTTACCAAGTTTTACTTCATCATGAAACTCTGAAAATCAATTTAATTCTGCCTCGCATAGATGTCCCAAGTTTCCTCAAACAGTGAGATATCCTGCTATGGTGCTGTGCAGGTAGCTGACAACATATTTTTTCAGCACATCCTACCAGAAGCAGGTGGCCACAAGCATGAATGGCCAAGTGGAACATGTATATGACATGCACTTGCTATTACATATTGTTTCCTGTCTTGGAGTTGCTCACAATATAGGAGCAATAAGGGTCTCAATTGAAAAGGTCTAAACTCTCGATTTGTAGTGATGGAAACAAATAAATACCATTTAATATGGCCTTGTCCAGACTTGCAGGAAGAATGCTTCCATCTTTCACAGCAAGCTGTCCACCACTTGTCTCTTGAGCAGCTGTCTATGCTGGATACATGCATAACAGATAACAAAAAGTTCCGTCAACTTGCGCACAGAGTCCTTACAGTACAGAAGTAGTAATATTAAGCATGATGGCTTAACACAGGCATATCATTCATTATATACCAAAATTGTCCTCGAAAATAGGCCTAGGATGCATTAAGAACAAGTATTGAGTAGTCGTGGGTCACTGCAAATAATTGTAATTTGCATTGGGTGTCGAATTTTTCCTACAATTGTGTATTACAAAAGGGTGAGATATACAGCTTGCCATATAGGTAATTTGAACACAAGAAAACTCCAGGAGCACTCCCACCAAAATATTAAATAAATATACGTGTGGTCAATTTGCAGAATGGATGACAATGAGCCCATTTATTGTATGACATCATGAATGTGGAGATTTCAAAAAAGTTTAAGATTCAGTAAAAGAGCAAGAATGCCAGATGGGACAGAAAAGATTGAGCACTGTGTCAGTTTTTCTGTCCCTCTGCTGTTCTTACTTTCATTAAATCTTGGGCACGCTTTAGCAACATGCCCAATTTTCCTCTCTCTGAAACAACTATCCTTGCTGTACTAAAGTCCATTCATGTGCAGACCTGGTCCTTTGCACTAGAAGTGCCTGTTCAATTTAATGAGCCCTTGATCCACTCCCGTTCTTTTGTTCTTTAATAGCGAGGGCCTCGTGCCAGCAAACTTGATGCCCTCAGGTAGCACATGACGGTTTATTGATCAGCTACCAGCTCGTAGATTTCACGGGCTATGCGACACCAGCATGACTACGAATGCTGGTGTGGCACTGCCAGGATTACACACACAGAAGTGCCCAGTGGGGTGGATGAGAGAACGACTATGTCGTAGCTAGAGTGGTGGAGTATGAGATGCAACACTTTGTTGTAGGTTCAGGCCCTGGCAGCAGAATGTTTGTATTTTTGTCTACATTATTTCCTCTTTATGTCATAATTACTACACTACTTTTAAAAACTACAAATAATCTCCCCTATACCTGCCTTGGCTTCATCAGGTTTTGTCGAACAAAAAAACTGAGCCCCTTGATCTATTCCATTTTTTTTTAGTTTGTTCAATTTCTCAGCGCTGTAATCACACCTGAGAACCAGTAACCTCACTGTGATCTGCAAACACGTATACAGATATCAGAAATTGCGTTCTCTAATTAATTACTTCATAAACTAAAGCAGCATTGTCACCAGTTTCACTGAATGCTAGATCTTAGTTGTGCATCCTGCAAATAAGAACCCCCTTTCAATTTCCTCTTTCTTTAGCAAAGCACGAAGGAAAACAAGAACTATACAGTACAACACAATCAAGTAGTGTTTCAATGCACCAGCGCAGCCTAATAAACCATTTACCATTTGGGATAAGAAGCTTTTGCAATGGTGCTATTCCCTGTTACAAGAATTTGTATTAGAATGTGTATGGTTCATCAAAGAAAATATGAAATGGCATGTCAGATATCTGACCCAATTTTTATCACACAAACACAGCAACAAAAAGAGCATGTAATTGTTAATAAGCTTAATTGAACTGACACTGAATATCAAGCACTCATTACCTACTTTTTAATTGCTGACTTGAGTGAAGTTGTTTATATTAGAAAGTTGTGGTGCATGACAATTTAGCACATACCAAGTTTTGCTTGAAATGTCGTCCCTTCCTTGTCACGTGCAGTTCAGACACGCCGCGTGTCCCGCGCCAGTTTCGATATCAACCTTAAAATTGGAAGTTGAATATCTCGGATAACGTGCAACTCTCGCGATTTCAAAAAAAAAAAAACGGCATGCCACAACTTGGCACGAACAATATCTTTTTAATATAAACTACCTCCCTAAATAATTTAAAAGTGCATGAACGAGTTGTTAATTAACAGCGTAAATGTAATTTTGCTTGCGGCAAAGTATTTCCGCCTCGACTTCAAGTTCATGAGCGAAAATGACAGGAGCCTGACTGTCACACAACGTTTATAAAAAATATGTAATGTCCAAAAAGAAAACACACACACTACATGCATGCTGTGCGACTTCCCGTTAAGTTTGATGTGTGTACGTCCTGTTACTACCAGTATCCATAGCGTGATTCACACAAATGCATTGCTTCAAATGGGCATCCAGCACACATCTAGGTGCTACGAGCCGCGACCTTGCGCATTTACACCACAGAAAGGGTGTGGAACGACCAGTATGTTTAAAAACGGACCCACTTTTACGGCGACAAGGCAATGTGCAAGTCGCTCCAAGCGACGATCTCGTGCAGCTAAGTTATAACGGCTCAACAACACAAGGCGTGCGTGGCAGGAGCACAGAATCCCGTAATGGAACGCGCATTCTTCAGCTTGTTTTCAACTGTAATCAACGCACACGGCAACCGCTCCATAGAAAGGTATAACGAAGAGCACGAAAAGCAGCGATACTAGCACAATGCATACTTTTTTAGCAGGCCCTTGCTCTTGCGCAGCATCCCTTCTGTGGTAACTGGCCGCCCGCCCAGGCACTCTTACCTGCATAAAAGTTTTCCATGCACTAAGGTAACTCAGTAACGCAATTTGGTAACATTCTTGAACTCACCGAGGTGTTGTATCCGCTGCGGCGACTGTCTCGTCAAACGGCCCGCGCTTGCGATCTTGTTCAAAGCTCGCGTCCGTTGGTTGGTGCCGCGACGACGCATCGCCGCCGTCGATTCCATGTCAAACAACGACCCGAACGTCCCGACACGCGATGTAAGTAGTACGTGTTCATTCAACAAAGATAACCGCACGTAATATTGATAAACACGGTAAAAATAGATGCGCGAAACACCACTTCGTTCGCAGCGAGCGCAGGCAGCCTTTCAACGGAACCCGTTTGAACCACGTCACGTGTTCACTGACGTCTCTGCGCGTGCGCGTTCTTCGGTTTGAACTGATTGGCTCTCTCGCTCAGCGGGCGATTTGAATCCTTGAACTGAGCTGCGGCAACTCTCTCTCCCTTCCGTCTACTGCATCTCCCTGTTCATGGCCTCCGATACGCCGGCGCGCAATCTTAGAGGCCATGGCTTGTTCACCACTTCTTTCTCGGACGCGCGCCTGTACTGTACTGTACAATCGGGCGGCCGCAACGCGTCAACCGCGTCTGATTCGGTTCTTACTACTACTACTACTACTACTACTACTACTACTGCGCTTTTGCTGTTTAAAAATACGCAGCATCTGTACACGAGTGGTGTGTTTTAGTTACTGCTAAAAGTAACAGCTGCTGTCTTTACGGCTGGCTAAGTGTGCACGTCCGTGCGTGTGCAAAACAAAAGCACGTCGAAAACCGGGGCCTTTTGACAACAAGTGTTCACTGTGCTACTTAATACCTCTTCGCAGGCACGTAGCAAGCCCCCCCCCCCCCCCCCGAAAAAAAAATCGTTTCTACGTGCCTGCCTCTTCGTATTGAGCAACGAACCAATGGTACGTACCATCAATGCCTCGCCCTTAGTGTGATTCAGCTGCAGCTTCTTTCTTATTGATGTACTTTGTTAGCCTTAATTGATGTATTCTAAGTTGGGCATGTAAGCAAGTTACTATCAATTTGAAACTGCCCATTTAAACACTATTCAAAAGTACATTGCACGTCGTCGTAATAAAAGCAGGAGAAAATACTTATTTGTTGAAAGGCGACAGCTAATCGACAAAACAGTAGTTTAACAAACTTCGTTTCTGGGCAAGTTCGTTTATATTCCAAAAGAAAGCCAACGTACTGTGTATACTGAATAGTAACAGAAACAGCAATACTGCACTGAATTCCGCTATTTATGTCTTGAAAGAGGCTGTTTTCCTGTGCGTGACCGTTATCCCGCTTCGACATTGCGCTTTGCAGTATTCCATGAAATACGTTGTCCTTGGCAATGGACAAACGAAGGCGGAAAGACCATACGGTCCTTGCAGTTATATTAGTTTCTTTTGTGAGTTACTGTGTTCGTTAAAAGTGCGATTTATAAATACAAGACAAGATTTACAAGTTTCGATGCGTTTTTATAGCATCATTGATCCCAGGAGGGTTAGAGTCAAAGAACCCGCGCAAAAAAAAAAATCTCTTCTCGGGTGGGTAAATAGGGCATTAGTGGTAAATTACGATGAGAATGAACGACACACACATCACAGGTGTAACCATGTGGCGGGCGGATTGAGGGGGGCGGGCGGGGCGGAGAGAGCGCGCGCCTCCAGACCGGCCGTGGTTTTACAATAAAGGATCGGTCGAGAAGACAGCACTGAGAAGAGTGTTCACAAAAGAAACGTGGGGTTTCAAAGGTAAGAGTACGAGGAAGTTCTGTAGATCCGGTACACATATGGTTGGAGAAATGAAAGGGCGTACTTACGAAAATTGCGTGCATTTTACTGGTTTGTGAACGTTTTGGCCGTGGCACAGCCTTCGTCAGTCAGAACTTTGACCAGTGCGCACGCGCATGTGCGCGTGTGTTTGCGCGTGCGTGTGTGTATTTGCATGTGTGCGCGCGCGCGCGCGCGCGCGCGTGTGTGTGTGTGTGTGTGTGTGTGTGTGTGTGTGTGTGTGTGTGTGTGTGTGTGTGTGTGTGTGTGTGTGTGTGTGTGTGTGTGTGTGTGTGTGTGTGTTTGTTTTGGACTGACCTGCATGCAGTATCAAAATTTATGAGGCATTGATTGCACCAAGTTCCACTGGCAGTGAATAATGCCTCGATGGTATTTCGACATAATTGCGTCAATGACATTTTTATTCCAAACTATACTCAACAGAAATACTGTTAGTGAGATATTTCCTCAATTGTATTTAAAAATAATTGCGTCAATGAAATTTCTATTGCAAAGTGCTCAAGAGAAATATTGTTTACGAATTATGTCCTCAATGGTATTTCGATAGAAATGAGTCAATAAAATTTTTATTGCAAAATGGTCAACAGAAATATTGTTTGCGAATTATGTCCTCAATGGTATTTCGATAAAAATGAGTCAATGAAATTTTTATTGCAAAATGGTCAACAGAATTATTGTTGAGGAAATATTCCCTCAATGGTATTTCGATTGAAATGAGTCAATGCAATATTTATTGCCAAGTGCTCAACAGAATTATTGTTGACGAAATATTCCCTCAACGGTATTTCGATAGAAATGAGTCAATGATAGTTTTATTGCGAACTGCTCAACAGAAATGTTGTTGACGAAGTATTGAAGCAAGTCAATGAGTATTGCGGAATCATTGATAATCAATAAAGTCAATAATTCGATCATACTCCGGCAATGGAAAATCAACAGTCATTTTCATAAGGGAAGCGCCATAATCATTAGACCACCGTGGTGGGCGCAATGTGCGATGATACGACGCTGTCTGATCACAAGCTCATGCGGCACCCTCTGTGCTGCTACACAAGAAGGAGATTGATTACTTGGCCTTATTTACATGGCCTTGTTTATTTTAGGTTCAAGCAATTTAGAGAAGGATAAACGCGTCAAGAAACAACCCACCTTGTTAGTCCGCGCGTTTGTCCTCCTGTTCCAGGTTAGTGGCGCTGCTTGTAATCAATGTAGAATACGAACTAACCGAGGGCTCAGTACTTCTTAGCATTCAAGGGTACCAGATACACTCACAATTCCTCGGGAGCAATCATCCCGCCGATTTAATAGAACAGCATCAAAATTACGGCGAGACAGACTTACACCAATATAACCTCTACAGAAGGCACAGAACATAAAAGATCAGGTACCATCCGTTCTACTAATCCGCGTCACACATTTCAAGTAATAGGAAATTTTTTAACGTAGGAGGTCCTTCTACGTATCTTCAATTCCGAACAGCTAATTGAGTTTTCTAAAGAACGCAATTCGTAGCGAAATGCACGCTTTTAAACGATGAAAACAAGGTAAATTACCGCGAACTAGCGACATCATGTGGAAGAGGTGCAGCGAAGTTCACAAACTCCGACAGCGGATAAATTTATGTTCTGAAGGCCAATACCATCCATTATGTTTCATACGGGAACTAGGGCCCTTCGCTGTTGTCACTATTATATTTTCTCTTTGCTAGCGTGGGCTTTCTTCTTCTTGTACACACGCGGCGCGGGCTGGCCGGAGGCGCTCAGAGCTGCGATCAGTAACGCGATAGTTTCGTGCTGACGTTCGGGAACGGTGGTATTTTGCATCACCACCAGCAGAACCTTGTTGTACTGTAAACACGGCTGACAGTGACAATCTTTTCGCCCGGAAATGAAGCATACAGGACCATCGTAATGCCGCATCTTCACCGTCCTTTAGGCCAAACAGTGACTGCAGATACATCGGATGACGCGTACAAAAGGCTGCGACGAGCACACGCCCTTTTTAGCGCTCTAGGTGGCCCCATCAAGGACGCCATGAAAAACTGCCTTCTTCTCCTAGTACAGGTCAGAAAGAAATGTCCGTTTTCGAAGTGTCACAAACGTGATGCCATTTATTTTGAGGTGCTACAGAGCCCTGAGTTTACTTTGTGTTGTGCTTGCCAGTGGCTCCGAATGGCCCGTTTGCTGTTGTTCCTTTAGTGGCAACATCCAGGAAACTCAAGGCCCAAACACGCTTGCCAGTGTACTAAGTGGAGTTGAGGAACTTATCGCAGCGCACGTTAGAAGACAAAATGCAAGGTCTTCAATCCAGACTTGCTGAGATAAAAGTCACTTCTGCATCGATCAAACAATACCATCGAAAACTGGAGCAGTGTGAACAGCAGATTGCCACAGAGAGATGTCACATCAAGAGCCTCAGCAAGGAACTAGATCACACGGAAACTTAGAAGCCGCAGGAATAACATTTTCACGTGCTGGTTGCAACAAAAAAGCCAGGAAAGCAGTAAATACGTAGACATAATAGTTGTTCAAGGATAAAGCCCGGCTAGCAACCGAGCCATCAGAACGTGTACATCGGGTTGAAGAGAATGGGAAAAGAGCATAAGGCCTGTAAAGTCGTTACAACTTCGCAGAAAAATCACGATATTATTTGGATGGATGCTGTAGTAGATGGCTGCGGAAGTTTCGACCAACAGGTGTATAGATTACCGTGCATCTAAAGCTATGTACGGTAAGGCGGGGCAAAACGCGACACTTGCACCTTGCCGCCCTCTATAGCAAATACAAAAAGTACCTTTTTTGTGTGTCTCTATTTCAGCGATAGGTGTCGGTAGTTTTCGACATTTTATGTGTAAAAGCTGATGATTGCTCACAGTGTACGCCCGGGAAAAATTGCGCGGCTGATATCTGCGTGTTCGTGACCCGCCAAAAAGGGGCGAAATGCTGCTCGGCCAAATTTTCGGACCCATGCTTGAAGATACTACGGCATCAGTACAACAATGTAATTATTTTTATTGTTACTTTATACTTAGCTACATGCCCCCAAAAGTTTAGTTCATTTGGTGCCATGGACCAAAGGGGAAGTTTTTTTGAATTCGGGCATGTGAGAGGGGCAAAACGCGCCACAAAGGCATTGAATCGCCTTAGAGGGTGTCTTATTAGGTGAACCATTCATTTACACTCATTACATATGATATTTTTTGTTAGGGATGGTGCGGACAAGAGAATATAATCTAGAGATTTCTGGGAGGAACACGACATGCAAAAAAGCACTGAATGCTGTTGAGGAGCTTCGCAGCAACACAGGCGCCGGGTTCTGTATGGATTCAATGCGTGGAGTGCAAATTAGAGGTGTGCACGGGCTCCGGGTAGCCCGAAAGCCCGAGCCCGACCCGGCCCGCGGGCCGGGCTCGGGCTACTTGGAGTTTTATTGGGCCGGGCTCGGGCCCGGCGCAAAGCCCGACTCAAGCCCGAAATATAAAGAATGAGCGGGAACTGTTTTCCAGCACGCATACAGCGCCTTTTCCGCGACCGCCCTTCACCGCTTTTCCTTTCCATTCGCTACTTTAAACAACAGGGGAGCAGGTAAACCACTGCCTCTGTTGTACTCCGACAAACAGCGAAGTAACACCACCTGAGCTAGTGACGGCGCCACGCGACTGTTCGCGTTAGATTTAAGGCCAAATCCCATATGAATGAAAATGCACGCGACAGCGACGAGCGACCCGACGTATATCGCCTTCGTGCAAGCTGACGCTTGCATGGGCATACCCCATACACGTGACGGCTTTGGCGAGCGAACTCCATTGTTGCTGGCACGAGGCCGTATACTTGTATAGCAAAAGCGCCGCACTTCGTTGAAGCCGCAATCGTTGGACTGCTTGCAGTTTTTGCTCGACAATTTGTAATGTGTGTATTATAGACTGTTCTTCGTGTGTCGTTTGATCATATTTGATATGCTCAACAAAGTGCCAAATTACCGGGAAACGATGCTTTGTTTTCGCAGCGAACCTTCAAAATGCCGGGCCGGGCCGGGCCGGGCCGGGCCCGAGATTGTGTTTTCGTACGTCGGGCCGGGCCGGGCGGGCTCGCAGCCCTTTGCCGTCGGGTTCTGGCGGGCCTTCGACAAAGTCAGCGGGTCCGGGCCGCGCTCGGGCTCGGAAATACGGCCCGTGCACAGCTCTAGTGCAAATACTGGGCGCATGAAGACTGCGTGATGGCCCACGGAGTTAACTTGAAGTGCTTCTACTGCAAGAACAGAAAGGATCATTTTTTTTTCACGCTGACTCGTGTTGCCTCACCCAGCGTCTCGTTTTGCCCCGTAGGTAGGCGCAAAATGAGACATGTGGTGCATGTTTTGTTTCTTTCCAAAAGAACATTTTGAACCATCACAGCATAGCCATATTTATGTAGCAGATACCTTGTACCCGAAACAAAGTTCCTGTGTTGACATTTGTTGGCAACGAGCGAAATAAAAAAAGATATTGACTATTTTCAAATTTTTGTAGCGTTTTGCCCCTCCTTACCCCACTACACGGGCCTCTAGCATTCTGACTCCATCGATATGCGGCCGCGCACACCGCGGTGCAATCGCAGCGCTACTCGTAGCCTAATGCCTTCCGCAACTTCGTCGCTTTTCTACTGCTGACTGCACACGGTAGTAACTTTGCGAGAAATTGTTAAACGAATAATATTGCTTTTACCAGAAAGGTTCACTTGATACAAGAATGGGAGTGGTTGTGAAAAAAAAAATCAAATGTACGATAATCGGGCACTTTCCAGCAGGACCCAGTGCAGCAGGTCCCACTTATTATGAATCAATGGCCTATCGGCCTCACTGTCGCACACCATTTTCACGCGAAAGTAAAAGCTACTAAGACGAAATGAAGAACAAATTTTGACCATATGAGATCGCTTACATCTGCAATAGAAGTGACGGGCATCAGATGATCTGCCGGAGCCTGAGATTTTTTTAAGCAGCACGGTAATTAGGCTGCACGAAAAAAAATCGTGCCTTTTTTATTGATTACAAATGCAAACAGACGTTATCTGCGCATGAGGAAATAATCAAAAGCCGGCTCTAGTGACTTCGAGGGGCTATTTCCTATAATCTGCTATAGCCATCCGGTTCTCGCCTGAAGCGTGTGGATGTCGAAAGAGAAGAGACGTAAGTGACGAAGACGCGCTGTTTTCAAAACACAACGAAGTAGAAGACGCAGACAGCGCATATACATGGCTTTCAAAAACAACGCATATCAAAGACTTCGACATAAACGAACTAGCCTCATCGCCTCACCACTATCTCGTTTTCGGCATGCGTGGTCAAGTAAAGGGCCGCGAAATCTAAGCACTTTTGAGCTGTGTATGCAAAAGCAATGATGTCGAATTGAACGTCGCTGAGCATTCATTCAAGTTTTGTCCGCAAATGATGTCACCAACGTCCTGCGCGACGAGAGACCGACGAAGAAGCAGCGGCTACGAAGGCCAGGAGGCGCGCGAAGCAGCTATACCCAGATTGGGTTACAGAGACTTAGGCGTGCACAGCGCGCATTGCCATCTGGATAGTAGACCTGTGCAGTCTGCTTTATGGAATCGCGCTACTTGGACATAAATTTTCACTGCCAAGCCCGGCATGATAAAAGCCGTGACGCAAAAAGTTTTGTCGATGTAGCATGAAGCAGTGCAGCAGAGCGCGCAGGCCCGTTATCGAGAAGACGCTCGTTCATCCGATCGCGAAATACTCTCGGCTTCTAAGAGGGGGGTCTCAAAACGCCCAGCTGGCAACATTCTGCCTTGCGAAATTGTATTGTTCGTTACACATTAAACCCCATTGGAGCAATGAACGAGGCGAAATTAGAAGGCAAGCAGGAGCTCGCACTAGAGACACAGGACTCCGGTAGGAGAGGGAGGGCGAGCTGTCGCAGCCGTGATACACTCTCCCCTCACGACCGCAGCGGTGGTCAAATGGTTAAGGCTTTCTATGCGGGAGGCAATGGGTCAGATTCGATTCGGGAGAGAGGTACCATTACCTGCCGCTCAATGTAGTCTGTACTCATATCTCGAGAAGGTAGTCTCTCCTGCCCGTTCTCTTCTTGCACTCCTCTTCCCATTCCCTCGAATCACTGTGAGTGGTGTCTCTCGGCGGTTGCAGAAATCAGCACCTTCTTATATAAAGCCGCTATTAACACTGCTCCCCTCGAAACGCCTCGTGTGTTAGAGTGGCAGTATGTGTTGCCTTTCTCCCGTGTTGCTTCAGGGAACCGCGCACGTGACGAGCGTAGCCGCCAAGGGGAATTGAGGTGCCGTGTCGCTGTTGCAAACGCCGATTGCCTCTTCGTGCGACAAGCCATATGATGATTTCGCGCCAAAAGTAAGAAAAAGATCAGTAGCGCGTGAGCATAAATGAGGCGTTCTTGTTGCCTCATGACAATGGCCGTCATGCGCTTAACTCAAATGATCTCGAGGTAATTAGCCACTTTTCTTCAAATATACCGTAAGTATACTCTTTTGTCTTGAGTGATGAAGTGGTTGTGACGGTAAAGAACCAAGCAGTGTAACCGCTAAAGACTTAGTTATTCATTGGCCGAAGTTGTGTTCCGGCAAAAGGAAAACTCAAAGTACAAGCCGGGACCTCCAGTATAACGAGCATTGAAGGACCCTCGTAGCAGCAAGTAACGCTTTAAGTTCAATGATAATCCCATGATCGGAGAAAATCGTCCGTTTTATTATATGTCTGATCGTACAATAAAGCATTATCGCTTGTGCTCGCGTCAGTACTATATTACACCCGTCATGCATACAACTACACCCGTCATGCATACAATCTGGTCAGGCGTTTGCAAACACCCAAGAAGATTCCATTGCTTTCGGGTGCGGCTTGAATGCAGTGCGCTAAAAGATAACGCATATCAGAGTTTTAACAGTGAAAGCTCTTCACAATAAACGGAAATACAAAAGCGTGGGTCACTGACCTCCCTGGAAAAGCATCCTCCCCATCATAGGCGTGCACATGGGGGGGGGAGGCAGGTGGGCAGGAGGGGGGCTCCCACCCCCCTAGTCACCTAAGATAGGGAGATCTGCCCCATACTCTGACCCCCTCTAGCCATCTAAGAGGGGGGGCGCAAAATCTGCCTCGTACATTGACAAAGTTGAAGGGGGGTGCTGCCATGAACCTTCGCCTCTCCCCCCCCCCTGACTGGGAACCCTGCTCACGCCTATGCTCCTCGCGCTTAGAATGTGACATGGAATAAAAAAGTACATGAGGAAAAATATTAGATTAATCAAGGATTAAAGCCCTCTGGTTCTGTAGGCGCACATGGGCAACTTCAGGTCGTGCATAGCGCCGCTGAGTTCGTAATGGTTTGGCGAATAACTACATTGTCCATAGTTCCAACACGTGGACGTACATTCTATGGCCCGAAGTATCACCGAAAAAGGTACCCGAAGTATCGCCTAGCGAAGCGTTGGCGAGGGTTGTAACGGCGGCTGTGGGTCGTCCACTTGTTCCTGATGCGCCAGACGGGCCAGTTATCTGACTTCTTCGGCGTGCTGCAGGTAGACTATCCCGTCCGGATTGACCTCGGTGGTGAGGTCAAAAGCGTCAAGCTTCGTTGTCGGTCTCATTCCGCAAAATAACCTGAACTTGTGCGCTGTCTCTTGTGATGCCGTGTCGTAGGCGAAGGTTATGTACAGAAGGAGAGCACCTGAAGTCTTGTGTTCGACCTCGACGTAAATTGCAGCATGTTGGCTGAGCTTTTATTGAGACGCTCTGTGAGACCTTTCATCTGCGGGTGGTAGGCTGTTGTCCTGCGGTGTCACGTCTGGATGTATTGAGATAACGTTTGCGTTAGACCTGCCAGCGCCGTGACACACAATCACACGGCGGTGATACATCGGAGAATACCCTTTCTGAAACCGACTTGCTGCCTAGATCAAAGGCATGTATTTGGCTTATCGTCTTTGGAATTACTTTCATAAATACCTTGTAGGGTGCTGAAACTTAGCTGATGGGCCTATAATTCTTCAGGTATTTTGCATCTTTTCGCGTAGTATTGTAATGTTAGCATTATGCAGCTCAGTCTCGCCTTCGATATTCTTATTCAATTGGTGTGTAGTGCCGCAACTGTTATCCATATTATATACCCTCTATCTTCGATAAAATCGACTATTATGCTGCCTTCTCCTGCCGCTCTTCCTAACCAAGTCTATATGTTGATATAAAACTTCTATTCAGTGGAGGATAATCTACTCCTCCGTTATCTGAACAGTTCAGAGCAGAAATACAAAGTTCCAAATATTGCTGTCGCACTAAAAACATTGTTAAGAGGAGCATGAACACTCGTGAATGACGTTTTAACACGAAAGTGTTTTATGCCGGGGTCCACCAAGTACATCCGTCACGGATATGACGTTGATAAAATGGACACCAACGGGTGAAAAAAACGAAGAAAAAGATACCCAGCTGGGAATCGAACCCACGACGCTGCGGCCGCGACGGCAAGCGCCCGACGCGCTACCCACTAAGCCATCTCGAGAGATGCTAGGCACGGCGCGAACGCGCCTTATATCTTTCATACATTCTCTTTCGCGGCGGGCGGAGCGGGGCGGTGGCGCCGTCTGTGAGAGGTGAAACGAAGTAATACTTCACGATCGACACTTACTAGCGCTTACTCCGAGATTGCACGTGATATCTGAGGTCATGGTTAAAACGTCTCGATACCAGACAGGTAGAGTGACCGCGCTGGCGTCGCCGAGGCACCCTTGACGCAGTTACGTTCTTTGCCTTTGGCTTCGTATTAGCGTGCGTCGGCTCATCGGAGTAGTGCATCTATAGTGTACTAGTACACTATAAGTGCATCTTTCACGTGCATGAACGGGATTTCTCCGCCGCCGACTGCTTCAATTGCGAGAGCGCCGACTAACAAAACTGCGGCAAGGACGCGATTTCGACGGGCGAATGTCGTGCCTTGGTGGAGCGAAAGCAGGGCCTGCGAGACAGAGGCCAGCGGGACGCACGCGTTTGCGGCTCAGGCTAGGAACCTCTACCTCCCGTGTTGCTGAAGCGCAGTGCGTGTTATGTATGCATGAGCACAGGCGTCGGCTACCCAATACTAGAAAGCGCACACCGTGCCGCTTCTCTCCTTAATTGACGACGCTTTGAAGAAGTGCATACCGGGTACCAGTGTTGATATGAGCTTGTTGATATCATCCTTACTCGGGATTCACGATTCGCTGTGTCCAAATATATGTTCACACCGTCAGCTACGACAACAGTTTAATCATGATCATGGGCGTTAGTCGTCGCGATAGAGAGATGCTGTGAACATGGGTGTATCCACGTCAAACGGTGCTATAGCTGCCAAACACGAATAGACGTTGTACAAGCTCTGATATATCATTACACAATAAGCACTACTTCTGTGTAGACACGTTTCACTTTCGTGTTATACCGATTCCTATGACGGAGGGATCAGCCATGTTTTTGTTTGCAATACACAAGAAACGCGAAGGTTGTGGCTGTGAATTAGCAGCCGCGACAGTGCGTATTCGTGGCCCTCCTTCTGTTTCTCTGGTTTATCTTGTCGTGTGCCATTCATACACGGGCACTCGTCCACAACAACCAGCGATGCTTGAACAGCGTTTAGGGAATATTTTTTTTTCTATGAAAGCTTATGCGCACTTACTAGCAGTATCTCGTAAAATGCCACCGCCGTTGCGATGTGATCACTCACACAGAGGAAACAAAACCTCCATTTTAAATTGTGCTTTGTTTCTCCTTTTGCAGAGGGAATGCGGCTTCCAGCCGCTTTTTGATACTCCTCGCACTGTATTACGGCCAGTTTAGAGAGTGGTTTTAATGTTCTTGCCAAGTGGTTGCGAATATTAGCTTCCACAACACTGCACCTTATTACTGAAGGTGTACTCTGTAATCATAGGCGGAAGCGCAATGGAGGAATAATATGATAAATGTGTTTCACACGTCAGTGACTAGTTAAATGCGCTTGTATGGCCTATGGTATATCTTTCCATGGTATACCATGTAAAGGCCGGAGCGCTCCATCTTGTGCTGTCCGATTTTTTCTTTACGTTCATTCGTGTTTCGCGTGGGCTTCGGCTGGAAAGTAGATCACCTTCCCGATTTCTGCAAACTTGTTTTGTCGCAACACCTTGGTGCAATTTGTCGCAGGTTATGTGAAGCGTGACTTCACTACTTTAGGCTTCTCTGCGTACCAGTTTACACCCCAGATCAACACACAAAGCAAGGAAAGTTCAAAAGTATGAGGGAAGAAGTCGGCGTTGCTTGTTTGGGTTTCCTTTTGTCAGGTGCGGGTGACCTTCGCACGTTTTCTGAACAATAACCAATAATTGCGTGCATGGTGTACACAACTGGAACAACATCGATCATCTACTTCTCGTATCTGACGCTTATTGTATGATAAGCTTCATTGCTGGTGCGTATTACGTGCTAAGAGATCACATAAAAAGCACCGTAGGCAAACACTTTATAATTCTATTTTTATTTTGACTATTTCAAGTGGAAACAAAGTTATGTCAGTGGAGGTCTACCTGTGCCGATTCACAGTAGCCAAAACGAAAATCACAGCGGCGTTCATCCAATTCAAGCGCTATACGCAAATATCTGAAACTCCGAAGCGATAGCTGGCACCGTATGATCTGAACGACCTCATCCCGAGGCAGCTTATCTGGGGGTCTAACAAGAAAAAGCAAAGTTATGCTAGTAGAAGGCACGACCTCAAATTTGCACTTGGTGCGTCTGAAAACCTTTCCGAGGGAGTCAGCAAAATCGGTAAGTGGAAATCGATTTCCCCGACTCACGTAAAAACGGCGGTTAGATGCTCTTGTGAAAGCCTGTCTTCACTCGATTCCCTTGAAGTGAAGAAAAATAAAAGTAGAGGATGACGATCAAGACAGAAAAAAAAAAAAACTGCGTAACAGTGATGAACGACTTGGGAAGACAGATTTGCTTTCTACGTGCAGCCAACTCGTAAAGATTGCTTTTCTGTGAGACGACCTTGCACTGTGACAAAGCTTATGTGCACTGAGAGTGTGGCTTGGCTTTTTACTGTTGATCTCAACGTGGTGAGCGTTCAGCGACCGTTTTTACGGCCGGTCGTTTCACGCTGTCCCGCAAAGAAGCCAGTTCATCCGTAGAGCCACCAATTTCACCTCTTCTGTTCAAGAGAAGAGAAAAACTAAAAAAAAAACAGGAACACTACATAAACGACCGCACTTCATCTACCTGACAGTGGCGAAGAATGTTGTCGCGACTGTTAATGATTCGGGACCAGGAATTGGCGTTCACGCTCATCACGCCGCTATTACATTTCATTGGTGTGCTCTTTTCTTCAGCATGTTTACCCAGCAACGTTTCCTCTGATATCCCTACTTAAACGTTCGGTATGTAATTACAGTAAGTCCATGTTTCCATTAAAAGCTTATAGACGTATATGATAAAATATACCAGAAACTTGCCAATCTATATGTATTCCGTAAAAAAAACTTGCAATTATTGGTATGGGATACAGAATGTTTAAGTAGGAATCGGTTCGAAAAGAGGTTGATGCGTGAGATATATGCATTTCATCAAATCTTTGCTGTTTTGGTGATGTCAATTGATGACGCCAAACTCTAAAAGCTTTCGTGCGGGTACAGTGATATCGCGGCTCCAGCAGTTCACGGCGCAGCAAACCAATAAAATATAGACCACGCAGCTTCTCCGATGAAAATTAGATGACAATTTTTGCATTTGTTTAGCTCTGGAAGCGTTTATCATTTCTTGTGCATGTTTCTGCTATAAAAATGTAAACACGAACTTTATAGGCTTAGAAATGCTATTTGAGCTGGTGCATATGACTTTTCTAAGATATTGCTAGAAACAACAATTTGCGGCAAATTTCCGAAACGGAAACTAATATTTTGTGCAGTATTTTATAGGGCTTTGTAAAGGCATGCCGATACAGACATATTAGTTTATCACGTAGTTAAAACAACTGATAGCCCACACTGGCCAATTCTCGTTAACATTATGTCCCAGTGCTGCTGTTATGCGATGAAATACGGTGCGCTTCGCGCATCCTCAACTCAATATTATAATACGCCCTAATGTATCTTTTCTCTTGAGTACAGCTTTGCATTATACTCTGAATGTCGTCAAGCAGGACTTGCTGGACTTTACGGCGTGGCCTTGCCCATAGAATTTAGCTGGTATCTCAGGAATCTCTATTTCTTCGGCTTACTGGGAGCGCGGTACACACAACAGACGAAGGAAGAACCACAAAACACCTTCGTCTGTTGTGTGTACCGCGCTCCCAGTAAGCCGAAGAAGTATGAATTACCAACTAGCCCACCTTTCAATACTTTTGCAAGGAATCTCTATTGCAGCACGCAGAGAGAGAAATAGATTGTTCATGCCCTGTATTCACTTGAAGCCATCGAATTAGTGCAAGAAGAGCATTAGCAGTAGAATACGAATGTGTTTATGCGTCGGAAATATTTATTTACCCCGCCACCGGTGGTCTAGTGGTTATGGCACTCGACTGCTGACCCGAAGGTCACGGGATCGAATCCCGACCGCGGCGGCCGCATTTTCGATGGAGGCGAAAATGTTTGAGGCCCGTGTACTTAGATTTAGGTGCACGTTAAAGAACCCCAGGTGGTCGAAATTTCCGGAGCCCTCCACTACGGCGTCTCTCATAATCAAATCGTGGTTTTGGGACGTTAAACCCCAGATATTATTATATTATTATTATATTTATTTGTACTTCGTCTACAATCTCGCGTTGGCAGGCATTTTCTTGCTACATATGTAAGCAGACGAGACTCAACCAATCAGTTCGCGGAAGTGCGTAGGCGAACGCGTCGATGGTTATATTCAATTGACGCACTAGATGCCAGCATGCCGGACGGCAAACACAACTTCTAAGGCTTGAATACTTGTTTTTTTGCTACAGAATCTATCTCTAAAGCTGAAGACCGCGAGTCAGCGTAGTTCCCCAATACTCAGTCGCCATGCTTCGTAGCAGTAAAAGTAAAAGGCCCAATGTAGAGAATGAATGAAAAAAAATAAAGCACACGCCCACGGTACAGGCTTCGAGATGGAAATCCTCTTAGCTTCGCGCCTCTGTCTAAGCCTCTGCTCGGCAGGCTCCGTTTCATGCTTCCACAAGCCGGAATTCAATATAAGGTGCAGGGTGCCTCGGCGACTCGGATATCGCGAGAGAAACACATGACCCCGCGCGTCTAACTTAAAAGCGGCCGTAAACAAGCGAACATTTCAGGGCTTCTATCTTATGGTGAATTCCATTGGCAGATTCGGAGTGGCCGACGAACTCTACGCCGGAGCACTCCACTCCGTGGAGAGCATCCCAAGGAAATCTGCCAATGGAACACAAGCGCCCTCGCCAGAGCAAACGGTAGGGGGCGCTAGCGCACATCTACTTCGCAAGCGCCCAGCATTCCTCGCGGTTCGCGCAGTTTTCGCCTTCACGGACGTGAGCGGAGAGAACGGGCGCGGTCGGACAGCGCATTTCATCGCACACGCGGTACGCCACGATTTGCGCACGCCTGGGGAGCTTGCGACTTCCGGTCGAATCCGTCGCTTTTCGCGGAGTAGCGAGAGCTGCTCCGTGGAGTGGATCTGGCGCCGGAGCTGCTCCAGATCTGCCAATGAAACATACAGGGAGCACTCTCAATCCGCCAATGGAACAGACTTGCTCCGAATGGAGCAGAAAAACTGCTACCGGAAGTGATCCGAATCTGCCAATGGAATTCACCATTAGTGGAAACAGTTGGCAAGGCGTTTTCTTCAGTAATTTTCTAGCGCTATTTTTTAGGGAAGGATTATACCTATTTCTTCTTTTATTGTTCAAATATTACAGTATATCTGTGTGCATCCGCCACCAGTAAAGCAAAACTTTGTAGTACTTTTGAGCTTAGCCTTTAAACAGAACGCGATAGCGCATAAGCGCGCCCAGTTCGCATCGCTTTCTCAGTCGGTAGCCTCGCTTCGCTTCTCGGAGGATACCTCGGCCATGACGCAAGGAAAGGAACGCCTGTACGCGTAACATCGGTCGTTTCAAACTTTCCTTGGATGCCTACTGCAAGTACAGTTGCGCGTCCCCACCACACCATAATTCTCCCTCTGCGAACACTGGAGTACCCACAACGCGTCCCTAAGGCAAGACGCGAACCTACGCTGCTGCACACTTTGTTAATGCTTATTCTGATGATTAAATATGTCTGAGCGCTTTGCAATGGGTGCGCCTCTAAACCCCACAGTCATTGTACAATTCGCATGCATTGACGCCTGCCGTGATTCTACGCTTCTGCCACGCAACATTACATGCGCTAAGGAGAGTCCTCGCATTACATGGCATTCGTGTAGAGTCCAAGATCAACAAGGGAGCCGACAGAATTCGTGTAGAGTGTTTTTCGGTAGTTGATAGCAATCGCATACTCTATGGAGGTCACCTGCATGCCACGCAGCAGGCCAGGGTTCGAGTTTTTTGTATTATTTATTAATTTGCATCTATCTAAAGTTTTCGCTTAGAGACAATGCTGATTTTTCGCTCGCCACCAACGACGCCAACGCCGACATGGGAATTTCTGCTAAACGAACATTTTAACGCTATCGCGTTGAAAACACGTAAACTATTTGTAGTTGGTTTTCAGCGTACTTTGCCAGGAAGTAACTATGGCAGGTGACTGCAGAGTACACACGTGACTGGTACGTTCACTGTACTCTCGTGTCAGTAGTATTCAGTTTACGAATTTCACAAGCGATATCCTTCACCATCTTTTGTCAGTAACTATATGTGTGGCGCAATAGAAATAGACTTAACCTAAATGAATCATAAACGAAATCTATCCGGTTTCATCCATGGGAATCTGGGGAAATAGTATCCTGGCGCACATCACTATGTCCTTACCAAATCACCACTGAAAAATCAGTAAAACTATTCGGAGTCATCTTTGTGGAGCACATGACTACGTATAAGCTCATAAAAACCTAACCAAGTTAAGTAAATCTGACGGTGTGCTGAGCCGTATTCGCCCCATTCTTCCGGCTAATGTTAAAATGACTTTATACTAAGCTTTATTAAATTCCCACTTGTACAACTGCGCATCAGTGCGGAGAAACGCCACACTTACAGAGCTAGTTAAACTCGCAATAATGCAGAAACAGGCACTATGGTCTATTCATAACGCCCCGTTCCTTGACCATACAGATCAACATTTTAATAAGGATAAAATTATAAGATCACACAAAATTTACACCCGCAAATAACTGACAATGTGTAAAACTGTTCACTTCGCAAACTTGAAAAGTTTGACACCTAGTACGCTCAAGGAAAACCATAGCGTTGCATCCCTTTAGGTACAAACCGCCATATAAAATACCCTTCTCTCGAACACATTATATTAGAGAATGGGTTCAACACAAAATGCCACTTACATTAAACGCACATTGTGCATGACATATAGACATACTCACACTAACGAAAAAAGAAATATTCGATTTCTACGTAGTGGAAAGAACAAGTGTGGACCTTAAATATATCCTTTTGGCCTAAATATGCTAAGTGTGATTAGTATTTACGATATTCCATGTACCATGTTATGTTACACAAAAATTCTGTGAAGCGATGGAACGCACTTAACAAACTTTAAATGGAAGAAAAATACTTCTTTCTGTTCTCATTTCTGGCCTATGTATAGTGCTGTATATTGCCTATATACAGGTGGAGGAGCTGCGAAGAAGTAGCTTTTTCTCTTGCCACCCCTTTTCGTTCTCTCGTGTACACCAAAGAGGAAAATAATATATTGATTGCTTGATTGATTGCATTTGTGAAATTGTTGTGATACATTCGTGGTTGTGACGGATGTTGCATTGTAAACATATTGGTAGTTACAAAGGTGTATCAATGCCGAAGGCCGACAGCGAAGAATCAGCGCATTCACATAATGTTGTATAGGCCAGATTGCCCTCAGACCAACGCTTAAGCGAAATATTTGTTAACTCAGCCTATAATTATTTTTACATGAGCTACATGTTTGTCTCCGTCAAGTGTTTAAGTATACCACGCACATCAGCCGAATATACGAGTAGTTATTTCGCATATGTTTAATAAAAATTGGCGGCCGAAATTGCTGCAATAAAACGTTTGTCCTTAAGAACAGATTTTGAAATATCATAATCGGAGCTTTACACAAGCTGTAGTATCTAGCCTGTATGACATCTCCCTGGATATCCCAATGTATCGAGTGTGACCTGAGTCACGACTGTCGGATTTGAATGGGAAAAAAGATGGAGAAATGTAGTGGTAATTCTACTAAGGTGCCCGGTAAAGAACACTATATGGCCAAATTTATTCAATAATATTCTATTACAGCCACCTCGCAATCGGAGCGCTTTTTAAGGAACGTAGAACTTTAGAATTTATATCAGTGTAAATAGGATTGTGAATAAAGCCATCCAACATTTTCCACGTGAACTAGGGGCTATACCTTTGGGCCAATGAGTACGTACCCGCATAGACAACTTGGCTAGACACTGGCTATGTGAATAATTGTGAAAATCAGCCTGGTGCGGACAATTTGAATGGTAGAAAAGGTATTAGAGGAGCATGAAGCAATACAGAAATGAAGATAGTGTTACCTAAGATAAAACTGTAGCCGCCTACGCAGAAGAAATACGACGACATACGGGAAAGAATCTGATCTGTCGCACATACGTTGCTTCAACGCTAAGTATCGCATTGTTCCGCGTCATTTGTCGCGCACCAAGTTCTGTTGCAATGTCTAATTATATTCATGTACTACGCATTACTTCTTGCGTCGCAAAGTTCTTACATCGTAGGTAGACCACTCTTTTTTTTTGAATTTCACATATACTTATGTGAAACGCCATGGAATTGCGCCCGTAGAAGCAAAATATAAAGCGCTAAACATTTGACAGGTGCTCAGCATTCGACAGATACCTGCAGAAAACCAGAACGGTAATAGCGGTGAACAGGGCATGTTCTACCTACATGCGTAATTTTCTATTCTGACATTGTGCCAAATGAGTACAGTTGCACCCTATGCATAATGTAGTGAAGAAAAGGAACGCTGAGGTGTAGTCATCCCAAGCGCTCGGCTGTGAGGAGCTACAGTCGATTATCTGAGGTCATGACCATTGAATAAAAGCCGCACGGTTTTGCGCAGTAACACATCTACGGCGGCTCATGTGTCCACAGGTGGAGATGGGTTAATACCATTCACCATAGAGTTTCTTACAATAATTCCTAGAGGGGAATCTGGCGCTAGTGTCTACGCGGGCTCCTTGAGCGGCGCTTCAACAACCATGTGAATGATGGAAAGTACAGGCTTCGGATTTGCTTCGGATGGATTAGGTTCTTGAGATTCGCGACGCTTGTTTGCCGAATGTTAAACAAAACGATATGAAGTTATTTCCCATTAAAACTTTCTTCATTCCTTTGTACGTAGAACTTATTGCAAAAAAAGTTTGCGTGACCGTGAGATGGAACTGAAACCTGGGCAAATTCAACCACCAGGGTATGTATTGCTCTGCAATTGTGTTCCAGATTTGGCATCAGAATATAATGAATTATTTTCTTTACAACACTTAAAACAAACGCGTTTGTCTTTCCTTCAAAAGTGCGCCTTATCTATTTGTGGAAATAACAGTACCGTATTGACAGAAACACTTAACGTATCATCTGCTGCGATGCCAGATGCGTCTGTCCGAGTGACCTGCCCCAACGCATCTCTCGTTTTGCTGTGAAGACGAGTCAGAGGAGCGTGACGGTGCGTCTTCTTAGCTTTGCCGTCACATTGCAGTCGATTTGAAAGAGTTTTGACAAGTAGCGCTTATCACAAAACGTGAACTCTGCAATTTCCTGCACTGGCATGGGACGCTACTTCTATGTGAGCGGTGAGTGCACGACACTTTGCTAAAACTGTCATATCCAACCTGTAAAGCTGCAACGTGGCAGCAAACCAAGAAACCTAATGGTCTTCAGCCTCTTTGAACAAAAAAGGCGGTGCTTCAGTGCTTTGCAACGCACCCCACTGCCCACGCCTCGCAAAGAACGAAACTGAAACTGTAGAAAAAGATCCGTAGACTGTTCGCCAGCTAACGAAATCCAATCCGAAGCCTGTACTTCCCATCATTCCCATGGTGGTTGAACGATCGCAGCGCCAGTTTCCTCTAGGTTATTGTATGAAGCTCTATGCCATTCACAAACACTTATTTAACGTTTGACGGATTTCCCTCTGTGCTTACCCATTTGGATGGCGTAGCAGACCTTTCCGCGTGAACTGTGATGAATAGTTGTCATTTTACCGAGCTACGGGCCGAGGCCGCGTCGACGGTAGCGAGCGACTGCATGGGGAAGCCCCAACTGTGGGTAATAAGTGTTCCCTGCTCTGAGGGTCAGTCCAGATTTGGTAAAAAATAAACAGGATTACAAAACACATGCACACAGGTACCCGCATTAAACGCCTCTATAACGAAGCGCGTGCTACCGCAATAATTCTACGTTATATGCATCGTGCCGTATAATGGCCCCAATAAAGCAGATACGCATTCCGAGGTATACAAATGTTTACTCACAGCACTTTCAAAGGGGCCTTGGCGAACGAAAGTGCATTTTTCTTCCGCACAGCAGTATGATTGCGGTGGCTCAACCACCACAACCTTGACCTTCATCGTCACAGGATAGCGCGCACTTACAACGGGGACAAAGGGAGAAGAACACGACAACACAAGCGCTAACTTTCAACTAAAGTTTATTCAAGGAAAAACGGAAGAGAAGAAAATAACACAAAATACCGCGCATGCGTCACTGCGCAGAAAACATAAATAAATTACAAGCCACACATAATATCAAAGCCTAACAACATGGTAGTTGATAACCAATCTGTTCACCGTTGTAAGGCGCTAATCAGTGTGGCCAAGAAAAGAAAGTTCTTTATCTGTTAGTGCCAATGACGTCTGGCGTATACATCTATGTCCTTCTTTTTTGATTTGGAAGGCCTCACAGATCTCCCTTGTAGTCTTGTCTTTGTGACGGAATAAAACTGTGGTGCCTGTGAAATCAGCGGAGCACCCGCAGTCCCTGCAATGCATGCCAAGGTGTGTCGAAAATGTAGGACCTTTAACTGCATTCCTATGTTCATTGAGGCGCAGATTCAGACCCGTCTGGCCAACATAAACGCGGCCACATGATAACGGGATGCTATATACGGCTCCCGAGGCGCAAGGTACGTGGCTGTAGGTGTGGTTAGTGCTGCAGGCTTGACTGTTCCTAGAACTCGACTCTATGCGTCTGCGCACCGCGGGACATACGCCGCGTACCTTGTGTTCCGCGGAAAACACCACCTTGACCTCATGCCGGGCGCCCACCTTTTTTAGACGATGTGACAACCCATGCACATAAGGTATCACGGCAAACTTCACCTTGTCTTTTGCTTTCGGCTCCGTCACGCCTAGCTGCTGCCCTGCCACAGATTCTTTTAGCTCCCGCAAAAGCCGGCTACATGCGAGAACCGTCGTCTGGTTCGGGTATCCCGCCTTCCTAAGTTTGCTCAGCTGAACATTAACGCTTGCTTCCATCATGTGCTCACATGATTTTGTCAGGGCTGATCGCAGAGCAGATATAGCCATGCCATTCTTAACAACCTTAGAGTGGGCCGACCGGTAATCCAACAAAGGCTTAACGCTCCGGGGACTATATTGCCAACAGATATGACCTGAATCAAAAGTAAGCTTAACATCTAAAAACTTTATCGAACCATTAACAGCAGTTTCTGTAGTGAAGGACAATCCCATGCCTTGCTCTCTAAAAACCTTTAAAATGTCAATCATCCTCGATGTTGCCATGCCCGGTTCGGTAAAAACAATGTAATCATCGACGTACCTAAAAATGGTCCGTGCAAGGCCGCAAAGATTACGTTCCACGTTTCTGTCAATCTTTGCCAAAAAAATGTTAGATAAAACCGGAGCCACTCTTGATCCAATGCATATTCCTGATCTTTGTACAAAAACGCCTCCTGCGGCCTTGCACGGACTTTGCGGCCTTGCACGGACCATTTTTAGGTACGTCGATGATTCGAGAATGGCATAGCTATATCTGCTCTGCGATAAGCCCTGACAAAATCATGTGAGCACATGATGGAAGCAAGCGTTAATGTTCAGCTGAGCAAACTTAGGAAGGCGGGATACCCGAACCAGACGACGGTTCTCGCATGTAGCCGGCTTTTGCGGGAGCTAAAAGAATCTGTGGCAGGGCAGCAGCTAGGCGTGACGGAGCCGAAAGCAAAAGACAAGGTGAAGTTTGCCGTGATGCCTTATGTGCATGGGTTGTCACATCGTCTAAAAAAGGTGGGCGCCCGGCATTGGGTCAAGGTGGTGTTTTCCGCGGAACACAAGGTACGTGGCGTATGCCCCGCGGTGCGCAGACGCATAGAGTCGAGTTCTAGGAACAGTCAAGCCTGCAGCATTAACCACACCTACAGCCACGTACCTTGCGCCTCGGGAGCCGTATATAGCATCCCGTTATCATGTGGCCGCGTTTATGTTGGCCAGACGGGTCTGAATCTGCGCCTCAATGAACATAGGAATGCAGTTAAAGGTCCTACATTTTCGACACACCTTGGCATGCATTGCAGGGACTGCGGGTGCTCCGCTGATTTCACAGGCACCACAGTTTTATTCCGTCACAAAGACAAGACTACAAGGGAGATCTGTGTGGCCTTCCAAATCAAAAAAGAAGGACATAGATGTGTAAGCCAGACGTCATTGGCACTAACAGATAAAGAACTTTCTTTTCTTGGCCACACTGATTAGCGCCTTACAACGGTGAACAGATTGGTTATCAACTACCATGTTGTTAGGCTTTGATATTATGTGTGGCTTATAATTTAGTTATGTTTTCTGCGCAGTGACGCATGCGCGGTATTTTGTGTTATTTTCTTCTCTTCCGTTTTTCCTTGAATAAACTTTAGTTGAAAGTTAGCGCTTGTGTTGTCGTGTTCTTCTCCCTTTGTCCCCGTTGTAAGAGCGCGCTATCCTGTGACGATGAATACGTACCAACTCGCCCAGTTTTCTGCTTTGTTATGCACAACCTTGACACCGTCAAGGTTCGCGGCATGCTGCGGCGAGAGGTCACCGAGTGAGGAGAGAGATATGCAGTGCTTGAAATGCCGCTGCCGCTTCGTGGCTAGTCAAAAGCCGTTGTCGTTAGCTGGATGCCGCCCCCGGAAGGCTAGCGCGGAAGTTCCATTTTGATGTGTCAGCGGTATGCAGTCTTATCAATGCACGTCACTGCCACGTCACATGCGTTTCGTATAAAAGCAAGCTGCTCAGTAAATCGTCCTTCTTGTTTCGTTATCTGGCTTCCGTGTAGTATCTCGACAGCGACGTAACAGTGGCGACGAGCAGACCCGCGCGAACATGAGTGCCGGGCGGCCGCCAGAATTTGGAGCTGCAGATGGTACCTGGCCGACGTATCGTGTTCGTCTGGGGGCTTACTTCGAAGCCCATAACATCGCAGACGAAACGAAGAAGAGACACAATCAAGGCTTTCAATGAAATCGGAGTGCCCATGCTGACAAACGTCGTCGCGAGCGTGCAACCGATCAAGTTAAACGGACCCAACACAGAACAAGAGGCCCTACTCAGCGAATATGCTGACGTCTTTGCTCGAGGTCTCAGATTGTGCAAGGGACCTCCGGTGACATTCCAGTTGAAAGAAAACGTGGTTCCACGGTTTTTCAAGGCCCGGACTGTACCTTACGCCTTGAGGGACAAGATGTCGGATGCGGTGGATCAGCTAGTAGCCCAAGACGTCCTTACGCCTGTGAAAACCACCGAGTGGGCAACGCCAGTCGTACCCGTTCTAAAGAGGGATGGGTCGCTCAGAATTTGCGGAGATTTTCGGATGGCGGTCAATGCGGCCACTGCGACGGAGCAGTACCCGTTGCCACGAGTGGTGGACATTTTTGCGAAACTGAATGACGGGGAAGTTTTCACGACGTTGGACCTGCGCCAGGCCTACAACCAGCTACCATTGGATGAGGACGCTGTGAAGATAGCAGTCTTGAACACTCAAAAAGGTCTTTTTTGTTTAAAACGGCTGCCTTTTGGCGTAAGTTCTGCACCGGCCGTGTTTCAGAGACGGATGGACGCGCTTCTGAGCGATATTCCAGGAGTACAGGTGTATCTGGATGATATTATCGTCGCGGAAAAGCGAAGTGACATGTCACGGCTACGGAAAGTCCTTCAGAGATTACGAGAATATGGTCTACGGTTGCACAAGGAAAAATGCAAATTTCGGCAAGGCGAGGTTACCTTTCTCGGCCATCGTATAGACGCTAGAGGACTGCCGGCCAAAAGACGAGAACGTCAAGGCCGTTCGCGAAGCCCCACAGCCCACTTCAGTGAGTGAGCTCAAATCATTTTTAGGTCCTTTGAACTATTACGGCAAATTCTTGCCGAGCCTGGCGACCGTGCTCGCTCCGCTATACGCCCTTCTCGCCAAAGGTGCCAAGTGGCAGTGGAAGCAGGAACACAAAGAATCTTTTCGGAAAGTTAAGGAGGCAATGGAGGACTCCCAGTTTTTGGCCCATTTTGATCCTGATAAGCCGTTGAGGCTGGAGTGTGATGCGTCACCAGTGGGTATCGGAGCCTTTTTGTCTCACCGTGCCAATGGCGTTGATTACCCTATTGGTTTCCGCTCCAGGAAGCTTACAAGGGCAGAATGTAATTACTCGCAGTTGGAAAAAGAGGCTTGGCACTCGTGTTCGGGGTTGCCCGATTCAAGGACTACTTGTACGGATATGAGTTTGTCCTGGTGACTGACCATAAACCACTCACTGGTTTATTAAATCCAAAAAAAGGCGATACCCCCGATAGCAGCCGCCCGAATTCAGCGTTGGGCCTTGTTTCTCGCTAATTACAGCTACACGGTGCAGTATCGTAAAGGCAGTGACCATTCAAACGCAGATGCCCTCAGCCGATTGCCACCGCCTGGTTCAGAGCCACGAGAAGGCCATTCCGACGAACGGGAGTACGTTTTGTTTGCCCAAGCGATGGAGGAAACGGCGATATGCGCCCGAGAGGTGAAACGAATGACTGATCAAGACACCACTCTCCAGCAGGTCAAAGAATAGATTTTAGCGAGATGGCCGCTGTTTCGACCCCAGAATCACGAGAAGTACCGGCCGTACTTCAAGAAAAGGATGGAACTGACCGTAAGTGACAATTTGGTGTACTGCGGTCATCGCATTGTTTTATCCTTTGCGGCAAGAAGACGCTCACTAAGCCTGCTGCATGAAACTCATCCTGGTATGGTTTCCATGACGAGTATCGCCAGAACGCTATTTTGGTACCCGGGACTAGACTCTGACATTGAATGACTGGTGAAATCATGCTCTGTTTGTGCACAGGCTTCCGCGATGCCACCTGCCCAGGTACCTGCGACATGGCCAGCGACCGGGGAAGGTTGGAGCCGTCTGCACTCTGATTTTGCAGGTCCGGTGGAAAGATGCATGGTCTTGGTCGTCGTAGACTCGGAAACGAAATGAATCGAAGCGGTGCCAATGAAGATTGCCACGTCTGAAACCACGGTCAGAGCCCTGAGGTCAATATTTGCACGGTTTGCGCTTCCAAAAACGTTCGTGTCTGACAATGGACCTCAGTTTATGAGCTGTTTTTTTCGCGAGTTCTTGGCCCATAACAAGGTGCAGCAACTAACAACAGCACCCTATCATCCGCAATCTAATGGATTAGCCGAGAGAACGGTGCGCACGCTCAAGGAAGGACTAAAGAAAAATCCGGGCAAGGATTTGATGACGCGGTTGGATCGGTTTTTGTGCAGGTACCGCCGAACACCCGGGCAGGATGCCAAGTCACCGGCTGAACGTTTGCTGGGTTACCAGATTAGGACGAAGATAGCATTAAGCCGAAAGAAAAGTATGCTGATGGTTTGCCAGCAGAAGCTACGAGAAAATTTAATGCAGGTGAACCGGTGTGGATGCGCACTTTTGGAAGTCGAAGGTGGATTTCAGGAGTAGTGCACGACCAAAAAGGTTCCAGGATGGTCACCGTAGATTGTGCTCAAGGACAGCACCGACGGCATCTAGATCAGCTAAGACGTCGAGGTGAATCGGTGGACAGTGACCCTCACCAGAAAAACAAGCAGGAGCCAGTCGAAGAGACTGGGAAAAAGGTGCAAGACAGCCCGGAAGAAACAGCGGCGGAATCACCACCAACGCTTGTGCGAAGATCGACCCGGCCACGGAAACCACCTGAACGTTATGGCTTTTAAAGGGGGAGAGATGATGTGTCAGCGGTATGCAGTCTTATCAATGCACGTCACTGCCACGTCACATGCGTTTCGTATAAAACCAAGCTGCTCAATAAATCGTCCTTCTTGTTTCGTTATCTGGCTTCCGTGTAGTATCACGACAGCGACGTACCGCATTTCACAAGCGCCGTGCGGCTTGTCCCCGCGCTTGCCTGCCGACTATATGATATAATTGTTGGGATTTAACGCCCCGAAACGCCGGTATGATAATGAGGGACGCCGTAGTGAAGGGCTCCGGAAATTTCGACCATCTGGAGTTCTTTAATGTGCACCCAAATCTAAGCACACGGGCCTCAAACATTTTCGCATGCGGCCGCCGCCGCCGGCATTCGATCCCGCCAACTTCGGGTGAGCAGTCCAGCACCATAACCACTACCTGCCGGCTCGGCTTCACCCAGGCAGGAGAGCTGCCCGCTGCAATGTCATCATTTTTTAGTATTTCTTTAAAAGTTTATCGTTGGATGACTTCGCAGCCACATTGATCCTTACATTTGGTTGCTGTGCGATACGTGAGCGGCTAAGCGCATTCGTTGTAAGTCAACAATTCAGTGACTGGGAGCATATGAATTGATTCGTACAGTCAAATTCGTTGTAGTGGCCTTCCTTGTAGTGGCATTCACAATACATAAGAAAGGTAGGATTCAGGCCAGGCCATGTGGCGTGCGTCGCTGTACAGGCTGTTTCATAATAAAAGCGTTGGTGGATATATATATATATATATATATATATATATATATATATATATATATATATATATATTTACTGATCTTCTGCCATTTTGAGCGTATATGTCTCTTTCTATCTATATATCAAGCCGCCTACGACTTTTCTGCTCTCGTGGCTATATGCCAAAGTTAGCATGGCCTGACATAAGTGTATGAAGATTATGAATGACATGTCATTGAAAATAATGAATGCATGTCATGTACGGCATGATTTTCATGGCGCTCGATCTTGGGGTGTTCGCGGCCGTTTCAGTAGATGGATATATATACAGAATTTGTATTGGCCTTCCACGAGTGCGTGACAAACGTAAATGGCAGGCCGTGCATCGTATGTACCAGAATATACGGTTCATTAGCATGGTATATACAAGATCCTACATGCATGCATGCATGACAGACATGTATTAGTGAACGACGTGTGATGGCATGATTGCCTTGATTAGCCTCAAAGAAAACAATACGAGGTATGCAGCTGTTCGCCGGCTGTTTCGCGTTACATTGATTCCCACAGTGCGTGGGGTCTGCCGGAAGTTTTAGCGTTATCTTTTGGTTTATTCATTTATATTGGTATATTTAACCTTATTGTGTATGTGCCACTGCTTTACTCATTTTTCATTCTTTTTATTAGTATGTTTGATTTCTGTCTTATTTTGTTGTGTTTTTGGCCCTCACCTCCTTGATTTACATCTACTCTACGAACCTCGAAGTTTACATACATTCTTAAATAAATAAATACATAATCAGTGAGGGGGTGAATAAATTTTGTTGCACTGCTTGCCTTCTGTAGGATATAGTTTCTATCTCCAAACAATGATGCGGAGAGGAGATAACGTTGGATATCTGGCCGATTATTCGTTTAGGCCATCAGAAGTATTCATCAGATCAATCGATGTTTTTTTGTTTCTATAGCTTTCTCGCCTTAGGTACTCCAGGCCATTTTCATATTCTTGTTTTCTGGATAGCCACTCACATATCCAGAAAACACAACAGTTTCCTTCTCCACAATTTTGTCGGTGGCGTGCCATAGGAATGGGCTTCGAATGCGAGTGCATTCCATTATTATCTCAAAGTATTACTTTTGCTGCACATGGTATTCTCTGTTTCAAGTGTCCTCATATCGGAAGAAAATATAACTCATTTTTCCCTAACAACCACGCCTGTACATTTGGCTATATACAGGTAACCATGCGGAAATTACACCTTCGACATTTCTCAATGGCCCTGCGGTTTTTAAAGCATGAAGGAAAATCACTGCAATTTGCTTACCAAACTGAGACAAGAAGCAATGATTTGATAAGGAATGTAAGGAAAACAGGAATAAATAGGAAACCATAGCAACTCAGTATGTGACGTAATCAGCAATAAATTCAGTGCTCGATGACGTCAGAGTTGTAAAATCGCACTGTTTCGGTGCTATTTTCGTTAGTAAACCCATCTTTGGCTTCATATCACCGTCAAGTGTATGCATCCATATAATTAATGGCCTATCAAAGGTATGCGCACTGCGCAAGTGTCACAGCAAATATTTAGATCAGAACTGGTTCAATCCTGGGCTTAAAGGGACACTAAAGAGAAACAATGAATTGGTTTAGATTGATAAAGTGTGCTCGGGGAACTCTTGTGTAGTTTGTTTCACCACCATCGGTTTATTATTAGAGGAGAAAACCAAGTTCAAAGTTTCATTTTTAGGTTCCCCCCCAAACTTTGTAATTCGTGACGTAAAATATTTCAAAGAGCATTTAACGTATTTTGGCGCCAGTGGCTCGACGAAATTTCCACCAACTCGTTATGTCAAGTCTCTGGCCCCCTCAGAGGACAATATACTTCGATTTAACAGATTAAGAACTACGTAGGCCCAAGCAGGCGCCGTCAAAAAAATTTGACGTCACGACATGGTGCGGGAATTCCAAGGTGGCGTCGCCACCTGTATCTTTTTTTCGCGCGTTTTCTCGCTTATTAAGCGTCTTCACGCAGCAAGCGTGGTGTTGTTGGTATCGTGGAAGACTACTTTACAAATGTGAGAAAAATCGTTTTGCTCTTTAGTGTCCCTTTAAATGGCGTATTCTCGTAAACACTTACGATTTGTTATGCGAATATCCGTCTGCAGTTGTCGTTTCTGAAAAATTAAATGTGTTGAGCAAACAACATTATTTCATAAATCAGGCCATCGTTGGAACAATATTTACAAGCTTCTCAAAGCAGTGTTTATTATCCTCGAAGAGTGATTTTATTTGATAATAAGGCCCGTTTGTGCGGATCTGTCATGAAACGTAAATTCTCTTTACACGAAAAACGCGCCACATTTCCAAATCACCGGCAGTATACTTCTCTTTTTATCGCAAGTACAACTTTATCTGAAGAAATAACATTGTGTATGCGCACAATGATACGCTGCCACGAAAATTGATGACAGCGTTTGTTTATCTAAGCAGCCTCGGAAACGTGCGTGAACGGCACACTGCGACATTATCTCGCACCCAAATGAGCTTCCGGAGAACGTGCTGAGAAACACGTTTAACGTGCCTTTTTTTGTCCATCACTCTTTCCTCGACGCTGTGCTCGTCAGAACAGTGCCCTCCGGCTTAGTTGTCGCGATATTGTGGGGCATATTTTTATCCTTACTTTTAAGCCCCGCTTTAAGAAACAAGATTGCTCTTGGCGAGTAAGCGCTTCCACTACAGTTTCTTTATATTCGCTGTCGGAGCTTATAGCGCTTTTCTTGCTGCAAATAGAAGGCGCCGTTTTGCCTGCTCCCTGTACTTTTGGTACTTCAGAGAACGTGGACGAATAGTTCATTTTAAAAGCATAGGTGTACAAAACATAAACATGTAATTCAAAGTGTCAGAGTTCACAAACTTTTCCATCCGAAAGAAACAAACTGCAGGATAAGCTCAATGAATAGAGCGAGCGTGATGCCTCATAACCCACAAATAAAACATTTTCTTGCAGATGCAAGTGATTTTGAATGGTGCGTTATGATGACTACTTGTGTATAAAACGCCTGCTCTTCAGGAGCGTAAAAAAACCTACTTCATTTTAATTCCTAAAAATGAAACTCGGCATCCCTTTTTTATTGAGAAGATGACGCTCATTGTTTATCAAGCTCCGCTGGTGTACCACTCCATGTCTCACTGCCGGTTACCTCTTGCTGCAAAATAAGAGGTTAAGGGTTTCCGGCCTCGACAGCAGCGTTTCGACAAAGGCGAAACGTGAAACCGCTTAGATCTCATGGAGCAGTAGGTAGTCAAATGAAGTCAACCTACACTCATTTATTATTGTGTGCCGTATTTTAATGCGAAGGCCTTCGATGCCCCATCAAAAGCTAATGATGACTCAGCGTAGGCGTCCCGCGGCGTCGGGCACAGAACGAGTGACGCAAAAAATCATCATCACGTGATGACGTCACCATATGACGTCATCATGACGACACAAAACGCTAAACTTTGTGACATCATGATGACGTCGCAAAATCTGGCATGACGTCACGTCACGTAAAGGCACATGCTGAATGAGTGAATATAAATTATTACGATTGAGTGAATATAAATTTACTGACGCACTTTACGTCACACTCAATGAGCTCGCCTATCATTGCAAACTGTTTTATTGATGCTCTCATACGCGTAAGTAGTGCTGGCGCTAGAGATTTATATAACAGCACTGCCATAGTGCATGGCAGCATAAAATGTATGCAAAATGTTATTCCTCATAATTAGCCTATTTTATGTTCACTGCAGTTCGGAGGCTTCTCGTAACGGTATCCAATTCAACTGATCCTGCGAGAATTGTTTGCGTTTAATTTCCGTAAACTTCTTAATTTCCAAACCCCGCCTAACTCTTCGTTCTGGACTATGCTTACTTCATTCTACGACATCCTTAGAATGTGATTCGTCAGGTATGTTTTGGAAATGGGTAGATGTTGCTTGACACTGCATAGTTGTATGTTGCAAAGCAGTTCTGCAGAATCCCACAAGGGGGTGGAGGAGTTATGAAAGAGGCAACCGACAGCCACCCGTCTGTAGCATAAAGCCACATGGAAATCTATACGAGTTTCCCAGAAATAAGTCTTCTTAATTCTCGGAAATTTCGTCCTGGTCTCGGGATCAAACCCTGGACCGACGCGTTCCCGGGGCTTTTGCTATAACCAGCGTGCTAGTAATTGGCCCACAGAAGGCGAATCTCCTCTCGCGCTGAGGTCATGAAAACAAAAATTGACAACTACCCGTTTGATATTCCTGGACCAGTAGGAATTTTCGGTCCACGAAGAAGCTTCGTTTCTGAGAAATCTGTATGGATTTCCTTGTGAATTTATGCTATGAACGGTTGGTTGTCATTATGCCGCTACATAATGCTTCCTCCACTTTGTGGAATTCAGCACAACTCATTTGCAATATTCGATGTCCATACTTCGAGTTGTTCATTAATTCATCCTAGCGGAGCGAATCGCTAGAATCTCCCACACCGAAAAGCGGTGCTCTCGGTTTCGATCGCCGTACCAGGACGATTTTTTTAATTATATAAACATTTCTTTCTGAGAAATCCGTATGGATTTCCCTGTGAGTTTGTGCTGCGAGTGGGATGTTGTCAATTTCTCCTAACAAAATCCCTCGGCCATCTCGTGGGATCCCGGAGAACAACTTTCAAGCCCAGGCATTACATGTGTTTTACCATGCATACTCAGATTTGTGCTTTAGAAGCAACGTAATGAACAATTATTATAGCACTTGGGCTAGACTTCGTTAAGTGTTTAGGTTGTACTTTCACTAAATAATTGCTGAACTATGCCTACATAAAGTAGGTGTTGAATTATGAATGACTTGACAGTGGTGCTCTTGTCACCCTGTTCGCTGAAGTTGGTCTCTTTGCAAGGCCTACACAAAGCAAGCGCAGCTGCAATTGCATAACATGCTGACTCCAGACTATGAATCCATACGTTGCCCATTAAGTTAGGGAGATATGAATAGGCGCACAAAATGTCAGCATACGTTATATCACACACGTGACTGTCGTACTGTTCAGTGCAAGAGACTAAATTTTAGGCTAATGTCTATTTTGTTCCTTGCGCTTCTATCGCCCCACTTGTATCGACATGAATTGAGAGATTATGAAGGGCCTTTATACTGCTCTTATACTGCCTATGAATGCCTATTTTCAAAATCGACGCCTGTAGGAACAATATTTAGCCTCAAGCTTCGTTTTCGGGTGCAGTTTGAGACCGTTATTTATGCTACTGCTCAACATTGTTCGGAAATCTATGCGCTTAAATGAAATATTTGTGGCGCAACTGAGATAAGGAAAAAAAAATAGAGAAAACAGGATAGGGCGCCAGCCTAGTCCTCTCGTCCAACTAGTCCTCTCAACCTAGCCTTACCTAGTTTAACCTAGTTAATTCTAGTCCTCTTTTTCAACCAAATTCCGGAAAACAACCGCTTGCAGCAGTTAAGTGGGACGCCCCGGCCAGCTTACGCCGTCGCGCTGACATAGCGTGAGCGGTTGGCGAATGCGAAATCGTAACGCCTTGAGGGGAAAGGAGAGTGAACAGCAAAAACAACTGTGAGGTGCAAACGGCTTTTGGTGTGTTGGTAATTCACTTTTTAAAACATTCACCGCTAGGGGAGAAACTGGCTCTACGCGATTTGATCCTGCCTATAGGAATCATCCCTCCCTTCTGGTTTTTCAGAGGTCTGTCTATCTGTTGTTGTTTTGCCCTTCTCAGCCATGCCCTTGTCAGCATTTGCCCTTCTCAGCCAATGAGACTCAGGAGTCTGTTGATTCGACAGAAGACACTTGACTGACCATGCTACCGAATAATCGGAGAGACCGTGTTCTGCGAGCTGTTCGGGAAAAATGACCATCGCACGGTTATGGTCAACATTTGGCGCCTTTATGCCATCATAAGAAATCCCATTTTAACCCCAAAATGTTTTATCCGAGCTTCACCAAGTCTACACTGGCATCATTTCCGTCACGAATGTGACGTCGGTAAAATGCACACTGACACATGACAAAGGAAAACAGAAGGAAACGTTTTGTTGATTGAGATGACCCACTACATCTCTGTCCGCGACCATGGGAGTCGGGCGCTTTACCCACTGCGCCACCGACGTTCATGCATGTGCCTTCACAAACGCGCCTTATAGCTATCGCATCCTATCCCTTTCGCAGTGACCTTGTTGGCGTGGGGCGGTGTCGCCGTCTTGGAGTGGTGACATGAAGCACTGCATGACACGAGCGAGCGCCGACAGAACGCGCTTCTATAGTCTAAGCGCTAAGGCGCCTCGATGTCAGCGTTCTTGCTTTGAACGCTCGAATCAAGGCACCCTACGCAGAGCTGCGGATGCTGGCTGCGCAATTTCTCCTTCATATCGTTGAGTGAGTGCTTTGTTGCAGTGAGACACGCTAGCGGGCTGCGCGACATCTTCGCGCATTCACGGCTCAAGCTACAGGCTCTGCCTTTCTCGTTCCTGAAGCGGTATGTGATTGTGTGTGCATGAGCGGAAATGTATAGTGTACCCAATAAATGGATAGCGCACACCTCGTCGTTTCTCTCATCAAATGACGACGTTTTCCATGAGCGCATATCGAGTACTAGTGAATATGTGTTTGTTGATGAATTCACCCGCAGTCGATCTACGGGTGAATTTAGTAAAATTTATAAGTAAGAATCCGCTACAAGGCTGTGCGTCATGTATTCAAACAGTTCCAGAATAGCTGCGATTAGCTTCGACTGAACATCGTCGCCTCTTCTTGAGCGAGAAATGTAGGATTCTATGACTTACAACGCACCGCCCTTATTACAAGCAAAAAGATGAATGCATTTTTAGCAGGGCCACTTTTGTTTAAGAATGTTGCCTGAGCTCTTCACTAAGGCTTTAAAAACCAGCGCACGCCATATATCTGCACGCCTACGCAACGCTTGTTTAAAACAAAGATATTACACAAAACACACATCATAATAATTGTGAAGACTTTTCTAAGAGGAAGTCCGCCTCATCGTCAATTCGCCCTTTTCTCCACGCCCCAGCGCGTGCGCCCTTCTGCCAGCGAAAAACTCGCGAAACGTCTCTTTTTCTCGGAGGCTCTGCTTTTGGTAATACAGGTTGTCACGGCCCCTATCAAATCCTACCAAAGCGGCAGGGGGCAGCACAGGAAAATGAAAGAGCCGCATTGTGACAAGTGTGAGGTCATTCACATTGGCAAGAGCCCAAGCCAGAGTTCAGGCGAGTCGGGTCAGGTCGGTGAAAACAGCCCGCGATAGACGCACAGACACAAAAAAGTGAGAATCGCCTCAATACAGTATTCCTCAGAGGACCATGACTCTGCAACAGAGACAGCATGAATACAAGCTAGAATTGTGACACCTACGTGAGGCCTGGTCAAACAGCCGGAGGAACGAACAACTTTCCTTGCAACTTACGCTCAGTACGACAGTCTTCAAGATTGACTCGATCAATTCGAACGCGTGGCGCTGCATAACAAGTGGAGGGAATGTCGCCACAAAAAGGCCAGCTTATGGCTCGTTTATTTCCCTCCGGACGAGACGGCACGGACGTGGTTTGTGAACCAGGGCGCCACGTTGGGCACATGGAAAGAATTCTAGAGCAGCCTTTTGCAGACATTGCAAACACTGCAGAGAAAAGTTCAACAAACCAATAGATTACAGGCTAGATCTCTACAATAATGTGTTGTCAATTTTATGGTAAAAATGTAGGCCTATAGCATGTGATCACGTGGCTGTGGCGGCGAAAAATACGTTGTCAAGCACGTAACAATGAAACACATTATGTCGCGAACTCCTGCCGAGAAAGAGAAGTGACACACTCAGTGCAACGAATGCGTCGAACGAAACTGTCGGTCGTCGTTAACCTAACCGTGCTCTATTCGCGTCGATTTATATTGCCACACGCATTTCGTGCTTTATTTTGATGCATTCGGGTTTGGCCCACAAAACTGTTATCAATGTCTGGCGCAGGCCGCGCCGCATTGTTTGGAAAGCTTCGCGATTACTTCATGTTATTCTGTTAAAATAAGCGCAGGACGCGAACAATCAAGTTTATTGGATTGGAGAGCTCACGCGAGCACCAGCGATAACGCTGGAAGGTTTGATGGCTACTGTGTAAAAGACGACGCGTTCCGCCGATTATCAGGTTACCGACGCTCTGTTCTCCGCTCGCGTAAATTGCTTGCACCTTGAATCTTCATTTTTCCCGCACAGTTCCGTCGAAATAAAGAGTCGTGTACATACATCCCAGTCCTTCTGCAGCCTTCTTCACCGTCACAGCCACGTGACATCTGGGGGAGGTGCTGCTCGTTCATGTTCCAGACACCCGCGTCAAGCCGTAGCTAGCCCAAGTCGCGAAGGAGACATCGACGCCAACACCGATCAGCGAGCTAGCCGCAGAGAGCAAGGCCTACCACCAGAGCACGGGCCGCTAATTGATAAGACCCGCAAGACCAAGGCCATGACCACGCCTGCGGCAACGATGACAGCGACTTGCCACCGCCCGCGACAGTCGTGCTAGAAGAACCCAAGAGCCGGCAAACTTCCGCGGATCATCATTCGAAGACCCGGAAAGATGGCTCGAAACGTACGACCGCGTGGCCGTTTTCAATACCTGAAGCACTGAAGACAAGCTACGGCATGTCAACTTCGCCTTGTAATACGGCACTCGGATGTTGTTCTAGAACCAAAAGCGTACTCTGACAATGTGGGACATTTTCGCACCAGGTTTTTTGCTCCATTCACGAGCGTCGTCCGCAAGGACTGGGCTGAGACTCTGCTCGAAGCCCGTGCGCAGCTGCCAAACGAAAACGTGGCGCTTTTCACGGAATGTGAGGAGTCAAATGAAAAAAATCCACGAATCTTCACGAAAGGAATCTTGACGAGTCGGCGAAGCACTGGGGATCATTCGGTGTTTCCGGAAATTACGCGTGACATTACCCACTCGTTCATGTAAATGAGTGACAACGCGTGAGTTCAGTATATACAAAGTTTTATTACGACTGCATCGTCGGGCATGTTCCTAGGAAGACATTGCACCGTTTACTGCACGTCTATCGGCACGTTCACCACTTGACATTTGATTCCGTACTGCCCATTGCCGTGGGTTAAACGCCTGATGCTCATGAACGGCAGCCGCAGAGCGATTAATCTTTCTTCTACGGTGCTGAACTCGGGCAGGTGCTCTGGTTTGGGCGGGAGGCAGTAACCATACTTTACAGTCATTGCAGGGACCTTGGCAGCTACCAAAGAATCTTTGCAAGTCGAGCAAACTATGTACTCACTTTGATCACCAACGGCGAACTCTTGCTGCAGAGCAGAATGGCGTTGGCTTGGACTGTTCGTTTCGTATGTTGGTGATTTTGGTCAACGCGTTATCAAATCACAGGCGATCACACACTTTGCGGCTGTGCCCGAAGCTCCGGTCGAGGAAATCCCGCTTGATCGGCCAGCATTGGCGCCTCCCATCTCCGGTATATAGGCAACGCTACAGCACCTTCAACTCCGGGGTAGCTTGTTGTCGGCGTTGCCGTTGAGCCGCCACTTCCCGCACCCTTAACTTTGGGTCCGCTTGGCGTTTTTCATTCTTTGCCGCTGCTTCCCGCGTACTCGCCTCCGAAGCAGCCGCGTGTTGGCGGCGTTGCCGCTTTTCCGCTGTTTCCCGCGCCCTCACCTCCGTAGTAGCAGCTGGTTGTTGGCGTAGGCGTTGCGGTTCGCGGGCGAGAGCGCGTTCACGTTCGTTTTAATGCATGGCAGAAGGAGAACGTGCGGTCTGGAACGTGCTTATACGTATTTGCACCGCAGCGCCTTCTCGTGTATTTTTACTGCAACGTGCTGCATTGTGCTGTCATGATTAATAGCCGCTTTAATTTCGGTATTTTTACGGTGTTTTGGCTGTTATTTTCTTCTTGTTTATGTTGTCTTGGCCTTTTATTTTCTTTTTGTTAACCTTTTGTTCACAGATAGTTCGGTTTCAATTTTACATGATGCTGCACCGTGACGGAAGGAAAACGGACAAGCCTAGACCCTAAGGTACTTCGTCCCTAAAAGAGATGACCAGCCTATTCCGCCACGCAGACCCTGCAATGCCTGAAGCGAGGAAAGTTCGCCTCCTCATGCGAGGAGTCAAGCAGGAGCTCTTCGCGGGACTGAAGAGGGAGCCACCGAACAGTGTCCAAGAGTTTGTCAATGGGGCAACGACGATTGAGAAGACGCTCGGCATGCGCAGCCGGCAATACAATCTTCGTTCCACGCCGAACATCAACGAAATCTGAGGACTCCACTCCGACGACCTGCGCGAGACGATATGGGTTATTGCACGAGAAGAACTGCGCCACATGTTCCCGTCAAGAAGTACGGAAATCGATGGGAATTCCAGAATCACTGCAGCCCCATCCGAAAGCTATAAGTTGCTGCAATGTGTCGCAAATCTCCCCCTCCCCATCCACGTCAAGAGGCCACACCACCGCAGTTCCGTCACCAGACACCACCATCACCCACGTCACCACCGCCAACCCTGTCGGCCAGCGATAGGCGCCGAGGAATACCGACGTTAGGCGCGCCCCTTAGCATTGTCCGCACTGCTACCCTTGCGGAGAAGCCGGCCATACCTCCCACCACTGCCGATATCGCGAAATGGGCCTTTGCTACCAACGCGCCACGTCCACAGCGAGGTGAACTGCCGCGGGACGTCGCCGACTATCCTGCCGCATCCGAGTGGAGACCTCGACGACCGCCGCGTTCACTATCACCAGGACGCTACATCTTACCGCAGAGGCAAGAGGCAGTACACCGGCGCTACTCGGGGCCAATCCGCGAGCCCATTTCCGGCAAACTAACCGCAGCAAACGATAGAGGTGCAGTGGCGATACTACGAAATACCAAAGATCTTCTGCCGCCGCCGACGACGACACCGTGACGAAATTTGAAGAACACGCCGGAAGCCGAACGGAGCCTTGACGTCGAATCTTCACGGCCGAAAGAAGACCTGACGACACCACATGGAAGCAGCGGAGCGAACCTACGTAGCTTGGATCTGACGCCATGACCTAACCGCAACGCATGACGATCAACTAGAGACCTCGACGTTCCTTTCGGCGGCCGCAGTGTCACCGCTCTCGTCGACAAGAAATCCGACCATTCCGTGGTCAGGTATCCGTTCACCGCGAACGCGAAGTTATTTAAGACTGTTTCGGATGCCCCCGAAATCCGGAACACTGGAGACCATCTAATAACGGCGTCTGAAACCTGCACAGCAAAAGTCACCATCAATAATCCACTTATCCTGCCAGCTTCGTATTCTTCCAACATTGCTCCAGGGAAGTCATACTTGGCATGGACTTAAACCATCACAGCGCCGTCACGGACTTAAGAACCAAGTCGATAATTTTATCGTGGGACAAAGCGACACCACCGGATACAAGCCCATGTCAATGTGCCCTGAACGGGTTCCAGGATCACGTCATCTTTCCGCCTAGCTCCAGCTTCGTAATTCTCACCGGCTCTGCAAAGATTGAAGACATCGAAGGTGTCATTGAGATCGATCAGTGTTTGCTGCTGGACCATGAAAGTTGCGTCGCAAGAGGCGTTGCTCGGTTGTGTGATGGAAAAGGAAGCGTGATGCTAACGAGCTTCAGCCAAGAGTACCGACACCTGAACAGGGGCACGGCGATTACATACATCGAAGAAATCGTGGCCATCAGCGGTGCGTTTGCCTTTCAGATTCTCACGGAGCCACAACGAGGACCCCGATGCATTAACCTTCTTTAGACGTCAACCCATGTCTTCGCGCTCGCCAACAGTAATAGCTTCGATGCCTTCTATAGTAATACAAGGACTGTTTCTCGTCATCATAGCGGGTCAGATAAACGCCCCTTGCTAAGCACCGCATCATAGTGGAAGAAAAGGCTCGACCACTTCGTGAGAGTCCCGACCAGATTTCAACGCAAGAACGAGAACCTATAAAGCGACAAGTCGACGAAATGCTGGAGGATGACATAATACAGCCTTCCAAGAGACCGGGACCATCACCAGTAGTCTTGGTGAACAAGTAGGATTGCAGGGACAGTTGGGCGAGTTGGTTGAAGTTCATCTTTAAAAAGCGCGAAAAAACCACAACAAACAGTTAGGAAGGAGACAGGACGACGCGTCGTCCTGTCTCCTTCCTTCCTGTCTGTTGTGGTTTTTTCGCGCTTTTTAAAGTAGCATGGCACTCTGCGTTTTTGTGTCGATTACCGCCCCCTGCAAGGATCACGAGGAAGGACGTATATCCACACCTATGGATAGACCGCGCCTTGGATCGACTCTGTAACGCAAGTAATTTTCTTCGATGGACCTTAGGCCGGCTATTCGCAAATTGAGGTCGAAGAGTAGAACCTGAGAAGAAGACTGCCTTTATAGCACCATAGGGGAAGGTCATGGTCACGTCATTTCATCTTTCATTGGTGACTGCGACGTTCCCGCGCGTTATAGACACACTGCTGGCTGATCGAAAGGGCCGGAGTTGTCTGCTATACATAGATGACGCCGTCTTTTTCGCTCCAAGCTTTGTCGAACACCTCTGGCGCCTCGAAACAGTACTGCAAGCAATCAGGTCATCTGCCCGAACACTTAAACCGAAGAAACGCCAATTCGTGTACGAAGAGCTCCTTTTACCCAGGACACGTCATCAGCAACTCCGGAGTCCACACCGACCAGCAGAAGACAGCTGCCATCGCTACATTCCAGCCACCCACCGACAAGAAGTCGTTGCGTCGATTTCTCGGCCTGTGTGCTTAATACAGGGGGTTGGTCCAAAACTATGCCGGCATCGCCGAGCCATTTACTAAGCTGACCAAGCCCGACGTCGAGATTAAATGGAAACGCCGCAGGAAGAATCAGTCCGAGAACTGAAACGACGCCTGCAGTCGCAACTGATTGTCGCACACTTCGACGAACACGCAGATACAGAAATACACGGCGACGCCAGCTGTGTAGGAATTGGAGCCGTATTTTTGCAACGGACAGAAGGTAGAAAAAGGGTCGTCGCTTACGGTCTCTGTTGAGGGCCGAATCAAATTATTCGACGACAGATAAAGAGTGCCTTGCCATCATTTGGGCTACATCAAAGTATCGTCCCTACCATTGCGGCAGGCCTTTCAAGGTCGTGAGCGACCACAGTGCCTTGTGTTTGGTAGTAAGCTGGAAGGTCCTTCAGGGCGTTTCGCACTGTGGAGCCGGAGGCTTCAAGAATTTGACATTACCGTTGCTTACAACTCCGGAAGAAAGCTGTCTGGCGCCGACTGCTTGTCGCTCGCATCGGTTGAGCAGTCCCCGCACGACGATATCGACGAAGACAGCGTTTTGGGTCCCAGAATTGCCGGCGACTTCTCCGAAGACCTAAGGTGCCCAGAACTGAGAAGCCTTGCAGAGTACTTGGAAGACAAGACCACCGTTGTATCTCAAGTATTCAGGCGAGGATTGGCGCCATTTTGCTTGTTACACGGCGCCCTCGGAAAGACGAACTTCTCTCCTGCCCGGGCCAACTACTTCATCGTTCTACCTTTAGCATTGCGACCAGAAGTCCTGCAGGCCCTGTACCACGACCTGGCCTCTTCGGTTTTTCCCGCACGTTCGCGAGGATACAAGAAAAGTTCTACTAGCCACGCCTTACCGCCGAGCTCGCTCGTTACTGGAGGACATGCCGTGACTGTCGGCGACGCAAGACACCGCCGACAACGCCAGCGCGATTTCCGCAGAACATCGAACCGCCTCGCCGACCGTTCCAGCAAATCGGTATGAACTTACTGGGCCGTTCCCGACGTCGATTTTCGGAAACTAGTGGATTGCCGTAGCTACAGACAACCTCACCCGCTACACTGAAGAAAGGGCCCTTCCCATATGCTGTGCCATCAAGGTAGCCAAGTTCTTCGTTGAGAACATCACCTTGTGTCATAGCGCCCGTGAGGTGCTCGTCACAAACAGAGGTGCGGCCTTTACTGCGGACCTAACTCAAGCGATCCTGAGATAAAAGCTAGAGAAGCCACCATCGGGCAACCGTCATGCCGGCCATCTACTTCGACGTCGAGCAGAAGACGTGGGATGTCATTCTTCTGTATGAGAGCTTTGCATACAACCCGGCCGTACAAGAAACGACGGAGATGACGCCATAGAAGTTTGTCTGCGGAAGAAGACCGGCTACGACGCTCGACGCAATGCTGGCAACTGCCACCGACGGAGACAATCGTTAAGTCCCCGCTTAATTGCAACGTGGCGAAGAAGCTCGTCAACTCGCCCGCCTGCATTTCAAGAACCAGCAGAGCATCGACAGCCGTCACTATGATCTTCAACAACAGCACATGGAACACCAACCCGATGACCGTGTGTTGGTCTGGACGCCGATACGCAGCCGCGGACATAGCGAGAAGCTTATTTGCCGATACGTCGGTCGTTACAAGGTACTTCGACGTTTCGGCCGCGGGACCACAAGGCCTTTCCGGCCCACATTACAAACTCTTAGCGCCGCAGCGCACGGCATGAAGACATTGATGTCGTGCGCCTTAGGCCGTTCGATCTTTTGCTTGCTTAATTGTGGTTCTTTCGTGCTAGGTGCATTTTCTCAGCTGGATGTTATATTTTAAGCATCGGGGCTATGCTTCTTCAGAGGGGTGCATTGCCACCCGCATTTGTTGCTTTATCGTGACGTATTCAGGTTTACCTCACAAAATGTATTAGCAGCGCTCCGCGCAGACCGCACGGCAATATTCGGGAAGCTTCGTAACTATTTGAGACCATTCTGTTAGGATTACGCCAGGACCCGAATAGTCAACTTTATTCAAGAGCGTATGCGCACACCAGCGATAACACTCGAAAATTCGATGGCTACTGTATAAGAGACGGCGCGTTCCGCCGACGATAAGGTTACCGACGACCGACTCTCTGTTCGCCACTATCAGTGTACAGTGTGAATTACCTGTGCTGCCTTTACTTTTCATTTTCCGGACATGAGTTCACCCAAATAAAGCGTTGTGTTCTTCCCAGCCTGCTGCGGCCTTCTTCACCGTCACAATCACGCGGATATATACATTCGTGAGCGAACATTCCTGCGTTATCACTGGTGCTGGCTTTAGTTCGAGAAAAATCTCTATTGCTCGCTTAGCGCACGGAATCTGATGAGCACATTCTACACCGATCGGGAAACATCCCGTACATTCCTGCGCGGCCTGAGCCGGGCTTCGGAACACTAGCAGCGGTAACACGAGAATTAGGAAATGAGCGCGCGTGGCAATATACATATTTTTAAATGTCGTTTCTTGCAAAAGACTGAAAATTCACAAAATTACTAATCATATGCGCCTGGCGTAGGATGTCCGAAAATGACGTTTCCCTTGATCGCCATCTTCAGAGGAGAAATTTCTGTTAAGAAAATGAATTAGTATAGCTCCTCAACAGCATTTTGCTCAGGAACAAAATTTTCGACAGACACAGATGCATCTGTACACTTTACGACGATCCGTTTGAAGAGGCTGAAGCAGTTTTCAATACGTAGATAGTTTCTTCTGGTGTAAAGCTCATGAACAAAGCGTTATCCAAATCTTCTTTTTTACTCCGAAAGTTCCGCTTAGAGCTAATCGTTTTCTTGCGCTTGTTCAGATAGCGCTAAACCATCGCTTTGAGCTGTGGAACTGAGCCATAAATACTATACTCAGGTAGCCATACCCCACGCCTTAACACACCTCGCGGTATGTTAAGGAGTTGACGAAATCGCACTTATCCTATTGGAAACGCGGCGAATGGGATGGACGCGTTGCAACGACGCTTTGCAGGAGTTAATGGCGGAAGCCATGATCATGATCCAGCACTATACTTTACCACTCCCAGACGGCGACACCATCCCGCCGACCAAGAGCCCTGTTAGAGGAAAGCGCGAGGTATAAAAGGTGCGTTTGTAACGCCTCCAAAGTGTGCAACCGCGGCGCAGTGGTTAGTGTGCCCGGTATCTATTGTCGCGGAACTTTTTTTCTTTGCCATCTGACCGTGTGCCTTTTTTCGATGTCGTTTCAGTGACGGAATTAAGTCATTGAAGTTTTGGTGGACCCCGGCATAGAACACTGTCGTGTTAAAAGAAAGAAAGGGAAAAGCGAATAAAAACAAAGAAAGCAGCCCAGCGTCACACTTCTTTCAGGCTTGGCATCCCTAGTGCGAAGCTACCTTAATTTTTTTTTCGTAATCGCTCGGCTACGTTATGGGTTTCTTTCGGTGTCATTATTCAGCAAAAATACATATGCCAAACCTGTTTTGCCGAAATAGAAGAATGCCGTTTCACACAGCGACGTGGTAGCATACTGTGCCGCTTCAGCGTGTGCACAATCTGAAGCATATTTTGACAGGAGGGCGTCCGCGATTTCTAATTTTGAATTCTAGCTTGCACTTTAGAGTTCCGTCCATCTCATTTTAATGAGAAGAGCGAGAACTATTCATGAAGAATACTTTCATTATGTCACGTGAATGCAGTGATAATATACTCCTCGCAACATTTTAAGATACATGTATTCATTGAAGCTTCCTAAAATATAATAAAAGCACATTGAAGTTGATCACGAAACAAAGAAATAAAGCGCAGAGTGCACCAACGGAATGTTTCTTCATCTGGCATTACAAATTGTTGTCCCGCTTATCCGCATGGGGAGCTAAGCTATATTTTCAGTGATTGCGCCTGAGAACAAAAATTCAATCGACGCATAATGAGGCAAAAATTCTTCCTCCGATCAATATGAGACGCAATATATTCACCAGCGGGGTCATCTAGATTTGGGTTCCTAATGGCTGTCTTTAACGTTAAAGAGGAAAGTTGCATGCGCGCTGAGTGGTGATACGCGTCTAAGTCGAGCCGCGAAATATTTCACTTTGATTGTTCCTTAGAGTATCTCATTTATCCTGATTATGTTTAGAAGTGAAATGAATATTTATTTTACCAGGCTTTTTATTACTTCTTCCTGCACTCAGTATGAAGTCAATGCGCCAAAAACATTTTCAGAGGCTGAAGTCGAGTCTCCCATAAAAACGCGCGGCTCCCAGGCATGCACGCGTGGAGGCGAGGTCCGCACTTTCCTAAAGATAACAGTTCTCCGATTGCGCTGCCTGCGCGATACTCTGAATGAATACTTTACGCACGGAGAATACCTCACCATTAGAGGCCGCACCGAATGCATACTTTACATTTTCTTCTATGTGCGTTCGTGAGTTACCATGGCGTGCATGAGGTATTCAATCCACTCCAGACGATCGAAAATCCGTGGCGGGCAACGCAGACTGGCTCTGTGATTCGCTCTTGTTTCTCGTCTCTTAGAAATCTGATACGTGTTCACGTAGAGAGAGCACTGCCCGAGATTGCTGTCCAAGTGAAGAAATCGGACTGATCACTGCAATGAAGACAATACCTGAAGAATAGTTCACATCGGGGGTGGTCGAAATGCAAGCCTCCTGCAATTCCTGAGGCTACACTGAGTATGGGAGCACGCAATGAAGGCACGCGATCCATGTTTCTTAGACGATTGAGCGAGGAATGTATTTTGTTCGCGCAACTATATGGCTAACTCGTGATTTATTAAAGTAGCTTCTTCAGAAAGGCTGAAAAGTTGTTTGGCCCAGCGACGAATAGTCTCTTCGTAGTTTTAACGGAAAAAGTATTAGCGCAAGTTCACATCAAAACAGCGAACAAAGACACAAGACAAGTAAAAGACACACATGAGGAAGGACATACTGAGCTGTTTTTTATGTGCACTGCGTTGCGCCAACTCGTCCAAGCAAGCACTTGAGTTAGCGTAAGTACCGCAGAAGTGTGGCAGCAGTACTAACATACAACGTCACCCCAGCTGATCTTCATTATATATACCCTCATAGATGTCTGTAAGCTCGTATGCAATTTATTGCACGTTGCCAGCGCCTCTGATATTAGACGCATTGAGCCGAGAAAAACCCACAGAAGGTGAACGGCCCAAACATCAACCAACCTTGCTTACTGTTGTGCTTGGCACCACAAAAAAGAGATTCTTGCGAAAAAGCGGCTCATTTACTATTCCGCAGACATCTTCCCAGTAGATGATGTGCAAGAGCTTCCGGAACAAAATACGCACACGCGCAAAAAAAAAAGAAAAACGTAATAGCGCGCATTTTCCTTTCACACTTGTAAGCAGAGTGCGGCCTTTCGTAGCAGTAAGCGAAGAAGCTGCGACTAACCAACGCACTTGAGCTGTTCCGGCAGTTCAGTGAACAGCCCACTTCCTACTGCATAAGTGAAAAGAGCTCGCCTTCTTTTGGCGCGGCAAGTGCGGCCAAAATGCACAGCGAGGTCGCCACCATCCGCTGTTCCGTGGCTTCTTGCGCCTAGATGATGGATGGCAGCGTCTTTCCGTGGCAGCCCCTATGCTACCGCCATAACTGCATACACTCCTTCGCATGCCCATCGACCTGCCCTGCACTTACGTCCATTGCTCTGGCATCGCTTTAAGCTTTTATGTAATGCACACCGTAAGAAAATGCGGAAGAATTCCTTTTAGGGCGTTAGCGTGTTCTCAACTTCGTGTTGTTCGTTTAGCTTTTAGTAACGTAGTTTATAAGAAATACCCGATATTCCTGCATAAAAGAAGAGCTTACTTTGGCTGGTTAAATGCAGTTTTAGGATATATAGTGACTGATGTAATTATCGTATGTTGCGCAGACCATTCACGTTCTGAAAAATCAGCAGACAAAAAAAGCGATGCAAACGAAAAATAATGTAATCTAAGCAAGTTCCTAATTCTCAAGAGCGCCGCATGCCAGAAATGATCGTGACAGACAATTTGAGCCTGTCCTGATGCTGGGAGTACGATTAGAGGAGCCGGCCGGCCAATGACAAACACTTACGAGCGAGGTGCACTGTGAATTCACATGACATTAGAAAGTTGAAACATCAGAATGCGACGACGACAGCGCCTACACTCGCGTATAGGACAATGGGTATACGATTGTTATCTTTAGAACGTCGTGCATGCGCTTAGAAGTGCTCAGTAGGCTTACATGAAGCAAGATTAGGCAAAAAATTAGGCAGCTTCGCGTAAGTGGTGCTAAGTCTGCAGGAATTGCGGGGCTAGGCAGCCTTCTTTGTTTCTCTTGTCTTCCCTTTCTTTCTTCCTCTCTTCTTCTTTTTCATTCTTCTGTCCGTTTTTCTGTATTCCTCTGTTTATTTCTATTTAGTTATTTCACTCTCTTTATATTTTCTCTTTGTTGCTCTCTTTTTACGCTTTCTTCACTTTCATTTTTTCTCTCCGTCTGTATTTCTCGCTTGCTTCCTCTTTCTTTCCATCTTTTTACAGCGAAAGCTGTTATGAGATCATTTCACCGGCCGTTTTTGGCGCCGTAGTTGTCCGCCGCCGCTGCCGCCACCGCCGCCGGTGTCCGTAACCAGTATCGCTCGAAATAAGAAAAAAACGAAATAAGAAAAAATGCCAGGATGGAACTAGGTTCGAACCTGGGCCCTCTGCGTGGGAGCCCAGCATTCAACCTCTGAGCCATGCCGGTGCTTGAAACTGCTTTGCAAAAAGGTCCTATACAGGCTTCATGCCGGAAAGGAACCACATTAGCATATGCAATGTAGCGTGGTAGAAGAGTAAAATAAGCACCAAGCGTCGCACAACGCGAATTTTGTAACCAGGCGTCACACAATGCGAATTGCGCAACGAGTAGGTTGTTGAATGCTTCCAAACCATTACAAAGGACTCTACCATAATTCTTCATCGTCATCAGGCACAGCATCAACAAAGTGCGCAAAATGCCTCACATGGGTTTAGCAGGTACCAGCGCTCTCCGTAGAATGACGAAAAATGGCACAGTGCCTGCTGCCCTACTTCTCAAAAACTACAATGATTTATAGCGTAGTGGGTTCCTCGTAAGTGCATTTCAATTGGTTGCCAAGGAAGCCCATAAGCGCGTGATCCACTTCCTCGGGGTCTCAGTAAAATTACAATGATTTATAGCGTAGTGGGTTCCTCGCAAGTGCACTTGTATTGGTTGCCAAGGGAGCCCATAAGCGCATGATTCATTTCCTCGGGGTCTCAGTAAAGTTCTACGCCTCCCCCCCCCCCCGTCTCTCTTCCACGTCAACGTATGTTATACAGCATGACGGTAGAGGGAAATAGCGATCGGGCGTCACCCAATGCAAGAAACATAACTGGTGGGCCGTTTAAAGCTTCCAACCCATTACAAAGTGCTGAGCCATAATTCTTCATCGTCATCAGTCGTCGCGTCAACAAAGTGCACATAATGCCTTACAGACGTGTAGCTGGTGCCTCGCTTCTCCGCAGAATGACGAATAATAGCTTAGTAGGTGCTTCCTAACTTCACAAAAATTGGGATTTATGGCGTAGTGGGTACCTTTCTAGTGTACTTGTATTGTAGCCCCACGAGAGCTTAACGGGCTCTAGAAACGCCGCTCTTCCAGCTTTCGCTGTGACTGTGCTGCGGTTTCAGCGCAGGCCTGGCATTTATTTCTCTGTCTCTATTTTTTTCTTTTTCTCTGAATCTCTCTCTTGCTCTCTGTCTTTCTCTATCTGCCTTTCGTTCTCTCTATTTCTCTCTTTCACATTCTGTCTATGCTATACTTTACTCTCCCCTACTTCTCTCCCATTTCCTCACCTTTTTTTCTTTCCCTCTCTCTTTCACTCTCTCACTTCCTTACTGTACTCGTTGCCTTACCCATTAGGTTTATTGCAGGCCACGCCGGAGAAATCGGCTCACGTGTTCAGGGGGCGAAGCAGAAGAGAACGAAGAGGAAGAAGATGTAGAGAGCGCGTGCCGGTTCCTGATGATGATAATTTCGGTTCATGTGTCAAGGACCGATGCTCGGCTTTAACGGCTCTGCTGTTCGAAAAAAGTTTGAAGCGCTGAAAAATACTTGCTTTAGAGTAACATAACGGTGCATCCACATATAATAAACACTACAAAATGTAATTTCATCCGCCATAGCACTATGATTAGAACAGAAATAAGGAAATGTAGATCCCTGCGTTGTGCTTTTCTGTTCTTATTTGTTTGTCGTCTGCATAGGACTCGCACATATTCTAGAATATTCAAACGATGGCAGTAGAGAAAGGGGAGGGAGTTCCAAATGTCCCTTTTTATTTCACGCAATTGATGGATTCCAGGACATTCACCTAAGTACGTGCTGCAAGCCGTGTTGCTGCTGAACTGAGCAGAGACCGTATCCGCAGCGAAAAAGCAATTACGATAGTGCTTGGCAGTCGCGCATCACACGTGTCTTTTTACGTTCTCTCGTGTTCTCTAATGAACGTGTTAGGCTTCTGGAAATACAGCAGCGTTAGCCTGGAATCAGCGCATGGCTTAAAGAACTCGTACCATGAACAGTTTCACAAATCGTACTCTAAAGTGTGAATGAGCCTTCCATTCACATGAAGGCCATTCACATAATGAATGGTTAACTGTCATATTTCAAAGCACTGTTACTCAAATTTACATACGGAGTTCCCTTCTGGAACCAGTAACTGCTTTGGTTCGGCTTCGGGAATGTTCGGTAAAGATAAATTTTTGTAGAACATTATCTGTTGCTATACCTTTATCTTCTGAAGTGGCTTGTGCCTCAGAAAGCTATGTTTTTATGGTTGTTTTACTTCCGGTTCATCTTGTACAGCTGCTTTTTTTTATATCAGCATATTTTCTGACTTTTTGATAATTTGACGTAGGCTTAATTCGATTTAAACGCGTGAGATGTTCTACACTCTAAGGCAAAAGGGTGTTAAAAGGATGTGTGGTTCATCCTTTTGGGGACTAATGGGGCTGCCACAAACATTATTCCCGTTAAAGACTAACGGCACCGGGTCTAACAGTTAGTCCCCACAATGGACTAACATTTAGTCCTCACATTTACACCTTACCGGGCAACTGTTCGTCCCCACAGATCACCTCAATGGACTAACATTTGGTCCTCACATTTACACCTTACCGGGCGACCGTTAGTCCTCGCAGTTGCATCTCGCCGGACCAACGGTCGGTCCACTCAAACGCTCAATTCGGATGAACTTTTTATCCCAGGCATGATTTTCTACAGTTACCCTCCGCAAGACTTAAAACTTTTTTCGCGTGTTTCTTTCCGCGGTGAGCAACAAATCCCGCGGAAAAGAACAAGCAAAAGAATATTAAATACGAAGCATTTCTTAGCGAACCTCAGACACTTTAGGCGTTTCTATCTACGTATCTATCTATCTATCTATCTATCTAGCCACCTACGTCTGGGCGCTCTCCCCGTGGTCTCCATAGGTTGTAATATATCAAAATTTGCACAGCGTAAGATGATTGTATGGCGAACAAGATTCCCTGGTGATGACATGAATAACGCAAAATACCTGTCGCGTACGTCATGAAACCCTTTTCCTTTGTCACGTGTGGCACATACCCGTATACCAGAGTTCATGTTATGCGGGTATGTGCCACAGGTGATAACAGTCTCTCAATCAACGCATTAACCGCGAACATACACATTGACACGGAAGGAAGTGATAATAACAGTAATTGTTGCGGTTTTACGTCACAAAACCACGATATCATCATGACAGACACCGCAGTGAAGGGCTGCGCAAATTTTGACCATCTCGTATTTTTAACGTGCACTGACATCGCACAGTACACGGGCCTCTAGGTTTAGCCTCCATCGAAATGCTACCACCGCGGCCGGGATCGAACCCGCGACCTTTGGGTCAGCAGCACAGCACCGTAACCACTACACCACAGCGGCCGACGCAAGGAAAGTTAGGGAGGTGAAGACAGAGCACCCCTGGAAGGGGTTGGTCTACGATCCACTCGTGCACGTGGTCCGCAACGTCGACCACATGGATTACGCAAAAACCGGGGTCAATGGTTCCTACAATAACTCAGCCGAGAGGACCATGTCCCTCATGATTACCGGCGACTTGAGCATTGAAATATCGAAACCCAACAAAGCCTGGTTCTTAGACGGCGTGAAAGATGGCTTTGATGTGGACAGGGTATCACAAGACCTCGATGCCATGTCCAAGACAGGTGGCATCTAGATCATTTCCTCGTAAAAGCCATCCGCGGTTTCCACCAGCTTTACTATACCTCGCACTTCACTACACTTAGACCGTTCGTATCCGCGATCACGAACGGATCCGATAACAAGTCCTGTCCAGCTGCTAGTGCTCATTGATCACGGTGATGATGACCTTATTCAAGATCTGCTAAGAACCCCTTTCACACATGCACACGGGTTCGTGAAACGTGCGTGCGTTCTCCGTCATAACGGATAAGTATAGGCGTAACAACTGTAACGCAATTCTAACAACTGCAACTGTACGTACAGTGCGTGCAGTGCGCCAGCGCGTGCCACTTGGCTGTTAATATCTCGGGTAACTTTTCTGAATAAAGCTTAGTTGCAAGAAGCGTCTGTCTTGTCAGCGCTCGTCATCGTTGCTCTCTGTCTAGTGTCTTTGCGCTGTGATCACAATTTAGAAAAATGGAATACCAACTAGCCCGTATCCAGACCTTGCTTCAGTAATTTGGAAAACGGGCATGCTCAAAAGATGGTGCTGTCTGAGAAATCTAAAGAAAAGGACGGCATTCTTGCAAGGGGAACAATAACTGTACTTTAGCTACGGCTTCCCGAAAGTGTATGAGTCGCATAATAAATCAAGGAGTATTTATTTCAGCAAGGCAAATGACAAAATTATCAGTTAACCTAAGTGCCATTTTTTGTCGCGATAGCAGGCATGCGCTTCGGTTCTGTAGCTTCCACAGTACTGCGAAGAAAACTTTTCGCCGAGGTTTAGTGGGAACGCTTTGGCTCTTGTAGGCTTATGCCAGAGGAGGGAAGAAACGAGATGACTGAACGAGAATCACAGTATATGTGCTACACCGTGACCAGAATCCTGAGACTAGTAGGGGCTAGTTGAAGTAACAACTGTGGCTGTTCACGCTCGTCCTGTCTACATATGTGCGTTCTTTTCGTGCGTCCTTCTTTTGTTTGAGCAGCGCGCCGCAAGTGTAGAGCTGGGACCGTTGTTATTTCACGCTCGCCCTGTTTGTGTTGTTTTGGTGCAATTTCTCTTCTTGAACAGCGCGCTGCATGTTTTGAGCTGCCTGCTATTCTTCGTGTGATGTTTCAATTTGTTGCTATTGCATTCATTGCTTCGCCCTTGAGGCGAAACGGTGACTTTTCTTAATTCAGCGTTTTCTTGCTAGTTTACAACATTCATTTCTATAGAAACCCTCCTCACTTGTTGTTTATTGCTTTTCAATAAATGCAAGAGACCTCAACTGAGTAGCAGCTGAAAACTAAAGCACTTCCTCTTTTAGCATGTATTGAAATAAGGGCCTCCTAGTTCGGAACCTACTTCCTAATTTGGAGGACTCTTATCAGGTGTTTTACATTTGTTGGAGCACTCCTTTAATACAGTTTATTTCGAGACGGCGCTATGGGGTGCGTCACTTCTGCTTGTACATTTGTTTTTCGCGCTCCCCCTTTCAAGAAGTATGATCACATCCAAAATGCAAAATTGTCGATTCATCTGCATCGCTTAAACGTAAATACTTAAACATAGACTATAAGCGTTTTCCTGCCCTATATACGGATAAAGTTGCACCACATTCCACGCTAGCAGCAGAAATTACTTTCAGCCGACGAGCCGTGAGCTACAACACCGAATGAGCTTACCGAAACTGGTAGGTTGTTTTTATTGAGCAGGGTAAGCAGTGCATCTCGTTCTGAAGAAACCACAAGTACGCCCTTTTCTGGAGAGCATAGCAAACGGAGGGGCCACTGTCCATGCAGTGTCAACCTTAATTCGCTAGGCAATGACCCTGTCAGAGTCAATAAATAAATGCGCCCAGAATAAATATGTTCTCTCTGATATCGGCGCTATTGTTCGTCGCCGGCGCTTGCACAACAAAAGTGGTGTGCGGTCTTCGATAAACAAGGCTCGGGTCGTGAACTCCGATCGAGCAGGAGCGCGTACGCGGAGTGGCCTAAAGTAGGCAGGCGCTCACGCCAAAGTCTATATATCGCTCTTTCCATGCAGAATACGGAGCGAGAATAACACAGTGCTCTATAGGCAAACGAAGAAGTAACAAAAGCAGCATAGTTGGAAATCTCCAAGCAAAGGCATCTTTACTGAATTGGTTGGCGCGAAAAAAAGCCTAAATTTATTGCGAAGGAGCCAGGCATGGAAATAAAAATTATAGGTGTAAGCTTAAAGGAACCCTAAAGTGAAGCAATGAATTGCCTTAGACTGATATATTGTAATCTTAGAACTCCAATGTCGTTATTTTCTCGGCAATATGTGTATTACTACAGGAGAAAATAAAGTTCAAAGTTAAATTTTTCAAGTTCCCGCCGAAATATACGCACATCACGTCACGGATTTCAAAGTGTATTTTTCGTATTTTAGTGACATTATCCCAATGAAATTTCCTGAAACTTGGCATGTTAAGTCTTTTGCCTCCTCAAAGGACAGTGCACTTCATTTTTACCCATTAGGAACTACGTATGACATTGTAGACGTCGTCAAAATATATGACGTCACGGCGTTTGGTGCAGGTATATGAAAATTGCGTTGCCACCTGCATTTTCTTTTCTTGCGTTTTCTCACTCACCAAGCGTCTTCTCGCGGTAAGAGTGGTGCTTTCGGTATTATGAAATTGTAATTTACTAATACGCGATAATCATATTTCTCTTTAATGTCCCTTTAAGCGACAAGAAGGGAGCGGAGTGGTTCTGGGAGCAACTGGGTCTTGGGTAAATCTCAGTCGAAATCAAGAACAAGAAATGGGCATGGGCAGGGCATGTAGCGCGAAGGCAGGATAACGGCTGGTCATTCAGAGCAGCCCACGGGATTCATAGAGAAAGCAAGCGCGCGAGGGGGGGGGGCAGAATGTTACACGGAAAGATGAGATTAAGAAGTTTGCGGGCATAACGTGGTTGCACGAAGCACAGGATTGAGTCAATTGGAGAAGCATAGGAGAGTCCTTTGCCCTGCAATGGGCGTAGTCAGGCTTTCGAAGATTATGATGAAAATTAGGCTGCCTATATGCAAAGTTGTTTCTTTGGTGGGTTATGCTTTTACAGCATAAATTGCTGTGCCTCAAAGATCGGTTTGTCATGTCTTCCAAGTGCGAACGAACAAGGACAGTGGCAAGTTCGCTTAAATAACGCATAAATTTTATCGCGGACCCTAGCTACACCGTTCTACAATAGCCATCTGCAGTGAGCTGTCTAGGAGCTCCGTTTCACTGAGTCCCGCATTTACATTTCCCGCAGCAAACAATTTAGCCGATATATCTAAGTTACGGCATAGCTGCCCGCTACCAAGAGGTACAAAAATCAGTGTACGCAGCTTAAACGTGCTACATCATTTGCATTTCTATACCGTCATAATCAGCGCCACACTGTCTTCTTCTGCTCGGAGCCTTGGCACTGCCTGGGAAATAAGCAGTTCAGCTGACGTTGTGTGGCCTGCCCGTATACTGCCCTAGAATGTATATGGAAATGCACTACAAAGTTGTAGTTCATTGAACCTCCCAGTAAGTACAATGTTGTCGAACCATTGTTAGGGTTAATGTTTTCTAGCTCTCTCGTTATTTCTCCATTGCTCAAAAGAAACACAGAAATTTCATTGTTGTGCCGGAATGCAGCACTGATGCTCATTTTCCGTGCTTTTGCGAATTCGTAACACCTACTTCATCCATTGGATTGTGTAAGAACACTAATAGCACTGTTGAATAAGTGACCTAAGTATGGACCCTCTGCGCGAATGCTTCCAAAATGGAAAAATAATCTACATTTACTTCCAGTAATGCACATGGTCGTCGGGTTCAGAGAACATCGATTTCTAATCAATATTCCAACTCAGATTTTATATTATCATGGCAAACAGCTAAAAAAATGCTCGACAAACACTCGACTCTGCGACTGAAATATGTTGTTTTATGTTTTTAGAAAGTGTTAGCTGTGAAGCACATTTCAAAGAGAAAGGAAACTGATCCTTCTCAGTGTGTGTGGACTATGTCACCGGATATTACATGCTTATCTTTAAGGCTCCTATTTCACTGTATTTTTATTGCAAATTTCGAATCGGTAAGAGTACACAAGATAGCACTTTCAGCCCACCGTTCCCAGCAGTAGCTCTTTAAGCTCGAGCGCTTTGAAAGCAGCATAAGGTTAGCTGAAACGCAGCTGGAGTGAATGCAAGCGTATCGCTCACCTTAGACGACACGAAGACCCAGTTTAAGTGTTTCTAGTAAAGTAAGCTGCGCACTGCGTTCAGGTTCACGTCGTCTGTCAAGACTAAGTTGTGTCGGAAAGGAACTTCCGTGCACAAGCAAGGCAACCGATCCTCTTAGGCACACAATTCCGACGTTTGTAACGGAAGATAGTTAAAATACGAGAATAAATTCTGAGACATATATTTTGCATTGGGTTCTATGAAATGCACGTAATTCTCGGTAGTGATAGCTTTTTAATATTATCCCCACGTGTTGAGGCGTTTACATTGAATTTCTCAATAATAATAAATGGAACATAAAAAAGGCAGCGGATAGTCTCTTTATGCCCAACTCAAGACAAACACAGGCGTCTTCTAATTATTTGTAGCGTATATCCACAGGTAGTCCAGAAAAATCGGACGACCTTTGAAGTATTAACGAAATCAAAAAGATCATATTGTGAACAGTAACAAAGGTATTGGTATCGGAGTAAACATCAGCAGATTGCTATCACGTACGCAGGTAAATCCTAGTGTCGTAATAGTGAAAGTGGGTCGCTTGTTGTCGAAGAATACATATAAGGTAGTTTTAGGCCGCCGACCGTCACATCCTCGGGTGGGCATAAAACAAGAGGCAGGTTCACAAAAACATCCTTCTGAGAAGCACGGTGTGTGAAAAAGAGAAATGTGCAGATTGCAGATTTATCGGTCCTCGAGGGAGCATATGCTCACACTCTGCTCCTAGGGAAAGTCTTTGTTTTCTTACTTTTACTTTTCACAACACGAGCGAGTTCGTTACTGTCTGTTCGGCAATGTCCGGTATGTCATCATCATCATCATCATCCATCTGTACATGCCGCCTCCAGGGGAATGGCTGAAGACCTTTCCAGTGGTTCTCCAAAACCCGGTCGTGTGCTCGCCACAACCACATTATCTCTGCACGCTTTCTAGTCTCATCTGCCGACCTAACTGCGCCCCCTCCCCCCTGGAATCCAGTAAGGTACACTTAATGACCAGCGCTTATCTTGCTGTTACGTCTGTACAGCCACTTATGGCTGTACGACGATTTATTTTATGCAAGGAAACATGAACACTTTAAAAAGCGCAGCTAGGCGTTGGAGACACGAATGGCTAACGTTCGACACCAGAATGACGCTCGTGCCACAGCGCCAGTGTAGTCGCGCGCGCACTTCGTTGTCGTTGTCTTCAAGCGAGACATGTCAATTCTTCCCCCCTTAGACGAAGTCTCCATAGCGGTCTGGAGGCCGCCTAACCTCTGGTGGTCGCAGTTGCCGGGTGGTTCCTGCTTTTGACGTCGAGGTGGACAGTTGCGAGGAAATCTTGTCTTGCGTGTTGAGCGAGTCAGGCCTTTGATCCGCAGAACTCGACGGCGTCTCTTCTGACGTTGTGTTGTCCGAGAAATCATCTGCTACGCTCCAATCTGTCGGTGATTGGGTTGTGTGTCCGGTCTGGCTCGTTTTCCTCATATGGTTGAGGTGACGCCGAACCTTTCCGTGGTTGCTTTTTACAAGCCAGGATCGTGGTCCGACGCGGCGCAGTATTTCGCCTTCAATCCAATCTGGCTTTTTCAAAAACTGTCGGATGAGCACTCTCTCTCCCACTGCGAAGCGACGGGATTTCGTCAATGTCTCCTGTCTCTCAGGGATGTGTATTTCCGTCTCCCGTTTGAGAAGATCGAGAGGACATAGAAGCTCTCGTCCAAACATTGCTTTCGCAGGTGACATTCCTGTAGCAGTGTGAATGGTCGTGTGCTGCCTATACAGGAATCTTGCAAGTCGGCACAGTATGCACTTGTCTGTATCTCTCAGGAGTGCTCTTTTCAGCTCTGCCACATAGCGTTCTGCCTGGCCGTTTGTGGCAGGATGGTAAGCTGGGGATGTTGTAGCCTGTATGCCATTTGCAGTATAGAACTGCCTTATCTCGTTCGAAATAAAGGCTTTTCCGTTGTCGGAGACGACCTTTCGGGGAATGCCAAACGTAGCAAAGATGCTTCGTAGCACATCGATGACAACCGCGGATGATGCTTGCGTCACGTGCCGGACTTCCACCCACTTTGTGTGTGCATCCACAACAACCAAGTAGGTGCGCCCGAGTAGTGGCCCCGCGAAGTCAACGTGCACCGTGTGCCATGGTGTCTTGGGACAGTCCCAGGAGGGAATAGGAGCTTTGGGTGGGCTCTTCTGCGTTGAAAGGCATTCACGGCACTGTCGCACCGTTTCCTCGATAACCTTGTCGATTCCGGGCCACCATACGTAGCTCCTTGCGCACTTCTTCATGGCTACCATGCCCCGGTTACCAGCGTGCAGAAGTGCCAGAACGTGGGATCGTGCTGAGCTCGGTATGATAACCCGTGACCCAAGTGTCAGGCACTCGCGATGAAAGGCTAGTGCGGTCGCTCGTCGTCGGTAAGGAGCGAACTCATCTCCAGTGAGTTTCTACACTGTGCCATCCTGCACTGCCTTGTACAACCTCTGCAGGATGCTGTCTTCTTGTGTCAGACGTGCTATCTCTGTAGCAGTGAACGGAGGTCTCGACAAAGCTTCGAACAATAGTACGTCGCCTGGTGGCCAGGGTTCATCGAGACGTTCTGGTAGTGGCAATCGGCTCAACGCGTCCGCGTTTTGGTGGTTCTTGCCATGCCTGTAGACGATGTTGTAGTCATACGCCGACAACTTAATGCACCATCTGGTCATCCGTGGTGAGAGGACTTGAGTCGTTGGCTTCCCTGGACCCAGTATGCCGAGAAGCGGTTGATGGTCCGTGACGAAAGTCACCTTTCTTCCCGCAATATACTTGTGGAACTTGTGTGCAGCAAACACTACGGCAAGGCCTTCTCTGTCCAACTGAGCATAATTGCGTTCCGCTGTCCCTAGCTTCCGAGATGCGAAAGCGATTGGCGCCTCTCTATTCTGGTCATCAGTTGAGACAGAACAGCTCCTATGCCATACGGTGAAGCGTCGCATGAGACGAGAAGCTCCTTCTGTTCGTCGTAGTGTGCCAGTACGGTCTGACTGAGAAGCAATCTCTTCAGTTTATCGAATGCTTCTTGATGCTTGGTCTCCCATCTCCATGTGGCGTCCTGCTGAAGGAGCTGGTAGAGACAGCTGGCAATTGTTGCCCTGTTCTTCAAGAACCTGTCGTAGAAAGCCAGCATTCCAAGGAATGATTGAAGTGCTTGCTTGCAGTTTGGTGCTGGAGCATCCGTTATTGCTCGAACTTTCTCTTCGTTGGTGTGGACGCCTATCTCGTCAATTCGGTGTCCCAGAAAAGAAACTTCTCGCACTGCAAAACAGCACTTGTTTTTGCCGAGACGAAGGTTGCAATTGCGTAGCCTCTTCAGAACTTCTTCCAGTCTCTCGGCGTGTTCCGTGGCGTCTTTTCCACTGATGATCACGTCATATAGGTATGCGCAAACGCCTGTGATGCCAGACAGCATAGTCTCCATAAAGCGTTGAAAAATGGCTGGAGCTGCAGAGATTCCGAAAGGCAATCGTTTGACCTTGTAAAGCCCTTTCAGCGTGTTCAGGGTCAATATCTCTGCTGTCTCTGGCGTTACGTGAAGTTGCTGGTAAGCTTGTGCCAAATCCAGGGTGCTGAATACCTTGCCTCCCCTCAAGTGGCTAAGGACTTCATCAGTTGTTGGAAGTGGGTAGTCGGCCTTCTTCGATACCTGGTTCACTGTGCAACGGTAGTCGCCACATATTCGCAACGAGCCGTTTTTCTTTCGAACAAGTACGAGAGGCGTTGCCCAATCCGAATGCTGCGCAGGCTCGATTATGCCTTGACTTTGCAGTCGATCCAATTCAGCTTCTACAGCTGACCGCAGCGCGAAAGGAACTGGTCGTGCTTTTAGGAACTTTGGTTTCGCTCCTTCCACGAGTTCAAGTTGTACCGCAGGACCGACGTGTCCTGAGATGTCCTCGTTGAACACAGACTAGTACTTGTCTAGAAGCTTCGAAACAAGTTTGTCGTCTGATACGTCATTGATGCCCGTGATCTGTATACCCAGATGAAGAAACCAGTTTCGTCCGAGGAGGTTACAACCTGCTCCTTTGATGACAACAAGCGGTAGTGTGCAATTCTTGTTCTTGTGCTCTATATCCACCGTTGCACATCCGAGAACTCGGAGGGACTGGCCTGACCATGTGCGTAGGAGAATGTTGTCCGTTTGAAGCCGTGGTGGGTCATCTGTCCACGTAGCTTTGAACGTGGCCTCACTGATGAGTGTGCAGGCTGCACCCGAGTCGACTTCGAACTCCAAGGTCTTGCCATGTATGCGTAGTTGAGTCATGGCCTTCTGCGTGCTGGACGCGTCGATTAAGGTGTTGAGCTCGTAAAGTGCCGCGTCTGGTGAATCCTGTTGAGTCGTGACTGGTGCTGAGGCCACTTTCGCAGTTCCTTGTCGGGGATATTAGATGTTGTTGTTCTTGTTTGTTCTTGCCTCTTTCCGCTTTTTCAGGCAGGCCTTTTCAATGTGTCCGCGTTTCTTGCAGTAGTTGCAGGAAGCTGTCTGAAACTTGCAAGTGTCCGGACTATGCTGCGCGTCACAACGCCAACAGTGTTGTTTCTTCTTTTGGGCAGATGCACTCGAGTGACGTTGATTTTCTGTCTTGCCGATACTTGTGCAGGCTTCGTGAATCTAGCGGCCATCGTCGTCTGCATCGGCTGACTATTAATTATGGCGCGCACAGGCGCATGTGCATGCGCACGCTCCTCGTGCTGCGGGCTGCGAGGAAAACAAAACGAACAATAAAGAATAGTCTTTTTCTGCTCCTGCCATCGGTCTGAACGGTTCCCTGGTTTTTACGCTCGCCGCCACACGCATTGTTATAGTGGACCTAACCTCAGTCCCTATAACGTGGTGACACGGACGTGATCGCAGGGCGAGCACTACATCATGGACGGGACCACAAGCGATAGACCGACGATCGGCGCAGAGGGCATCGCCACGGTGCATATTCACCTGCCGTCGTTTTGGCCCCAGAATCCTGCAGCCTGGTTCACGCACGTGGAGGCCATCTTTGCCCTTCGGCGCATTACCTCGCAACAAGCGAAGTATTGCCACGCTGTCTCCGCGCTCTCAACGGAAGTGGTTGCAGAGTTTCACGACCTTGTGTGCACGCCCCATGAAACCACACCTTATGACCACTTTAAAACGACGGTGCTGCAACGCAAGTCTGTGTCTGTGCGCAGGCGTCTCCAGCAGCTTCTCAACGAAGAGGAGCTCGGCGACCGGCGACCGTCAGAACTGCTACGTCGCATGCAGCAGCTTCTCAGTGGCTGTAAGTTGGATGTAAACAGCCCGCTGCTGCGAGAACTGTTTTTCCAGCGCCTGCCACAGAATGTAGTCCTTGCCTTGGCTACCGCACCTGACGACCTGCCCCTCGACAAGCTGGCGGAGCAGGCCGATCGCGTCGCTGACTATGCAGTAGGAGGTACTGTGGCTACTGCATCTAGCGTTCCGTTGTCGCAACTCGAGGACCGGCAGTCTCGCTTGGAGCAACTGATCGACGACCTCGCCGAGACTGTTAATGCCCTACGGCCACCGTCTCACCCCCGTCGACGAGACCGCGATTACCGTCCCAGATTGTCTCCAAGGTCTAGCTCCCGTTCCGGTCCTCGTCGACGCGTCTACTGCTGGTATCACAGCAACTTCGGTGCCAGCGCGCGTCAGTGTCGTCCTCCTTGCAGCTGGCAGGGAAACGTACCGCAGAGCCACTGATGGCGGCCAGTGACTCTTGCCATACGACAAGCCGCCTGTTCTACGTCACTGACAGGATTGCCGGACATCGATTTCTCGTGGACACAGGTGCAGAGGTCAGTGTCGTTCCTGCCACACGACTCGACCGGCAGCGCTCTCCGCAGACTGCTCCCCTTCAAGCAGGCAACAACTCTGCCATCAATACATATGGTCAGCGCTCTCCCACCATCGATTTGGGTCTCCGACGCACCTTCCGATGGGTATTCGTTGTTGCAGATGTACGCATGGCCATATTGGGTGCTGATTTTCTGACCCACTTCGCCCTCAGCGCTGACCTCCGGGCACGTCGACTCGTCGACACAACGACCAGGATGTCCATACAAGGCATCCTCGCACCTCCAACATATACCACTGGAACGGCGCCACAGATACCGGCATCTATGTTCGCCTCAATTCTAGCAGACTTTCCAGCCATCACGAAGCCTTCCAACCTTGAGCTGCCTGTACGTCACAACGTCACGCATCATGTTGTCACTACTGGCCCTCCAGTATTTTGCCGACCCAGGCGCCTCGCTGGGGACCGCCTTGCCATCGCGAAAAGAGAATTCGACCACATGCTGCAACTGGGCATCATCCGCCCTTCGTCGAGCAGTTGGTCGTCAGCTCTCCACATGGTCCCAAAGCGTGATCCAGGGGATTGGCGCCCCTGTGGTGACTATCGAGCCCTCAACGCGCGCACCATACCTGATCGCTATCCCCTCCCTCACATTCACGACTTCTCTGCCAACCTCGCGGGAGCGGTGATATTCAGCAAAATAGACTTGGTAAAGGCCTACCACCAGATTCCGGTCGAGCCAGCGGACATCCCGAAGACTGCAATTGTGACACCATTCGGACTTTTCGAGTATGTTCGCATGCCGTTCGGATTGCGAAACGCTGCTCAGACGTTCCAGAGGTTTATAAACGAAGTAACTCGTGGACTTCCCTTCGTATTTGCATATCTCGACGACCTCCTGGTGGCTAGTGTTTCCCCCGAACAGCATTGCACCCATCTGCGTCTGCTATTTTCTCGACTCCAGGAACATGGCCTCCTCATCAACCCCGCAAAGTGTGTCTTTGGTGTCGACGATATTGAGTTCCTCGGACACCGTGTGACAAAAGAGGGAATCAGGCCGTTGGACAAGAAAGTTCAAGCCTTGCGCGACTTCCCTCGCCCAACATCACTCCGAAAGCTCCGCGAGTTCCTTGGGTTGCTCAACTTCCACCGCCGTTTTCTTCCCAACATTGCCCGCATTATCATACCGCTCACGGATCTCCTCAAGACCACCAAAGCTCCGTCCTCCCCACTGACTTGGACGTCTGACGCTGAAGCTTCCTTCTATGCTGCCAAGAACGCATTGGCGGACGCTACACTGCTGGTACATCCTCTGCACGTTGCACCAATGCGCCTTATCACCGATGCTTCTAGTGCGGCTGTCGGCGCAGTTTTACAGCAGTGGGAGCGCAACTCTTGGTATCCACTCGGTTTTTTCTCTCAGAAACTGAAACCGGCAGAAACGCGTTACAGCACGTTTGGTCGTGAGCTACTGGCCGTATATCTGGGCATTCGACATTTCCGACATCTGTTGGAAGGCTCAAGCTTTCACGTCCTTACGGACCACAAGCCTTTGACATTCGCTTTTCGCGGTAACCCCGATACTTATACCGCACGAGAAATACGGCACCTCAACTTTATTTCCGAATTCACTGTAGACGTCCGGTACATTGAAGGCCCAGTCAATGCGGCTGCAGATGCCCTCTCCCGTATCGACGCGATATCGGCACCCACACTTGACTTCGAAGAAATCGCCACGGCGCAACTTACAGACGTCGAACTTCGAGACATCCGCTCATCCACCACATCACTGGTACTGTCCGACGTTCCCCTCCCATTTTCTTCCGGCACCATCACTTGCGACGTGTCACGGGGTCGAACACGTCCGTTTGTCCCACTCCGACTCCGCCGTCACATATTCAACAAGCTTCACGGCACAAGCCATCCAGGAGTTCGTGCTACGCAACGTCTCATTACGACCCGCTTTGTGTGGCCGAGTGTGAACTTCGACGTGCGCCGTTGGGCGCGTGAATGCGTGCACTGTCAACGCTCCAAAACGACACGACATACGAAATCACCAATTCACTCATTTCGCCCACCCGATGCTCGGTTTGATCATGTCCACATCGACATCGTTGGACCACTTCCGCCATCCAGAGGTGCTCGCTACATTCTCTCCTGTGTGGACCGTTACACCCGTTGGCCGGAAGCGTTTCCTCTCACCGACATAACAGCACTTACCGTGGCTTCAGCGTTTGTCAGTGGCTGGATCTCTCGTTTCGGATGTCCCAGCGTTGTGACCACCGATCGCGGCCGACAGTTCGAATGCGATCTCTTCCGCAAACTCACAGACCTGCTTGGCGTTCGTCATATCCATACGACCGCCTACCACCCATCAGCAAATGGAATGGTTGAACGCCTTCATCGTCAACTTAAAGCCGCCTTGATGGCTCGCCAGGCTCGTTCGTCTTGGACTGAAGATCTTCCTCTCGTCCTGCTTGGCATCCGCTCGTCTTTCAAGGAAGACCTCGGCTGCACAACGGCGGAGTTGGTCTACGGTACAACGTTGCGTATGCCTGGTGAATTTTTCGCGTCAGCTAGTGTCGCTACGCCCGATCCAGACAGTTACGCTCAACAGCTTCGCTTCCTATTTTCTCGCCTGCGTCCTTGCCCTAGTCGGGATGCATCATCGACTGACGTTTTTGTCAGCAAGGACATGGCTACAGCGAGCCACGTTTTCGTCCGGCGTGAAGGAATTCGACCATCCCTTACGCCTCCCTACGACGGCCCGTTCAAGGTGCTCAGCCGGACAGAAAAAACTGTTACCATCGAGCTCAACGGGCGGGAAGAAGTCGTCGCTCTGGACAGAGTCAAACCCGCCTACTTGGCAACCGCCCCGCCATATGCGCTTTCGACCACTAAGCCGCCCCTGCAACCAAGGATTCGCCCGGCCCTCTGACATCAAAGACATTTTCTTTGACGCCAGCGCTTCACCCCCCTTTCTCTTAAAGGGAGGGGGAGCCCTCTAGCGGCCATCGTCGTCTGCATCGGCTGACTATTAATTATGGCGCGCACAGGCGCATGTGCATGCGCACGCTCCTCGTGCTGCGGGCTGCGAGGAAAAGAAAACGAACAATAAAGAATAGTCTTTTTCTGCTCCTGCCATCGGTCTGAACGGTTCCCTGGTTTTTACGCTCGCCGCCACACGCATTGTTATAGTGGACCTAACCTCAGTCCCTATAGTGAATCTCTTTGAATTCCGTTTTCACGTTTTTCTGATCTTCGACGGCGTTTTCAGCTCGCAGTGCAATGTCAAAGGCTCTCTTGAATGTCAAGTCCTTTTCTGCGAACAGCCGTTGCTGGACCTGCTCGTTCCGAAGACCGCAAACGAAACGATCACGCAGCATTACATCAAGAGGCAGCATTGTTGGATTCGCCGCAGCGTCTACGCTTGTTCCAAAATTGCAATCTGCTGCTAGCTTCTTGAGCGCTGTTACGTAATCACTGACCGTTTCGTCATGCCGTTGGTCACGACGTTGGAAGCGTGCCCTGCAGAAGACCTCAGACAGCTGTGGATCAAAATGCGCCTTGAGCATCTCGACTATGTCATCGTAGCTCACTTGGTTGGGCTGCTTGGGTTGAACGAGGGCGCAGACGACGTCGTAAGTCTGTTCCCCGCATAACGTTAGCAGATGAGCACGTTTCTTGGAAGCGTCCGTAATGTCGTTAGCCTCGAAGAAGAACTGTAGCCTCCCATACCAGGATCTCCAGGAGCCGGAGCTGCCGCTGAATTCGGGTAGCCGACCAAAGTCAGGCGTCGCCATCTCGTTCCGTTCCTTGACGTCGGTGAAGTGCCGGTGAGTCCAGAGTCTTCCTCGTCGCCAACTGTTACGTCTGTACAGCCACTTATGGCTGTACGACGATTTATTTTATGCAAGGAAACATGAACACTTTAAAAAGCGCAGCTAGGCGTTGGAGACACGAATGGCTAACGTTCGACACCAGAATGACGCTCGTGCCACAGCGCCAGTGTAGTCGCGCGCGCACTTCGTTGTCGTTGTCTTCAAGCGAGACATGTCACTTGCCTTCACGCTACATGACCTGCACATGTCTTTTACACGCGTTTGTTTCCTCACCCACTCTGCTCTCTTCTTGTACTTTATGCGCCCTGTATTGAATCGGGCCCTGATGCTTCAATTACTCCAATCACGTGTAAAAAAGGAGAAACTGTGCCAGTAGTGATGCTGACATATAACGCAAATGACAGATAGAGAGAGAGAGAGAATCGTGCTTGTTGCCTACAGTCTTGATCAGTTCTGTCAGTTTTGGGCAACTTTCTCGCGCTCTTCTAAGTGTACAAGAAACAATAAAAACGCAGAATTGTTGGCAAATATCTCTGTTAATACTTACGAAAACGGGCACACAACACTGTGAAGAGAGAAGAAAGGAACAATATCTTGTGTGTAGCTGAATGGAAATTTTTTTCTAAAATTAAAATCACTAGGCCTGTCTAGGACGTGCATGGTACCAGATTGTTCAGAGTACTTGCTTGTAAGTACTTGCGTGCAATGCGTTAGCTTGCTTTTCTTTGTATCCCGTGACACTTCTCAGGTCTGATGAATACAGGAAAGAGAAGGAAATCGCAGACGCGACAGAAAAAAAGACACTACTATCATTTTTCACATAAGACGTTGAGCAACGTAACGAGAAATACGCAAAAAAATGATCAGCCATCACGATGCATACTGCCGTTGAAGATGTTTCGGAATGGAATAAAAGCGATTGACATCTGAAAAGTGCCACTGAAATATTAGGTTCATACACGTCGTTACAACTCTCCTCAGCCATGCTCCCAACCAATCACATATGCTCCGCAGACACGCCCTTTGCTCTCCACAAACCTGTAACTGCGTATGGGAGAGCGTGCACCTGACTCGTACATTTCAGTATTTTGAAACACTTCCATAACGAGTCTTTGAATACCAAAATGGCCAGAAACTTCCCCAGGGAAAGCAATCTGGCGCCGAAATAGGTCACCGTGCATGGGCAAACGTGCGCACTCTTGCAATGAAACTGTCATCTACTATAGCATCGATAACTCGCCCGAGCTGCAGCGATAGCAGCTTGAGCGTATCGATTCAACCGCTACTTGCCCTCTTTGTGTTCGCCATTGCGTGTGCCTTACATACCTTAAGGTGAGATTGGCTGCATCTTGCTGGTGTGGTCGCCTGTCGATTTCAGTAGCACGTAAGCCGTCGCAAAGGCGAATTTTTCCGATGAGTACTTTGCGTGCACAAAGATAAAGAGCAATAGGTGGCGCATCGATAACTGGGTTTAGTTCACGGGAAAAACGAAAGACTTCAAAGCGCCAACGGCGCATAGGTGCAACTATCATTGAAATGAAACGCAGAAATATGCAGTCAAGTAGTTTCTTCCTATTATTTTGACGGGATTGGAAGGCCACTAGAGCTTCTTGCGCAATATGCGACCGTTTTTAATGAGTTCGACATAAAAGCACCGGAATACCTGGGTGGATATAATATTGTTATGCTGAGCAAGAGGTCGGGAGTTCTATCATATCCACAGTAGCCACGTTGAAATGGGGAAAAAACTAAAAAAAATGCTCTTGTATTTCGTCATGATTGCAGGTTAATAAACGAGAAAATATCAGGGGCATTGTGAAGTTACGAGAGCATTGTCATATCGGGTTCTGCTAATGTAAAAGTTACTGTAATTTTAATTTTAAACTGTGGTACGAATTACTGGTGCTTGCGCATGTGAAGTCTCGCGGCACTGGTAACATTGACTTCCAGCTGGAGGCTATACGGGAAATTGTAGAAAAACGAGGAAAGTGCTACATTTTTAGCAAGGTGCTGGTCGCTCACTGCCGATTGAGATCCTACGTTGAGCTCATCACCATATGCTGAACGGATAGGAAGATGTATTGGCATTGCAAATTTAGCAGTTTCTTATTGTTTCAAAAGTTGCATTGTCGAAGAATACTACACGCTGGATATCAATTAAGGCATGAACGGTAAATGTAAATGAGGTGCTTCAACCATAATTCACGCATTACGAAGGACAACGTTCGCGCACATGGTTGCCATCCTCCGATACCAATATTCTTTATCTTTACTGATTACGAGTAGCTACAGCTTCGTTATATTTCAAGTTCGCGCACCATATTGCAAAGAAAGCGCACACAAACAACTGCAGGCAATCACATCCGAACAATATTTTCTTTATTCTTATGTGCCGAAACCATGATATCATCATGAGGTACGTCGTATTGGGGGGCTCTGCATTATTTATATGCAGAGCCCCCCACTGTATGACCATTGCTTTAACGTGCTCCGAAACCTGAGCACACGGGAGTGCTTCGTATTTCGCGCCCATCAAAATGGAGCCGCCGTGGCTGACAGTCGAATCCGCGCCCTCGTCTTCGCGGTGCGGTTTTCCTTACGTGCCAGCATCCACGGCGGATTGCGCAACACCATCAGAGTGGCGTGTACTTACGAAGGTGGACTTAATGATTATTTGATTTATAAGCTCGCAAAGTGTCACAATTCTGGCAGCAGCATTTTGTATCTCATGGCTGTGATGTGGGAACTTATTGCATAAAATGTCACGAATATGAAAATACAAAGAAATGCGGATGAAAACTCTGCGAAAATGGAGTTCGAGTCACAACTGACGTCTTAACCCACAGTCGTGCAGATTCCTTCGAATCACGCGCGAAGCACCTCGATCGTCACTGTTGGCTTTGTAAACGCGAACAGTAGTAGGTTTATATGCTATGAATACAGGTAATAACGATTGGAGCTTTTTTTAAGCTGTTGATTACGTGTATTTGTGTTTAGTGAGATTACATTTTAGTTTTTTTGGTGAATACTTTTCATTAACGTGGTCTCTGCGCAAGCGCGTTCCAAATACTATATAGCTATGATGACGCTATAGGCTATGCTTGAACTCACTCACCAAAACAAAAGTAATTATTAGCTTCACGTTGTCAGTAGCTGTACGGCAGTATGAAAACAAAGCCCTTTGAGAGGAATCCCACGTAGCCAATCTTAGTTTCAGTTTCCGTTTTTTATCTGTTCAATCTCATTCGCATTATTATCAACAGTTCTTTTACAGCGAAAGCTGTTATGAGATCATTTCACAGGCCCTTTTTGGCGCCGTAGTTGTCCGTCGCCGCCGCCGCCGCCGCCGGTGTCCGTAACCAGTATCGCTCGAAATAAGAAAAAAAATCCAGGATGGAACGAGGTTCGAACCTGGGCCCTCTGCGTGGGAGCCCAGTATTCAACCTCTGAGCCACGCCGGTGCTTGAAACTGCCTTGCAAAAAGGTCCTATACAGGCTTCATGTCGGGAAGGAACCACATTAGCATATACAATATAGCGTGGTAATAATAATAAGCACCAAGCGTCGCACAATGCGAATTCTGTACCCAGGCGTCACACAATGCGAATTGCGCAACGAGTAGGTTGTTGAATGCTTCCAACCCATTACAAAGGGCTCCGCCAATTCTTCATCGTCATCAGGCACAGCATCAACAATGTGCGCATAATGCTTTACATGCGTTTAGCAGGTACCACGGCTCTCCGTAGAATGACGAAAAATGGCACAGTACCTGCTGCCCTACTTCTCAGAAATTACAACGATTTATAGCGTAGTGGGTTCCTCGCAAGTGCACTTGTAATGGTTGCCAAGGAAGCCCATAAGCGCATGATCCATTTCCTCGGGGTCTCAGTAAAATTACAATGATTTACAGCGTAGTGGGTTCCACGCAAGTGCACTTGTATTGGTTGCCCAGGAAGCCCATAAGCGCATGATCCATTTCCTGGGGGTCTCAGTCAAATTCTTCGCCCCCCCCCCCGTATCTCTCCCAAGTCAGCGTATGTTATACAGCATGACGGGAGAGGGAAATAGCAACCGGGAGTCACCCAATGCAAATTACATAACTGGTGGGCCGTTTAAAGCTTCCAACCCATTACAAAGGGCTGAGCTATCGTCATCAGTCATCGCGTCAAGAAAGTGCACATAATGCCTTACAGACGTGTAGCTGGTGCCTCGCTTCTCCGCAGAATGACGAATAATGGCTTAGTAGGTGCTTCCCAACTTCACAAAAATTGTGATTGGTGGCGTAGTGGGTACCTTTCTAGTGTTCTTGTATTGTAGCCCCAAGAGCGCTTACAAAGGGCCCTAGAAACGCCGCTCTTCCAGCTTGCGCTGTGACTGTGCTGCGGTTTCAGCCCAGGCCTGGCGTTTTTTTTTTACACTAATGCTACTCCACTCTTTCAGGCTAATCATCATTCTCATTGCATTGATACAAACGTGAACTTATAAACTTTCATCTTGTGTAATTATTTGGTCAATGATAATTATTTCTTATGCAAGAGTTATTATTAATTATTAATAATTATTTCTTATGCAATTAGCTTCGCAAATGTGTGTAACTTTAGATTTATATTTTATGGAGTGCTCATTTACATGTATAACTCATTCTTATGCACTCCTTATATAGCACTGAAGGCGTTTTTTGAGTAGTACTTTCGCTATTCATATATGCTTGCATCGTGTAAATTTGACCGGCTATAGTAATTAATCGTTTCCACGTTCTTGTTAACCACAGGTCCTACTATAGTCCCTCAACTTTGCGACCCTCGTCTGCGTACTTCTAACCATGAACCTATGTATTTTGCGTAAATAATCAGCTGAAACTGAAACTGAATGCTACGCCCGACTGCAATACTTGCCACATTTGTGAAAAATACACACACTCTCGGCGATAAACAAAACAATAGGATTCACTTCTAACCACTCTTACTTTGCTACTCCTATGTTCATATCTGCGGACTAAGCATTGCGCCAATTACAGGAGCGATAGTGGTTTTGCCTTTAAAAATTAGTGCAACGTCCGAACATCACCTCCTTTGTATGTTTTTTCTAATATTTTAAATCCACTTCTGTTAATCGTACGCACCAGAATGCTGAGCGAATGACACACAAAGCCGTTGTAAATCAACACTGGCAGCACAGTGCCATAGATTAAGGGGAAGGAGAAGGGGGCAGGAAGGAATTGTGCAGTCTAATACGCAGAACGAGTTAGCATGTACGAGTGACCATGCGTGTCTGGTCATCGGTCGATCTTCAAAAAGTTACTTTATACAACATTTTTGCTGCGAGTAAGTGTGTGCATAATGCGCCACTGGACGTGTGTCCATGCGAATGCTTTGCTCTTGCATTGCTTAGATTTCATAACACTCTTTTGTAGTGAAAAAGAGAAAACTTTTCAGCGAGGTGCCTACCTTCAATAGTTTTTTCTTCGCGCAAATGAGCAGGACCCCAGAAGACACAGGAGGGCACAAACGGTGCTGCCGCTTTCGTGCCCACTGCTAACCACTTTACCACTCGGGCTGAAACACACACGCACGCACGCACTCACGCGCACACACACACACACACACACACACACACAGACACACACACACACACACTTTCCATAAGATTTTTGGAGAATCCAGGTATGCTTACAGAAGATATTCGTGATAATAGTGGGTAATGAGTTGAGTTTATCGTCAGTGAATAACATCGCTGATTCCGTCATTCGCGATGACGTGTATTTCATTTATATATGTATAAATTTATTTATTTATTTATTTATTTATTTATCTATCTATCTATTTGATGTGGTTAGCGCTTTTCCAAGCGACGTTACGTCCACTTAAGTCGAAAAATAAAGTTGCAGTAGGCCGATTTAAAAGAATATGTTTATCAGCATTTGATATAAAGCACGTTATTAGAACACCTGAATATCTGAAGCCCTACTCAGATTTTCGGCATACGTGTATCATCCAATGTGTGTTCATTACCAACGGTTAATGTCGAATAAATTTTGGTCTTGCAGAGCTATATACTAATTCCATCCCATATTTGTTGTCTGCAAACAACAAATCACATCACTGCGTACCATCATGAGGCAGACTCGATATCCTACGTTTGGCATTGCCGCATTGCCGACAAAGCTATTGCGCAGGTCAATGAAAAAAAAAAGTGCCACCATTGTTCATAAACCTGCAGAAGATAAGCTTTAACGACAAACTTCGTTTGCCTGCTGGCGCATTACACATAGGTATCATTACTCCTTATTACATCTATTGTTTCGTCATGTGTATCGCGACGCCAATATATAGGTATGCTAGTATCATATTGCCACGCCCGCTTCTTCTTTTATTTTGATGTGTTCGAGTTTGACCAGCAAGGACGGTTATCAACGCTCGACGCTGGCCGCGAAGCAGTGTTCGAGAAGCTTCACGATTTTAGTAGATCGCTTTGTTAAGATTGCGCGCCGCACGCGAATGTTCCAGCTTTGTCAAGAGATAACGCCACCACCAGCGATATTGCTGGAAAGTTCCATAGCGCCTGTATAAAAGCCGACGCGCTTGACCGCTTGTCAGTTGATCGACGGACGACGCCCTGTTCGCCGCTATCATTGTACAGCGTGTATTGCTGTAGTTCTAACTCTCAGTTTCTCGGCCACAAGTTCGGCCATATAAACAGTTTCATCTCGGACGTGCTGCCTGTTGTCTTCGTCGACGTCACGACCACGAGACAATATTGACAATTCCACTCCGAAGGGCTTCTAGTGATGTTTATAAAGCAAAGAAATAATCGCATAATTGACAGAAAATAACTTCTATCCATCTCAAAAGACCGAGCATTTGTGTTACGTGTGTTTAACTGCGACACTAGAAGCGATCTCAATTCTGTAGGAGAGCTGCTATTCGCTCTCTGACTATTCTTTCGGAAGTGAAAATTCCATGAATGTACACCCAGAAGTGAAGATTTCATGAACATGCCTCCGTTAAGGGTAAGCAATTATCGCGCGCGGCAATTCCATTTGAACAAAAGCCCACCATCCGTAATCAGCTTACTCAGCATCATGTTTATCATGTTTGCATTTCTCCTGTCCCAATGTTTTACCGTTTTCCATATATTATCTCAACTGTACACTAACAGGTTTGGAAAACTTTCTCTTATACTTATTCATTTCCCTTTTTTTCTTTGAACTTAGTTGAAAGTGAAAGGCTTCGCCGAAGCTCTCGAGAAATCCTTCGTGCGCTTGCATTCTGTTGCTTCCAGGACTTCTTTCATTCTTTTAAGGGGCGAAAAAGCGGAGCTCTCAGAGATTCAAACGACTCAACCTTTGGCATCAGCAAAGCCCGATTCGTCATTTTTTTATTGTTGGGAAAGCTTCCTGGGCGCCAAAGGTCAAAACGAAACTCGAAGAGGATTGAGAACCCTTGCATTCCTTGGCGAGGCTGGTGAGCGCTTGTTTGCGCGCGCACAGGCGAGGCATTTGCAATGGTTGCATTTTGTTTTCAAATCGAAGATGACAGGAAGGCGGTCTTCGATTGAATAAAGATGTTTCATGACTTAATTGCACAGGAGAAGTCAGGTGGAATTTCGATTTGCAGTTGCAGCGAGTGTGCTGTTTTTTAACTTTTTTTTTAAGAAGATGACACATTAAACATTAAAATCGACCGCCGCCGACTGTAGATGTCGGCGGCGTCACCACGAGGGATGCAAAAAAGCGTCATCAGGTGATGATCTCACCATGTGACGTCGTTGTATCGTGACAGATCGCCTAAATATATGACGTCATCACGACGTCACATACGACGTCACATAATGACGTCATCAGATGACATCGTCGCTTGATGAAACGTGGGCCCATCAGGGAGGCTGTCGAAGCAAGGTGATGTGCAAAAACCTTGCGATACCTCCGACCTTGGGGGCAGTGCAAAGCCACGTTAGATGCAGAAAACTTTGGGAGGGGGGCGTGGGAGGTTCAGTACACATAACTGAGAAGAAAAAGATGAGGTGCACATAGCTTGCAATGCCTTCTATCGTGGAGGCGGAGCAAAACCACGTTAGTTGCAGAAAGCTTTCGGAGGGAGTCGAAGGGTATGGCTACATGAACTGAAAAGAAAAAGCAGAACGTGGCTTTCGCCTTCGAGTCGGCTTAGGCGATTGAATAAGGGACCTTGAGTGTCCCTGCAGACATTTTCCATGCAGAATTATGTACCTGTATTTCGATTACGCCCAAAACTATGCACCTACTATGTGTCACGAAAATGAACGTCTCTAAGTCTCCATTATGCGCATTATTTGGTGCTCATGTTCGAACTGAAATGGAAATAAGAACTGCAGATTGGGCTTGTTGGTTTAACGTATTTGAAGTTTAAGGTGCGAATAAGACACGGAGGAAGGTAAGGAACACACACACGGAGCGCCACTTCCAAAAAAGATTTATTTCGAACGTGCGCAGAACATATTTATACACCACGCGCGCCGTCACCTCTTTTGGCGATAATGAAATGGAGGCAATGCTCCGTTGCCTCCATTTCATTATGTTGCAATGTTGCTCTAGTGGTTATGTTAAATGTGCGCTGTGATTGCGTTGTTATCTCTTGAGACCACCAGATGCCAAACAATGTTTTCTGTGATTTTTTAAACGTATTGCTGTCTTTACGGCGAAGTGCGAAACCTCACAAATTAATGAAAACATCAGAGATGTTCCCCTGGTTATGTGATAACAAATTTTAAAAAGCATTGGGAAAGTGAGAAAAACAAAACAAAAAGAAACAATATTATAACTTAATACACGTCAAGAGGAGACGAATAGAACAAAAGCGGTATTATCTATGCTACAGTACGACACTTCAACCATGCGTTCCCGGCATTCAGTGAACAGAATGTGGATTAACACAAAAGCAAATACGGACACCGCACGCAGCTGCGGTCTTGCCTCAACCCTAATGTTATGCAGCCGTTTGAGTTCGTCCGACGTGCTTATCGGACGACCGGTAAAACTGCCGATTTCATATCCAGCCAGGCCGACCTACTAAGCTATTTTTTAACACGCCATGAAATGGCAAAGAAAAAACTACAAGAGTCGAACCCATGACCTCGGTCCGTGAGGATGGCTGGCGGGCGCTTAGCCCAAAGAGCTACCGCCAAACCTATAACGAAGGCTAGATGAACGCGCCTTTTTGTAGCGTTAGCTACACTTGCCTAGCCTCAGCCGGTTTCGCGTGGGTCATCATGAGCCGTGCTGCGCATGCGCGAGGGTGAGTGCGGAGCCGGCATCTCACGCGCTCTCAGCCACCGCCGCTGCTGGTGGCGGAGAGCGAGGGGAGTGGAGTCGGCCGGGCAGACAGACTGGCGCCGGCGCGCGCGACTCGCCACTGCTGCTCTGCGCATTCGAGAGGGGTGACGTCGTAGCCATGGCGGCGCGCAGCTATTCGCCTTCGCTGTGCAGTCGCCGTCTGACAATTCGCTGGTGCCGCTTGATAGCCCATCTGATTGGCGTTTGCAGGTGGGTAACGGCATGGAGAAAGAGATCGCAAATGCTGCTCAACGGCGCAGAAGAGCCGAGAAGCTTATGTCATCGGATCCCGAAGTAGTTGCCTTACAATTAGCGGTTCAGCGTACGAAGAATGAACAGAGGAAGGCTAAACGTGCTGCGGAGACACTGGAGGAAAGGGAGGAACGTCTAGCATAGCGGCGTCGCCAGGACATGGCCAGGATGCAGAGCGACGTGCCCAACCACCTCTGCAGCAGCAAAAACAAGACGCCGGCGATGACGTCAAGGCTCGCCGATCGACTGCCTATACTGTGAAACTTAGCGAAACCGCCTGTGCGACTCGGACCTTCTAGACGGACTTCGTAAACACTCCGTTTGGATACGTGTGCGACGTGTTTGAAAGACTATGCCACATGAAATATTTGACGCCGCTAAGTAGTGCCATGCGTGAAACGTTGAGTTTAGTGGCGGCGCCTGAGTGGGGTGAAACCGTGGCGCGGGTTTGTACAACGTGCAAGAACTTTCTCGTTAAGCAGAACGTTCCGCTCTTTAGCGTTACCAATGGGTATCGTTACCCGGCCATGCCGCCAGGTTTACCGGTTCTGAACGATGTGGTCGAATGTGTGTCATTGAAGCAGCAGCAAGCATGACAATCAAGCTAATCCTAGACAATCTGGAAAGCTCAGAATGATCAGCTGAACCTTTGCTAAAGCTACGTATATCCTGGCATAACCGAGCTAAGCCACTGCAATTTTTTCTTTCGCACTTTCCTCTCAAAGTGCTCTTGGATTGATGGATGGTGTGAGCGTCCCCTTTATAACGGGGTGGTTACATCTGTGCCACCAGGCTAAAAAACCGCGAGGTGGCGGCTTTAGCCCAAGCCTCGCTCATAGCATCGATCCATATAAAAAAAAAATAGCTCGCCGACGCTCGCCTGGCTGTCGCACCGCGTTCCTCGCTCGCCCTGGGAGAATTAACTGCCAGGCTAGAAGGACGACACGACGCGCGTAGCGTTTCTATTCGCGTTTCAGGAAGCTTTAAAGGAGGGCATAGCGATTATCAGTGCTTATTATGTGCTTGTCGATGCCATATTTGCGCGGGATTCACCGTATGCGGTGTACATGTATATGTTAAATTATGATCATGGGCGTTAGTCGTCGGTATGGAGATGTACCACTAGGCGTATATGTGAGTGCGTACACATCAGGTGGTGCTACATCTGCCAAACAACAATAGGCATTCTACAAGCTCTGATATACCAATACACTATAAGCAATCAACTACTTCTGTGACGTCACATTTCACTTTCGTGTTATACATATTCCTATGACAAAGGGATCAACCATCTTTTTCTCTTTTGCGCTCGCTGCGAACCCAGGGTCGTGTAGCGAGTCGCCGCTGTCGCGGCAGATATGAGTGCCGACTAGCTGTACTCACAGAGGAAGCATCTTAATAAAGCCACAGTGCAGGAGGAACGCAGAGGTAACTGATGTGTTCTTTCTTGCTGTGCTTTATCTGCTTTGCCAATGACTATTCGAAAGATAATGTTTTCTCAATTCTCCTATGCTTAACCTCGCAGTTTCCGTAGCCTGAAGACAAGCACGGCTGTCCGTGCTTGTCTGTGGTGCGTTCAGAACGTCGGAAGGTACATGTCGTAACAGAGTCAATTGAGTCCTAACGAGAAGGGAGTTCTAGTGCTCCTACGCTCCTCATGTAACCCAGTTAGACGACTTCAATACAAGGTCTAGACATTACGCAGGAGAGAACGGCCTCTGAGTGGATCTTCTGAAAGCTAAGCACGTTGTCTCAGACAACGCTGCCTCCACTGCATTGTACGATTGATGAGGCGCGGTATTTAGTGGGACGCCAAATATATATACGCAGGCGTGATGCCATTATATGCACAAGGGGTGCTGCCTGATCACAGATATGACGTCATCTCGTCTCTAAACGAGTATCTTTGTAGCGTGTTGAGTTTCCATTATGAGGAACTTGTATGTTCATTGCTCATTAAACGGTCATACAATGCTTTGCAACTCCTCAATCACAACTCCGTCGTCGTCTAAGAAATCGTAAAATATAACAGCTGCACTTGTTGTGGCTGTTCATGGCAAGTATTGTTTGTGCTGAAACGGAGTATATATGGCATTTGCGATGTCTTCCGTAAAAATAAAGAAAAAAGGGAAAGAAGAAGACGCTTTCTTGCCAACCCCATCAAAATAAATTGAAAGTACCGTTGTCCGCTGCCTCCTCGAGATTGGTTCATATGGATTTAGGAACTTAACTTTCTACTTCCTGTCCATGTTAATATAATAACTGTTGGGGTTTGACGTCCCAAAACCACCATTTGATTTTGAGAGACGCCGTAGTGGAGGGCTCCGAAAATTTTGACCATCTGGTCTTCTTTAACGTGCACCTAAATCTAATTCTTGTCCATGTTAGCGTAAGATTTCTAGCAGCATGGTCGGTATGTATGTAACCCAGTTGATCAAGCTGTTTTGAAGGCGTGCAACGCTTTTCCGCGTCAGGCGACAGCAAGTCTTATAATGAATAGACGGAACACAGTGAAAAACACACATAAATGCACAATTTAGAAGTAGCAAAAACGAACACATGGCTATAAGTAGGGTTCCGTGTTTTCGGAAAAATGCAAAAAAATCCAATAAACACTCGTCGGTAAAATTTTTGGCAGTTCGGATTTAGCAGATAAACTCCGATTTTAACGGCCAATATGACCCTGTTCCGTTCTTTACTGAAAGGGTATGCTCTAAGCAGTCATTCATACATCGGCCGGTTTGGCCGATACAAAGTTTACCTGATGTCAACGGTACTTCGCAGACCGCACCCATCGTACATTTAACAAAGGGCTTCTCGAGCTCGGAGCGAGAGACGTACGTAAACGTATGTATACGGACCCCAGGAGCGCGAGACGATGCATTGATATACGGTCCACTGGCGGCACTAGAGCGCGGCAGACGACATCGAATATACGGACCATGTAAAGTATGCCTGCCTGTATTGGAACAAGCTTTATGGTTCTAATCCGCATAAACGTGGGTGTTTTGTATTAAAGTATTTGTGCTTGTGTTTATAAGTGTCTCTTTGTTCAAACCTTCCAGACAACTACGATACACTTCGTGTGTTCTCCGATAAACGCCGAATTTCCGTCAGAAAAATATGTACTCCATAAAACACCATTCCATTTTCCTGACAAATAAACTCCGGAAACACATTGCCCTAGCTATAAGTAAGGTAAATTCAGCAGTGGGTGTATTATTTCTGTTGGAGAAGCAGATAGGATAATAATTTCGACTTAAGGCGTCATTACTTAGTTTTAAAGAGGGTTTAGCTAAGTTAAATTAACATACAGGAATTAAAACCAAGAGCTCTAGAAAAATCATGCCAACTGCACATAAGCGCTATTAATGTGTATTTACAACTATGATCTTTCTCATCACCAGGTGTTGAATAATAAATTGTTTTTGTTTGGTCAACCTCTTTATTATTGCGTCACATACATTCCAAAGAGCTCTTCTCATCACACCCACATATGTCCATTTACATTCTTCTAATTACCACCGGGAGGCGCTGATGCAAAATTCTTGTCGTGAAACTTATATATATGATGTTGGTCTCATTCAAAGCAAGGTGGCCATCTGCGCATTCGGGCAATGAATGCGCTTTAAGTTGCGGATGAGTTAGCTCAGATGGCTCTCCGGACACATTAGTAATGGTCTTGGATTCGTCCGGCTTCTGGATTGACAGCGTGCCGAGTCCGAGAGGAGCCGTCACGTCCAGGTCACCAAGGGAAGATGAGTTTGGGGCACGCGTCACCAAGTGCTGTGGGAGAATGTTGCCTCAACTTGTCGTGGTGGTAAGCTGCACTGCACAGTACCCGCCTCGAGGTGATGCCCCTTCAGAGCTCCAACCTCGGTAGCAGTGAGGTTGGGCTGGGTGGCGGTAGCGAGGTGGTAGTCCATCGGTCCAAAGGCAGCTTTGAGCTTGGTGCTCCACTCGGCCCAGGATTGCTGCCTCACGCCTTCGTACCTGTGCCACGCCGCGGCACCGTTTCGAAGGCGGTCGATGGCCCCGCACCACTTCTGCTGATCCGTCCAGCACTCGCGAGCTCCGATTGCGTTCACGGTCGCCACCCAGTCGTCAGCATCGTTCTGGAAACCGTGGAACTCCGGTAATTCGTGGACAGCCGGCGATGGTGGAGCGGCAGCCGAAAATCTGGAGTATGCCGACGCCAAGGAGCCCAGTTGAGATGCGAGCTGCGTCAGGGCACACCGGAGCTCTCTACGGCTCTGGACTGAACTGGACTCAAGGCCTTGTGAGGCAGCTGCAGCAAACAGGGCATTCATTGCGCACAGTGATGGTATAGCGTCGGGATACAGCTCGGAACACCGCAATATACAGGCGTTTATCTCAACGCGGAGGTGTGCGATGGTACGCAACAGCTCCGCGGCGCTGTCGGATGAGGCGCACAGAGAGCGAGGATTAACGTCGACGGAGTATGCGGTGGTAGCAGTACTCCCGACGGCAACATTCACGTCCAAGGAAGCCTGAACAGCGTCCCTTGGATGCTCACGCGTTGAAAGAGTCTTGGGCACCGGATGCGTGTCACGGGGCGCGTACGCGACGTTCCCAGACGACAGGAGCCGGTGCATATTCTCAGACGAAGGTAGTAGCACGGTTCCTGGAAGGTCGTGCGCTGGAACCACCGAAGAGGCATGGACGCCGTCCGCGGATGATTCGATAAGTAGCGGCAGCAGCGGTCGAGTCGTGGAGTCCATGATCGAGTAAGCGTGGACGGCGTTCCTTGGATGGATAGACCCGCGCTGCCGATGACTCTCGAGGACACGTGGCTTCAGCTTCAAGGTTCGATTCGCGTCGCAGGCTGCGCCATTGTAAGGAACAGAGACGGACACAGCACCCGATCCTGGGCTAGCTGTTGTTGTTGTTGTTGTTCCTCAGACACTTGGCGCAACCCACTTAGGGGGATAGGCCATGAATCGGACGGTGCCTTTCTCAAAGATTGGATTCGCTTCTTGAAAGAAACGGTTTTAAAGATTAACATTTTATGCGTTACACATCACCAGTACAACTTCATAAAGCTTAAAGGGGAAAAACGAAACGAAAGAAAAAGGGCCAAAAGTACCTATATATACAACTGTGATTAGAGAAAGAAACGCTCTAAAAATAAACTGAGCTATGTTACCCCTAACATTCAAATCTTTTAGTCTCTCGTAGGAAATTGCATACAGCGTCGAAAACACTCCTGTGGCTAAAACCAAGTACGGTAGCACCAAATGAAAGAACCACCGGAAGTGACAAATTTAATCCCATCTTTCGAAGGGGATCTTCTAGTAGTCTTTTCCTTTGGATTTTAAACCTGCGGCACGTCAAAAAGAAGTGATCCAGAGATTCACTCTCCATGCAGTGAAGGCATAAAGGTGACTGAGCCAGACCAGACCTGTGAAGGTAAAAGTTCAGTGGGGGGACTCGACATCGTAACCTTGTAACTGAGATTTCTTCCTTTCTAGAGGAACACCATCTGCTCTTCCAAGGAAACTTCAGTTGCGGGAAGTCTGATGAAAACACCGGAGATTTGTCGAAGTGATTGGACCTTGTAAGCTTTTCAAATCTCGCTGCAGTGACATATGCCGACGTCGGCAAAATAGACATAACAGGGCCATCGAGGGATGATACTGCAAGTGAATCCGCATATTCATTGAGTATCAAACCTTTGTGGCCAGGTACCCACACTAATCGGATAAGCCGTAAGTGTCTTGGAATTAGCGAATAGAATGTCTCTAAGGTACTTGACAAATTTGGTGCTCTTAAGGAAGAACAGACAGAGAGGCAGTCAGTTAGAATAACCGCTTCCGACAGGCACTGAGGCAATTTACGCAATGCTAAGACTATAGCCAGCAATTCAGCCTGGAAAATAGGTGTATAGTCAGGTAACCGAATTGAGAAAGACCAATCTAGAGAGAATGATGCGATTCCCACCCCTGCCTTTTCTTCGCAAACGGAAGCATCAGTCGCTATCACAATGTTTGTTTCCAGATTGGCCAAATGATCTTCCAAAATGCCGTTTAGATATCGATATGGCAACTGTTTAGCATTCTGTGGATATATGTCGTCAAATTCAATCCTAATCGTTTCTACAGTGCTGAGTTTAAGTACTTCATAGAGGTGAACTTTTAATGGGTCCAAAAGTCTTTGTGTAAAAATGACTTGGGGGCAGCGTAATCTAGACCATTGGCGGTTAAAGAATGAGGCCGGCTGATTAATGAAAACATACTGTGACCTCCTCTGTGGAGACGCATAAATTTTTAAGAATGTTCGTACTGTTAGAATATGAAACCTTTTGATAAGAGAGGGCAGTCGTGATTCTTCGTATAAAATATTGTTTGCGACAAATTTAGGAAGCCCAAGGCATAATCGTAATGATTCACGTTCTAAAAGAACCAGTGGTCGAACTTTGTAGGCTGGAGCACCAGAAAACAAAACGCAGCCGAATTCTAATATCGGTCGAATGTACATACAATAAATCATAAGAAGCACATCTCTGCGTAAACCTGCGCGCTTGTTGCTGAGCCTGCGTAGCATACCTGCTGCGCGTGCTCCCTTAACAGCCATGTTTTCTATAGCTGGGCTAGCTGTTCTATTGTCTGCCCTCTTCTTCCTCTGCCTCTCCCCGCTAGCTGTCCCCGCGCACCAGAGCCCCGGTGTCGATCTTCGTCTTCACAATATATATATATATATATATATATATATATATATATATATATATATATATATATATATATATATATATATATATATATATATATACGTCACTACACTCAACCACGCTGCAACTGGTCTACTCCTGCAAGAAAAGCGCATAATACAATGTCACGTTTGTCGACGGACGCAGTTCTTCATTCGCGACACATGTACAGCAAAGTTATTCCGCTTTCTCTTGTCCGTGCGTGCATCAGAAGCGGTGGATCGTACTCGCCACGTGTTCTCTCCTAAGCGCTCGGAAGTCATAAACGGGCCTTCGTACTTTGGGCGCAGTTTGTCTGAAGACGATGGAGCACCTCGCTGCAGTCACACCTCGTCGCCTATACTATATTTCGGCGCCGCACGGTGGCGTCGATAGTAGTACCGCTTTTGCGCCTGCTGATCATGTGCTATCCTCCTGCGCGCCTCCATACGGATTTCGCGACAAAGTGTCTGGCGTGCAACAGAATGCCCAACTTTGACGGGAGTGTCCAAGCCGAATGTAGCATTCAGTGGCCGTAGACAATCTCGTAGGGGCAAGTTCCTGCAGAGCTGTGTGCCGCTATGTTCACTGCGTATGCAGCCGCTTGAAGATGGTCATCCCAGTCAGTTTCCCCTCATTTGTTATTCTTACAGTACGGTGCGAGACGAGCCTGGATAGTCTGGTTCGACCTTTCCGCCAGTCCGTTCGCCTGTGGATGGTATGCCGATGCGAAGTGATGCTCGACTCCTACTTGCTGTAGGCAATTGCGGAGCTCGCGACTGCGGAAGGTGGTCGACCGGTTAGAAATCAACTTGTTAGGAAGACCGTGTCGCCATTCGAAGCGCTCTCTCAAGAATCGGATGACGTAGCTAGCAGCAAGCAAAGGCACGGCCGCGACCTCTACAAACTTGGACAAGTGATCCACAGCGAGTATAATATAACGATTACCCGCTGCGGTCATTGGAAGAGGCCCGATGTGGTCTATGCCCAACGTGTGGAAAATTGTCTCCGGAGGCTTAATCGGTGTTAGATATCCATGTTGGCCTCCGGGGCGTCGTTTGTGTTGTTGACACACCTCGCAACTGAGAACATACGAACGCACACGTTTATACATTTTCGGCCACCAAAATCGTTCTTGTGCCTTGCGTAAGTTGGCTCGAAAGCCGACATGACTTCCTTCGGGGCTGTCATGAATGGCACGTAATATGCTCGATCGTAAGGAGCCAGGAACAACCAGGAGATGACACTCGTCACTCTTATCGGCCCAGTGACGATGATACAACGTACCATCACGTAAGACAAACTTGGCATTGTGTCCTGTATCCTCAATGGAGTCTATAACGGATACGCGACCTTCATCGCCGCGTTGGGCCTTCGTCACGTCCTGCTGAGAAAACATGATCCAGCTTTCTGGATTCCGTGGGGAAGATTCCTCGATCAGATTTCGCGACAAAGCGTCCGCCAGCTGATTTTGTGCGCCAGCACAATGACGGATGTCGGTGTAGTCCTGGAGCCGAACAATCCATCGGGCAAACTTGTGTTTGAGGTGCCGCTTCTGGAACATCCATGCAATCGCGGAGTTGTCTGTTACCACCGTGAAGTGTCGGCCAAACAAGTAGTGGCGGAACTTTTCGTCCACACTCCACACTACGGCCAAACACTCCAATTCATTCGAATGATAATGACGTTCCGCGTCCGAGAGTTTACGACTGGCGTAGGAGATGACGTGCCCGCGCCCACTTGTGTCACGTTGAAGCAAAACTGCCCCTAGGCCAATCTGACTCGCATCAGTATGCACTTCTGTCACCCAGTCTTCATTAAAGTGTCAGAGCACTGGGCTATGCGTAAGCTGGTGTTTGAGGGTTTGGGAGGCGTTCTCCTGCGAAGGACCCCATTGAAACTGAGCGCCTTTCTTCAGTAAGTCCGTGAGTGGAGCAGCAGTCGACGCAAAGCTCGGCAACGAACTTGCGCAAGTATGACGCCATTCCGAGGAATACCTGGAGCTGTTTAATAGATGTTGGTGCAGGGTATTTGGCTATGGCGTCTATGCGTTCAGGCAAGGGTCGTACGCCATCACGATATATCTGATAACCGAGATATGATATCGTCGTCAACCCGAACTGGCACTTCTCGCGGTTAAGTCGAAAGCCGGTGTTATGCAACCTCTGCAGTACTGTGTCGAGATGTTCTAGATGTGGTTTTTCTGTTTCCCCGATGACTAGAATGTCGTCGAGGTACACAACACAGGCGTGGTCCTATCAATGTGCCCAACGCCGTGTTCATGGCACGCTGAAACGTGCTTGGGGCAGTTCGCAGACTGAAAGGCATCCGGTTAAATTCGTACAAGCCAGACGGAGTCCGGAAGGCCGTCTTAAACTTATCTCCTTCAGCCACGTTTATCTGGCAATACCCTGCTTTCAGGTCTAGTGATGAAAAGAACCTGGCATTTCGTACGGCGGTCAATAGTATCGTCAGTGCGCCCTTGCTGCCCGCAGCACCCTGTCGCGTGCAGGCTGTTCTATTTCGTCCTCGTTCCCGAGCTTCTGTGCCACTCTTCGCCACTACGATATATATATATATATATATATATATATATATATATATATATATATATATATAATATACAACGGACAGAGTAAGCGCCGCCAGCCCCTCCCCCCTCGCGAACAGCTTTCGCGGACGCCTTTTAGGTGGGCGCTTTCGGGTGCCTAACCAAGTGACCCTATCGAGTTAATAATACGCAATACCGGTCTTACGGCGTAAATCTAGTAAATATCTAAATAAAAATATTATGCCTTAAGCGCAAGTCAATGCCGCAATAAAAAATCCAAGCAGGTCCCAAGAAGTAGGAGAATCGTTATTCAAATTACTCTGGAGGCACCTATGCCACGTTTTTTGTCGCGTCAAGCGTTTTGCGTTAGACCAATGCCTAAGAGTCGCCGTGCGCGCGACGACAGCGTACAAGGCACGCCAATTATGCCATGAAACAAAAGTGTTTAAGCCCCACGAAACATTGGCACTTGCGTCTAAGAGTCGGCGTCGGTCACATCGGGGAGAGACTAATGAATCGAAGACGCCCATTGTAGCAGGCGGTCGACGGCATGCTCCAGCAGGGTGGAGCAATGATCACCAATATGGACTCATTTACAGCGGGCACTCTTGAAGTATTACGACCATAGTGAGCAAAAATGTTCTGTCGCAATGAAATCGCATAGCTACCGCTCGGAAATAGCCTCAAACGGCCGCTTTCTTCCAATAAGTGGTTAGTTTCCCTTCGTCGCTTTCTCCTTCATTTTCCAATCGCGCTACTGGAAGAATCGCGAGCCGAAGCACTGTTTTCTTCGATGAAACGCTACCATTTTGAACTGCTTCCTACGGGCGTTATCACGATTTTAGCGTTAGAGGAAATTCGCGAACACCCTGGTCGCGCAACGGCGAGAGCGTCGTTAGTCCGCGCGGAAAAGTGCGTGGCTTTAACTGACTTAACGTTGTACACACCAAGGGACAGCGGAGTTGAGGGAAGCCCCAGCGATGAATTCAAATTAATGCAAAGCTAGTACGTCATCACTAGAGGCCGGATTTTTAGGCATTAAAAACGCGCGTTTTAGACGCCAAAAATAGGCAGGCAAAACAACGTTTTAGGCCTACAACGTCGTAAATATAGTCACAATAAACATATATATATATATATATATATATATCCAAAATAATTTTCAAGCGAAGACGAGCGCGACCTGCAGCTACAACTGCCGGAGAGCTGAATGCAGCGGTCACTATTCATCATTGATAGTACGGTGCACTCTACTGTGGGACAATGTACAGAAAAATCACAGGTTCCCTTTTCAATTCACCTTAGACCACTCGAAGGCGAAAGCCATCTTCATTTCTTCTCAGTCAGTGTATTAGGGAGCCTAGATGAACGGCCGGTCATGTAGGCTTCCTAGATGTAATTATCCCGCCCCGCCACCCTCCGAAAGCTTTGTGCACGTAGCGTGGTGTCGCAGAGCCCCGAGAATCGGAGACACCTCACCTCGTTTTGCACTGCCTCCGTGATCAGCCCAGCTTTTACCAAGCTACAATATCATACAATGACGGTGTAGTTTTATGCCACAGGAGCGAAGGAACAAGACGGCTGAACCACAATCGGCGCCAGCAGGGAACACGAGCGGTCTCTTCACGTGTCACTGCCAAGCGCCGTCTTTATTTTTCCTCTCTTCAGGTTGCGTGCTCTCCTGTTTTGTTCGCCGCCGAAAAAAGGGCGTTACAACGGCATTATGTGGCGTTACGTCACATGACGTCATCCTCACGTGATGACATTACCATGTGGACGTCATCATGGACGGCATATGGTGACGTCATCACGTGAGGATGATTTTTTTCACCACTCGTCCCCTACGCCCGCAGGACGCCAGGACGTCCTGCAAGAAACTGTACCTTCGTCCCCGACGGTCCAGTTTCATGTTTAGGAAGCACATAAGGCTTTCGCCTTTAAAAACTACTTTGTGCTCATGCGTATACCACAGAGGGGTTCAGGAACGTGAGAGGTATAGTTCGTAGCTTGAGCCGTGAACGCGGGAAGGCGTTTCTATCCAGCTGTCGCGGCTCTGGCTGCACCCAATGAAACCTAAAGTTTCTTGGGTATGTCTTCATGTAATTCTAAATCCTGCGCTAAATGCATCTCCACAACCGTGATACCTGGGAAAGTTCGTAGCACGGCATGATTGGTATGCCGGAGAACGCGCTGTTGAGAGGAGAAATCGCGCGCTTGATGAAGCGGTGGCGCCCTCTGTTGCGCGGTGGGGGTGAGGTTTTGGCAAGCGGCCGTTGCAATGTTCAATTAATTATCGCGATTAGTTCTTGGTTATCCTTGTATTCTAAAATATCATTCATCGTATTAGGTAATTTTAACTGGCTTTGATCAATGTTAGCCTTGGTTTAGCCTGTGTTTTGCAACGTTGACTTTAACTTGATCATGCGACAGACATACGAACGTCGACAAGCCGGCCTCTGAAATGCTACGCACTTAAAGAAGGCGTTTTAAGAAGCACAAGGTGCTCTAAATCGTAAGAGCGGTCGGCTTTACCTGAAAATCCCGAATACTGCAGAACGTTTTTTGACCCAAAACTCCACACTTATCAGACCCGCGACTCGAACTCCGATTGCCCTATTGAAACAACTTGTAGTGCTCAAAGTCTTCCGTATCTAACTCTACACACCATTCAGATATGTGATAGCCTCGCAGGTCGGTTTCGTCAGGATGTTGTGTTAAAATATTATTCGAGTTCACTTTATTATGGTTTTAAGGAGCGTATTGACTGCTGCATTTACTTTTTATCGGGGACATAGTCACGTTTCAGGCGAAAAGGAAATAAACCAATCATCGCCTTAAAATTTTGTCAAGCTTCTCCCTAAGAATGCTTCGTTATACCAGGACCCTAATCTCGACATTTCAGATGCGTGTTAAGCCGCGTTCCGTGCCGCGTTAAAAGACAAATAATTGAGAAATGATAGATAACTCAGATTGTACACTCTGCCAATTTATGCTCCTCGATTTCTTAATGTCCGACTAAGCTGCCACTGCTTGCAGATGAGGACACGTTTTACTTCCATTTCCACACCTATGAAAAAAACCACGCATCTCCAAGAAGTGAATCATGACGAATGGGCGAAGATCTGGGTATCGTATAGTGTTCACGTTACCCGAACGTTACCCCATATGATGTACATTGAGTGACATAAAGTGACATAAAGAGTTTACGACGAAGCTAGGTCCTAAGATCCATAATGTCTACTTTGAATTCGCCAACTATTATAAAGGGTTTGTGCTTGTAGGTGTTTTATATTGTTCTTTCACAATAGTGATTGATGTTTGTCTACTGTAAACCTTTTTTTAACACGAAAGTGTTTTATGCCGGGGTCCACCAAGACTTCCGGGACGTATTTCGGTCACGGCAATGACGTCGAAAAAATTTACGCGATCAGATGTCAAAGAAAAAAGGTTCCCTCAACGGGCATCGAACCCACGACCACTCGGTCCGCAACAAGACATGACGGGCACGTTATCCACTGCGCCACGGTCACAGACTGTGGAGGCTTTACAAACGCGCCTTTTATATCTATCACTCTTCTGGCCGGCGGGGTGGTGTTGCCCTCTGTAATGTAACTCGTCATTACTGTGGCCTCCGCGATTAGCACCTGCAACGCGTTACACGTCCGTCCCATTCGGCGCGTTTTCACAGAAGTTCAATTTTGTCAATGCCTTAACACACTGCGAGGTGGCGACCTGAGCGCAAGCGTCGTAAAAGGGTCGGCCTCGCTCATAGCACCACGCTAATCCAAACCAAAAATAGCTCTATACGCGCGCCCGCCTCATCTGGCTGTAACACCGCGTTCCACGTTCACGCGCTCGCCCCGAGAAAAATCGCGGCCGGGCTACCGGGCTGGCACGACGCGCTTGCGTTTCCCTCTAGTCCGGCCATGGTGTTAATCGCATTTTAACATGCCGTGGGATGGCGACCAAGTTCTGCGTCCAATATGCGGCGCTCTTCTGGCTATCACACCTCGTTCTTTGATTACGCTTTCACCGTGACTACTACAGCTACCACAAGGGTTTATTTAATCATTTACCATGGACGATAGTCGTCGGGATGGAGATGAACTACGAATCATCAAAGTGGGTGCATACACGTTAAACGGTGCCATTAGCTGCCAGTCATCAACATACATTGTACAAACTCTCATATATCAATGTACAGGAAACACTCAGTTACTTCTCTAAGGGCACGCTTTACTTTCGTGTGATTCCGATTCCTATGACGGAGGGATCAACTATGTTTTTTATTCACATACACACATTTTTCGACTATAGCAGCGGCTTTCTATATACCGTGACAGCGGACAGTGAGGCCCTAAGTAACATAATGTGTACGTTGCTGTCGCCGACTAGTATAACGGTTTTGTGCTTGCAGGTGTTTCATATTGTTTCGTCACAATTATGATTGATATTAGTCTATTGTTAAACCTGAAGTTTCGATTTTACACGGCGCTGTGTAAGCACGGACACGGAAGCCAGACGAATGGACGGACAAGCCTTGACCTTAAGGTGCTTAGCCTCTAAAACGCATCAGCCATTTTGTTATTTGATCGTTTTGGCCACTAATTCAGGTCCAGGCGCTTCCATTGCTCTCTAGAAACACCGGGGTCGCTCTAAACACAGGCCTCCGTAAGTTTGGCGACGCCGTATGCCGAAGCTCATGCATGGGGCCTCACCAGTGTTTCGCAACCCGTATGATTGAAGAACCCTGGTCGCGCGCTACTGCTGCGCGCATAGGAGAGTGCTTGATAATTAAACGGAATGGTTCAAATGCGAGCTCGTGCGCTTCGGTCTATTCCAGCTACGTGAGCACTTGGTGCACAACGGCTTGGTCCTCTGTCTTACTTGTACATCGATATGAGCAAAAATTTAGACTGCACACCAATTGAACCAATTTCACTTATCTCAGCAGTATGAAATATATGAGAAGGCCGCAAGCTTCCGAAGTTGGCAAAAAAGGGCTTTTTCGCGCTCACTTGCGCACACACGTCGTTTGGAGACTAATATATGCGGTGAGGGCTATCGCAGTAGGCTTATAAATACGAGACAACTTACTGAACAACTCAAGCATGTAATGTTTGTAATAATAGATATACTATATCACAAGTTGAAATCTGTATTTTGCAGCGGGGACGGTGCTTCGTGACAACTATCGGAAGTCGGGAGACAGCAGAGGACGCCTTCTTGCGCAACAGGCTCGCAAGTGTGCCGATGAAAGCGAATACACGTGGGCCATCGCGGGGCATTCGCAACTGTTGTCCAATGGTTCCACCTACGTGGTTGGTAGTTTGACATAAATAGGAAATTGTTTGTCTAACCTTCAACGACAAATGACTTAGACGATCGAAGCGATTTCGCGAAAGGTTGGAGAGAGGATGAAGCACATGCCGCTCATCGTTACTCTTACAGTGCGATATACAACTCACAAAGATATATAAAGTACATGCTAATTACAGCTTACTACGCTTTATTTTGCACCAAGGTACTTCGATTCATAACACACGGTAGTCACTTCATTTGATTCTTCTCGATCACGCGATCGTTGAGGTTTGACGAATGGTGAACGCTCTACTTCTGTGGTGTAATGAACGAAATCTATTACACTTTTAACGCCATCAATCTGAGCGCTTGATGATACCCGTGTTCTTTTCATTAAGCCTTAAGTCAGAGTCGCATCGTTTTAGTGAGGTTAAATCTTCTTGCGGTAAAGCTAGCGCCATAGCACAAAAACAACGTACCGGTGTCAATATATTTTCTAGATTGGCATACTAACATTTATAGGCATCGCGCTGAACTTGGAGAGTCCAACAATATGAGTAAGAAGATATTTTCAGGCTAGAAAGTTTTCGCGGGGTAGCGCGTCTGCGCCCTAGCGTTTCCACTGCAGATGCAGGTGCCTTGAAAATATTACACATACCTGCTTTGGCACAATGAACGCAAGAATATACGTACCATCGCATGAAGAAAAAACTGCTTAACCAAATGACATGCGGTGGCCCTCAATAATTTCGGTGTTTGTAGCTTTACTCGGTGTATGTGGTACTTCTTCACGTTTACGAGACGCAAATAAATCACTAACTCCTTCGCTTGTAAGTCCATGTTTTCTCACATATACGTCTCTTTCATACTCGTCGCGATATTCACAAATCATATGCGTTATCTCTATTCTGCGCCCCTCTGCATTACGTCGGCAGGGAGGCGCGGCAAACGCAGTGGCTGACTCCTATTTTTTTTTTCAAGCGCATAACAAGCACAGCCGACGATGCTCGTCATACTTGTGCAGAGCGCCACTACTGTTTCATTTTGATATATATATATATATATATATATATATATATATATATATATATATATATATATATATATATATATATATATATATACATATATATATACATATATATATATATATATACATATATATATTTATATACATATATATATATATAGTGTAAATAAACGAAATGTCGTTTAAATGAGTGCGCGTAGGTCAACCACTTCTCGGATGTGTATAGGTACAGTAATCACGATATCCACATTGCATGTTCTTTGTCATCAGCCATTCAGCATGATCCGAAGATATTCATACGAGTACCGGCTCGTATTCTAGTGCTTTCGATCAGCAGGTCATAGTCACAATATCTATGACACTAGTCTCAAACTGTGTCTTACTGAATTGCGAAGAAACGCAGTACTTGTTTAACGGCCCCACAGGTTATGAAACGAACAATTGAGCAGTTTTGTGTAAGGAATTCAAAGCGCAGAAAATAATACAGAGGAATAGAGTGTGACGCAACGCGAACGCTTCTGTTGTGTGATACTCGCTTTGCATGTCGTATTTCCCTACCTATAATATTTTTCTAAGAGCACTCCGATCTAGAACTCCTATCCATCTTATTGCATTACTACAGAGAATTTTTCTTCATACTTGAGGGATCTGTGTTAAAAGATACCCACCTCTTCTCCCAACAAGCCTAGCGATCCATCTTGGAACAAATCAAACAATAACAAGCATTATGCACCGGGCATTTGCACACACATTTTTCTCATATGCGTGGCTCCAACAATCGACGAGCACTTCTTTCCCGACGTGGTCAAAATGGAAGAGGGCAGCCGGTCTCGGCTCATGTGCTCTGTGTCCAATGGCGACCCTCCACTGCGCTTCCTATGGCTGAAGAACGGCCTCAGGATCAGCTCCCATGGCGATCGGGTAATCTAGACCACGGACGATTCCTCAAGATCGGTCGGATATGATTTGCAGACCACGGCGAGTACACGGGGTTCTTTCTTCTCCAATAACGCTGCATCTGTCAACCGAAGTGTGGAGCTCGTCGTGCATGATGAGAGTGCCATCACGCGGAATGGAACCGATAGCCATGGGTAATGAGCCTGACTGTATTGTGTCACAATATGTGTCACTAGAAGAAATTTACATTACTCAGAACCAGGACAAATTATGGAAAACAAACGGTGCAATACCAATGCGATTTGTTAATGAATTGGATGCTATAGCTTGCAGACTGACGTTATTCCGCAGGCATTTAAAAACCAAGCTAAAGAAATTATGTTGAAAAAAGAAAAATTTTATTGCGATAGCAATTATATGGACAGTCTCGGCTGGATTTTGCCGTCGCCGTCGCCGCCGTCATGCACCGTATGTATATATATATATATATATATAATATATATATATATATATATATAAACCCCAAAGAAAAATAATTCAGAAAAATGCTTGCGAAGCGCGGAATCGAACCAGGGACCTCTTGCTCCGCAGCGAGTGGCGCTATCCACTACGCAACGAAACGCAGATCCTCCACGTAGCTAACGGCGAGCGTTATATACATACCCTTTACCGCTAGACGGACTCAGAGACGGCAGGCGATAACAAGCGTTTCTTCATTACCAGCGAGATGGCGCTAGCAGCGCGACGGGCGCATTTAAAATTCGTCGTCGAGCTCGCTCGCTTCTTATATTTGCGCAGCGAGAACATTGCCCTTCCGTTGTCTGCTCGCGCAGTTTTCTCGCGGTGAGGGGAAGAGGAATGTTTCACGCTTTCACCGTGATGTCCGCGCTCATGTTACCGAGCGTACGAAAGTCACTCGAGCTGAAGGGACGCCGCTAAACGAACAAACAGAAGATGAGCGCGAACTATCAAGTGTCACAGCTCGACAGTTGAAGCACGCTAGTTTCCTTCGCTGCTTCGGCCGCCTTTGCAACAGGAACGCTGTTCAAACTGAGAGTATCCATTGGCGAGCCTCACTTCGTATAGCATTAATTTCTTGTTATCGCATTCATTGCTTCGCCCTTGCGGCGAAACTGTGACTTTTTTTCTAGTGAACCGAAAGTGCGTCATTGTTCTAGCGGATAAATGATGATTTTTGATTGCTAATGCGGTTATACGATGCATCAAGTTTTGTGTTCTTTTTTTTAGGTGTGTAAGACGTGTCTATCTGCAGTACCTTAAGTGGGTCATATTTTGCTTGTGTTCATTGCAGTAATCCTTTCTTAGCGCTCACGTGGTTACATAATGCGTCAAAACTTTTTTGTTTGTGCGTATGTGCAAGAAATGTGTATCTGTTACGAACTTCAGGTACAGAGGCCCTTTATCACGCGTATGAAATGCCTTGTGCCTCTGTTGCTTTTTCCTTGTATTCCAAGAAATTATATAAGGATGCTACTACTACTACTACTACTACTACTACTACTACTACTACTACTACTACTTCTACTACTACTACTACTACTACTGCTACTACTACTACTACTGCTACTACTACTACTACTACTACTACTACTACTACTACTACTACTATTATTACTACTACTACTACTACTACTACTACTACTACTACTACTACTACTACTACTACTACTACTACTAAATGTTGAGATAAAGGATGTCAGCCGTGGGTACATGATAGCAGATATAGGCAGGAATAAGAAACCGTTCACGCAAATTAAACAACTACGAGACGAGTACAAAGGAGTGAAGGTGCTTGCTGTGCCCTCGTCGTGTGTAATCGTCATTTCCTACTGCGTCTTGCGTTACTGTTTTCTCAATCTCAGTCATGAGACGACTTAACCAATAAAACTGTCTCTGCTACGCAAACATGTACGTAAACAATATCATATTACGTGTTTTGTAAGAACAGGCGGGGTTGTATTGGCTGTTCCATGTGTATAATAGATACTCAACGGTAATTGTAACATTGTTACCAAGACCAGGGAAGCGCAGTAAGATAATCTACATATTTACGTCGTATATTGAAGTTGCGGACTTTCAGGCTAAAGCGCTGTCGGTCAGCACAAGAAATAGGGCAACAATGTTTTGTAGGGAACAATGTTTTGCACTTGGCATTAATAGGCTGATGACGATGATAACGATGGTCGTTGTTAATAAGCTTAAAGAAAGAAGTCGATATTGAGTGAGCTTTGGCCGCGGCGGAAGGTATATACTCTTTAGGTGGAGGCACTCGGCTTGCATGCAAAGACCGTTCGACCAGGTAAAGTTACGCCGCGTGTCTGTTGGTTCGGCGACGGCAGCGGTGGTCTATCGGCGGGAAGAGGCAACTTAAATAGAGAAAATTCTTTCTGCATCGTTGCTATAGCAACCGACGTGGCCGGCGCGAACGCCGGCGTCCGCCGAACGTCTCGTTTTTCGCTTGCGAAGAACGCAGTATACGTTTCTAACTGTAGCTGCTGGCATGTCATTGTTGTATTCGCTAAGAAATTAAATTTCCCGCGATGTGCCAGTTGCTACCGGAACGCCTTTTACAGCCAAAGCTGTTATGAGATCACAACAAGGGCCGTTTTTGGCGCCGTAGATGTCCGCCGCCGCCGCCGGTGTCCGTAACCACCACCGCGCGAAATAAACAAAAACTGAATAAGAAAAAAAATATCCGGGATGGAACGAGATTCCAACCTGCGCCCTCTGTGTGGGAGCGCAATATTCTACCTCAGAGCCTTGCCGGTGCTTGAAGCCGTTTAAGGAAAGACCCTATACAGGATTCATGTTAGGAAGGAACCACATTAGCATATGTGCGTGTAGCAGGGCTGGGCAAAGATACTTTGAAATTGTATCGCGATACGATACAAGATACTCAGGCAAGAAGTATTTGAGATACAGATAAAAGATACCACAACGGCGATTGTATCCGATACGATACATTCCAATTGTACCTAAAGATACTTCGATACATTCGGAAATTTGTTATTGTACGCGTATATCTGTGTATACGGTAATGTGGCACTAAACGCCGATGCATAAAAAATATTCGCTTCAAAGCTTATTAACTGCGACGAATTTTCTTTCATTTGAATAAAAGGTATGTTAGTATTTCCAAAGTTTTGTATTTCCTGCTCAACGTATATTACTTTTGTTCCGAAACAACTTATTGGGGGTTGCTTTAGCTGCGTACCATGACGGCTCTTTATACACATCGCTGATAACGGTATTTGCTTGCCGCATTTTAATTGGGTGGAGTCGATGCTCTGCTTGCCGACCAGCTAGCATGCTGTCATCTTCAATAAGATGCCTCGGCACAATGGTACAAATACCGTTGTTAAGTTCTACCTTACCCGTGCACGTATCACGGTTTTGGCAATACCCGATCACCGGACAGGTGTACATCATCGCGAACGCTGGTAGCGACATCCTTTGCGACCGTATCTTGTTTACGTAGATAACATAAAACTTCAATTACTTTTACATTCTACTACGTTCGTTAGCGACAAGCGTTTGTTAGTGACGTACTCAGTAATGCGGGATCTTCTAACAATTTCTCTTTTATGAGAGAACATCTGCAGCCCAAAAAACGTGTCAGACGTGTTCTATAGTTGCACGAAGTGCCGCAGGACACCGCTGCTATTCACACTATATTGCCAATAAAGCTCCCAGAACCTGATGATTAGTAACAATAAAAATATTTAGAGAAGACTAAGAAAGAAAAACAAATACAACTAAGTCACAAGTAGAAAAGCGGTTCTCTATCAAACACAGCGAATAAGTATAGGAGTGCGATACAGGCGACACTCCCAAGAGCTAGTAATAATTGTTGAGTTTAACGTCCCACAGAACCACGATAAGATAATGATAGATGCCATAGTGGAGGACTCCGGAAATATCGAACACATGGTGTTATAAAACTTAAATATAAGCACGGGGGCATCAAATTGCGGCCGCCGCGACCTACGGGTTAGCTGTCAAGTACCATAAGCACTAGACCACCGCGGCGGGTAACCCCTAATAGCTATGGCAATTAGGCATTTAAGGTAAGGCAACAGAAAATTCAGTGCCTCTAAAATAGCGTAAACCGACTCGTTGAGACGCTCATTACAAAAACAGATCATTTTGTATACCAGTTTTTCTCCAATCCCTTTGCTAACATCTTTGAGATGGCTCCTGATAGTTTAAGTTATTATCATGAAACTCAATTTCGCTGTTTTACTAAGCAGTAACCAGAACTTTTGTTACTGTATACTCCAAGCACGCGCAGGTTATTATATATTTGTTCTCAACATCGCCTTGACACAACAGTAAGCTTAAGTAGAATATAACTCTGTAAACAGTAGCAGAAATAATGCAGACAGCTAAAAGTAAGAATGAAGCAGAGAGCTTATGTTGCCAGCACAATAAAGACATATTACCGTGAGCAGACCCGAAAAAAGCAACACAGAGATATAGGTAATGCATGGGATGGAAAAGGACAACTAGGTAACAACTTGTGCTAGCAATCCAATTAGATTTTCAAAACTCATTGAATAAAAGCAAAAGCGACGCACACCAAGATAGCTTCTGTTAAGTGAATGCTTGTTCTGTTAAATCCAGCATCGGTACCTGTGGCGCTATAGCTGTTAGAATCTTATTTGCATGTAAGTCAAAATTGCATCGACGAAGTCCTTCAAATCACCGATGTGTGAAAGCCACGAGACGCAAAGCAACCCCTTTGCTTGCATTCTTCAGACTTTGTAACGACGCGCAGCGCAAGAGATAATTCCATAACGATACCACAGCGGCATCATAATTTGTGCAAAAGGATAGCAGTAGCTAAGAGCCAAGAAAAAAAAAACTGAAAACAAATGTCGTCTGGGCGTAGACCTTTCCGCGTTTGTCGAGATGAGGCGAGCGCCACGTGACTCTGCTCTCTTAATAGGGATGCTCAGAGCTCATCACCCGCCCTTGCTGTAAAACTCTGGAGGAAAGAAAAATAATGTCACTGTCTTTAGTTTTGATCTGGCAGCTTCGAGGGAGCGGTATCAGCTTGAGAAGCGGAGTTAGACCAACGTTTATTGTTTCGCACCGCGGTGCTGCTATCGAAATATCTTGTATGTTAAGATACACGATACTTCAATGTATCGGAGATACAGATACTGATACACGTCTTGCGAGACGTATCGCGGTACAGAAAAAGTTACCAAAGAGTATCTAAGATAGTATCGAATATACATGTATCTTGGATACTGCCCAGTACTCATGTAGTGTGGTAGAATAGTTAAATGACAACTAGGCGTCACACAACGCGAATTCTGGAACCAGGCGTCACACAATGCGAATGTCGAATGCTTCCAACCCATTACAAAGGGCTCTGCCATAATTCTTCATCGTCATCAGCCACAACATCAACAAAGTGCGCATAATGCCTGAAGGTGTTTTGCGGGTTTCACGGTTTTCCGCACTATGACGAAAAAATGCATAGTGGCTGCTTCTCTATTAAAAAAAAATATTATTTATAGCATTCTGGGTTCATCGCAAGTGCACTTCTATTGGTTGCCAATGAAGCCATAAGGCTCTCATGATGCATTTACTCAGGGTCTCAGTAAAGTGAATTCCTTCTCTCTTTTTTTCGCCGTAACGTACGTTATAAAGCGTGGTGAGAGAGTTAAATAACGACCGGGCGTCACACAATGCGAATTACTTAACTAGTGGATCGTTTAAAGCTTCCAACGCATTACAGAGGGCCAAGCCATAATTTTTCATCATCACCAACCATCGCATCACCATTGTGCGCATAATGTGTCTTAGAGATGGTACTTCGCTTCTCCGTAGAATGACCAATAATGTCGTGGTGGGTGCTTCCCAACTTCACAAAAATTATGATTTCTGCCGTAGCGGGTACTTGCTAGTGTGCTTGTATAAGTAGCCACGAGAGAGTTTATAACGGGCTCTAGAAATGCCGCTCTTCCAGCTTTCGCTGTGACTGTGCTGCGCTTCCGCGCAGGCCTGGCATTTTTTTGTGTTCAAGTAGCACCATAGCGCCGACAGGTATCCGCTAGCGTCAGCGGACCAACGGGGCTTGTGCGTTGTTACTTAATCTGGTCGATCGCGTCTCGCGAGTGTCCTAACCTGAAGCGTAGCTTTGGCGCCAGAAATGACAGAACACTGAAAGACGTTAGACGCTAAATATGAGATCACGCTCATACTAACACGCCCAAAACGCTACGCTACCTTTAGGGAGCATTTTAGGGCACTTCAACGCACAGTAATCGTTAACGCTGTTGTCAATGGCTGCACCCGAATGCTCGGGCACTGACTCTAATTAGAGACCGCTGCGTCGGGAGATCGACGAAATACAAGCAGGCAGGAAAGAACGTCAATTACTGGCCAGTCACTCACTGTGGTATGCCGCGCGGTTTATGTAAATAGGCTGGAAAGGATAGGGTGCTGGCACGCAGCCGGGAAACCGGGCTAAGCAATTGCCGCAGCCTCAAGCAAAAGGAAGGGCAAAACCGAGCGCACGCAGGAAGCGATTTCCCACGATTTCAGCAGACATCTTGGCGCCCTCAGTGAACAGCTGGTGTTGAGATATTAGCTACAGGGCAGACGCCGCAGTTTGGTGTGTTTGATCGGCGCGTTTCTCTGAATGAAAATCCCGCGGAGGCGCTAAGCGAAGCTGCGTGCTACTGTTAGCTCGCATCTGGCAAAGAAGGAGTCGATTCACTCGAGGTGGGCTGTAACGTTGCCACCTGACGACGGTGCGTGCTCTTTCCTTTATTTCGCGAGATTTTTCTCGTAGACTAGGCAACAAGTTTTCAAGTTTATTTATTCTGTTGCTTTGTAATTAAATGCGTCCCAGGTGCTGAACAGATAGTTTATTAGGAAGGCTATATGAGTGCCTGAGGTAATTCTACAGGATCAGGACTTATATATTCAGCCTTCAACAATCCCAGTGCTTTAGAGGGCTTGGTGAAAAAAAAAACACATCCTGCAGAAAGCCGACACTGCTACGAACATCTCAGCCAGTGCTGGGCAGTATCTAAGATACATGTATCTTAGATACTATCTTAGATACTCTGTGGGTATCTTGTATCTGTATCGCGATACGTCTCGAAAAACAAGTATCTGTATCTGTATTTCAGATACGTTCGATAATGTATCGTGTATCTTAAGATACAAGATACTTCTATCGCAACACAACCGTGCGAAACGATAATCGCTGACCAAGCTCCGCTTCTCATGCTAGTACTGGTGCCACTATGCCATCTGGAAAAGTCTAGGGGGAGTGACGTTATTTCATTTTATTGCCAGAGTGATCCAGTGAGGGTAGAAGATGAAGACAACCACGCGGACGTCTACGCCCAGCCCACGTACCTTTTGTTTTCTCGATTTCTTTTCTTCTTAGTTGCGCCAGTGCCGCGACACTTGCTCTTAGCCACTGTCCTGCGCCGCGTACTCCACTGCGTGCGGCGTCTATTGCGCAAATTCTGATGTTGTTACAGTGTCGTTATCGAAGATTCTCTTACGTCTTGCTCCGTAACGAAATGTGATGCGCGCAAGAATGGGGTCGCTTTGCGTGGCGTGGATTTTACATAGCGATTTGAAGAATCTCGTGCATGTAAGTTTGACTTGCATGCAGTGAGTTGACTTATATGCAAATAACATTCTAACAACTCTATTACCACTGGTACTGATGCTACATTTAATAGGGCAAGCGTTTACCTAACAGAAAATATCTTGGCGTACCGTATTTTTCACTTCCATCTACATTTATTCAAATAATTCATGAACTCATAATTGATTGTTAGCACAAGTGCTTTCTTAGCTGTCATTTAGCATCACATACATTAGGTAGGTCTCTGCACTTTTTTTTGCGGTCTGGTCACTGCAGTATGTCTTTTGTAACGCGCTCCCAAAATAAGATTTCTGCTTTATTATTCTGTCTGCTTTATTTCTACTACTATTTACACATTTACACGTTGCGAAGGCGATTGTGAAAACAAATATAATATTATGTGTGCGTGCCTTGAGTGTATAGTACAAATATTCTGCTTACCGCTTAAGAAAATAGCGCCACTGAGTTTGCGGCTACTTACGACGTAACTTTTCCAAAGCGCCCTCTTCCTTAAAACTAATACTTTATAGGTATCTCATACGCTCCAAACTTGAGTATGCATCTGCCATATGGGATCCCAGTCATGCTAACCTTATCACCTCTCTTGAACTAGTACATAGAAATTGGGGGACGCTTAAGCTTCGCCTTTAAGAGTTGAACGCGATAGCGATATTCTGTTCCTAGTGCGCAGTTCGAACACGACGAGTGTTTAACAGAATGCGCGCACTAAGGTGTGTGCCTTATGTAATGGGTAGCATGCTTTAAACCAGGAGCAATTATGCGCGAGAAACTTTTTCGAAGTTGCGATGCACCCACTACGTGGTCTTAAGGAAATACGGGTAGTAATGTGTGTGCCTTCTGTAATGGGTGGCTGTCTTTAAACCACCAAGTCTTTATGATATTGACATGGTGTGACGCCCAATGGCAATGTACTCTTGTACCACGCAATATTACTGAGATATCACATCTCGTACTGTGACACCTGTATACAGGACGCGTATTTTTGGGAAGCATGAAAGTTACTTTCAGTGCAGCTCCAAGCAGAGGCGTGGCTGTGTGTTGGCTTGAACATCTTGAGCCACTTATCCGTATAAAGGAATTCTAGTCACTATGTAACCATGCCGGTCTTTACCTCTGTATATACTGTTTATGCACTGTAATATTATTGTATGAGGTGCAAAGTAAGTAATAAAAAAAGGCGTGGCTGTGTGGTAGAACACCTGCTTGCCACGCAGACGGCCTGGGTTCGATTCTCACTCGGACCAACATTTTTATTATTTATTTTATTTACAGCTTTTCGATTTTTCGCTCACGGACAAGATGATGATTTTTCGCTCACAACCAACGGCCCCGACGCCGACGGCGGAATTTCTGCGATACGAGCTCTTTAACGCTGTCGCGTTAATAACTCTGCTAGATTCATCCTAACTACAACCGCACTGCCAGTATAACCTCAATGAAAAATAAATAACTTATCACTTATTCCATTGGCTCGCCGACGCAAAGTCGCCCGTCTTTCGCTATTTCATAAAATGTTCCACCATTCATCACTCAGTAATGACCTCATACTCCGGCCTGTGTACATTTCAAACGGCGTTGATGATCGTAATAAGGTAAGAATCGCATCATGCCACACCAAGTCTTTCTTTCGTTCATTCCTCTTACATCTCAGGATTGGAACCACCTTCCCTCAAGCGTCGCAACCATCACTGACTGCAAACTTTTTCACGAAGCATTAGATGACATTGTATAACCCAGGAGACTCTGTTACCTGTACTCACTGCTTCTGCTCGTTTATTTTATTTTATTTTTTTTTCTTTGAAATAGCTACTATTCTTTGTATAACCTGCAGAAGTGTTGTGTTACCTGAATTCGCTGCACTGTTTAATTCTGTATTTTTCATGTATTGTATCCACTCCCCTCTTCAATTCCATTTGGCCCTGAGGGTATTATAAATAAAAACAACAAAAGATAATCACGAAAATCATTAGGAACCACCCTAAAGATGTTAGGAAGGGGATTCGAGAAACGTTGTTTTACTTAATGCTCCGTTTTACTCATGGGCGTCCCAACGGCCCGGGCCGAAAATCACGGCCCGTGCAGTGCTCTATTCGCTGGTGCCGCTTGATAGCCCCTCTGACTGGCGTTTGCAGGTGGGTAACGCAATGGAGAAAGAGATCGCAAATGCTGCTCAACGGCGCAGAAGAGCCGAGAAGCTTATGCCATCGGATCCCGAAGTAGTTGCCTGGCAATTAGCGGTTCAGCGTACGAAGAATGAACAGAGGAAGGCTAAACGTGCTGCGGAGACACTGGAGGAAAGGGAGGAACGTCTAGCATAGCGGCGTCGCCAGGACATGGCCAGGATGCAGAGCGACGTGCCCAACCACCTCTGCAGCAGCAAAAACAAGACGCGGCGATGACGTCAAGGCTCGCCGATCGACTGCCCTATACTGTGAAACTTAGCGAAAGCGCCAGTGCGACTCGGACCTTCCAGACGGACTTCGTAAACAATCCGTTTGGATACGTCTGCGACGTGTGTGAAAGACTATGGTACATGAAAGACTTGACGCCGCTAAGTAGTGCCATGCGTGAAACGTTGAGTTTAGTGGCGGCGCCTGAGTGGGGTGAAACCGTGGCGCGGGTTTGTACAACGTGCAAGAACTTTCTCGTTAAGCAGAACGTTCCGCTCTTTAGCGTTACCAATGGGTATCGTTACCCGGCCATGCCGCCAGGTTTACCGGTTCTGAACGATGTGGTCGAATGTGTGTCATTGAAGCAGCAGCAAGCATGACAATCAAGCTAATCCTAGACAATCTGGAAAGCTCAGAATGATCAGCTGAACCTTTGCTAAAGCTACGTATATCCTGGCATAACCGAGCTAAGCCACTGCAATTTTTTCTTTCGCACTTTCCTCTCAAAGTGCTCTTGGATTGATGGATGGTGTGAGCGTCCCTTTATAACGGGGTGGTTACATCTGTGCCACCAGGCTAAAAACCGCGAGGTGGCGGCTTTAGCCCAAGCCTCGCTCATAGCATCGATCCATATAAAAAAAAATAGCTCGCCGACGCTCGCCTGGCTGTCGCACCGCGTTCCTCGCTCGCCCTGGGAGAATTAACTGCCAGGCTAGAAGGACGACACGACGCGCGTAGCGTTTCTATTCGCGTTTCAGGAAGCTTTAAAGGAGGGCATAGCGATTATCAGTGCTTATTATGTGCTTGTCGATGCCATATTTGCGCGGGATTCACCGTATGCGGTGTACATGTATATGTTAATTATGATCATGGGCGTTAGTCGTCGGTATGGAGATGTACCACTAGGCGTATATGTGAGTGCGTACACATCAGGTGGTGCTACATCTGCCAAACAACAATAGGCATTCTACAAGCTCTGATATACCAATACACTATAAGCAATCAACTACTTCTGTGACGTCACATTTCACTTTCGTGTTATACATATTCCTATGACAAAGGGATCAACCATCTTTTTCTCTTTTGCGCTCGCTGCGAACCCAGGGTCGTGTAGCGAGTCGCCGCTGTCGCGGCAGATATGAGTGCCGACTAGCTGTACTCACAGAGGAAGCATCTTAATAAAGCCACAGTGCAGGAGGAACGCAGAGGTAACTGATGTGTTCTTTCTTGCTGTGCTTTATCTGCTTTGCCAATGACTATTCGAAAAGATAATGTTTTCTCAATTCTCCTATGCTTAACCTCGCAGTTTCCGTAGCCTGAAGACAAGCACGGCTGTCCGTGCTTGTCTGTGGTGCGTTCAGAACGTCGGAAGGTACATGTCGTAACAGAGTCAATTGAGTCCTAACGAGAAGGGAGTTCTAGTGCTCCTACGCTCCTCATGTAACCCAGTTAGACGACTTCAATACAAGGTCTAGACATTACGCAGGAGAGAACGGCCTCTGAGTGGATCTTCTGAAAGCTAAGCACGTTGTCTCAGACAACGCTGCCTCCACTGCATTGTACGATTGATGAGGCGCGGTATTTAGTGGGACGCCAAATATATATACGCAGGCGTGATGCCATTATATGCACAAGGGGTGCTGCCTGATCACAGATATGACGTCATCTCGTCTCTAAACGAGTATCTTTGTAGCGTGTTGAGTTTCCATTATGAGGAACTTGTATGTTCATTGCTCATTAAACGGTCATACAATGCTTTGCAACTCCTCAATCACAACTCCGTCGTCGTCTAAGAAATCGTAAAATATAACAGCTGCACTTGTTGTGGCTGTTCATGGCAAGTATTGTTTGTGCTGAAACGGAGTATATATGGCATTTGCGATGTCTTCCGTAAAAATAAAGAAAAAAGGGAAAGAAGAAGACGCTTTCTTGCCAACCCCATCAAAATAAATTGAAAGTACCGTTGTCCGCTGCCTCCTCGAGATTGGTTCATATGGATTTAGGAACTTAACTTTCTACTTCCTGTCCATGTTAATATAATAACTGTTGGGGTTTGACGTCCCAAAACCACCATTTGATTTTGAGAGACGCCGTAGTGGAGGGCTCCGAAAATTTTGACCATCTGGTCTTCTTTAACGTGCACCTAAATCTAATTCTTGTCCATGTTAGCGTAAGATTTCTAGCAGCATGGTCGGTATGTATGTAACCCAGTTGATCAAGCTGTTTTGAAGGCGTGCAACGCTTTTCCGCGTCAGGCGACAGCAAGTCTTATAATGAATAGACGGAACACAGTGAAAAACACACATAAATGCACAATTTAGAAGTAGCAAAAACGAACACATGGCTATAAGTAGGGTTCCGTGTTTTCGGAAAAATGCAAAAAAATCCAATAAACACTCGTCGGTAAAATTTTTGGCAGTTCGGATTTAGCAGATAAACTCCGATTTTAACGGCCAATATGACCCTGTTCCGTTCTTTACTGAAAGGGTATGCTCTAAGCAGTCATTCATACATCGGCCGGTTTGGCCGATACAAAGTTTACCTGATGTCAACGGTACTTCGCAGACCGCACCCATCGTACATTTAACAAAGGGCTTCTCGAGCTCGGAGCGAGAGACGTACGTAAACGTATGTATACGGACCCCAGGAGCGCGAGACGATGCATTGATATACGGTCCACTGGCGGCACTAGAGCGCGGCAGACGACATCGAATATACGGACCATGTAAAGTATGCCTGCCTGTATTGGAACAAGCTTTATGGTTCTAATCCGCATAAACGTGGGTGTTTTGTATTAAAGTATTTGTGCTTGTGTTTATAAGTGTCTCTTTGTTCAAACCTTCCAGACAACTACGATACACTTCGTGTGTTCTCCGATAAACGCCGAATTTCCGTCAGAAAAATATGTACTCCATAAAACACCATTCCATTTTCCTGACAAATAAACTCCGGAAACACATTGCCCTAGCTATAAGTAAGGTAAATTCAGCAGTGGGTGTATTATTTCTGTTGGAGAAGCAGATAGGATAATAATTTCGACTTAAGGCGTCATTACTTAGTTTTAAAGAGGGTTTAGCTAAGTTAAATTAACATACAGGAATTAAAACCAAGAGCTCTAGAAAAATCATGCCAACTGCACATAAGCGCTATTAATGTGTATTTACAACTATGATCTTTCTCATCACCAGGTGTTGAATAATAAATTGTTTTTGTTTGGTCAACCTCTTTATTATTGCGTCACATACATTCCAAAGAGCTCTTCTCATCACACCCACATATGTCCATTTACATTCTTCTAATTACCACCGGGAGGCGCTGATGCAAAATTCTTGTCGTGAAACTTATATATATGATGTTGGTCTCATTCAAAGCAAGGTGGCCATCTGCGCATTCGGGCAATGAATGCGCTTTAAGTTGCGGATGAGTTAGCTCAGATGGCTCTCCGGACACATTAGTAATGGTCTTGGATTCGTCCGGCTTCTGGATTGACAGCGTGCCGAGTCCGAGAGGAGCCGTCACGTCCAGGTCACCAAGGGAAGATGAGTTTGGGGCACGCGTCACCAAGTGCTGTGGGAGAATGTTGCCTCAACTTGTCGTGGTGGTAAGCTGCACTGCACAGTACCCGCCTCGAGGTGATGCCCCTTCAGAGCTCCAACCTCGGTAGCAGTGAGGTTGGGCTGGGTGGCGGTAGCGAGGTGGTAGTCCATCGGTCCAAAGGCAGCTTTGAGCTTGGTGCTCCACTCGGCCCAGGATTGCTGCCTCACGCCTTCGTACCTGTGCCACGCCGCGGCACCGTTTCGAAGGCGGTCGATGGCCCCGCACCACTTCTGCTGATCCGTCCAGCACTCGCGAGCTCCGATTGCGTTCACGGTCGCCACCCAGTCGTCAGCATCGTTCTGGAAACCGTGGAACTCCGGTAATTCGTGGACAGCCGGCGATGGTGGAGCGGCAGCCGAAAATCTGGAGTATGCCGACGCCAAGGAGCCCAGTTGAGATGCGAGCTGCGTCAGGGCACACCGGAGCTCTCTACGGCTCTGGACTGAACTGGACTCAAGGCCTTGTGAGGCAGCTGCAGCAAACAGGGCATTCATTGCGCACAGTGATGGTATAGCGTCGGGATACAGCTCGGAACACCGCAATATACAGGCGTTTATCTCAACGCGGAGGTGTGCGATGGTACGCAACAGCTCCGCGGCGCTGTCGGATGAGGCGCACAGAGAGCGAGGATTAACGTCGACGGAGTATGCGGTGGTAGCAGTACTCCCGACGGCAACATTCACGTCCAAGGAAGCCTGAACAGCGTCCCTTGGATGCTCACGCGTTGAAAGAGTCTTGGGCACCGGATGCGTGTCACGGGGCGCGTACGCGACGTTCCCAGACGACAGGAGCCGGTGCATATTCTCAGACGAAGGTAGTAGCACGGTTCCTGGAAGGTCGTGCGCTGGAACCACCGAAGAGGCATGGACGCCGTCCGCGGATGATTCGATAAGTAGCGGCAGCAGCGGTCGAGTCGTGGAGTCCATGATCGAGTAAGCGTGGACGGCGTTCCTTGGATGGATAGACCCGCGCTGCCGATGACTCTCGAGGACACGTGGCTTCAGCTTCAAGGTTCGATTCGCGTCGCAGGCTGCGCCATTGTAAGGAACAGAGACGGACACAGCACCCGATCCTGGGCTAGCTGTTGTTGTTGTTGTTGTTCCTCAGACACTTGGCGCAACCCACTTAGGGGGATAGGCCATGAATCGGACGGTGCCTTTCTCAAAGATTGGATTCGCTTCTTGAAAGAAACGGTTTTAAAGATTAACATTTTATGCGTTACACATCACCAGTACAACTTCATAAAGCTTAAAGGGGAAAAACGAAACGAAAGAAAAAGGGCCAAAAGTACCTATATATACAACTGTGATTAGAGAAAGAAACGCTCTAAAAATAAACTGAGCTATGTTACCCCTAACATTCAAATCTTTTAGTCTCTCGTAGGAAATTGCATACAGCGTCGAAAACACTCCTGTGGCTAAAACCAAGTACGGTAGCACCAAATGAAAGAACCACCGGAAGTGACAAATTTAATCCCATCTTTCGAAGGGGATCTTCTAGTAGTCTTTTCCTTTGGATTTTAAACCTGCGGCACGTCAAAAAGAAGTGATCCAGAGATTCACTCTCCATGCAGTGAAGGCATAAAGGTGACTGAGCCAGACCAGACCTGTGAAGGTAAAAGTTCAGTGGGGGGACTCGACATCGTAACCTTGTAACTGAGATTTCTTCCTTTCTAGAGGAACACCATCTGCTCTTCCAAGGAAACTTCAGTTGCGGGAAGTCTGATGAAAACACCGGAGATTTGTCGAAGTGATTGGACCTTGTAAGCTTTTCAAATCTCGCTGCAGTGACATATGCCGACGTCGGCAAAATAGACATAACAGGGCCATCGAGGGATGATACTGCAAGTGAATCCGCATATTCATTGAGTATCAAACCTTTGTGGCCAGGTACCCACACTAATCGGATAAGCCGTAAGTGTCTTGGAATTAGCGAATAGAATGTCTCTAAGGTACTTGACAAATTTGGTGCTCTTAAGGAAGAACAGACAGAGAGGCAGTCAGTTAGAATAACCGCTTCCGACAGGCACTGAGGCAATTTACGCAATGCTAAGACTATAGCCAGCAATTCAGCCTGGAAAATAGGTGTATAGTCAGGTAACCGAATTGAGAAAGACCAATCTAGAGAGAATGATGCGATTCCCACCCCTGCCTTTTCTTCGCAAACGGAAGCATCAGTCGCTATCACAATGTTTGTTTCCAGATTGGCCAAATGATCTTCCAAAATGCCGTTTAGATATCGATATGGCAACTGTTTAGCATTCTGTGGATATATGTCGTCAAATTCAATCCTAATCGTTTCTACAGTGCTGAGTTTAAGTACTTCATAGAGGTGAACTTTTAATGGGTCCAAAAGTCTTTGTGTAAAAATGACTTGGGGGCAGCGTAATCTAGACCATTGGCGGTTAAAGAATGAGGCCGGCTGATTAATGAAAACATACTGTGACCTCCTCTGTGGAGACGCATAAATTTTTAAGAATGTTCGTACTGTTAGAATATGAAACCTTTTGATAAGAGAGGGCAGTCGTGATTCTTCGTATAAAATATTGTTTGCGACAAATTTAGGAAGCCCAAGGCATAATCGTAATGATTCACGTTCTAAAAGAACCAGTGGTCGAACTTTGTAGGCTGGAGCACCAGAAAACAAAACGCAGCCGAATTCTAATATCGGTCGAATGTACATACAATAAATCATAAGAAGCACATCTCTGCGTAAACCTGCGCGCTTGTTGCTGAGCCTGCGTAGCATACCTGCTGCGCGTGCTCCCTTAACAGCCATGTTTTCTATAGCTGGGCTAGCTGTTCTATTGTCTGCCCTCTTCTTCCTCTGCCTCTCCCCGCTAGCTGTCCCCGCGCACCAGAGCCCCGGTGTCGATCTTCGTCTTCACAATATATATATATATATATATATATCTATATATATATATATATATATATATATATATATATATATATATATATATATATATATATATATATATATATATATATATATATATATATATATATATACGTCACTACACTCAACCACGCTGCAACTGGTCTACTCCTGCAAGAAAAGCGCATAATACAATGTCACGTTTGTCGACGGACGCAGTTCTTCATTCGCGACACATGTACAGCAAAGTTATTCCGCTTTCTCTTGTCCGTGCGTGCATCAGAAGCGGTGGATCGTACTCGCCACGTGTTCTCTCCTAAGCGCTCGGAAGTCATAAACGGGCCTTCGTACTTTGGGCGCAGTTTGTCTGAAGACGATGGAGCACCTCGCTGCAGTCACACCTCGTCGCCTATACTATATTTCGGCGCCGCACGGTGGCGTCGATAGTAGTACCGCTTTTGCGCCTGCTGATCATGTGCTATCCTCCTGCGCGCCTCCATACGGATTTCGCGACAAAGTGTCTGGCGTGCAACAGAATGCCCAACTTTGACGGGAGTGTCCAAGCCGAATGTAGCATTCAGTGGCCGTAGACAATCTCGTAGGGGCAAGTTCCTGCAGAGCTGTGTGCCGCTATGTTCACTGCGTATGCAGCCGCTTGAAGATGGTCATCCCAGTCAGTTTCCCCTCATTTGTTATTCTTACAGTACGGTGCGAGACGAGCCTGGATAGTCTGGTTCGACCTTTCCGCCAGTCCGTTCGCCTGTGGATGGTATGCCGATGCGAAGTGATGCTCGACTCCTACTTGCTGTAGGCAATTGCGGAGCTCGCGACTGCGGAAGGTGGTCGACCGGTTAGAAATCAACTTGTTAGGAAGACCGTGTCGCCATTCGAAGCGCTCTCTCAAGAATCGGATGACGTAGCTAGCAGCAAGCAAAGGCACGGCCGCGACCTCTACAAACTTGGACAAGTGATCCACAGCGAGTATAATATAACGATTACCCGCTGCGGTCATTGGAAGAGGCCCGATGTGGTCTATGCCCAACGTGTGGAAAATTGTCTCCGGAGGCTTAATCGGTGTTAGATATCCATGTTGGCCTCCGGGGCGTCGTTTGTGTTGTTGACACACCTCGCAACTGAGAACATACGAACGCACACGTTTATACATTTTCGGCCACCAAAATCGTTCTTGTGCCTTGCGTAAGTTGGCTCGAAAGCCGACATGACTTCCTTCGGGGCTGTCATGAATGGCACGTAATATGCTCGATCGTAAGGAGCCAGGAACAACCAGGAGATGACACTCGTCACTCTTATCGGCCCAGTGACGATGATACAACGTACCATCACGTAAGACAAACTTGGCATTGTGTCCTGTATCCTCAATGGAGTCTATAACGGATACGCGACCTTCATCGCCGCGTTGGGCCTTCGTCACGTCCTGCTGAGAAAACATGATCCAGCTTTCTGGATTCCGTGGGGAAGATTCCTCGATCAGATTTCGCGACAAAGCGTCCGCCAGCTGATTTTGTGCGCCAGCACAATGACGGATGTCGGTGTAGTCCTGGAGCCGAACAATCCATCGGGCAAACTTGTGTTTGAGGTGCCGCTTCTGGAACATCCATGCAATCGCGGAGTTGTCTGTTACCACCGTGAAGTGTCGGCCAAACAAGTAGTGGCGGAACTTTTCGTCCACACTCCACACTACGGCCAAACACTCCAATTCATTCGAATGATAATGACGTTCCGCGTCCGAGAGTTTACGACTGGCGTAGGAGATGACGTGCCCGCGCCCACTTGTGTCACGTTGAAGCAAAACTGCCCCTAGGCCAATCTGACTCGCATCAGTATGCACTTCTGTCACCCAGTCTTCATTAAAGTGTCAGAGCACTGGGCTATGCGTAAGCTGGTGTTTGAGGGTTTGGGAGGCGTTCTCCTGCGAAGGACCCCATTGAAACTGAGCGCCTTTCTTCAGTAAGTCCGTGAGTGGAGCAGCAGTCGACGCAAAGCTCGGCACGAACTTGCGCAAGTATGACGCCATTCCGAGGAATACCTGGAGCTGTTTAATAGATGTTGGTGCAGGGTATTTGGCTATGGCGTCTATGCGTTCAGGCAAGGGTCGTACGCCATCACGATATATCTGATAACCGAGATATGATATCGTCGTCAACCCGAACTGGCACTTCTCGCGGTTAAGTCGAAAGCCGGTGTTATGCAACCTCTGCAGTACTGTGTCGAGATGTTCTAGATGTGGTTTTTCTGTTTCCCCGATGACTAGAATGTCGTCGAGGTACACAACACAGGCGTGGTCTATCAATGTGCCCAACGCCGTGTTCATGGCACGCTGAAACGTGCTTGGGGCAGTTCGCAGACTGAAAGGCATCCGGTTAAATTCGTACAAGCCAGACGGAGTCCGGAAGGCCGTCTTAAACTTATCTCCTTCAGCCACGTTTATCTGGCAATACCCTGCTTTCAGGTCTAGTGATGAAAAGAACCTGGCATTTCGTACGGCGTCAATAGTATCGTCAGTGCGCCCTTGCTGCCCGCAGCACCCTTGTCGCGTGCAGGCTGTTCTATTTCGTCCTCGTTCCCGAGCTTCTGTGCCACTCTTCGCCACTACGATATATATATATATATATATATATATATATATATATATATATATATATATATATATACAACGGACAGAGTAAGCGCCGCCAGCCCCTCCCCCCCTCGCGAACAGCTTTCGCGGACGCCTTTTAGGTGGGCGCTTTCGGGTGCCTAACCAAGTGACCCTATCGAGTTAATAATACGCAATACCGGTCTTACGGCGTAAATCTAGTAAATATCTAAATAAAAATATTATGCCTTAAGCGCAAGTCAATGCCGCAATAAAAAATCCAAGCAGGTCCCAAGAAGTAGGAGAATCGTTATTCAAATTACTCTGGAGGCACCTATGCCACGTTTTTTGTCGCGTCAAGCGTTTTGCGTTAGACCAATGCCTAAGAGTCGCCGTGCGCGCGACGACAGCGTACAAGGCACGCCAATTATGCCATGAAACAAAAGTGTTTAAGCCCCACGAAACATTGGCACTTGCGTCTAAGAGTCGGCGTCGGTCACATCGGGGAGAGACTAATGAATCGAAGACGCCCATTGTAGCAGGCGGTCGACGGCATGCTCCAGCAGGGTGGAGCAATGATCACCAATATGGACTCATTTACAGCGGGCACTCTTGAAGTATTACGACCATAGTGAGCAAAAATGTTCTGTCGCAATGAAATCGCATAGCTACCGCTCGGAAATAGCCTCAAACGGCCGCTTTCTTCCAATAAGTGGTTAGTTTCCCTTCGTCGCTTTCTCCTTCATTTTCCAATCGCGCTACTGGAAGAATCGCGAGCCGAAGCACTGTTTTCTTCGATGAAACGCTACCATTTTGAACTGCTTCCTACGGGCGTTATCACGATTTTAGCGTTAGAGGAAATTCGCGAACACCCTGGTCGCGCAACGGCGAGAGCGTCGTTAGTCCGCGCGGAAAGTGCGTGGCTTTAACTGACTTAACGTTGTACACACCAAGGGACAGCGGAGTTGAGGGGAAGCCCCAGCGATGAATTCAAATTAATGCAAAGCTAGTACGTCATCACTAGAGGCCGGATTTTTAGGCATTAAAAACGCGCGTTTTAGACGCCAAAAATAGGCAGGCAAAACAACGTTTTAGGCCTACAACGTCGTAAATATAGTCACAATAAACATATATATATATATATATATATATATATATCCAAAATAATTTTCAAGCGAAGACGAGCGCGACCTGCAGCTACAACTGCCGGAGAGCTGAATGCAGCGGTCACTATTCATCATTGATAGTACGGTGCACTCTACTGTGGGACAATGTACAGAAAAATCACAGGTTCCCTTTTCAATTCACCTTAGACCACTCGAAGGCGAAAGCCATCTTCATTTTCTTCTCAGTCAGTGTATTAGGGAGCCTAGATGAACGGCCGGTCATGTAGGCTTCCTAGATGTAATTATCCCGCCCCGCCACCCTCCGAAAGCTTTGTGCACGTAGCGTGGTGTCGCAGAGCCCCGAGAATCGGAGACACCTCACCTCGTTTTGCACTGCCTCCGTGATCAGCCCAGCTTTTACCAAGCTACAATATCATACAATGACGGTGTAGTTTTATGCCACAGGAGCGAAGGAACAAGACGGCTGAACCACAATCGGCGCCAGCAGGGAACACGAGCGGTCTCTTCACGTGTCACTGCCAAGCGCCGTCTTTATTTTCCTCTCTTCAGGTTGCGTGCTCTCCTGTTTTGTTCGCCGCCGAAAAAAGGGCGTTACAACGGCATTATGTGGCGTTACGTCACATGACGTCATCCTCACGTGATGACATTACCATGTGACGTCATCATGACGGCATATGGTGACGTCATCACGTGAGGATGATTTTTTTCACCACTCGTCCCCTACGCCGCAGGACGCCAGGACGTCCTGCAGAAACTGTACCTTCGTCCCCGACGGTCCAGTTTCATGTTTAGGAAGCACATAAGGCTTTCGCCTTTAAAAACTACTTTGTGCTCATGCGTATACCACAGAGGGGTTCAGGAACGTGAGAGGTATAGTTCGTAGCTTGAGCCGTGAACGCGGGAAGGCGTTTCTATTCCCGCTGTCGCGGCTCTGGCTGCACCCAATGAAAACCTAAAGTTCTTGGTGTATGTCTTCATGTAATTCTAAATCCTGCGCTAAATGCATCTCCACTACCGTGATACCTGGGAAAGTTCGTAGCACGGCATGATTGTATGCCGGAGAAGCGCTGTTGAGAGGAGAAATCGCGCGCTTGATGAAGCGGTGGCGCCCTCTGTTGCGCGGTGGGGGTGAGGTTTTGCAAGCGGCCGTTGCAATTGTTCAATTAATTATCGCGATTAGTTCTTGGTTATCCTTGTATTCTAAAATATCATTCATCGTATTAGGTAATTTTAACTGGCTTTGATCAATGTTAGCCTTGGTTTAGGCCTGTGTTTTGCAACTTGACTTTTAACTTGATCATGCGACAGACATACGAACGTCGACAAGCCGGGCCTCTGAAATGCTACGCACTTAAAAGAAGGCGTTTAAGAGCACAAGGTGCTCTAAAATCGTAAGAGCGGTCGGCTTTGACCTGAAAATCCCGAATACTGCAGAAAGTTTTTGACCCAAAACTCCACACTTATCAGACCGCGACTTCGAACTCCGATTGCCCTATTGAAACAACTTGTAGTGCTCAAAGTCTTCCGTATCTAACTCTACACACCATTCAGATATGTGATAGCCTCGCAGGTCGGTTTCGTCAGGATGTTGTGTTAAAATATTATTCGAGTTCACTTTATTATGGTTTTTAAGGAGCGTATTGACTGCTGCATTTACTTTTTATCGGGGACATAGTCACGTTTCAGGCGAAAAGGAAATAAACCAATCATCGCCTTAAAATTTTGTCAAGCTTCTCCCTAAGAATGCTTCGTTATACCAGGACCCTAATCTCGACATTTCAGATGCGTGTTAAGCCGCGTTCCGTGCCGCGTTAAAAGACAAATAATTGAGAAATGATAGATAACTCAGATTGTACACTCTGCCAATTTATGCTCCTCGATTTCTTAATGTCCGACTAAGCTGCCACTGCTTGCAGATGAGGACACGTTTTACTTCCATTTCCACCACCTATGAAAAAAACCACGCATCTCCAAGAAGTGAATCATGACGAATGGGCGAAGATCTGGGTATCGTATAGTGTTCACGTTACCCGAACGTTACCCCATATGATGTACATTGAGTGACATAAAGTGACATAAAGAGTTTACGACGAAGCTAGGTCCTAAGATCCATAATGTCTACTTTGAATTCGCCAACTATTATAAAGGGTTTGTGCTTGTAGGTGTTTTATATTGTTCTTTCACAATAGTGATTGATGTTTGTCTACTGTAAACCTTTTTTTAACACGAAAGTGTTTTATGCCGGGGTCCACCAAGACTTCCGGGACGTATTTCGGTCACGGCAATGACGTCGAAAAAATTTACGCGATCAGATGTCAAAGAAAAAAGGTTCCCTCAACGGGCATCGAACCCACGACCACTCGGTCCGCAACAAGACATGACGGGCACGTTATCCACTGCGCCACGGTCACAGACTGTGGAGGCTTTACAAACGCGCCTTTTATATCTATCACTCTTCTGGCCGGCGGGGTGGTGTTGCCCTCTGTAATGTAACTCGTCATTACTGTGGCCTCCGCGATTAGCACCTGCAACGCGTTACACGTCCGTCCCATTCGGCGCGTTTTCACAGAAGTTCAATTTTGTCAATGCCTTAACACACTGCGAGGTGGCGACCTGAGCGCAAGCGTCGTAAAAGGGTCGGCCTCGCTCATAGCACCACGCTAATCCAAACCAAAAATAGCTCTATACGCGCGCCCGCCTCATCTGGCTGTAACACCGCGTTCCACGTTCACGCGCTCGCCCCGAGAAAAATCGCGGCCGGGCTACCGGGCTGGCACGACGCGCTTTGCGTTTCCCTCTAGTCCGGCCATGGTGTTAATCGCATTTTAACATGCCGTGGGATGGCGACCAAGTTCTGCGTCCAATATGCGGCGCTCTTCTGGCTATCACACCTCGTTCTTTGATTACGCTTTCACCGTGAACTACTACAGCTACCACAAGGGTTTATTTAATCATTTACCATGGACGATAGTCGTCGGGATGGAGATGAACTACGAATCATCAAAGTGGGTGCATACACGTTAAACGGTGCCATTAGCTGCCAGTCATCAACATACATTGTACAAACTCTCATATATCAATGTACAGGAAACACTCAGTTACTTCTCTAAGGGCACGCTTTACTTTCGTGTGATTCCGATTCCTATGACGGAGGGATCAACTATGTTTTTTATTCACATACACACATTTTTCGACTATAGCAGCGGCTTTCTATATACCGTGACAGCGGACAGTGAGGCCCTAAGTAACATAATGTGTACGTTGCTGTCGCCGACTAGTATAACGGTTTTGTGCTTGCAGGTGTTTCATATTGTTTCGTCACAATTATGATTGATATTAGTCTATTGTTAAACCTGAAGTTTCGATTTTACACGGCGCTGTGTAAGCACGGACACGGAAGCCAGACGAATGGACGGACAAGCCTTGACCTTAAGGTGCTTAGCCTCTAAAACGCATCAGCCATTTTGTTATTTGATCGTTTTGGCCACTAATTCAGGTCCAGGCGCTTCCATTGCTCTCTAGAAACACCGGGGTCGCTCTAAACACAGGCCTCCGTAAATTTGGCGACGCCGTATGCCGAAGCTCATGCATGGGGCCTCACCAGTGTTTCGCAACCCGTATGATTGAAGAACCCTGGTCGCGCGCTACTGCTGCGCGCATAGGAGAGTGCTTGATAATTAAACGGAATGGTTCAAATGCGAGCTCGTGCGCTTCGGTCTATTCCAGCTACGTGAGCACTTGGTGCACAACGGCTTGGTCCTCTGTCTTACTTGTACATCGATATGAGCAAAAATTTAGACTGCACACCAATTGAACCAATTTCACTTATCTCAGCAGTATGAAATATATGAGAAGGCCGCAAGCTTCCGAAGTTGGCAAAAAAGGGCTTTTTCGCGCTCACTTGCGCACACACGTCGTTTTGGAGACTAATATATGCGGTGAGGGCTATCGCAGTAGGCTTATAAATACGAGACAACTTACTGAACAACTCAAGCATGTAATGTTTGTAATAATAGATATACTATATCACAAGTTGAAATCTGTATTTTGCAGCGGGGACGGTGCTTCGTGACAACTATCGGAAGTCGGGAGACAGCAGAGGACGCCTTCTTGCGCAACAGGCTCGCAAGTGTGCCGATGAAAGCGAATACACGTGGGCCATCGCGGGGCATTCGCAACTGTTGTCCAATGGTTCCACCTACGTGGTTGGTAGTTTGACATAAATAGGAAATTGTTTGTCTAACCTTCAACGACAAATGACTTAGACGATCGAAGCGATTTCGCGAAAGGTTGGAGAGAGGATGAAGCACATGCCGCTCATCGTTACTCTTACAGTGCGATATACAACTCACAAAGATATATAAAGTACATGCTAATTACAGCTTACTACGCTTTATTTTGCACCAAGGTACTTCGATTCATAACACACGGTAGTCACTTCATTTGATTCTTCTCGATCACGCGATCGTTGAGGTTTGACGAATGGTGAACGCTCTACTTCTGTGGTGTAATGAACGAAATCTATTACACTTTTAACGCCATCAATCTGAGCGCTTGATGATACCCGTGTTCTTTTCATTAAGCCTTAAGTCAGAGTCGCATCGTTTTAGTGAGGTTAAATCTTCTTGCGGTAAAGCTAGCGCCATAGCACAAAAACAACGTACCGGTGTCAATATATTTTCTAGATTGGCATACTAACATTTATAGGCATCGCGCTGAACTTGGAGAGTCCAACAAATATGAGTAAGAAGATATTTTCAGGCTAGAAAGTTTTCGCGGGGTAGCGCGTCTGCGCCCTAGCGTTTCCACTGCAGATGCAGGTGCCTTGAAAATATTACACATACCTGCTTTGGCACAATGAACGCAAGAATATACGTACCATCGCATGAAGAAAAAACTGCTTAACCAAATGACATGCGGTGGCCCTCAATAATTTCGGTGTTTGTAGCTTTACTCGGTGTATGTGGTACTTCTTCACGTTTACGAGACGCAAATAAATCACTAACTCCTTCGCTTGTAAGTCCATGTTTTCTCACATATACGTCTCTTTCATACTCGTCGCGATATTCACAAATCATATGCGTTATCTCTATTCTGCGCCCCTCTGCATTACGTCGGCAGGGAGGCGCGGCAAACGCAGTGGCTGACTCCTATTTTTTTTTTCAAGCGCATAACAAGCACAGCCGACGATGCTCGTCATACTTGTGCAGAGCGCCACTACTGTTTCATTTTGATATATATATATATATATATATATATATATATATATATATATATATATATATATATATATATATATATATATATATACATATATATATACATATATATATATATATATATATACATATATATATATTTATATACATATATATATATATATAGTGTAAAATAAACGAAATGTCGTTTAAATGAGTGCGCGTAGGTCAACCACTTCTCGGATGTGTATAGGTACAGTAATCACGATATCCACATTGCATGTTCTTTGTCATCAGCCATTCAGCATGATCCGAAGATATTCATACGAGTACCGGCTCGTATTCTAGTGCTTTTCGATCAGCAGGTCATAGTCACAATATCTATGACACTAGTCTCAAACTGTGTCTTACTGAATTGCGAAGAAACGCAGTACTTGTTTTAACGGCCCCACAGGTTATGAAACGAACAATTGAGCAGTTTTGTGTAAGGAATTCAAAGCGCAGAAAATAATACAGAGGAATAGAGTGTGACGCAACGCGAACGCTTCTGTTGTGTGATACTCGCTTTGCATGTCGTATTTCCCTACCTATAAATATTTTTCTAAGAGCACTCCGATCTAGAACTCCTATCCATCTTATTGCATTACTACAGAGAATTTTTCTTCATACTTGAGGGATCTGTGTTAAAAGATACCCACCTCTTCTCCCAACAAGCCTAGCGATCCATCTTGGAACAAATCAAACAAATAACAAGCATTATGCACCGGGCATTTGCACACACATTTTTCTCATATGCGTGGCTCCAACAATCGACGAGCACTTCTTTCCCGACGTGGTCAAAATGGAAGAGGGCAGCCGGTCTCGGCTCATGTGCTCTGTGTCCAATGGCGACCCTCCACTGCGCTTCCTATGGCTGAAGAACGGCCTCAGGATCAGCTCCCATGGCGATCGGGTAATCTAGACCACGGACGATTCCTCAAGATCGGTCGGATATGATTTGCAGACCACGGCGAGTACACGGGGTTCTTTCTTCTCCAATAACGCTGCATCTGTCAACCGAAGTGTGGAGCTCGTCGTGCATGATGAGAGTGCCATCACGCGGAATGGAACCGATAGCCATGGGTAATGAGCCTGACTGTATTGTGTCACAATATGTGTCACTAGAAGAAATTTACAACATTTACTCAGAACCAGGACAAATTATGGAAAACAAACGGTGCAATACCAATGCGATTTGTTAATGAATTGGATGCTATAGCTTGCAGACTGACGTTATTCCGCAGGCATTTAAAAACCAAGCTAAAGAAATTATGTTGAAAAAAGAAAAATTTTATTGCGATAGCAATTATATGGACAGTCTCGGCTGGATTTTGCCGTCGCCGTCGCCGCCGTCATGCACCGTATGTATATATATATATATATATATATATATATATATATATATATATATAAACCCCAAAGAAAAATAATTCAGAAAAATGCTTGCGAAGCGCGGAATCGAACCAGGGACCTCTTGCTCCGCAGCGAGTGGCGCTATCCACTACGCAACGAAACGCAGATCCTCCACGTAGCTAACGGCGAGCGTTATATACATACCCTTTACCGCTAGACGGACTCAGAGACGGCAGGCGATAACAAGCGTTTCTTCATTACCAGCGAGATGGCGCTAGCAGCGCGACGGGCGCATTTAAAATTCGTCGTCGAGCTCGCTCGCTTCTTATATTTGCGCAGCGAGAACATTGCCCTTCCGTTGTCTGCTCGCGCAGTTTTCTCGCGGTGAGGGGAAGAGGAATGTTTCACGCTTTCACCGTGATGTCCGCGCTCATGTTACCGAGCGTACGAAAGTCACTCGAGCTGAAGGGACGCCGCTAAACGAACAAACAGAAGATGAGCGCGAACTATCAAGTGTCACAGCTCGACAGTTGAAGCACGCTAGTTTCCTTCGCTGCTTCGGCCGCCTTTGCAACAGGAACGCTGTTCAAACTGAGAGTATCCATTGGCGAGCCTCACTTCGTATAGCATTAATTTCTTGTTATCGCATTCATTGCTTCGCCCTTGCGGCGAAACTGTGACTTTTTTTCTAGTGAACCGAAAGTGCGTCATTGTTCTAGCGGATAAATGATGATTTTTGATTGCTAATGCGGTTATACGATGCATCAAGTTTTGTGTTCTTTTTTTTAGGTGTGTAAGACGTGTCTATCTGCAGTACCTTAAGTGGGTCATATTTTGCTTGTGTTCATTGCAGTAATCCTTTCTTAGCGCTCACGTGGTTACATAATGCGTCAAAACTTTTTTGTTTGTGCGTATGTGCAAGAAATGTGTATCTGTTACGAACTTCAGGTACAGAGGCCCTTTATCACGCGTATGAAATGCCTTGTGCCTCTGTTGCTTTTTCCTTGTATTCCAAGAAATTATATAAGGATGCTACTACTACTACTACTACTACTACTACTACTACTACTACTACTACTACTACTACTACTACTACTACTACTACTACTGCTACTACTACTACTATTGCTACTACTACTACTACTACTACTACTACTACTACTACTACTACTACTATTATTACTACTACTACTACTACTACTACTACTACTACTACTACTACTACTACTACTACTACTACTACTACTAAATGTTGAGATAAAGGATGTCAGCCGTGGGTACATGATAGCAGATATAGGCAGGAATAAGAAACCGTTCACGCAAATTAAACAACTACGAGACGAGTACAAAGGAGTGAAGGTGCTTGCTGTGCCCTCGTCGTGTGTAATCGTCATTTCCTACTGCGTCTTGCGTTACTGTTTTCTCAATCTCAGTCATGAGACGACTTAACCAATAAAACTGTCTCTGCTACGCAAACATGTACGTAAACAATATCATATTACGTGTTTTGTAAGAACAGGCGGGGTTGTATTGGCTGTTCCATGTGTATAATAGATACTCAACGGTAATTGTAACATTGTTACCAAGACCAGGGAAGCGCAGTAAGATAATCTACATATTTACGTCGTATATTGAAGTTGCGGACTTTCAGGCTAAAGCGCTGTCGGTCAGCACAAGAAATAGGGCAACAATGTTTTGTAGGGAACAATGTTTTGCACTTGGCATTAATAGGCTGATGACGATGATAACGATGGTCGTTGTTAATAAGCTTAAAGAAAGAAGTCGATATTGAGTGAGCTTTGGCCGCGGCGGAAGGTATATACTCTTTAGGTGGAGGCACTCGGCTTGCATGCAAAGACCGTTCGACCAGGTAAAGTTACGCCGCGTGTCTGTTGGTTCGGCGACGGCAGCGGTGGTCTATCGGCGGGAAGAGGCAACTTAAATAGAGAAAATTCTTTCTGCATCGTTGCTATAGCAACCGACGTGGCCGGCGCGAACGCCGGCGTCCGCCGAACGTCTCGTTTTTCGCTTGCGAAGAACGCAGTATACGTTTCTAACTGTAGCTGCTGGCATGTCATTGTTGTATTCGCTAAGAAATTAAATTTCCCGCGATGTGCCAGTTGCTACCGGAACGCCTTTTACAGCCAAAGCTGTTATGAGATCACAACAAGGGCCGTTTTTGGCGCCGTAGATGTCCGCCGCCGCCGCCGGTGTCCGTAACCACCACCGCGCGAAATAAACAAAAACTGAATAAGAAAAAAAAATATCCGGGATGGAACGAGATTCCAACCTGCGCCCTCTGTGTGGGAGCGCAATATTCTACCTCAGAGCCTTGCCGGTGCTTGAAGCCGTTTAAGGAAAGACCCTATACAGGATTCATGTTAGGAAGGAACCACATTAGCATATGTGCGTGTAGCAGGGCTGGGCAAAGATACTTTGAAATTGTATCGCGATACGATACAAGATACTCAGGCAAGAAGTATTTGAGATACAGATAAAAGATACCACAACGGCGATTGTATCCGATACGATACATTCCAATTGTACCTAAAGATACTTCGATACATTCGGAAATTTGTTATTGTACGCGTATATCTGTGTATACGGTAATGTGGCACTAAACGCCGATGCATAAAAATATTCGCTTCAAAGCTTATTAACTGCGACGAATTTTCTTTCATTTGAATAAAAGGTATGTTAGTATTTCCAAAGTTTTGTATTTCCTGCTCCACGTATATTACTTTTGTTCCGAAACAACTTATTGGGGGTTGCTTTAGCTGCGTACCATGACGGCTCTTTATACACATCGCTGATAACGGTATTTGCTTGCCGCATTTTAATTGGGTGGAGTCGATGCTCTGCTTGCCGACCAGCTAGCATGCTGTCATCTTCAATAAGATGCCTCGGCACAATGGTACAAATACCGTTGTTAAGTTCTACCTTACCCGTGCACGTATCACGGTTTTGGCAATACCCGATCACCGGACAGGTGTACATCATCGCGAACGCTGGTAGCGACATCCTTTGCGACCGTATCTTGTTTACGTAGATAACATAAAACTTCAATTACTTTTACATTCTACTACGTTCGTTAGCGACAAGCGTTTGTTAGTGACGTACTCAGTAATGCGGGATCTTCTAACAATTTCTCTTTTATGAGAGAACATCTGCAGCCCAAAAAACGTGTCAGACGTGTTCTATAGTTGCACGAAGTGCCGCAGGACACCGCTGCTATTCACACTATATTGCCAATAAAGCTCCCAGAACCTGATGATTAGTAACAATAAAAATATTTAGAGAAGACTAAGAAAGAAAAACAAATACAACTAAGTCACAAGTAGAAAAGCGGTTCTCTATCAAACACAGCGAATAAGTATAGGAGTGCGATACAGGCGACACTCCCAAGAGCTAGTAATAATTGTTGAGTTTAACGTCCCACAGAACCACGATAAGATAATGATAGATGCCATAGTGGAGGACTCCGGAAATATCGAACACATGGTGTTATAAAACTTAAATATAAGCACGGGGGCATCAAATTGCGGCCGCCGCGACCTACGGGTTAGCTGTCAAGTACCATAAGCACTAGACCACCGCGGCGGGTAACCCCTAATAGCTATGGCAATTAGGCATTTAAGGTAAGGCAACAGAAAATTCAGTGCCTCTAAAATAGCGTAAACCGACTCGTTGAGACGCTCATTACAAAAACAGATCATTTTGTATACCAGTTTTTCTCCAATCCCTTTGCTAACATCTTTGAGATGGCTCCTGATAGTTTAAGTTATTATCATGAAAACTCAATTTCGCTGTTTTACTAAGCAGTAACCAGAACTTTTGTTACTGTATACTCCAAGCACGCGCAGGTTATTATATATTTGTTCTCAACATCGCCTTGACACAACAGTAAGCTTAAGTAGAATATAACTCTGTAAACAGTAGCAGAAATAATGCAGACAGCTAAAAGTAAGAATGAAGCAGAGAGCTTATGTTGCCAGCACAATAAAGACATATTACCGTGAGCAGACCCGAAAAAAGCAACACAGAGATATAGGTAATGCATGGGATGGAAAAGGACAACTAGGTAACAACTTGTGCTAGCAATCCAATTAGATTTTCAAAACTCATTGAATAAAAGCAAAAGCGACGCACACCAAGATAGCTTCTGTTAAGTGAATGCTTGTTCTGTTAAATCCAGCATCGGTACCTGTGGCGCTATAGCTGTTAGAATCTTATTTGCATGTAAGTCAAAATTGCATCGACGAAGTCCTTCAAATCACCGATGTGTGAAAGCCACGAGACGCAAAGCAACCCCTTTGCTTGCATTCTTCAGACTTTGTAACGACGCGCAGCGCAAGAGATAATTCCATAACGATACCACAGCGGCATCATAATTTGTGCAAAAGGATAGCAGTAGCTAAGAGCCAAGAAAAAAAAACTGAAAACAAAATGTCGTCTGGGCGTAGACCTTTCCGCGTTTGTCGAGATGAGGCGAGCGCCACGTGACTCTGCTCTCTTAATAGGGATGCTCAGAGCTCATCACCCGCCCTTGCTGTAAAACTCTGGAGGAAAGAAAAAATAATGTCACTGTCTTTAGTTTTGATCTGGCAGCTTCGAGGGAGCGGTATCAGCTTGAGAAGCGGAGTTAGACCAACGTTTATTGTTTCGCACCGCGGTGCTGCTATCGAAATATCTTGTATGTTAAGATACACGATACTTCAATGTATCGGAGATACAGATACTGATACACGTCTTGCGAGACGTATCGCGGTACAGAAAAAAGTTACCCAAAGAGTATCTAAGATAGTATCGAATATACATGTATCTTGGATACTGCCCAGTACTCATGTAGTGTGGTAGAATAGTTAAATGACAACTAGGCGTCACACAACGCGAATTCTGGAACCAGGCGTCACACAATGCGAATGTCGAATGCTTCCAACCCATTACAAAGGGCTCTGCCATAATTCTTCATCGTCATCAGCCACAACATCAACAAAGTGCGCATAATGCCTGAAGGTGTTTTGCGGGTTTCACGGTTTTCCGCACTATGACGAAAAAATGCATAGTGGCTGCTTCTCTATTAAAAAAAAATATTATTTATAGCATTCTGGGTTCATCGCAAGTGCACTTCTATTGGTTGCCAATGAAGCCCATAAGGCTCTCATGATGCATTTACTCAGGGTCTCAGTAAAGTGAATTCCTTCTCTCTTTTTTTCGCCGTAACGTACGTTATAAAGCGTGGTGAGAGAGTTAAATAACGACCGGGCGTCACACAATGCGAATTACTTAACTAGTGGATCGTTTAAAGCTTCCAACGCATTACAGAGGGCCAAGCCATAATTTTTCATCATCACCAACCATCGCATCACCATTGTGCGCATAATGTGTCTTAGAGATGGTACTTCGCTTCTCCGTAGAATGACCAATAATGTCGTGGTGGGTGCTTCCCAACTTCACAAAAATTATGATTTCTGCCGTAGCGGGTACTTGCTAGTGTGCTTGTATAAGTAGCCACGAGAGAGTTTATAACGGGCTCTAGAAATGCCGCTCTTCCAGCTTTCGCTGTGACTGTGCTGCGCTTTCCGCGCAGGCCTGGCATTTTTTTGTGTTCAAGTAGCACCATAGCGCCGACAGGTATCCGCTAGCGTCAGCGGACCAACGGGGCTTGTGCGTTGTTACTTAATCTGGTCGATCGCGTCTCGCGAGTGTCCTAACCTGAAGCGTAGCTTTGGCGCCAGAAATGACAGAACACTGAAAGACGTTAGACGCTAAATATGAGATCACGCTCATACTAACACGCCCAAAACGCTACGCTACCTTTAGGGAGCATTTTAGGGCACTTCAACGCACAGTAATCGTTAACGCTGTTGTCAATGGCTGCACCCGAATGCTCGGGCACTGACTCTAATTAGAGACCGCTGCGTCGGGAGATCGACGAAATACAAGCAGGCAGGAAAGAACGTCAATTACTGGCCAGTCACTCACTGTGGTATGCCGCGCGGTTTATGTAAATAGGCTGGAAAGGATAGGGTGCTGGCACGCAGCCGGGAAACCGGGCTAAGCAATTGCCGCAGCCTCAAGCAAAAAGGAAGGGCAAAACCGAGCGCACGCAGGAAGCGATTTCCCACGATTTCAGCAGACATCTTGGCGCCCTCAGTGAACAGCTGGTGTTGAGATATTAGCTACAGGGCAGACGCCGCAGTTTGGTGTGTTTGATCGGCGCGTTTCTCTGAATGAAAATCCCGCGGAGGCGCTAAGCGAAGCTGCGTGCTACTGTTAGCTCGCATCTGGCAAAGAAGGAGTCGATTCACTCGAGGTGGGCTGTAACGTTGCCACCTGACGACGGTGCGTGCTCTTTCCTTTATTTCGCGAGATATTTCTCGTAGACTAGGCAACAAGTTTTCAAGTTTATTTATTCTGTTGCTTTGTAATTAAATGCGTCCCAGGTGCTGAACAGATAGTTTATTAGGAAGGCTATATGAGTGCCTGAGGTAATTCTACAGGATCAGGACTTATATATTCAGCCTTCAACAATCCCAGTGCTTTAGAGGGCTTGGTGAAAAAAAAACACATCCTGCAGAAAGCCGACACTGCTACGAACATCTCAGCCAGTGCTGGGCAGTATCTAAGATACATGTATCTTAGATACTATCTTAGATACTCTGTGGGTATCTTGTATCTGTATCGCGATACGTCTCGAAAAACAAGTATCTGTATCTGTATTTCAGATACGTTCGATAATGTATCGTGTATCTTAAGATACAAGATACTTCTATCGCAACACAACCGTGCGAAACGATAATCGCTGACCAAGCTCCGCTTCTCATGCTAGTACTGGTGCCACTATGCCATCTGGAAAAGTCTAGGGGGAGTGACGTTATTTCATTTTATTGCCAGAGTGATCCAGTGAGGGTAGAAGATGAAGACAACCACGCGGACGTCTACGCCCAGCCCACGTACCTTTTGTTTTCTCGATTTCTTTTCTTCTTAGTTGCGCCAGTGCCGCGACACTTGCTCTTAGCCACTGTCCTGCGCCGCGTACTCCACTGCGTGCGGCGTCTATTGCGCAAATTCTGATGTTGTTACAGTGTCGTTATCGAAGATTCTCTTACGTCTTGCTCCGTAACGAAATGTGATGCGCGCAAGAATGGGGTCGCTTTGCGTGGCGTGGATTTTACATAGCGATTTGAAGAATCTCGTGCATGTAAGTTTGACTTGCATGCAGTGAGTTGACTTATATGCAAATAACATTCTAACAACTCTATTACCACTGGTACTGATGCTACATTTAATAGGGCAAGCGTTTACCTAACAGAAAATATCTTGGCGTACCGTATTTTTCACTTCCATCTACATTTATTCAAATAATTCATGAACTCATAATTTGATTGTTAGCACAAGTGCTTTCTTAGCTGTCATTTAGCATCACATACATTAGGTAGGTCTCTGCACTTTTTTTTGCGGTCTGGTCACTGCAGTATGTCTTTTGTAACGCGCTCCCAAAATAAGATTTCTGCTTTATTATTCTGTCTGCTTTATTTCTACTACTATTTACACATTTACACGTTGCGAAGGCGATTGTGAAAACAAATATAATATTATGTGTGCGTGCCTTGAGTGTATAGTACAAAATATTCTGCTTACCGCTTAAGAAAATAGCGCCACTGAGTTTGCGGCTACTTACGACGTAACTTTTCCAAAGCGCCCTCTTCCTTAAAACTAATACTTTATAGGTATCTCATACGCTCCAAACTTGAGTATGCATCTGCCATATGGGATCCCAGTCATGCTAACCTTATCACCTCTCTTGAACTAGTACATAGAAATTGGGGGACGCTTAAGCTTCGCCTTTAAGAGTTGAACGCGATAGCGATATTCTGTTCCTAGTGCGCAGTTCGAACACGACGAGTGTTTAACAGAATGCGCGCACTAAGGTGTGTGCCTTATGTAATGGGTAGCATGCTTTAAACCAGGAGCAATTATGCGCGAGAAACTTTTTCGAAGTTGCGATGCACCCACTACGTGGTCTTAAGGAAATACGGGTAGTAATGTGTGTGCCTTCTGTAATGGGTGGCTGTCTTTAAACCACCAAGTCTTTATGATATTGACATGGTGTGACGCCCAATGGCAATGTACTCTTGTACCACGCAATATTACTGAGATATCACATCTCGTACTGTGACACCTGTATACAGGACGCGTATTTTTGGGAAGCATGAAAGTTACTTTCAGTGCAGCTCCAAGCAGAGGCGTGGCTGTGTGTTGGCTTGAACATCTTGAGCCACTTATCCGTATAAAGGAATTCTAGTCACTATGTAACCATGCCGGTCTTTACCTCTGTATATACTGTTTATGCACTGTAATATTATTGTATGAGGTGCAAAAGTAAGTAATAAAAAAAAGGCGTGGCTGTGTGGTAGAACACCTGCTTGCCACGCAGACGGCCTGGGTTCGATTCTCACTCGGACCCAACATTTTTATTATTTATTTTATTTACAGCTTTTTCGATTTTTCGCTCACGGACAAGATGATGATTTTTCGCTCACAACCAACGGCCCCGACGCCGACGGCGGAATTTCTGCGATACGAGCTCTTTAACGCTGTCGCGTTAATAACTCTGCTAGATTCATCCTCTCTAACTACAACCGCACTGCCAGTATAACCTCAATGAAAAATAAATAACTTATCACTTATTCCATTGGCTCGCCGACGCAAAGTCGCCCGTCTTTCGCTATTTCATAAAATGTTCCACCATTCATCACTCAGTAATGACCTCATACTCCGGCCTGTGTACATTTCAAACGGCGTTGATGATCGTAATAAGGTAAGAATCGCATCATGCCACACCAAGTCTTTCTTTCGTTCATTCCTCTTACATCTCAGGATTGGAACCACCTTCCCTCAAGCGTCGCAACCATCACTGACTGCAAACTTTTTCACGAAGCATTAGATGACATTGTATAACCCAGGAGACTCTGTTACCTGTACTCACTGCTTCTGCTCGTTTATTTTATTTTATTTTTTTTTCTTTGAAATAGCTACTATTCTTTGTATAACCTGCAGAAGTGTTGTGTTACCTGAATTCGCTGCACTGTTTAATTCTGTATTTTTCATGTATTGTATCCACTCCCCTCTTCAATTCCATTTGGCCCTGAGGGTATTATAAATAAAAACAAAACAAAAGATAATCACGAAAATCATTAGGAACCACCCTAAAGATGTTAGGAAGGGGATTCGAGAAACGTTGTTTTACTTAATGCTCCGTTTTACTCATGGGCGTCCCAACGGCCCGGGCCGAAAATCACGGCCCGTTCAGTGCTCTATTCGCTGGTGCCGCTTGATAGCCCCTCTGACTGGCGTTTGCAGGTGGGTAACGCAATGGAGAAAGAGATCGCAAATGCTGCTCAACGGCGCAGAAGAGCCGAGAAGCTTATGCCATCGGATCCCGAAGTAGTTGCCTGGCAATTAGCGGTTCAGCGTACGAAGAATGAACAGAGGAAGGCTAAACGTGCTGTAGAGACACTGGAGGAAAGGTAGGAACGTCTAGCATAGCGGCGTCGCCAGGACATGGCCAGGATGCAGAGCGACGTGCCCAACCATCTCTGCAGCAGCAAAAACAAGACGCCGGCGATGACGTCAAGGCTCGCCGATCGACTGCCTATACTGTGAAACTTAGCGAAAGCGCCAGTGCGACTCGGACCTTCCAGACGGACTTCGTAAACAATCCGTTTGGATACGTCTGCGACGTGTGTGAAAGACTATGGTACATGAAAGACTTGACGCCGCTAAGTAGTGCCATGCGTGAAACGTTGAGTTTAGTGGCGGCGCCTGAGTGGGGTGAAACCGTGGCGCGGGTTTGTACAACGTGCAAGAACTTTCTCGTTAAGCAGAACGTTCCGCTCTTTAGCGTTACCAATGGGTATCGTTACCCGGCCATGCCGCCAGGTTTACCGGTTCTGAACGATGTGGTCGAATGTGTGTCATTGAAGCAGCAGTAAGCATGACAATCAAGCTAATCCTAGACAATCTGGAAAGCTCAGAATAATCAGCTGAACCTTTGCTAAAGCTACGTATATCCTGGCATAACCGAGCTAAGCCACTGCAATTTTTTCTTTCGCACTTTCCTCTCAAAGTGCTCTTGGATTGATGGATGGTGTGAGCGTCCTCTTTATAACGGGGTGGTTACATCTGTGCCATCAGACTAAAAAACCGCGAGGTGGCGGCTTTAGCCCAAGCCTCGCTCATAGCATCGATCCATATCAAAAAAACAGCTCGCCGACGCTCGCCTGGCTGTCGCACCGCGTTCCTCGCTCGCCCTGGGAGAATTAACTGCCAGGCTAGAAGGACGACACGACGCGCGTAGTGTTTCTATTCGCGTTTCAGGAAGCTTTAAAGGAGGGCATATCGATTATCAGTGCTTATTATGTGCTTGTCGATGCCATATTTCCGCGGGATTCACCGTATGCGGTGTACATGTATATGTTGAATCATGATCATGGGCGTTAGTCGTCGGTATGGAGATGTACCACTAGGCGTATATGTGAGTGCGTACACATCAGGTGGTGCTACATCTGCCAAACAACAATAGACATTCTACAAGCTCTGATATACCAATACACTATAAGCAATCAACTACTTCTGTGACGTCACATTTCACTTTCGTGTTATACAGATTCCTATGACAAAGGGATCAACCATCTTTTTTCTCTTTTGCGCTCGCTGCGAACCCAGGGTCGTGTAGCGAGTCGCCGCTGTCGCGGCAGATATGAGTGCCGACCAGCAGTATTCACAGAGGAAGCACCTTAATAAAGCCAAAGTGCAGGAGGAACGCAGAGGTAACTGATGTGTTCTTTCTTGCTGTGCTTTATCTGCTTTGCCAATGACTATTCGAAAAGATAGTGTTTTCTCAATTCTCCTATGCTTAACCTCGCAGTTTACGTAGCCAGAAGACAAGCACGGCTGTGCGTGCTTGTCTGTGGTGCGTTCAGAACGTCGGAAGGTACATGTTGTAACAGAGTCAATTGAGTCCTAACGAGAAGGGAGTTCTAGTGCTCCTACGCTCCTCATGTAACCCAGTTAGACGACTTCAATACAAGGTCTAGACATTACGCAGGAGAGAACGGCCTCTGAGTGGATCTTCTGAAAGCTAAGCACGTTGTCTCAGACAACGCTGCCTCCACTGCATTGTACGATCGATGAGGCGCGGTATTTAGTGGGACGCCAAATATATATACGCAGGCGTGATGCCATTATATGCACAAGGGGTGCTGCCTGATCACAGATATGACGTCATCTCGTCTCTAAACGAGTATCTTTGGAGCGTGTTGGGTTTCCATTATGAGGAACTTGTATGTTCATTGTTCATTACACGGTCATACAATGGTTTGCAACTCCTCAATCACAACTCCGTCGTCGTCTAAGAAATCGTAAAATATAACAGCTGCACTTGTTGTGGCTGTTCATGGCAAGTATTGTTTGTGCTGAAACGGAGTATATATGGCATTTGCGATGTCTTCCGTAAAAATAAAGAAAAAAGGGAAAGAAGAAGACGCTTTCTTGCCAACCCCATCAAAATAAATTGAAAGTACCGTTGTCCGCTGCCTCCTCGAGATTGGTTCATATGGATTTAAGAACTTAACTTTCTACTTCCTGTCCATGTTAATATAATAACTGTTGGGGTTTGACGTCCCAAAACCACCATTTGATTTTGAGAGACGCCGTAGTGGAGGGCTCCGAAAATTTTGACCATCTGGTCTTCTTTAACGTGCACCTAAATCTAATTCTTGTCCATGTTAGCGTAAGATTTCTAGCAGCATGGTCGGTATGTATGTAACCCAGTTGATCAAGCTGTTTTGAAGGAGTGCAACGCTTTTCCGCGTCAGGCGACAGCAAGTCTTATAATGAATAGACGGAACACAGTGAAAAACACACATAAATGCACAATTTAGAAGTCGCAAAAACGAACACATGGCTATAAGTAGGGTTCCGTGTTTTCGGAAAAATCCAAAAAAATCCGATAAACACTCGTCGGTAAGATTTTCGGCAATTCGGATTTATCAGATAAGCTCCGATTTTAACGGCCAATGTGACCCTGTTCCGTTCTTTACTGAAAGGGTATGCTCTAAGCAGTCATTCATACATCGGCCGGTTTGGCCGATACAAACTTTACCTGACGTCAACGGTACCTCGCAGACCGCACCCATCCTACATTTAACAAAGGGCTTCTCGAGCTCGGAGCGAGAGACGTACGTAAACGTATGTATGCGGACCCCAGGAGCGCGAGACCACACCCTGATATACGGTCCACTGGCGGCACTAGAGCGCGGCAGACGACATCGAATATACGGACCTTGTAAAGTATGCCTGCGTGTATTGGAACAAGCTTTATGGTTCTAATCCGCATAAACGTGGGTGTTTTTCAGTCAAGTATTTGTGCTTGTGTTTATAAGTGTCTCTTTGTTCAAACCTTCCAGACAACTACGATACACTTCGTGTGTTCTCCGATAAACGCCGAATTTCCGTCAGAAAAATATATACTCCATAAAACACCATTCCATTTTCCTGACAAATAAACTCCGGAAACACAGAGCCCTAGCTATAAGTAAGGTAAATTCAGCAGTGGGTGTATTATTTCTGTTGGAGAAGCAGATAGGACGATAATTTCGACTTAAGGCGCCATTACTTAGTTTTAAAGAGGTTTAGCTAAGTTAAATTAACATACAGGAATTAAAACCAAGAGCTCTAGAAAAATCACGCCAACTGCACATAAGCGCTGGTAATGTGTATTTACAACTATAATCTTTCTCATCACCAGGTGTTGAATAATAAATTGTTTTTGTTTGGTCAACCTCTTAATTATTGCGTCACATACATTCCAAAGAGCTCTTCTCATCACACCCACATATGTCCATTTACATTCTTCTAATTACCACCGGGAGGCGCTGATGCAAAATTCTTGTCGTGAAACTTATATATATGATGTTGGTTTTGGAAATACAAAATATAAAGACGCACGGAGCCGAGCGCAAACGGTGCAAAGGTAACGTATAGACACGTCTTAGGGCCGCCCTTTTCTTACAACCGTTTTAACAACGTGTGGCTCTTACACGGCACTAGAACACTTTGTGGAATCATTCCAACTGCGGGTAAGACATCCACCAGAATCTAACGCGATTTACAACCAGCAGGATAGCGAATGTTGCCATTTTCATAATTATTATATTCGCTGATTCATGCATGCAAGCCGCGCCACTTCTCAGTCGTCTTCAATGTCTGTCCCACCCCTGCATATCTCGTTTTGCCAACAGATTTGCGGGGTAAGTCTTGCTGGAAGCCATCCATGACATTGGAGACGCTTGCAGCTGTAAAGCTCACGACACTTGTTTCGAATTCAGAAATTGATAAACGACGCCACATGAAATACGTTTTCTGTTGTTTTCCCAGCACAAGTGTATATGGCTAGAGGATTTGTCCGTTTGTTTGCAGTGAATGAACTAATGTGTATTGAAGTGGAACTGCTGGTCACCTCCATGAAGTCGCGGAAGGAAATGCAATAGAGCGGACAAAAGTTCGTTACCAGTGCTAGCGCTTAAACGCAGCCCCTCGTGCATCTGCCTTAATGCCTTAGATTTTCAACCCCAGGGGTTAGTACTCTAGAAGAACAATGAAGAAACAGCGCCGGGAATTTCAACAGAGCTACAGGGCACCTCGGGGCTAGAGCGAACTTTAAATAAAATAATGAAACAGAATGTTCCATAGGCTTTTATATTTCGATATAGGATGGCTTATATTGCCACTGGAGAAATACCTTTCCCGAACTGCATTCTCGTTTAGAAGTGAAGCCATTTTTAACGGGATGAGTGCAACTTTGGTCTTTGAAAGGTGGCTTTCCGACATGGTACTTTGCAGTGAAGCCTACTCGTAACCTCGATTGCGGTTTCGTCGTCGATGTGTCGCGGTAGACTCTGCACAGTAGTTTGAACGTTAATGTGCATGTTCCCAACCTGGCCTGTCACACCAAGCTGCCATCCGCTGTGTTTCCTCTGTGCTAAACTGCTTGGCTAGTGATCCCCATTCACAGAGTGGAATTGGTTCCAAATTTGGAGCTTCAAGTTAGCGGTGCAGCTTTACACGCGTATGAACGGTGAACTACAGTATTACTCTTAACACTGCATTCGGTGTATGGCACATATTTTGAAGAGCTCAGGGATATAACGTAGAAGATCTTGGAGTACTGTTACTTAAGATTTCTGTATTTATACACATAAATGGAAATGGTTAGGCAAAGGCCATTACCGAGTTTGTCGAAACAATAAATCAGAACACATAAAGACAACTGCTGCGTGAGAAAACTTTGCTGAGCACGAAATAATTATCGTTTTGAAGTGGTATGCGCACTTAAAGCACGAACCATGCTATACAGTAGATGAGCATTTACACTGCAGATATTGAGTCACATGCTACAACGTGATCATTAACCTAAAAAAAAGTTATATCGGTACCTGTTTTTAAAGAGAGTTTTGCACATGTCGAAAAAGGGTACGCGCACGGTCAAGCCGCACCTTTCAGATGAGATTACTTGATACATACATCGCGTGAGTGAAAAGCAAAATAAAACGGATTATTGCATTAAAAGCAAGGAATAGACACCACACACTCTGTTTCCTGTTTCGTTGTACGAAATGAAATTCGATTAACATCGTTCCAGGCCAACGGCATTTACTTCGCTGTAAACGATAAGACGTCGGGTATTCCAGTGCTGTTTAAATCAACCTGGGGCACTAATTGAATGACGCGGAGCGGTGCCACAACAGCAAAAAGAAAAGTGTGCCAAAAAAAAACAAAAGGCGACTGCGGTTCCAGTGTATTCTCTTTAAAATATTCTTCGCTTACCCAAACGCTTCCTGCGGTGTCCGCAAAAATTCTAATTGAAAATCGATTTCAGACGTTCGTGTGTTCGGCGCCGGTTGAGAGTGAGTTCTTTTGTGTCCGGCGCGGCGGCCTTTTGGGATGGGCGGCGAGTCGGCAGAGATAACGCACGAAGAAAAGGTAGGAAGATTTAAAAGGAAATATTTGAATGCGGGAAATTTGCCTAAGACTGCGAATGTCGTAGTCAGGATTTTTATCGTTCACTCATTTTTCGCCTTCTTACCTGCTTCGGAAAAAAAAAAGCACCACCGTCGTTGTAATTATTTCTCTTCGGTAGTACGGTTGGTAATCTTCGTTAAATGTTTGAAGTTCCCTGCGTGGTTCGCAAATTCTGTGACAGAGTAATAACGTTGCGTCATTGTACCGGCTCGCCAATCGTATGCCTTATACATGCCTTAAACCTAGACGCTAGAGGGTTCTCAGAGTAGGAAACGGTGCAGGTCAACATGGCGGTTTCTTCTCTTCCTAATATTTTTTTAACTTCCACCTTCGACTCATCGAAAATGACTGACCGTTACCTTTAGCGAGCGCTTGTACTTATCTCTATGAATTTCGAGCGAAATACTGCGTCGGACTTCCGGAAGCCGTTTATCGACAATTCCTGCAAATAAATTTAGCTTTTACTTATAATAAAGAATAAAGAAGCATGCGCCGCACTTCACGGCGGGAAACGTTTTAGGTTGTACGCGTCAGGTATTTCACGTTATTCATGAGGTGACCTATCACTAATGTGTCTCATAGACGCATGACAATTTGCGCCACGTTTGCTATGTACCATGTTAAGGAGATGACCACGAGAGCACCGAGACGTAGCCGGCTACATAGAAAGATAGGTAGATAGAAACTGTCAAATTACCTATAGTTCGGTATATGAAATGCTTCGCATTTATTGGCGTGTCGCTTTAACCTGAAGTATATTAAGGAACACAGACATCAAGCAGGGGCACACACCGCGCTATCTATAGGTGTAATGTGATCTTGCTCACGCAATCACAGCCCTATACGTCACTGCTTTTTAAACAAGAATGTTTTATGCCGCGTTCCACCGAGACTTCATTGACGTATTTCCGTCGCGGAAATGACGTCGAAAAAATGCGCACGATAAGATGGCAAAGAAAAAAAGTTGCGTCAATGGGAGTCGAACCCACGGCCCCTCGGTCAGCGACACCTCTCGGTGTGTTTGCCTCTTGTCCCGCCATGGTGTTCAATAACTCTTTAGCGTGTGGCGGGATGACGCATGCCCAAGTTCAACGTCCGGTCACCGACGCTCTTCTGGCTGTCGCACCGTTTTAGGAGCTGGCTCGCTAGGTTCTTAAGCTGGGGCGAAGTCCCGCGCTGTAACCTGCATCGATCCATTCAAAGCGTCGTGGAACACGAAGAGGAACGCTACGCGCATCGTGTCTTCCCTCTAGCCTGGCCGTTAATTCTCACAGGGCGAGCGGGGCACGCGGTCGACAGCCAGGCGAGCGTCGGACAGCTATTTTTAGGACCACTTTGTCGTGCGCGTCTGAAGGGCAGTTTTCAAATTGAAAGAACATTAGGAGTGTTGCGTCTGCAAGTGCCGACAATGGAGAATCAGACGCTCTTAGATATTTCTTGTGTATGTACTTCATCAATGTGTATATAATTGTATATTTTGTATATAGTTGGTCAAAATGGTAAAATAATAAAACGATGTGTATATATGTATAGTGTAACAACGTGTGTCACATCTTCATATAATGGTAGAGGACTTGTACGGAAGGTTCACGGCTTTTCCTGATCTTCTCCGAGCCAGCTCTACAATTATCAATCACTTCGTGGATATGACGTGATATTTAACACAAAAGTGTTTTATGGCGGGGTCCACCACGGCTCCACTGACGTATTTCCGTCACGGATATGACGTTGTAAAATATAAAGACTAAGAGTGGCAAAGAAAAAAGCAAGAAGGAAAAGTTCCGTCACCGGGAATCGAGCTTACGACACCTCGCTCAGCAGCGCGCAGCGCGAAACGATTCGGCCACGGACGGCACGTTCTTCGCAATGCTAACGGCGAGCTATTTATATACACCATTTGCCGTTGGCTGTACTCGGAGATTTGTGTTACAGCGTGTTTTCGTTATCACTAGCCAGATGGCGCGAAGGGCTCGAAGAGCGCGCTTGAAAGGCCGTCGCCATTGCGACGAGCGCCCGCGTCTACAGGGCGTGGTCGCTTGTGCGTGCGCTTATCTAGTGATCGCGGTGGTTTGTGCGTCTCGCGTTGAGAGCACGAATGTCCCTTGGCTCACTGCAGCGGCCGCTTTTGCGAAAGGAGCGCGGTGCTCACGCAGAAATAAGTTACAAATGTGACAGTTAGTTCGCTTTCATCCTGTGTATGTTCGTTCCGTGCGTCCTTTCTGCTTGAGCAGCGCGTTAGAAGTTCCGAGCTGCTTGCCGTTCTTTGCGTGACATTACAACTTGTTGCTGAAGCATTCATTCCCTCGCCCGAAGGTCTAAGGAATGCGCAACAAACGCTCAACTACGTCTGTGAATACACGTTTCACTTTCGTGTTCCGATTCCTATGACAGAGGGATCATCCATGTTTTTTTTCTGCTTACGCTCTCACTGTTAACTAGTACAGCTACCACCAAGATTTGTTTAATCATTGATCATCGACGTTAGTCGTCGGGATGGAGATTTGCCACCAAGCGGCAACATGGGTGCATACATGTTAAACGGTACTATATCTGCCAAACACCAATAGACATTGTGCAAACTAATAATAATAATAATAATATCTAGGGTTTAACGTCCCAAAACCACGATATGATTATGAGAGACGCTGTAGTGGAGGGCTCCGGAAATTTCGACCACCTGGGGTTCTTTAACGTGCACCTAAATCTAAGTACACGGGCCTCAAACATTTTCGCCTCCATCGAAAAGGCAGCCGCCGCAGCCGGGATTCGATCCCGCGACCTTCGGGTCAGCAGTCGAGTGCCATAACCACTAGACCACCGTGGCGGGGCATTGTGCAAACTATGTTGTATCATTGTACTGTAAACATTCAACTACTTCTGTAAAGACACGATTTACTTTCGTGTTATACCGATTCACGTGACGAAGGGATCAACTATGTATCTTTGTTATTTGTTTCGCGATAGCTGCAAGGCGCGTTTTGCGCAGAAGCGTACGCCCGGAAGTATACCCCTCTGCGGTTTTCACATCGGAAGTGTTGCCGAGTAGCGTGTACTTCACTTCTCACCGCTTCCACAGGGGCTTGCTGCTTTCACACTCGCCTGTTTCCTCGGTCTTCTACAACAAACCGATATATGCGGTGCTTCAGTATTCGCGTCTGTTCAATGGCTAGCGCTTTTCAGGCTTCCGCAGCGTCCTCCTCATGCGCCAGTCGCTTACGAAACGCACACGCCAGCTACTGCTTGCAGCCTTTCGCGTTTGATCCGTCTCCCTCATTCGATATTGAAGAGTGAGGACACGCCCGCTACGTCCGCAAACGCCGTTTGTGGCATCGTCATGCACGTAGAAAGTTGCCCTTGTATGTCTACTGAAGTACGGTCCATGGCCCTCAACGAGAAAGACATTCCGCAAATCTCTATCGACGTTGGAAACTACGCGAGCATCTGCGCAGCTCCCGTGAGCGCACTTATGTTGTTGTGGCAAGATGTAAATTTCGTCGCCACGCAGCTATTCGTCCTTCCATGATACATGAATCCGCTTCACGGAGGAAGAAAATATTCGTACAAGTGCACGTTGCGCAAAAAATGATTGAAACCATAAAAGTCTGCCCAGCACGTAGTCGTCGCGTAAAAAAACAGCGTGCGTGTCATTGATCCAACTCGACAGTTCAACAGACGGCTGCATATAAATCAGTGCAGAAGAAGCGCGCCTCGGAAAAAAATCGCCCCAAAAGCAACAGCCCTCGTTGGGATCTTCACATCTCCAGGCACTTTGTAAATATATGAGGTGTTCTGAAGCGCGTGTTAGCCTGCATTTAATATCAGCGCATTGTGACACTGAAGGTGCCAAACATTTTTGTGTTTACGCGCTGGAGTAGGAAAACATTTTGGAGGCATGCAAAGCATGCTTGGTTTACTGAAAAAGTAATATTTGCTATTGTAAGTGTGCAATAAATACACGTGGTGACGTATGTTGAGCTGCAGCGTCTTGAGAAAGTATTGTAAGCAGAACCACGAGAAACATAAAGTACAAAAAGTAACGATGTACGATGATGCATTGTGCCACTTGGAGTCCTTGAACGTTCCGAGCCATGTAGAAACAGGTTAAAGTATGGAACCTGCTTTTCTGCAACATTCATTTCGGGGACAAGGCCTTCCCACTAAATTGAAGAAAAATCACCCACGTGGCGACCGACCCTTCCAGGAAGCAGAACAGCGCATGCGCAACTCGAGGCCACCTGCTGCTGTACCATCCCTCTCATCGCATGGCGGCTGTCAATCGTCGCGAGCGCTTCGCCCTCTCCACCACCGAAGAGCCTGGAACGCTTTCTCGGAACACCGTGTCCACAACCGGTGAACATCTGCGCATGCTGAGGCATTCCACTGGCATTTTATGGGTAGGCGGGCTTTTCCCATTTACGGTGTGATTGTTTTCCAATACTGGACAAGACCTGGAGCCTTAGATAGAAAGTGCTAGATGGCACTGCTCGTGCAAAAGTGGAGTGGCGGGCTTCGCAGGGAAGTCGCTTTACAAAGTTGGCTGCGAGGCGTAATGACTTCTGACGAAGATTATTTCCTTATTTGGTTATCAGTAACTACTTACATAAGTCCGACATTTGAAGTAGGCCTGAGGTTTCCAAATTTTTGACAAAGAAACTGTAGGAGATTGCGAGTGCTGCTTGTACGAGCACCCGAAAAATATGTACAGTCTGAAGAGGAAAGGCGCAACGGCAGAACGAAATCACTTTAAATCGCTTAACAGGTTTTCTCTCTTGCTTTCAAAGAGGTTTCCGTCAATTAAAGAGCCAATGACATGTGTGGTCGTACGAACTTCGCCAAATGAATGTAATCATTTTATATTCAGTATTCCATCTTCTTCCTTTGCGCCCGTGGGGCCCAATGAATCCCGCATGAATCAAATGGGTGCACTACAAACCGTTGTGTTGAGCACGTGGACATTTATTAGCATCTTTTACGCAAGGATGAGTCCGCAAGTCGAATATTACAAATAACTTCAGTAAAATGACAAATAACACAATATAATGTCAATATGACACACTCAACAACATAACAGAATGTCACACAAATGCGGCGTCACGGACGTGCGACGCAACACGGAAGTCCACGGGAACAAGCTGCGCAGTCGACCCCACGGACGTCCCACGAGGGCCGACCGTCAACCAGCTGGGTCCAGGAACAACGAGACAGAGCTGCGCTCCTCATGACCCCGCGTCACATCACCGCCAGGTGGCGCCACTGACGCCACCGCCGGATCGCAGCGCCAACTTTGGCTCGGAGGCAAGTAGGCTAACTACGACGCGCGAACGCCATTAGACACAAACGGCATTGCAGTGGGTGCGAGCCCCTCAGATGCCCCATCCTTTATTGGCATCTAAGAGCGCAGTAACTATCTCTTTCAGCTTTAAGCATTAATTGCCTCCAGGTCCTCGGAAAGTCTTCCGTTTGCTGCTTTTGAAGACGCTCTGCGCGGCTAAGAAATATTCCGGTGCTCCTCTTTTCGCCATACAGAGTTTGCAGAGACAGCGTTGTGCAGTGCAGCTTGCGCGCCTCCGCGATTCAGCTATGTGAAACTGTTCCTTTCACTTCCATCTGCCGTCCTTAAGCTTTGCGATTTGAGACGCACATTTCACAAGTAGGAGTAAAGCGCCTGGTCCAATGCGAGCGCAAAACAGCTCTCGAAAGTGTAGTTGCGCGCAACAGTGCGCAACTACACTGTCGTTGGAGCCCCCGAGATTGATAGCATTTCTAAACACCAGGAAAAAAAAAAGACCGGATCGCCGGAGTGCGCTCCAGCCCTTTTCAATCGCGATTCCTATCTTAACGCTTTTTTCCGAAAGTTTCTGTCATTCATGCTTTTTCCCCATACCACCATTAGAAGTTTCTTTACGAAGAGTTTCATCTTGTGGATTTGTCGCAGCGCTGTTTGCTTTGCTGCCACACAGAATGCGTGTTCACAGCCGTTGCTCACACTTTCGTCTCATCAAGGGCGTACTGCGGTTCTTCATCAGCAAGGAAGATTTATTCTTATTGTAAACGCGCAGCCCCGGCAGCCTAGTAATTAGGCTTCATTTCAATCGATGGAGGTGAAAATATTTCAATAAAGGCTGCTTTGTTTCTTGTAACGTAGCGCGGCACAGTGCAGTGGAGCACGAGTACTTGAAGGCTGATGTCTGCTTCTCTACGGCTTTAAGACGTGTGCTACTTTTTCTTTCTATCTTGCGGAGCCAGTCGCATAAAGAGAATAACGAGTACGTATGAGGCACGGCGCAACATTGTGCGTGACTCGAAGAAGAGTTTTCGTCTTGTCATCAGAAAGGAATATTGAGAGTTATGAAACGAGAAGCAGGTTGTTATACGGCAAAGGGGTGCAACGAGAAATATACATCGCTCCTGAGAAAGCCGCTAGCCAAAGTGCAAAAGAACGTAGGGAAAGACGAACTTAATCTATTGCACGCGTTCCTCAGATTATGAAAACCTGACCTCATTAAGAACCTGAGCATGCTGTTTTCTTTCATGTCCTATCTCCCCTTGCCCTCTGCCTGTGTATGTTTTAACTCTTTTATGAAAAGGGCGCACACGTGCTCACTGAAACAGGGTACGCAGTTCTGCATCGTCTTCGCCTTCTCTGATGCATGCAGCCGCGCGCATAGCAAATGAGGACAGTTTGAAGAAAAATTTGGCAACGCAGACTTCGTTTGCCTATAGGGAAATTGCTCAAAATGAATACTAATAAAAACAGGTGAAGTAATAAAAATCATGGGAGGCATCATTTAAGAATAGATTGCTTCACGAATAGAGCGTACAAACACGAAACAGAAAATGAAGATTGACAATCACATAACAGCACTGTCATCCTTACTCATTTTAGCTCTCGTCGTTGCATGTGCTTTGCGTAGAACCTACTGCATCGCTGCACGCAGGTGATCCTGAAAGCCATTATCATATAGGGTGGAATCTCCAGTAGTGCATTGTGTTAGAGTAACCTCATTTTTAGACGATTACTAGAAGCAGCTCAGCAGTGGAATACGGACAACTAAATGGTGAGGGAGACAAGCGCTGACTTCCATTTGCATGTGAGTCGACTAGAGAAGGCATGCACTTAGATTTAGGCATACTCGAACATTGGAGCACAATTAACCTGACAAAGTTCCTTAAGCGCGACTGCTTTGGGAAGCCGTCAGTTGTCTTGGCTCATAAACAGTTTTCCTATCTTGCGTGCGCACATTATTTCATGCGATCACGCAGCATTCATAAGACTTTCAAGTAGAGTCTGTCGAGTCGCAAGTCAGTTGTGGTGATACGCTGGACTACGGATATACAGGGCGTTTTTTACATCGAAAGCTTTTATGAGATCACAACAACAGAGCCGTAGTTCTCCGCCGATGGTCTCCGTAACCGCTATCACGCGAAATACGGAAAAATGAAAAAAAGTCTGAGTTTCGCCACAAGGGCGAAGCAATGAATGCGATAGCAAGAAACTAATGCTATACGAAGTGAGGCTCGCCAATGGATACTCTCAGTTTGAACAGCGCTCCGGTTGCAAAGGCGGCCGAAGTAGCGAGGGAAACGAGCGTGCTTCAAGTGTCGAGCTGTGACACTTGATAGTTCGCGCTCATCTTCTGTTTGTTCGTTTTGTGGCGTCCCTTGAGCTCGAGTGACTTTCGTACGCTCCGTAACATGAGCGCGGACATCACGGTGAAAGCGTGAAACATCTCTCTTCCTCTCAGCACGATGAAACCGCGCGAGCAGACAGCGGAAGGGCAAGGCTCTCCCTGCGCAAACATAAGAACAAGCGAGCGAGCTCGCCGACGCGCTCCTCGCGCCATCTCGCTGGTAATGAAGAAACGCTTATAAACGCCCGCCGTCTCTGAGTCCGTCCAGCGCTAAAGGGTGTGTATATAACGCTCGCCGTTAGCTACGTGGAGGATCCGCGTTTCGTGGCGTAGTGGCTAGCGCCACTCGCTGCGGAGCAAGAGGTCTCTGGTTCAACTCCGCACTTCGGAAGCATTTTTCTGAATTATTTTTCTTTGGGGCTTTTATATATATATATATATATATATATATATACATACTTATACATATACGGTGCATAACGGCGGCGACGGCGACGGCAAAATTCAGCCGAGACTGTCCATATAATTGCTATCGCAATAATAAATAATAATATTGAGGGTCGGATGGGGTTTGAACCCAGGCCCTCTGCGCGGCAGTCGAGCGTTCTACCACAGAGCCACGCTTGCGCTTCAACTCTTTTGTAAAAAGACCCAATGCAGGCGTCATTTCGGGCAAGGAATCGCGTTAACACATGCAATATAGCGTGGCAGAAGAGTAAAATAACAATCAGGCGTAACATAATGCTCATTGCGCAACGAGTGTGTGGTTTAAAGCTTCCCACCCACTGCAAAGTACTCAGCCATAATTCTTCGTCGTCATCGGCCACATGCAGCATCAACAAAGTGCACATAATGCTTCACGGATGTGTAGTGGGTACCTCACTTATCCACAGAATGGCGAGGAGTGGAATAGTGGGTGGAGAATAGTGGCGGTCTGGCATACAAGCTCAATAGCATACTTTTTGAAGTCTTAATTTCATGTATTAATTATTATTGTTGCCATTTCAACTGTTACTTTTGAAAACCAGTTTTACCTTCTTCGAATAAGATTTTAGGTTTCAACTACATATTCTTGGCCCATCCCCCCAGAGTGGGTACGTGCCATAGAACAGAAGGCAAAACAAACAAACAAACAAAAGGTGTTTTCTGCTTCACAAGAATTATGGCACATCGTATGAATTATGGCGAGTGTATGATTTATGGCGCAGTGTATGGGTTCTCAAACTGGGTTGCGCGGAACCCAGGGGCTTCGTTAAGGACATTTTAGGGTTCCGCGCCTTGTCAGGACAAATGCGACCCGCTCTCGTTTTACTCCCATTAACATTTAATTTACGAAGTCGAAGAGAAAACTTACAAGAAATTTTGCGTTTGTCTTGCATGCGCAGTTCTCTTGCACGCGCCATGAAACTTGCGCGGTTTGCGGACGCGCGGAGACGGAACGCTGCTAATTCATGCTCGTGAGCATAGGCGTGCGCAGGGTTCCCCTTCAGGGGGGCCGAAGGTTCATTGCGGCGCCCTCCCTCCGTATTTTCAGATTTCAGACTTCAGATTTTTTATTGATACGAATACAAGAATAATACATGTGTTTAGTATACAAAAGGAGGTCCCAAAGTCGAAGACTGTATCGGGACCTCCTGTTAAGGGCAAATTGAGGTAAAACAGTGTTAGAGGCAACATAAGCAATAATCGAAACTATAAACTAAACACGTTTGCAGCAGAACAAAAAAAAATATCTATATATACTAAATGAAAACAAAATATACACAATAAAACAATATGAAACGATGAATAATTCACGCAGTATAACTGAAAAAGAATACAAAAAGCTGCAATACATGACATGTGGGCATTGAGACAAGGTGAAGCTATGGAAAGGAAAGTAATACTAAGCATGCATAATGTGTGATTTTAGTTCTGTCTTAAAATGATGCAAGTTTCTTGCATTTTTTTATAGAAGCTGGTAGTGTATTCCATAATGATATTGATGAAAATTCAGCAGTCAGTTTACCATAATTAGTTCGGACCTTAGGCAAAAGAACGTTATTGTTACATGCAAATCTGGTATTACTATGGGCAACCAGGTCAGGAGATGAGAAGCAGATTGGAGGTAGTGCCTTGGTTATGTATTTATAGTATATGAACCTAAGTTGTGATTGAGGAGCTCTGAAATGGTTAAGATGTTGTTATCATGAAGTAGGCATTTACCGTTAGAAAAACGTGAACTCTTAGTAATGATTCTTATGGATTGGTTCTGTAATACTCGAAGGGAAGCGAAATGAGTGTTATAGGTGTTACCGCAGCACATTATGCCATAATTAATATGAGAATGAACGAATGAGCAGTAGAGTGACAGTAATGTGGCACGTGTGAAGTACGAACGAGTTTTAATTAGGGCGCGGATACCGTATGCTATTTTCTTTTTGATGTGAGAAATATGATCTATGTATTTCAAGTTAGAGTCAAGAGAAATTCCAAGAAAAGATGAGCAGGGACTGGGAGAAATAGAGTGCGAGCCAAAAGTCAAAGAAAGAAAGGATGCTGAATATTTTTGATGCGATGAAAATACTACAAATTTAGTCTTGGTTGCGTTAATAGTTAACAAGTTAGCACCGCACCAATTTGAAACATTTTTCAAGTCAGTGCTTAGGTTGTCAACGAGAAGTGAAATGCTTTTGTCAGAAGTAAATATGGTAGTGTCATCGGCATACAAAATGGACTTAGAGGAGGACAGACAGCTAGGAAGATCATTAATATAGATCAAAAATAGGAGCGGTCCCAAAATGAATCCTTGAGGGACACCAATGTTAGTAGATAATTCTTTACAATATACATTAGAAATCGACACAAGTTGAACGCGGTTATGTAGGTAGCTTTTTAGTAGCGCTAAAGCAGGACGACATACACCGATCGCTTCAAGTTTAGTAAAGAGAATGCTATGATTTAAACTGTCGAATGCTTTTGTTAGATCGATGAATACTGATCCTGCAGATAAACCTTGGTCAATGATTTTCTTTAGTTGATCAGTTAGATGAATGAGTGCCAGATCAGTAGAGAATTGATTGCGAAAGCCGAACTGTACTGACAAGGGGACAGAATATTAAATTTATCAAGGTAATTTGATAGGCGTACTCCAATCAACTTCTCAAGAACTTTACCAAAAAAGGGCAGAATGCAAATGGGTCGGTAATTAATAATCATTGTGCTATCACCTTTTTTAAGAACGGGGATTATTTTACTGCGTTTAAGCTCATTAGGAAATACGCCAGTCTTGAATATCAAATTCGTAATGAAGCACCAAACATCGGAAATTAGGTGCGAAATTAATTTGATATGAGCAGGCAGGACTTGATCAGTTCCTACACCGGTGGATTTTAGGTGTTTTATGACATAATGTATTTCTTCAGGAGTGGTGAGAAAAAGGAAAAAAGAGTGAGGGAGACGTCTAAGTGGTGTGATTTGTGTGGGAGAGGGTGCGTCAACGCTAAAAAAGTAGGAAGAGAAAGCGTCAGCTATGTTGATAGGCGAGTTAAATTTAATGTTGTCGATTACGATTCTGGATACTTGGTGTCGAGAATTCCTGTTTAGAAAGCAGTTTACAATGTCCCATTTTATGTGTTAATCAACGTATGGGCATATTTTGCGCCCCCCTCTTCTTATGTGACTAGGGGGGGGGGGCGCTCCCTGCCCCTTCTCTGCGCGCGCCTATGCTCGTGAGCTGTTTGTTAATGGGAACCTCGGTGTTTTGCTCGAGGCTCATGGCGCGCCGATGTTCACGCGGCAGTTTTCATACCCGCTGATTTGTCTTTGCAGTATGTCGGTTTTGTAAACAAAAGGCGCGACGAGCGCTTTGATACGCGCAAGAGGCAGCGCTTCGTGCCGACTGCGGGCTACATGAGCTATTAGGTTTAGCCTTACGACCGGTGTATCGGTCAACGGCCATTTCGCATAGTGACTGGCATGCCATCAATGATGTTTTCCAAAGAATAAAACAAGCTTCTGTACACCCGGCGCTTGGTTTGCGTGAATAAATTGCTTACGGCGTGTGGTGCCTGAAGCATGCAGTGCATGGTCGGCGGACGCTTTAATGGGACTCGCGGCGCGGGGCGGGGTGCTGCGAAGAAATCGCAGGTGTGTGTATTAACAGGAGTTCCGCACTACAGACGATGGCCTTCGGTATTAAAATATTAGGCCAATGTGGCGGTGAATAAATACTGTGGTAGCGTGTCGAGGTGTCACGCCCGCTCGCTTCCGATTTCTTCGTGCTAAACGGAAAGTTAGGGGTTCCCCGGCACTGTGGAAAACCTGTTGGGGTTTCTCAAGGCAACAATGTTTGAGCACCCCTGGAGTAGTGGATACCTTGCATGTGTACTTGGGTTAGATGCCCCAAGAGAGTTTGTAACGCGACCTAGAAAGGCCGCTCTTCGAGCTTTCGCTGTGCCTGTGCTGCTCGTTGCGCGCAGGCCTGGCGTTCTTTTTTTCTAGAAAATACATATTTTTATAAAGATACGATGACAGTCAGGCCCCATTCGTCTTCGCACCGAACTCCACACCGAGGCGGAAGAACTTTGCCGCACCTGAAGGTAGGTTCAAATGAGTAATTAACAAAAATTTGCGAAATAATTTTGTTTATTCTTAACTTGAAGGCGATCGCTTAATGGAAAAGTTGTAGGACGAGACAATTTATGTTATGGCAATTTTTTTTAAATCGCAAAAACGCACGTACTTTGTGATAATAATCATCGAATCTCAAGGACCCGATCGAGGTGATACCGAAACTGAGCGCACCAGGCGCGCAAAAATTTCGTCAGCTGCGTTACGTCAGACCGGAAGCTCAGGTGACGAACTTGGAAAAAAAGGCGTGTATCAGCAGAACATGGTAACCAAAACGGAAAGTCGTACCAAACACCCAAATGGATCACTCTTTCACTAGAAGGTTGATGAATGTTATTATTTATTCCTTGACGATACCACAATATGCAAATGATGCATAATCGTTTATTGACATAGCGCTACCAAGAATAATAACAATAGTAACGTTGAATTGATGTACACTTTTGACGGCTGACGGCTCTTCATGTAACTCCATGGAGGAAGCAGAAGGACCCTGGAATTGTCTGTTGGTTCAAAGCAAAGAAATTCTGCCGCGCGAAGAAGTCGTGGAAAATTCTATGTAGGTGGGACGGGAAGGTGGTTTAACGAGTGTGCCCATGAACAGAATTCGGGTGTTTTGAACCAAATTGGTGGGCACCTTTCTATTCATTGCAAACAATGCAAATGCACCCATCTTTTAGATGCGAAGTATCTTATGGCGGAGCTCAATCCCGTGGTGGTGGTGGTGGTGGTGTGCGGCGTGACCACCCTTACTGCGCATGTGCATACCTTCCCCTCTCCCCTTACCCCCTCTACGCTTCCCTCTCCCCTCCCCCTTTCCACTCTTCCTCTGAAACGCGGGCTAGACATGGCGAAATTCTCTCCTGCGCAACGCCGCGATGAGCACCAGCGCATACGCGTCCCCTCCTCCTCTCACTCCTCTCCTACGCTGCCCCCTCTCGCACGCCTGCCGACCGCGTTCCCCGCTCGCCCTGTGAGAATTAACGGCCAGGCTAGAGGGAAGACACGACGCACGTAGCGTTCCTCTTCTCGTTCCGCGACACGAGGTCGGTAGCATGCCCAAAGAACGCCAACGGAACGCGATCGTGCAAGTGCTCCGGCTTCGCATCGCCTCATGGTCCCTTTAGCGGGTAATGGTGTAATGTTTATCATAACCCACGTTTGTGAAATTACATGATAAACTTGCACGCAAAAGCATTGATGCGTATTAATTAATCTCGGAGGTACTTTTGTCAAAACGCCAAGGGTATGCGTATAAAAAGATGCTGACTACTTGACAGGTTTGGCCTAATTTATTCATGATGTGCCCGCACATGTATATGTTACCTTTTGTGATAAAACGTTCTACTGAAAGTGAGCGTTTGTCCTGTTTTCATGTGTCACTTTTGTCCTCGTTTGTTCGCATTTCAGAATTTTTTCACTGTTCCAGGAGTTTGATGAAAATTGTTGTTCAGAACAAAGAATTATAAAAAAATACGCAAACGACAAATATGCTTTTGTAGATATAACGCAACCACTCATAAAGTCTGACTCGGGATTGTAATTCTCAGAAACGGCCCTCAGCGCATTCGCCGCACGCAGCGCTCTAGCTATTTTCGGCCTGCAGCCAAAAAACTGCGGGCACTACACATTAAGTCTCGCAAAGCTTGGCACAGAAAAGCACGGGCGCGTCGCCACTCGTACTCCCCGTAGACTGGCAAGTCTATCTTCGAGATACGCCGCTTCCTCCTTGGGAGTACGCAGCCAGGCCGTTGCGGAGGTTGCGCACGATGTCTCCGTCGGTGGGCGTGGCTCAGCTACTGCGCATGCGCGGCTTGGCCAGGTGGTGCGGTGTCTGGTCAGTAGAAGATGCGATGCTTCATTCCTCTTTCTTTGTGTCTTTTTCTCTCACTCTACTTATTTCTCTCTCTTTCGTTCATGTTCTCTCTGTCTCTCTCTTTTTCTCCATTTCTTTCTGTCTTTCTCATTCATTCTGGGATGCGCTCAGCAGTCCCCCTCATCCTTTCCCTCCTCCTCACCATCACGTCTCTCCTCCTCACGCTCAAACCTCTTTCCCACCCTCTCGCTACACTATACCATACAAGGCTTTGCTACACTCAGCTAGCGTGCTTAGATAGCCGAGTGGCTAGGACGCTCACCTTCAGATGGAGAGTACGCGGGTTCGAATCCCACCGCGTGAACATTTTTGCATTAGGCAGTGGTTAAGGAGGCTTACACATATTTCGTGAGAGCTGGCGACGGGATAATACAAATTTCTGTCGTTCTCGCACAGAATTCTCGTTGTAAGTCGTGTATTAATCAGTGGCATAGCCAGGCGGGGGGAGGGGGGGGGGCACCCGCGCGCCCGTGCCCCCTCTCCTAAATTTTTTTCTGCCATGTGTTACAGAGCACGAATTGACACTCGACCACACTTACCTGCCCGACCCCCACGTCAGATCAAAGCGTCACCCTCCCCCCCGAAAAAATTTCTGGCTACGCCACCGGTGTACATGTTTCGGAATTATTTATATATTCAAGGAGCAGGAATTTGCATACATCTGCTTGGCACCGTCAGTACAAAGAAGGAACCTTGAACGAAATTTAACTAACCTTTTTTCAAACATCACTTGCCGTATGCGCGACACGGTTGTATCGCATCAAAGACAATGTTGAATACTATGAAGAACATGCTTCGAAGAGAACAACTAGCTATGAGAGTTTATTACCCTCCTGTCACGAGCATACTAGCAGTACAGATACTTAAAGAAGCGTCTAGTTTCCTTACCTCTCTGCAAGAGACTGGGCAATGCAATAAAAGAAAATGTTTGAATACTGTGCATTTCTTGGAATTGGACTGCGTTTTCGAAAGCAGCTCGCAGGCAGCGCTGACAGCACTGTTTACGTTTGCTTCGTGTTCATGAGATGTAACAGGTGCCTAGGCCGCATGCGCATATTGCTGTTTACGGAGCTCTCCGAGCCCCACCGAGTAAGAATGGTTTGGAGAGGAAGGCTTTGTCGTATCCCATCGGGAACAGTGTCCCAGTCGTAGCGACTAGAAAGTTCATTGAATGTAACGTGCGAACATTTCTCTCTAGCAGGTTGCTAGATCAAAAATTGACAAGCAAGCGGGCAAGAGATGGGGCAGACGAATTCGATGTTGACGGGCAGTAACAACGCGAACGTGCATTGGCAAACACGTGTGTAACAATCAACTGAATTGGAACACAGAGAACTTCCACAGGAGAGATGCGACGAAAAAAAATCCGTAAACATTCGAAAAAAGCTAATTCGATTTCAGGTCAGCGAACGAGCGTTTGCAACAATACGACGCGCGTGCTTATTTTTTGCTTGAAGGCAAAGCGTCACCTTTTGCAGGCGTCGATCCGCATTCCCTTTCAACGAAAGGAAATCGAAATTGATGGAAAGCTTTTTTTTATTATTTCGGCCTGCACTGCTGCCTATTTGTTTCTCCTTTTCGTCCTCAGCTCAGGATATTATGGATTGGTGTGTTTGCCGCACTCCTATTTCTTTATCGGTTGGTTGGTGGTTGAAAAACTTTATTTGGGCCCTGTCAAGGCGCGCGTCAGCGCGAGAGGGCGACTCCCACGTCGGGACCGTCAGACCAAGCCTGCCGGCCGCTCCGCGGCCTGCTGGACGGCCCGGAGCTGGTCAGCCAGAAGGGAGCTGTGGAGGGCCGCCTCCCACCTGGCCGAAGCAGTATCGGGGTTAGTGTGCGTTGCCTTGCACTCCCAGAGCATATGCGCTAGCGTGGCTACGTCTCCGCATGCGGGGCAAGCGTCAGTGGCGGATAATGAAAAAACTACGGTCACTTGCCTCAGCTTAAAAGCTCGGTATTGCATGCGGAGCCGACGCATGCCAATCCAAGCCAACGATCCGAATTACAGCGTGGACTGTCTTTTGTGTCTCTTGCATAAATAACCCCTAGAGCCCATGTTTTGTCAATAACATTTCTTCCCTTCTCCAACTGTACGAACATAAAGATAATTCAAGAACGAAATACCTATTGATATTACCTCGAACTCTACTAAAAAAAGTGGCTGCAACATGCGCATATTAAACGGCGGAGCGAACAACTTACAAGCTGTACACTGAAATTAGAGGCTAACAGGCTTCCATAAATAAAAAAAAACAACAAACATAGATAGTTTGCTGCGCACCAACACAGCAGTTTCTTGTCACTTCTTTCATAAGCCTACGTATTGTTGACGCAATTTTAAGCTCCCCATCGTTATCCTTATACCTTCCTTGATTCTTATCGTTGTTTACGTCGCCGGCAATTGCTGCACCTTTAGCTAAGCAACGGCATACACACAGAAATGTCGTAGTGAATTCCGATTGTGATGTCGCATTTCTGTATGCGCTTGTTTGCTCTAGGGACCAACCGCAGAAAGCCGTAACTCTGGCAGTCTAGACAGTGGGTAAACACTGTCAGTGTTATTAAATAGTAATCTGTAGCGTTTGTACACACTAAAAACAAAAAACCAGAAAAGGGAATGAACTGCGTGTCGTCAAGCGCATTCCATTTTCTGGTTTCACTACGTACCACTCGCATGCTAAATTTGTTGTTGAATGTAGAAACGGTAGTGTTCATTTGCCCCGCTGAGGTTTTCATCGAGTATCGTCTGAGTAATTTTTAGTGCATTCACAAAGTTTTCGGTGATTTCGGAGAGTTATTTTTTCGTCGAGAGTTTCTTCTGACTGATGCAGTAACATTATTTACTCCGTAACTCAGTTTTCCTTCCTAATTCTTGCAGTAAAAAAAAATAAAAACAAGGGGTGCGGGTCGTACCATTAGCCATCGAATTTCGAATTTGATCAACGTAGAATAACCCCAGCTCTTCATGACATACACATATATAAGCGTATACACAATAAACACACACACAACCACAAAGGAAAAATTTATTGAACTGCACTACGCGAGCGCTAGAGGACGCCTTACAAACTAAATTACTTATAAATTGCGTCAGTGTAACTTAAACAAACGCTAGACGCAATCCTTTGCAGACTGGAGTAAAATGCTCTACGCTACCAAACAGTATACAACAACAAACGTGTTTAAATAAACGCATGTTACTTCTCAAGGAGTTGGGGAATGCAGATTGAAACGCCAACATAAACTGGAACTGCTCGCGCTGCACAACCGCCACAGCGGCCACCGGTATATATAGTGGCACCGCCTCATGACCTGTCATGTAGCGCCGATAGGAGACAGGTTTGCTGTGATTGAACAATAACGATTGACCAATACGAACAATAACAAATATGATGGAACAATAACTTTGAATGGTGGATGTAAGCCGCCGTGACTCACACCGCCTTAGTACCAAACCTGCCTGATCTCACAATTTTGTATTATCCAATTATTACGTGGCACCTACGTCGTGTTGGCCGCACCCGCACTAGCAGTGCTGAATGCACAATTCCGCAAAATATATCTAATCACGCACCAACCACGGTCACTCAATATGTTTCATTTGAGGCAGCGGGTGCAGAACACAGTAGCAACACATATCCCGGAACGCCGGCGAAGAAGGGCGGCGCCGCGCCTCTAGCGGCTTCTTACCGACGGCGTCGCAATACCTTTTCGGAAGAGCACGGCTATGCGATGAACTACAGCTGGAGATCACAAAATGTATCTCCTGTGCAATTTCCGTCGTCGTTATTTAGACAGAAATGAAAAATACGTGTCCGCTATTCGCGACGTCCTTACGGAGCGATTGTACTTACAGCAAACGAGACGGCTCGCTGCCCGGTTATCATCGTGCTCGTACTCGCAGTGCACCGGCGGCCGCACGTTGGTTCCGTCCGCCTCGTGTCCGTACTCGCATTCGTGCTAGATGTTTTACCGGTGGCCGCATGGAGCGAAATACACAGTTCGGGACTGTAATTTACTCCAGCTGACATGGTTTTCTGTGAGACAAAGTCTATGCGACGCTTGATTCACCTGCTCCGGCGACGCACTCACACCGGCCGCAGGCCGGCTCGGTGCCGACGACTACCGACGACGTAGTGGAAGCTTTCAAAAGCATACCATGCTTTTGAAAAAACAATAAACAAAAAAGAGAACATTTTTGGTATTCGTGTACCTTCACTGCAAGTGGGAGGGGCCCTCACCGGCGGCCAAAGCCGCCGAAGCAGACAGCTTGAAGTCACGTGGTAATTAACTCTCAAACGGTGGGTAAAAATGGCGTGATACAAAACTACCCACGTAGTAAAATTGGGTTGTGACATACGTTTACTACGCTCTTCAGAAGTGGGTCGCGGGATAGAATCCCGGCCGGGGCGGCTGCTTTTCGATGGAGGCGAAAATGTTTTAGGCCCGTGTACATAGATTTAGGTGCACGTTAAAGAACCCAGGTGGTCGAAATTTCCGGAGCCCTCTACTACGGCGTCGCTCTCATAATCAGATCGTGGTTTTGGGACGTTAAACCCCAGATATTATTATTATTATTATTATTCAGAAGTGGTGGTAAAACTAAGTCACGTACTGCCTTTTACAGGCAGTACATGACATAGTACATGGCAGCAATTTTAGAAGCGATGTAGTTTTCCGAAGTAATGAGCCGCGAAAATCCCAATCTCGGCTAAGTTTTGCTAACAGTGCAGGGGTGCTGGCATTCTGCGCCGTCCCTGTGCATCTCAATTTCAGGGCCCCGACCAGCTCCACCCGCACGGCCTTCCGCGCTCAATTGCAAGCGAGCGAATGTAACGGATTACCGAACATGGGCCAAAATTTAGGTGTACATCGCGTCATATCTGACAGGCGAGCATGCGTCGCTGTCGGTACTTTTGCTGTGGCCGGCAAATTGCACATGTTTTATGCACAGTTACCTAGCGACAGCTTAGACACACACGCACGCGCACACGCACACACACACACACACACACACACACGCACACACACACACATACACCACACACACGCGCGCACACACACACACAGACACACACACCATTCAGCTAGGGTCCAGGTGGTTGATTATTCACAAACAGGTTCTCAGGAATATAGCTTTGTATGGCTGGTAGAATACAGCATCAAGAAGAGAAGAAATATTAGAGAAGGAAAGGCAGGGAGGTAAACCCGTTTAGGAAAACCGATTTGCTACCCTACACATGGAAACAGGGTGGGGGAGATTTAAAGATGGAAAGGAAAGGGAGAGAGAAAGATAGCACATGACACACCACAGACAGTCAGTCACAATCGGTCACTCTTGCGTGGTACGCGACATTTCGGTCACAGCTGCTTGAGCAAGTTCGTCTCTCTTAAAAACCTCAGCAGTGCCTTCGTCGCCTTCTGCTGCGATGTCCTTTGTTGACGACATGCAAGAATCGTTTCAACAGACAAATTGTCTACTGTTAGGTGCGCTAGAACGGACGCCAGTGGCTGTCTCTGAATATTACATGCCGGACAGTCGCACAGGATGTGGTGTAGCGTCTCCTCGCAACGACAGACATCGCAAATAGCGTTGTCGGCCATTCCAATCCGAAAGGAATAGGACTTCGTAAATGCCACCCCTAGCCATAAGCGATAAAGCAGTGTGGCCTCTCTTCGGCGGAGTCCTGTTGGCACACAGAGATGCATCAAAGAGGATAGGTGGCATTGACGATTGGTCCGGTTGGTTTGGCTGCTTGGAGGGCACCATAGAGCGAGCGTGATCTCCTGCACAGCCCTCGAAGACTGCTGGCAGCGTCAGTCCTTGAAAATGGTGTGGTATCTTTGCTGTGTGCTTCAAAAGCTGCCCGAGCGGCATTATCGGCGTGTCGTTCCCTGTGACGCCGCAGTGACTTGGCAGCCACTGAAACGTCACGTGGTGCCTTTTCTCATGTGAAGTATGGAGAAGACATCGAATTTCGAAGACGAGCTGTTCGTCCGGTGCGGTGGTTGTCCGAGCAAGAGCTATTCAATGAGCTTTAGGACTGACCACTCCACGACGTCGACAGCTGCGGAACTAGCTGCTCTGCGCGCATGCATTTTGCTTGGTCAATCGGAACCACCTCAACAATGGTTTATCTTCAGCGACTCAAAGACAGCCCCACAATCTGTGCTGTCTGCTCTGCGTCGGGGCCAGGCAGCATTCAAAAGCAACAGTATGGTGTGCGGACTCAACGCACAATTTTCATGACATATGATCTCGCATCGTGACCATACGCCTTTTTAGCTGCGTCCTCAGGGATATTTCCGGTTTCTCGGAGTAGAAGCTGGAGTGTCATTGGTGAGTGGGTTCTATATATGGCAAAGTGCGTACCACGCAGTGCTCTTTTTCCCAATGCTAAGCCGAATAGTGGTACGCGTATATTGACTCGTGCGAGCACGTGTTATATTAAACAGTACTCATCGAATGCTACAGCGAACAGAGATTGCGCAGGGCTCTTCAGAAGAGGCCCCTTGGGACACATTAATTACAGGGACACAACATGGGCACATTAATAATAGCGACACATTAATAACAGGAACACAACTGGCATATCTCGCAGGGTCATCTGAATTAGTGACGTGGTGCTTCGCCGGTCTGTTGTTGCCTCGAGCGCAGAGGTGTCATTAATTGTTTTAGGTCACATTGCACTGAAGCTTACCAGAGTCGGCAGTACCTGAACACATAATGCAGCAAACGGTGGAAGTAAAATTTAAGAGACACTGGGGCTCCTTACAGTGCAAATAACGCGACAGAGGCGGGGAGCCCACACAAAGGCAAGGAGCAGGCTGGCGATGCTGGCCATGCCGCAGCCTGTCTGGCCATATCGGCTATTCCTGCGTCCATGCCATTTCGACGTGATATGGTTACCACCATCTTCATCATCAGGCTGACCACGCCCACATCAAGACAAAGGAAATCTCTCATGTTTTCGCCAATCTACCCGGTTCTATGCTTGCTTTGGCCACGTTATACCCGCAATCTACTTAATCTCATCTTCCCAGCTAATTCTGTGCCTCCCCTTCGCGAATGCCTTCTCTTCAAATCCAGTGTGTTGCTCTTACTGATCAGCGGTTATCTTCCCTTCGCGCTACATGCCCAGCCCATTTCTTCTTGATTTCGACTAAGATTCCTTAACACCCGATTATTATTTGACCACTCTGCTCTGTTCTTGTCCTTAAGGTTACAAGCCGAGCAGGCGAAGCTTGCCGTGCAGCTGCTAAACGAGCCTGACCACATGCCGCTGACAAGTGGAATATCGTCTGGTTTTCTTCGCTTCAATAGTAGCCCGGGACGGCGACGAGGGGTGTGATAATTACAGTGTGTCGTAGAGAATTCTCGCAGGCTCAAGATGCCTACACGTTGTACGATACCCGCCTTGATAAGCATGTGTTCAAGGTCGGAATTGGATAGGATAACATGTTGTCTTTCATTGCAGCACGCGGCATATTACCGCGCAGGCCTTAGACAACACATATCATATAACGGCACATGTAGTACGAAACTCACGGCAATGATTGTTCACGTACTTTCTTTTCTTGGGTCCAATTAGCCTCGGTGATTCGGAGGCAACCTTCTCAAAGAGTGAACACGCACAGTTTGGTACGTCGCTTCATTTGCTTCTCTAGGTCCGTGAGTCCTGCCTTTCAGCAAAATAAAAATTTAACGCTTCTCTACTGGTACTTGTTGTTTCTAGAGGTTCAGTTTTTTTACTTGCCATGTTGTATATTTTATTGATTTCTTAAATTTATCTGATATGATGCTAATTCCAATAAGGCTTGCATTAGAACAAATGATGTGGATGCGGAAAACACGAAATAACCGTGAAATGGCATTTTATTCTTTTGCCTACAATAACGATGTGGCAAGAAAACTCAAGGGAGAAAGACTTAATTTAAACATCTCCAGTGCGATTAACCTTGCTTTCTAGATTAAGAATATTCTATTGGACAATTCCTGTTTCCCTATAGCACAATTTATGCGCTTGAGTAAAAGTTCCCAGACAGGCGGACAAAACTTGTGCGAAAAAAGGCAATGCATGATTAACATGCATGCATTGACGTGACAATACAGTATGTTATTTTCTCTAAATGTAGCCATTTGAGCTAGTTTGTCGCGAATTTTGCAGAGTGCGCTCATCTGGAACTGATTCAGAAGATGACGCATTTTTCACGGCGTTGTTTGGGGTGAAAATATATCAATTATCAAAGTATTATTTACTGCACCAAAATTTTTAAAATGGCGGTGTATTTAAAAACGAATGAAACAACAACGCGTTTCAACTTTCACTTATGGGAATTCGATTTTCACTTTGTTGGATCGGGCTGCTTTTCACAAATTTCAGTACTAACGTAAATTAGACTTGAATTTAGCTGATGAGATATTGTTATTTTCTTGAATACTCATATCGGGTCCAGCTGTTCAGGATCGGATATTTCAGGAATGAGAATGTGTCATTTCTTTACGCGACTTTTCAAGATAAAGATGACTTCAGGTGCACGATATATTTAGAAAATTTAACTGCATTAAAATAAACAGCAAAAAGGCATCGTATAAGCACATGTGGCAACGACGTATTAGGAATCAAAGGCTTGAGTCCAAGGAAAACAGAATATAGGGTTCTGAGACAACTAGAACGCACATGAAGGGAGACCGTAAAATTCTACTTGCCATGTGTTCACAGTACACTGGTAAATAACAAGTACGCTTCTATTAATTTAAAATTGATAATACGTATCACTACGCTTGTAATTAGACAGGTTTCAGGAAACAGTGTTATCACCGTAACTATATGGTTATGTTCACTATAGCCCTTGCTGTTAATGAACAAAATGTTCCCTCAAAATGTTGATGTTCCCTCGGCAGACGATTGTTCGTCAAACGCTTGATTATACGAATCGACATTTCAATCTGTGTTGATATTTGGCGGAGAGAATGAAATAAAGTACCAGTAACAACGAGGTTCAGTGGCAGAGTATTATTAAACAATTCACAGGATTACTACCTTCTTTTTTGTCTTTAAGGCCTAACAAATTGAAAGAAGAACGATCTGTGTAAGGGTCTGCACAGCTTATTAACTAGCCCATCTTGGTTAGCCTGCACTGTTTGCAAATTTATTTCTTAGCGCCTGCACAACTAGAGCAAGGCTGCTTTCCGAGTGTGATTTTACACGTGGAAGTTCGCTAACAAAAAAGGAAATTAACCAGCGCCATAGTTAGAAATGGTAATCTGTCAATGAAACAGCGTCCGCATATCCGAATGATATTATTCCACTGAATTGAGTTTTCTTTCATCTCCCACAGGGAAGGAAACACAAATTTTATCTTACCCTGTAATCAAAGTTAAACATGGTTGAGATGTCTACCTAAATCATTTCTGGTGTGATGCTTTTTCTTAAAATATATGCCGCCTAGTTTGCTTTATCCGAGACTATTCCTACCCCGTTGTACCTACTCATTGCATGGCAAGTTAGGCGCTCCAAAACTGCAAGTGCGTATACAGCAAACTGCTGAACCAAAACTTAACCAATAATTGGGCTCTTGGAATAAGAGTAGCATATGATTAGGAAAGTTTGCCTGTCGGGTGCATATCTGAACGGAATCCCTAGTTTGCCGCAAAATCGAGCGTAGAACATTTGTTTCTGCAGACAAAAAAGTATAGGAAAGCTGAATTATTGATAAAAAAAATAAGCTCCACCTCTGCCGCGCAGATATCTACACTAAACGACAACTTCCAGGTATGAGCAGCGGGAAGTTCATATGACTCAGTTTGCGCAGCGCTGTTTACTCGCTCTGCTAATAGCATAGGGGTCTCAGCGACAGCGTACGCCGCTGCATGCTTTTAGGTATATTGGGATATTTGTAATACCGTAATGTTTCGAGCGAGCGTTATTTCTAAAAGGCCGGTTTTGTTTTGTATTTAAAATGCAGTACAATCATAAAAAATTTCAGTTTCCTTCACAAGAGTACCTTTGGTACTTTTTACCAAAAAGCATTCCACGTAACTCTAGGTTTTTTTTGTGTGCAAAAGAGCAATTAATTTGTCAATTCAGTTGTTAGAACTTTCACAGGACGCGTCATATGTCGCTCTGGTTTAGTAGAGGAGATTATTATTGCTTAATTAATAATGCAACTTCCGGAACCTAACTTATTACGTGCAGATATGCCCATTTCATCCTTCCTACTCACATGCCAAAATGATAACCATTAGATACTCATCATAGACCCAGGACGTGGATGATCGCTAATTAATTGTTCCCGAAGTGTGTAGGAGAATGGAACAGGCTGTCTGAAGAACACGTATATTGCCAAAATGGGATTTCATTGCATGTATCTTGTGCTGCCCCCTGCTGTAACGTCCAAGGGCAATGTCGGCTCATTCTCCAATAAAGAATAAAAAGTAGATGTTCGTATTGATCAATATGAGCGCCTATGTTCAATATCGATTGGTTTGACTATTCGCCCGCTTCTGAATAGTTTGCTTTATCCGAGACTATTCCTACCCCGTTGTACCTACTCATTGCATGGCAAGTTAGGCGCTCCAAAACTGCAAGTGCGTATTACAGCAAACTGCTGAACCAAAACTTAACCCAATAATTGGGCTCTTGTAATAAGAGTAGCATATGATTAGGAAATTTGCCTGTCGGGTGCATATCTGAACGGAATCCCTAGTTGCCGCAAATCGAGCGTAGAACATTTGTTCTGCAGACAAAAAAGTATAGGAAAAGCTGAATTATTGATAAAAAAATAAGCTCCACCTCTGCCGCGCAGATATCTACACGAAACGACAACTTCCAGGTATGAGCAGCGGGAAGTTCATAATGACTCAGTTTGCGCACGCTGTTTACTCGCTCTGCTAATAGCATAGGGGTCTCAGCGACAGCGTACGCCGCTGCATGCTTTTAGGTATATTGGGATATTTGTAATACCGTAATGTTTCGAGCGAGCGTTATTTCTAAAAGGCCGGTTTTGTTTTGTATTTAAAATGCAGTACAATCATAAAAAATTTCAGTTTCCTTCACAAGAGTACCTTTGGTACTTTTTACCAAAAAGCATTCCACGTAACTCTAGGTTTTTTTTGTGTGCAAAAGAGCAATTAATTTGTCAATTCAGTTGTTAGAACTTTCACAGGACGCGTCATATGTCGCTCTGGTTTAGTAGAGGAGATTATTATTGCTTAATTAATAATGCAACTTCCGGAACCTAACTTATTACGTGCAGATATGCCCATTTCATCCTTCCTACTCACATGCCAAAATGATAACCATTAGATACTCATCATAGACCCAGGACGTGGATGATCGCTAATTAATTGTTCCCGAAGTGTGTAGGAGAATGGAACAGGCTGTCTGAAGAACACGTATATTGCCAAAATGGGATTTCATTGCATGTATCTTGTGCTGCCCCCTGCTGTAACGTCCAAGGGCAATGTCGGCTCATTCTCCAATAAAGAATAAAAAGTAGATGTTCGTATTGATCAATATGAGCGCCTATGTTCAATATCGATTGGTTTGACTATTCGCCCGCTTCTGAAAGAAATTGTGCGGAAGCCTTATTATTTGTTACGCACGTCCATGATGTACGGCGCGCAGTCCAAAAGCCAAAGGGTTGATAGTGCGAAGAGTCACAAGTGAGATGTAAAGACACTGAAAACAAAGTAATAATAACTAGTGATGTGGGTCAGGTAACTATAAATATTGCTAGCATTTTGCGTCAGTGGAAAATGTGTCCCACCGGAGGAACGCGACCGATCGGGGACTTGTTCAAGTGATTATTATCTAGCACCGTTTCCTACAGTGATCATGCAGTAGCTATGGATTATAGACTGAAAACTGAGCTCACAATTACATGGCCCAACTCGTGCTTTTGGCGTCATCCACGGAACTGAACTAGAAAATGAATTCGAGATATTTAAGATGCGTCGAAATCTTTGCAATGTTACCAAACTAGTCATGGTACAACCGTAGTATTTCATACATGGGTATATAGTATATGATAGGACAGGGACGCATAGGAGTCTGAAGATATTCCGTAGAGCTAGTCACGTACACAAGCAGTAACTTTTACTTAGCATGGCGCACTGATAGCAATGACAGCGTTTAGTACTACATCTTGTATATTTTTACAGCACCAAAGTATTAGGGACACGCAGTAATGTTGACATGGGGATGCAGTTACTAAGTTTTTACTACTTTTTAAAAAGTGTAGAAAGGGAAGGCGATACACAATTACGGAGAAGCATTGTGCACAGCTTCCATGTTCATAAATGCTTCATTCCAGGGATATCTGCCTAACGAACGCAGATTGTCGCTTGTGTGCTGAATGGCTGAGAGATCATGTGGCCTATACTGTGCAAGTACGAAGGAGGGAAGAAGGAAGAGGGACAGAGCCCTTTCCTATCTCTCTTTCTTCTTCCCTCCTTCGTGCTTGCGCAGTACGCCACCCGTTCGCTATGATAGCCTGCAAGAAGGGCTATAAGATATTCGTTTAGGAAACTTGCTACAGAAATCTCATAATAATAATGTCTGGGGTTTTACGTCCCAAAACCACGATATGGTTATGAGCGACGCCGTAGTGGAGGACTCCGCAAATTTCGACCATCTGGTGTTCCTTAACATGCACCTAAATCTAAGTACACGGGCCTGAACCATTTTGCCTCCATCGAAATGAGACTGCCGCGGCCGGCATCGAACCGCGACCTTCGGGTCAGTAGCCGAGCACCGTAACCACTATACCACCGCGGCGGACGATACAGAAATCTCCACATGGTAATGGACACAGAGAAAGTCCACGGCTGTGACGAATGAATTGGGTGGCATGGTATAGGTCAAGGACACTAGGCCGAACTCGCAAAGCTATTGTTTCGTACAGATTTTTTTTGTCATTCAGCTCCCTTAATGATATGCCCATCATCAAGATTCGCTGAAGTATTGTCTTACGAACAGTTCTTGCGTAAGACGTTTTATGAATACAGACCCAAACAAAGAAGGGTAGTCCAGTAAGTGGAACGTTTGTGAGGTTGTTTTTTTTTTGGAATGTCACTACATATACGGTTGTTGCTGTTCCAAATATCGCGGCACCTTTTAATAGAATGCAGTCGCTCTGAGCATGGCGTGAATTCCTGGGAACATTTTACGCAGAATCCATATTAATTACTACACAGTGAACTTTCAGTTGAATTGCTTCGTGTACGTGGCATGCGCTCGGCAATCTAGCGGAGCCGTGTTCGCTTATGTCTTAATTAAAAAAACTCCTCTTGTTGTAAAAAGCACGTGTCTACCGAGCTCGGTAAGATAAAGAAAAGTACTTTCAGCGAGTAGAATCTCTGCAACACGGCAAAATAAAGAAATAAATAAGAAGGATAAAAGCTGAAGACATAAATACTACATACTGTTCCCGTTCCGGAGTTGTTTCAAGCGCGGCGCATAATTTCCGCTCGAAGGCTTCCACTATCTCGAAAAACATCGTGGTGCTCTGGGCCTGCTACTGCAGCGCTTTTACACGCCTGTGGTTTCCCGTTGCGCCTCAGGGGGGCGAATCATCAATGTCGCTTCTTTCTGCATGCTGTATTTCTTTCTTCCTTTCGTCGGTGAATAGTTGTCACGCATTGATGTGTTAATCCCTATCTGGTTTTGAAAAAAAAAATTGCATTCAAGGAAGAAACTTCCATAAAATTGAAAAGTTCGCTAACAAGCCTCTAATAAAGGAGCCACGGCACGAAAAAAAGATGGCCGTGAAAGTTTGTTGCTGGGCATGATGTCTTTAGTTTCATTAAAACCACTTCACCAGCACTCTGACGCGGGCAGATATAAAAGTCAGTTTCGCCGCAACGGCGAAGCAATGAATGCTATAGCAATAAATTGTAATGTAACGCGAAGAGCGGAAGGCAGCTGGAAATGGCCAGCGCGTCGCTCGAGCCTAAATGACGCACGAAAAGAGCGCACACAGGACGAGTGCGAACTAATGCGTCACAGCTCGACACTTGAAGCGCACTGCTCAAACATAAAGCAGGACGCACGAAACGAACGAACAGGTGCACACAAGAGGAGCTCGGACTAATTGTCACACTTGTTACTTATTTCTGTTGGAACAGCGCGCTCCTTTCGCAAACGCGGCCGCTGAATCGAGCGAAGCCAAGCACCCCACCGGCCGCCCCTTCTTTTCTCGAGATAAGCGCACGAAAGCGACCACGCCCTGTAGAGCGAAGAGCAACTGCGTTCGCAGGAGCGGGCCGACGATCTTTAAAGCGCACCATACGCGCACACGTCGCGCCATCTATGTGGCCAATAAGAAAGCAAGCTGAATTACATGGTGTATATTGCCACGGGCGTTTCCTATTATCACTTTTGCTTTATTCGGTTTTCGCCCACAAAGACTGTCAGCAACGCTCAGCGCTAACCGCGCCTCATTGTTCGAGAAGCTTCCGGATCATTGTAGATCGTTTTGTTAAGATTGCGCGCAAGACGCGCACACTCGAGCTCATTCTAGAATTTGCGCGACAGCCAGCGATAACGCTGGAATATTCGACGGCACATGTTTAAATGCCGACGCGCATCACCGCTTGTCAGTTGATCGACGGACGAAGCCCTGTTCGCCGCGATCATTGTACAGCGTGTATTACTGTAGTCCTAGTTCTCAGTTTCTCGGCCACAAGTTCGGCCAAATAAACAGTTTCATCTCGGACGTACTGTTGTCTTCGTCGACGTCACGACCACGTGACATCTGGTGGATGTGCTGCTGCTTCCATGATCCGGACGGCCCCGCGAAGCGCTGACCCAAGCCCAAGCCGCGAGGAGGACGACGGCAAAGAAAACCCGGATCGTCGAGCAAGCCGCAGGCAACAAGGTCTACCGCCAGAGCACGGGCCTCTACCTGAAAAGACCCGGCAAACAAAGATCCTGGCCTCGACCACAGCGACGATGACAGACGCTGTGTCGCCCGCACCGATCCTTCTCCGGACGCCCAAGGAGCCGCCAACCTCCCGCGGATAGTCGTTCGAAGACCCGGAAAGCTGGCTCGAAGCCTACGACCGAGTCGCCGTTTTTAATGCCTGGACCAGCGAAGACAAGCTACGGCATGTCTATTTTGCTTTAGAAGACGCCGCTCGGACCTGGTTCGAGAACCAAGAGCGAAGCCTGACAACGTGGGATATCTTTCGCACCAGGTTCCTTGCGACATTCACGAGCGTCGTCAGGAAAGAGCGTGCCGAGGCTCTGCTCGAGATCCGCGTGCAGATGACGAACGAAAACGTGGCGCTCTTCACGGAAGAGATGACAAGGCTGTTCCGTCATGCAGACCCTGTCATGCCCGAGGACAAGAAGGTCCGCTTTCTTATGCGAGGAGTCACACAGGAGCCCTTCGCCGGGCTGATGCGGAACCCCCATCGACAGTTCAAGAATTCGTTTCGGAAGCAAAGACCATCGAGAAGACGCTCGAGATGCGCACCCGGCAGTACAATCGCCGCGCATTTCAAGACAGCGCAGCTGTTCATGGCCTCGGCTCCGACGACTTCCGCGAAACGATCCGAGCCATCGTGCGAGAGGAGCTGCGAAAGCTTGCGCATTTTGCACAGCCGGAAGTTACGGCGATTGCTGACGTTGTACGCGAGGAAATCACACAGTCACTGGGTGTTCCTCAGCCGACACCGCCGCAGCTGCAAGCCATGAGCTATGCTGCTGCAGCCCGACGCAACGCCCCCCCCTCCTCGCCCACGTCAAGACGCCGCGCCACCCCAGCAGTTCCGCCGCCAGGCACCACCGCCGCCACCACCGACATCATACCGCCCGCCAGCCGGCCAGCGATACACGCCGAGGAAGACCGACGTCTGGCGCGCCCCTGACAACCGCCCGCTGTGCTACCACTGCGGGGAGGCCGGCCACACGTACCGCCGCTGTCAGTACCGACAGATGGGGCTACGAGGATTCGCCGTCAACACGCCGCGCCCGCAGCCAGGCGAACGGCCTCGCGACATCGACGACTACCTCACCGGAACACAGTGGCAAGAACGACGACCTTCCCGCTCGCTGTCGCCGGGCCGCTACATGTCACCGCACCGCCGGCAGAACATTGGCCCAAGCCGGGGCCGGTCGCCTAGCCCGTATCCGGGAAACTAAGGGCAGCAACCGATGCAGGTGCGGTTGCTGTACGACGAAATGCCGAAGATCCTCCGCGGCCGCCGCCGACGACAACGCGACGAGACCTTCAGAACACGACGCGAACCAGACAGACCCCTGACGACGAACCCTCGCGGACCGAAGTAGACCTAACGACGCAACGCGGAAGCAGCGGAACAAACCGACGTAGCCGTGACCCGACGCCGCGACGTAACCGCAGCGCAAGACGGCGGACTAGCGACCTCGACGTTCAGATCGACGGCCACAACGTCACCGCTCTCGTCGATACTGGAGCCGACTATTCCGTCATCAGTGGGCCGTTCGCAGCAAAGTTGAAGAAAGTTAGGACTGCTTGGTCAGGCCCGGAGATCCGGACCGCTGGAGGCCATCTCATATCGCCGATTGGTGTCGGCACGGCGAGAGTCACCATCAACAACCGGACTTATCCTGCGAGCTTAGTAATCCTACAAAACTGCTCCAGGGATGTGATACTTGGAATGGACTTCCTAAGTGACCACGGCGCCGTCATCGACTTAAGAACCAAGTCGATAACCCTATCGTCGGAGAAAGCGACACCGCCGGATACGAACCCATGCCAATATGCCCTGAACTTGCTCGAGGATCAAGTCACCATTCCACCTAGATTCAGCATCATAATTCCCGTCGGCACCGAAACGGCTGAATGCATCGAAGGTGTCATCGAGAGCGATCAGTGTTTGCTGCTAGACCGTGACATTTGCGTCGCAAGAGGCATTGCTCGGTTGTATGAAGGGAAAGGAAGCGTGATGCTAACGAATTTCAGCCAAGAATACAGACACCTGAGCAGGGGCACGACGATTGCGTACATCGAAGAAATCTTGGCTGTCGGCGATGCGTTTGCCTTTTCAGATTCTGACGAAGCTACAACGACAACCGCAATGCCTGAGCCATCCTTCGACGTAAACCCAAGCCTTCCCGCCCGCCAACAACAACAGCTCCGATGCCTTCTGAAGAAATACAAGGACTGTTTCTCGTCGTCATCACGGGTCCGGCAAACGCCCCTTGCTAAACACCGTATCATAACGGAAGAAAATGCTCGACCACTCCGTCAGAGTCTCTACCGGGTTTCGACGAGAGAAAGGGACGCCGTTAAGAAGCAAGTCGACGAAATGCTACGCGATGACATCGTCCAGCCGTCCAAGAGTCCGTGGGCGTCTCCCGTAGTGTTAGTGAGGAAGAAGGATGGAACCCTACGTTTCTGCGTCGATTATCGTCGCCTGAACAAAATCACGAAGAAGGACGTGTACCCTCTTCCACGGATAGACGACGCCCTGGATAGACTCCACAACGCGAAGTACTTTTCGTCGATGGACCTCAAGACCGGCTACTGGCAAATCGAAATCGACGAGAGAGACCGAGAAAAGACGGCCTTTATAACACCAGACGGCCTCTTCGAGTTCAAGGTCATGCCCTTCGGTCTTTGTTCGGCACCTGCGACATTCCAACGAGTTATGGACACAGTGCTGGCTGGCTTGAAGTGGCAGACGTGCCTCGTATACTTACGACGTCGTTGTGTTTGCCTCAAGCTTCGACGAACACCTCCGACGCCTTGAATCCGTACTTGAAGCAATCAAGACCTCCGGCCTCACCTTGAAGCCTGAAAAGTGCCGCTTCGCGTAAACAGTTTCATCTCGGACGTACTGACTGTTGTCTTCGTCGACGTCACGACCACGTGACAATATAATTAGCTCGCCGTTAGCAGGCTGAAAGACGGTGCTGTCGTAGCCTAACGTCTAACGCGGCGGGCTGCAAAGCGAGAGGTCGCCCGTTGAATTCCGCGCGTCGGAAAGAATTTCTGGATTATTTTTCTTTGTGGCTTTTCAATATATATACATACTTATACATATACGGTGAATTACGGCGACGGGGACGGACATTTTCCAGCCGCGACTGTCCATATAAAAAAATGTTTAATAACAAAGTCACCATATGTTCCTTTCAATGCATACCAGCAGACACCGAATTGTCAAAACTGCCCGGGCTACTTGCTCACAACTGCTTCTTTATTGCATTGTCACGGCGAAAAGTTCTAGTCGAACACAACTTGACGTCATGGTATACGGCATGGAATAAACAGAAGCGATTTTAAAGCAGAAAATGAAATAAGAATTTCATGCATAGGTCACCTAAAAGACAGCACAGTAACTCTTTTTTTGGCTCACAATTGTTCGTTCATCAGTTACACCTATCGCAGATCTAGTTAAGACTTTCTAGTGCGCCTGAGAAAGGCGCGTTTTCTGCTGATCACTGTTTTCCGAATGTTTCATCTCAAAAGTAGCTATAATCAAACCTAAAAAGGAATAACAGACATATCCTGGGGTTTTTCATTCACGAATTATGATATAATTATGAGGCACGCCTTAATGCGAGGCTTCCGAAATATCTTCGCCACCTGGGATTCTCACACATGCGTCTAAATCGAAGTAAACTTTTATTCTTGCTTTTCACTCACATTCAAATGCCGTCGCCGAAGTTGGGAATCGAACCCGCGTCCTCGAGCTTAGCAGCGCTACACCTCAGCCGCTAAGCTTCCAAGGCGGGTTGCTTTAAATGCTGTATAGCTTTATTTTCTGTGGGAGTATGAAGCATATTCGGGGTGTCCCAGCAATCTGTAGTCAAGGGTTAAAACATACAATATTAGAGGCAGCCGAGTGAAATCAGTTGAAAATTACTAACAGCCACCTTGCGTGCTACAGACATTTTTTTTGTTTTGTAATTAATTCATTTGTTAATTCAGATTGTTTAGATAAATTGCTAAATATTGACTTTAGTCATGAAATACGACTTGCAATGTTCGAGAGCGTCTTCAGAAATCCCCACGGCATTATTTGCGATAAATAAAGTGTCATGTATACCATTTTTTGTAAGCTGCAAAGAAATCCCGCGAAATATAAAAAGAACAACGTGACTAGCGCATCCGCGTGGCAGCGAACGTGCTGCCCTCAGCCGTGCTTTGAGCGAACGAAATCGGCTGCCGCCGCGACTCGCCGGCTCCGTTGCAGCGGTAGGCCGATAAGGTATCGGTGGTTTCTTGGTCCGCGCTCGCTACAACTGGCTGATGTGTCCCAAGAAACCAACGCCAACTTATCGGCCTGCCACTTTCTTTTACGTTTCTTCTATTTATTTGTCGTCTATTCGTGTGCAGCTTACCGATGTCACTTCCGTGACGGAAATGCCATTAGTAAAGTCTTGGTGAACATCGGCATAAACCTTTTTTTGTGTTAAAATTCATGAAATAATTATCGTTTTTCGTTGCGTTAGGTTGCCTTATGGAAGTAAAGCACGGGACACCTCACTGGACAGATCCGTTTCGTACCTAGGTATACATTAGAAGAGACCTGCGGTGTGGACCATAGAACTTCTTTAGGCCTGGCCGCGTGGTACGAAACCCCGCACGTTGTCGGTGGCATCGACGAGGCGTTTGTAGTCCAAGGCATGTCCACAAGAGATGACGCAAGTCGGCTTCCCTGACTGGCACACTGGCGGACGGGCGACTCGAAGCGATGTCGAGTTGGCCGCACTTCGCACGGGTCGATAGCGTGGAATTTACACTTACGCAGCTATTGATGAGCGGGGTCACTCGGGATGTCGTATCCGCGCGGGAATAAGAGCTCGCCGTAGTGAACTGAAAGTTTTCTCGCTCAGTGAAGGCTACATGACATCCTCGATGACTGCTGCAATCACAGCTCCTAGTCAAATTTCTAATAAACTCTTGGTCTCTTTGAGGCCCTGCCATTTCTATCGGTTACTTCGATTCTGAACACCCTGCGCAAAATATTTTTGTCACATAAAGCAGCGTTTTTGTTTTGAAATGCTGACGGTGGTCGCCTTTCGAGGAGTAGCATACAAGCTTAACCTTTCTGCCTTTCTCTCACTTGAGTCATTTATTTATGGTGAACCATCTTTGAGTGGCTGCCTTGATATGGCGAAGATACTTAATTTTTTTTAATAATTAAGTATATGTATAGACTTGTCCGATCATACTCGTCTCTTTGCACCTACACTAACGCACGAGACAATCCAAGGCGGCTAAGTGACCTTGAACAAGGTAGCAACGAGACGAAACTCAGCACTGAATGGCCTGCTCTTACTCTTAGGGGCGAAGCAACTTAGGGTCTCGGCGTATCGGCGTGCATCATCGTGTGCTGTCGTGAGTGTCCCCTTGCTTGAGCGCAAGAGAGGGCGCCACCGCCTCAGCGCTCTCCTTGTGGCGAGAGAGAGCGAATGGCGCGCATTCGCTATGGAAACACTCTTTCTGCGATGAACGAACTACCAGCTCGCAAGGAAAGAGAACGCGCCCTCACCCGCGCGAGACAACGCCGGCGCAGGCAGCGTCTTCTAGCGAGTTCCTTGACTGAAAAAACCGACTGCTCGCCCTGCACAATCGTTCACCGGCCACCTCGTATATATTGCACTGGATCTTGTCCTGCAATGTAGTGCTGGTGAGAGATTTCTCTTCTGCGTGGTTGTAAATAAAGATTCGCAGCACGCACGCTAACTAAAAGCGGACTGCGGGTCTCTGTGTATAATCTTTCTTCTGTCTCTCATTGCCCATTATCAGTGATTTGGCTGCGAGAAACACCGGCGCACAGTGCATGCTTCGGCCCTCCACAGGTTTCAAGTTAGGGTTGCTGAAACACCCTTCCCTACGTGCTTCCGTACACTCAGCTAGTATCAATAATAAGGAGAAAACATACCTTAAAGTTTGTCCTCAGCGTGAGATGACACAAAGCGACAGCCGATCCACGTTTTTTGGAGGGTATTTTCCCATTTCTGCTGCTTGTTTTTAATAATGTGCCGTCTATAACAGCTTCGGATGCTCATATTTCCCTCCGACACATTTGATGCACTTTTCCAAGTCAGCCGAGTATTTCTTAGGCCTAACTCATCCTCACCCTCCGCCTTTGTTCTCCAGCAAAATTATAGAGATATCATGTTTAGTGTTTATGGCGAGCAAAACAAGCCTTCATCTACAAACGACGAAGGTGGGCTACACCCGCATCGACAGCGCAGTCGTGCGTCTACTCTCACGAGGGGGGCTTGGCTTTACAAAAATTCAGGCGTGCCAAGAAGAAACGCCTGATTCGGGCCAACCGTAGAGCAATGCGAGACACGTAGCCTTGAGAAGCCGGTAAGCTGAAACACCGCGTTCACTGGAGCTTGACAAAGAACTACGAAGCATGGGTCTATGCATTCGTAGCGAAGCTTGTCGAAGTCGTCTAAGCAGTTAGTATGATGTATTCCTGCCTCGCTAGTAGAACGAACACAGAGACAACGAAGGAAGCACGTGGATTTTTACGGGGAGCGTCGCAGTGAGGAACTTATGTAAATGACGGCGGAAGTATTTGCGTCTCGGGTTCGCGCATAAACCACCCAAGGCACGAAAGTTACTTTTTTACGTGAGAGAAAAAAAAATTCTTCAAAAGTCGCATGACGCGATGCGGAAAAAATCGCATTGGAACGTCTAACATGGCGACTTTCGAGTGATGCTAAAACAAGAGCGCTGAGATGGGATACTCATGGTGGCGACAGTTCTAAGGCGATAAAATTTGAGCGGAATGAGAGTGCGTATAACGTCGGTTGCAACAACAAGCAAGAAGAATTGACAATCGGGGTGAACAAGCGACAGAAATTCCGTTGGGGTGGCGAGAGGTAACTGTTGTTTTCGCTATGCAACCATAATATTTCGACGTCAGAGAGCATGACAGAGCCCGACAGGGCGTACTCACTCCGAGAAAAATGACGGTAAAATATAGGCCTCTGTTGCTTTCCTCTTCAAAGCCATTTGTGATCAAAAACGTTTCGAGATTCGCTTGTCACAGCTAGGCGGTCTCTTTCTGGAATGTATACCATGTGCCCTGGACGCTTGTTCGTTTTGTTGGGGAGGATTGCAGTGAAAAAAAAATAGCAGCATGTACTAGAAAGAAAGCTGGGCAACGTTTCACGCTGTGTTGATGAGTCGGATATAAATGACTTCGCGCGTTGTATTGACCTTAGTAAGAAAGCTTCCTTCAGTCAACATTTCGATAATCTGTCATGACCTAAAATGTTTTCTTTTTCTGGGTATGTATACATATACGTAAAGCTTTCTACTGTGCGGGTAAGATTACTCGCACACATATACTCAATTTATTTGTATTTCCTGTGTTTTTTAAAATATCGTGGTAATTGGCACTACGGCTCTGCATTCAAGTATATCGTTTCTTGTTGCATTATTGCTCATCTGCTCGCATTTTACTGGTATGTGTGTTTGTTTTCCTGCCGACATTCTGTTTTATGTAACAAAACAGATACTCACTTTATCTGAACACTCATTTCTTTGTGCATCGCGGTGTGAAAGTGAAAAGCAGACAAAGATAGTATTTCTCGAATGTATGTGTTAACACCGCAGGCTCGACTGCTGAATGATTTTTATGCATACTTAATTATGTGGAGATACCTTACTGGCTTCATTGGGAGCTTTCGGTAAGCGTAGCATCCAAGATAAGAAGCAAAAACAAGAATCGAGACACAACCGAAAAGATAATTTACAAATACGTGCTTATAAACAGATACACCTAAAAAATATACTGATGATTCTCAGGAAGAGAATATTCTAGGAGCTTCGTAAGCCATTTGGGCAATCATCTTGGAGCAGCGTGCTCAGCGCCGGAGAAACATTTGCTGATACTCCTCCAAAACGGAAGGCGGACAAACTACATGGACACAAACGATTCGTGTTTACCAGAATGTACTCGGTCACTCCTGGTGATAATATAAGAATGAGGACGAGTTGTTCAACCCATTATACCTAACATTGAATTCTAAGCTTACGAAGGCTGCAGATGGTGAATTCACTAGGTCATAGAAGGTATAATTTGTTTTCTGTTTTATTTTTTCACTCAAGTCTACTAATTGGAACATAGCTACAAATAATCAATGTGCACAAGAAACACACGTTACCGGTGGGAACCGCAGGTAACGTGTCTGCGAATGCGACACGTTACCGGTGGTTAACGCGACACACAACATGCTAATTACTTGTTCGAGGCTTTCTCGATGAAGATACGCAAGCGGCCGTCCCCAGAACAAATTATTTATGCTCGGCGGTTGCCTAGCAATAACTACAGACACACAAATATCCGAAGTCAGCGATCTTTCGCCTTTGCTACCAAGATATCTATATGCCCCGCCACGGTGGTCTAGTGGTTATGGCGCTCGACTGCTGACCCGAAGGTCGCGGGATCGAATCCCGGCCGCGGCGGCTGCATTTTCTATGGAGGCGAAAATGTTTGAGGCCCGTGTACTTAGATTTAGGTGCACGTTAAAGAACCCCAGGTGGTCGAAATTTCCGGAGCCCTCCACTACGGCGTCTCTCATAATCATATCGTGGTTTTGGGACGTTAAACCCCAGATATTATTATTATTATTATTATTATTACCAAGATATCTATCGAACCAACAAGTGCAAAGCTTGCGAAGCCAGAGTGACGCTGCAGCTCATGTGTGGGAGTGTACAAGGAGCGAGCACCAGGAGTATCCTAAACGAACGGGGTAGACATGGCAGTCCATAACAGGCGGGCGCGATGGAAGGCGGCCCTGCTGAGCCACAACTTTGCCGATCAACTGTGGGCCATCCGGCACGCGCAGCCGCCAGTGTCCCAGGACTCGAGGCTTTCATCTAGGCTGGGCTGCTTGTGGTCCCAACCAGCCCAATATCGCCGGACATCTTCAGTAAAGTTTTCAGTGACCCATTCTGTGCTTGTAATCTTGGCAGTGCTAGCCAGCGCCATTGGCAGCAGTGGTGGTGAATGTGGAACATTCTTTTTGTCATATGACGTGACATCACCTGGCAGCTGATCATGAAAACCACCGCAGGCTGCCTAAAGGCACTAATCCTGTTGATTCGAGACCCTCGCTATGAAGTAAACGAAAGAGGAGGAACAGATTGAGGAGCGTATCGACCCATTGCAGCGCCATGCTCCTACGCGAGTATACGAACACCAGTTGCAATCGAAACTGAAGCATCACACAGAAAATACACCATTACAGCTAACGGCACCGGTGGGGCGCTGTCATATGCTTGGGTACCGTTTCAACAGCCGGCCTCGGTGGCCACATTTAGATGGGACATATATGTTAAAGAAAGAGCATCCATGAACCGAGATTCAGGCTCTCGTTTAGAATCCTTAAATTCACAAAATTAGCGCGGAGTCTCCCACAATGGCGTTTGGCCATGATTGCGGTTTCGGCAAATAAAACTCAAAATCGACGAGCTGCCTTTGGCAAGAGTTCTTGCTTTTGTAGCCTCTGGTACACCAGCCTGCTGTGCTTGAAGTCATAATAAGCGTCGAGAGGCACACGAAGGCGAAGGTTTCCGACAGCTCCCGGCGTTGCGCGGTAGGCATTCCCTATGTCTTCGTTAATACCACAGGAGACGGCACTGCATAGAAGCACAAACTTCATGTCTTGACGCTGAAGAATATCCCACGCAAAATCGCACGAAGAATCGTCAAATGTGGAAGCGAGGTCGCATCATCTAAATATTGAGTGAGAGCAGCATCAGACGACGAAGGGAACGCGTTTCCTAGTTGCAAACGCGTTCACATTTAGTCTGTGTTGTCGTATGCTCACCTTGATGTGAATATAGCGTTTTAAGGTATTTTCTAGTGGAGTACAGTTTGTCTTTCCCCAACGCTTTGCTCCTCCTCGTCTTTGCGGTAAAATGAACGCTTGCAATGCCACATCTCTTGTAGTTGTCGGAAATTCACGTGGAGGTGCGCCCGACAGGGTGAACCCAACCAGAGCGCTGATGGCCGTCACTCAGGTTTAGTAAGAAAAAAAAAAAAACCTATCGAGCTCGCAGTCGTCGTTGTTTTTGACTGTCCTCCGGTGAAGCCCGCACAACACGTAACCGACGGTCAAGTCTGAACGTGACACTGCTGCCACCGCTGATCGGCGTGCGAGGGAAGCTCACTGCCGGACTGCCGGTCATATATTGCTTCCGGGCCAGACGGTGCCTGTGCCTGTACGCCGTGGGCGCCACTCGACGAAATATTAATACTTTACGCTCTTTTCGAAAGTCGGAGTTAGGACAAGTAAAAAAAAAGAATTCCACGAAGTATATCTATAAAAGCCATCTCTCACCCGGACGTGTTCGCTCATCCAGCTAACGCCCCCAGCTTAGGCCTTCTTCAGCGAAGCGCGCTCGATGCAGCCTATCTACATAAAGTGATAAAGGATGGAATAAAAACACAAGGGCAACGCACCGTCACGTTCTGACACTGGGCGAGATACGCAAGTCGCCGACGTTGTTCAAGGCTGTAATGCTTACACTCTCGCGGCTGGGAATTGTCCGTTGACTGATTATCCCGGTGTATGCGATATTTCAGCTTAATTTAATCACACGTCGAAAAGCGTGCCGCTTCCACCTTTTTGCTTTATGTGGGCTTACGTTTATTTTTGTCTGTAAATGACGATGAATGGTGGAAGCGCGGCTATATTTCCCGCATGCACCGAACGTTTATTCCAGAGACATATTTTAGCGGGTAGAATGAAACGTTGTTGTTTCGAATTAATGGCGCCAACCGTTGCGACGTCGTGTAGTTTTATCGCCAACCGTTTATAAGATGAAAATTATATTCGATCTATTACGGCACATAGAAAGGCTGCGTTACACTTTCTGAAAGCATTTCCTCAATCTCATCACGCCTCTCTACGTCAATTCCCATGCATACGGCCAGCTTCTGTAGAACATACAAACAGGCAGTATCCTGGTGTGTTATTTCAAATGGAAATTCTGTTAAGCTCGAGGGCACGGGTTTTATTCCCGGCTATGGCTGCCCCATTTCGATGAGGAACGAAATGCAATTAAACTCCGTGTACTCAACGTCTGAGCCACCAGGTATGTTGAGATTACAAAGCAGATAAAATGCTCAAATACGCGGAGAAGGCAACGATAGAGCACTCGCTGTGTCCCCTCTCCATTCGTTGTCCATGTTTCGTATGCTTTACGTGCACATCGTAACGAAATGTCGCTATATATGCACTCTAAAAGAAACGAAAGGGGATCAAAGTTAATCTCGGCATCCCAATATGGCATGCCTCGAAATCGTATTGCGGTTTCGCAACGTAAAAGTATAAGATATTGAAACAGTTTAAGAGACGACTTAGTAAATATAACAGATAACGATTTTTTTCTATGTTGTGAAACTGTTCTTGCAATAACAAATGCATGTACTACGTGTCTTGAAATTGTATTTGGTGATCCATACTAATGTTACTTCTGATAATGTTATGGCGATATTTGTATATGTGCGCATATATCTCTGGAAGCCTCCTTTTGTTCTGGTGATGTTTTTGTCCCCCCCCCCTACGGAATGCCTATATGGTGATGTAGGTAATCTGCAAATAAATAAGAATTACACCATCTCCCGCTAAAGGGGACCATGAGGCGATGCGAAGCCGGAGCACTCCGTTGGCGTTCGTTGGGCATGCTACCGACCTCGCGTCGTGGAACGCAAAGATGAGCGCTACGCGCGTCGTGTCTTCCCTCTAGCCTGGCCGTTCATTCTCACAGGAGGAGCGGGGAACGCGGTCGACAGGCGCGCGAGGGGGAGCGTAGGAGAGGAGAGAGAGGGAGAGGGGACGCGCATGCGGTGGCGCTCATCGCGGCGTTGCGCAGGAGAAGGGAGGGTGGGTGGAGAGGGGGAGAGGTGAGGGTGGGTGGAGAGGAATATGGGAGAGAGTGAGTGGAGAAGAGGTGTGTGCAGAGGTTACGCGCATGCGCAGTAAGGATGGTCACGGCGCACACCACCACTACCACCGGATTGAACTCCGCTATAAGATGCTTCGCATCTAAAGAAATTTGATTTCTGCTGTTCCTGCACAGTTTCGTATGCCTGGCTGTATGTACTCGCTACAAAGACCGCATAAAGACAATTAGCAAAGTGTATCCGCTGTAAGGAACCGAAAGGACCTGCAACCCAGGTAGCGCAAAACGGATAATTGACGTTTTATAAACGTTTATCCGAGACGAAAAAACGTTTAGAAAACGTCACGGAATAGAAGCTAAAGTCTAGAAAGCGTTTTATATTTCGTCTAATTTCCGGCTAGAATCCGTTTATAAGAACATCTAGAAAACGTTTTTAAGACGTTCTAAAAAACGTTTTAAAGACTATCTAGGAAACGTTTTAAAAACGTTTTAAAAACGTCGCAAAAAATCCCATTTTTAAAACACATAAAAATATCCCATTCCATCGTCTTTGAAAAGACGTTTTCTAAACGTTTGTAGGACGATGTAAAAAACGTTTTAAAAACGTCGCAAAATATCTCATTTTTAAAATAAAAATATCCCATTGCATCGCCTTCGAAAAGACGTTTTCTAAACGCTTTGAAGACGTCATGCAGGATCTCTTTTATTTTAGCTGTTTTGTTTTTGCGCATGCAATTATAATAGTGCACGTTTTTAGGAAGCCCTCTCTGTTATAGTACTTACAGTTACTTTATTCTGTAATTACTATTACAGAGTGAGAGCTCAGTAGATTCACAGACAAAAGTGGTCATGCCATAATTTATTATGTAAAAAGCAACGATTCCTGTACAGCATAAAAACGTAAAAACCACGAAATGAGATATAGCATGCGACTCCATAACATTATTCAGAAGCGGTATAAGATCATAAAATATCGCGGTAATTAAAATGCAGCTTTATAGTATCCAACCTTCAAGAACACTTTTTGTTGCGCGATTCATCATTCGCAAAATTGTTGTCAAACAGCTAACAGTGCAATATGACAAAATTTGGGATCTGGCACAGCCATTGTGCAATATGTAAGCGTCGTCTCATTAGCTTTACTTGATCAAACGCAAGAATCAAGGGAAGAGGAATTGTCGAAAAGGGAATGTCGCTGAAGCCAACGACTCCACAAGGGTACTAGTTTCCGTTAGGCAGGGGCGTAGACAGAAATTTTTTTCGGGGTGGGGGGGTTCAACCATGTATCTTCGTGCGTGCCTTTGTATGTGTGAGTGCATATAAAATGCGAGCAAAACTGAAAATTTAGGGGGGGGGGGGGTTGAACCCCCCTCCCCCTTGGCTACGCCCCTGCCATCAGGGCCCTGGCGAAGACAAGCATTCATGATGAAACGTTTCCTCAACGCTTCATCTTCCGCTGAACTTTTTTCTTGTAGGAAGGAGAGAGAGATAGAGAAGGAACAGAGGATAGGCAGGGAGGTTAACTAGCGTCCAGTTTGCTACCCTACTCATGGGAGGAGAATGAGGGAGTAAAAATAGAGAGAAAGAGACACATTTCACAACACACACACAGAGGAGTGTATCACAGGTGGTCACTCAATTTTGTTGTCTTGAAGTACTGCAGGAGGGCTCGTGTGGTTTTCTGGGCTGATTTGCTATGAAGACAGACTCCCAAGATCTTTCCTTCGGGAAAAGGCCGACCGTCAAATCTCCTGAAGGCACACTGGCACACTGGCGTTCCGACGATGTGTTTGAAATAGCATACAGCGGCACAAATGATGATCGATAGTCTCTACACAGTTGCAGTTATCGCACATTGATGAACCTGCCCTACCAATCCGATAGGTGAATGAGTTAGAAGACGCTACACCGAGCCAAAGCCAACACAGCCACATAACAAAAAGACGTGGACAGTAGAAGTGGACAGGACAGCGCTTAGTCCTGTCCACTTCTACTGTCCACGTTTTTTTTTTCAGTGTGCTTCAACCTAATTTTACAAACATGAACTTAAACCAACAGGCCCAACTCGCCATCTTGCTCCAACACACCATTCTAAGCAGGAAAGGAGGCATGCATCAAGCACCTGGTGTGTGTCTCCCTTCGTTTCAAAACAATCGTTCAGTAGCGCTACTTAAGACCACAGTTAGTGGAAATCGACTCCAATGTGTTGAAATCACTAATAACAATCGACTCCAATGTGTTGAAATCACTAATAACAAAACAAAACTGCAAAATAATATTTGGCCCACCCAGCAAAGAATGCGTAATGAAAAAAGAACGTAAATTGCTTGAAAAATCAGTGTTGCTGAAGTGTATTGCTCACAAAATGAAACTTTTAGGAATATTCATCAACATGCCTCTGTTGGAACATTTCTCACTGAAAAAATGTTGGCAAAGAACTCTGGCAGAATTACAGAAGTAAGACTAGGCGTTCGGAACAAAAGGCGCCATTTTAGACGTCAGCTAAACATATTTGTGGATGCAGCATCCGTGTTTCAAACGGCGCCCACTAAAAAGTAACGGTTTCAGGCTTCGAAAAGCAGCGTACAAAACTTATCACAGAAATTATGGTCTGAGATCCCTAGAGAGCACACAGTTAAGCTTAAATGTGCCATGCCTAGCAGAAAATATGAACACTGTAAATTATAGTGACATATAACAAAAAGTACAACTAAACCAACTGTAGCGCTAAAACAAAATGTATGAACAGAAAACTAATCGAAACGACCACAAAAATTACAATGAACGAGCCATTTACTAAAATGAATAAATAAAAATTAGGAATATGAAAATACCAGCCTGATAAAAAAAAGACATATTTCTTTTATGATGCCCAGTATTAGAAAATGTCGGGCTAAAAGAACAAATTATTAAAATGATAAGACACATCAGCTAAAGAAATTGGGACTATTCCCCATTTTTTACTCAATAAGCACACAGCTGTAAACTCAGTATTGCCAGAGGCAGATCAGGGTATTGCACTTAGTACACCACATTGCTCAGTGTCAAAATATCACAATGTGTGGCAAGTCAGTCTGAACACATGGCTTCATGACAGGTACTTGATGGAAATCACTAGGCACATCCGGAAGTCTACAAAGAACACAACAAATAGCATACACACGACAGTTGTGCCATTAGCAGAATGGGGCAGCGTTCCACGTCAAATACATTTAAGCACAATAGCCCTAGTGTGGTTTCTTGAAGATGCCGACAAACAAAGACGCACAAAAAAGTTAACTGCTTTACAAACTCTGACCTTTTGTTTTTGAAAGTTCCCAAGGAAAAGAGAAAAATGTCAATCGCTTGACATCTATCTTTTTTCATACTAAAACCTGTCAGTCAGCCCATCAAAAAGAAGAAAGTAATAATTTAGTTGGTGTAGCCTTTGTTTCTAAACATCTAGGGCAAGCACTATCTGCAATAAATAGGACAAAAGATCATTTCATTATTTGTTATTATACCTATAGGACGGTGCGAAAAGTTGAAACTCGATAACACCGTACGGCGACAGAGAGCAAGCCTGCTATATTTAACCAGGCGCGTCTCTTAACATCTAGGGCAAGTACCACCTGCAATAAATAGGAGAAAGGATCATTTCATTATTTGCTATTATACCTAAAATAGGACGCTGTGAAAAGATGAAAACTCGATAACACCGTACGGTGACAGAGAGCGAGCGTGCTATATTTAACCAGGCACAAAAGACGCGGAAGAGAACATCTTGGTTCTGCTAAGAGCTGCAAGCTTTACCGAGAAAGGTTTACAGAGTAGGGGAAACATAAATCAGAAGTCTGGAAGCGCATCGAGTTAGTCAAGGCAGCACAGAAAAAAAATGACGAACTTCTCCCCGTGAAACGCGTCTTTGACTCTCAGGCCCTCTGAAATTCGCAACTAACAGAAAAGCGTGCCCAGCCTCTCGTTATATGCAGCTAGTACTGTGGAAGAAACCATGAACCAGTTCGCTGTCGCTGCAAAGAGTCTCTCATCCACAAACTTCTGTGACACAATAAAACAAATGACACATGCCGTAACTTCCAACAATGCAGTTTTAAAATTGGGTGCGCGAAGCTTTGCGTTCGTTCATCGCCATTGCGCATGCATTATACGCTACGTACGCAACAAACGCTATCTGCGTATCCCATTGTAAAATTGGCTACTCCGCATGCATCGTACGCCATCCTTTTGCGTACTCACTTTAAGTGGCAGAAATAGCATATGCGCCCAACAAACGCTATCTTTGCGTACCCTATTCTAAAACTGCTTCTTACGCGGCACATGTAGCTTAAGCTAATGTGTATCTTGAAACTGCCTCATCAAGTGGCCAAGAAAAGACAGTCATTTTAGTGAAATTAGGTTAACAAATATAAATACGGTTTTCGCTCATGTTCGTTCGAGCATGAACGGAAACCATGACGTGCATTTACGTTTAGACAGCTTTATCATGTATGCTGAATAAATTCCGCAGTAACGTACTGCTGAAACATGTCGCACATGGAGCCCGTGATGCAATGGAACACGCTTTTTCATTTGCCATAGTTCTCAAATAGTGAGCGCAAATGCAGTAAAAATGAACTTACCTTCAAAAATGACAGAAGCCTGTGGTTTACAGTATCCGCAAATCCACAGAAAATTAATCGCACATCAAAGTAACCACGCCCGTCCCTCGAGCATAGAAGAAAGCAAGTTGCGAGAGCGTCCCGCGCGCAAGCTGATCAGTGATTTTTCCGCTGAGAATCTTACGGGACTCTAACCGTCAGTAAGCGTACCAGTCGCTCCACAGAGACACATTTTATTCGGGTCCACAAGTTTAACACGCAGCAAAGTATAGTTTCTTCACAGCTGCGTTTATAGCCTCTACGAACCACGACACAACGGTGAGCTCGACCGCCCATGCGAAATCGGCGAGCTTAACTGACATTGCAGAGGCAACGGCCGCGCGGATGGATGCAGTCAGCGCTAAGGCATTCGTGTGGAAGTTAGACGGTTACCGCTGCGAGCAAATTACAGTAGATTACATAAAGTTTACTGGTTAACGAACTTTGAAGTCTTCATTGTTGCTGATGCAATGTAGACACCATACGCCTTTATCCTCTTGCGCGTTACTTTCTTTATCGCAATGAGAGATGGCGTGCGCAGGCTCGAGTTCAAATTTCAATTCGCGGTGGTTCATGCATGCCCATGCATGCATAGGCAAAGTGGCGCGCGGTCCGCTGCTGGGCGACAAAACGTCTTATAAAATGCGTCTTCGAGAAGTCACAAACAAGACGTTTTTAAAACGTCGAAATTGGTTTAGGATTGCACAAACGTCTTGAAATATACGTTCCAGGCCAAAATGGCCTTTACAAATACGTTTGCTAGACGTTATCAAAAACGGATATAATACGGATTTTCTGTGACGTTTTCAAAACGTCGAAATTGGTTTAGAATCGAACAAACGTCTTGATATATACATTGCAGACCAAAATGGTCTTAAAAAATGCGTTTTCTAGACGTTATCAAAAACGGATATAATACGGATTTTCTGTGACGTTTTTAAAACGTCGAAATTGGTTTGGAATCCGTTTTATCCCATTTATCTCTAAAAAAACGTTTTCTAGACCATGTGTGCTACCTGGGACGTGGCGAGCAAACGCTTATCTTAGGTACCACGCCACCTGTACGGAATAGGATGCATAACGCATGCGCCACAGTATATGAATCAATATCGCTGATATACCAACATGTTGTCACAATATCGACGCACATGCATGACTCGCTCGTGGAGGAATAGAGATTCGTCGAAACCTGCTGTGAGTTCTGCTGCTCGAAGGACAATTTCACAGGCACATGCCGTCGCAATCCACTTATTCAGGTGTAGTCGCATGTACAGCTCACCGTGTAGAGGGCAAAGGAGTCTTCACACAGATGCACAATTCTTAAAAGTGTTAAGACCCAAAAACCAAATGTTCATCTTGCCAGGCTTCCTGAAGTCCGCTGTGAAGGAAGTCGAAGAAAACATGCGCGACTGTTAAAAGTTTTCCCAAAGCTTAAGTAATCAGCTTAAGTTGGTCTTTACAGATTTCTTTTATATATTCCATGTACTCAGAAATAGAACACACTGTACTACACGCTGCTTCAATTCAATAATAATATCTCGGGTTTTACGTCCCAAAACCACGACATGATTATGAGAGACGCCGTAGTGGAGGGCTCCGGAAATTTCGACCATCTGGTGTTCTTTAACGTGCACCTAAATCTAGGTACACGGGCCTCTACCATTTCGCCTCCATCGAAATGCGACCGCCGCGGCCGGGATCGAACCTGCGACCTTCGGGTCAGCAGCCGAGCACCGTAACCGCTATACCACCGCGGCGGACCAGGCTGCTTCAATTCACAACGTTGCTTGCCTTTTCACAGGATATTATCGTATCTTGGCACAGAGAGACGAAAGAAGTAAAATGAGCCATTGCAAACGGCATTATCTTGGTTTTCGGTCGCTACAACCCAACAGTTATTATTACTAACATGCAGAGTGCATTAACTGAGTAAGATGAGGAGGAGGAGGAGGAAGGAAATGAATGAAAGGCAGGAAGGTTAACCAGACGCGCGTCCGGTTTGCTGCCCTACCCTGGGGGAAAGTGATGAAGGGATTAAAAGATAGAAATAAGAGGGAAGAAGGCACTGCCAGGGTACATGAATGCCTACAAGCGGTCGCTTAATCCGGTCGATTAGAAAAACAGTAGCAATGCTCGCATCGCTTCGCTGGCCTGTGATGCGAAGGGCCACGATCCGAGGATCTTCTCTTGGGAAAACGGTCTGTTGTCTAACTTGTTCAGCGCATTGCGCAGAACGTTTGGCTCCTTCACAAAACGTTCACACAAACACAATAGATGATCTATCGTTTCGTCATTACTGCACGCGTCGCATCTGGAAGTGTCTGCCATTCCTATGCGAAAAGAGTACGCCTTCTTGAAAGCTACTCCTAACCACAGGCGGTACAGTAAAGTTGCATCACGGCGGGAGAAGTGCGATGGAACCTGGAGATTTCCCGGTGGGTCTAGCGACGGTTCCGGACATTGGGGTCGCTCAACCAAGTTTGCGACATCGTGTCAGCGAACGAGCGAAGACCCCTTGCAGCGTCTGTCCTCGACAAGGGTATTGGGGCTATCTGGGCATCCTCGTGGGCGGACAGGGCACCATCATCAGCGAGGTTGTTACCCACAACACTACAATGTTCCGGCAGCCATTGGAACACAACCTCATGTCCCTTCGATAAAGCTTGGTGAAGAGCTTGTCTCATTTCGTTTACTAACTGTTCGTGCACCCTTCGTCATAATGCTGATTGCAGACTCTGAAGGAATGCCTTAGAGTCGCAAAAGACAGCCCAATTTTGAGGCTGGGCTTCCGCGACATAAAGGAATCGCAGCACGTAAGGCGGCAAGCTCCGCTGCTGTTGATGTCTTCCTGTGGGACACCCTGAACTTGACAGTCACATGGCAGGCCGGAATAACAACAGCACCTGTGGAGCTGTCGGCTAACACCGATCCATCTGTGTAAATGTGCTTCATCATAGGAAACAGCGCGGGGACACGGGACTAGAAAGACAGAGAGGACATTGCGCTGCCTAACAACATGAGCCTTTAGTTCGTGTGAACAAATATATGCACTTCCTTGGAAAGAGATAAGCAAAAAAAGATGAGGGGAAGGGGAAGCCCTACGCATGCGCCGTGACTAGTACATGAAAAAGCAAAGATCAATCACCGAGGTAATTAATCTCCTTGTCGGTTAGTGCGATGCGGCTGCACTTCGAGTTTCCAACAGACACGTATCTTACGCAGATATCGTTATTGCCGCGCCCGGGAAATCTATGAAGCGTTCACGATTCATTCCATTGGGCCATCATGTGTAAGCGCACCTTCCATCGTACGAATCGACAAGGACATTAATTATCTCCATGATTGACCTTTGCTTTTTCTTGAACTAGTCACGGCGCATGCGTAGAGATTTCCCTTCCCCTCATCTTTTCTTGTTTATCTCTTTCCAAGGAAGCTTATACATTTGTTCACACGATATAAACGCTCATGTTGTTAGCCAGCGCAATGTCCTGTCTGTCTTTTTAGTCCCGTGTGCCCGCGCTATTTCCTATGATGAAGCCATGCCAACAAGTTCAAGTTGATACCCGTGTAAATGTGCGTCCTTTGGCCATACTCCTCGTTGAGTAGTGACAATGTCGCCTGTCGTAGGGCCCTGTCTAAATGACGGCTCTCCGTGTTACCCGGAATTGTGAGGCGTACCTGTGGTTGTTGTAGGCACACGGAGACGACAGTGGTCTTGCTGCTGGAGTAAAGCCGGACGCAAGGCATTCTGTATGAGTCGAAACAATCTTTGAAAACTTGGCTTGTGGTCTGTGAAGTGGTAACGCAGCAATATGGTGACCGGGAACTCGGCAGAAACGTTACAGCTCGCCGGTGTTGGCAGTAACTGAGTTTATTAGCAATAAAACAGTATAAGCGAAAGATCCATTTAATTATGTACCAAAAATGAACACTTTCCCATCCGTACACTCCCAATTCCGTCTAGACACCCGAATCTTTAAAACACTCTTACTGTGGCTTGAAAAAAGTATTACTCAAGCCTACCCTGGCTCGCCACATAAGAATCGCTGACAGTGCTGACTGCGCCAATTGCGGCAGCGAGGAAACCACCGAAAATGTCCTGCGTGATTGTCCTCGCTATAGCTCACCGAGACAGCGTTGGCACGCCTCGACGAGCGGCCTCTTTCTGAGCAGAGAATCTCGGACTGTCGGCTGATACGATCTTCGCACCAGAATGCAGCAAAGGCGGGACAAAAGTTTCTCCAGTCAAGCAGCCTGAATGGGCAACTCTGACACTCCCTCGATCCTTTTATGTATGTGCTTGTGCGTTTGCGTGTTTGTTTCTTATGAACTTCTCTTTCTCTGTCATTCGGAGTTTCTCGTTTACTTTTCATGGTTGGGAGGATCGCGAAAGAAAATAAAATAAAGAGCGAAGCGCAACGCACAGTGCGTTTCTCGGTTCACTTCGGTGACTTTTCCACGGCAACTAACGATGAATCTCAACAGATTTGCTCAATTCGTTGCCGTTTTTTTTAACTTCATTTCTTTTCTTACTCACTCCCAATTGTTGGCAAGTATTACATACCACCACTGTACTCTATGAAACGCCTTCGATTCAATTCAAGGTCTTTATGTTCTTAACACGTCAGGAGGGAGGCGAGTACTAAAGGTTTATGAGCCTGACAATGATCCCCGCCTCCACATACCCTTAAAGAAGCGATAAGCATTCTTGTTTAAAACATATTGCTTCAATGCGTTATATTTAAGCAGTGCTATAACAAAGACAAAAAACACTATTTCAAACTTCATATGTCCAATATTCGAAGGCATAATACATACATACATACCTATGTAAAGTTCACAACATATCTGTTCATAAAGCACCGAAATATGGATGAGCATCACTCAGGGTTCCGAAATCTCAAACCATATACATATAATGACCACACACATTGTTATATCACAGAGAGGAAACCGTAAACAAACACAATTAAAACCAAATACACCATAAGTACACAACATTTCTTAGTTGGCTCCAATATTTGTGGGAGGAAAAGTGAAATAAAATTGTAAATAATAAGGATATAATAAAAGCAAACGAGGTGCAGTAAAAGTTAACTTGACGTTATGTTTTAACCAACAGATACTTTCATATGATATTGTTCGTTTCCCGTAATTTGTTCTCCTTTGTGGAGTGTGGAACTGTGAGTGTCGGAAGGAGTACACTACAGAACTATTATGATTGCTCTGTCGGTAAACCTTGTGCTCGTAAACATAGTACGTCGCTTCTAAGTAGTATGCCTGATCCTCATGAATCATTGCAAGTCTCACGAACAACCCTTCTGCAATACCCCTTTTTAGGGGTATTACGAAGGGGAAATCAGTACCCCTATTTCATAAAAATATAACAAATTAGTAAAGGTAAGACACCTTTAAAAAGCGTCTGACTGCTAGCCAGATATGTGTGTACAATGACAGAGCAGTTTCAATAGGAAAATTTTAGCAGGTTGTGTAGCATGTCAAGCGAACTCCGAGTCTTGGTAAGTATGTCGGAATCAGGATATTTATCTATCTGGTAACGTCCCCGCGTTCCCTATGTTGTGTCATCATCTCCCTTGAAAACCTATCTCTCTCTACCTATATATCTCTCTCGCTATATTGCTTTTCTTAAAGTACCTTACAGGTCCCTGGAAGCATTGCGTAAGGGGGATAATGGAAGAAAGTGTTACGACTTGAACAGTGTACAAAATCAACGGGTGTAAATACACAAAGAAATCATAACTACAAAAAAAAGTTACTGTAACGGCCCAAGAACGCTTCCTTGTGGTACACCTGAAGTAACGCTAGAAAGAGGAGATGAAAAATTATTAACTACTTTGTATTGTTGACGATCGTACAAAAAATTACGGATCCATGTTAGGGTGAGTAGTTATAGAAGGGTCATTCCACGCCAACTGTCCCAATCGGGGCGCTCTAGAAAAATCAATTTCTCTCAAATAGTCTGAGAGAATTACGCACATATAGACATTCGTTCTACAGTATTTTCCCAAAATAATTCGGGCGGCAAAATTTTTTTGGGCACGTGAGCGCCATTTGAACTTCACGGAATGTTGGAAAACCAGGTACGAAAAAAAATCTGCTATAAATCGACCGTTCCAGCCATTGTTTCAACACTTGCTTTTTTGCGTTTTTAGGACATCGTTATTTCGTTATAGGGCAGTTCCTTATAGCAGCCTTAGTTTTTTTACTCCTTAGAGCGCAGGTAAAGTTGAGTAAATTTTCGTGTTTTTGAGAATTTTTTTACAAAAGACAATTATCGATCAAATGCAGAAATTATTTTTATAAAACTCTCCATAACACGTACTATCTCCCCAATTTTTGTTTTGCCCGTGTACGGCGCATAGGCTCTAAAATAAACTCCTGAACTCGGCAAAAACGATACATTGGCCTATGTTGAGACGTCTGTAGCGCCCTAAGGTGGTCCAAGAAAAAATAATTGGGAAAGCGCGTACGATTGAGAATCATAGCAACTTTGTCCACAGAAAGTTTAATCAAAGTAGTTTTTGTTTTAGTCGAGAAAAAAAATTTTGAAGTTTAGTCCCACCATTGCATTGTTTTGCGCAATAAAAATTAACTGAATTTGCTGCATAAAAACAGTTAGTGTATTTCTAGCGCATGGTTTTAAGATGGTTTTGTTAGTACTTTATATTGTTTATTGCATATAAATGTGATAATAAACAGAGGTAAAAATATAAAAATGTCCTTGGCTTAGGTGCCAATATTCCCCTAATAATCAATCGCGTTACTTATTGCATGGGGCTCTCAGAATCCACGGACGTCACAATAAGTTAAGCCTCGACGTTCATGTAAGCCGTAGATAGGAGGCATAAGCGTGGACGCTTATAGCGGATCCATACTAAGTTCATCTATGTATTCCGCAAGGGACGACGCACGATGTGACGACGCGCGTGTATTCACGCCTTCCGTACGTCTTGCGTGACAATAGGGACGGAATATCCCAAGCTATTTTTGACACCTTAATTTGGGTGGTTATGGATGGATGGTGCAACTTTATTAAATATAGTCCTGAGAGACGCGACTAGCGCGCAGTGGGCTTCTCCCACGTTGGGACGGGCAGGCTTAGCCTGACCGCCACATCGTGGGCTTGGCCCAAAGCTGAGCCCCCTTGTTGGGGCTTCTGATGGCGGAGCTCCACTTGGCTGGGTCGGCTTGTTCACTGCCCAGTAACGAGGGGCATCGCCAGAGCATATGCTCTAAGTTAGCTTTTTCCCCACAAAGGGGACACGAGCTGCTAGAGTAAGTATCCGGGTAAATTTTGTGAAATAAGGCCAGATTTAGATATGAATCAGTCTGCAGGAGTCTAAGCGTCATGGCCTGGGCTCTGTGTAGTTTTCTGTGAGGAGGGGGGTAGACCCTCCTGCCTAGGTAGAAGGCAGCAGATTTTTGGTTAAGGTAGGATTTGTCAGTTTGGTAAATGCAGCTTTACAGCTGTTATGAAATCACAACAACAGATGATTTTTGAGGCGTAGTTGTACGTTGCTGCCGTCACCTCCGGTGTGCGTAAGATATGCAATAAGCAACGCGATTCATTATGGGGCAATTGTAGCGCCTAAGCCGTTGGCATGTTTATACTTTTACCTCTGTTTATTATCACATTTATATGCAATAAACAATATAAAGTACTAAAAAAAGGAACTTAAAACCATGTCCTCTAAATACACTAACTCTTTTTTTATGCAGTAAATTCAGTTGGTTTGTATTGCCCCCCCCCCCCGCCCCAGGAAAACAATGCAATGGTGGGACTAAACTTCAAAAATTTTTTTCTCGACTAAAACAAAAACTACTTTGATTAAACTTTCTCTGGACAAAGTTGTTATGATTCTCAATCGTATGCGCTTTCCCGCTTATTTTTTCTTGGACCACCTCAGGGTGCTACAGACGTCTCAACATAGGCCAATGTAGCGTTTTTGCCAAGTTCAGGAGTTTATTTTAGAGCCTATGCGCCGTACACGGGCAAAACAAAAATTGGGGAGATAGTACGTGTTATGGAGAGTTTTATAAAAATAATTTCTGCATTTGATCCGTATTGTCTTTTGTAAAAAAATTCTCGAAAACACAAAAATTTACTCAACTTTACCTACGCTCTAAGGAGTGAAAAAACTAAGGCTGCTATAAGGAACTGCCCTATAACGAAATAACGATGTCCTAAAAACGTAAAAAAGCAAGTGTTGAAACAATGGCTGGAACGGTCGATTTATAGCAAATTTTTTTTCGTACCTGGTTTTCCAACATTCCGTGAAGTTCAAATGCCCCTCACGTGCCCAAAAAATTTTTGCCGCCCAAATTATTTTGGGAAAATACTGTAGAACGAATGTCTATATGTGCGTAATTTTCTCAGACTATTTGAGAGAAATTGATTTTTCTCGAGCGCCCCGACTGGGACAGTTGGCGTGGAATGACCCAGAACAGATAACTTCAAAAGCAAGCGGCGATGTGCTACGAGATCTAACGCTTTTGAAAATCTAGGAAAGCACAATCAGTCTGCAGATCCTCGTCCATGTTAGCATGTAAATCGGTTGTGGAAGGAAGGAAGGAAACAGAAAAAGGAGAAGGCAGGCAGGTTAACCAGAAACACTTCCGGTTGGCTACCCTACACTGGGGGGTAGGGGAAGGGAATAAAAAGACGAGAAATAGAAGGGAGGAAAGAGAAAAAAAAATAAGAGAGAGAGAGAAGAGATGCAGTGCATTCACTACAGCGTGCGGGATTGCACCACAAGTCAGAGGCGTTCGCATAAGCCCGTCGCTCTCAAAAAACACAAGAGTGCTTTCACTGCCTTGTGGGCCGCCGAGAGATGTGGACGGTGCTGTAGTAGCACCTGCACGGAAATTGGCCTATCATCCAGTCGCCGCAGTGCGTTGGACAGTACTTGTCGCTCCGAGGAAAAACGAGGGCAGTGGCACAATAGGTGTTCGATGTCTTCTTCGGTGCCGCAAACATCACACGCCGCGCTGTCCGTCATTCCGATTAACGTTGTATATGCCTTCGTAAAAGCAACTCCCAACCAAAGGCGGTAGGGAAGCGAAGCTTCGCGTCGATGAAGGCCGGATGGAGGTTGGAGTTGCAGTGAAGGGTTCACTTGATGTAGTCTGGTATGTCTGATGCTTGGTGCGTTCCACTCCGTAAGTGTGAGACTGCGGGCCAGTTGTCGAATCTGCCTTGCAGCGTCTGTCCTTGAAAGCGGAATTGGGACAATGTTTGCTTCCTGGTGTGATGCGCGAGCAGCGTGATCGGCGGAATCATTTCCACTGATTCCACAGTGGCCAGGCAACCACTGGAAGTCAATATCGTGGCCTTTTTGAATTACGTGGTGGTGAAGTTTTACGGTTTCATACGTCAACTGTTCGTGGCATCCTCGTCGGAGAACTGACCGCAGGCACTGTAACGCCGGTTTTGAATCAGAAAACACAGCCCATTTACTTGGCCTTTCACTATCAATAAATTCTAGTGCGCTGCGCAGAGCCGCGAGTTCTGCCGCCGTAGACGTCGTCGCATGTGAAGTTTTAAGACGCAGAGTTATCCCTTGTGATGGTATAACCACCGCACCACCAGAACTGAACGACGTAGTCGAGCCATCCGTATAGATGTGGACGTGGTTACCGTAGTTTTCGTAGAGTAGGAGTAGACTCAATTGTTTCAGTGCATGTGTCGGTAGGTCTGACTTCTTCCGCACTCCCGGAACCGTTAGGTGAACTCGTGGGCGGCTCAAGCACCACGGAGGGAACACTGGCTTTGACGCAGGTGCGTACCCCGCAGTAAATGACGAGCGATGTTTGCCGACAGTGGCACTATATGTCGTGCGGGGCCTTTCAGCAGCGAGGCTCGCCAGATGGTGGGAAGGGGTCCTGGCATAATGCCTGAGGTACGTACGCATTGTCTCGGTGATAATGTGTGTCGTGATTGAGTAGTCTTGCGCGATGGCAATGGTTTCAGCCGTTGACGCGCTGCGGGGTAACCCAAGGCATATCTCAAGAGCTTGGGCTTGAATGCTCTGAATCGCGCGCAGGTTAGTCTTGCCGGTGTTCGATATTGCAGGCAAACTGTACCGTAGGAATCCAATAAACAGAACCCTGTACAGTTGTAACATAGATGGTATCGGCACTCCCCATTTTTTTCCTGCAAGGAATCTGAACATGTGACATATAGCAGTCAGCCGCTTCTTCAAGTAGTTCACGTGTGGAGTCCAAGACAGGTTTCTGTCAATTATGACTCCCAAGAACCTGTGGCTTCTGCTGAATGATATCAGGTCTCCGTTAATTGATATACCATAGGCAGACATTGGCTTCCTCGTTAATGCTACCACTGCACATTTCCCGCAAGACACTTCCAGGCCTTGTATACGAAGGTAGCAGGACGTCATTGTGGCTGCCTTCTGAAGGCGTGCGCGAAGCTGAAGCCGTGTCACACCTGAAGTCCAAATGCAGATGTCGTCAGCGTAGATAGAAAGCTTTACGGTGCTTGGTAGGCTTTCGACCAGTCCAATGAGGGTTAGATTGAAAAGCGTAGGGCTTAGAACTCCTCCTTGAGGGACTCCTCGGCTACTGTAATACTCAGTTGTCGGGCCATTCTCCGTGGTGACGTAGAACGACCTTCTCTGCAAGTAGCTGCACACCCACATATATACCTTGCCACCAAGACCTACTGTTTCTAATGCACTCAGGATGGCTTCATGGGAGACATTATCATAAGCCCCCTTGACGTCTAGAGACAGAGCAGCACACAGTCTCTTACAGGTCTTCTGGTGTTCGACATATGTCACCAGATCAACAACGTTGTCTGTTGCCGATCGGCCGCGCCTGAATCCGGCCATGGCATCTGGATAGATTTCATAGTGCTCCAAGTACCATTCCAGTCGTGTTAGAATCATTCTTTCCATTGTTTTTCCCACGCAACTGGCAAGCGCGATAGGACGGTATGAGGAAATGTCCAGCGGCGACTTGCCAGCTTTGAGAAGCGGAATGAGGCGACTTGACTTCCATACTTGGGGAACTGTACCAGTCTGCCAGGAGTCGTTGTATAGGTGCAGGAGTGCCTTCCGAGCTTCGTCTCCAAGGTTACAAAGAGCACGATATGTAATGCCGTCAGGTCCTGGCGCCGAAGAACGTCTGCACAATGCCAGTGCAGCTTCTAGCTCATCCATAGAAAACGGGCACTCCATGCGGTGATCACGTGAGAGAAATGGGAGGCCGAGCTCCACCGTCCTTGTATCTGTGAAATTTGAGTCGCCGGCAATCCTTCTACAGAAGGATTCTGCGACGTCAATCTCGTTACACTGCAAGTGAAGTGCCAGAGATTTAAACGGGTGTCGCTGACTAAAGGTTGTGCGAAGACCACGGACAGTTCTCCATATAAGCGATAAAGGCTTTCGCGGATCCAACGACTCGCAGAAGGATGCCCATCGTCGCGAAGACAGTTTATCCATGTGACGCTGTATTTTCTTCTGAGTGCGTCGAGCCAGTCTCAAATCATCCTTGCACTTTGTGCGTCTATATCTTCGTTCTGCGCGACGGCGCATTGCACGAAGCTTTTCAAGTTCGATGTCGAAATCGGTGCGTGTGTAACTCGTGTAACTCGTCAAAAGCGAATGCGTGGTGTTCTGCAGGGCATCCTTTATCGCGGCCTCTAGGTTATAGGATGAGCCGTCGCTACAACAGTCCTCCATTATCGTCTTGAATCTCGGCCAATCGGTGCATTGGAGGGCTCTGGAGGACTTGGAGCTGGTCAAACTTCTATCCTCAGATAAGTTGGAATGTGGTCACTACCCCGCGTTTCCAAATCTGAAAACCAGTACACTTTTCTCGTGAACGAGCGTGAAACAAGAGTGAGGTCCAGGCAGCTGCTGTAGGCTGATCCACGTAGATATGTAGGGCTTCCATCATTAGAAACACTGAGTTCGTGTTCCGAGGCAAATGACACCAACTTTCTTCCTCTAGAGTTGACCTTTGAGCTTCCCCATAGAAAATGGTGGGCATTAAAATCACCAGTGATCACCCACGGGTGTGGAGTCGATGTCAAAATATCGCGTAAGCGCTCGCGATCTAGGCGGCTTGATGGGGATACATAAGCTCCGAGAATTGTGAAAGTGACCTTATTCTTCTTCACAGTAAAGCAAACATATTGATTCTCTTCGTCAGGTGGGACAGGGTGATGAATATAAGTCAGGTCACGGCGCATGAACACAACTTTCCTGCACTCTCCTTGGGTGGAGGACATAAAGCACTCGTAGCCTGACAATCTGACGGAAGCAGACAGATTGGGCACGCATATCACAATGATGGGGAATCGGTTCGTAAATACAAACTGTCTAAAGTCGGACATGCGCGACTTAAGACCTCTGGCGTTCCACTGAAAGACATATGCATTCTTGACTTCCTCTCGAAACGATGGTACCTCGAGGGCCGTGGTTTTACCCTAAAGCTGCAAGCACCGGACTCAGGGTGTCCAGCACCTGCAGTGCGCTCTGCGCAGACGGGGTCTTCATGTTGCTCAGTAGAACGCGCATGGCGCTAATCAGCGACTGCAGCAAGTTTACGACCTGTCGATCTTCAGTCGTCGCATCAGTGGTTCGTTGGGTCGTTGAGGGTGGTGGGATTCGATGTGACGCCGTAGCAGGTTGAGCTTGTGGAAGCGAGGGCCACTCTTCGGAAGGTGCGACTGCTGTCTCTGCCTTTGATGAGTTCGGTGTTCGTAAGGCAGCCGCTTTGATGGAGGATGACATCTCGCTATCGGCAGAGCAGTCTTTTCGTGATGTTCTTCGGTGTCGACGCCGTCGTCTCCGAAGTGTAGCGGCCGCCTCTCTGTGCGTTGAATTGTCCCGCACCATACGCTTGAGTACCGCGTGCTCATTCCTCAAGCGCGGGCAATCTTTGGATGAGGCTTCATGAGCGCCGTGGCAGTTGGGACACCTTAACACAGTTGCACCGCAGGCGTCTTTTGAATGAGATTCAGCGCACCGCGGGCACACAACATTGTTCCCACAGACACCTCTGACGTGTCCTATCTTGAAGCATTTGTAGCATTGCAGTGGCTTCGGCACGCATGGACGGACTGAGTGGCGAACGTGGCCTACTTTGACGTGTGAGGGAAGGCTGTCTCCCTCAAACACAAGCCTCAAGCAACGTGAGTTGCCAAGTCTTGTGATGTGCGTTATGAGAGTGCCTTCTGTAGTTGGCTTTATTAATACTGGCAGGTCATCAGGTGGAATGGAAAGATCGACGTCATAAATGACGCCAACAGTGCCGTTACAACATGTAGAGATCATTGATCGAACTTTCACTTTGTCGATTACCGTTATGTTCCGCAGGCTTTGCAGCGCACTACGGTGCAGAACGTCTACGGCAAGGACATTCTTCCGTGCATTTATCCTCACGTCTTTGATCTGATTCGGCGCTGTTTCCTCGAGAAGCACAGAGAGAACTTGCCTATTGAGGAGTCGTAAGTTGGACGTAGGGCCTTCGGGCATGAATAGCATGGTGTGCGGCCAACGTTGTGCTGCAGTCTTCACGGTAGAAACACTCGCCGACGATGTCGCCCGCAGGAGTCTTCTTTTTGCCGTTCGACTCATGACGACCTTGAAGTCATCGTCCGATGACTCGAAGCCCTCCGAGTACAAATCGGTTGCCTCGCTGTCCGTGTCGCTTGACGCGTTTCCACGTTTCCTGGACGTGGCCCGACGGGACGGTTGCGCGCCAGGCAGATCCTCAGGCGTGTCTTGAAGCATTGCCGCAAGGATGGAGCGGCAGCTCCCAGGATTTGCAGGGAAACAATTGAAAAAACTGGGACAAGGGTACAAGCGTAAATCGCTTGTACATCGCTTGTACGCTTGTAAATCGGTTGTGAATTCAAATAATTGTGTCACGCATGAGGAATTTCTTCGAAATCCGTGTTAATTTATGAAGAAAAATTTGTTAGCTTCCAGATCGCTGTAGACATTAAATGAAATTATAAGTTCTAGCAATTTACCGCACATAGATGTTACTGATGTTGCACGGTGATTTGCCGGAGAGTGTTTGTTACCTGACTTAAATAGGGGTATAACCTTAGCTATCTTCCAGTCCAAGGGTAGCATGCCTGTCTCTAATGATTGTATGAATATGTGTGTCACGATTTAACTGGACATTGTGAGCGTGTTTTTGAGAATTTTAGAATTCATATCGTCTACGCCCAGGATGCGGTCATCTTGAGCTATTGGTCAGAGCGAGTTCCAGCGCCCATCCAGATAGTCGGAGTGCGTGGTTCCCACGAAGTGTACAGATTATTATTGAATCAAAGTAAGTGTAATTTTAGAAGGATATCTGTGTACCTGAATATCTCTGTGACGTTCGCGCACAAAATTTTTATTCACACGCATTCCCTCGTCATTTCTATTCTCACCAAAACGCTGTTAATTACAGTACGTTTCCGAAAGCTCACGCAAAACGCGCAAATACCAATGCACATTTGCTACACCGGAAGACACTTCATTATGCCGAATGAAAATAGTGTTAAAGTCAAAGATTAATGCTTAAATCTCAGCAATACCGATCTTGAAGTGTTCGGATGATGCTGATTTGAATTTCTGCCAAAATGTTTTTAAATTTAGCCATTTATAAATAAACTTCGCAAATGTTTTCACACACACGTGGTTACTATTGGCTGCAATTATTGCCGGTGGCTTACGTTGGCTTCTCTTTGGCTAGGTATTTTCAATTTCGTGACCACTATTTGTCTTTTCAACCTGGCAACCCTGGTATCAGATATTCGCGTTTCTGATTCCGTGTATCTATCGGTAATATTTACTGTTCTAGTGCTTTGTTTTGTTTTTCTTTTACATGACTGCGCATCTCAAAACATTTCCGAGCCAACAGCGCAATTTCTTGGGATCTTTTGTAAGGGAACTAAGCTGCCTGCGTCGTGCGAAAAATGTTTTATATTCGCGCATGACACTGCTGCCGCAGTGCAGTGCCAGTTCATCTGACGTGTGTATTTTCAACTGAATAGCTCTGTAAAGTTCGCGCACAGAATTTTTATTCACACGCGTTTAAATATTCCCTTTTGTTAACTTCCCATTGCACAAAATCATGCCTTTTATGTGCACATCAGCATGCAGTATTGCTGGTAATGTTGGACAGTGCAAGTCCTCTATCATGTTCGCGTTACTGTACAAATTAGCATCCTGTTGCAAAGGCTTTAGAGCAAGTTGTTCGCGGGCACCAAAATAAAAAAAATAAATGGATAATAACTTAAATAAATCGATTGCGCATCCACGTTATCTCAAGATCGCTGTTTCTATACAGAGAGGGAAGTGAAGAGCCCACTGTCTTTGTTTCCCAGCAAATATCCTGATAATCTCGGTTCGTCTCCGCTTCCTTCCCTTCGTAGATATCACAGGAAGTTGCGAAAACAGCTATCCGTTACTTTTTCATTTTAGCCTTGTCTAGGGTTTTTACACTATCGTCGTCTTCATTCTGTATTTTGCAGCCAGCCTGCCTGGCCACATCGCCTTGCGCACGCGCAATGCCGTCATCCATGGGAGACACGGTCTCCGCGCCGTCCCTGTGCGGCCCTCGGTTCACCCTAGAGCCGCCTCGCCTACTAGAGTTTTCAGACGCCATCGATGGCGAGCTCCATTGCGAGGCCCACGGCGAGCCTCCTCAGTTGCTCGCGTGGGCCACGGCCGACTATGTTCCCGTCACGGTAGTTCCCGGCGTCTGCGTATTGGCCGAGGAGGATGCCCTGGTGTCCCCGCCTTTTCCAGCGGAAGGCTACAGACAGGACGCGGGCGCAGGAAATTGGCACGGTGGCAAGCACAGGCGTCTCTTACTTAGGGTTAACAGCGCGAAAAATAAGACACGGCGGACAGGAAAAAGACGAGACAAGCGCTGTCTCGGCGAGCGCTGGGGAGTAAGCCGATTCCTCGGACGTTTTCACAGCGAGGCTGTTTAAGGCGGAGGTCGCGCTTTGAGGCGTTCGGAAAACACCACGGGTATGCACCACTGAAAGAGGATATGTGGCAAGGAGCTCCTAGAATAGCATAGCCATGCATAGTATAGTACAGCAAGGAGGTTGGAAAAGCGAAGTGAGGTTGAGGGGAGAGGTAACAGCATACATCAAGGTCTTTTATACTATATATATATATATATATATATATATATATATATATATATATATATATATATATATATATATATATATGTATATTATAGCAAGGGGTTGGAAAGGTAAGTGATGGTTAAATGGAGAGAAAGGAAGAACGCCACGAGCTCCGCTGTTTCCTCAGCCTTCGCATCACTAGTGCATTGCTGCCTCAATTTTCTTGTTTTTTAACACGAAAGTGTTTTATGCCGTGGTCCACCACGGCTCCGCTGACGCATTTCCGTCACGGATATGACGTTGTAAAATATAAAGACTAACATATGGCAAAGAAAAAACTGGAAGAAAAAGTTCCGTCACCGGGAGTCGAACTTACGACCTCTCGATCGCCAGCGCGCAGCGCGAAACGACCCCGCCACAGACGGCATGTGCCCTGCTATGCTAACGGCGAGCTATTTATGTACACCATTCGCCGGTGGCGGTACTCAGAGATCGGCGGTACAGCGATTTTCGTTATCACTATCGAGATGGCCGCGAAGGGCTCGAAGAGCGCGCTTTAAAAGTCGTCCCCCACGCGGATTAGCGCGCGCCTCGACAGTGCATGGTCGCTCGTACGGGCGCTTATCTCGTGATCTCGGTGGTTTGTACGTCTTGCGCTCTGCGTGCAAGTTTCCGCTGAGAGCACGAAGGTCACCTCGCTCACTGCAGCGGGCGCTATTGGGAAAGGAGCGCGCTGCTTACACAGAAATAAGCTACAACTGTGACAGTTCGCGCTCATCCTGTGTATGTTCGTTCCGCGCGTCCTTTCTGCTTGAGCAGCGCATTGCAAGTTTCGAGCGGCTTGCCGTTCGTCGCGTAACATTACAATTTGATGCTGTAGCATTCATTCGTTCGCGCTTGGGGCAAAAGAATGCACAACACACGCTCAACTACGTCTGTGAAGACACGTTTCACTTTCGTGTTACACCGATTCCTATGACAGAGGGATCAGCCATGTTTTTTTCTTTTTATTTCTTAAGCGAAACCCTTTACGGTTTCCCCATATAGCATGTTAGAGTCTAAATGCTCGTTACCTTGTACACGCAATGAACCATTTCGCTTGAAATGCCACAAGAGAAAATGACTCATAAATGGAAGTAGCAGCTGTTAGTACGACTATGTTAGTAAAGCTATAAAGACCCGCACCCTGGAAGAACACTTTCTTTCGTGTGCTTAGGTGTATGGGAGAAAGGGGTGAACTACTACCGCCTAAATGAACGGTGCCATATTGAACACGATTTCTGCTGCATGTTGCTAACCGTGCAGTGGTCTTACAGTTGAATAAATGCGTCGCTGTAGTTTTGTGTGATTATTGCGTGTCTTAGCTCCAGGCTGTTGTGGCTTATACATCGCAGCCTCCTTGAAGAAGCCACTAGCGCACGTACTCTTTTATTGAACCGTAACAGTCGCGAAATATTTTCATCGAAAATAATATTCTATGAGAGTGTCAGGTGAAAAGCCAAGCTGAACTACATCGTTGTGTTACCCAAGCTAGTTTGGAATAGGAGTCCTACAAGATCTGCACAAAAAAAGATACTACTGGAATATATTTTTAATAGAATCAAATAATAGGTGTTGATGCCACATCCAAAGAATTGCTGAAGCAACTCGGATGACAACAAAAAAATGTGAAAATGAACGCGTAAACACATAGATGTTTCGTGTTATGTACTGCGATCGTCATATTTTTTTGCACTGCTTGATATGCTATCAGAAGCGAACCACTCATAATTTCCTATATGTTAAATATAAAATATAAGAATGTACACTTCACGCTTCCTTGTTTGTAGTTGTCGACAACCACTACGAGCCACGTGTGCAGGACGCCTTCGTGATCCGCGACAATACGGCCATCCACAAATGCTATATACCTTCGTGCATTCGCCAACATGCGGTGGTCGAAGCCTGGATCCGCGATGACGGCTTCACCATCAATGCATCCGGCAACAAAGGGGCGTTTTGTATCACTAATCCCAATAGGCAAAGTTTATGTAAAGTCACGCACCACGCAATAATGCATGAAACATAGTGGTGCGCATCCAGACCACCAGTCATTAGTAAGCGATGGACAGTACGCTTATCCCTCATTAGTGGAAATATTTACTGTAAGTTTGACAGCAATTATTCCTGAAGCCTTCTATTAGGAACCACTTCTTTCTAATAGGAAATGCATTTAAGACTGTGTCACTTCAATTTCTTTGTGAAATATATGCGCTACGTTTATCTCATACAAGTTTAGTGGGGAAAAGTTTTATACTATACAATTCTGCAATTTGACTTGTAGCGCGAGTAATAACTTCCAATTCGAATAGTCCTTCTCAATAAGCAGATTGACAGTATATTGAACAGCCAATGTATCAAATTATATTAATGTTTGAATAATCCTTAAATGTGCTACGCATTTTTTACCAGTTCGTCGATAAGTTGACACTAATTATGCTATCTTTGCAGCTCATTATTTAATTTTTTCTTTCAGTTCTTCGTGCACTCGCAATAATATAAGTGCACCTTACGATACATGCGACGTAAGCGTTCTGCAAAAGTCATATGCGCAAACAACGTTTCAAGAAATTTATCGCTTTGTATACCTTAACCATTTCAATGACGACGAAGAGAGTAAAATGCACTTGAAAAATATTCACCAGAGAACATGCACAGTATTTGTTTTCGCTAGTCGTCATGCGCTTAACAGTAGTTTCGAACTTGCGTTGTCGATTTGCCGGGAAACTGTAGCCCTTTGCAAAGTGTCTGGGACGTGCATTGAAGTGAAGCTTCGTAGAAACTGTACCACGTTAAGCATCTCACTGATCAACGCCAACTGACGCTCTGCTTCCAAAATTGGATCCGCTCGTTCAAAGCGTCTGCTGCACCTGCCACGCCTTGACGCCGCTTAGTGTTCTCTGTCTGCGCTCCGTAGCTCAACTGAAAACATTTTGTGAGGATCTAGAAAATATGAATGGATCTTCACTGCATCAAGCCGAAATTTTCGAACAAATTTAGCTATTGAGATCGGCGGCGCAGGTGTTTTTATAACGAGACTATGCTCGATGCAGTTGTTTTGTTTTTCGTATACGAGAGCAGCCAAATTTGTGGCTCTGGGCCGCAGCGGCTGAAAGTGCGGCAGACTGGGTTCGGCAGCTCTGCTTTTACAGCCTAGCTGTTGTGGTCCAGGTTTGCGGTGTGTCGTAGATAGAAAATTATTATCATCATGCACCAGCACGTGCTCTATTCGTCCTCTTCATGTTCTTCCCCTTCTGCGTTGCTCCCGAAATTCGTCCGCCGGTATGTCCGGCGTGGAATGCAATAACTCTGATCGGCGAGAGAACGAGTATAGAGACTGAGAAAGTAAGAGACAAAAAGAGTGAAAGACATATATAGAGAAAGAGAGAAATTCTCGGGGAAACTTTTTCGTGAGGTAAGCTTGAAACCCGCATACCCACAATCCGAAGGGGAGCGTCGTAACCACTCGGCTATCCAGGCACGCTAGCAGAGCCACCTGCATGCATTCTATAGTGTAGAATAGCATGAAGGTGGGAAAATTAAGTGAGGGTGAGAAAGAAAGACAGATAGAAAAGATAGAAAGACAGATAAAGAAATAGACGATAGACAAAGAGATAGAAAGAAACAGACACGCACACACACAAAACAAAAAATATAGTGCATGCATAGCCATGTATAGTGCAGCGAGCGCTGGAAAATAGAGATGTGAGAGGGGAAAAGTCAAGCCAGGAGCAGTTAGATGCCCACCATCCTTGCTGTCTCCCAACTTTGCGTGACTTAGTGCAAGCTGCACGAGTTCTCTTCAAAATGTGTTAAGACATTCAGGACATGCGCCGTGAACCGTGGCTCTTCACAGCTCAGAAACTGTAACGACAGCCTCGTTCTCGATCCGTTAGGCTCAGGAATCATCCAAAGTCATGCTGAGCCGAAACTTGTGAGGGTTGAACGGACTTCACCATTGCAACTCTTCGGACAGCCGATCGCCGTCAAACGTGCAGCAGGGTTACACCCCTCAGGTGATGATAGCGCTCTGTTAAGCAGATATTCAGCCACCTAACAGAATATCGGGAACGTACGGAGAGAGCTGTAATCCCTAAAACGCGGTCAGCAATGCAGTTTTGCACGTGCTCTGTGATTCAAGTCTCTATAGGTGAGGAGCGTGCCGATTGAAGGGTTAAGTTCCGCACGGGGCTTCCAGTCTCTGCCCTGTTGACGTCTCTGCACTAATGAACTCAGAATTTGAAGATAAATACACAGCTACCTGGTTACTGTGGTCGGAGATTATTTCGCACAAATGACATGCAGCTGCCAAAAGGACTTTTTCTAAAAAAATGTACTTTTTTTTCACATGATTGTGTAGTGATTCATTTGTGTTCTCTTATAACTTGATTGCTGTGGAGAGATGGAGATATGTAGAACCGCAGGTACTCTGTTTCTCTGAAACCATATAAATGAAAATTATATGGTTACCATAACACGATCTGTAGGGCATCTCAGGTTGCATAAATATGTAAGTTCTGTTCGCTATATACTGAAGCTTCTAATTCGTCGATTTCGCTAGCACTAACCTCATGCAAGTTTTACTGCACTGCCAGTTCCGACAGACCTAGCGTGCGTGTCCTATTTCATTTTTTAACGTCAACTCGCTTTGTTTTCTTCGCCATTTCTGGACATAGACATCTGCCGTTGTATCCACTACACTGGTTTTCCGGTCACTTCCAACGGCGACCTTCGTAATGCAGCTCCCCGAATTCGACCACGAATCGATTCATCCCATCTCCATATCCACAACCCAAAACTGCTATATTTTACAAAAATATTTGTGGTGGTCACTGCATAAACATTCCACTCGATATGGCTTTTCCGCATCCACGTAAGGTCCGTAAAAACATAGATCGAGTCAAGGCTCTGCTTCCAATCCTAATGGACTTCTCTATATCAAGCGGGCTGATAGCGACAGTTCGTTCATCCTGATAATCTTTTTCTTTACCGCACCTCGACATCATCACCGTCCTCGTTCAACGTGAAAACAGTCCCGGGAAACGACAGACCTTCATGACAGCAGCATTAGGGCAGTAGGTGTTTGCATAGGTGTTCAAGAAACACAAGCAATATAAACTATGGGTCTCACAAGCAGTGTTCGACCGCACGCTTTTCAGCTATAAAAAATTTTCATAGGATTTCCACCATCTTTTTCTCACACTGCTACTTATTGCGTTATTCGTATTAACAATGACGTCATGCGATACTTTTCCAAGTAATCATAGAGAGAGAAAGAGATGAAGAGGAAGGCCGGGAGGTTAACCAGATATTAGCATACGGCTTGCCACCCTGCACTGGGGTGGGGAAATAGGGGCAAGAAAGATGGTGTAGAGAGAAAGGAGGAAAAAAAAAACAAAATATACGCACACACGCAGACACACACCTCATGCCTTTCTCTCAATTTTTATCTCACTCTCTCAAGTGAGTCACAGCTAGCACGTGGCGGCACACCGTGGCGGCCGCGATAACGACGAAGCCCAAGAAGCTCTATTACGAGAAGTCTGACCGAGTTTTGTGAGTCCTTGTTGCGCACCGGCTTTGTGCGGCGTCATCTTGAACGACTCATAGTAGCAAAATGCACGTGTTTCAATTTGAAGCGCAATTTTCAAGCTAATTAGCTAAACACCAACTGATGTGTCGCGAGGCATCTTCCTCGAAAAAGGCATAAAAACCACAAATCGTGGAATCGAAAGCGTACTGGTGGTTTAAGACACAACGACATTCATTCATAAGTTCTATGGCAGTGGGCACAGTATGGGTTAGGTGACCGATCCAGGCAAGTAGCGTATGAAAAATCGTGGGTGTAATACGCGGAGCGCCACCTAGCATGAACGTGTGGGAAAACGCGACAATAAGCGGACGACCGTTGATCGAGACCAGAACTAGGTGAACGGTTATCTTTTGTGTGCCGAGAGCAGAGCGAGCGATTTTCTGCACTTCCTGAAAAGAAACATTTGAAAATTTCCTGCTGTGGGTACTGCTATAATATTTGACTCTCATGTTCACAGGAGCATTGACTACTCATCGGCAGCATTTTCTGGCTAGATTAAAAAGCGTTGCAGGGTTCCTTTTATTCTTCGCCCAAATGTAGATGAAAGCTCAGGCAAGGAAAACGCCCAGTTTATTCGAGTGCATTTACCTTCCAAACACCCACACAGTGGCCCGTCCCTCCGTCCGTCCGCTTTGTTCTCGCATAAGCAACTTTAAAGAAATTGCGTACGAGATGTACGAATTTATTTTAAGTGTATATCACCTTTAAATTTCGCATAGATTAATGCAGGCTTGCACCTGTATTTTACGCAAAACATACAGAAGAAATTTACTAGCTAATCATCTGATGCTGAGGCCAGTAGGAAAAAAGGTACTACAGAGCTTTACTACAGGGGCGTACGATTATTCTGTGTGGCGTTCAAGAAGATTCTTTTTCATCGAAAAGTTACTACGCGTTCGTAAAACGTAGGCTACGTCATGAGAGCGGCAACACATCATTGGGTAGTACAGTGCTAACTGTTTCATATTTTCATAAGCACTAGAAAGGCACAGCCTTCCTTTAAAACGGAGCCGCTCATACTTGCGTTACGTTGATTCCTCTTGCTGTTAACCTCTTGCGTCAGCTCAAATAAATGAAACTTTGAAGTTTGCTTTTACATTACACTCTTACACGGGTAGCTATTCAGCTGAAGTTCTTTTTTTGTTTTACGGTAGAAGGAAAGATAAAATTCGTTTGTACCACGTTTAGAGCACATGGTTTATCACAAGGCAACTGTATTAACGAAGCAGTCTAAAATGCTGTCGCGCTCATTTATTATTCGAACGAAAGCTGAAAAGTACGTGACACTCTGCCAGCACGGCGCACTAGTTTGGCCTTATGTTTTGGTGATCTTACGCTCAAAGACCCCATGATGTCAGCTTTCATTAATTTAGCCGCTATATACGTAGCTAATAAAAAAGAAAGAAATGTACCATGACCGCGCTTTCCACCTTCTATATAACGAAGATTGCGAGCTTGACTATATCAGCTCTGTCACACATCCTAGTACGTTCCACGAGCATATCCAGCTGCAACGACATTTATCTATTGAAATGTTGCCCTCTGAGATAATAAAAAGAAATCGTTAAGTTATAACAAAGCCAGTAGACTTGAGTCCATGACTTCAACCTCGGAACTCATTTACTGCTGCTGAACTGTGCTCTTGATACGCTGCAGACTGAGACCTTCATGATACGTTTTGCAACCTTGTTCCATTCTGTTATTTAGTGTGTTTCATGTATGCTCACCCTGCCTGGACTCTTTGTCCGCAGTATTCTATAAATAAATAAATAAAAAAATAAACCGTGCAGCTGTTTAAAACTTGCGGATCTTAGCAAGCGCAATGGAACAAACAGAAGAAATGAGCACGTACACAGGACGGGCGCTACACATCAACTGAAGGTTTACTGACCTAAAACGATGGAAATGTACAAACATGCGCAGAACTCTGAAAGAGGTGCAGACGGCACTACTAACGCAGATACCTGCAATGCCGCTTCAGATAAGCTGTTTCTTTCGCATACTGATGCAGCATGCCTCATATATTTCGCGAGCGTGCTGAGCAGCAAAGCTGAGCAAGATACGAGTGCCCTTGAAGTTCCCTTAGGGGCACCCGTATCTTGCGCAGCTTTGCCGCTCAGAAAGGTCGATTTGTCCCTTGAGTCATCATCGTCCGCTATACATCAAGGCAATGTCATGTGCACATGGCAGGTCAGTAAGGTACCCTCCAGTACCTCGCGTATCCAGCTGTTCGCAATCCAGGGCTCTCAAAACTTCCCGTAAGCACGCGATGAATACCGTATCGCCCTCCTTTATTGGAATTTTATTGCTGTCCTTGTAGAGGACTATGGTGGCTGTGGAGCCGCTGTAGATTTCTTCCGGTATTTTTATATACGAAGCGTTTAGCCACTGTTTTAAATAGTTGATATGATCGCAGAATGAGCCGAGTGAATCAGTTTAGTCGTTTATGTGTTATTATGAAAACGTAAATGGCGTCGGTAAGAACATTGAAGGACGTGCGCTCTTGTATGATCATTGATCTTTCCATCATAGGCGGCTTCCACAAGTTCGTCTTCGCCACAGTAATATAAGTTATGCAGTGAAAGCGTATTGGGAACAAAACTCACCGCCACGTTAGACCTCTTTCACATTCGCGAGTGCACTTATCTGCACCGATAATTTACCCAGCTAACTGCAGCGGCCGTCGTTGCTAAAACAAAGACGGAATGCGGCCTGCAATATGCTGCTCATCAGCATCACATCGTCGCAGTCATAATCTTGCTGGCGCTACCTTCTTGTACAGGATCCCATCACGGAAACCATGCCTACAATTGCCAAGTCGTAATGCGTGCAAACTGTTCTTGTGCACGTTGCTTACAAAAATCACTACGCCACCGAAAGCCGGGCAAACTGCCTCGTAGGAAAGCTTGCTTTATAGTTTTGACAAAAAAAAAAACTGGAGAGCTACCAGCTACGAGTGCGTCAGGGCTTCTCTTGCTCGTCCATTAAATGACAGTTATGAGATGTTACGGTACACCCACACTGTGATATAAGTGAGATATTCACTTATTGCCACGAATTTCAGCTTTTTACGAATACTGATGCGCAGTACTGACTGTACAAACAGGTAGTAAGAAAAAGCGAGGTGTTCGCTCGAAAGAAGGCACTATACTTGAAAATGTGTTGTGGATGTCGTCAGCGAAACGTGAAAAGAAAATGACTCTAATGGACTTAATGGACTTAAGTAACTATACGACATTCTCGCCACATCGGCAGTTGAAAGGCTTACATGTAAAAGAGGGTGAATGTACACTGGTATTATCAGCATACAATGTGAAAGACTCAGTCTTTTTTACCGTAAGTGTGCTTCAATTGAGTTTAGAGATGCAATAGATGTACTAAATTCCAATGACAAATAAAAACAATCCAAGTTTCTCTCACAACTTGGCACACTAGCGCTCAATTCCGTCGATAGCTGTGGTGATGATTACGCGATATTTTCTGCGCCACAGCACCCAGTACACGTGCAAGCAAATGATATCATGTAGGCAATGGGAGCACAAACACCTCCCATATCCCCTTTAGGCTCCAGTGATTATTTCCGAAGACTTCAGCTTTTCGAGCTTACACCGAAGCGTTCTAAATATATAGATTTAGCTGATGCACCCAGTGTGTATCTCGGATTTTCTAAAAGACGAGATACTACTCGTGCCACTCGCTGAGCAGATTTTTTTTTCAAAGCGGATAAAAATAAACAGAATATGTCTTGCACCGTCAAACCAGAAACATTAATTAATATAGTAGGTTTTGAAGGTACTGACAAGAATAATTATATTATCTGGGGTTTAACGTGTGAAAACCACGATATGGTTATCAAGGACGCCATAGTGGACGGCTCCGGAAATTTCGACTACCTGCGGTTGTTTAACGTGCACCTAAATCTAAGTACGCGGGCCTCAAACATTTTCGCCTCCATCGAAAATGCAGCTGCCGCGGCCTGGATTCGATCCCGCGACCGCTACTGACAAGATTCTTTGAAGCACTTCTGCGGCGCTCTCAGCAGAAACCGCACGTCTGCACATAAGGTTTATGCACCGGTAGTTAGTATATGCGATCGATGAGATGTAATCGATGGGTTAACTACCGATGTCGTGTTTAGTTACGATGAAAATTCGTGGTTGCATAGAAAGGTTATCCAGTCAGAAATTATGCCTCCCATCCAATAGCTTGCTTGAGAGAACATGAACACTCATGTATTGTTTAGCGTACTGTCATGTTGCGCACCAACTTTTCATCGCTCGGTGCTCCGTAACCGATGAAGAGGTCATGTCTGTTTACACATTATTGCGTACGTTCAGCTCCGGTGCTCAAAAGGGTGCTCGCGGTACGAAATTATCATTACGCTCGGAGTGTAAACTGCGTGTAGTACCGAGACGTGTAGCTTATTATCAGATTGATGAGGTGGATGTAGCGCGATCTTGAATTGTCGTGGTGAAGAATGCTTCATATAGAATGCACGACGGTACCCGGCAATGAAGGGTGCCGTTGGTGCATGATTCGATTCGACGACCGGCACTTGTACTCACCACTATCGCTGATGCCGAGTGGTTTACTGAGCAAGAGTAAACCAATAAAGAAAAGTTTTTTTTCTTGTGCGGAGCGCATTGAACGGGCTTTTTTTTACCACTGCACGTTCGATTTGACGCGATGATAACAATCTCTCTTGCATGCGCCAAAGTTTTTCATAACAATTTATTTAGGAGGACAAATAGCTGTAAAACATCGCAAAAGCATTACACGGGGTAATTATTTCACTAGCAGGTCAGTTTTATGCTAGGAGACCATGTATTGACAATACTAGTGATATGGAAGTCAATAAAATAACGGAACAGCTTTGCCCCTCTTCGTGGATGAGGGATTTACATTTTAACCCTAAGGTGCATGCACATTTCAGCGCCGTATTTGTAGCTACAACATCCATGCTTAGGTTAAGTTGAGGATTCGTGCCCACCGACGGCAAGTTGCTTATCTTGCCCTTTCGTCCACTTTGATGTCGCAAGTATTAAAAAAAATTCTTTGTATCCATTATCGTTTTGTTTTGTTTGCGTCTAATAAAAAAAACGGCCTTCTTATTCACTTCTTTTTCTGTTCTGCTAGAAAAAAGAAGTTGCTTATTGGTGGACACAAAACCGTAGAAAACTCACCCTGATCGGCGGAGGCCGCAAGCTTAATCCCGTTTCGTAACGACTTTATTGTTTTTTTTTTGGTATTATTTCGGCACTCGGAATGCTTTTGATTTCCTTGTTTCTTGATTTTATGCATTTAACGTAGCGACCCCAGGAATTATCAGCAGGTTTTCAGACTGTATGGCTCTTGCTTTGGTTATAAAGCAGCTGGAGTAATAATTATCACTGACACACACACACGCATATACGCACAAAAAAAGAAACAGAAAGCAGTGTTCTCCGACATTGATTAATAAAGACAATTTAAAAATGGTTTTGATATTTCGCATGCCGACAATACTATTTGGGGCCTTACCAGTAACTCGGTAAATGAAGCTTTACGATGGGTTAAAATTGTTACAAACTATAGCTCTCCACTTGAAGACAACTTTTCTAGTAAATTTCAAAACAGAGATCGAATTCTCTTCATGTGAATAAAATATAAGCATCATAAAAGAAAATATGACAATGTACAGATATGAATGATATACGAACCTTTAAAAGTAGTATTATCTGTAGTAATTATAATGAAATATATTTGTGTTGAATAATCTGAGCGAAAATATAAAAAAAAATAACGAAACCTGACAAAGCCAATAAAGACATTCTAGGCTGCATTCATGTGGCAAAGTACTTCCGCCTGGACGTAGCGTTTGTGAGTGAAGATAACAGGAAATTGACTGTCGTAGGTTTTCTATTGAAAATTTGTATCGTCTAAACAAACACACACATACACACACACACGCACGCACCAATGCACACACAGACGCACGCACATTGGAACATAAGGTATTATTCAGTACCAGAAACGTAAAAATGCAAGAGCAATGCTTTGTGTGGTAATAGACGAGCGATGTTACGTGCGATTGCTTAAACAATATTTTTGAGCAAGAAAATTTATACAAAATGGCCATGGAAAGGCCGAGGCCTGATCGTTTCGTGCGCGATCGTTTTTTGCATCCATTGTGTTTGTGCTGATATGAGCGGTGCAGCCTTACTTAAATAACACTGAATGGTGCGACAAACTACAGCTGCGCAACAGAGAAGAAGAGCCCAGTGAAAGAAATTGTGCTCAGTACTGACATTGTGCGTGGCAATGTTCCAACCTGATTCTGTGACAGCCCCCACGTAGTCGTGACGTACGCAGCAAACGGCAACAGACGACGTGGCTGTGCTTATGGAGTGCGCCACCTTCTGATACATCTGTAAATCAATCAAGCCTAGCATTTTTTTACATCTAGTTGGTGTTTGTCATGCATTTGTGCTTTCTAAAAATATGTGATTGTACTGTTACCGTACTTACCTTACCACAAATATTAGCGCCTGTAGCTTGTCGTTCAATTGTATGAATGCCTTTACATAACCAGTGCTTCGACGTGCCTTGTTTCACAAATATAGTGAATAAATCCTTGACTGCGAACAAAATACACGAACAGCACAAAAAAGGACTAGCTTGGTGCTTTTAATAGCTGTATGAATGCACAATTTAATAAACAACTACATAATAGCTGTTTACGTTGACGAAATGCGTTTAATAAGCAAATAGAATTAGTGTGCGAACCTATCATCCAACACCAGATTCATTATTCATATCTGGCAAAATGTATTGCAGTTCGTGTAGAGCTTGTACATCGGTTACAAAAAAATATTAAATCGTGCATACTGTGCGAATACATAAACCCCTTAAGTTTATGTGCCAGGCTTCAAAGGTAAGAAAGTGAATAATGGAGTTCGGATGGAAGAAAAATGGAAGAAACGTCGGAAGAGGGTTCGCCTATTCACTACAGACTTATTTTCTTTTCTTTTTGACAGAGTAGCGCTCAAGTGCGGTGCGAGGCGATGCCGTCTAGGCCGCGCCTATATGCTCCCAATTCGTGACCTATTTATAAGACTTGGAGTAAGGGTACGTCCCTCCAACTTACACTTTTTGGTTTCAGGGATCGTTCCTTTCCCCTGTTAGTGGCAGTCCTAAGAGACCGCTTGTAATTTACGCTGTCTTGATATTTTTGATACTACTAGTTGAATCAGTACGAGATATGTCTTCATTAAATAAACGTTTTCAACGAGAAAACGAAAGAAGGATAAAGGATCAAACGCTCCTGCCCCTGTTAGTCACAGCCTAAAGAAGGTCAATAGGCAATAGAACCAACTAAGGCACATGAGATATTGGTTGCAGTTTTTAATTGTAGCGGTCTAATTATGACGTAAATTGAAAACAATCGAAATCTATAAGTGGAAATGACTGGTATTGCATCAATCGAATTGGTGCATTCGATTTTACCAACAAGGAAAATCAGCTGTGAAAGACATCTTAATTGACATTTTAACGACGGCGCTCTTGGTGATGAGACATACACGAATACCAAATGATACCAACTACAGACACGGGCGTGTTTGCATTCGTATATGTGTGAATTAGAGTGCTACCATCGAAATATTTATGAAGAGCGGTGCCCTTTGAGCAATTCCATCACACCTGCTTGCTAGTAGAGCTTGGAAGTGCAGTAACAGTCCTCATGCTCTAATTCTTAAAATCGAAAGAAGTTTCTCTAGAACAGCGAACGTTCTATCGATAATAAAGTAATCGCTTAAACAAGATGTGCTCGCTATTCTAACGTTGCGGGGAATATGCCCTCTATCCACTCCACATCTACATACCGCCACTGCAGAAACAGTTATGCCGTCCACTCTGAGCGTAATACGCACGTATATCTGCTATTGTATTGCCTTCAAATAAAGCGCCAGCACACACAGGCAATCAGGCTTGGCAGCTTAATAGGATGCCTTTGTTTGTTTTGCCAGTAATATTGCCTTGGCAGTGGGGCCAGCTCCCGTCAGCCCGAACAATCTGCATTGCGGTTTATATCTCCATTAAGCAGCATTGCAGACGGGAGCAGAAAGTCGGCGCAAAACAAAATCAGCAGGCGTTCCTTCGTGCAACAGCACCGTTGCGAGGCGGCCCTCCCACACAAGCGTGGCTTTTATCGACCGGCGCTCAATTACGTCCGAGACCCAAACAATGAACTCCTGCTGTGCGCAAGTACACCGTTCGGCTCAAGCAGGGGCTCGGGCATTCGCTGGCCGGAAATGGCTACTTGTACTGGACGTGGCCTGTGGACGTGTTGTTGCAGCTCCTAATTTATAGCTTCTAGGAGGTCTGATGCAAAGTGGGGCATGCTTACTGTGAGGCTAAGCGGCACGGTAAGATAGGAATATTGGTATAATTCTCGTCTCGTGCAAAGAGGAGTTGTTGCGCTTGCACTGGCTGGTAGCGTGGGTGAAGGTTCAAGTTCCGGCATGGAACAAGTAATAAGTTAGGAAGGAGCATTGCAAAGTGCTGTAGAAAGGAATTAACAAAAATAAATAAATGAATGAATAAATAAATCAATAAACAAATAAACAAACAAAAATAAATAAATAAATACTGTGCTAATGGCGAACAAATGGTTTCAGCCTATTTATAGCTGAAGAAAAAAAAATATATGCGACACAGATTACACGCAAACAATAAGTGGTACACTTGTGCACTACAAGCCACTTGCCTTTGTCCTGACCGGAATCTGCTGCGGTGCGATTTCATTCAAAATTCATCGCTTCGCGGTGGTACGTTTCCGTCTGAGGCAACACAGCACCACCTTGTCTGTTCTCCAGGAGGGCTCGGTTTCCCTGTCACCTGTATCGGCACGTTGAAAGTGAATGACGATAACGTGAAATAGCGTGTGGTTTGTTGGATTACTAAAAAAACTCATGCCATGAGTTGTCATCTTCTACAACATTCCCATGTAAAAACTTCCCTAAAATGGGCAAAAGGAACGTTCAATAAGAGGTTCTTAAATGCTTACTTTTAAATTAACCTTAGCCGTGGTAGATTAGGTCCACCTCGACGTAGATTTCGTCTGTCAAGACGACAGGTACCGGATTGAATATGCGTCACATCTTACCTCACAGGAGAGATACGTGTACGTGCATGCAAATTCAATCAAAACAGACGCACCTGTACGTCGACATTGTTGTCAAATTTCATGCAGGATATAAAACCAAATGAAACAAACTGGTTGATTAGATGTAGTCTTTTCTTGCTCGGAACATTTCACCTGGACGATATAATGCAAAAGAAGCACACCCGACTAATAATATTATAGAATGCCGTTGTTTTTCATTATTTTTGGTAAAATGGCATCATTTGCATACAGAAGCGAACTGCACTGTAAATGAAAATGTAAACAACAATAATGATGCGATGCATTGTGTTCCATGTCCCGTTTGTGCACTGCTTGCTTCTCAAACAAGTGCAGACACACTACGCTTGTCACGTTATTTGGTTAGGGATGTCGAGCAGAATAACGCGGAGCTCGACTAAAAATAGCAAAGCGAAATTGGGAATACTGGTATGTTCCAGCTTCGCAACAACGCAGGGACGAAACATGGAATATTCTGCAGCGAAGGGAAAGATCGAAGCAAGAACTTTATTGCGTACACTTACCGTACCATGTAGTAGTGCCCTAACAAAAGGATAAATATTAGTAAAATGCAAACGTAAACAATATAAGAAGCTCGTGTCGATAACATGAAAATAATAACCACACAGCGTATAAGCCTAGCATATAGTAGGCAGTACATGCGATAAATGTTCAAGATCCATGCAAAAAAATATGCTAACACGGTGAATACCTTAACCTTCTCCGTCTCTAAAACTAACTTGCCTTGTTCTCGGAACCCCGCCTGGGAAAATTAAATTAGCTTATTTCTATGGAAACAGGCAGCACCAAACAACAAAGAAGAGACCACGTGCTTTGCTGCGTGGCAAAGTAAAGACATGGCGTTTTATTCGTTCTATTAAGAAATTCGGGACATGTAATTAAATAGTTTTCCGCCGGAGTTACTTCTAGTGGGCTCTGAAGTAACTCTTGAACGTTAAATGTTAAACGAACATTCTTTCAACTCACATCAAGTGTTAGAGATGACGTCGATTGTTTGCAGGGAACACCAATTCTCTCGTTAAAGTTCGTCGCCTATACTGCTTAAGGAACGATACTCCACGCAGCAGGAAAAAATAACACCCTTGGGGGTGTACACGACATTAAAACACCATGGCAAATCAGCTGTGCAGAATGCTGAAATATTTGTCTTTGTCCAGGCTTGTAATGTTTCGTGTCATAACCCTCCTACCACCTTGCGCGACTACAGAGAACTGATTTGCAGGATTTAGTGTCCATGGTATTCAAGTTGTCGATTCATTCGCCCTTTCGGTGCCACTTGCTAGCATCCTGATTATCTTGATTTCTGGAGGGAGTGCCCCGGATTACCCTTGGTCCTGGGTTCGAACCCCGCAGTAGCACGCGTTTTCCGTCACCTAGGAAGTTCTTCCTTCGGAGAAATTTCTATTGGTTTCCTTATCTCTGTGAGCTACAAACGGGCAGATGTCAATTTTTACTTTCATAGAAACGCCCTTACTGCACCATTACTTTTCCCTAAAAACATGCAGAACGGTTGTCTTCCTGACATAACTTGTCGAAATCTTTGATTACTTTAAAAGGATTACAGTTCATGAGAAGGGTCACATGCTGAAAGGCCGGTGTGTTGTACAAAACGTCACATGACAACGAATGCGCCTTGTTGTTTCAGGCGCGTGAGGTAAGCGTTCCCTTCGTCATTGCGGCGTTTGCGTGACTAAAACAAATATAAAATAAATTCAGTTTAACGCAGTGAAAGCTGTCCCGCTGCCACTCGCAATGTGCAGCTTCTTCTTTGGGCGTACGAGGAGTCCTTCCCATTTTCGAAAAGGGCGCGGTGCACGTAAGCCCCCCTCTTGTACCTATAGCCGGTCGCCTCGTCTCCACCGCCCCTCTTCCTTGCGCCCAGCGCGGCCTCGCATTGGTTACCGCGTCTCCGGCAAACGCCACCGAGAAACACTGCTGCGTCCGCGACCGAGGCATTTACGCCATCTATGGGTGTATCTGGAAACTGGAGCGTGACATGACGGACACTCATCTGTCGTCAGGCCCAGCCTTACAGCAGCTCCGTTGTTAAAAAAGCGGCGTTCGTGTGACTCAGCCTAAAGTCACATGTGCAACCGTGCCCCTCGCGGCGCGTTCGCTTCGTTCTGTGGCGTTAGCCTGACTCAAAAATAATAAAAGCAGCGTTCGCGTGATATAACGTGCATCGCGAAATAGTCAAACCCTATGGCGTTCACCTTCGACTCGTCTTAAGCACAAGCGCAACGGGCCCTGTGAGATTTATATGGGTGTCATGTGCACAAACCACTGTATAGAATTTGTGGGTGCTCACCTACGCGAGCTTCTCATGCAAGGTAAGAACCGTGCGAGGATTCATTCACAGTGGCTTTATTCACATTTTAGGCTACGAACTTGAAATGTGTGCTTGGTTGGGCGTTTATGGTGCCTTCGCTAACGAAGCGCAGACAGACATGGCTTCTCTCTATTATTTTCCTACCTGTTGTTCTTACCGCTGGCTTAATCTACATATCATTCATCTTGGTTTAGTTTTGTAAATCGGCTGGCAAGAAGTCAACGAGTCTGTCAGTCACATATTTCACATACACACGCTCATTCCGGTGTAGGATAGGGGGCGGGGATAGGGGATCGATAGGGGGAACACTATACGATTTGTATTACTTTAAGCGGTATCAATCCGCCTCTTTCACTTTCCTGTGCTGCCCTCTGCCGTTTTGGTAGGGGTTTGGTAGGGGCCAGTGCATCCGGTACTGCCACAAGAAACACCTACGAGATAAACAGACGTTTCGCGACTTTCCCGCTAGAGGAGCGCGCATGCGCCCGGGCGTCGTGAAAAAGGCGGGTCGGAGCAAATATTCGTTGGTGCACTCAGACCTGTCTGCTGCCAATAGGAATGAGCATTAGAGCACGACATTTACGATGGAGTTAGCACGTCTCGTTTGGAAATGTGGAGACACACCGGCATTTTCATACTCCCTTCTTGGCAGTATTTCAGAATTGGAAGCGGCTAAGTTCTACTAACAGTTTTATATTCCGATGCAGCAGCTTAAAGTAAAGCTGGAGAGCACCTCCTCAGTCTATTATAGCAGCTAGAATCGGTACCACGCCCTGCACGTGTTGTATTTGTATACGTGAAAACATCCGTATAGTGGCTGGGCGGTATGACATACAAGTGGTAACCAGGAGTTTCAAGTTAAGATCCTGTCGAATTTTATTGGGTTAGTCTTTTCTTTTTGCTAAGCGTTTTGTAATTGGCATTGGTACTGGACAAACTGCCACTAACACCCCTGCAAGACATCGAAAAAGTCAGCTGAAGTAACTCATCATACATCGCTCTCAGTAGGAAAACGTAGCCTGTTCAAAGGGATTGCACCGAGCCAACTTTCTCTATAGGTACCTAAGTCCACTCAGCTGTCTTTCTGCATTAGTGAAGGTTCTGTTTTTGTAGGTATCCTTCTCTGTTGTTTAGGCGCGTTGTTAATAAATTATTTATTTTGTCAGCCAGAAGCAATAAAGGCGGACGGCAACAAGTATAGCTTCCGTATTAAAACCGGATTAAGTGCATTCTTTCTTAAATGAATTTCATTCTATCATTCACTTCAACGCGAGAAGTCTTCGTAAACGCTTTGACATTATTGACGATTTTTTCGCTTCGCTATCTTGATCATTTGCGTTAATTGCCATAACTGAAACTTGATTATTTGACGATGATAAAGATTTGTATTGCTTTCATAATTATAAATCTGAATACTGCATGACAGTAGCGAACAATCATGGTGGTGCAGCTACATATGTTTCGTCTGGTATTGCTTATCGACGAAGACATGACCTAGTACTAACCGTTGCCAATTGTGAATCTGTTTGGATTGAAACTGATAACTGCTTTCTAACTAGAGTTAAGAAGAACCTCATATTTGGCTGCATCTACCGCTCTCCCTCATCATCAGTTAATGATTCCTGTACCTGTCTTGACCATCTTTTGCGCACAATTTCACTAGAAAATAAAAATGTCATCATAATGGGTTACATCAACATTAACTTACCTTCCCTTCTTGAAGCATCACCTGCGTGTATTAACTAGACTAGTTTATTACACGGTCACGGATATGACTGTTTAAATGACGTTCCCACGCGTGAATATTTTAACGGCTCAGGAACGCGTATTGATCATGCTCTCTCTAACCTGCTTGAGCAACCAGACGCGAAAGTTTTGCATGTAGACATTAGTGATCATTGCTCCACCGCCTTACGCTTCAAAACAAATGTACTCTCTTGTGCCTCTTCGCAGACCAGATATGTCTTGGCGAAAGATGGCTTCATAACGGCTGTTGCTAACATTAACTGGTCTGAAATTAAGTCATCAAACCATCCACAGAAAGCGTTTTCAACATTTATTTCACTAATTACATTGCATTTAAGGAAGTTCACTTGCAAAAAGAAATGTAAAAAAAAATTGTTGCTTTTTCTCACAATCCGTGGATCTCGAAACAGCTATTAGCGGAGATGCGCAAAAGTGATAATATACATAGAAAAACTAAAAAACAACCATTTAACAAGAAATTACGTTCCCGTTACATGAGCCTATGTAATTCTCTTAACTGCAAACTTAGAACTGCAAAAAGGTTTTATTTTGGACAATGGATTTTAGAGGTGGCTAACAACGCTATAAAGAAATGGGAGATTGTCAACTCCTTTTTAAATAGAAACACGCGGCAGGACGAGGTACGTCGAATTTTATTTGGTGGAATAGAACACGATTGTCCTTCCGATACAGCTGAGGCTTTCCGTAGTTTCTTCTTCCCAGATAATTCAAATTCTTCTTCACAAATTACCAACATGAGACGTTAACCCCATTCATTATTCTTATTTCCTACTACACCGGACGAAATCATTGCTGTAATACGTAATTTAAAATTGACAAGCAGTGGAATAGATGAGATCCATCCTGCGAACTTTAAATCTAATGTGCACCTAATAGCTGATACATTTTCATTTATTGTTAATTTATTAATTAAAAATGGTATATTTGCTTGTGAACTTAAGCGTGGCAAAGTGATACCTGTACTAAAACAAGGCGACAGATCATTATTCCATAACTACCGACCCATTTGTATTTTGCTGTTCTTTGGAAAAGTTATTGAGAAACTAACTGAAACACGGTTAACAAAATATCTCGCTAAGTTTAACATCCTCCCTTCTTGTTAGTTAGGGTTCCGCCATGGGCATTCAACTGAGATAGCCCTTATTCATCTTATTAATAAGCAAAAAAGTTAATCGACGAAGGATTTCTGCTTGCCCCAGTATTCATCGACCTAAAGAAAGCCTTTGACAGTATAAATCATAATATTCTGTGCACTAAACTCGAGTCAATTGGCATCTCTGGCCCCGCTCTTTCACTAATAAAAAGCTACTTATATAACAGAGTTCAAGTTGTGTCTATATCAGACGTTTTTTCTAGACAGCGAACGACCAACATCGGTGTGCCCCAAGGCTCTATTCTGGGGCCACTTTTGTTTTTGATTTATATTAATGATTCACCTAATTGTCTTTCTTCAACCCAGTGCATTTTGTACGCCAATGATACCACTATATTCGTCTCTCATAAAGATATCTCATCTCTCGTAAATATTTTGAATGCTGATTTAGATAATATTTTAAATTAGTGTAATAACAACATGTTATCTATTAATACTACTAAAACCAAACTTGTTGTGTTCAATTCACATCAGCGAAACGTATCAATACCACATATCAGTTTTGGTCCCCACTGCCTCTCGCATAGCTCAAGTGCCTCTTTTTAGGGATCCTTCTGGATAGTAACTTAAAATATCAGTCATATTGCTCGCATCAAAAAGAAAATAGCATACGGTATACGCGTCCTAATTAAAACGCGCCCTTACGCACCACATTACTGTCTCTCTGTCACTCCTTTGTCCATTCTCATTTCACTTATGGTATAACACGCTGGGGAAATACAATACTCATATTGCGTCCCTCAAGATTGTCCAGAACCATGCTATAAGAATAATTACATGCAGCCCACGCCTCTCCAATGCCAAATCACAACTACGCGAGAATAACATTCTCACTATCACTGGACTTGCTAAATACAACCTAGGTATTTTTTTCTACAGGCTTATAAATAATGAGGTTTTTTTTTTCTACAGCCTTATAAATATTAACCTTCCGCCAGCCATTTTTCCATCATCTAATCTCATGATCTATAGCACTACTCGATTCGCGATGAACAATTTTCTTTTACCCAAAATTCGGACTAATTATGGGAAGCAAACTGTAGCATTCACCTTTATTTCCCTTTGGAATACTATTCCGCTTATCATGAAAACCAGAAGACCATTACACCATTTCAAGAAAGAACTAAAATGCACTTACTTCATTATGAATAACGAAAGAGTAACTCTGTCTGTCATTTAAGGTACGTGTGCTTTGTTGTTCAGTGCATTTTGGACATAGAATAGCTGACTATTGTATTACTTGTTCTTTTTTTCCTTTTCTCTCATCATTTTTGTTTTACTGTGATATGTTAAAGCGTATTATTTTATGTAATGACATGTATTATTTTTCAGTGAATGTTATGTTTTTTTTTCTTAAATCATTGAGCTTGTTACTGTTGCTACTATGATGTGCTTATTACCTTCTTTAATTTTGTGCAGGAGGTCCTGATGCAGTCTCTTGACCATGGGACCTCCTCCTGTATACCAAACGCTTGTAACTTCACTTAACTTTTAATAATAAAATTCTGATTCAGATTATGATGAAAGGAACTCATGAGTGCTAAGAAAATTTGATAAGTGGGATTGTCGTTAGCGCGTCCGTATTCAAGGTTTTGTTCTTGGAAGGCTGCGGTGAATAATCGGGAGGGGGGGGGGAGAAAGGATAGAAGAAAAGAGAGAGGGACGCAGTAAACAGGGAATGCACAAAAAACTAATGTGCGGCTTGCGAGCTGCTGCTCTGACTCTCACGACCGAGGTGAAGCGTGGCGCCAGTGGCTGGCTCCTCGGGGTCAAAGAGGTGCTCGAACAGTGACCGCCATAGCATGGTGGCAGCCGCGGCGTAGCTGCGCCCGGGTAGTACTCAGCCACAGAAAGAAATCGGTCGCCAATCCGGTGAGATTCAGTCAAAGGCCTGTTTTGCGAGTATGGTGGGATGTCCCAAATGAGGTGCTCGCGGTCTGCCGGCGTGTTGTAGGGGCTGCAGAAGCCAATTTTTCGAGGCGTCCGGGCAACGAGAGTCCTCATTCCGGAGAAACCGCTGCACTAGAAAGGGAGCACGAAAATTTTACGTAAGTTGTCTCACAGCAATAGACCGACAGCAATAAAAGCTCCATATTGATTTGCTGGTAACAATACGTTAAACGCAATAAATGCTGCCATCATGCACCAAAGACACATTGCCCGCCTTAGAAATCACACTGTTGTAACATTCTTTTGTGTTGCAGTGAAACAAAAGCTTCTGTGTGGATACCATCAATACTGCTTATTTATCATCTGCCTGAATCATCATTTAATAACGAAAGTGAACCATAATACAGCTAAAATAGCATTTGCCACGTCTTTATGTCAAAGCTTACTATTTACAATATTGAACAATGTTGAAAACGTACACTGTAGCCATTTAGTCGGTGTTGAATTTTAAAGAAGGTATGGAGGCTGAAATGCTCTCCTTCCAAATTAACGTCGCTACCAGGTACACATGCGCGACAACAAAAGATGCAGATCTTGTCTTCAGCCTCTTTCAAAATGCTTTGACAACGCAGCGCCTCTGTTCACATTACCCAAGTTTCAGTTAACTTGCAGCCATACTATGATTGCACGTTAGGGGCAGGCATTTCCCGTTTGATACCTTGAACAATGTGAGGCGGTGTGGGGATAAAAATGAGATGAAGACAATAGGGACAGACAGAGAGCCACCAGCGCGAGAAACACTGAACTCAAGGAGCGTGACTACACTCCCATTTAACCCCTTGAGGGTTTTCGCCGTACATGTACGGCACAAGCTTCCTGATACCAAAGTGTTTTCGTCGTACAAGTACGGCATAGCGTTTATTTTAAAACGCGCACCTTTTTCGATAATTTCTCTCGCTTGGCCTGTGCTTCCACACTTCGGGAATACGTGGATTTTTTTTCATGCGCCAATGTCTCTGCGTTGTACTTTTATTTTGCTTCCCAAAACGGAGCGCCGGCTATCGCTTGCCCATCCGAGCGCGTTCGCGGTGCAGCTAGTTTAAAGTGCTCCCCTTTTTCGATCATTTCTCTTGATTTGCATGTGCTGCCACGCTTCGAGAATACGTGGAATATTCTTCATGCGCCGATGTCTCTCCGTTGTTGCTTTTTTTATGCTTCGCAAAACGGCGCGCCGGCTATCGCTTGCGCAACCGAGCGCGCCCGCAGAGTGGTTGGTTTCAAACGCGCGCCTTCTTCTATCATTTCTCTTGCTTGGAATGTACTGCCACGCTTCGGGAATACGTGGAACTTTTTTTAATGCGCCGATGTCTCTCCGCCTTTCTTTTTTTTTAATGCGAAGCATTTCTTAGCGAACTTCTGTGACATTGAGCGTATCTATCTATCTATCTATCTATCTATCTATCTATCTATCTATCTATCTATCTATCTATCTATCTATCTATCTATCTATCTATCTATCTATCTATCTATCTATCTATCTATCTATCTATCTATATACGCCTACGACTTTGAGCTCTCCTGGCCGTTTCGTTAATGGGATGTATACCAAAATTGGTATGACATAACATGACCGTATTACGAACATAAATGACAGGTCACAACATGAAAACCATGATATGCATGTCATGAACAGCATGATTTACTTGCCACGGTCTTGGGGCAATTGCGGCCGTTTCATTAACTTGATATATACCAAAATTGATATGTCGTCACAATAGTGTATGACGAACACAACTGACAGGTCCTAATGTGCAAATCATGACAACCATGCCATGTACAGCATGATTTACATGACATAGTCTCGGGACGCTCGTGGCCGTTGAAATGAATGGACACCTACCAAAACTGGTATGATGAGACATTTCTGTATGACGAACACAACTGACACATCCTAACATGAAAATCGTGACATGCAAGTCATATACGACATGATTTACATGCCACGCTCATGGTACCCTGGTGGTCATTTCGCTCGCTCTATACACACAAAAATTGGTATTGCGCGACGAGACTGTATGATGAACGTAAATCAGAGGTGGTAACGTGAAAATGATGACATGCAAGTCATGTACGATATGATTTACATGCCACGCTCGTGGTGCCCTCGCGGCCATTTCGCTCGCTTGATATGCATCAAAATTGGTATTGCGCAACGCGACTGCATGATGAGCGTGAATGAGAGGTGGAAACTTGAAAATCATGAATGCAAGTCATGTACGACATGATTTACATGCTACGCTCATGGTGCCCTCGGGGGCCATTTCGCTCGCTTGATATACACCAAAATTGATGTGTCGCGACGGCACTGTATGGCTAACATAAACGAGAGGTGGTCACATGAATATCATGACCTGCATGTCATGTACGACATGATTTACATGACACTGTCATAGTGTGCTTCCGGCTGTTTTGTTAACTGGATATATACCAAAATTGGTATGGTATGACACTAGTGCGTCACGAACATAAATGACAGGTTATGCATTGTATATTCCAGAATATACGTTTCAATAGCATGGCATATGCCGGATTGTATATGCATGCATGCATGTCAAACATGCGATGTATAGTGAACTAGATGCCATGACATGAATGACTTCACTTGTCTAAAAGACAAACAAGGCGATGTAGCAGCTCTCCGCCGGCTGCTTCGCATTACATCGATTCCCACAGTGCGTGGGATCTGCCGTATTTTTTTACAGCAGACCTATTATAATCGAGGTTTACCGTGCATTGTAGATAGAAAATTATTATCATGAACCAGCACACTAAGATTTGTCCGGCATTGGACGGAATAACTCTGATGGGTGAGAGAACGAGTATAGAGAGAGCGAAAGAAAGAGAAAAATTCCTGGCAAAAATATTCTTGGCAAGGCGAGATTTGAACCCAGGTATCATGATCCGAAGGTGAGCTTCGTAACCACTCGGCTATCCAGGCACACTAGCACAGCATAACATAGCCTTGTATACAGTGGTGGAACAGGGTACATGGGTTTGGGAGCAGTCCTGGGAGCAGGCTTGGAGCAGACAGAAATACCTTTTCGAGCAAGTTTGGAACAGTCGGAAAAACCATTCAGAGCAGATGTAGCACCGTTTCATAGCACTTGCGAAGCACCATTTGTCCAATGCTGCATTTAGCTATGCACACATGTTCATGTTGCTCTTTTCGTTCTCTTTTATATAGTTCGTCACTCAATGGGCACATTCGTGCTCGGTAGTACGTACAATGCCTGGGGAAATATGCTCGCATCCTAGAAGTTTTTTTTTTTTTTTGCTTTACAACGCGGCGCGGCGGCGTTCAGTCGCACACCGCAACGCGCGCACGCGGTGCGGCTGGTTTCGATTTCATCCTTCGGGTGGTTTTCACTTCTTGCGCCTGCAAAGCTGATGGCTGTTCGGTTTCTAATCTCTCAAAGGGTGACGGCTTGTTATTCTCTCGTTTATTGCACCCCGGGGCGCGATTACATCTGTTTCCGCGCGGCGCTAAATTACACAAACGACGCCGCCGTGATTGCGTTTCCAGTTTTGGGGTCTCGGAAAAATTAACTACGTCTTGTTAGCGACAAGGCGAAGGATTACTGTAGATTTTTCACTCGTTTTGCTTTCGGGACGGGCGCACAACCATAGAGTTTTCTTCCGTGCACTCACTGACGCAGTTCGTTTACGCTATGGAAGCGCGCGCCGGCTGCTCTGCTGCCGGTGAGTCGAGCACCGATTATTCCGATGCGGACTATGCTGGTGAACCGGGCCTGCCTAGAGATGTCGGCCAGGGGGCTCCCGGACGTCTAGAAGCCCAACCACACTCACTTTGAATATTTCAAATAAAGTTGTATCCATCCATCCATCCCCAAGTGCCGAATCAGAATCTGATTATTTGGATTTCAGTTTGTCAGACGAGGATTTTTTGCCGAGTTTAGACTCCGATGACGATCACGGAGCGACATCTAAAAACCGTGCGTGGAGAGCCATGCTTCAATGACTATCCCACGCTGAAAAGTTTTTAGTGTTAGAGCACGAACATTTTAACCGGAAAAGTACTCTGGTGCGCTTATTTTTGTATGTCTGTGCGCTATGTTTAATACAATGCATAATTTTTATTTACAAAAAACTGTTAAGATTTTTTTTTCAGGATTTCGCTTGATTTTACTACGAATAAACCATGTGTATGTAACAACAAAAATGATTTTTTTCACTTTACGGTCACGAAAAAAAATTTCGACAACTTTTTTCTGAAATAGAATCGTCTGAAGAATTTATTTCAGCAATAAAACAATTACACATTTTTGGACTGAATTTCGCAAAAAAATTCGACTCTCAAAAGGTTAAGGTCGTTCAGCGCTGGTCAGGATGTAGAGACCTATACCCTGACTCTCATGACTAAGATCGTGCACTTTACACTTGGTTTAAAACTTCCTAGATGAGGCCACACGCGCTGCCTAGCGTGAAGCCTCCGAGATGGCTCCCCACTCGCTCCTGCGGGCGTGCTGCTTCCGGCGCTAGTGGCCCCCTCAATGCGCCAAGGACTTCAGCGTCGGCGCTATTCCATCCGGAAAAGTTGACGAGGGGGAGTACCTGCATGCCCAAGGGAGCACTGCAGACAAGGCGCAGCGCGAACATGGCGCCTAGAAGCCAGTAATGAATTTGAGGCCGAAACAGCCCGGTATGCAGATGCGCAGCGGGGCAAGTCTTAAAACGCCGAATGCAACGCCTATCTGAAAGAAGGAAGCTGCTTGAAGTGCCACATAATTTACATCGAGTCAAAATGCACTGTACATGGTGCGTGCAAGTAAACATTTCCAATGAGAAGGTGACATCCTTTCTTACTTGAAAGGTCGCTGTGAAAGGGCAAGCGCAAAAATTAAATATATTTAACACACATATTTAACACGCATGGAATAACCTCATACGATCAAATGAAACACGTATGATTAATTGGTATACGCGCGAAATTACTGCGTATGAAAATATATGTAACATCAAATTTTGTGGCGCGAGCATCGAGCGACGCTCCTTCTTGCGCTGCACTTGCTCTCCACCTATGAACTTCCTGATAAGGTAAAAAAAAAGTCTGCGAACAATATAAGCATATATATATAGTTGGCCATAGGTGGCTGTAATTAAGGTTGATGATAGATATGTTTGGTTGAAACAGTTTATAGCCGATCAAGTTTCAGGAATAATTAGAAAAAACGCCGGGGGTTGCTATTTTCTTTGCAGAATCTCTGTATGCAGGCATTCAGGACATCTTCAAGCAGCAGGCTAACCCCTACAGTTGGTTATAAGCAAGGACAGCTTTTCGTATTATGAGGTGAAGCATCCCGGATTCTCATAGGAACCCTGCAGTCCGCTATAGCAAAGTCAACCTTTCCTACTAGGAAGTCAAGCATCCCGGATTTACATGGAAGCTAGTGACTGATGGGTCGCGACATCAATAACATGACATACTGGACAGTTACGTCGTGAATGACGATGCGCATTTGTGGGTATGATCAACACGTAGAAAGAAGGTAAGGAAAACAAAGAGAAACAAATAAAGAGATGAAAAATAAAAAAAGAAATAGACGGAACTTCAAGGTAAGAAATTACAACATTATAAACAGGAACAAGCAATCATCAGTGGTTCATCCAGTCATTCTGTGCTCACGCCACCAAATACATCTACGTAGAATGTTGGGGTAGCCACAAATGTTTTCCCGTAGGCATATACTGGACGATCAAGTCAACCGAACCCGCGTGGAACGCGATGCATTTTTCTAAAGTTCCTGAGATAAATAGCGAGTTTTAGTATAGCGGGAAACGCTTACGTTAGCGTTAGCGTGCGTCTCAACGCTAACGCTAAAACGGAACGCGCTGCGTGTCAACTGGTGGTCTTTTAGTACAGCGAAGGCATTCCCGCTAACGCTACCGCAAGCACATACAGCGCCGTCTAGACATAAAAACACTAAATGCACTGTAGAATCCACAAAAGCGCCACCAAGCCGAGCTGATCCAAAGTCACCACTGTTGCGTCTCCATGTCGCGTTTGCAGAAGTGTTGAGTTCTAACACACTGGTTTCTGTCGACATGCCGCGTTCGAGAATTCTTCAAGACCCCTATTACTTGGCCTTTTTAAGCTGGGACGCATCACGCGTCACATTCATGCACTGCCGCGAAAGGCATGAAGGGAAACGACGCCTGACATGTATCTGCTTGACCGTATCTTGGAAAGAGGCGACTAAAGACAGCGTCGCCATCTCTGCGCTGCTACAGAAAACTTGAGCGAACCTTGCAAACAAATCTTGCTAAGCCTTCTGCAGCGCAAATCCACTTTGTATCTCAAAAACGGAGCTATTTGATCGGCGGTACACGGTTGGCGAAGCCTCATTACTCATATCTAAATCAAATACGAACATTATTAGGGAATGAATAAGTTTAATAATGCAGGACGACGGCTACAAAGATTCGAAGTGGACGGCTCTCGCTTCAACAGGCACCGCCATCTTGCCTTACGTACGGGATCTCTTGCGTGCGTTAGCGTTGAACGCTATATTTCAGAAATAGCGTTCGCACGTAAGAGCTCGGGCTACGTTTACGTTCTGCTCATGCGCAGTTAGGAGCACGCAACGCTAACGCTAACGCTAAATCCTTGCGTGTGCTGTTATCCGCTATACTAAAACTCGCTAATATCTATATTACAAAAAGAGGCCAACCTGTTTTGTTTGCTTCTGGATGCCTAAAGAATCCCGTTCCGCTCTTTTATCCCCGAGTTTCTTCTGAATGTGTAAAACCCTTGCTTAATCTCTTCAAATTTTCTTCGTAAGTTGAGTAAAAGTCTTCGGATCCCACTCGAGGAATAACTAAGAATCAATACTGCGTGCATGCCCCTGTCGTTGCGCACTCTTAAAGGGTCACGACATCACTGCCTCTCGCATTCGGAATAACGCAATGTAGTCGTCTTGTCTTCGTCTCGAGTTAGTTAAAGCAAGGAACGCTCGGGTTTTGCAAGCCGTCCGTCGAATTTCAGTCGTCACGCAACGCGGGCGCTCAATCTCACAGCGAGCGTCTTAGGCAAGAAAATGCGGCGAATGTGGTTGTGCATGTGAATGACCGCCAGAGCAGCATCGTCGTTCGATGCATTTCGCATCAACGAGGGACGTGCGAGGAGTTCATTACGCCACCGAAGCCTCTTCTGCCCTCTGCATTCAAATGTTTTATTCCAGCCAAGTGCTCCTGAACACGTTCTCTAGAGGCTCCCAGTACGACATTGACTGACTCCCGCATCGTTCTCACGTAGCCGGCGTGCAGAGATACGACAAAAAAGGGAGCAAATCGTCCTTGTTATTATCTTTTTTTTTCTGTCCCGAGAGCCGCTGAATAATCAACAATAAAAACAAGGAAACAGGCTCAAATAAAGCACTCCGTTGCGCAGCACTCCATTCCAAAGCAATCTGTGGCAAGACGCGCCTGCAGGGCGTTTGCTGAAACGAGCAGTGCAGTTGCGTTTATAGCGTGTACGTGTAGCATTTTCAGGACGTGTCTTGAGTTTAACTTGTTACAACGTGATTCTTTCCCTCAACAAGGATGACAGTGCTGGGTGTGGTTTTCACCGTTTCGTTATTCAGAGGCAGCGTCCCCTCATTGTGAAAGAGAGCAGACGTCAGCGAACTCGTCAGAATTTGATATTTGCATCTTAATCGAACAAAAGTAAGATAATTCGGAGAGAAGGAAGCAATTTGCAATCGGCCGTACTTATATGGGTATTGCCCCTAGCATCGATGCCTCTTTTTCTATACATTGTAGTCAAAAGTGAGAACAGCGATAGTGGCGAACTTTGGGTAGGTTGTTGGAAATTCATGACTGCGACGAACAGCGCCGGCGCTAAGCGAGTGCTAAGGTGTAGAAGAAACTTTGCTCGTGCTGCTGGTGTCTGTGCTCATTACTCCTCGTATTGCGATTGCGCTCTCTTTTGCGAAGTATACAAATCTTGTCTGACAGTTCTTCACAACGCGCGAAGTAACGTATATTTATGTCCATCTACCAAAAGCACTTCTACATGCGCCAGTCGATTCAGCCAGAGGTCGTCGCAGCGCTGTGCATTATGAACGTCAAAGGAGTTCACTTTAGTAAGAATAACTTAAGTCAGTATTTTGGGCTTGAAGAAAAACGCGAACAGCCGTTCCAACATTTGTGGTGCCAGAGCCGCTTGCAACTCAAAATAGTTTAAAGCGAAAAGCTGCGCTGGTTAGAAATTCGACCACAATCGACATTTTCCAGCGCGAGAACCAACACCTAAAGATAAAAAAAAGATGGTTGGTTGATCCCTCCGTCATAACACGATAGTGAAACGTGTCGTCACAGAATTAGTTTATTGTCTCTAGTGCATTGGTATATGAGAGCTTGTACATTGTCTATAGTGCATTGGTATATGAGAGCTTGTACATTGTCTACTGTTGTTTGGCAGATATAGCACCGCTTAATGTGGACGCATCGGACTCACGTTAGCGCCTAGCGGCACATCTCCGTACCGACGACAAACACCCCCGATCATGATTCAACCCTTGCGGTAGCTGAAGTTCTTAACATATACGTGGACTCCGCATATGGTGAATCCCGCGTAAAGATGGCATCAATAAGCACATAATAAACACTAATACTCGATATGCACTCATTCAAAGCGTCGTGAAATGCAAACAGAAACGCTACGCGCGTCGTGTCTTCCCTCTAGCCTGGCCGTTACTACTCACAGGGTGAGCGGGGAACGCGGTGCGACAGCCAGGCGAGCGTCGGAGAGCTATTTGTCGATATGGATGGATGCTATGAGCGAGGCTTGGACTAAAGCCGCCACCTCGCGGTGTGTTAACTCGTTGACGAAATAAACGCGCTGAATGGGACGGTCATAAAAACGGCGCGCATGTTTTTTTTTTTAATTTTTCGAGCCTGGTGGCACCCATGTCACAGCCCCGTTGCAAAGGGGATGCTCATAGCGTCCATCCATTCATCCATCCATCCATCCATCCATCCATCCATCCATCCAACCATCCATCCATCCATCTATCCAAGAGCATTCTCAGAGGAAAGTGTGAAAGATAAAAGGCGCGTTCATTTAACCTCCGCTATGTGTTAGGCGGTAGCTCAGTGGGCTGACCGCCCGCCAACCGTCGACACGGACCGATAGGTCATGAGTTCGACTCCAGACAACGGAACTTTTGTCTTTATATTTTATTTTCTTTGCCATCAGATGGAGTTCATTTTGCTGACGTATTTCCGGGACGGAAATACGTCAAGAAAGTCTTAGTGGACCCCAGAAATAAACACTTTCGTGTTAAAAAAGGTAAGCAATTTATCGACGCACCAAAGCCTACGGAGCTGCCTTTGGTGCATTGAACACCGCATAACTACACCACTAGTTTGTATTGACCACAAAACTATGGTCATTTAGCGCAAAATTATGAAAGAAGAAGGGAAGAGGAGAAATGTCAGATCTAACTTTCGATAAATTTATTGCAACATGCTACACAGGCTATGCAACAACTATCCTGCACATAGTGCCAAACACCAAAACTTAATGCATCAGATCACCGTGCGACATTTTCTAAAAAACGGCTTTCCGCAGGAAAGAGGGAAACACATGTGTCACCGATGCACGATTCCTCTCGTTTCCTGAAATCATGAAAGGCTTCCAATAATTTTCGGGCCGCCATTCCTTTTCTTCTGCCGAGAACCCCAATCTTTTGTAGCTGTGGCCCGCACTGATGCGCATGGCAGTGCGCAGGCAAATGCGCTCCATCTTTACCTTTTAAAGATAGCTCGATAGACACGACTTGACTGCGACTCATGATGTTCGGATTTCCGTATAATGATAAACCATCTAAAGCAGTGTACCGGCATTTCTAAGGCTTTGGAAGTGACAAAACTCGGCGACGAACTGCTCATGGACAAGGGCAATCTTGCTCATGAAAAAAATACAAGAAGCGTTCAAATTAACCCATATATGCCCAGTGTCCTACAAATTGGACGCTTCTTTGATGCACTGTAACATCGCTATTTCTTTAGCTGATGACTAGCGCCGCCTGCAGCACATCAATCAGGCCGTATTCTCAACGTGTACAAGCCTAGACGTTGCTTTCTTTTGATGCTGCCACGCGCCAACCGCTTTCTCCGGGCAAACGCGTGCTTTGCGTGAAAGACGCCATGGAGAGGAAGACGTGCACGTGAAATGCCGACCGCTTTCTCCGGGAAACGCGTGCTTTGTATAAAATACGTCATGGAGAGGAACAAGTGCAATGTCGGTGTGCACATGAAATGTTTCAAGGCATCCCACACCCGCATAGAGCACCTCTAATACCCATTGTCCTATATGTATAGGACGGCTTCAAAAACAGTGTTGCGTTTACCTGGCAGTAAATAAAGAACTTGTGCTTTCTTTTGAGGGTAGAAGTACACTTTCCGTGTGAAAAGAAATATTTGTGTTGTCGTTTTTTCTGAGTTTGGGCACATATGGGTTAAAGCGGCCGTCTTCTCGTAGAAAATATTTTGTTTAGTGCTTTAGAGCAGAAGAGGAACGCTATAATGGGGCATCGTCCCCAGCGCTGTCTTTTGCGTCTGTCTCTCCTGCGCATTGCTCGGAGAACGCCTGCCGCGCACGGGGTCCGTGAACAGATTTAACTCTCGGCCCTTACGTTAACGTACAATAAATGCACTTACAGTACAAATTGTACTGCACGTTTTGTTTCGCACAAATTCCTCTTGAGTTTCTACATAGTTGCGTTAATATCTGAGTACTTTTAGTAACTCTGCACCAGCTTATTTAATTCATCTTCACAGAACTCCGCCTCCTGCGCATTGAGCAAGTCGACAAGGAGGGCCCTGAATTCTTTTTGTAGGTTTAGATGGAGAACCCAAGCAGCACCGAATGTGAACACAACGTTGCCGCCACATTGAGAAAGTTGCTTCACCGCTGTGGCAACATTGTGCGCTACTAGGAAAGTATGTCGCCACTGCATTGACAACCTGTTTTGTATCTGTGGTAGTATATGGACGTCTCGTGGCATGTCACACCATGACAGAGTAGGTTTTTGCTGTTTTGATGATTCAAGTACGGTCATCGGCTTGCTATTCTCTGTGTTGGTCGCTAACCATTTTCTATAGACAGTTCGCACACTATTCCAAATACCTGAGGTTTTATGTTAAAATCTAGTCAATATTTCACTGTCCAACGAAATGAAATATGTAACTTAGAGCGCTAATCGTTAGTATTTGTCAATGAAATCGCAGTTCTCGATTCACATTTTGAACGATTTATTCGGGCTCGGGTTTCCCACTCCGCTCTGCATCGTGCGCATTTATTCTGCCATTTTAGGGGCGAAGCTCCTTAGGGTGTGGGTCGTTCCCTCCTCTGTAGTCGTTGTAGTAGTATGTATGCAGCCAGCTCTAGTTTAATGAATTGATCAGTAGGTGGCGTTTCATGTATTTCTTAGAGCTCTAGTTTAATTAAAAGCTCACTAGATGGCGTTTGATGTATTTCTTAGAGTTGCTGTTTAAAGATGACAGATGGCGCTTGTCTATGCGAATGGCGCGTGTAATTGGATGCCTGCGATCGCAAAAGGTGCTCGCTCTTGGCGCGCTTTCTCTTTCGCTCGGAGTCGCTGAATGGAGGCAGAGAAGACTGCGGAGCGGCGAGCGCCGAAGGCGGCTGCAGCGCGCGCTCGCAGACAGAATCCGGCCGTGCGAGAACGAGAGGCCGAAGCGTGTCATCAGGCTGCGCGTCGACGCCGCCAAGATCCAGCCGTACGTGAAAGAGAAGCCGAAGCGTGTCGTCAGGCTGCTCGGCGCGCCGGGAAAACCCCGCAGTGCTATAACGAGCGGCCGAAACGGCACCGCAGCGTCGCGAAGATCCAGCCCTTCGAAGACGAGAACCGTTTGATGCTAATATATACACGGTGTTTCACTATGATGTACGGGGTCAATTTCACGGAAGAGTTTCACGGTTTACCGATGATTCCCTCCGGAACTTTGCCCCACTCAACACATTCACCCCGGCATAGCTGTGATTTTTTTAAGTAGTGGCGTCATTCTGCAACATGTCCTTCAGTCACTGCTTTAAGTCCATAAACTAGCAAACTCTCGATCAAATTCGGCCGCTGATGATCCCTTCGCAAGCGAAAATCGAATCACAGCACGTAGTTACAACTGATGGAAGTGACGAATTCCGCGCACATTGTCGCCTTTAGTCCTCAAAAAGGCAGCAAATACTGGATCCTGTCAGTGTTGTGACACTAGCCCTCTTACTTTCTTGTGACACTATCCTTTTTGGCAGTGGAATGAATAACTACTTGGCCCTTCATGTGTACAAGTTTGTTTTGATCCTCCACTTGTCCAATATAATCAAAAGGCACTTAATTTTTGAACATGCCTAGGGTCAGACATTTTTGGGAAACCCTGTTGCTCAAGAGTTGTTCCCGTACATTTGTTGGAATGTGTGCGAAATAGTAAAAATATTTGTTGTGACACAACCATTGCGCGGATTTAAATGAATTGTACCGTGTTTTTTTTATCAAGGAAAGAGTTATGTGTTAGTGTTATTATGACGCATAAAAAGTATATGTCTTTTATCGCAAACTGCCGAAGAAAAGCGCTAGACAGGTTTGTGAAGACTATCATACTTACGGCAAACAAATAGCTATTTGTATTCTAAGAAGACCCATTACTTAAGGGTGATGTAATAACTACAAAAATTACCAGAAGTTGCAAAATATTCAACAGCGAAACAAAAGCTCTATAAACCTGCCATTGTGTAGCCAAAATCAGAAAATACAGTCGCGTAGGCTGCTTCGTGTGTTGTGAAATTCTTATTATATTTCCGAAAATTTTGCAACTGCGTGATTCAGAACATGTTGTTATATTTTAAGGATTACGATAATACATCCTTATTTATAAAATTGATTTCATCATTCAACTCCGAGTAACGTAAATATGAACTTCGCGAAATTTTTTCAGCAGTAGTTTAAATCCATTACTGAAAAAGAATAAGATGTTTATACAAAACTTCTTATTAGAGTTGCTATTAAATTACGGTTCTTAAGTGTAATCGGAGTGAAGAAAGATCATTGTTGCATATCTCTGTCTGAACAATGACGGAACGAATTTTCTAGTGAACTTTTCGGCATACTTTTTCCACAATTAGACGGGAGCGTACTCATCCGGGGCTATAGCCGAAGCCCCACGTTTCTTTGTGAACAGACCACCCATTTTAGGTTAGTGTACACCTTTACCAGACCAGATTTTTTAAGCAGTTTATTTTTTTTTCTTGCACTAAACTTACAGCTTGGAATTCGCTACCTGCGTACATTGTGCTCCATTGAAAAAAAATATGCGAATATGCGTTGTAATGACTTGCCTACAGTAATTACACGCTAATTGTGCTACCGCTATAAATTTTGCAGACTTAAGCTCTGTGCATTTGGAAGCAGCGGCATCTAAATTATGAAATAATGACCGCGGTTATGCGCGTGGTTTGGCGCCGCCTCATTTGCGCTGCATTAACTTTTGGCAAGTGCGGTTCTGACGTACTCCACTGTCAGAGTAAAGCAGGGTCATTATACACAGCCTGTTGCCGTAAAGGCTACTGTTCCAGTCTAAGCGCGGCTTCTGAAGGCCCGGTAAAAGTAATCACTGACCCACCAGGCTGGGATTAGCGTTGCGCTGAACCCCACTACATGCACTGATGCACACGGGCTTGGTATCTGAGTTGTGCTGCGTTCTTTAAACAGTAAAGCTGACTCTCGCTTGCAGTATGTTATATTCCAGAAACACCTCAAAGGTCCTTGATTTATCGGCTGTTTCAGCGCTAATAGTAGGCTGTATGGATTCTGAAGACAGGCCGCGAATCTAGAGATAGAGTGAAGACGCTTGTTAGTGTGCATAGTTAGGACTATCACGATTATGTGTAAGCATGAGGAGTAAGAAATACACATGATGGGCCAAAGTCACGAATATGCTAATTCATAAGAGCCCGTTACAGCTTATTTGATGTCTTCGCTGATCATATGTCTATTTACAACACTGGTTGAGATCGCCTCTTAGGTGAATAAATTTTTGTGAATAGGCACTCAGAAGATTGCCACGAAGCTCCGAAACGCAGGCCCTTCTGTCTCCGGGAAATCTTATAGGTTAATGGTCAACAGATGCATGCAAGTGCGGCCACAGCTCGCGTTTAACAAATTTCTAAGATTGAGCACCATCTGTGCTCGCTTCCTCTTGCGATTATGTTTTTGTTTTTCGCTGTCCCGCAGGGAGCTTTTCTGGAACTCGTAGAAACGAGTAGCAGTTTCATCACTGAGCTCCTCACCTGCGACAAGGCTACGAAACATGACTAAAATTCGAGTGCATATTCAGTAGTTGATCGCCGAGGCCGCCGCACTACTGCAAGCGTTGCGGTGCCTTGATGGGCCACCGCCGTGCGGGCGTATTGCCTCTTAGCGCGTTTCCTCATAGTGCCAAAAGGCGCTTCTGGCGCATATAGTATGAATGCGAAAAAAGTGGTTTTTGCGATCATACTATCCAAGCCTACGTGGAAATGCGATCATATTAGCCGTACGAAAATGCACTACCTCTATTGGGTGTCGGCCGGGAATATAAAAACGTATTATGCCGAAAAACATATAAAGTGGGATCGTATCTATGGAATTTCACAGTACCTTTGATTTTTGAAAATGAGTGGTTTGCACGAGTGCGGTTAACTTCCGTGAGATTCGACTTAACCAGCGCGAATTAGGAAAACAAAAGTTTTGCCGCAAGATGTAAGCAATGCATGCAATAGCAATCAATTAGAATGTTATACGTTGTAAGGCCAGCAGCTCACTACTTTAGCACGCGACTTTGGGGGATGCTTAGAACTGTCTAAGAATGCGAAGGAACCTTTTACGTAATAGTATGAGCCCACATATATATACGTGGTGATCAATGTAAATGAAGACAGATTTTTTCTTTAATTACACATTGAGACGTACGTAAAGACCACCACTGCATTAGTGTTATGTGCCGACGTGGACCCAAAGTGTGATGATAGCTATTAGCAGTGACATTAACAGAGACAGCAGTGTTAGCAGCGACATCAACAAAAATTGAATAAGTAGCTCTTACCTCTGGCCACGCCCACGAATATGAGAGAACGCTGTGACGCTACGCCCTTTCCTGGGCGCTCTGGATAGCCTGGGCTCGCTTTCGGAGTGCCGTGCTTCTAATGGCCTCTTCCCATTACGTCAGTTCCTGCGCGTCATGCCAACGCCGAAACCATACCACATCTCTTACAACAGGCCCTTTACAACTTCTGCCTGCCGTGGAATTGCCCACGCCAACACCGCTACAATTCAGGACAAGAGGAAAGTTGGTTTTGATGTGAAACGTCGAGCTGTCTCGTTCCACCCAGGTGACGAAATGCTCCTGGGCACACCTGTTCGTATATCTGGGCTCTGTGAAAAATTTCTTCATAGATATGCCGGTCCATTCATTATGCTGGAAAGGACATCTCCCGTGTACTATTGCATCGCTCCTGTCAGCGCGGCTACTGCTCATCGTCGTCGCAGCACCAAGATCGATCATGTCTCTCGACTGAAACCGTATATACGGCGTTCCTACCCTTGCTAACTTTCGGTCCGCTTTCGTGAAGGGGGAAAATAGTGTGAGCGCTATGTAGTTCATCGTCTTCATCTGTATATAAAAATTACTGTAATCATCATCATCGTTTGTCACGCGGACTGCGCTGTTTTGGGCTCGCGCGACTGCATTGTTGAAATATTACCTTTCTACTGCTGTACTGAACGCCGTCTCTGATCTGATTACCTTTCTTCTGCCGTACCGGACGTCGTCTCGATGACTGATCAATAGTTAACGCCATCACATTTCTCGAGCCAAGCCTAGCGTATCCAGATTATGAGGCGCTTAGATTATTCACGGGTGGATAGGCAATGCGATAATAGCAAGAATGCGTAGGAAAAGTCTGTTGTTCACTTTTCTCCGAGAAGCGGCGGAACAAGATCAGAAGGAAGATGTGCTTTTCAAGAGATATCTACGGGCATCGCTATTTAATTTTGATACAAGGTACAATTGCCTGTTAAGCGATGTGGAAGAATAAACAGTGCGCTTGTAGACGCGCCGTAAAAGCGACCGATATATACACCGTCATGTGAAAGCGTGCACATGGGCACGGTGAGGCACTTTTGTCAAAAAGAGAATTCCGTATACTAGCTTCTCTTCGCTTCGTTTGCCCTCTTGTGAGCCGCCAGCAATATTTCTAGCAGCCATCCCAAGCTCTGCTAAGCAGTGTGGTGGGCCCTGACCTAGATTAGGGTATCCATTCCTCGGAATCTTTCCTTCTGCGAAAACACTTTCTAGCCTGATGCCTGTTCACAAGATTCTCGATCCATAAAAGGGGAAGACAGAAAAACACATATATCAATGACGCGAATGTTGAGCCCAGAGATTCCAGGATATTTTCCCTTTAATATGGTGCATCAATGAAGGGTAACCCCTAGCCATTTCACTCTAGTAAGCTTTTATTGAATATGTCTTGTGTTGTCTCGCTTAGGAACTTCGATAATTTGGCTACCTTGAATTTTTTTTTTGCCTTCTGGCTTAGTTTATGACTTCAATAACATTGTGGGTAAATTTTTCAGCATCATGACCATGAACATGAGCGTACAGTCAAATCCGACTATATCGAACATAGGGAAAGTGAATTATCATTTATATCGAAGCATTTTTCACCACTGCAATGCTTTAGCGCATCGCATAGTTAAATACGCAACTACATCAAACAAAAATCGACGGGACATTGGTATATTGAACATCGGGCATCGCGCAAAGCCCGAAGAAGTTGGCTTTCGCTCATAACAATGTGGCCTTTCCTCAGGCAGGGACACTTTCCCGCATCTGTTTGGGAGAACGAGCGTTGCGATTATTTAGGAAGGCGCCGCGCGGAGCGAGTAAAATCTACCACTTGCCATCGCGTGCTTTCCCCCATGATTCCTCGTCATTGTATCACCCGCATCGAGGTATGGGAAAGGGCAGTGATGGTGAGGAGGAGTGATGCGAGAGTGAGGAAAAGGAGGAGGGGAGAAGGTAAATCAGAGCATAGCCATATATGGTATAAAATATTAAGGTGGTGGGAATGGAAAGAGAGTGATGAGAAGTGATGTGAGGGTGAGAAGAAGAAAAGCAGGAAGGGAAAGGGTAGAGCATACATAGCCACGTATGGTACAGTATAGTAAGAGGGTGGAAAAGAAAAGTGAGGCTGAGGAGGAGGGAGGTAGAGCATAGTATCGCGATGGTGAGTGGAGGAGGTAAGCGAGTTGGATATTCGAGACACGCAGGTGGTCAAGTGGAGAGGAGGTTCCTTCAGTGCTAAACCATGCCCACCTTCACATAGCTTTGCATCACTTTGAGTTTCATCGTTGAGGCTTCCACTCTGCTCTGTTTGCATTGACATTTACGTCGTTAATTTTTAAGTGCGGAGCACTCTAGGGGCCCGGGCGCTCTAGGGGTGTGCGAATGGCGAATTTTGCAACCGAATCGATTACGAATCGAATAGTGATGACACCGAATCGAATACGAATACTAATCGAATACTCTTCGAATAGTTTTCGAATAGTAAGACAACCATTTTCAAAACAGTCTTAGAACTCAAGAGAGGGATCTTGACGACCATCCATTTGTAGCACGAAGCCACAAGAAAAGCCATGCGGATTTCTCAGAAAGAAAGCTTCTTTCTGGTGGCGGAATGGTTGAGAACCTTTCCGCTACCTTGCGGGATTCCGCTGAAGTACTCTGCAATAACAACAAAGTTGATAACAAATTTATTTGAACCAAATATTCACAAACTTTCACCAAGGAACTTTATGGTTGCTCTTACCCGACTCAAAATATCACAACTATGAAAGCTGAGGTAAGCTCGCATACAGCAACGGCCAGGGCCTTCGAAATATCTTGTACCTGTACGCCGAAATACAGCGGCGACTACAGTAATTAAGGTGATACTTGGCCGCCTGTTTTTAAAGAAAACTGAGACATAACGCTTAAACAATTTTGAAGCGAACGCCACGAATACAGCTAAAGATGTAATGAAACGGATAAACCTCTCATCACAGCATAGGCCCCGGCACCGAAAGAAAGTAAACAGTGTTGATAGCTGAAGAGCAATTTACGCAGACACAACACTTGTGTTTTAAATGCGAAGCATTTCTTAGCGAACCTCTGGCACTTTGAGCGTTTCTATCTATCTATCTATCTATCTATCTATCTATCTATCTATCTATCTATCTATCTATCTATCTATCTAGCCGCCTACGTCTGGGTGCTCTCATGATCGCCTCCTTAACTTGATGTAGACCAAACTTGGCATGGGAGGGTAAAAGGATTTGGCGAATATGACTGTCGGGTCATGACATGAATAACGCGAAAATCCTGTCGCGTACGTCGTCAAACCCTTTCCTCCAGACACGTGTGGCTCATACCCGTTTACAACGGGCCGTGATGTACGGGTATGCGCCACAGGTGATTGACAGTTTATATCTACCCAGGAACGGCGAGAACAGAGATTGGTAGCTTAAATGCGAGAGCGTCAAGAAAAACCGACATCGGCAGCATTGACCCGACTAATGAAAAGAATTAAAATTAGGATCCCAGCAGGAATCGAACCCAAGCCTTCTGCGTGGCCATCGGATATTCTACCACAGAGCCACGTCAAGGATATAAACTGGTTTAGAAAAACAGTCTCTGCAGGCCTAATGTCATTGCGACGTCAATTGTGGTTATGGTGCTGGCTATATAATATTGTAAAAAAAGCAATAAACACTACATGATACTCCTACGATGTGTACTCCTACGATACAGGCGTCATGTGAGATTAACATCTGTGGTTCCAGTATTAGCTCCGCTTTTATAGCAGTCTAATAAACACTACATTTGTATTCGTATTGCCACGCCCGCTTCTTCTTTTATTTTGATGTGTTCGAGTTTGACCAGCAAGGACGGTTATCAACGCTCGACGCCGGCCCCGAAGCAGTGTTCGAGAAGCTTCACGATTTTGGTAGATCGTTTTGTCAAGATTGCGCGCCACACGCGAATGTTCCAGCTTTGTCGAGAGATAACACCGCCACCAGCGATATCGCTGGAAAGTTCCATAGCGCCTGTATAAAAGCCGACGCGCTTGACCGCTTGTCAGTTGATCGACGGACGACGCCCTGTTCGCCGCTATCATTGTACAGCATGTATTGCTGTAGTTCTGGTTCTCATTTTCCCGGCCACAAGTTCGGCCAAATAAACAGTTTCATTCTGCAACCGCCGACTGCTGTCTTCGTCGACGTCACGACCACGTGACATCTGGTGGAGGTGCTGCCTCTTCCATGATCCGGACGCCCCCGCGAAGCGCTGACCCAAGCCCAAGCCGCGACGAGGACGACGGCAAGGAGAACCCGGATCGTCGAACAAGCCGCAGGCAGAAGGGACTGCCGCCAGAGCACGGGCTCCTTCCCGAAAAAGACAGACAGCCGCAGATCCCAACATCGACCGCAGCGACGATGACCGACCCCGTGCAGCCTGCGCCGATCCTTCTTCGGCATCCCAAGGAGCCGCCAACCTTCTGCGGATCGTCGTTTGAAGACCAGGAAACCTGGCTTGAAACATACGACCGTGTCGCCGCCTTTAACAACTGGACCAATGAAGACAAGCTGCGTCACGTGTACTTCTACCTCGAAGACGCGGCCAGAACCTGGTTTGAGAATCGGGAGTCCTCACTGCAGAACTGGGATCTTTTCCGCAGCGCATTCCTGCACACGTTCACAAGCGTCGTGCGCAGGGAAAGAGCCGCTTCTATGCTGGAGACCCGGGTGCAGCTGCCAAACGAAAACGTCACCATCTTCACGGAAGAGATGACTCGACTTTTCCGTCAGGCCGACGCTGCGATGGCGGAAGACAAAAAAGTTCGCCTGCTCATGCGGGGTGTCAAACAAGAACTTTTCGCGGGACTTGTCCGCAACCCGCCCACGACGGTCGCCGAATTCCTCACCGAGGCTACGACTATTGAGAAGACACTGGACATGCGGACGAAACAGTACAACCGCTCGCCGCTGTGTGCAACCTATTCCGAAGTGCACTCACTAGCCACCGACGACTTGCGCGAAACCATCCGAGCGATCGTGCGGGAGGAGTCGCGCAAGCTGTTACCTTCGCCGCAGCCTCAAGTGGATTCGATCGCAGACATTGTCCGCGAGGAAATCAAAGAGTCACTGGGTGTTCCTCAGCCGGCACCGCCGCAGCTTCAAGCAATGAGTTATGCTGCTGCAGCCCGACGCAACGCCCCTCCTCCTCGCCCACGTCAAGACGCCGCGCCGCCGCAGCAGTTCCGCCGCCAGGCACCACCGCCGCCACCACCGACGTCATGCCGCCCGCCAGCCGGTCAGCGATACACGCCGAGGAAGACCGACGTTTGGCGCGCCCCCGACCATCGTCCACTCTGCTACCACTGCGGAGAAGCCGGCCACACCTACCGCCGCTGCCATTATCGACAGATGGGACTGCGTGGGTTCGCCGTCGACGCGCCGCGTCCACAGCAGGGGGAACGACCACGCGACATCGCCGACTACCTGGAGGAGCGCAGTGGACCCCCCCCCCCCCGAGGACCTTCCCGATCGCCGTCGCCAGGCCGCTACGCCTCTACCCAGCACCTTCACCAGATGTCACGTGGTCGTGACGTCGACGAAGACAGCAGTCGGCGGTTGCAGAATGAAACTGTTTATTTGGCCGAACTTGTGGCCGGGAAAATGAGAACCAGAACTACAGCAATACATGCTGTACAATGATAGCGGCGAACAGGGCGTCGTCCGTCGATCAACTGACAAGCGGTCAAGCGCGTCGGCTTTTATACAGGCGCTATGGAACTTTCCAGCGATATCGCTGGTGGCGGTGTTATCTCTCGACAAAGCTGGAACATTCGCGTGCGGCGCGCAATCTTAACAAAACGACCTACCAAAATCGTGAAGCTTCTCGAACACTGCTTCGGAGCCGGCGTCGAGCGTTGATAACCGTCCTTGCTGGTCAAACTCGAACACATCAAAATAAAAGAAGAAGCGGGCGTGGCAGTATGATTTCGCAAGTTATATCGAAGCATTGCTCGAGACCGGAGGAATACATTAACGAACGTTACGTATGATATCCACGTCATCGCACCGTAAAGTGCACTTAGTCCGCCAGAACAACGCAGTGTCCTCTTCATTTCTTACGAGGCTGGGTGATGGCCTCATGCTGACCGAGGATGGTGCCAGATTGATTACCGGCATCTTTGTAGACTAGGCTACGTAGGCCACATGCGCCCAGGTTATTCTACGAATGCGACAAGCGCCATCCACTGATGTTGGTCTACGTGGCACTATTCACGCCTACCAGCCTCGACGGCCTATATGTCACCAACGCGACGCGTGACTTCACGTTCCGACATTTCGCCGGCTCTATCGACAAACGATTTATCGACGAAATGACCGAGGCATCCACGATTTCCAACAGCTGTAGTATACTTCATACTTCGCTACACATGGATCCCTCATCACCGCGATCACGACCGGATCCAATAACTAGTCATGACCAGCAACTGGTGCTCACTGACCACGGTGATGATGACCTTGTTCAAGAACTGTCAAAAACCTCTTCCACACATGCACACGGGTTCGTGAAACGTGCGTGTGTTCTCAATCATGAGAGACAAATATAAGCACTACGTATCAGCTAACCGCTTCTGGTTATATAGCACATATTCAGCTCATCAACGTATAAGTGTGCGTATAAAATTCATACAAATCTTTAGCGTCCCTGAGTAAAAAAAAATCGCCACAGTCACCTTCCCACCGTATGCTTCGCATAACATCGACTCCGACGGTACGTGGGATCTGCCGAATTTTTTTATCTATGGAGCTGAACGCGGTCGCCCCCCCTTCAGATATTACTAGATGAGGACAGGAACTGATTAATGCGATGCAGCTAAAGCACAGTGAAAACTGAGTAAGAGTGGAGTTTTCAGAAAGATCGCCTTCATGTGGTAATATATATATCGTACGTGGGAGCCCAGTGCCCAGCAATCTGCCGGAAACAATGAGTCTATTTTCTTCTTCTTTGGTAGTCCCTCTAAAGCTTGAGCTGCGTGTAAGTTGGTAATTTAGTGATTAAAAGGACAAAAATTACCTTTAGCTGTTCCACAGTTTCGTTCTGTTGAAGTTCTTTCCTCGACGCTTATTATTCGAAAACTATTCGAAAAATATTCGGCATATCGAATATATACTATTCGATTCGAGTACCGCATCAAACAGAATGCTATTCGATTCGTTATTCGAAATTTTCGAAACTTCGCACACCACTAGGGCTGTCGTATGCTCTAGCATGCTGTAATCGAACGCCGTCATCTCATGCAGCCACTTGGCTTCACGTAGGCAAAACCATGTATAGCACAGCCATGTGTAGCGTAGTATAGCAAGGGGGAGGCAAAACCAGATGTAGCATAGCCATGCATAGTAGATAGAGTAAGGGTGCGGGAACGGGGAGAAGAGAGGGTAAAGTACAGCATAGTCACGAATGGCGTCACGCAGGCAAAACCATGTATAGAACAACAATGTATAGTATAACTATGCATACTAAGTATAGTAAAGGGGCGGGAAAGAGAAGTGAGGATTAGGAGGATGATAATGACGCGGGGAGAAGGTAAAACACAGTATGGCCAGTATAGTATTAGTATAGCAAGGGGTGCGAAAATGAAGTTAGGGTAAAGAGGAGGGAAAGGACGAACGAGACGGTAGAGCATATCACAGCCGTGTATGGTGCAGTATATCACGGCGTGGAAAATGAAAGTGAGAGTGAGTTGGAGAGATGTGAGTGTCAGGAAGAAGGAAAAAGGGAGGGGGGCGAGCAAAGCATAGCCTAGCCATCAATAGTATAGCATAGCAAGGGGGTGGAAAAGGAAAATGTGGTTGGCGTGGAGTGAGGTGACGGCGAAAAGGAGGAGGGGAAAGGGCGCCACTGTATCACAAATGAAGGTTTCCTACGACGCCACGGACGCCGAGCATGCTGGCACGTTTGGAACCCCAGCGCTTGGTTACCGTTGAACGGGAGCTCAAGGGCGGGCGATTCGCTGCTCCGCACGTCCTGAAACTATCACATTGACTGGGAGCGGATACACTTTTTAAGAGCGAAGCTGTGTAAGCTTCACAAAAGTTGGAGGACGCTGGAGCTTCGCCTCAAGAGTAGAATGCCACGGGTAACCGGGCCCCATTCGCGTCGCCTGCTCGATTGGTGGATACCCCAACCATGCCGCAAGAAAAGCAACATCTGCGCGAGTAACACTGGTCGTTTATAACTATTCTTGAATGCCTACGGAAAGTACATGTGCGAAGCGCTCACTAAGCCATAATTCTTCCTTTTGCGAGTCCCTACGCGTAGGTTAGACAACACGCGAACCTACGCACATACTGACATTGTTGATGTTCTTGCGGCTGATGATGATTGAATATGTCTGCGCGCTTTGTAATGGGCGGGCCTTTAAACCCCTCACTCATTGTGTAATTCACATGTCTTGGCGCCAAGCGCTATTCCACGCTTCTGCCACGCAACATCACATGCATTAGGACTCCTCGCATTACGTGGCATTTGTACAAGTTTTTTGGGGGCGTGCAGTTAAGAGCAATGGCTTGGCTCTGTGGTAGAAACGTTCTTGCCGCACAGAAGGCCCGGAATCGATTCCCACTTGCGTACAAGTTTTTATTGCGATAGAAATTATATGGACAGTCTCGGCTGGTTTTTGTCCGTCCCCGTCCCCGCCGCCGTCATGCAGCGTATATGTATAAGTATATATATAAATGCCCCAAAGAAATATAATTCATAAAAACGCTTCCGAAGCGCGGAATCGAACCAGGGACCTCTCGCTCGGCAGCGCATGGCGCGAGTCACTACGCCACGAAACGCAGATCATCCACGCAGCTAACGGCGAGCGTTATGTGCACACCCTTCACCGCTGGCCGGACTCAGAGACGGCAGGCGCTTATAAGCGTTTCTTCATTACCAGCGAGATGGCGCGAGGAGCGCGCTGGGCTTTAAAGGTCGCCGCCCCGCTCCTGCGAACGCCGATGCTCTTTGCCCTACAGGACGTGGTCGCCTTCGTGCGCTAATCTCAAGGAAAGAAGGGGGGGGCAGGCGCAGGGTAGAGCGGGGGGCTGTATGTCTTGTGCTTTCCCCGCGATGTCCGCGCTGAAGTCACAGAGCGTCCCTCTTCGCTCGCTGTAGCGGCCGCGTTTGCGAAAGGAGCGCGATGTTCAAACAGAAATAAGTAACAACTGCGACGTTTAGTTCGCGCTCGTCCTATGTAGTTCGTTCCTTTCGTGCGTCGTGCTTTATGTTTCAGCAGTGCGCTTCAAGAATCGAGCTGTGACGCATGACAGTTCACGCTTGTCCTGTATGTTTTACTAATAATTTATTTCGATCTGTCTGGAATTTTCGCTCACGGACCACGGCGATATTTCGCTCACAACCAACGACGCTGACGCCGACATCGGAACGAGCGCGTCAAGACGAACGGACATACGCCACAGAAAGCGGATGTGTGCGAAGCAGCCAGTAGCAAAACCTAGCCTTGCATAGTATGCACTGTTAAAAACAAGGTTGATCCCTCCGTCATAGGAATCGGTAAGACACGAAAGTGAAACGTATCCCCACAGAAGTAGCTGATTGTTCATTGTATATTGATATACGAGAGCTTCCACAATGTCCACTGGTGTATGGCAGATTACGAAACTTGATGTGGACACAGCCACGTTGACAACTGGTGACGTATTTTTGTCCCTACGTCTAACACCCATCATCATGATTAAACATTTGTCGTCGCTCTATTAGTTCACATACACCTGGACACACCTTATGGTGAATCCCGCGAAAAGATGACGTCAAAATGCACATAATAAAGACTGGCACTCGTAGGCACTCCTTCAAAGCGCCCTCATTTGAAAGAAATTGCAAGGTGTGCGCTCCCTAGTAAGAGGGTAACCTGCGCCTGTGCTCATGCGTACACTACTACAGAACGCGAGAGGCAGACTTCGTTGCTCGAGCCGTGAACTTGCATAGGCGATCCGCTTCCTGCTGGCGTGTCTTTGCACTAAGTCTCCCACTTGCACGACATTCACCTGTCGACGTCGTTACCTTTTTGCGGCGCTTATTCCAGACGTTTCATTAGGTGGTGCCAGTGCACTCGAAGCAGTAGGCGGCGGAGGAACACAGTTGCTCTATTACGAAGCGATTCTACGTTGGCGAGGGGGCTTCACACGCTGACGCGAAAGGGCAGTCACATAGCTGCATCGTCACTGAATCCAATGTCCACGCACGCCACATTTCACTGACAATAGAGTTTCCTATATTAATGCAGCGAAGCCTCCGCTGCGTTAAGACTACCGCCACGATCGCAGTCGGCGCTCGTTATTGTCACGATGCACTCGTGGGCTCCGATATTGGCTCCGGCAACACGCCGTTGCTTTGTGGTCGGGCCGTTTCATTCGCCCGGGGAGAGTGTAATCAGAGACAGCGGTGGCACAGCCACAAGAATGTCGCTGATTCGACGCTGAGCTTCGGCTGAGGCCACCATTCCGCGGAATGTGGAAGACTTAAAAAGAACACACCACGGCCGGGCTATAAACGCGAAGGAAACGCGAAGTGTGTCGTGTCTGCCCTCTAGCCTGGCCGTGATTTCTCCCAGGGCGAGCGGTGAACGCGTTGTGACAGACAGGCGAGCGTGGGAGGGCTTTTTTTCAGTATACATCGATGCTATGAGCGAGGCTTGGGCTAATGCTGCCACCTAGTTGTATGTTAAGACGTTGACGAAATTGCACTTCTCCTTCTGGAAACGGACCGAATGGGATGGCCGTAGCTAGCGCGTTGCCGGAGCTAATCGCGGAGGTCACGTATTACTTCACTCTAGCGCTTCCAGACGGCGACACCACCCCATGAATTAAGAGCACTGCAAGACGTTGGTGTGAGACGAAAAAGACGCGCCCTTGAAGCCTCCTTCATGTGCACAGCGGTAGCGCAGTGTGTTAAAAGCCGGCCAGTTATCACCACGGACCGAAGGGTTGTGGGTTCGACTTCCATTAAACGAACTTTTTCTTCAATTTCTTTCTTTGCCATGTGATCGCCTGCATTTTGCTGACGTGTTTGCGTGACGAAAATACGCCATGAAATCCTCGGTGGACCGTGGCATAAAACACTTTGGTGTTAAAAAAGACGCCAGGCCTGCGCTGAAACCGCAGCACAGTCACAGCGAAAGCTGGAAGAGCGGCGTTTCTAGAGCCCGTTGTAAGCTCTCTTGGGGCTACAATACAAGTACACTAGAAAGGTACCCACTACGCCATAAATCACAATTTTTGTGAAGTTGGGAAGCACCTACTAAGCCATTATTCGTCATTCTGCGGAGAAGCGAGGCACCAGCTACACGTCTGTAAGGCATTATGTTCACTTTGTTGACGCGACGACTGATGACGATGAAGAATTATGGCTCAGCCCTTTGTAATGGGTTGGAAGATTTAAACGGCCCACCAGTTATGTAATTTGCATTGGGTGACGCCCGGTCGCTATTTCCCTCTCCCGTCATGCTATATAACATAAGTTGACGTGGGAGAGAGACGAGGGGGGTGAGGAACTTTACTGAGACCCCGAGGAAATAGATCATGCGCTTATGGGCTTCCTTGGCAACCAATACAAGTGCACTTGCGAGGAACCCACTACGCTATAAATTATTGTAATTTTACTGAGACCCCGAGGAAATGGATCATGCGCTTATGGGCTTCCTTGGCAACCAATACAAGTGCACTTGCGAGGAACCCACTACGCTATAAATCATTGTAATTTTTGAGAAGTAGGGCAGCAGGCACTGTGCTATTCTTCGTCATTCTACGGAGAGCCGTGGTACCTGCTAAACGCATGTAAGGCATTATGCGCACTTTGTTGATGCTGAGCCTGATGACGACGAAGAATTATGGCAGAGCCCTGTAATGGGTTGGAAGCAAGGAGGTTTAAATCTCCTTGGTTGGAAGCATTCAACAACCTACTCGTTGCGCAATTCGCATTGTGTGACGCCTGGTTACAGAATTCGCGTTGTGCGACGCTTGGTGGTTATTTTACTCTTCTACCACGCTATATTGCATATGCTAATGTGGTTCCTTCCCTACTTGAAGCCTGTATAGTACCTTTTTGCATAGCAGTTTCAAGCACCGGCATGGCTCAGAGGTTGAATACTGGGCTCCCACGCAGAGGGCCCAGGTTCAAACCTCGTTCCATCCTGGAATTTTTTTCTTATTTCGTTTTTTTTTCTTATTTCGAGCGATAGTGGTTACGCACACCGGCGGCGGCGGCGGCGGACAACTACGGCGCCGAAAAGGGCCGGTGAAATGATCTCATAACAGCTTTCGCTGTAAAAAAATCAGGGCTGTGGCGTGCGCGAGACGTTGTATGCCGCCGTATATGGGCATGTCGTTGTGCCGCTACATTGCATGGTGTCCCTCATTGACAATAAATGATCTCAGCAGCGGGTATCTCGAATTTCAGCGTGACAGCGAATGTCGTTAGAAGTCCTCATGACGAAATAAGATATCGTTGCTTGCGACGAAAACAGTGCATTCAAAGGAGTGTTGATGACATGATGCCAAATAATATTTCGAAGAGTTCTAGTCTCCTCAGCAAAACCCGCAACACAAAGCCGCTCGTGCGTTCTTTAAACCGCCTTTCTGTGACCCGTCTTGTGGCGCCACAGAGGCAATAAGTTCAAGGCATCTAACGCCGTTTTCCTTGCAGGCTACGAGCCGCATCATATTTTTCTTGAGCGGCCACAGCCATGTGTAGTGTAGCACAGCAAAGGGATGGGAAAAGGAAGTGAAGGTGAGGACGACTGATGTGAGGGTGAGGAGGTTGGAAAGGAGGAGAGGAAGGCCACCAGCTGCGCTGTTTCCTCAGTCTTCGCAGCACGAATGCGCAGGTCCTCTAAACTTTCCTGCCTTAAGGTCGCCTGAGCTTTTCTACCGCATCAGACAGCGTCTGATGGGGCATTTTAGGTTTTTGCCTTAAGAATAGAATTAATTTAGAGGTCATCTGACGTCTCGAGATGGGAGACCTAAGCCTGGTCCGTTAGTCTGCAGCAAGTCTACACATTAGTGGCTTCTTTTAGGACAAGTTGGAGTTCAATACATTTTCTAAACGCCACACTACCAAACCGTGCGAACTACGATAACCACGTGTGCTGATTTTGTTGGCATATTGTGTCTAATTATTATTTGATTACATTCTTGTCAACCTCCTTGAGGTGCGTTTTGAGCACTGTTAATGACTCTTATCGACCATTTTGTTACAGTCCGGGAGGAGCGGAAACAAATTTATCGTTGTCCTATAAATTTCGGCAAGCTCAATGGGGCGAATGCTTAAGGACCGGAGGACTTTGCGCTGTGCCAACACCATCTTTGTTGTAGTTGGTGTTGACCGCACACGCGGAGAACTTGATGAAGAAGCGAATGTTACTCAGCCAAATTAGCCGAGTGAATGTAGTGTCACAGTCGGCTCTCTGTTTCCTACGTAGGTAATAAAAGCTTCACTTCATTTCTTTTTACAGCGAGGTATTTAAAAGAGGATGGAGCATATATATATATATATATATATAATATGTAGTTATTTACTTATTTATATGTATATATACTGCAGCACTGGTTCCGGAAAACGCTGACGCACTAAACTTTACGAGCAATCCGTCTCGTCTTACCCGCTCTCCCAGTTCACTGTAATTTGAACTGTGGAGTGCTAGCCAACCCGTACTACAGCCGTACATCGTAATCCTGCGATATCATGTAGTAGTAGTAATAGTAATATTAATTTATAATAATAATAATAATAATAATAATAATAATAATAATAATAATAATAATAATAATAATAATAATAATAATGAAACGCAGGTGACAAGAGGGGTAAGCGAAATGAGAATACTTCTGGAATGTTCCTCAGCCAGAATTATTCCCCTGGCCAAATCGATTTCGAACTGCTTTCTTGCTTAAGTCGTGCATCTGCTCCGAAACGTAAAATGGTCAAGGGATTGCAGTGACATCTATATCTGTGAAACGGTGAAAACCAATAAAAATAATATTTTTTTGGACCTTTAGGCCTTCATATATGCAATCACTTCACTGAAGGGGTAAGGCAGGCCCGGTTCGTTTTTCATTTCAGTTTAAAGCGTGCCATTACTCAAAAATCTTATGGCGCTCAGTTAATAAACGGGTAAGAAGGCAAGATAGTAGAAAGCAGCAGGATGGAAGTACGCCTGTCTGCGTCATTTTTCCTGTTTTTTACCGCTTAAGCCCATTTTATGCTCAAGCGCACATGCCCATCGGTGAAATTGATGTCGTGGAGAATCCGCGCGCAAAGTGCTTGGCTTTAACTCACTTAACGTTGCAAACACCAAGGGACAGCGGAGCTGAGGAGAAGCCCCAGCGATGAAGTCAAAGTAATGCAAAGCTAGTACGTCATCACTAGAGGTCGGATTTTTAGTCATTAAAAATGGGCGTTTTGGGTGCCAGAAATAGGCAGTCAAAAGAAAGTTTTAGCCTACAACGCCGTAAATATAGGCAAAATCAAGATATATATATATAAATCCAAATAATTTTCAAGCGAATACGTGCGCGACCTATATCTACAACTGCCGGAGAGCTGAATGCAGCGGTCACTATTCATCATTGATAGTATGGTGCACTCTACTACGGGACAATGTACAGAAAAAAATTACAGGTTCCCTTGTGAATTGACCTAAGACGACTCGAATACGAAAGCCATCTTCATTTTATTCTCAGTCGGTGTATTAGGAAGCCTACCTGAACGGCCGGTCATGTAGGCTCCCTAGATGTAATTATACTGTCCCGCCTCCCTCCGAAAGCTTTGTGCACGTAGCGTGGTTTCGCACCACCCCCAGGATCGGAGGCACCTTCTGTCTTGACTACTATCTTGTATCCGTGTTTGCACGCCCTGTCTCTTTAACAGGCAGACACAATGCTGATTTCCTCGAACTAGCTCCCCTATGAGTCGCTGAAAACACGAAAATGCCTTATGTTGTGCCGACAGCTGATGACACGATCAACAGGCCTCCGTAAGTTTGGCGACGCCGTGGGCCGAATCTGATGCATGGGGCCTCACCAGAGTTTCGCAACCCGTATGATTGAAGAACCCTGGTCACGCGCTACTGCTGCGCGCATAGGAGAGTGCTTGATAATTACACGGCCTGGTTCAAATGCGAGCTCGTGCACTTCGGTCTGCTCCGGCTAGGTGAGCACTTGGTGCGCAACGGCTTGGTGCTCTGCCATATTTGTACATGGATATGAGCAAAAATTTAGACTGCGCACCAACTGAACCAATTTCAATTATTTCAGCAGTATTAAATATATGAGAAGGCAGCAAGCTTGCGAGGTTGGTACAAGAGGGTTTCTTCATGCTCACATGCGCACGCACATAGTTTTTGGAGACGACTATATGCGGTGAGGGCTATCGCAGTGGGCTCAATACGAGACAACTTACTCAACAACTCAAGCTTGTAATGTTTGAAATATTAGATATACTATATAATAAGTTGAAATCTGTGTTCGCTTACAAAAATATATTTAGACAGTCTATAGACTGTCTAAAAATGGGTTTTGACAGTCTATAGACTGCCTAAATAAATTTTTGTAAGGGAAATTTCGCGGAGGGGATGGTGCTTCCTGACAACTATCGGCAGTCGGTAGACAACAGAGGGCGCCTTCTTTTGCAACAGGCTCTGAATTGTGCCGTCGAAAGCGGATACACGTGGGCCATCGCGGGGCATTCGCAACTGTTGTCCAATGGTTCCACCTACGTGGTTGGTAGTTTGACATAAATAGGAAATTGTTTTTCTAACCCCCAACGACAAATGTGTTAAACGATCGAAGCCATTTCGCGAAAGGTTGGAGAGAGGATGAAGCACATGCCGCTCATCGTTACACTTACAGTGCGATATACAACTCACAAAGATATATAAAGTACATGATAATTACAACTTACTACGCTTTATTTTGCACCAAGATACTTCGATTCGTAACTCACGATAGTTACTTTGTTTGAATATTGTCGGTCACGCCATCGTGGAGGTTTGGCGAATGGTTGACGCTCTACTTCTGTGGTGTATTGAACGAATTGCATTACACTTTTAACGCCATCAATCTGAGCGCTTCACGGTACCTGTGTTCTTGTCATTGCGCTTTAAGTCAGAGTCGCACCGTTTTAGTGAGGTTAAGTCTTCTGGTGGGAAAGCTAGCGCCTTAGCACAAAAACAACGTAACGGCGTCAATACATTTTCTAGATTGGCAAACCAACTTCTATATGCATTGCGCCTAGGTTGGAGTGTCCAACAAATATGAGTAAGAAGATACTTTTAGACAAGAAAGATTTCGCGGGGAAACGCGTCTGCGCCCTACAGTTTCCAATACAGAAACAGACACCTTTAAAACATTACACATGCCTCATTTCGCACAATGAACGCAAGAATATACGTGCCATCGCATGAAGAAATAAACTGCTTAACATAATGACATGCGGTGGCCCTCATTATTTACGGTGTTTGTAGCCTTTGTCGGTGTGCGTGGTACATCTTGAAGTTTACGAGACGCAAATAAATCATTGATTCCTTCGCTTGTAAGTCCATGTTTTCTCGCTTATGCGTCTCTTCTTTTCATACTCGCCGCGATATTCACAAATCATATGCGTTATCTCTACTCTGAGCCCCTCTACATTACGTCTGCAGGGAAGGCAGCGCCACCTTCGAGGTAATATGCTGACATCATGCAGCTGCCTTATTTGTGCGTCTCTACATGTGCGTGTGTGTGTCAAGTACTTGAAATGCGAAACGGTTTAGCTGTCTCGCAGTGGCTTGGCCCTCCTAGCTTATTTACAGACTCGGCTCGCTGCTGTCATGCTTCTCATCGTATACCCGCGTGTTTGCACAGCAGATTCACTTCAAAGCCTTGGCACCGCCTGTCACCACCTTCCAGGACTCTAGCTCCAACCTCGGAAATCTTCTTCGGCTGGATTGAAAGCGTGACCTGGCACACATGCGCGTGGCAAACGCAGCGGCTGATTGCTTTTTTTTTTTCAAGAGCATAACAAACACAGCCGACGATGCCCTTCATACTTGTGCACTGCGGCACTACTATTTCATTTGATTTATTTATTTATTTATTTACAATACTGCTACTCTCTTTCGAGAGCGTGGCAGTTGGGCAATACAATAATTGTTCGCATAAAATATAAACAAAAAACGAAATGTAGACGCAAAAACTTGCAAGCATAATAACAGGACATGAAGATCATAAAACAATTGAGCAGTACAGAAGTTTAACACTAGTTATGTTAATAATACACAATGTATACAATAACAACAAGATACAAAGGTAAGACCATGCCGAACGGCGATAGAAAGAAAATATATGATTCAAGAAAGGCAATCATGTTGGCATTGGTATCGTGAGGGAAAAAAGTATGTAAAGCACGTGACAGGAATAGCAAGCTCTGAAAGCATATTTCAAAAATAGCTGTACAATCGTGAAGGGAACTTTTTTTAAAAGATGCGTTGCTTTATCTAACGAACAGTAGATCTGTTCCGGTGCGCCTGCATGCATATCTGCTGTTATGCATGCACAGTTTTTTTCTATCTGTGCAGTAAATTGTGATAATGATTCGGAGTTGGTGATAGTGGCATCAAGTTGGTTCCATTCCGCTATCGCGAGCGGGAAGAATGACTACTTAAACGTGTCGTTTCTACAAGCGTATTCCGTCAATGTGCGCGCATCTTTATTGCGTGTTTACGGAGCCTGTGAAAATGAAAGGTACTTGGATGAATCTATCTTGTAGTTATTTTTTACTAGGTGAAAAGGAATTTTAAGCGAGCGTGTCTTGTTCTTGTGAACAGGGTTTGTAAAGCTGGCTGAGTTAAAAGATGTGTTGGCGAATCTGTGCGTCTATATTTGTTGTAAATAAATCTTGCAGCTTTCCTTTGTATTGATTCTAGTTTGGTTATATTAGTCAGTGTATACGGAAACCAGACAGTGTTTGCATATTCTAGAACTGGTCTTACAAATGATGTGTAAGCTAGCAGCTTCGTTGGGGTTGTTGCGAGCGCTAGAGTTCGTTTTAAGAAGAATGGTTTGCGTAGCGCCTTCGAAGTTATATTAGCGATGTGTTATCAGAAGTCAGTGTCTCTCCTAGATATTTGTGTTCCTGAACTTTATTAAGGGGTGTGTTGTTAATGGTCTATGGGACGTTGGATGGTTTTTTTTGCTTACGGTCATTATTCCTGATTTTTGTATGTTTATTTTCATCTGCCATTTAGAGCACCAATTAGCTATGACAGCTAGAGAAACATTAAGGATGATATGATCGTTGTAATGATTCATTTCTCTATAGTCAGCACGTCAGAGATGAAACTCTTTATTTGGCCGAACTTGTGGCCGGGAAACTGAAAGTCAAACTACAGCAATACACTGATAGCGGCGAACAGAGCGTCGACCGTCGATCAACTGACAAGCGGTCAAGCGCGCCGGCTTTTATACAGGCGCTATCGAATTTTCCAGCAATATCGCTGGTGGCGGCGTTACCTCTCGACAAAGCTGGAACATTCGCGTGCGGCGCGCAATCTTAACAAAATGATCTACTACAATCGCGAAGCTTCTCGAACACTGCTTCGCGGCCAGCGTCGAGCGTTGATAACCGCCCTTGCTGGTCAAACCCGAATACAAGAAGTGGGCGTGGCATTGCCCCCCTCTGAAAAAGCATCGTCCCTATGCTTGTGAAAGAACAAAGAGAAAAAAAGACAAGTGCATATATAAATTACAATAGCAAAGGACAAGGTGGAGTCCCCAGGTTCGCTAACGCGCAAAAAACGGCTTAAGGCGCACGACATGGACGACTTCATGTCGTGCGCGGCGTCGCTGGGAGTTCGTAATGCCATCCGGGATGACCTCGTAGTCAGGAGCGCCGAGACGTCGAAGAACCTTGTATGGCCCGAAATATCACCGAAGGAGTTTTTCGCTAAGCCCACGTCGGCGTATTGGAGTCCAGACCCAAACACGGTCGCCGGGCTGGTATTCCACGAAGCGTCGTCGAAGATTGTAGCGACGGCTGTCGGTGTACTGGTGGGTCATTATGCGCAGGCGGGCGAGCTGTCGAGTTTCTTGCGCACGTTGTAAGTAAGCGGCGGCGTCGAGGTTTTCTTCGTCGGTGACGTTCGGTTGGGCAATACAATAATTGTTCGCATAAAATATAAACAGAAAACGAAATGTAGACGCAAAAACTTGCAAGCATAATAACAGGACATGAAGATCATAAAGCAATTGAGCAGTACAGAAGTTTAACACTAGTTAACTCAACTTGTACGGCGTCATCTGCGTTGTTTATTGAACGGCCGTGTTGTAAGTGAAGGTCACGTACGGAAGGACGGCGTCCCATGTCTTGTGCTCAACGTCGACGTACATGGCCAGCATGTCGGCGATGGTCTTAGACGTTCGGTGAGGCCATTGGTCTGCGGGTGGTAGGCGGTGGTGCGGCGGTGGCTCGTCTCGCTGTGTTTGAAGATCGCCTGAGTTAGGTCCGCAGTAAAGGCAGTACCTCTGTCTGTGATGAGGACATCTGAGGCACCATGACGCAAAACGATGTTCTCCACGAAGAACTTGGCTACCTCGGTGGCACTGCCTTTGGGCAAAGCCTTTGTCTCGGGGTAGCGGGTGAGGTAGTCAGTTGCTACGACGATCCACTTGTTGCCGAAAAGCGATGTCGACAACGGCCCCAGTAGGTCCATCCCGATTTGCTGGAACGGCCGGTGAGGTGGCTCGATTGGCTGCAGAAGTCCCGCTGGCCTAGACGGCGATGTCTTCCGTCGCTGGCAATCTCGACAAGTCTTAACCTAGTGAGCGACGTCGGCAGCAAGGCGTGGCCAGTAGTATTTTTCCTGTATTCTGGCGAGCGTGCGCGAAACACCGAGGTGTCCAACCGTCGGGTCGTCGAGTAGGGCCTGGAGGACTTCTGGTTGCAATGATGAGGGCACGACGAGAAGGTAGTCGGTTCGGAATGGCGAGAAGTTCTTCAGGAGAACGCCGCTCAGTAAGGAAAACGACGGCAGTCCTCGCTTGAATACCTTCGGAACAACGGCGGTTTTGCACTCGAGGTACTCCATAAGGCCCCCCAGTTCCGCGTCGGCTCGTTGCCTTTCGGCGAAGTCGTCGGCACTTATAGTTCCGAGGAAGCAGTCATCGTCGTCGTCTTGCGGCGGCGCGTCAACGGCGGCACGAGACAGGCAGTCGGCGTCAGAGTGTATTCGTCCGGACTTGTACACGACGGTAATGTCGAATTATTGAAGCATGAGACTCCATCGTGCGAGACGACCTGACGGGTCGTTCAAGTTAGGTAGCCAACATAAGGCGTGATGATCACTGACAACTTTGAAGGGCCTGCCATAGAGGTAGGGGCGAAACTTTGACGTAGCCCAGAGGGTGGCTAGGCATTCTTTTAGGGGCGAAGCTCCATAAAGCGGCACCCGTTCGTCCCCGTCGTAGTGCGTAACCAGTCTTAACGCTAGTACCAGATCTTGACCTCCAAGGTGGTGCCGGTGGGAGAATTTTCCTCTGCGTTGTTGAACAATAAAAAATTCGCAGCGTGCGCGTTAACTAAAAGCCGAATTCTTCTGTCTCTCATTCCCCATTAGCAGCCATTGGCATGTTCACGTAGGAAGCGTTAGTAGAAGTAGACGTGTAAGTGTTAGCTAAAAGCCGACTTCTTCTCTCTCTCATCCCATTAGCAGCCATTGTTTACCTCCAAGGTAGTGCCTGGTGAGATTTCACCTGTGGGTGATTAAACAATAAAAATTTTGTTCAAAACGCCGTTGATTGATGAAATAAACCAACGAAAGACGCCAGATGTTTTCTAAAAGCAAAACGAAAAGACGCCAGATGTTTCTAAAGCAAAACGAAAAGACGCCAGATGTTTTCTAAAGCAATGGTTTTCTAAACAATGAAAATTCACAGCGTACATGTAAAATTCAAGTGAGCTGCAAGTCGTCATAACTCTCATCGAACCTTTATTATAAACGCGCCCGATCTCACGTCGCTGATGATGTACTGGGCAGAATTCACGGAAGATTCACGGTTTACCGATGAACCTCCGCAGCTTCGCCCACTCATCATCATTCACTCCGTGGATATGCTACGATTTTTTTCTGTTGTGGAATAGTTGGCTTCTGCCTTGGATAGTGACCGGCTAGCATAACTGATAACCCTTTCAAGCCCGTCAGTCTTTTGCACAAGGGCGGCACCGAGTCCTACGCTGCTTGCGTCGGTGTGTATTTCCTTATCGGTTTATCGGTGCAATCGTCGAAATCGCAAGTATAGGTGGCGTCTGCAGGCGTCGTTTAAGTTCTTGAAAGGCTCGCACTTACGCCGTTTCCCACCTGAATTCCACGTTAGTCTTCGTGAGAAGCGTCAGTGGTTCGGCGATCCGTGAAAAGTTTTTGACGAAGCGTCTATAATAAGCGCATAAGCCGTGAAATCGGCGCACGGCCTTCTTGTTGGTGGGTGGCGCGAAGTCGGCTATGGCAGCTGTTTTCCGCGGGTCTGGGCGCACTCCATACTTGCTTATCACATGACCCAGAAACAAGATCTCGTCGTACGCGAATCGGCACTTTTCTGGCTTCAGGGTCAGTCCAGAGGTCTTGATTGCTTGAAGTACTGCCTCAAGCCGCCGGAGATGCTTGTCGAAGGTCGAGGAAAACACGACGACGTCGTCCAAATACACAAGGTACGTCTGCCACTTCAATCCGGACAGTACGGTGTCCATGACGCGCTGGAACGTCGCAGGTGCCGAGCAAAGACTGAAAGGCATGACCTTGAACACAAAGAGGCCGTCGGGTGTTATAAAGGCGGTCTTTTCTAGGTCTCTTTCGTCTACTTCGATCTGCCAATAACCGGTCTTGAGGTCCATCGAGGAAAAGTACGTCGCGTTGTTAAGTCGATCCCGGGTGTCGTATATCCGTGGGAGGGGGTACACGTCCTTCTTCGTAATTTTTTTCAGGCGCCGATAGTCAACGCAGAAGCGCAGTGTCCCGTCCTTCTTCTTCACTAACACCACGGGTGACGCCCACGGACTCTTGGACGGCTGGATGATGTTGTCGCGTAGCATCTCGCCGACTTGTTTCTTTATCGCGTCGCGCTCTCTAGTCGAAACTCTGTAGGGGCTCTGACGGAGTGGTCGAGAATTTTCTTCTGTTATAATGCGGTGCTTAGCAAGGGGCGTTTGTCGGACCCGCGATGACGACGAGAAACAGTCCTTGTATTGCAGGAGCAGGGTTTTGAGCTGGTCTTGTCTGACCTTCGGAAGGCTCGGGTTGACGTCCAAATCCGGTTCGGAACCTCTGTTCGTCGAAGCAGGTTCGGCAGCATCGAAGAGAGCGAAAGCAACGGTGGCGGCTACACATTCGCCGATGTAGGCAACCGTCGTACCAATGTTGAGGTGCCTATATTCGTGGCTGAAGTTTGTCAGCACTACCTTTGCTTTACCGTCATGCAGCTGGGCTAGACCTCGTGCGACGCAAATTTGACGGTTCAGGAGCAGGCGCTGATCGCCCTCGATGACGCCTTCAAGGTTCGCAGGTTTTTCGGTGCCGACGGAAATAATGACGCTGGAGCGCGGCGGAGCGGTCACCTGCTCTTCTATCACATTCAATGCATGGTTCCCTGGCGTCGCGTGGGGCGGGAGCGCTTTGTCTGAGGTTAGTGTTATCGACTCAGACCTCAGGTCGATGACGGCGCCGTGGTCACTTGGAAGTCAATTCCAAGTATCACATCCCTCGAACAGTTTTGTAGGATTACAAAGCTCACAGGATAAGTCCGGTTATTGATGGTGACTCTCGCTGTGCAGACATCAATCGGCGTTATCAGATGGTCTCCAGCGGTCCGGATCTCGGGGCCGTCCCAAGCAGTCCTAACGTTCTGCAGTCCTAACTTTGCTGGGAACGGCCCACTGATGACAGAATAGTGTGCTCCAGTATCGACGAGAGCGGTGATGTTGTGGCCGCCGATCAGAACGTCGAGGTCGCTAGTCCGCCGTCTTGCGTTGCAGTTACGTCACTGCGTCGGGTCACGGCTACGTCGGTTTGCACCGCTGCTTCCGCGTTGCGTCGTCAGGTCTGCTTCCGGTCGCAAAGTTTCGCCTTCAGGACGTCGTTCGGCGTGCGGTGGGGGCTCGGAACTTCGTCGCGGCGTCGTCGTCGACGGCGGAGGATCTTCAGCATTTCGTCATTCAGCAACCGCACCTCCATCGGTTGCTGCCTTTAGTTTTCCGGATACGGGCTAGCCGGCCGGCCCCGCATTGGGCCAGTGTACAGCTGGTGGTGCGGTGACATGTAGCGGTTGGGCGACGGCGAGCGGGAAGGTCGTCGTTCTTGCCACTGTGTACCGGTGAGGTAGCCATCGATGTCGCGAGGTCGTTCGCCTCACTGGGGGCGCGGCGCGTTGACGGCGAATCCTCGTAGCCCCATCTGACGGCACTGGCAGCGGCGGTACGTGTGGCCGGCCTCCCCGCAGTGGTAGCAGAGCGGGCGGTTGTCAGGGGCACGCCAAACGTCGGTCTTTCGGGCTGTGTAGCGTTGGCCTGCAGGCGGGCGGGATGGCGTCAGAGGTGGCGGCGGTGTCTGGCGACGGGACTGCGGTGGCACGGGGCGTTGGTGATTGCGCGGATTGGCGACAGCATGGCGTGCAACGGCAGCATAGCTCATCGCTTCCGGCTCACGTTGCGACGGTGCGGCAACTCCTAGCGAATGCTGAAGTTCCTCGCGAACGATGTCGGTTATGGAATGGACCTGGGGTTGTGATGCAGAAAACATCCTTCGCAGCTCCTCGCGCACGACCGCCCTGATCGTCTCACGTAGGTCGTCGGAGTCCAGCGCATGTGCTTCCCCGTAGTTCGTCGTCGGAATGCGGCGGTTGTACTGCCTAGTGCGGATTTCTAGGGCCTTTTTGATTGTGGTGGCCTGGGAAACGAATTCCGAGACCATCTTCGGCGGGTTACGCACAAGACCGGCGAAAAGTTCTTCCTTCACTCCCCGCATCAAGAAGCGAACTTTCTTTTCTTCGGACATGGCGGTGGTTGGCATGGCGAAATAGGCGAGTCATTTCTTCGGTGTACTTTCCGATGTTCTCATTGGGGAGCTGTACACGGGTCTCGAGAAGGGTTTCAGCCCTTTCTTTCCGGAGGACGCTCGTGAAGGTGTTCAGAAATCCGGTGCGAAAGAGGTCCCATGATGTTAGCGTGGACTCTCGATTCTCGAACCAGGTCCTTGCGCCATCTTCAAGGGCGAAGTAGACATGGCGTAGCTGCTCGTCGCAGTCCCAGTTGTTGAACGTGGAGACCCGGTCGTATGCCTCCAGCCAGCTTTCTGGATCCTGGCATGGTGATCCGCGGAATGTCGGCGGCTCCCTCGGTTGGTGCATGACAACCGTTGTAGGCGCCACAGCGGCTGTCATTGCGGCTGTTGTCTTCTTCGTTGTGATCCTGGTCTTGTCCGGCAGGGGTTCGTATCGGGGGGGGTAGTCCTTTCAGTCTGCGGCTGACTCGACTGTCGCTGATGGTGTCGGTGTCTTCTTCGCGACGTGGGCTGGATTCACGGCTTGACGGGGGCGTTGGGAACATGAACGAACAGCACCTCCACCTGATGTCACGTGGTCGTGACGTCGACGAAGACAGCAATCAACACGTCAGAGATGAAACTCTTTATTTGGCCGAACTTGTGGCCGGGAAACTGAAAGTCAAACTACAGCAATACACTGATAGCGGCGAACAAAGCGTCGACCGTCGATCAAACGACAAGCGGTCAAGCGCGTCGGCTTTTATACAGGCGCTATCGAACTTTCCAGCAATATCACTGGTGACGGTGTAATTTCTCGACAAAGCTGGAACATTCGCGTGCGCGCGCAATCTTAACTAAACGATCTACTACAATCGCGAACATTCTCGAACACTGCTTCGCGGGCAGCGTCGAGCGTTGACAACCGTCCTTGCTGGTCAAACCCGAATACAAGAAGTGGGCGTGGCAATATGTAGCAGGATGTTACTGCTACTGTGTTAGAAGACATCTGTTCATAGAGTACAAATTGTGACCTGTTAAATAAGAAAGCTTTTATCCAAGCGGAAGGTTCTCCTATTCCGTAAAGATTTTCGACTTTAGCTATTAATTTGCTGTGGCATACGCAGCCAAAAGCCTTAGATAGGTCAAGTAGAATTAAGTCAGTTTGACCGCGGTTATTAATTGTAATGGCAAGGTCGTGGACTAGTTCAGTAAGTTGAGTTAGCGTCGATAAACCACTTCGAAAACCATGTTAGTTGGGGGAAAAAGTTTATATGCTCTAGAAATACTGTCATGTGTTTTAAGATTATGTGTTCGAGGAGTTTGCATGATGTGCTGGTCAATGAAATAGGTCTGAAAAGGTTGTGCTGCGTCTCCTCCTTTATGGATCGGTATTACCTTTGCGATATTACCTTTAGGCAGTTGTGAAGTCGAGAGTGATTTTCGGAAAATGAGAGCAAGATATTTGCTACACCATTCTGCATATCTTTTCAGGAAACTGTTGGGTATATCGTCTGGTCCGCAACTTTTTTGGGGGTTGAGCTTAAGTAGCAGCTTGAAAATGCCAGCATCAGCAATGTCTAATTCGTCGACTTTCGTACGATGTTGCTCTGTTATTGCCGGAATAACGTTATCATCAACAGTAAACACCGATCGAAAAAAATCGTTATATGGATTGGCCTTAACAGTTTTTCTTCTGGAAGGAGATGCGATGCTACTGTTTTAGTGGCGCGAAAGTGATTCCAGAACCTGCAGGGATTATTTACAAAGAAAGTAGGTAGTGTCTCGTCAAAATTGCGTTGTTCAGCAAGTTTAGCTTTATGCTTAAATTCCGTGATGGCATACGGTAGCTTTTGAATTCTGAATTCTCCCCCGCCTTTTGTTTTTATTGCTCTACGTAACCTTTTCAAACGTCGCTTTGCATGAATAACTTCGCGCGTGATCCATGGATAGTTTTTTGGCGGGCGTTTGACGTTTGTAGGTACGAACGTACTGCATCTGTCATTTAGATATATCTATAGTGTAAAATAGACGAAATGTCGTTTAAATGAGCGCGCCTAGGTCAACCACTTCACGGATGTGTACTGGTACACTAATCACGATACCCACATGGCATGTTCTTTGTCATGAGCCATTCAGCATGATCGGAAGATAATTCATACGAGTACCGGCTGATATTCGAGCGTCTTTCGATCAGCTGTTCGTCGTAACAATAACTATGACACTAGTCTCAAACTGTGTGTCACTGAATCACGAAGAAACGCTGTACTTGTTTTAACGGTCCCACAGGTTATGAAACGAACAATTGAGCAGTTTTTGTAAGGAATTCAAAGCGCAGAAAATAATACAGATGAATAGAGTGTAACGCAACGCGAACGCTTCTGTCGTGTCATACTCGCTTCGCATTACGCATTTCCCTTCCTATAAATCCTTTTGAAATAGCACTCCTATCTAGACCTCCTATCCATCTTATTGCATTACTAGAGAGAATTTCTCTTCATTCTTCAGGGATCTGTGTTAAGAGATACCCATCTCTTCTGCCAGCAAACCTAGCGATTCTTCTTCGAGCAAATAAAAAAAATAACAAGAATGATGCACCGCGGATTTGCACACACTTTTTTCCCGTATGCGGGGCTCCAACAATCGACGAGCACGTCTTTCCCGACGTGGTCATAGTGGAAGAAGGCAGCAGGTCTCTGCTGATGTGCTCCATCTGCAAGGGCGACCCTCCGTTGCGCATCCGATGGCTCAAGAACGGCCTGAAGGTCAGCTCTCATGGCGAGCGGGTGACCGAGACCACGGACAATTCCTCCATCTGCAAGGTCGGTCGGGTACGCCTTGCAGACCACGGCGAGTGCACGTGCTTCTTCTCCAATGACGCTGCATCTGTCAACCGAAATGTGGAGCTCGTCGTGCATGAAGAGAATGCCATCACGTGGAACGGAACCGATAGCCATGGGTAATGAGCCTGACTGTCTGTGTTGTGTCATAATATGTGTCACTAGAAGAAATGTACAGCATTTACGCAGAACCAGGACAAGTCATGGAAAACAAACGGTGCAATACCAATCAAAGCGATTTGTTAATGAATTGGATGCTATAGCTTGCAGACTGACGTTAGTCCACAGGCATTTAAAACCAAGCTATACAAATTATGTTGAAAAAAGAAATAACTTATCACCACTAGTAAATATTGCCCAGAATTTGTAGTGAGATCGTGCTATGACGTTTTTTTTCTTGTGAACGGAAAGTGCGTTATTGTTCCTTTTCTAGCAGATAACTGCTGGTTTTTGATTGCTGATGTGGTTATACGATCCATCAAGTTTTCTGTTCCTTTTTGTGTTCATTGCAGTAATCCTTTCTTAAGCGCTCAAGTGGTTACATGACGGGTCAAAACGTTTTTGTTTGTGTGTATGTGCAAGAAATGTGTATCTGCTACGAACTTCCGATACAGAGGCCTTTGTCACGCGTATGAAGTGCCTTTTGCCTCTGTTCCCTTTTTCTTGTATTCCAAGAAATAACAAAAGGATACTACTACTACTACTACTACTACTACTACTACTACTACTACTACTACTACTACTACTACTACTTCTACTAGTAATCTAATGTTGACAAAAAGGATGTCAGCCATGGGCACATGAGAGCAGTTATAGACAGAAATAAGAAACCGTTAACGCAAATTAAACAACTACGAGACGAGTACACAAGAGTCAAGGTGCTTGCTGTGCTCTCGTCATGGGTAATCGTCATGTCGTACTGCGTCTCGCGTTACTGTTTTCTCAATCTCAGTCATGAGACAACTTAGCCAACAAAACTGCCTCTTCTACGCAAACATGTAAGTAAACAATTTCACATTACATATTTTGTATGAACAGGCGGGGTTGTATTGGCTCTTCTGTGTGTATAATAGATACTCAACGGTAATTGTAACATTGTAACCAAGACCAGGGAAGCGCAGTAAGATGATGTGCATAATCACGTCGTATATTGAAGTTGCGAACTTTCAGGCTAAAGCGCGGTCGGTCAGAAGAAGAAACAGGGCGATTCTACAATATTTTGCAGTTGGCATTATTAGGCTGATGTCGATGATAACGATGATCGTTGTTAATAAGCTTCAGGTAAGAGGTCGACATTGAATGAGCTTTGGCCACGGCGGAAGATATATACTCTTTAGGTCGGGGCACTCGGCTTGCATGCAAAGATCGTTCGACCAGGTAAAGTAACGGCGTGTGTCTGTTGCTTCGTCGACGGCAGCGGTGATCTATCGACGGGAAGACGCAACTTAAATAGAGAAAATGCTTTCTGCACCGTTGCTATAGCAACCGACGTGATCGGCGCGGACGCCGGCGTCCGCCGCATGCCTCGTTTTTCGTTTGCGAAAAACGCAGTATGCGTTTCCAACTTTAGCTGCTGGCATGTCATAGCCGTATTCGCTGACTAAGAAATTCAGATTTCCCGCGATGCGCCAGTTGCTATTAGAACGCCTTTTACTGCGGAAGCTTTTATGAGATCACAAGGCCCGTTTTTTGGCGTCTTAGTTGTCCGCCGCCGCCGGTGTCCGTAATCACAAAAAAATAAATAAGAAAAAATATCCGGGATGGAACGAGGTTCGAACCTGGGCCCTCTGCGTGGGAGCACAGTATTCTACCTCAGGGGCTTGCCGGTGCTTGGAGCCGCTTTGGAAAAAGACTCTATACAGGATTCATGCCGGGAAGGAGCCACATTACGATATGTACTGTAGTGTGGTAGAATAGTTATATGACAACTAGGCGTCACACAACGCGAATTCTGTAACCAGGCGTCACACAATGCGAATTGCGCAACGAGTGGGTTGTCGAATGCTTTCAACCCATTACAAAGGGTTCTGCCATAATTCTTCATCGTCATCAGCCACAGCATCAACAAAGTGCACATAATGCCTTAGAGGTGTTTTGCCGGTTCCACGGTTTTCCGCAGAATGACGAAAAATTGCATAGTGGCTGCTTCCCTATTTCAAAAACAAATATTATTTATAGCTTACTGGGTTCCTCGCAAGTGCACATCTATTGGTTGCCAATGAATCCCATAAGGCTCTCATGATCCATTTACTCAGGGTCTCAGTAAAGTGAATTCCTTCTCTTTTTCTCACGTTAACGTATGTTATAAAGCGTGGTGCGAGAGTTAAATAACGACCGGGCGTCACACAATGCGAATTACGTAACTAGTGGGTCGTTTAAAGCTTCCAACGCATTACAGAGGGCTAAGCCATAATTCATCATCACCAACCTTCGCATCACCATAGTGCGCATAATGTCTTACAGATGGTACCTCGCTTCTCCACAGAATGACCAATAATGTCGTGACGGGTGCTTCGCAACTTCACAAAAATAATGATTTATGCCGTAGCGGGTACTTGCTAGTGTGCTTGCTACGTAGCCACGAGAGAGTTTATAACGGGCTCTAGAAATTTCCCCCACGTAGGGTAGCCCTTTCCCCCGACGGGAGCCCTTTCCCCCTGCTTAGGGTAGCCAACCGGACTGCTGTCTGGTTAACCTCCCTGCCTTCTCCCTTTTGTGTTCCTTCCTAGAAATGCCGCTCTTCCAGCTTTCGCTGTGACTGTGCTGCGCTTTCCGCGCAGGCCTGACATTTTTTTGTGTTCATATAGCACCATACCGCCGACAGGTATACGCTAGCATCAGCCGACCAGCGGGCGTTGTGCGTTGTTACTTTATCTGGTCGATCTCGTCTCGCGAGTGCCCTAACCTGAAGCGTAGCTTTGGCGCCAGAAATGACAGGACACTGAAAGACGTTAGACGCTAAGTATGACATCACTCTCACGCTAACACACCCAAAACGCTACGCTACCTTTAGGGAGCATTTTAGGGCACTTCAACGCACAGTAATCGTTAACTCTGTTGTCAATGGCTGCACCCGAATGCTCGGGCACTGACTCTAACTAGAGACCGCTGCGTCGGGAGATCGACGAAATACAAGCAGGCAGGAAAGAACGTCAATTACTGGCCAGTCAGTCACTGTGGTATGCTGCGCGGTTTAATAAATAGGCTGGAAAGGATAGGATGCTGGCACGCAGCCGGGAAACCGGGCTAAGCAATTGCCGCAGCATCAAGCAATAAGGAAGGGCAGAAACGAGCGCGCACAGGAAGCAATTTCCCACGATTTCAGCAGACATCTTGGCGCCCTCAGTGAACAGCTGTTGTTGAGATATTAGCTACAGGGCAGACGCCGCAGTTTGTTGTGTTTGATCGGCGCGTTTCTCTTAATGAAAATCCCGCGGAGGCGCTAAGCGAAGCTGCGTGCTACTGTTAGCTCGCATCTGGCAAAGAAGGAGTCGATTCACTCGAGGTGGGCTGTAACGTTGCCACCTGACGACGGTGCGTGCTCTTTCCTTTATTTCGCGGGATTTTTCTCGTAGATTAGGCAACAAGATTCCAAGTTTATTTATTCTGTTGCTTTGTAATTAAATGCGTCCCAGATGCTGAACAGATAGTTTTTTAGGAAGTCTATATGAGTGCCTCAGGTAATTCTACAGGATCAGGACTTATATAATGAGCTTTCAACACTCCCATTGCTTTAGAGGGAAGATGAACCACGACTCCGGCTTGGTGAAAAAAAAAACACATCCTGCAGAAAGCCGACACTGCTACGAACATCTCAGCCAAATCTTGCAGTAGTACGCGGCAAGGCGAGTTTGGAGGCGGAGCGCGATGTTGCGATTTCATGGAGAGGTATGTGCTCACTCTCTTCGAAGCTGCCAGCACCTGATGTTTTGCGTCAAAAAACAGATAACACGGCACCAGCTCATAACCGACATAAATCGAGAGTGGCGTTCGGATATATTGAATTATTGTCGCGGGGTACCGCCACGTATTGACGCCGAGCTCCATAGTGAGCTGACATTACACAGTAGTCACACAAGCGTGCAGGAGTCTCAACGGGAAAGAGCGAGCGCGTTTCATAACGTTCATTCAAGGTCGTAACACGAGCTGGCGTCACTCGTTTCCCCCGTGCCATCCCTCCCTGTGTAGATTTTGGCGCGAAGGAGCGAGAAAGCGCTTAAAGCGTGTGACAAGTCCCTGTAACTCCGCACCTTCTTGACAGATTCGAGAACTCTTTGCGCCAATGTATTCGTGAGAAAATAGAGCCTGATACGGAGGTCATTCCACGATGACATGGAAACATGGTTCAAAACATCTTTAATGAGCTTCATGCGTAGCTTTCTTGCTTTCCTATTTTTCTCAAGTGTTCGGCATCTGCACAGTCATCGCAGGAAAAATAGTGTAATGATGGCTTGAACCATCTAATCCTCAAAAATATGTCTCAGGAAGCAAGGAAAAAAAGATCACTTTCTAAGGGCTCGTTTTTCTTTGTTAGACACAATATTAATGAGAACTAACAGACAATAATACCAAGGAATTTCTTGGCATTATTGTCTGTTAGTTCTCATTAACTTAGAAGTTTTTGTTGCTGAGCTAGTTGTTTCATCGTAATGAGGGAAAAACTACACGCTTAAAACACCGTAAGAAGGACGCGGTACCACCATAGGTCAAAAGACCTATCGTGGTACCTTATGTTTATAAGGTAGCGCACAACCTTAAGAACGTGGCTAACAGCTACAATGTGCTTGTAGTTTTTTTTATGCGCCACGTAAGTTGGCTGGCCTATGTCCACGTATTTCTAAACCACCGAGGGCCTCCACGTGTGGGAAAAAACACGCTTTGAAGTATGTGGATTGCTCGGTGGGCGTGGTGTATGAAATCCCGCTTAGTTGTGGTCGGGTGTACATCGGCCAAACTGGTCGGTGTTTTAACGTCAGAGTTAGGGAACGTGAGCTGTCACTTCGAAATAATTCGGCAGCACATTTGCCTGCACATTGACATTCCTGTTTTTTTGTGAGGCGAGGTTTTCAAGCGTTTCTGTTCTTGCCAAAAGCTCAGATGTTCTGGCCCGGGAATTAATAGAAGCTTTTTGGATAAAGAAGAAAGGCGACTTGTGTGTAAGTGACACATCAGTGGTTTTGCGCACGTCTGATTTCCAGTTTTGCACGTCGTTGCTTGATTAGATATGCCTTTCTATTGACCTCGTGTATTTCTTGGTGTATAGTGACTAGCTGATGCAGTGCGGTGTGCGCATGTGTGGTGCGGCATATATATTTTTTGCGTTTCTTCTGAGAATCAATCAGTTGCGAGTGACGCTCTTTCTCTGTGCTTCTTGATCCTACTTACGGTGTTTTAGGCGTCTAGTTTTTTCCCTCATTACGATGAACCAACTAGCCCAGCAACAAGTACTTCTAAGTTACAGTTCTTCTATAGTGGGCCCTGTTATCTTCCCCTCTTTCTAACACGGAGCCGCTACTACTAGTCGCACATATCGCATATGCTACGTGTCACGCAAGATATTTGGCTTTCTGCATCCACAATTGCCTAGTACCTCTTGAAGTGCAGGCCTTGTTTGGACCAGACAAGCCTTCAATGGGTCATGCGAAGACGGTATGCCGAATCTGGATATCTGAAGTGTGGAGGCATATCCGGTTTCAACAAGACTGTCTACGAGCAAAGTGCTTCGAGGTGGACACAGGATGGTTGGCTCATCGCAAGCTAAAAACTTATCATCGAGTAATCGCCCAGACAACGGAGTTATGGTGGCGATGCACACTAAACTTTTTGCCGAAGAAGCCTAGGATGGAATCCGCTAAACCAGCCGAGCTTGGTTTGCTAGACGACGTGGAGCTACCTGAAGGAATTTCAGGTTTGCTGAAGAAAGGTCCGAAGTTTTCGGTACCACCGACCCTTCGGGCTCATGAGCTACTGGCCATCAATAGAAGGAAAGCCAATTGTGCTCCGGGAGAAGACGCAGAAAGGTGCCTTCTGGATGGGGTGGACAGCCTTTTGAAGAACATTCGGCGAACGCATCTTCACCCTAAATATCCTACCAAAGAAGTTGTCACGCACTTTCGGAAGAACAACCTACAGCTCATGCAAGCCGACAAGGAGGGTGGATTCGTGGTACTGACAGCCAAAAGTTCCGAGGAAAAAGCCACACAGGCACTGCACCAAAACTTCGTGCCAGCGAAGTCGCAAGCAAGCAAGGTAAAGGCCAAGGCTATTCTGCTGTGCAACGATCTCGAACTTTCAAAACTGTCTAAGGTCATTAGCGCTTCCAAGCAAGAAACTCTGTCTGTGTTCTTCAGTGGTAAAACACTCAAGCTGGACATACCCTTCAGGCGCATCGTGAGTGAACGTGACTCGCGGCAGCTGCATGTAAGCAAATTTCTGCTCAAGCATCTTAGCACGGTAGAGGTCACAGATCCGTTCGCAGTTAAGAACTCGAATGACGTTACGCAGACCTTGCAGCGCTTCCAGGGTGGTGCGTATGGCTTCTCAGTCGATGTAGAAGACATATTCTATTCTGTGCCGCACTCTGAGCTATTTATAATTGTTAGAAGCTGTATTGAAACGAACGGAGTTCTGGCGTTTGATAGGGCCGCAGGCATACCTCCAGATAACTTCATGACGTTGTTAGAATTTTATTTCACCTCGACTTTTGCAGTACATGATAGCCTTCTTTATGTTCAGCGAAAAGAGATTCGCATTGGTTCTTGTGTCGCTACAGTGTTGTGCAACATGTTTTAGCTTCGTTTGACACACACCTAACTGAAGTACTTGCCGATGCAAAGGTGCTGAATGTATTTCAGTATGGGGACGATTTTTAAGTATTTTAGACACTAATCGTTTGTTGACCACCACTAGCTCAGTGGATGAAATTCCAGCACTTTTCAGACAACATGCTAACGGCCTTTCGTTCACGCATGTGCTTCCCATTGACAATAGATTGCAATTTTAAGACTTGAGCATCACTTTCTCGGACCGACACGTGTGTTGGGCCTATGGCCCACGTTCGTGCAAGGAGCTGTTACCTTTTGATGTGGTCCATTCTAAACTTGTTAAAAGGGCATTGCGGCCATGTGTCTCGAGGGGGCGCTGGTGAAATCTTGACCTCACAGTAGGCGCGATAGCTACATGGATCAGGTTAGGCGGCTGCATTCAGCTGGCTATCCTAACTCTGTCGTTGTATCCGCTGCCGAAACCTTCCTTTAAAAGTTGAAGGGCACAAGGAAAAGCAGGCAGCCCATGGTCAAAAGACGTATGGTGGTGCCTTATGTTCATAAGGTAGCGCACAACCTTAAGAACGTGGCTAACAGGTACAATGTGCCTGTATTTTTTTCTGCTCCACGTAAGTCGGCTGGCCTGTGTCCACGTATTTCTAAACAACCGAGGGCCTCCACTTATGATGCATGAAATCGTTGAGCTTACATACAATCTTTTCTCCTCGATGAATATAACGCTGAACGTAACGTCTATTCTAATATTCTGAACTTTCTACCAAACGCCGTAAAAGAGGCTACGCGCACCTTTCAGCTTTTTCCGAATTATAATGAATTTGAAGCCAAATTACAGCGCCAACGGGCGATTCCTAGGTACGCGGAAAGAAGATACAAGCAAACCAAATCCATACACGACCTTAGAAAGGCAAGACGGCTGCAAAAGAAGATAAAGCGCCGCATTGACGCACGTCAGTCTGAAAGATGGAACCTATTCTGTGTGTCCTTGAATCCACGTCAACGTTTGTATAAATATGGAGGACCATTCGCGGACTTTGTGATCTAAGGTTCCTTTCAAGTCACTCACCTTGAATCAGGGCCTAAGGGATATTAAAGTGGCCGAAGAATTCTGCGCGAAATTGATTGGCTCTGAGGCTACATGTGCACCTATAGTATGCGTCACTCCTTTGGTGCAGGACTCCCGCATGAGTCTCATGTTCCCAATCGAGGAGCTTGAAGCGGCACTAGCAAGCTGGAGGCTGTAATCATCTCCAGAGCCTGATGGCGTGACTTATTCAGCGCTCGGAAACCTTGAAGATAAGGTGCGACACGTGCTGCTAAATGTGTACAACGAGTCTAGGAACAAGGGTTTGGTTCCACGAGAATGGAAATGTAGCCGCTCGGTTCCGCTTCTTAAACCTGGTAAATCGCCGCTAGATATGTCATCGTAACGACCCACTGCTCTAGCCACCTGCATTGGGAAGTTTATGGAAAGGATGGTACTGACACGATTCGAGTAGTATCTGGAATGATACAACGCATACCCAGACGCTATGGCAGGCTTGCGGCGTGGGTGCTCCTCCATTGACAACGTGATCGACTTAGTTACGTTTGTCCAACATAAGAAACGCCTCACAGGAGCATTGTTCATGGATGTAAAAGGCACCTACGACTATGTAACACATGGCGCAATTATAGACGCGTTGACTGAAGTCGGCATAGGCAGCCGAACATTTGTGTGGATATGCAGCTATTTGACTGGTAGAAGTTTTTTCGTGGTCACTGAGGACGATGCCATATCAAACAGGACGTGGAATGCCGCAAAGTGGTGTGTTAACCCGACTATAATCAACCTTGTGCTCGTTGGCCTCATGAAATGTTTGTCCATAACAGTTCATGAGTCTTTATGCGCAGACTACATCTGCATGTGGGCATCTGCCATGACACGGCTACAAATACAAGCCCGGATACAGAAGCTAGCTACGCTGATCACGTTGTACTTGAAAAATAAAATCTAGAGCTGCCACCGGAGAAGTTCTGCCTTGTCGAGTTTACACGGAAGACAATGCGATAACACACAATAACGATCCAAGGGAATGCAGTTGCCCACGACCGGAAGCACCGCATTTTAGGCATAATCATCCTCCCGATTAACATGGACGTGACACGTTTTGTACTTAACGAGACGGCTGACTACCATAACGCACCTTCCCAAGTTTCTGGGTGGAAAGTCGTAGGGTACATCAGCGGTCAATGCTGCAGCTGCTGTACAATGCCTTATTTCTCCGTTGTGCGAGATACAGTCTTCCTGTGATGGGATATACCTATGAAACAAATTGGCATGCGCTCCAGGGGCTGAAAGCTCAAGCTATAAGCAAGTGCCTCGGTCTTCCGAAATGTGCGTCTACAGCGGCAACCGTTGTCATTGCAAGTCATCCTATGTCAGCGCACATAACCGCTGATACCCTCAGGGCGCACATTCGACACCTCGCCCGGGTACCTTCGCACCATCGCGCATCTTTACCTGCAAAAAGGCCACATACAACACTCAGCTACATTATTGCTTCCCATAGTACATCATGCCTTCGAACTATACGCCTGCAGCAAGACCGTCCTCGCATTTATGGTGCCTACATCGACCCGAAGTGCGCCTTCACATACCTGGAGTTACGAAGAAAAGAAGAATATCATCGGTTACCCTTAAACGGGCCACACTGCTGTTTTTACATGAGGTGTACAGTGCGCACACAGATATTCACATTGATGGTTCAGTTATGACTACACGCTCAACCGCCGCCGTTATAATTCCGGCAAGACCTATCACAATAGAGCTCAAAATATTTCACGCTACCCCAACTACAGCTGCTGAAATAGTAGCCATTCGGGCTGCTCTTGCTGCCGTCATGGATCAGACATTTAATTCCTGGTCTATCTTCTGGGATATCAAAGCAGCCCTCCAAAGTCTACCCTCCCCTTTACGTCATGGCTCACATGAGCTGCTTGTAGCGGAAGTCAGGCAGATCCACCGTGGCGCAATAGAAAAAGGGCGCCGAGTAATATTCCAGTGGCTGCCTAGTCACTGTGGTATTCAGAGAAATGACCAAGTGGACGCAGCCGCCCGATCCGCTCAAGAGGGCGTCATCAGTATCACAATTTCCTTTTGAAGATCGGACGCCGCAAAAGAACTTTGTGTGTTAGCCCATGGTCTAACGTTGCACTTCTGGAATTCATCGACTTTTGCAAGTGCACGGCTGCATATCTTGGACACTGATCTCAAACTACGTATTCCGTTCGGCCTATCACGACGTGATTCTACCCTGCTGGTTCGTCTGTGGCTTGGAGTGGTCTTCTCAGATACCTATTTATTTATTATTGGAATGGCTGAGAGCCCGTCATGTGACGCCTCCTGGTGTAGTGAAACAGGCAGGCCCCTTCTCTGTGAGTGCACACGCTTCAACTCCGAAAGAGCGGCCCTTTCAGCCCCACTAGGCCAGCTGGACAACCGCCCTGTCACAGAGAAAACAACTGTAGGGCCCTGGCCTACGCGGTCTTCAACACGAGCAGCTCTGAGGGCGTTGTTGTGGTTTCTGCAAACAACCGGAGTGAATGACAAACTGTGACTGTTTGGAAACAATGTTGTAATGCAGCACTTGGACCGTGCTACAGTCGTGTCATTGTTCTTTTTTGTCGCCTGCTGTGATCAGAAACTCTTCTCTTCATTCTATTACATCCTCTTTCCCTTCCCAAGTACAGTGTAGCAAACCGGAGGCTACCTCTGGTTAACCTCCCTGTCTTTCCTTTATCTTTCCCTCTCTCTATTTCGTAATCAAGCCATGAACAGCTGCCTTTTGAACGACACCACCGCTTGCTTTGTATAAATCTTTGCGTTCGAGTGTTGCCAGATAGTGCTTAGATACTTCTTAGATATACTCAGAGACACCACGTGCGATATAGGGTGCCATTTAGTCGGAAATGAAAAGCAGTTCGTGAAGGACCAAATGTGTAAGTGTCTAATAAGTGGTATTTATGAATTATTGATGATAGGCTGCTTTATTTTCCCAACACCCATCCTTATTTAGTGAGCCCTCGCGGGAAGATAGAAACGCAAAACACGTAGGCCGTCCTAACATCGACGGTGATCTTGCATTGTTCAGCGGATGGTCAATCGCCACCTGTCGTGACGTGGAAGAAAGGTGAAAGTAAGCTGACCCTGACACTTGTGGGTTTATCATTGAATTTGCTCAATTTTCATATCGACGTTGTGATTAGATGGCGTTTATTGTATCATATTGAAAAATATCACAGTTTCGTCGTAATGGAGACGTAATGAATGTGCTAACAACAAATTGAAATGCCACGCAAAGAACGGCAAGCAGCTCAAAACTTCCAGCGCGCTGCTCAAGCACAAGGGACGCACGAAAACAACACACACATGATGAGCGTGAACTTTCAACTGACACGGCTTGACACCTAAAGCGCGCTGCTCAAACACAAAGAAGGACGCACGAAACGAACGCACAGGTATACACAGGACGAACACGAACTAACTGGCACAGTTGTTACTCCTTTGTGATTAAGCAGCACGCTTCGCAAACGCGGGCGCTGCAGAGAGCGAAGTGGCCTGCGTGCGCTCCATGGAGGAAGGAAAAACTAAGGAGAGGCCCTATCGTATCCCAATGCATTGCGAAAAGTGTGGCGGAACTGACGTCAGATTTATGGGGCAAACAAACCGGTGTGGGGCAAACAATACAGCAGACGCCCCGCGGCGTGCTCTCCGCGGTGATTAGCTTCTGCGCAGCTTTGTAGTCCCGGCGTAAACTTAGCGCGTAGTGTGCGATTCGCACGCAGTAAAATGTTGCAAGCAGACGTTTACCAGGCTGTTCGTGCGTGGCAGGCCCGAGCGCTGCGTGCTGAAATTCTTCGTGGAGCGTTTTTGTGCAACAGCACAGAATACCGGTACGTGCTGTAATCAAAAACGTTCAGCCCCTGCATCATCGTATTCAAACTCACCTAGCAGTGACTTACGCGTTCTGCTGGGCGTTAGGCCTTCCCTTGCCCGTAGCTCGATTTCCCGATCTGTTGCCGGATTAGCGGTTCTTTGTTCGTGTATATGGAGTGAGCGTAGTAGTAGCTATTCGGCGCAACGCCAACCTATTGTTGACGTAACTTCACGTCGAAAAGAGGACACCGCTGTATTGTATACGCGATCGTGCACGTAAAGTTTGTAATTCCAGTACGCACACAACAACAAGCACGCAGCGAGCGCACACCGCACAATATATACATCACGTAGTCCGATAACAACAACATAAGTTTATTGCCCTTTCGTTGAACGACACAGCTTCTAAAAACGTACGATGCCTTCGGCGCATGTTATGCACGGCGCGTCAGACGCCAAAAACAAAAGTTCACGTGTGTTCTGAGTTGACACAATGAGTAAGAAGCAACAGAGCGCACATCCGTGAGCTTCGCATGCAAATACCACGCATTAGTGATCAGCAATGAAGCGAACGTGTACGTACACATGAAAAGTGACACCCGGCACTTTCCGCTGTGCACGCGGTTTCCACCGGCTATACGCAACCATACGCAACAGGTGGGCATTGCGCAGCTTTTCTAAAGAACACGCACAAGGAGCAGCATGCGTGAATCGACTGCGCCGCGGCGCCGCTTGCACGGCGAAAAAAAAAGGCTCGAATCGCGCATGCGCTTGCAAACGACACGGCGGAAATCGCGAAATGTTTCGAGGCTCCTTCGCTAGGAGGCGATGCGGGTGTTTGCGATGTGGAGGTTTGACGAATGTGACGTCAGGGCCTCTCCTTATTTTTCCTTCCTCCATGGTGCGCTCTGTAACATCAACCTAAGATTTGCGGTGAAAGCACAAGACGTACAAGCCGCCAGTATAGCGAACTAAGCACGCACGCATCGCAACCAGCGCGGCTGCGACCTTTAAAGCGCACCCTTCGCACTCTTTGCGCCATCTCGCTGGTGATAAAGAGAATACGCTGAAGCGCCTGTGAGGTCTGCGTACCGCAAGCGGTAAATGGTGTATATAAATAGCTCGCCGTTAGGACGCTGAAGGACGCACGCTCCGTGGCCGAGTCAAGTAACGTCGCGCACTCCGTACTGATGGGCCGCAGCTAAGAATCTGCGGTAGCGCACTTCGGAAAATATTTTTGGTAATTATTTTTCCTTGCGGATTTTTATATACCTAAATACATACATATACACATACAGGGCATGATGGCAAAGGCGATGGCGACGGCAAAAACCAAGCGCGTGTGTCCATATAATTGCTTTCGCCATAAAGATTCAGTTGGCGCAATACCCGGGCCAAATTCACTTCTTTTTTCGAATTCTTCTCCGGTGTTCAGCTCAATTTGCGAAATATATTCTGCACCATGACTGGCTTCAACATGTTCTCACGAATATTTTTAGCGCAAGAAGGCTTCATGAACACGGGCGTCTGGCAATTTTTTGTCTCGTATTTGGTGATAACACATAGGACAAATATGAGCTAGGAAACTGTAAATCTTGGCCAGAGGCTGCTTGAAAATAACATCAAAATGTGTACTGGTATGAGCTTCAGGAAAGCTTAAGCAAACACACATTTTTTGATCAAGGCTCAAGTAAGAGGGTGCCTTTTCATGTGTTCCTTGTGATCACATGGTATAACTGGGAAATTTATCATGCGCTCTAACTAAACACCGGAAATGATCACTTTGTAGGTTCCAAAATTTTAACGCGCATTCTTCCAAAGAGCAATGTGGTGGTCTATATTTCTGGCAGTGAATAGAAACGCTGTTTTCAAATTCAGCAAAAAGCTTGCTTTACGTATACTTACATAGGGTGAGCAAGTGTTTGTGCATGTTGCATTATTAAATGCAAAAGTATTCCACTGATGTTGCTTACATAAATTGAGGTTTATAATCTAAGAGAAAGCTGTGTGATTTATGTATTCATAGGTAAGCTAGGACTATTTCGTCTTGCACTGCATAAAAGGGCAGTGTTCGCCTGACCCGTCTATTTAAACACGGTATTATTTTAACTGTTATTTTGTTGCCAGGAATCTACCCTCGAAACTTCTGGTATATACACTGTGTTACGCGGGTTTATTAAGGTATGCAGCGACAGAGATTATTGTAGCAGCAGCAGGCAGAGCGTAGCAAGAGAGCGAAGTGTTGGTGCGAGCCAGCCGATGGCGATGCGCTTCCGTCTGTGCCGATCTTCTTCCTCACAACCACCCCTGGTGCTAAGAGGCAGCCGTCCGAGCGACCTAGAGAGAGGTCAGGGGATCATAATACGGCTTGAGCCGGTTAATGTGGACTGTCTCTCACCCTCTATGACGAAGATCGTAAGATGGCCTAACTGGTTCGGCCACAGAATTTACAGGGGAGGTCTGCGCAACCACGCGGTAGGGTCCGTGGCACTTCGGAAGGAGCTTGGACGAAAGACCGGTAGCAGCAACTGGCGGGACCCAAAGCCACACGAGGGAGTCGACGGTGAAAGGGTCAGGAGGCATCTCGGAGTCGTGACGCTGTTTTTGTATACACTGTTGGTCCTAGGTAAAAGAACGGACCAGTTGTCGGCATTTCTTGGCGTGGTGAGCAACCCGCAGACAGGGGTTGGCAGACGGCAGGGTCGGGATGGTACGGTAATCTCGTATCAATGCTGCTGAAGCATTGGCGGCCGTAAAGCGAAAAACGCCAGGCCTGCGCGGAAAGCGCAGCAGAGGCACAGCGACAGCTAGAAGAGCGGCATTTGTAGACCCGTTGTAAACTCTCTTGGGGCTACTAATACAAGCACACTAGCAACGTACCCACTACGCCACAAATCGTAATTTTTGTGAAGTCGGGAAGGACCCAGTACTCCATCATTCGTCATTCTGCGGAGAAGCGAGGTGCCATCTATAAGGCAGTATGTGCACTTCGTTGATGCGACGGCTGATGACGATGTAGAATTATGGCTGAGTCATTTGTTGTGGGGTAGAAGCTTTAAACGACCCACTAGTTACGTAATTCGCATTGTGTGACGGCCGGTCGTTATTTAACTCTCCCACCACGCTTTATAACATACGTTAACGTGAGTAAGAGAGAGAGAGGGCATTACTTTATTGCGACCCTGAGGAAATTGATAATGGGAGCGTTATGGGCTTCTTTGGCAACCAATAGAAATGCTCTTGCGAGAAACCCGCTACACTATAAATCCTGATTATTTTTGTGAAGTAGGGAAGCAGACACGATGCAATTTTTCGTCATTCTGCGGATAACCGTGGTACTCGCTAAACACCTGTAAGGCGTCATGTGCACTTTGTTGATGCTGTGGCTGATGACGTTGAATAATTATGGCAGAGCCCTTTGTAATGGGTTGGAAGCATTCAACAACCCAGTCGTTGGGGAATTCGCATTTTGTGACGCCTGGTTGTTATTTTACTATTCTACCACGCAACATTGCATATGTTAATGTGGTTCCTTCCCGACATGAAGCCTGTATAGCGTCTATTTGCAGAGCATTTTCATGCACCGGCATGGCTTTGACGTGGAATACTGGGCTCCCCCGCAGAGGCCCCAAGTTCGAACCCCGTTCTATCCTGCACATTTCTTCTTATTTTGTTTTTCTTTCTTATTTCGCACGATAGCGGTTACGGACACCGGCGGCGGCGGACAACTACGGCGCCGAAAACCGCCCGGGTTGAGATCTCATAAGAGCTTTCAGTGTATAGGTATGGTCAGAATCCGATGCTGGCTTGGGAGGCAGTGTTGTACGCGTATGTGACAAACAGAAGAACAAGATCCCAATTGCAGCGGTCTGAGACAACGTACATCGAGAGCATGTAACCAAGGATTCGGTTAAATCGATCCGTTAAGCTATATGTATGCGGGTGAAAGTGGTAGTGGTGCGGTGAATAATTCTGCACTCAGGAGTGATTGCAGCACGCCCGAGAAGAATACACGACCCCGATCACTCAGCAGTTCACGAGGTGTGCCATGGTGGAGAACAAAGTTGCGTACACTGAACGAGACAACTTCTTTTACTGTCGCGGCAGGTAAGGCGGCGGTTTCGGCATACCTTGTGAAATGATCCACGGCGACGACAATCCAGCGGTTGCGAGTACCAATGCATTGAAGAGGCCCGTACAAATTAATGTTGACACGATCAAATGGGTGGCCTGGGCATGGAAGCGGCTGGAGAGTTTCTGTGGAAATATGCGAGACATGTTTGCGTCGTTGGAAGGTGATGCAAGAGCGGATGTATTTGCAGATGAAGCTGTACATGCCGCGCCAATAATATCGTAGAGGAAGCCGCGTGTGTGTCTTGGACACTCCGCCGTTACCACACTGTGGCTCAATGCGAAAAGCAGAGCATAACTCTTGACGAATATGCTGGGTACGACTAATTACCATGTGGGGCCGTCGTTGTGGCAGTTCCGGTGGTACAAAAGTCCGTCGCGCATAGCGAAATGCTTCGCCTTGCGCCGCAGCCCTCGAGGTGCCTGTGCTATCGGGGGGCGTGACAAGAAATTCAGAATGGTGGCGATCCAGGGGTGTGAGGCTGCTCCGAGGCCATGTCCAGGATATCAACTAGCGAGATATCATGATTGCGAATAGATTTGCTGGTGTCTGAAATGAGTGAGAAGTGGGACAGGGCGTCAGCATCAGAGTGTCGGTGGCGAGAGCGGTATACGACGCGGATGTCGTACTCCTGGAGTCGGAGAGCCTACCGAGTGAGGCGACCTGACGGGTTCTCAAAGTTCGACAGCTAGCAAAGAGCGTGGTGGTCCGTTACGACGTCAAAAGGACGACCGTAAAAATAGGGGAGAAATTTTTGAAGAGCCCATACGATGGCCAGGCACTCTTTTTCTGGGACAGAGTAATTGGTATCAGGATTCGTGAGTGCACGACTGGCATGTGCGACCACGTATTTGGCATTGGCGCCCTTACGTTGTGCGAGCACGGCACCAAGGCCTACACCACTGGCATCAGTGTGAATGTCTGTAGCTGCGCTAGAATCGAAGTGGCGCACAATTGTCGGAAACGCAAGCAGGTGGTGAAGAGTCGCAAACGCATCATCACAGGCTTCCGACCAAGTAGATAGTTCATTGTCGCCTTGGACAAGGGCGCTTAGGGGTGCGATGACACTAGCAAAATTGCGAACGAAGCGTCGAAAATATGAGCATAGGCCAATGTAGTTGCGTAGTGCTTTCAGGTTAGCAGGCTTCGGGAATTCGGATAGAAGCCCAAAGTTTAGCAGGGTCAGGGACAATGCCTTCTTTGGAGAACAGGTGCCTTAATATTGTTTTCGAGCTGCAAATAGGCACTTTTGCAAGTTCAGCTGGAGACCAGCATTTTGAAGACAGGTCAAAACTTGATGTAATCGGCGTAGGTGGGTCGGAAGATCAAGAGAAAAGACACAATGTCATCGAGATAGTATAGACTAGTGCGCCACTTCAGACCGCGCAAGATGCCGTCCCTCAGGCGTTCAAATGTGGCGGGCATGTTGCAGACCGAACGGCATTACAGTGAATTCGTGCAATCCGTCTGGCGTTACAAACGCGGTGTTGGAGCAGAAAGCTTCAGCCATGGGCACCTGCCAGTAGCCAGATCGAAGATCCAAGGAAGAAAAAAACTCCGTTCCTTACGAACGTTCTTATCGGTGTCAAATGAAATACTCTGCTCGATTTCGCTGGGCATTTTGCATGAACATTCACCGCAAATCGCTTTATGAGCTTGCCCCCTAATGTTTCACTAATTCGAGCAGGACAGACTGGCCGGCAGCGTCGAGCGGCATTCACGTAGCGAGCGCGCGCGCGAAGAGCGGCACCGGCACCCGAGTCCTCTCTCTGACGTCCCAGGCGAAAGGGCGCCACTCAAAGTTCTCGACGCGAATAGTATATGTGATAGCATTAGCCAACGAAGGTCACAATCTCGCAGCCATATAGCAGCACTATATGTGGCAACTCCAGAAGCGAACGTAAGTCGGGAGTCGCTTTGATTTAGCTCCATCTAGCCAACACCAGCTATTATTCTGTGCGAATTTAGCCAGTAATTGCCCTCATTTACCAAATACTGGCTAGCACTAATTAGTGATGGCGGCACGCGAGTAATTATGGTAAGCCAGGGCCCCACTGTTCGCAAATCGCAGGAGGGCGGATACGGAGAAGTATTGCGTGAGATATTCCCATAGTTTTTCGAACAGTGCAAAAACGGGACACGAAGAATAGACCACACAACCCAGGCGCACATTTCCAAGGGAAGGTTTTATTGCATTAAAGCGAAATATATAGTCACAAAAAGATGCAAGGGAAGACACGTGATAAACATGAGAAAAAAGCATGACAAGGGGTTACATGCTTTCGATGAGCTGTTAATCTTGCAGATATCCGATTTCCTTTGTCAAGTAGCTGGATGGACGGTGAACTGATGTGCGAAGGGCCCCACATGATAATGGTGAATCCTCAATGATCTCGCGCGTGCGCTGGTCCGCACGCTTTCTGACGATGGTGACTTGAATAAAATTCGGCATGCAATTGCAAGACCTGAAATGTAGCGCCAATTTGCTGCCGTGCTTTTGCTTAACATCGTTGACGTGCTCTCTGAGGCGAACATTAAGGCACTGTCCTGTTTACCCTATAGAGTACGAGCAGCCGCTGCCCAGAGAGATGCAATATACATTGATGCCTTGATGTAACCAGTAACGGGCGCCTGATGTTTTTTCGCGCATTCTTTCTCCGGAGGTTCATATCGGAGGTTCATTGTGAACAAGGCTCCCGTGTGGGAGCCGAGGCGTCTTGTTTGTTTTTAAGTTTTTCATTGTGGTCCGTGTTCATTCTTTTTCTGCGAGGTTCATTGCGGTTGACCTTCGTGCATAAAGCGTTGAGTTTTCCTGGGGCCGAGAAAACAGCTGGAACTGCCGCCTGCCTGCCGTCTTCTTTATTCTGTGGGACACTCCGCGCACACATGAAATGACAGCCAGCTTCGATTTGTCGATCGCAGCGGCGTTGCCGGGCTTTTTTGCTATTTGAATCTCGCTTAGCATGTACTCTGCTATCGCTACCAGGAGGTACCTCGGGAAACCTGCTCGCAGTAGCCATTGTGCTTGACCTTCGAAAGTCATTTCAATCTAGTGTTTGCTTGACATTTGCAGTGCATTTCGGAGGGATTATATGATCTCACTTATAAAACGCAATAGCTGCCGTGAAAATACCCTAATGTCATAATAAATTGGTTGACGAATAGGAAATGCGGAATGATGCAGTGTTGTCCCAACGATAAATACAGAATGCTGCAATGTGCTTTCACGAATTTAGTAATATAACAATTCCTGGAGTTTTACGCGTCAAAAGCGCGACATTATTATTAGTCACGCCGTAGTGAAGGGCTACCAAAAGTTAGACCACATGGAGTTCTTTAACGTGCACTGAAATCTAAGTAGACGGGGCACTAACATTTTTACCTCCATCAAAAATGTGACTGCCGCGGCCAAGATCGAATCCACGAACTTCACGTCAGCACCCGAAGACCGTAACCACTGTACCACTGGGCAGCCTGTCCTAACGATTTTGTTCGCGGGCGGAATGGACAATTAGACTATGTTACCACCACACTATGTTGCACTATGGAGCAATGATTGTTAAAAAAAGACAAGAGCAAGAACACAAAGTAGGCCATCACACTCTATCAGCCGTGACCTAGGTCCTTTTTCAGAAACAGGTGCGCCTACCGAAGCACCAAAGGTGGGACGTCAAAGGCAGGAACGACACGGCTCCAAAAATCGACCTTATCCTTTATCTGCATATAACAAGTCGAGCGGAAACAAAAGGTCCGACGGCCGGCGTATCGACCTCAAGGAAGAGGGCTTTGCGGCGCTCTTTCAAGCTGCTCCGACTAATGAAGCCTTCTTACAGAGATAGATTTAATTTCCACGAGATACTCCGAAGGACACGATTGCAAAATCAGTTCAGAAATAGTTTTTTTTATTTTTTATTCAAAATGCCTTACAGGCCCATTGAAGGGCATTGAGTAAGGGGGGGCATCAGTATTTACAAAACAATAAAGAGGAATACAGACAAAAAGCAAAAAAAAAGAAAAAGATAACAAACAGCAAGACGGAACAACGTTATACAATGCTAGAGTACAATGAAATCAGGTTATCACGGAATGTTTCACGATTACGGATGGATACAATGTGATCAGGAAGATCGTTCCAATGTGCAATGGCTCGAGGTAGTGATGATGAGTTAAATGCCTGCGTGTGACCATGAATGCGCATGAAGCTACGTGCGTTGTGGATGCGTCGGGATGTGCGCACAGGAGAATGAAGTGGCAAAGAATGAAATTTATCACTATAAATGTACCTGTGAAACAGACATAAAAGAGCAATGGTGCGGCGTTCTTCCAGTGAATGAAATGCAAGGTCTTGTTTTATTAGTGTAATGCTTGAATGATAGTCGTAGTTCCCAGAGATGAATCTCGCTGCCCTATTCTGGACGGCTTCCAACATACGTACTAGGTAGTCTTGATATGGTGACCATGTGGATGCTGCATACTCTAGTTGTGGGCGAACATAAGTAATATATGATAATGCGCGCACGTTAGATGGAGCGCTGCGCAAGTTTCTGCGGAGATAACCAAGAGATTTAGAGGCTTTCGATGAAACAGCTGCTATATGCGTAGTCCAGGATAAATCCGATGAAAGGTGAACGCCGAGATACTTGTAGGATGGTGTAGCCGAAACCATGATGTTATTAATCGTATAGTGAAATGCTGAGTTAGTACGCTTTCGAGTGAACGAGACTAACTTACATTTAGAGGTATTAAGGGACATCTGCCAAGTTTCACACCACCGGAAGGTTAGGTCAAGGTCATTTTGGAGTGCGGAATGATCATTAAAACATTTAATGTTGCGGTATATGGCGCAATCGTCGGCGAACAACCTAACTGAGGATGAAAGGTTAGCGGGCAAATCATTAATGTATATTAAAAAAAGTAACGGACCTATTACACTGCCTTGAGGAACACCGGACGTGACGTCGCAAAGGTTAGATGAGACGTCGTTGACCACCGTAAATTGCTTACGCGAAGAGAGGAAGTTGCGTAGCCAAGACAGGGTTAATGAATCGATACAAAGTGCAGATAGTTTGGAAATTAAACGACAATGAGGGACAGTATCGAATGCCTTGGCGAAATCAAGGAAGAGGCAATCGGTTTGATCGTTAGTGTTCATATTAAAGTGAAGGTCAGTCGTGAATTCGAATAACTGAGTGTCACATGAGTAGCCTTTTCTGAAGCCGTGCTGATTAAAGAAAAAAAAAGTTATTTGATTCAAGGTGATCGTAGATATGTGAAGCTATGATATGTTCAAGTAGTTTGCAGGATATGCATGTTAGTGAAATGGGTCGATAATTACGGGTCGAGTGCCTGTCACCGGACTTGAATACAGGAATTACCTTGCCAATCTTCCAATCTTTAGGCAGCTCACCTGATGATAGAGACTGGTTAAATATGAGACACAGGAAAAGACTGGAAATATCAGTAGTGTTCTTCAGTATTTTAGAGTTAATGTTATCAATGCCTGATGAAGTAGAAACTTTAAGATTGGTGATGAGTTTCGCTATACCTTCGGCAGTGACGGTGATTGGAGCCATCAAAGGGAAAGGTTGATCTGGGACAAATGGCACATTGGAACAATCTTCCTGTGTAAAAACAGAGGCAAAATACTCATTGAAAGCAATCACGGAAGCTTCATCAGAAAGCGGAGTTTGTTCAGTATCGTGTATTGTAATGTGATTAGCAGACTTATTGTAGGGTGAAATTATTTGCCAGAACTTTTTTGGGTTATTTTTGAGAAGTGAGGGCAAGTCCTGCGAGTAATATTTCTTCTTTGCTGCGCCTAAAGCTTTACAGTAGTCTTTTAGGCACACCTTGTATTTATCCCAGTAGCTGCATCCCAGTAGCTGCAGTTGATGCTGCATTTGGTATCTGAGATCGGAATATATCTTTGGCCGAATATACAATTGTCTTACGCTAAAATATTTCCGAGAGGATACTTCAGCTAATTGTCATAGTGGACATATCATTGGAGAAGTCGGCCGACTAATGACGAAGAGGGTATATGAAAGAGAATCTCCGTGAATTCGGCCCCTGGTCATAACAAGATTCCGTACAGGATAAGTCATACTTGATATGTTTATCAGTGTGTTTGAGTTGTAATATATATTTGACAAAACATTTGTTGGTTGTATCTCCGCGCGATATAGTTTCACCTTTATACAATAAACGTCGCGTCAACAGCATAGGCAGAGGAAAGGTAACATTTGTCCATATTTGCAAAAAATTCGGCAGATCCCACGTACCGTGGGAGTCGATGTTATGCGAAGCATGCGCGAGATGGTGACTGGCGCAATTTTTCATATTGAGCGAAACGTTACGGAATGACGCTAGAGAAGCATGGAAGTGGTATACGCACACTCATATGTTGAAGAGTCGCATATGTATTATATCACCAGATGTTTACAGTTGCGTAACGATGGCAAGAGCAACAAGGGGTGTTACCAACACCAGACGCGGTAAGGTGATATGTAGTGCTTATATTCTGTAATACCGGATAGCGCGAATCCGAACATGACAAAGAAGGAACACAGATGCACAGGACAGGCGTTACTCCCAACTAAGCTTCATTCAGGAAAGCTTCCCTAGATAAATACATGGCCGAGTGGCACGCGCAGGCGCACTGCTCGTACGTTACAGTCACAGTTACAGTTTCTATGCTTATATTTTTCCTTTATGACGGAGAACGCACGCACGTTTCACGAACCCGTGTATATGTGTAGAAGGGGTTCTTGACAGTTCGTGAACAAGGTCATCACCACCGTGAGCAGTCAGCACCAGCAGCTGGACGGGACTTGTTAATCGGATCCGTTCGTGATAGCGGCTATGAGGAGTCTAAGTGTAGTGAATTGCGAGGTATAGCGCAGCTGGTGGAAATCCTGGATGCCTCTTACGATGAAATGCTCTATGATGGCTCCTGTCGTGAACGTGGCAGCAAGGTCTTTTGATGCCCTGTCCACATCCAAGCCGTTTTCCTCGCAGTATAAGGACCAAGCGTTGTTGGGTCTTGATAAATCAATGTTCAAGACACCGGTAATGATGAGAGGCCTGGTACTCTCAGCATATATATTGTAGGAAACATTGACGCGGTTTTTGCGTAATCCACGTGGTGAACGTTGCGGACCACGTGGACGAGTGGGTGGTAGTTGAGCGTCTTCCAGTGGTGTTCTGTTTTCAGTTTCCTCACTTTTCTTGCGTGCGCCGCCATGGTGTAGCGGATAAGGCGCTCGGCTGCTGACTCGAAGGTCTCGGGTTCGATCCCGGCCGCGGCGGCCGCAATTCGATAGATGCAAAATGCTGAATGCCCGTGTCGCACGATCTCGGTACACCTTAAAGAATACCCGATGGTCAAAATTTGCGGAGCCCTTCGCTACGGCGTCTCTCATATCATATCGTCGCTTTCGGACATAAAATCCCTACAATTATTGTTATCACTTTCCTTGCGTGTCAATGTGTGTGTTCGCCGTTACTGTGTTGGTTGAGACTTTGTATCACCTGTGGCACATACCCGCATAATATTATCTCTGGTTTACGGGTATGTGCCACACGTGACTGAGAGAAAGGGTTTTATGACGTACGCGACAGGTATATTGCGTTATTCATATCACGACCAGTGAATAGTGTTCGTCATACACTGATCCCCTGCTATGCCAATTTTGGTATATTACAAGTTATGGAGACGAACAGGAGAGCGCCCAGACGTAGGCGGCTAGATAGATAGATAGATAGATAGATACGTAGATAGAAACGGCCAAAGTGCCTGAGGTTCGCTAAGAAATGCTTCGCATTTAATAAACGTATGAACCACTTGGCTGTGAGTGGCTTGGCTAGAGAACGAGAGCTCTACTAGGTGGCAACTTTTTAATGCATTTCTTTTTCTGCAATTTGGCCTGATTTCACAAATGCAGCTAGAGCAATATTTGCTTGTTTGCCCTACAAACAAGAACAAATAGTGATAAGACCAGCAGATCAAAAAAATAATGAAGTGTCTCAAAGAAAACGCAACTTGCTCGTGATAGCCATTATTTAAAGTAGGTGTACAAATACCGTTCCAAATCCGTGAGTAAAAATAATCTCAGTGAATGCCGGTCGGCAGATCCGCGATTCCTACGTGCGACGGAAACAGCGAGTCGAGGCACGAATACGAAACAAGGTGACGCAAAATTCGATAAAAGAGCGAACCACTTGCAATGAACAGGAGTGGAAGTTCGACAGATACAGGCAGATGGAAACAGGCTGAAATGCAACTACGCAAACATGAGCTCAGCAATTTGAACACGAGCCAGGATGCCTTGGCCCACCCTTCTAGTTCTATACAGCGACGTTTTCTACTTAGAGGAAATGAAAGGCCCCGACTACATCTGCCGGGATTGCCGTGGCCCACCAAAGACAGATGTTTAAACGCACGCGCACACACATTCTCTGTCGTAGGGCGGCGTATCTTGATTTATACATTGCTGCATCTCTTTCGTCTTAGTCGCCACGTTAACGGAACGGCACAAAGGAAACATCAATAGCCTGAAGCGGCCGGTGATTTCGGAGACACCATAGCGGTCGAAATAGAATATTTACAATGGCGCGGCTTCTTTACTGCACTAGTCGCTCTGCGACAGTGCAGTGGCAGACACAGACCAAGGGAAACGGCCCTCTCACTCGCTACATGCTCCACATATACACGCAAAGCATCGTTCGGGAGCTCCAACCTGTCATCGAATGCGCCGTTAGCGTTTCCGCCGAAAATGCGCTTCGACCCGGAGAGATCAGCTGCCAGGTTGTGGTTGCCACCCTTGAAGAAGGCAAGTGTGTGCAGATTTTATTTCTTCCTATTATAATTAATTGTAACATTGTCGGCCATAAATCACCCGTGACGATAAGTATAACTAGTGCGTTATTCGCGCCTGGAGCTTCCCGTCTTCGCTCTGCAGTTAGTGGCATCAACAGGATGCTTCAGGTGACGTCACTAAATACAACCTCGGTATTTTTCAATTAATCTAGGAATGTCCTTTCCCGATTCGCCCACTATTGAGGCTTTGCCATAGATGGGCACATCCGTTCTTCTTTGTCATCTCGCTTGGATGTCGTATGCGACTAACGTATATCATTTCACGTACGAGGTTTGGTATAGAGCAAACGGCGGCAGAAGGCGAGGTCCCCATACGCACAACAGACACTACTGTCATGGCCTTCGAGTTCTAAGGATGCAAGTGGCAGGAAGAATATAGCAACTGTATTGGTTAGGTAGCAAACACTCCAAGGGGAGGCACGGTTAGGTGGATAGATGAGATTAAGAAGTTTGTGGGAATAACGTGACCGCAGCAAGCACATGAGCGGGTCAGTTATCTAAACATGGGAGATGCATTTGCCGTGCAGCCGGCGTAGCCAGGCTGATGATAATGGAGATGAGGCTAGGCAGCAAAGGTGAGAACGCTCTTGACTTAGATGGTGGAGGGCTTTAGCGCAGCTTTAACGCTGTTTTTCTGTAAGCGTAATAATCAAACTTATGATACTATAGTTGGTTATATATGCAGAATAAAAATGGCTGTTATGGATTACATGCACATTTCATGGTTATGTAAGGATGGCGTTGGTGCGCAAGAAAGACTGAGAAATTGACCATGCGTACCAGTACGCAATAGAAGCACGTACGCGTTTGAAAATACGTTTGTGTCAAATTAGAAAACTTTTTCTTTCGTTCCTGTTGTTTGCCATTACTGAGCTGCATCAATGATGTGCACAGCACGATTATTTCTTGGAATTTGCTGTCATTAAAAACAGCGGCGTAAAAAAGCTTTGAAATTATGGCCCTAAAAAAGAGTCGACTTTCCGACACTCACGCAACGACGGCAGTTATTCATTTGCAGCGTTGTGGAGTGCTCTCCAAACAAATATGAGACGTTCGCATAACACATTTCACAGAGGAATATATGTAGAATAACGTTGGTTGTTTTTTTCAATGGGGGCGTCTTGATGGCTATCCGACACTCATTAAATACCGTTTATGCGAGTCAACAAGCATACTGTTTTGACCCCTATCTTTCATTTCTAAGCTAGGAGTATGAATTGTTGCGGCGTTAAGCTCACTGTCGCAAAGGAGATCCGTTCTAAGCAGATAATATGCACATGGCTTGCGTGTATTTAGAACTGCAGTTTAATAGTAGCATTCTCATATAGAAAATTTGGCCGGCAAAGATCTCTTCAAACATTTTCATTAAAATGCTTGCAGTAAAACTGAAGTTAGCGACGAGAAGATGCAATACAATTATAACTGGGCGCTGCCATATTCTCAAAAAAGGATGCCTGGCTTGGCCTGTTGGTCGGTCTGACATTAGGCTGAACAGTGGTGTCGTCTTTGAGCTGTTTGTCCTAAGATGTAACTGTAAAACTGATTTTCTAATCATGTCTGTAGTATGTATTAAACCTTTTTTTGTCACCCGCAACTCCGTTTGGTGTGCCGTTATCTCTCAGCGTGCACAGAACGGGTTCGAAATCCCTTATTGTGTCCTGGAAGGTAAGTGATAAACAACGACACCGTTTTCTTAGAGGCTTGTGTATTCATTTATTTCTGTGACGTGCACACTTTGTTAGAGCTTCGTTATTTCACTGTTGTTACCCTCCGTTCTTGCAATGCCGATTCTTTGCCCATGGTACAAACCAATGATATGAAAGGGAACATGTGAACAGTGTGGCTGTATATTCCGTGCCGAAAATATCGATTACCTGTATTTATCCTGATGCACGGCTGGTACTGATACCACTTGTGCTCTAACAACGCATTGCTCTAGGTACCCTGAAAAACGCACACAAGACGTACGTTCGGGGGAACATGGAGGTTGGAAGATGAGAAAAACTGTTGAACAAAGAATTTCGCTGAAGCCGACGTTTCGACGAGTTGACAAGTGCTCTTTGTCAAGGCAGGAACGGCGCTTTGTCGAAGACAAGTTTACTTGTCGAAACGCCGGCTCCAGTGACATTTCGTGTTCAACCATTTCTCGTGTACTGCTACGGTCTATCGAAGAGTAGACGTCGGCGTAACGCCACTGTTATTCTGTATGTGTGTTTTTGTGTATCAGTTATGCGTGTCTCTATGTGCAATGCTACCTCCGCATGCATTTCTGCTGCATAAATACCTTAGTGGTTACGTGAAGGAAATGTCCATGCTCAGTTGCTTGGCGATTCCGATTTTCTGAATATTTAAGAGCGAAGCTCCTAAAGCTCGAGGTAAAACGTCCGCTGTCTGTAAAACCTCCTCGGCTACTCCTCGCCTAGATGGGCAGGGCCGTCATGACACGCCGCCATGTCACGCCCACCGAAGGATACAGTCCGCGCAGCCGCGGCGCCGAGTACGAGCGACGAAAGGCGCGCGCTTTCACCGGGGGTCCCCCAGCCAGGTTTCCGCGTTAGTTTCTCGATCTGGAGTTTAGACAGTCTTGCAAGATCGGTGACGGAATGTGGTCCCACTCTGCCTACGGCAAGGAAAGATATAGCATCGGCCAAGAAGGCCATGTTAAGCTCATAAGATCGAGCAGCTTCGCTATTTCTAAAGCTTTGCACACCAAGTGTACACTTCATTTGTTTTAATTTATTTTGTGCCATAACAAGAAAATTGGCTTAATATAGCTCTGTAAGCTGCACTCATAAACTGAATCGGCATAAATATATTGCTGGAAATTAACATGCAATTGCGTCACCTACTTCTTTTTTCTGCCAAGACAGTGAAAATCATCGTACACGTTTATTAAGATAGAGTTACTACTCACAAATACCCCTTCTGTGAGTCTGAGGCAATGCTATCCACTTGCTTCCGCAGATAGCGAATTTCACTATTAGTTTGACTATCTTCATTTGCGTACAAAGCAGTGCTTTTCGTGAATAATATTTACTTAATATTTAGTTAGGAAATATACCGGATTCTTTTAATGACTCTGAGATGCAGTCAGCTCACGCAAGATCAGGATAAACACGGAGGCCTTTGTGCTTCAGTGATGGAGAAAAGTACGCTGTTACGTAATATTCTATGCCCGCATGAATTTTGCGTTTTCTTTTTTTTTTCTTTTTCGCAGTGAAATTCACCGCAGCCGGAAGCTCGCGCTGCGCGACAACAGCGCGCTCCAGTGCGCTTCAAATTAGCTTATCCGATGTTCCGCCTCATCCGCCATTGCGATCGAAGCGACCGAGCTCAATAATTATTCGTGAGTTCCACGGCGTCACTCCGCGATGGCCACGCATGAATAGGGGACTTATCGGGTTTCCACAACAACTCGCGCATTCGACCTGAAGCGTGATGGTCTAGGGTCATGGTTGACAGGTATGTCGCGGCAGCCAGCATTATCGACGTCCTGTCGCTTCGGTACAGACACCGGGTAAGGTGAGGAGCAAGCGTGGTTTAACGGCAACGACATGATGGTACGCGCTGTCGGGGCGCCGCCAGTGATCCCTTCCTGTCGCGCTTACCTCTGTTTCGCTGACATTTCTTGGTACTTTTCTCCTGAATATTAATAGTTATTTATTTTTTGCTTTCCAGGACCTACTTGTCGACGCACGAAAAAGCACCGTTAAGAAGCGCTCCACGACGCAACTAATGTCATCGACGCGGTCTGCGGCATGCTGTAACTTCGTTATTTTCGCACATACGCAGTACTGGTTATCCTAATGCGGGTTATTAAATCCAGCTGGATCTGATGTTTTACAACGTGGGAAAATACCGTCGCAATCCGGAAGAATATTGGGATCTAACCGGATCAGATTATCCAAATATCACAATGAGCACCTGTGCGGCGCGCAGGTGCTCATTTCCAAAAACAATAACCTGCCCATTTCGAGCGCCTTTCCAGTCGTCTTCGCCCGCAAAGTTACTTAATTTTGACCATGTAAAACGTTACGTAGCACTGGGCTCACAACGAGGTTTTCCGCGGTGCGAAATTTCGTCTTGGCCCTCCGGTGATGCGGTTTTGGCGGCTGTCGAGAGTGTTGCGCAATTGTTTACCTCGTCATTGCTTCGCACCGCGCTTCCTCACCGCACCAGCTGCGATTATCTGACACAAGAGACACGTGGAGGAGGTATTGCTTGGTCATTGGCTGCGCGCAGATGACATAAACGTTGACGTCGTGTTGACGTTGCCGATTTGGGCCTATTGTAACGACGATGGGCTACGCTTTTCCCTCTGAAGGATGTACAGACCGAGGGAGAAACCGAAACCAGCCAAAGCGGCCACAAATGGGTTGTGCTATCACTTGTAACTTGCTTATTACAGCATCTTTTCGCAGGATTCTTGCGGCTGCATGTTCACACCGTACAAGTGCTCCATTATCGCTTGATCCCAAAATTTCAGATAGGGGTTGTTTACTGAAGCTTTAAAGAAAAGGCCAGTGGGAGGATATCCTGTCTGTTGGAGTATCGCGATGGAAAGAACCGCGAACAGTACGTCGTCTACGCACAGACTGTTCGCATTTCTTATCAAGCGGTTGTAGCCTGACTGGTAATAAAAATATACTACAGTCATCGACGAGGCAATTAAGGACGGCTCTAGCATCTTTTTATTGCCGCCAAGGTAAGAGCGCGATAAAAAAATCACGCCATATCCAAGGAATGAATGATGATAAGTGGACGAAGCTCGAGAGGGGGAGATCATCGGTAAACCGTAACTCTCCCGTGAAAGTTAGCCCATTACATCATTAGAAATACGTAAGAGTGTGCGTACATTATACAAAATCAACTTTTATTTTGTTCTTGTTTGTCTGTTATGTTTCGTTTGTTCGTTTCTTCTTTTCATTTCGTCATTGTCGTGGCGGCTGGATTGCGAGGTCCCTTCATTATGACGGCTTTACGGTCCGTGAAATGAAGCGAGAGATGTTGTTGTACTGGCTGCAGTGAGAAATTTGCAAACACTAAGTCTATGCCCGTCCCTCGGATCGTGGTAGGTTGCATGTGGATACATCTGAGTGCGTATTTGGAAAGCATGTGCTGCACGATCCAGTCATTGACAATGAGGTCCACGTTGAAGTCCCCAACCAGTACAAACGGATGGTTGTTGTACTTGTTGTCGTAGTCACGTAACGTAGCGTCTATAAACGACTTGACGTCCCCGATAGACAGGTTGGGTGCGAGGTACACGATCATGACGGCGACTAGCAGACGGCGACTGAATCGGTGGACCGGTGTTTCGACGCGTGGTGGCGATTCCGGGCTCGATTGTCGGCTCCGCGATGGAGTGCCAAGCATGAAGCTTACCCCGCACCTCCACCAGTGTAACGACGTGGGATTGACGAGGACACGGAGCACGACAAACAAACACGCTTTATCGATCAGAGAAAGAACTGCAACGTCTTCTTCGTCCTTGCGCTGGGCCAAGAGCACTCGCGCTGCTTCGTTGCCACCACCACTGGCACATACGCGTGGCATAGGCGTTCACGTATGAGCTAGGAGGGACAAACCCACGGCTTTAGGAGCTTCGCCCCTAAAACAAATCCAAACAGCATTGCACTAATTCTGTTTCGCATACATATTGTAAACTCATGATTAAAACGTTTCACCTAACCGGAAGATTACGCACGGATGTGAAGAGAGAGAAGCGAAATAGATAAATGCAAAGGAAAGGCAGAGAGGTTAACCAGGTTGTACCCGGTTTGCTACCTTACACGAGGGGAGGGGGAAGGGGAGGAAGAGAATATAGGAAGCAAGGCAGAAAGAGAGAAGAAGTAATACGCGCGCACACGTATCAGCGTTCACCGCGCACACTTCGGCAGTCACAACCGAGAAGTATTTGAGACCGGTTTCTCTGCGGTTGTCTAAAATGTAGGCTTCAATCCGACATGGTAAAAAAGGCTTGCAAGGGCTGGCTGTAAGGAATTCCGAACTCCAAGGAATTCAGAAGCCGTCGTTTAAGAGAAGTCTGACGGTCTTTGGGACTAGGAGACCGTGTGCGTCCAGATTGGGCAGCAGTAGTGGTGGACCTTCGTCGCGGACGCGACCGTCGTTGTCTATTTCTCACAATATCAGCAGCATCTTCGTGCGTTGAGCCGTCCCGTACCATCTCTTTCATGACACTCCACTCTCTTTCCACTAATGGACGCTCCTTTGATGAGACGTCTTGAGATTCACGGCAGTTGGTGCATTTCAGGGCAGTTGCTGGGTAGGATTCCGCATTGTGTGCCACTGCACAGCAGGTGCAAATGGAAACGTTCCTGGAAGCTCGGCTTACATGACCCATCTTTTTTTTTTTACATTTAAAACACTTGAGTGGTCTTGGTGTAAATGGACGGACCACGTGGCGAAAGTTTCCTACCTTCATGTGGGATGGCAATATGCTGCCTTTGAAGACAATATTTACGCAACGCGAGTTGCCCAGACGTGAGCCTTGGACGATGTTGCTATGGTCACTAACTTCCTTGATCACCATTGGAAGGTCGCAACAAGGAATGGAAATATCGACATCGTATATAACGCCTACCACCATGTCCTTGTTAGGTGGAATGTAAGCTCAGACCTTGATAGCGTCGAAGTCTGTGACCCTGCTCAGAGCAAGCAGGGATGCCTGGTGTATGACGTCAATGGTCAAGACATTGTTGCGGGGCTTGCCTCGAACATCTTTGATTTCGTTTGGCGCGAGAGGCTCAAATTTTCTCGAGATGGCCTGCTGATTCAGGTGTCTCAGATTGTCCGATGGCGTAACATCTACAAATAAGATGGTGTAGTTCGTTGAAGCCACCTTCGGCTTCACAGTAGATGTGGTTGAAGCTGGTGAAGCACCCGTAGAGAGTTGTTTTAGGTTACGACTGTAAACAGGCGTGAAGTCATCGCTGCGGCATGCCCGGAGGGTGCGTAGGCCAGTCTACTTCCAGTGTTGCCAAAATACCGATGGCTACGCGAGGAACATGAAAAATCTGCAAAGACTGTCAAGAGAGAGAGAAGGAATACAGGAAAGGTAGGGAAATTAACTAGACTGCGTCCAATCGGGTACCGTGCACATGAGGAGGGGAATTAAGGAATAAAAGAGAGAGAAAGAGAGACACATTTCAGAACACACACACAGTGCAGGTTTTCACAGGCGGTTGCTCAGTGCTGCTGGAGGGCTCGTAAGTGCTGTCTGGGCTGATGTGCTGTGAGTCCAGGCTCCCAACATCTTTCACTCACTGAAGGGCCGATCACCGAGCCTCCTCAAGGTACACTGATATTCCGGCGATTTTGTTAAAATTGGCGACATCAGCTGAAGCGATGATCAACAGTCTTTACACAGTTCCAGTTAGTCCACATGGATGAATCTGCCATACCATTCCGATAGTTGAATGAGTTGGTAAACACTACACCTATCTGCAGCCCACACAGCAGTGTTATATGTGGCGCAATTTGCGACTGAAGAAATGCAGTTGCCAAAATTAGCTGCGAATATGCTACTTGCATTTATATACTTGCTGGCGACCTTTGTGTACAGAACTTAGAATCCTATATACATTTGAATACCTAGTCTTAGGTTGATCGCGCTAACAGTAAAGCGCTCCTGTGTAGCGTGACGCTCCCGGGTATGGTGTTGTACGTTCTGGAGGAAGCTAGGAAAGATATGGCCGCGAAGCTGAGCATGATTATCTGGAGACCACGTACTTGACGAATCTGCATCGTCTGTTAAAGCACGGCGTTGTCGTCCAGGCGTACAACGCCGCCGGCACTGGCCATGCTTCCGACGAGGTTACTGCGACCACCCTTGAGTCAGGTGAGATGTTCCGGCAGGCAATTTTTGCCCCAAAGCTTGCCGTAGGTTTGGTTGAAAGGAAGTTGTGACATGTGCGGGCTAGATAACTCGTTGTTTATGCGAGATACAATACGGGTGCCAAATTAGGTCAACTGCAGTCGGGGACGGCAGGGAGAAAGGCGGTTTAATGAAATTAAGAAAGTGGCAGGCCAGTAGAATGAATGGTGTCGGCCTGGCACAAGAGAACGGTTCCTGTATAGATTGATGGAAATGTATTCAACCGTGCAGATGTCATGAAGTAGGGTGCAACTAATAACACTGTTGCTGTAATTGAGCTTCGACACGGGTGTCTCACATCCTTTAAGAAAACATGGCTGATCCCTCCGTCATAGGAATCGGTATAACACGAAAGTGAAACGTGTCTTCACAGAAGTAGTGCTTATTGTTTAGTGGTATATGAGAGTTTGTACAATGTCTATTCGTGTTTGGCAGCTACAGCACCGTTTTGACGTGGATGCACCCATGTTGACTGCATGTCTCTATCGCGACGACTAACGCCCATGATCATGATTAAACCGTTTGGTAGCTGACGTTGTGAACACATATTTGGACACAGCAAATCGTGAATCCCGTGTAAGGATGATATCAACAAGCTCATAATCAACATTGGTACCGGGTATGCACTTCTTCAAAGCGTCAATTAAGGAGAGAAACGGCACGGTGTGCGCTTTCTAGCAATGGGTGACCGACGCCTGCGCTCATGCATACACTACCACACACTACGCTTCAGCAACACGGGAGGTAGAGGTTCGTAGCCTGAGCCGCAAACGCATGCGTCCCACTGTGCTCTGTCTCGCAGGCGCTTGTCTCGCTCCACCAAGGCACGACATTCGCTCGTCGAAATCGCTATTGCAGCAGTTTTGTTAGTCGGTGTTCTCGCAATCGAAGCAGTCGGCGGCGGAGAAATCCCGTTGGTGCATGTGGAAGCTGCACTACTCCGATGAGCCGACACACGCTAACACGAAGCGAAAGGCAAAGAACGTAACCAACGTAACTGCGTTTAGGCTGCCTCGGCGACGCCAGCGCGGCCAGTGTCCCTCTCTGGTATTCAGACGCTTTAACCTTGACCTCCGATATCGCACGCAATCTCGGAGTAAGCGCTAGTAAGTGTCAATCGTGAAGCATTACTTCTTTTCACCTCTCACAGACGGCGGATCCACCCCGCTCCACCCCGCCTACATACACCGCCAACAGAGAGCACCGTGCGAAAGAGAATGTGTGAAAGATATAAGGCGCAGAAGAGTTGAGATCTGGGCCAGTTGGTTCATGATACTTGACGAAAGCCAGCAAAAGAACGGGACACGAGAAAAGGCAGACACACACACCACTGGAACTAACAACTGTGACTTTATTGAAGAAAAACATTCAACCAAGAAACCTCACAACGCATGTGCAGCACGTCTGTATCACCTACAACGTCACCCAGTGAAAGATACGCAATCATCTTTCTTGCCATCGTTGCAACACACTAAATTCCTTGTCAATGAGGCAAATTGACGGTGTGCTTATACATCCATCTCCGCTTTTCCTAATGTAGTATGCCTCTACAATTTCCCTTTCTTCTTCGCCCTTTCCTCTTCCCAGATAAGTGACATTACTGAAAAGCGAGTAGCAACCGCATTCCCGACAGTGACGTGCAAGATTCGCCCCATCATTCGAACTCAAAGAAGCGTGATGCTTACGCAACCTAGTATGAATACATCGGACGGTTTGGCCGATGTATACCTTATCACAGGTCAACGGAATGTTATGCACAACACGTGTGGCACATTTCGTGAAACAACGCTCGTGTTTCGTAGTGCACACCGGATTGCTAGTCTTTGCACGAGCCACACTTGAGCATAGGCTAGCAAGTTTGCAGGGAGCTGAAAGAACAATATTTACGCCCTGTCGCGCGGCAACCTTTTTGATATTATGTGAAACCTTATGTATGTAAGGTAGGATTTCAAACGGTTTCTCTTGAATGCGTTGCGCTGGCAGACCAGTGCTATCTTGTGGCCTCTTAATCTTTTGTAGCACAGATTCTGCCACCGCGTACAGCAGATCCCTAGGGTAACCAGCAGCTTCCAGCCTCTCGAACTGGTTGTCTAGGCTGGTCTTCATAGCATGAGGGCAACTTTTTTTCCTTAAATAAAGTCACAGTTGTTAGTTCCAGCGGTGTGTGTGTCTGCCTTTTCTCGTGTCCCGTTCTTTTGCTGGCTTTCGTTAAATATAAGGCGCGTTCGCACCGTGTCCAGCTCTGCCGCGTTAGCTTAGTCGGTAGGGCGTCGGGCGCTTGCCGTCGCGGCCGCAAGGTCGGGGGTTCGATTCCCAGCGGGGGATCTTTTTCTTGGGTTTTTTTCTTTCTCGCCCATTGGCGTCCATTTTATCAACGTCATATCCGTGACGGATGTACTTGGTGGACCCCGGCATAAAACACTTTCGTGTTAAAATCAATCATTAATTGCTGGAGAAATTTATACATGCATCAAAAATTTTGATGAAAGGCTACGCCACCCTACAGGCACGTGTTCGACGCATAACCGTAACGCTGCGGATTCATTCTTTTGCTAACAGCGTGAAGTATCGCCTTCAGCGATCGCTTGCGCCTGATTCATGTCACTTCAGACTTTCTGCCGCGTTCACTCAAAGCAGGCGCTCTTTCTAATGGTAGTCATGAAAAGACGTTGAACTCGTTTTTGTGAGGTGCATTAATGGAGCTCTGCGCGCCCTTACAACACAGCAGATATAGTGGTGAGTATTCAACCTTGAATAATAAGCTGCAGAAAGCAATGATACAACGATTTTTAATGCAGGTGCACAATTATACATTATCTAGCTCTTTGTAGTTACATGACTAACACAATTTTTTTCTCAATAAAAATATTGGAGAGACGCTTATATCATATTGCCACGCACGCTTCTTTTTATAATTTTATGCAACCGGTTGGTTTCCAGTATAACCGCTGCCTTGTGCAAGCTGTTCCCGAGCTTCTGGGAACGTTCCAGACAGGCCCGTAGCCAGGAATATTTTTCGGGGGAGGGGGGAGCCCACTTGCTGAAAGCCGTGACGTTTTGAGAAAAACACCTATTTTTATTATTTAGTTTTAGAAAAAACACATACTTCACCATAATTTCGAGGGGGGGGGGGGCGTCCAGGCCCCTAGCCCCTCTCCCCCTGGCTACGGGCCTGGCTGCAGATTATTTCAGAATTTTCTGATAAGCTTGAGCGCGCAAAGCGAACAGTAGAGTTTATTCTGGAACTGACGCGGCCACCAACCATAATGATGAATCTTCGATGCGACAGGTATAAAATGGCGACGCGCATTACTGCTGATCAGATTACTGACGACCGACGACAGGACTTGCCGCTATCAGTGTAAAGCGTAAGTTGCTTGTAATTTAACTTTCGTTCCCTGAGCACACGTTTGCCTGAATAAGGAGTTTCGCCTTGAACACGCCGGCTGCTGCCTCTTCAACGTCACGTCCACGTGACAACACAAAACAGAACTAAAGTAGTCGCAGTCAAATCATAAACCACACAGCACACGGTGAGAATTCGTGCATCACAGAAGATTGTAATAGAAAGAGGCGCGGCAAATAAGGACAACAATTTTTGGCGCTAGTTTAGCCGGCCGTATCTCGTTCTTGCACTAAAAGAACCAACGCCTAGCCATCAGACAGGCCTATAAGTGAAATGTACGAATATCCGAGTAGTGCCTTCATAATGTCCGGCGAGGAGTCCGCCAGTCACTGCTTTTATTTTTAATGCTTGATATTATGATTGTTTTTATTATCTTAATATTTTCACTTTTATTAAAGTTGCTGTCTCTCTTGTTCGTGCCGGCCACGACCTTCGCCGGGCATACTTCCTGCAATATCACGTTCCGGCAAGTTTGTTTGATTACAGTGCTAGGGCAACAAGGGGAAACAAACACCGTCTGATGACGTGCACGTCGACGGTATTCGGGTTGTTTCTGGATGAGCTCGCGTGATTAATACATGCCCTCCACTACGTGGCACCGCCGTTCCATTTTTAGCCGAGGAGTATGCAATCTCCTCTTATCGCAGAAAACACGGTATCGATTGAGCGGAGCAGCACGTTTTCTCATCATATCCCCGCCGTCTATATATGTTCTTTGTTAGTGTGTGGTTTTCCGCAACGCGGCCTTCGCATGATGAGAAATATTTGTTCCTCACAGTTACGCTACATGGACGTGACAAGATTAAACGTGTAATAAGAGCCCCTCAGTAATTACACTGTTACGGTTATTCGGAAGGAGGCCGCTGTGGCGTTGCACCATTACTCAAAAATAAATAAATAATGCCGGCCTGTACGCTGCGACACGATGAACGCCTGGTGGCTCTTATCCTCATAGCGCTTGATTTAACACATCGACGCGCTCACGTTGCCACGAAACTGTTCTACTTGAATGAACATCTTTTAATCAAGTGGCGAAAAGCACACGTATGGTCACACTTTGTTTCGTTCAATCTTAATTGCGATAGCCGCTTCTTCAGTGAGACGTTCTTTTTGTGATACCATAATTGAACAAAGGACAACGCTACGGTCATTTCCTTCCTTTTGTGCACGAGTCTCAGGGCTGAATTTGATGTCCAGTGCATAGTGAGTTTAGGAGATCCAACATAAACTTAGTTGTAGTGACGCACGAACGCAATGGTTTGAATGATTGCGGAAAAAGCCTTTGCACATTACATTATGTATATCCGCCTCATATATAGCATTAGCGATAATAGTGGGAAAATATTCAGTAGCACGTATGTGCAATCTATGTGAGCACTGGCCTGTGGACACTGCAGTAAGGAACGTGCTTCGGTGAATTCACTTTGTTTACACAATGCATATAGGCATATTGCCACGACCCTGACACAACTGAAAGCAGCTCGTTGCACTCGCCGAAGAAGACAACGACGAGGTGTCTTAGAAAACAGACCTGCAGTGCAACCCAGTCTTGTATGGTTTTGTCCGCGACAGTACACTTTAAAAACTTGTTCATGGCCAAGTTCGTACTTGTGATACTACTTAATTGCGGATTTAATTGCAGAATTGATTATTATTATATTACTTCGCCGTGTCGAGCACTAAACACATGGAGTCCGCGGCTGCGGTTACGTTAAGCGTTCCACGCGTTAGAATACCGAGGTAGTCTTGTCGCTTGCTCAGTTAGAAACGCCTACGTATAGTCTATAGTTGCGAGCAGAAACAGAATTGGGAGAGCTGTGCCCGAGTAGCTGTAAACGTCCAAGACAGCGACTTCTCGCACGCTGCCTTCAATTGCCTAGATGCTATAGCTGAAATCTTGGTCGTCCGACAAGTGATTATTTTGCGATAAACAACCTTTCCTCCAAACACGACGAAGAATTCAGCTTTTCATAAAAATAGCAGGAGTGTGCTTAACTGGGCTGGTTGGTACATGATTAAGGCGAGAGCAAACAGCGCTTCTCCGTCCCGTGTTTAGCGCTGTTTGCTCACGCCTTATTCACAAAAATAGCTATTTAAACGATAACATCGATGCCTCCACTACTCTACAGATGGTATTCTTTTTAATTGTGTGTAAACTGGGAAAGGCTCATGGAAAAGGCCTATTATGAATCAGCAACTGGTCCAATCGACCAACCTGCTTTATAGATCGCTTGAGAAGGGAGGAGGTGCTAGCGTGTTCATAGTTCATCGTACTGCAGGAAGCATGGCGCAAGAACCCACAAGGGACGAGATGGAGACGAGACAGTCGCTAACGTTAAACCGATGGTTTGTTGCAGTTCCACATGCATGTACATATATGGTCACGATCTACATTAACGCATTCATTTAAGGTTAGTTCTTGTTTCGTATTCATCACGGCCCCTGTTCGTTTTCTGCGCTATGTTTTGTGCAGTTATCGATCACAGCAGGATGTAAACCCGAGCTCGGCAAACCCCAAGTACCATCGACAACAAACAAAAGCAGGTAGAACTGCCAAACCACCTTGACTACAGTTCATGCTGTTCTATATATATGTCATGCCGCACTAGAAACCATTAGAACAGGTGAATGTGCAGGAAAAAGAGTTCACGACGCCTATACTGCACAGCGTTTTCCGTGCCATTTCATCAATTATGAGCTGTTTACTATCGGATGTACAGTACTGGCACGACCTTTCAAAACATTAATGATCAAACGTGGAGGTCACATTTTATGCTAAACACACGGCAGATATGCTCCCGCAACACACACACACGCGCGCGCGCGCACACACACGCACGCACACACACACGCACGCACACGTATATACGGCTCCTTAGTTCTCCTTTGACTCATTAATGTATAGCGTGTGTCTGCTAGCGTTGCGTGTCCGTATCGCTCTGGGTAAAAAGGTGTTGCGCTGATAAATATGAGGTACTGCTTTGGTTCTCTCGAAATGCGCGTAATATTGAGGATTTGGCTCCTAAAACCTCACAGCTGTTTCTTTAGCAATAGCAATAGTCCAATAGCAAGAGCAACAGCAGGAGCCCAAGAGAAGGGCTCTTTCTGGCAGAATATGTACTGCACTACGGCACCGTGCTGGGCGAGTGGAACAAGATGACGCTGAATTCGAGGAAGCGATCGTTTGTCCTTGATGGCCTCAAGTCATTATCGTCTAAATCTAGGCAGCAACATGGTACTCCAGCGCAGCACGTGCGGGTGCAAACCGGAATTCGAAAACTACCAGGTATAGGAAGATAACCAGCATGTACAGTCATCTGACAGCCGAGGCTCTTGCTATCAAACTAAGGGGTGACGCCTGCGTAAGCGAACCATTCGGGATGCTAAGCAAATAGTCTAATTATCTCGCATGTGCCTAATGCATTCACGTGTGGGAATCGATCGACAGCTTCTGCCCTATATATCGTGACGACAGCTTGAAGTTTCACGTGTCTTGTTTTCTCTCCAATTTTCCTTTATTTTGCATTGAAGCAATAACACGTTGAGTTGTTAGTCAGCGCTCGTCCTGTGTGTTCCTTTAGCTTGTGTTACGTCTCCTCACGCTGTTTATACCTTTTACAAACGCTGCAAGTTTCCATCAAGTATGTTTAATGCCGAGTCGTTTCAGGGACGATCAATTTACCGTTGATTCTGCTCCACGCTATCCTGCACTCAGTATGTCACTTCTTCTCTTAGGCGCAAATTCGCCCAATAAAGTTTCATGTAACAAAAAAAGACATATCATAGATGGCGGGCAATCCTTAGTACTAGCATGGAGGTGCCTTTGCGGAACCAGGGCCACCTGACTAATTATTTATGTACCTAATGCCTAAATTACGAACACTGTGTAAATTACCTTCTCTTACAATAACCTAGCCTGTTTCCAAAGCTTTTAGTGTATTAAAAAAAAGACCTTCAAACTGGGCACAAACACTCACACGCAAGCTATGCGGAACTTGGCAGAGGAATTCAGCGTTACATAGTATAATTCTTTTTCAAAGGCCTATGAGACAAGTGGTGCCAGCTGTGGAGATAGGTTTGCACTAGGCTTACCTACGAGCGCGACCGTGCAGGGACGCGACGTTCTCCACTGCCGCTGCGTGCGACGACGCTGCGGCCGGGTTCGTCGTTTTCTCCGACACGGCGCAGAAACCACGCACGAGGCAGGGTAACAGCAACAACGGGTTTATTAACCCAAGATGCAGCACAGTACGACACTCACAGGCTTGCAGGCCGTAAGGGGAACTCCGCAAGACCGATCGAGTACGCTTGCCAGCGGCGCTAAGACTACCACACAAAGGGCAGCGGCCGAGCACACGAACGAGAAGCCGCCTGCTAGAGCAGCGCGTCAACCTCTCGTGCTAGCCTGAGAGCGTCTGACGCGGGCAAGCCTGCGCCAGACAGAAGCGAGCTCAAGGGGGAAGGGGGTTGTCACTGGCGGCCAATGAGGAACGGCGTTGCACAGTGATGTAAGCTAGCTTGGTGGCGTGAGCATGTCGAGGCATGCCCGGACGCGTGCCCGCGCGCCGGGAGGCTGACGCATGGCTTGCACCAGACAAAGAGGCCTGGCGCTGCCGCCGCGGTCGCCATACCGCCGATTAACGGCGGTTCCCGGCGCTCGAGCCGCGCGGGGCCAACACGCGCGCTAGCTGGGGAACGAGGCGCCAAAGGGAAGGGCGCGCTCGATTCCCACATTCCCCCCTCCTAAAGACCGAGGCCAGCCTGTGAAAGAGGCTGTCCGAGGCCAAGTGGCAAGGTCAGCTCAGCCGCAAGGGGGCTGGCCAACAGGGCAAAGTCCAACAGGGGGGTGTCATCTTCCTGAAGGTACAAGTCCAAAAGTCGGCCATGGCCACACAAAAGTTCCACCACAAGGGGAGAGCCCACCGCCGGGAAGAAGGTCCACAGCCCAGGAGGAACGGGGGCAAGACTGCACAAGGGCGGGCAGCCAGCCCGCTTGAAGTTCGCCGGACTGGAGAGGTTGGCAGCCGGGAACGTACGAGGCGTGGCTGCCAGTTGCGTGCGGCAGCCCACTGCCGGAAGTCGCTGGGACGGGGGCCACACAGGAACAGCAGGCCACAGGTTCAGCAACAGGCTGTTGGCACGGTAGAGCCAGGCGCAGGGAGACGACTGGGCGACGCAGGAGTGGGCAGACCAGCCGCCGAGAGCGGCTGCCGAGGCTGCCAGGTGGATAAGGCTGGGTGGAGGTGGTGGCTGCAGGCCAGAAGGCAGGAACGAGACCACAGCAGGAAGGACCAGGGAACAGCAACAACGGGTTTATTAACCCAAGATGCAGCACAGTACGACACTCACAGGCTTGCAGGCCGTAAGGGGAACTCCGCAAGACCGATCGAGTACGCTTGCCAGCGGCGCTAAGACTACCACACAAAGGGCAGCGGTCGAGCACACGAACGAGAAGCCGCCTGCTAGAGCAGCGCGTCAACCTCTCGTGCTAGCCTGAGAGCATCTGACGCGGGCAAGCCCGCGCCAGACAGAAGCGAGCTCAAGGGGGAAGGGGGTTGTCACTGGCGGCCAATGAGGAACGGCGTTGCACAGTGACGTAAGCTAGCTTGGTGGCGTGAGCATGTCGAGGCATGCCCGGACGCGTGCCCGCGCGCCGGGAGGCTGACGCATGGCTTGCACCAGACAAAGAGGCCTGGCGCTGCCGCCGCGGTCGCCATACCGCCGATTAACGGCGGTTCCCGGCGCTCGAGCCGCGCGGGGCCAACACGCGCGCTAGCTGGGGAACGAGGCGCCAAAGGGAAGGGCGCGCTCGATTCCCACACAGCTCAGTCAGACAAAAAAGAGAAACGCGCGAAGAAGCTCAAGTAGTCCTGTCCTGCGCGCAATCTTATCAGCACATTCTACAACAATTCGGAAGCTTCCGACATATTCCGACGCTGCCTGCGCCGAGCTTCGGTAAAACGTGTAATGGTAACATGGAATTCCGCGTGCGGGGCGATATCTTGCACAGCGCAACACGAATGGTATGCTCGTTATAGCGACGTTTATGCGAGTTTGTAGATGCTGAACTTGCCCGATTTCTTGGGCACCTTATCAGTGAAGTTAAACCATCGATCGCGTATTTTCATTCTTCGACTGAGTGTAACGCCAGGGTCGCTAAATGAGTCAGAAGTACGTCGCAAAGGCAGATTACCTGCTTGCAGAGAAAAAGAAGTCAAATTATTGAATCACAGCTGTGAGTGCAAAGGCGCTTATACAAATTTACCACTACCGTGCCGCACCGGCAAGCGTTCTAGAACAAAAATATGCAGCAAATCATTTCGCACGATGGCAGGCGAAGAAAAAGCTTTATCGCTTTTTCTTTCTTTTTTCAATGATGAATGCATATATGAGCGTTTATCGGAAGAACACATACACCAGAGCGATAGTTCTGGTGCATAGTTCAAAGAAGGAACCATTGAACGGCTGAACAAGAAGAGGGCGTCACCCTACCTGTCGCGCTCCTCGACAACCATAAAATATTCCTGCTGGTGTATGCGCCCTATCCACGTGATTTTTCAGAACATTTCGGAATGCTAGCCACGCTCTTCGTATTTCGTCAGCTGTCGTGGCTGGCAGCCGGTTCTGTTTGGTGATGATCAACTACGACTGATGACCTTTCAGTGTTAAAATTGTCGACGCTGACACTAACATAATTTTTCAGTGTAATTTATTTTTTACACTTTGGTTTTACGCAACATAGGCATGCACGTGTGTGCAGTGTACTGACAGGAAAATGACATAAAGACAGACATAAATATTGCTCACCTGACTGTGTAGTCACTGCTCGAGGATCGAAAAATTGTAGCAAAACTGCGTTTCGGCCTAGTTGGAACAAATTCATCATTCACTTACTCGCGCAAAACACACAGTCTCTTCTAGTCCCTGTGTGTTTTGCGCGAGTAAGTGAAGGACGAAAAATTGTATCGGCCGCACCTTTGGAAGCCTATCGACCAGCGTTTCTATTACTGCCGTGCGCGTCGTTGCTTGCTTGGTTGTATGTTTGGTCGATTGGTAAAACTTCATTGTTGGTCCTGAGAGAGGCGACGGGTGCATCGGTCTCATTTTGTTCCTGTTGTCGTTGGTGGTGGTGGTGAGTTTATGAAGAGGAAATGTGGAGTTAAAAGTCAACCGCCGGAACTACCTCTATCGAGGAGGGCACTTCAACAACATTGAACAGGGAAGGAAATGGGGGGGGGGGAGGAAAGACGCGGAGTAGAAAGGGTACAAGTGGTACGTCATATAGTCAGTAAAAAAAGCTGCAGCCGAGGTGATGACCTACAATAAGGTCAGCTACCACAGCTTCTCAGTTTTTTTTCGCAAACACTTTCAAGCGCACAAAAAGAGTCGTTCTCAACCAGATCATACGCGGTTCCGCACTGAGGGCTTTAGCACCGGCGAGGATGCTGTGGTATACATGTCGGTCCGGATCTGTGACTTAAAAGTGCAAAGGGAAAACGGGGGGGTGCAGAAATTGAGTTGCTAGAAAGTGCGCCCGAAGCGTTCGAAAATTGGCTAAAGTATCGGGTCGTGTACAGCGCAGCTTCGCTTTAGCCGTTTTTCGATAAGCCCGCAAAGAAGTACTCGCTTTCCTTGGCGGCCGAAGCTTAGCGAAGACATATCCCAAAGGTCAAAGCATACAAACAGCGTCCTCCATTCATTTGCGTAATCAAGATTAATTTTACATCTGCTACAAGACGGATGTCTCTGCCTGTGGCCCGCATTTAAGTCATCAAAGCCACTCTTTAACTACTCATTTACCAGTCTCATATCGCATGACCTCATCATATACTCTTGTACGATGTTTTCTTTCCTCTGGCACCTACGCGGATTTTCTCCTAGGCACTCTGCGATGTGATCAATGCCGACTAGATCAACAATGCCGGCGCATTCCTTTTGAGTTAGTATGATGTCGTACTTACTCGTTCAAATGTCTATAACGCGCTTTTTACTTTTTTTCCGCGTTCATTGCTTAAGTTTTAGCCTTTATCTTGACATTGAGGACACATTATTGAATGTAGGAAGATCGTTGGTGCGTTGAATTTGTGGTTTACTTGCTGCCTATTTCATCCTTATTATGGTGACAGCCAGTTCAAGGGCGCACCAAGTAGAAACAGTAGATCAGTTTTGGCTACTCGACTCTATAACCAAAACATTTTATTCATCAACCTTGCAGTATTAGGGTGATTATTAGAAGGGACAACTAACAGTGCAATTTTTTCTTTAACTTCGAGTAGAAACAGTTGCGTAGGCGTAAATTCGCGTATTCACGTATGTTTGGTAACAGTGCCATTGAGACTCAGGAAACCACCTCTTCAGAATTAGTAAGCTAGGACTTCTGCCCCTCTTCAACCTTTACAGTTTATATTTACGGACATAATCATCAGCCCTAGCACACACTGTACTAATTGATAACGCCTACCGTTATGAATCATAGGGCGCGACATGATCATGTCTGCGAATGGGGTCAGTAGTCTTGCCTTCTTTACTGTAAGCTACATGATACTGGAATGCATTCGGCGCAAAATAAAGCGAATACCAAACAGTGCCGACAAATTATGTTAGGACACATTTGCTGCACCTCAATGTTGGCAGTTTTAGGGGCATCATAACATTACCAATAAGGTTGTTGCTCAATTGCGTACCCGCAGTTGCTGGATGCCTATATCGATCCATGATCGTGGCCTGCTTGGGCAACGTATATTCGATGCCTCGTAGTCGTTATCTGAAGCTTCTCAAGGAAAACAGCACTACGTACAAACTGTTTTCTTTCTATTTGCCGTTAAAAAATGAAATACCTTAGATCTTGAAAAAATAAGTCCTCAAATAAAATGACCTAACTGCAGACAGTAATCATCATTAACTTTTAAATTGTGTATTCCGCGCAGTGTCAACACAATGCCCAACTGTATTCAAGGCCCAGTCGGCAGTACCACTTCACTGAATGCATCAGTGGTGGCTCCGCTGGCTGTGTGCGCCATTGTAATGCCCATTGCCGTCCTTCTCGTGCCCTTATATTTCAAGAGGCATCTGTCGCGCAGGATCAGAACCATTGAACACGCTGAGCAAATAGTGTCGTTGCGTGGGAGCTGTCATTTACGCATATAAAATGTGTCAGCAGTGAGAGGAGTCTCAGGTATGTGAAGAACGCAAGCGTCTGGTTGATAATGAGTTCAAGAGAAAGGAAAAAAAGAAGACAGTGGCTGCTGCACGCAAGCAGGAGGATGCACAGGATAACTATAAGATGTCATCCATGCTGATTCTCTCTCTTAACTCCACCATTGCAGCGCACTTTTGTGTGCGTACGTGCGTGCGTGTGTGTATGTATATGTGTTTGTGTGTGTTTGCTTGTATGTATGTTTGCGTGTGTGTTTATGTTTGTGTGTGTGTGTGTGTGTGTGTGTGTGTGTGTGTGTGTGTGTCGTGTGTGTGTGTTGTAGCGATTACATATTTCGACACTGCCTAAATGTCTGTGATTCAAAATAATCCACCGACGTTCACGACATTCTCCAATGGGAATTCTGAGCGCAGCTTCGTGTTGGGGCAACACCAACTGTGCTTGACATTTTGGCGATCCACACTTGTAGCTGTAAAAATGGGACCGTGGACGTGAAACTTCTCGCATACGCAGGCGAATTCTAGTAATATGTTTCAGCCAGGTCGTTACCCTTGTGCCACGACTTATTAAGGTGAAAGCTTTAGATGCCTCATAAAATCCGAAAATTCACCGCCGCTGTCCTCCAGATTTGGCGAGAATATACGATACTTTGCCAGATCGGCGTTGGCGTCAACAGAAATGATGCAATGAGAAGTAAGTAATAAATGTCGGTGAAAAATACTCAAGTGAATGTATGCGTGCAGTCGGTGTACGACAAAATGTGACATGACCTCAATGCAGGTCCGTAGCCACCAATTTGTTTGGGGGGGGTCCACTTGCTGTAAACCTTGACTATTTGAGAAAAACACCTATTTTCGTTATTAACCTTTTGTAAAAACACCTACTTTACCAAAATTTCGGGAGCGGGGCGGGCCCCTAGAGTCCCCTTCCCTGGCTACGGGTCTGCCTCAGTGTAACATGACGCCAGAAATGACGTCACAAAGAGCCATCATTGTTGGCGTCATTATCGTGGGGTAGGCAGGAGGATCAATACTTCGTCTAAGAAGAGGGAGGTGGCCGGCGCACTCGAGTCGTCTTAGGTGATTGGATAAGGAACCCTGTGAGTTTTGGCATAACACTTATTTGTATTATTGGTGCAATACAATACTCGTTGGTATTATCGGTGCAAGATGACCTTAGCAAGAGAGGTGCGCGCTGCAAAGTTCAAGGACACGGGTTCAATTCGCAGCCACGGCAGCCGCATTTAGATGGCGGCGAAACACTAGAACACCCGCTTTGATAGGTTGAGGGGCTCGCTGACGATCTCCAAGTGACTAAAGTATCCGCACTCCGGCACTACAGCATGCTTGACATTCATGTTGTGTTTTCAGCACTTAAACGTCATCATTGGTCTATCTAATGCAATTCGATTCCATGTACGGGTCATGTTCCACGTTTATTGTCGTCCATTTGAGTGCGGAGCACTTCATGGGCCCGCGTTGCCGTCTCATGTAATCTCATGTCGGACCTTGGCGTCACGCAGGCAAAACACAAGCCAACATAAACTGACAAATCAGTGCATAGCCACGTATAGTGGGGAAAGTGCCCCAAACCATCACAAATGAAGGTTTCCTTTCCCGCCGTAGACGCCGACCAGATTGCACGTTTGGAACGCCAGCACGCTCTTGCCCGTGAATGCAAGCGTCGCCGAAAGGCAGGTGAATCACTGCTCCGTGCTTCCTACAGCATTTGCATTGACTGAAACTGCACTGAATGTTTTTTTCTCTGCTTTGATGCAGATCACCTTTCATGTGCCGGCTTGTGCTGCGATGATATTTTCCAAGGCAGAGGAGTACTACTCCGCACTCGCCTGTCGTATCAGAAAAAAACGACAGGCGTCACCATCAGCAAAACTGCCTTTTCCGTGACGTGTCGCAAAGCCAGTGACAAGCAGCCAGGCCAGGTGTGAAAACTCAGAGATCTCATATTTTGTCGCGTACCGCGGAAGCTACGCTTCATGCTGCCATATGTTTACACTATAGGATTCTCTCGGCTGTCAGCGCGCCCATAAATAGACGCCTATAAACGCGCACGTGCGTAAAAAATGAGGACGTGAAGAGCCCTGCATGTCAAGTATTTATCTTAAACTGCGCTACAAAGGGCCACCGAAATTTACCGCGCCTGTCAGCCCAGCTGCAGTAGAAATGAAGACCGAACTGTTTGTCCGAACTGTATGGAGAAGACCGAACTTTTTGGCGAAGTTGGTATATGCCCAAATAGGCAAGACATGACGTCGGTGCAATACCAACACAAGTGACAAGTCATGACATGAAAAATCCGCAGATCCTACGCAGTGTGGGGATCAATTTCATGAGAAGCAGTCGGCGAGTAGCAGTCTATGCCTGATTCCTTGCTTTTAGCAAAGCGCTACGAGGTGTACCGACGTGTTCGTGTAAATGAAGCAGTTGTGCGCATATCGTGGGCTTACCAGGCAAGCCGAGTAAAAGGGTGTGTTATGAGTAGCTCATGGTCCGACGTAACGTCGGCACTCAATCTGAGCAGGGACATCAGTTTCATCGCCACGAACTGCTCGCTACGGCGCGATGATGTGCAAATCGTAAGTAGTGGTCGTATGGGTAGTCGAGCAACGCTTGATTAGAGCTTGCGCAGTCATATATATATGTAATGTTTATTACATTGATATGAAGGCGTATAAACGCCAGTTCCGCCTCAACCGGTGTTCTCCTGACATGATGCTTGTACAGGGTCACTTTCCGAAGCAGTCTGAGGCACTGGCGTGAATCTGGGGTGGGATACTTGACTGCCAAGCAGCATGCCTGGGTTAGATTCCGGCTCGAGCAGTGATTTTTATTCTTTACTTCTGTCTGGATATGTCACCCATCGGCACCGCCGCCGACGACGGCACCACATTTTCTGTGACAAGTGCCTCTTCACGCTGTCGCGTTAAGATATACAAAGTATGGGTTGATATAGACTGAATCACCTGTGGCGCATACCCGCACACCACGGGACGCATTATGCGGGTATGTTCCACACGTGACTGGTGGAATAATTTCCTTATGTACGCGACAGGGAACCCACGTCAGTCATATCATGGCCGACGAATTACGTTAGTTGTGCATTCATGTTCTCCTATGCCAGTTTTGGTATATACCAAGCTATGGACACGACCGCGAGAACGTCAAGACCTAGAAGACATAGATAGATAGATAGATAGATAGATAGATAGATAGATAGATAGATAGATAGATAGATAGATAGATAGATAGATAGATAGATAGATAGATAGATAGATAGATAGATAGATAGATAGATCATCATCATCAGCCTGTCTACGCCCACTGCAGGGCAAAGGCCTCTCCCGTGTTCCGCCAATCAACCCGGTCCTGTGCTTTCTGTTGCCACGTTATACCTACAAACTTCTTAATCTCATCTACCCACCTAATTTTCTGCCTTCCCCTCACGCGTTTGCCCTCTCTTGGAATCCAGTCAGTTACCCTTAATGACCACCGGTTATCCTGCCGACGTGCTACGTGCCCGGCCCATATCCATTTCTTTTTCTTAATTTCAGCTATGATATCCTTAACCCCCGTTTGTTCCCTGACCCACTCTGCTCTCTTCCTGTCTCTTAAGGTTACACCTATCATTTTCCTTTCCATCGCTCGCTGCGTCGTCCTCAATTTAAGTTGAACCCTCTTTGTAAGTCTCCAGGTTTCTGCTCCGTAGGTAAGTACCGGTAAGATGCAGCTGTTATATACCTTCCTCTTGAGAGATAGTGGTAGACTACCATTCATGATTTGATAATGCTTGCCGAATGAGACCCATTCCATCCTTATTCTTCTAGTTATTTCACTCTCATGGTTCGGCTCCGCGGTTACTACCTGTCCTAAGTAGACGTACTCCTTTAAAACTTCCAGTGTCTCGCCACCTATCGCAAAGCGCTGTTCTCTGCAAAGAATGTTCCACATTACTTTAGTTTTATGCATAATAATTTTCAGAACTGCTCTTCTACTTTCCGTATCCAGTTCAGTAATGAGCTGTAATTCGTCTCCCGCGTTACTCATCAATGCAATGTCATCAGCGAATCGCAGGTTACTGAGATACTCTCCATTAAATCTTACCCCTAATTCTTCCCAATCTAGGGCCCTGAAAACCTCCTGTAAACACGCGGTGAATAGCATTGGAGAGATCGTGTCTCCCTGTCGTACGCCCTTCTTTATTGGGATTCTGTCGCTTTCTTTATGAATGACTATAGGGGCTGTGGATGCGCTGTAGATTTCTTCCATTATGTTTATATAGGCTTCGTCGATGCCCTGATTCCGCAGTGCCTGCATGACTGCTGATATCTCCACCGAATCAAATGCCTTCTCGTAATCTATGAAGGCTATGTATAGGGGTTGGTTGTATTCCGCGCATTTCTCAATCACCTGATTGATACTATGAATATGGTCTATTGTTGAGAAGCCTGTACGAAATCCTGCCTCGCCCCTTGGTTGATTAAACTCTAATGTCGTATTAATTCTGTTAGCAATTACTTTTGTGAATAGCTTGTAGACAACGGACAGTAAGCTGATGGGCCTGTAATTTTTCATGTCCTTGACGTCCCCTTTCCTATGGATCAAGATGATGTTGGCATTCTTCCAAGATTCTGGTATCCTCGCTGTCGAGAGACACTTCGTGGATAGATAGATAGATAGATAGATAGATAGATAGATAGATAGATAGATAGATAGATAGATAGATAGATAGATAGATAGATAGATAGATAGATAGATAGATAGATAGATAGATAGATAGATAGATAGATAGATAGATAGATAGATAGATAGACAGATAGATAGATAGAAATGGTCAAAGTGCATTTGGTTCACTGAGAAATGCTTCGCATTTAATGTGCCATGCATATCAAGTACGCTGTGACATACATGACCCCGTCTTGGAGATTCGCACCACTTGTGTTCACTTGATTTATACCGCAATCAGCGTGGCCTTATATGTGCATGACAAGAGTAAAGTGTAGATTATGACATGTACATCATTTCATGTACGTCGTCATATAAATAACATACACGGTCACGGAGCTCTCGAGGCTATTTTGTTACCTTGATGCAAACCAAGTTGTCATGAAGTGACATCACTGCATTACCAACATTGCTGCAACTCATAGCATGAATAGCATGTGATGCTTGTCACGTACGTCATGTCATACATCGCCATGTCATACTGGTCGTTTCATTGCATTTCCAATAATAACACGAATATCAAATGATATGCGTGTATGACGAACATGTACGGGGTGACTGCATGAATGCTCATTACATTCACCCCATGTGCATCATGACATCAGTACCTGAAATTACATGATGAAAAACCCTGTCATAACGTTTAGTCAAAGAACTGATGTAATAACTTAAACACCAACGCGCTTACAGCACCTGTCCCCGCGCTAGCCACTGCACTCCGCCTGACACTTTGGAACCAACATGGCTCCCCGCGAAGAAACGGCGGCGTGGTGTAGGTCAAAAGGTGTCTACACCCTGTAGTCGTTGCGCTGGTATTGAGGTACCTTACTCATCATCACTATGTTCGCTGTCACGCTGGCTCCTAAAGGCTGTTTCACATGCCGCGATTGCAGCGAAGAAAATCGCTCCGTTCGCTCTATTCGCAACCGCCGTGAATGGCGGCTTCGTTTCACATGGACTGCGAATGCCCTGTGATTTTCGCTCTGCGATTGGCGCGGCGAGCAAAGTTGTTTGTTGCCGTTGCTTGTGGCAGACACTGCATAATTTTCGATTGTATGTAACAATCTGTGCATTGTGATATTCTTAACTTTTCATCACCGGTAGCGAAGAACACGCGTTACTTGTCATTTAAAAACACTTTCCAATCTAAATTCACTTGAGAATACGCAACAACGGCCATAACTAACACAAACTCGCTGGCGCAATTTCGACGGCTGGGCAGGGTTGGCACAATTTCGACGGGTCTCGACTGAAAAATTGCTCCACCGCTGCGAACAGAGCGAAAAATTTCCAACATGTTGGTCGCTCGCCGCGGACCGCTGCGGCGAGAGCGATCGGCCGTTTTTTGTGCTGCGAGCAAACTAGCAGCCTGGAAACCGGTCTGTTTTGTGTCATGTGAAACGGCCTTAAGACGCAGTATTTCGAGATGGCGCGTCTCCATACGTGTCGCTATGCGCGCTACCAAGGCAGGACACGTCGCTGCGACGCTGCTGCATGCCCACCCTTTAGGATGGCCGCACGAGCGCTGAGCGGCGACGGCGGTAGTGCTTGAGCCGCAAAAGAAGGAGCAGGAAGGAACAAATCTGACAAATACGTGGCAAAGCAGAGGGACGGCGCCTCTACGGAATTTTCTCGGGAAGATCAGGGTCGCGCTCTCAGACGCACGTGTGACACAAATAGTCGTACCATTTCTGTGGCGTCACACCATGGCAAATCCCTGAACTACGGTGGACCAACGGCTGTCATTGAGGAGCAAACGTTTGCTCTGGCATTGAAATAAATAGCTGAGGCATTGGCTCTAGGCTACGAACACCGGTAGGTATCAAGCCACGTCCTGAAAACGATACAGAATTCCGAAAAATATAGCGGCCATGAAAACACGTTAGACAAAATTGAACGCAATCATTTTGTGTGCTTCTGAATACAAACAGCACATCACAGGCAATTTACGACCACGGCCTTCGATATTGCGTGGCCTTTGAATTGACGTCCCTGGTCTCCGATGCGCTGCGTTCGAAAGTAGAGTAATAGCCTTACTAAACTTTTTAGGAGCATGAATGATGCCAAAGCACTCACTGTAGTAGAGTCAAACCCCTCAATAACGAAATCACCGGGGAAGCGATTTTTGCTCATTGTCACGAAAATATAAAACTACGCACACTATTTATTTTGCACTACAAATGTTTATTTAAAGAAGTCTGTGATCTCCCTCTGTTTCACGTTTCTTTGAAGGAGCTTAACGGCTCGAGCCTCGCAGCTTAGTAAGCTTTGCATAGCTTCGTAGTCGCGGTGGGCGCCTAGGACATTGTGAATGACGTAAAAAGCATCGACAAATTCGCGGGAGCACACTTGCCTATATAGCTTGCGTTTTGTTGCTTTCTTCACTCTCGTAGTCACTCACATATTTTATGCGCACACTTTCGAAGTTAGTGTCGTCGCTGAACTTTTTGGGCACGATTATGTGGGCGTCAGCAAACAAAAAGCCAAGCAGTTCAACACCGTCTAGTATCGTCCCATCGACACGGTGAAGTGCGTCCCATGCTTCAGCCCGTGGCTACAGGTCGTATCGCTGCTTGCAGAAGAGACGCCCGCTACCATCTCTGGCATTTTCGAACTTCGGGGTTCTCATTTAGCTCATGGGTTGAAAAAACTCTTGCGGATCAGTACATGAAACTATCGTTATTGCGGAAGTTCTTTCAAAGGTATCCACTGTCGAGAGGGCACAAATGCATTGAACTCGATGGACGTTCGCTGGGGACGCCATATTTCTTCGTTGCCGCGAGAATTTCGTTCTTGAGGGCGTTCGTTATCGAGGGGTTCAGCTGTGATGATATAGCTGATTTCGTGCCTTGTATCATTCGGACTATTATAGCGTGGACTATTGCATCATGAAATTTGGCTGAAACAGATTCCTGGATTTTCATCACTCACGACTTCGCAATGAGAAGTACAAATTAAATGTTCTTCCTTGAGCACTAGGTAACAAAGAGTAATGATGGCATTGCTTTCAAGTGTGCTGCTTTCCCAAACACGTAACATGGCTGTTATTGTAACAGTGAGCTAGCGCAACCCGGTACTGTTGGTAACTCTCGCTCAGTATGTGCTTTTAACCATACCGTCTTATAATGATACGCAGTCAAATACGCACGAATACTGTACACTATACAGTTTCCATTAGGCAGGGTCACCGAAGGATAGAGGAGAGAAACCAGCGTGTGCCCTAGGTCACGATCCAACGGCGCCGGGAGACCCAATTATTTAGTCAGACAGCCTCCCGGAGGCGCTAGAGCAGAACCTCCTAATGAGTGCCACATCGCCTCTGGGAATGAGGAAATAATAGCCTGCTGCTGTCATTTTAATCCTACGCGCCTGTCACAGTACATGCAGCAGTAATCCCTAAAGGCACGACGGATTAAAATAAGCCTTCTCGCAATGCGCTTGTCAGCGCATGCGCTTAGCCTAACTCAATGCTTATATTCGACCGTCATCAGCGTAAAACGGGTGACCCCTGCTAGAAACATTCTTGCTTTGCTCTAGATTTGTGCCACATGATTCCATCATGGACGTGCTTTTGAAGTTGTCATTTTGCTCCATTTAGACGCATGTTTCTAATAGTTTCTTTACAACAGGTGCGCAGTCACTTTTTAATGAGGCAGCCATTTATGAATACTACGTCCAGCATGCCTAAACGACAAATATGACTTTTCCAACAGGAACATCACCGGGAAAAGTTAGGAGAAATCGAACTGGGAAGGACTAGGGTAAGCCAAAACTTAACACGTGCCGGCTGTCACAATTCAATGAAGTGGATTCTACTCCGTGCTACTACTCAGCAGACCTTCTTGTCTATATGAAGCCCCCAGAACCACACGCAGACCGACATCGAGAGGCAACGTAGTAAAGAAGTATTCTTGAAGAAACTGAGATGTTGCACAAATGTTGCGCAAGCGTTGAAACAGCGAAGCTGGGCGATTCGGAAGCGTAACATGGTTGTTTGTAGGTTGTTGCTAGGCTTTAGCTAGGTGATGCTAGGTTGTTTCTAGGTTTCTCTAGGTTATTGCTAGGCTTTAGCTAGGTGATGCTTGGTTTTCTTTAGGTTGCTTCTACATTGTTGCGAGGCTTTAGTTAGGTGACGCCCTGTTGTTTCTTGGCTGCTGCTAGGTTGCTCCTAGGTTGCATCTAGGTTGTTTGTATGCTTTTTAGAGGTGATGCTAGGTTGCTTCTAGGTTACTTATAGGTTGTTTCCAGGCTTTAGCTAGCGTTGATAGGTTCTTTCTAGGTAGTTGCTTGAACTTTAACCAGGTGATGCTAGGTTGCTTCTGGGTAGCTGCTAGACTCTTGGGTAGGTTGTTTTTTAGGTTGCTTCTGGGTCGTTGATAGGCTTTAGCTAGTTGTTGTTAAGCTATTTCAAAGTTGTAGGCAGTTTTGTTATACTTAAAGGGCCCTTCTAACACTTAAAAACACACTTAAAGAGGCCCTCCTAAAAACGGATGCCCTTATTTTTAGGTGTGGTGGTCCTGTGCCGCGAATTTGAACTACGAACTTCGTTCTGCTGAGCACCAGGCGAGAAGTGCGCTTGTACCTATTTTACTGGTAGGTACCCGGCGGCAGCAATTCTCTGCCTCCCACAGCCGCGTCGGATGCTCAGCTATTTCGCCAAGGCTGTGGTGGGTTAAGGTGAGCCCAGGGGCTTTTACAGAACCTTATGGGGCCAACGTTCGAGATGAGTACACAGAAACAACCGAGCGCCAGGTCGCTGTGCTCATCTAACCATTAGGAAAACCAGTGGGTTCCCGGTCAGCACTGTGAATCGAACCCGGTACCTCCCGCATTGGAAGCGGACTCTCAACCATGTACCACCGCTGTGGTGGCTACATGGTTGAGCGTCCAGAATAAGAGTTCCTCGTAAGCGAAGCGGCACTTTTCTCGCTTCATGGTGAGTGCGGAGGTCTTGACTACTTGAAGTACAGCTTCAAAGTGCCGGAGGTGTTTGTCGAAGTCTGAGGCAAACAGAACGACGTCGTAGAAGTACACGAGGCACGCCTGCCACTTCAAGGCGGCCAGCACTGTATCCGTAACACGTTGGAAAGTGGCACGTGCCGAGAAAAGACCAAAGGGTATGACCTTGAGCTCGAACAGGCCGTCTGGTGTTATCAATGCAGTCTTTTCTAGGTCTCTCTCGTAAACTTTAATTTGCCAATACCCGGTCTTGAGGTCCATCTACGAAAAGTACTTCGCGTTGTGGAGTCGATTCAGTGCATCGTCCATCTGTGGAAGAGGGTACACGTCCTTCTTCGTGATTTTGTTCACGCGACAATAATTGACGCACAAATGTAGGGTCCCATCCTTCCTCCTCACTAAATCTATAGGAGACGCCCAGGGACTCTTAGCCGGCTGGATGATGTCGTCACGGAGCGCTTCGTCGACGCTTTTCTTAACAGCTTCCTGTTCTCGCATCGAAACCCGCTAGGGACTCTGACGGAGTGGTAGTGCATTTTTTCCGTTATGATATGGTGCTTAGCAAAGGGCGTTTGTTCTACCCGCGAAGACGACGAGAAGAAGTCGTTGTATTCCTTCAGAAGACATCGGAGCTGTTGCTCTTGGCGAGCGGGAAGATATAAGTCGATGGATGGCTCAGGTATCGGGGTCGTCGTTGTAGGTTCTTCAGAATCTAAAAAAGCAAACGCATCGCTGACGACCAAGATTTCATCCATGAACGCAATCGCCGCGCCCCTTCTCAGGTGTCTGTATTCTTAGTTGAAGTTCGCTAGTATCACGCTTCCCTTTCCTTCATATAACTCAACAATGCCCCTTGCGACGCAAATGTCACGGTCTAGCAGCAAACGCTGATCGCTCTCGATGACAGCTTCGATGTCTTCAGCTTTACACTTACAGAAAAGATCGAGTAAAAGGGCGTATTTTTGTCCCACAACAATAATCGTCATTTGGCTTGCTTGCGTTTCCTTTCTTGAAAACTCGGCGCTGCCCACTTTCCTACCATGTATGCAATGTCACGCTGATAGCGCACATGCCGTTAGTGACCAGAAAGTGCCGGGAGCAGGGCGATAATTCAAGGAGAGGAACCTAAATAAAGGACGATTATTGTTGTGGGGCAAAAAACACCCATTTTACTCGATCGTTTCTGTGACTGTACGGTACCGACGGGGATTATGACGCTGGACCTGGGCGGAATGGTGACTTGATCTTTGAGCACGTTGAGGGCGCGTTGACATGAGTTCGTATCCGGCGATGTCGCTTTGTCCAACGGTAGAGCTATAGATTTGGTTTTTAAGTTGATGACGGCGCCGTGGTGGTTTACGGCCATGCCATATATGGCGTCCCTTGAGCAATGTTGTAAAAAACGAAGATTGCAGGACAAGTGCGACTAACGATGGCGACTCTTGCTGTGCAGACTCCACGCGGCGTTATAAAATGGCCTCCAGTGGCCCGGATTTCGGGGTCTTCCCAAGCAGTCCTAACTTCCTTCAACTTTGCGGCGAACTGCCCACTGATGACGCAACAGTCGGCTGAGGTATCGACGAGAGCAGTGTCGTTGCGGCCGTCGATGAGAACGTCGAGGTTGCTAGTTCCTCGCCTTGGCTTGCGGTTAGGTCGTATCACGGTTACGCCGGTTTTCCCCGCTGCTTCGACGTTGCTTCGTCAGCTCTTCTTCGCGGCGTCAACGTCGGCGGCGGAGGACCTTCGGTATTTCGTCGTACAGCAACCGCACCTCTATCGCTTGCTGCCCTTACCTTTCCGGATACGGGCTAGGTGACAGGCCCTGGGTTGTGCCAGTGTGTTGTTGGCGTGTGGAAATCCCGTAGCGGCCTGGCGATGACGAGCGGGTCCTGCTTTCCTCCCCGCATCATGAAACTACTTTTTTTCTTGGAAATAGCGGGCTCGGCATGCCGGAACAATCGTGTCAGTTTTTCGGTGAAGAGCGTGACGCTTTCGTTGGGGAGCTGGACGGTGGTTTCAAGCAGAGTGTCGGTCCCCTCTTCGCGGATGACGCTAGTGAAGGTAGACAAGAACTTGGTTCAGAAAATGTCCCATGAATTTAGGGTGAACTCTTGGTTCTCTAACCACGTCCTAGCGGCATCTTCTAAGGTGAAGTAAACATGCCGCAGCTGGTGTTCGTTGCTCCAATGATTGAAGACGGCGACCCTGTCGTATGCTTCCAGCCAGCTCTCCAGATCCTCGCACGATGATCCACAGAATTTCGGCGGTTCCCTGGGCTGCTGAAGTAGGATTGATGTCGGTTGCACATGTGCTGTCATCGTGGCAGCTCGATATGTCGTCTTGGTCCTTGTATTGTCGGGTAGGGGTCCGAACTGCGGTTGTAGCCCTAGCTGCCTGCGGCTAGCTCGATGATACAGGATGTCTTTCGGATTTTCTTGGTCTCGACGCGGACTTGTACTACGGCTTTGCGTGGGCGTCTGGTACATGGACTAAGCAGCAGTCCACCATATGTCACGGGGTCGTGACGTTGACGAAGGTAGCAGTCGGCGTGTCCAAGATGAAACTTTAGTTTTCCAAACTTGGTGGCCTGGAAACACGGAAACTCAGCTTACCGCAAGCAATGCATGCTGTACACAGGTATCGGCGAACAGAGCGTTGGTGGTCGATAGTCGAAAGCACGCCAAGGTGCGTCGGTATTTATACATGCGGCATCGAACATTCGAGCCTTATCATTGGTGGCCGCGTTACTTCGGGAGTAAGCTCAGCTTTTCCAGTTTTCGCGCTCAAGCCTAACAGAAGATCCTAAAATAATCCCGAATGTTTCCAGACACTCTGGCGCGGTTTGCGCAAGACAGCAGCTACACGTGCAATGAGCTGGTAACATAAAACTTGCAAAGAGAGTTGCGAGCGTGGCAATATCAAATTCAAGTGATTATTCTGATCTTATCGACGTCGCCAGAGCTGAACCTAAGAAAGCCGATTCCAGGCTCTCTCCCTATTTATCTCTCCCTTTTTCTCTCTCTTTCTCAGTATGTGTCTGTTTCTTTCTTTCTTTCGCTCTCTTTCTCCCCATCTCCTTTTATCTCTCTCTCTTTTTTCTTCATTTCTCTTTCTCTGCATTTATTTCTCGTTCTCTCGCCCAGTATATATTTTATAGAAATATATTTCATTTTATTTATTTCTTCTGCTCCTGCTGTCGACTTCTCATCTCATCTTCTCTTCCTTTGCGTCGTCGAACGCATTGCTAGGCGACGCATGGTGAATTCATGGTTACGTGAACACCAACAGACTAAGCTTGACCTGAAATAGCTTCCCTATTAAAACTGAAAGGTTACATAGCTCGACGCAGCATACTGGCGTTTAGGCAAAGTAAGTATTGGTGAGTACTGTTTGAAAGCTGAGGTTTCCATTATATGGTGAAATACGATAGACCGCAAAAGTGTTGTGGGGCCTAAAATGAATTCTTCGCTCGACCAAAACCTTTTATGGCGAGAGCCTTAAGCACATCTGTCGCGGTAGTTTATAGTACACCTAATGCGTTACAGTAAAGCGGACGTGCTAGCTGCGCACGTATTTAGTCCACTTCATTTTACAGCAAAAGCAGTTGTGAGATCGCAACAAGGGCCGTTTTTGGCGCCGTAGTTGTCCGCCGCCGCCACCGCCGGTGTCCGTAACCACGATCGCGCGAAATAAGAAAAGAAAACGAAATAAGGCAGAATATCCAGGATGGAACGAGGTTCCAACCTGGGCCCTCTGCGTGAGAGCCCAGCTTTCGTTGTGACTATGCTGCGCTTGCCGCGCAGGCGTGGAGTTTTTTTGGGGGGGAGTGGCGTGAATAAAAAATAAATGGAATGGACGGGGGATGACTAAACATTTTAAAAATGCGATGGTAAAACGGAAGTTTGACCCATATTGAAGTGGAATGAAGCTCTGAGACGACGCGGGGAACTATAGGCAGCACGCAATGGGGTTTTCAAAATGCGACAGCTGAGCAAGGACTCACAGCCTAGGGAGCTGAAGATGCTAAATTTGGGCCTGCCTCGAATAGATGCGAACAAAACTAGCGCGTCTCCCCCCGTCTAGACCGTCCATAGTTGAAAGCATGCACGAAGTGGACGATGTTGACACGTAGTTGGCGTGTTGACTTGCTTTTCCTAATTTTTTCGTTCACGCGGTCATTACAAAGACGAAGTTGACTCGTAGCTCGCCCGCTTAGGCGCTATTTTTATTTTTCTACTCAACGCAACGCCGCAAACACTAAGTGGACGAAGCACACGCATATCTGGCGCACTTAATTATCTTTGACCATATTTTCTGTACCACAACCTTGAAACGCATACACACAGGACCTTTCGGTTCAAAATGCTTGCGATAGCGCGAGCTGCTGCTGCTGCTGCTGCTACTGATGATGATGTGCCTCTACACATGGCTCATACCCACACTGGATGATTGGCCAAGAATCGTAGATGTGAAGATTTAAAGTTGTAACTACTGAGTTAACATAAAATACAAGCAAACATAAAAAAAGAACGAGTGCAATAATTATTTGTACATTCAGCCCAGACTTCTCATCCTAACTAGAAATTAGAATAATGATATTAGTGTGTTACCCAACGACTTATTCTGAGCTGGGCGTCTACTTCGTCCACTTCGTCATTGAGCGAAAATTAAAAAAATAAAAACACGTGAGTGTGCGACCTGCGTGTCTAGTTCGTCTTTGCACAGTTCGCATTAGCGGCAGCGGGGTCGTGAAGAAGGGTGAACCGCGTGCTCGCACTGCTGCTGGTGCGATGGTTCTGGTAAGCCTCCATGATCTCAAAGCTTCATTTCACATTGCTATGGGTCGAACAAGGCTTTCACCGTGGCTTTTTAAAGAGTTCTAAGCATCCCTCGTATCTTTTTACAGCGAAAGCTGTTATGAGATCATTTCACCGGCCGTTTTTGGCGCCGTAGTTGTCCGCCGCTGCCGCCGCCGGTGTCCGTAACCAGTATCGCTCGAAATAAGAAAAAAAAAACTAAACAAGAAAAAAATTCCAGGATGGAACGAGGTTCGAACCTGGGCCCTCTGCGTGGGAGCCCAGTATTCAACCTCTGAGCCATGCCGGTGCTTGAAACTGCTTTGCAAAAAGGTCCTGTACAGGCTTCATGTCCGGAAGGAACCACATTAGCATATGCAATATATCGTGGTAGAAGAGTAAAATGAGCACCAAGCGTCGCACAACGCGAATTCTGTAACCAGGCGTCACACAATGCGAATACGCAACGAGTAGGTTGTTGAATGCTTCCAACCCATTACAAAGGGATCTGCCATAATTCTTCATCGTCATCAGGCACAGCATCAACAAAGTGCGCATAATGCCTTACATGCGTTTAGCAGGTACCACGGCTCCCCAAAGAATCACGAAAAATGGGACAGTACCTGCTGCCCTACTTCTCAAAAATTGCAATAATTTATAGCGTAGTGGGTTCCTCGCAAGTGCACTTGTATTGGTTGCCAAGGAAGCCCATAAGCGTATGATCCATTTCCTCGGGGTCTCAGTAAAGTTCTTCGCCCCCCCCCCGTCCCTCTTCCACGTCAACGTATGTTATACAGCATGATGGGAGAGGGAAATAGCGACCGGGCGTCACCCAATGCAAATTACATAATTGGTGGGCCTTTCAAAGCTTCCAACCCATTACAAGGGCTGAGCCATAATTCTTCAGCGTCATCAGTCGTCGCGTCAACAAAGTGCACATAATGCCTTACAGACGTGTAGCTGGTGCATCGCTTCTCCGCAGAATGACGAATAATGGCTTAGTAGGTGCTTCCCAACTTCACAAAAATTGTGATTTATGGCGCAGTGGTTACCTTTCTAGTGTACTTGTATCGTAGTCCCAAGAGAGCTTACAACGGGCTCTAGAAACGCCGCTCTTCCAGCTTTCGCTGTGACTGTGCTGCGGTTCCAGCGCAGGCCTGGCGTTTTTTTTTCCGCATTCGTAGCGATGCCTGCAATTCACCACTTATTTTGTACTCTTTGTACAATGGTGTACCTGTCTTCTCCGTTTCTCTTTCCTTCCTTTCCATCAACAATGGTGTAAAATCAGCTGAAAAATTCAGGCGCAAGCTTATACAATGCCTAGTTAAATTTTTCGTGAGGTTAACGACGTAAGGTATGATGAATAATTAAAGTGTTGTTTTCAAACATCCAGGTGAAACGCGAATTTTCATCTTGAAATTGACCATAAAAAAAGCTTGGAGGGCTGTCGAGCTGCGCATTCAAGACAAGAACGTGATAGTGCAATCGGGCCCCCTTCGCAACGTCTTCTCAACCGCTTGCCTGGGTTCGATTCTCAGTGGAGACCCCAACCATGCCGCAAGTGAAGAACGTCTGCGTGAGTGTAAATTGGCCGTTTCAAACATTTCAAACTATCCTTATTTAAAGGGAAGCTGAAGAGGTTTTAGAGCTCGATAAAACTTCGTGGTTAGCAAGGACCAACGTTATTGTCGACGATGTCATTTTTTCGGCGGTTGTTGCAGCAGGAGCTTTAGAATACGGCAAAGAAAAGTTTTTCTTGCTCTACCCACGCGAGCGCGCCGACAGTGTAAGCGTGGAAATCTACGTTATCTTCGGGTCCTTTGGCGGAGGCGTGCTGCATTCCGGCGGAAGGTTCGTGTTGCTCACTGATCCGAACTGCGACAGCGCTGCTTCTTCTTCACGAGCACAACTAGAGAGGCCCAGGGACTGCTGGATGGTTGGACTATGCTACGTTTGAGCATGTCATCGACCTGGTCACTGATGACACGGCGTTCGGCAGTTGACACACGGTATGGACGCTGTCGCAATGGTGCCTGTTGACCGGTATCAATCCGGTGAACATCTGATGCTCGACCTAAGGAAGGCTGGTCGTGGTCAAGGGCGGCTCGAAAACGCTGTAGGAGCTTGACCAGCTGTTCCTGCTGCCGAGGCGTGAGGTGGGAGTCGATCGATTTGCGGAACACATCTATAGGAACTTCTGTGTCAGTTGCAGGTGCAATGGCACAAGTCGGTAGTGATGGCTCGTCTGGAAGCATTGGGTCTTCGAGAATGCAATCTAATGTCTCGAGGGTCCCCAGACACTCGCCACGTAGTAGGATATACGGGCAAGCAGAGACGTCGCACGCGTAAAGTGCCGCGGAACCATTGGAAAAGTCGATGATGGCAAATTGGAGAAGGAAGGTTCGACGGCGCGCACTAGCTATAGACGGTTGAAACAGTAGGGTCGAATTAGTGGCAGCAGGCGAAAATTTAGGCCCTGGAACGGCGGACAAAGGCGCGGTGTGGTCGTCGGCTGCGGCAAATACTTTATGCGCACTGTGGTCATCGAGGTCGGGGCACGGAGTCGTCAATGTCAGTTCAGCACGAGCGCAGTCGACGAGAGCCTGATGGGTAGAAAGGAAATCCCATTCTATTATGACGTCGTAGGGTGAGCGGGGAAGAACGACAAACTTGACGGCGTACCAAAAATCTTGAATAACAACGCGAGCTGTGCACTGAGCCGTCGGTGATATGTAATGCGAGGTCGCCGAAAGAAAGGCAAGATTGGTAAGCGGCGTTGTGACGTTTCTCAAATTGCGGCACAGTTTTCCACAAATTACAGAAACGACAGCGCCTGTGTCGACAAGTGCACGTACGGTGACACCTTCTACTTCTATGTCGATTTCGTTGGGCGGATAAAGAGGAGGTCTTGAAAAGTTCGACGACAACGCAGTTCTTGCCTCCGGAACTGCGGCTGTCAGTTTTCCTCTCGTGCGGGGCTAGGGCGGCGACGCATCGGTGAAACGGATCGGCGACGGGGTGGTGATTACCGGCTGGGGTCGAAAGGGCGTCGTGGAGAAAACGAGTCGGTGAGAGGAGAAGGTCGTGGGGGAAACTGAGCAGCTTGATTTGTGGAATTGCCGCCGTCCTGAGACTGGAGGTTGCGACGGCGACAGTAGCGTGCTATATGCCCCAAAAAACCGCACGCAAAACATATGGGCCGATTGTCGAAGGTACGCCATGGGCTAACGGCAGAAGGTCCGGTGGGCGATGTAGGAAGGGCTACCATGCGTGTGGGCGGCGTCGTAGTGTAGAAGTACCCAGTGTCCCGGTAGGTGCCAGAAACACTTGGGGCCTGTGGTCTGGAAACGACGGCAGCGTACGTCAGCGGTGTAGTGGTAGGCGTCGATGGCGGTAGTTCCTGCGCTATTTCTGTCTCAATGACCTGGCGTAGACGTGGGACAAACGATGTCACTGGCTCAGGTGTTGGGGTGAAAAGGGAAAGTTCACGCGCAACTTCCTCACGAATAAACTGTTTTATATGTGGCAGTAAAAAGCTATGATCAGCGGCGACGTCGTTGACAAGGGCGGAAACCTCAGCTGTATCTTCGGCTGCACGGCGCGTCGAGACGCGTTGCTTTCGCAACTCGTCGTACGCCTGACAGTGGTGGACCACGTCGGCAACAGTCTGAGGATTCCGAGCGACGAGCATCTGGAACATATCGTCGTCCACTCCTTTCATGATGTGCTTGATCTTGTCGATTTCGATGAGAGATGGGTCGACGCGCTTGCAAAGAGACAAGACATCTTCGATGTAGCTTGTAAAGGTCTCGTCCCCGCGCTCGACTCGACTACGCAGACGCTGTTCCGCGCGAAGTCGGCGCATGGCGGGACGACCGAAGACCGCGGCGACGGTTGTCTTAAAGGTCGACCAGTTGGTGATTTCACTTTTATAGTTTTTAAACCAGAGGCTGGCCACACCAGCGAGGTAAAAGCGCACGTTCGTGAGCTTGTCGCAGTCGTCCCATTTGTTGGAAGCTCTTACTATTTCATACTCGACGATCCAATCCTCCTCGTCATGCTCATCGTTGCCGCGAAAGACGGGTGGGTCACGTTGCCGAGGCACACCCGTACAGAAGGCTGTCGTGGTTGCGGCAGCTTGCGAAGGGCCAGGAGCAGTCATGGTGAAAGGCGATGGTAGCGTCCGATTGCGAAGTTCCAGGTTGACGGGAACCCCGGTTCTTCCACCGCTTGAAATAGGGGTGTTGTACGTGAAGAAAAGGGTCGGACGTTGCTTTGCGAAAGACTCTTTATCAGGCAGGTCTGGCTACTGGCGAGCGCGTGCGCGAGCGACAACCACGACCACCGATCGTCGTCGTCGTCGTCTTCCGTAACAGCGGAGCGTCTGTCATTCACATTCAGTACAATATCAACAACATATCAGCGGCAATTATTCCGTAGGATCGGATATTACTCTCGGACACTGAAAAAATTTGCATTGCTTCTTGTCTTTAAATTACTGTTCCATACTCTGAAAGCCATGATATCTCTTTTTTGGACCCAAGTTTCAGCGTCGTTTTTATCGCTAACGTGCTACTAAAACATCTATCAAGGCTCTTGATCAGCATGACTACTTCCATTTTGCAAGTGTTATATAATTCTTTATTGTATGATTCTGCTGTAAACGCTACGAGATCAATAGCCGCCACTATGCTCTTTCTCAGATATTGGAAAAACCAACTTAAACAATATTACTATTGCATTAGGTTTATCCATTGACACTAAAAGCTTTCGAAACTGCAGATTACGGGGAATCGCTTGCGTAGGTATGTTTATGTTCTTCAGGAGCTATCTAACCAATAGATAAAAGAAGCACGTTTTCTCGATGTTGCATCATATTTTTTCTAAGTCCACAACGAGTGTCCCCCCCAATATGAGTGTTGGAACCCATATTATTTTCCTTATACGTGACCGACCTGCCGTTGATACTGCCCAATTTTTGTCCTATAATGTGCATGAAGGGCACTGTTGTAGTTTGCGCCGATAAGTCTACGACCGAAGCTTTTCCTATAGCCAAAGACGAAATGAAGTTTATTATTGAGTGCTTTCACGCCAATAGGCTAATAAATAAGCCGCTGCTCAACGTAGAAGAAGAGGTCCAAACACGCGGCCCCCGAGCCGCATGCGGCCCACGGACCTTTCGCTAGTGGCCCGTGGCTTGCCACGGAATAAATGTTTGTAAATTTTTGCTAAATAGCACTCGCATTATTTTCTCGCCTATTGCAATTAATAGCGCTTTGTGCGGGTACGCTACCGAGACGGGTATTTTTTTCATCAGGCCCCTCGTGCGGTCATTGAGTTGATATATCACCGTGGAACGAAAACTATATTTCAGAATGTGCGTCCAGATTTTAGTCGTTCCGGAAACCAGCGTCGATATGTTTTTCGAAACCTGACGTCAAATTCCCTTCAGAAATGGTCTATATATGGGATATATGGGAAATATATATGGGATATATGGGAAAGGCAAGGTCGACAACAGGGCTAGTTGGTAAGGTTACAGTGTGGTTAAAGCAGCGCAAACAAACATAACCGCTTTATTCATAATGGCAGAAAGGTCTTTGAAATGGCAGCGTTAGTGACATTTTGTTCAAACACTTCCTAGTACTGGAGCTTCTGCCAAGCTACATACGCTTTAACAACCTTCAAATCATGCTTCTGAACTTGCACATAAAGTATAAAGCTACAGTTATGTTGTCTAATTAGGAAATATACATTTCTCTGTTGATTATTTTTATTACCCGCCACGGTGGTCTAGTGGTCATGGTGCTCGGCTGCTGACCGGAAGGTCGCTGGATCGAATCCCGGCCGCGGCGCCCGCATTTTTCGATGGAGGCAAGTATGCTTGAGGCCCGTGTACTTAAATCCTGGCCGGACAGCCGCCATTTAGGAGGTCTGTTCCTGGGCCTTAATGAGTTTCGTCATTTCCTCTTGGGTCAAGGGGGGACCAGCAGAGGCGCAGCCCCACAGGACATGCTCGAAGTCCGCATAACCACCGCACAGGGGGCAGTCCAGGCTTGGTAACCGTTCAGGGTACATTGTATGAAGTGTCGTGGGGCTCGGGTACGTGCTCGTTTGTAGCAGTCTGACAGTGACAGCTTGGACCCTGCATAGCGAGGGGTGTGGCAGAGGCAGCAGCCTTCTAGAGAGATAATGGCGCTTGCATATCTCGTTGTACGAGCAGAGAGGTTCGGATCGCCAGGAGATGACGTGTTACCTGGTACACGGTCAGTCAAACCTCGTGCAGCCGAATGCGCCTCCTCCTTAGGATTGAGGGAGGCACCCTCAAGGGTTCCAAGGTGCGCAGGAAACCAGACCAATGAATGATTTTTGAATGATTTGTAGGACCTGGAGAGTCACCATCTCCATCTTAACGGCCTTGATAGCGGCCATGGAGTCTGAATAAATTATGTCATGTACACCGTCCGCCAATGCAAGAGGAATGGAACCTGCTCTGCAACGCTGGAACTAAACGTGCGGACGGTAGCGCATATGATGCCATTGCGCAGCTGATGACTTCAGCCACCACCTGTTCTCACTTGTGCCGTGAGAGAGTGCTCGGGGAGCGTGTCAAAGCCCATGGAAACTCTGGGGTATTCGCAGAACGTTACCAAGTGAGTTTAGTACTGTAAAGCAAAATACCTTAACCCAGTGGTTCTAAAAGGGGGTCCACGGACCCCAGGGGGTCCGTGAAGCCATTTTTGATGGTCAGAAAAACCCATCCTTGAATGAAAATAAAAGAACGTGTTTTTGGAGGCCCACTATATCCCACAAAAACGGCCCCTTCTGATTTTTGATATGATTCGCTGCATGACACTCCTGCATTCCAGCGAAGATGCCTCATGCTTCCCCTTCTCCGTGAGAGAGTTGTAAGACTTTTGTTGCAATTTTCTACGATATATACGCAGGCGAGCACACTTTCTCTAGGCGTCCATATTTGAAGAGCAAACATAGCTAAAATCAGGTTGAAATTGGCTGCAGACCACAAGACTTATTGACAAGCTGCTGACAGCGTACTGGCATAACACGTTAGTGGGACCATTTTTGGCCAGGAAGAAGTAAAAGGCAGCTATTTCACGCTGCAAGGATTGCTAATTTATGACCCCCCACCTCCCTTCTGTCACTGCAAGGCGTCCCTCATCACTTCTACCGGTCAACAAGGGGTCCCCGAAACATCCATGGCTGAGAACAACTGCAATAGTCAATCTAATAGCGAACCATTCCTTAATGCAACAAGCTAGTCGGAAAGTTTCTTATGCTGTCAAAAATCGCTACGGATTGGGATCCTAAGCTTGCGAATTCCCAAAAGCGCTTTGCATCGTGACTTTCGCAACAGGAAGCTTCAGTATATCGTGATGTTTGACATATCATTAGCGAAAGCAGATGGGCAACGCCAAAGAACGCCTTTGAAAGAAATGCTCCGCAAAGTGTGTTTTTTTTCTGTTATGTAGTTGAGGAAATAATACACGCTTTCATGCCGCACACATCATCCACATTTGATCATAGGTGCCATCCCCCCGCCCCCCGAAATCATTTATGGGGAACCGAGCCCGCCCAATACCTTTACTCAATCGCATCTGTCTCGTTACTTTTGGAAACTTAGTAAAGTACGGTGATACGGCCACGAAGATTTTTGAGGATATTTCATTCTAAGAACTGATTTACGGTTGGTGGATTAATATTTCAAATTGATTAATGTCACAAACGAGCGCGTCAATAAATCGCGCGCGCCGCAGCTTTCAGACTACAGCGGGAAGGCACGGCGCCAAACATGCGCGCGCATCGAAAAAAAAAACAAGTAATTACAGACGCCAGCGCGCCGACGATCCTTCTCACCCACCCGAAACAGACGCAGACAGCCAGATCAAACGCCCGGCAAAGCCTGGAACCATCTAGAAAGAAAGCATGACGCGACGCCGAGTGACGCCACTGCGGGCGGAATCGAGGAGAAAGATCTCGCCCTTTGCCTAGCTTTGGCTGTGCTGCACGCCAAAGAACACTGCCGACGCTTCTGGAAACCGGGGCAGAGGAGATAAAAGCGTACACCGTCGACCAGCGAGCAGTGAGTGAGTCGGTCTGGAGATGGTGGAGCTACGTTGAGCTATGTTGAGCCAAAGAAGACATGTTTATTATGTTGTGCAGCCAGTCGATCGTCGATCTGGAAGAATCGGAGGACGACGCCGTGTGAGCCGTGACAAGTTACGTCGACGGAAGGGACAACGACAGACACCGCTGGAGTTGGCGTGAGTGTTTGTTTCCTTGAAGAGAAGCATTCAAGTACCGTCCAAGAATTGCGGACTGCATACGCTGTTGAATATTCAGGGCTCTAACTGTTCTTGAATAGGTTGTAATGCATGAGATTGCATTTGTAGCGCGTCATCCGTTTGTTTAGTTCCCGTTGTGTTGACACCATTTGAGTTATATTGTGAAGTTGTAACTGGTACCAGCCGAGTGCGCATGTGTTTGTGATGTTTGTACTGCATTAACTGAGAATATAATTCGTTTGTATTATCGACTCTCGGCTCTGACTCTGTCTTTGGACCACAACCGGCGTTCGCTGGCGCACTAAAGGGACCAACTCTAAATTGTCCGCGCTTTCGTGGTGCATTTAGGGGGGCCGATACGTCCGCCTTTGGAATCTGCCCGGCGATTGCCATCCCCATTAACGGGATTAGTGACAACAAATAATCGCTAGACATTTTCAGCAATGCTAGGTTAATCTTTATCGATGATAGATTTTTCATCGATTATTCCATTAATTCTTCATTATTGGCGGAAGCTTTTAAAAAAGCCTTGACAGTTTTTACTTCTATATAGCTTATGCAGTTCCACCTTTCAAACAAGTAATTCGAGCGCGCCCTGTATTTATTTTTATGGAAGGTAAATAAATATGAAATGAAAAGTGTGTAATGGTTTGACGAATCATATTTGCTTTGCTAAGTGCTTATTCTAATTGATGCTAAAGAATGATCTAGCGATAACCAACATACGATATAATATGCCAAACAAGGCTGAAATTCCGGGAATGATAGACCTGAAGTAATGAAAAACTGACGAACAAGCATTGTTCCAGGAGTAGAGTGGAACAATGAGTGTCCCTATGAACAGGCACCTATGCGTATAATGAGCTTCAAAGTCTGGGTTTGAAGTCAGCAAATTTTTTTTGTTTTATACATTCATTTACGTACAGAGATTGTCCTCTGGTGGGACAGAGCAGTGGACAATGAAGGCAATTTTCTCGTTGAGTCGGCATTGAAAGGCTTGCGTATTTAAAGTCATCTCTACGACAACATGCAAAGGCAGCATGGAGGTTTGTACACATCAGGAAAACTTGTACTACGCGAAAATCTAATGTCACACTCGCCTTTCGCTGGTCGCGCATTGCGGGCACTGGGGCGTTATTCCAGACGCTGACGAATGGTTCGAAACGTCATGCCGATACCGCCAGAAACGGCGTTGCAGGGACAGCTGCAACCTGCAATAAAAATTTAGGCTTATGTCATTCATTTGAAGAACTCACAAGGCAGATGCCCTCAGTAATTTTCATTCATTCATTCATTCATTCATTCATTCGTTGTTTTGTATACCAGTGCTTCTTTTCGTTCTACCTGCCCCTTGCTTGCTAAGGAATTCGTAGAAAACGTTTACAGGGCACCATTCCAAGAATTGTTTGACCTCGCATGGTTTTGCTTTAAGGACAAAACGAAACTTGATTTCTTTTTTGCAGTACCTATGATGGTGTGGGTTACAAGTAAAGCTCTTTGGGTAGCTAGTCTAACTCTGCAACGCAACCGGATCGTGTATGGAGGTTTTTCAGCATGACTAAAGATGGGTGTTTCTTTTAAGATTTGGCTCAATTTGCGGTACATAATCGTTTATGTGGCGTCATTGACTGTATGATATAAACCGTGTGCAGGTTGGGTTGCTACGAATGAAGTTTAAAAAGAACATCTTACAAATTTTACTTCAGAAGCATGGTATCTTGGTGAGATAGCCGATCAGAGAGAACTTGCTTGTCTGCCGCTAACGTAAACACTAGTTTAAGTGTAAAGATATAGCTGTTCCAGATGAAAGCAATATATCTGGATGAGTATCGGTGATTTGATGTGAACTATATTTGCCAAGACTCTGACGCAGCTTAAGGAAACCAGTAGCCCTAAGGCACCCTTTGGCCAACGTGTGAGAGAAAATTACCGATATTAAATTCGTACGGCGTGAAATGCAAACGCTGCTTCGTGTTCCCTGTATGCTAATGTTTTATTCTGCCTGGAGCAAGACGGTCGAGGTCTGGCTTTACAATCCAGACACCATTTCCACTCATGTATTTTAATGCAAGATCATTACTCAGTTCACAGTGCCACCTCGCTGTCGCCAGAAAGTCCTGGCAGAAAAGCTCAACATAAATTGCATCTCTGAAGGCGTACACGTGGAAGTTCGTGTGACGTCGTGCGGTGACGTACCGGGGAGCAGTGCGACACGTGCCGTTTGTATCGACCACCACAAGTGCAGATAAGGGCAGCGTTCATCTATTAAGCTCGTTACAGTTGAAATCAACCACTCTTCGTGTTGCCTTGTCTCCGGTCCGGACGTCAATCATTACAGTGGCGACGAAGCACGGTCTCGCCCGTGCGGGCAGTCGGAATCGACGAAATGGCGTGGACCCGCCGCATTGCAAAGTTTGGTGTCAATGGTGGTGCGACATGGGAAGAATACGTCGAGCGCATCGAACTCTCTTGTGCCGTCAACAAGCTGACCACGGATGCAGAGAGAAGGGCTGTTTTGCTGAGCAGTTGCGGACCGGAAATGTGCTCTCTGATAGCGACGCTCGTCAAGCCTCTGCGACCACCGAATGTCGACTACAAGGTGATCATCGACACCGTCAAGAAACATATCCAGCCAAGGACATCCGTGCTCTATTCGAGGTATGTGTTCTCGAAACGGGACCAGGAAAGCGGGGAATCTGTTGTTCACTACGTAGCCGTCCTGCGCAGATTAGCCGGGAACTGTGGGTTCGGCGAGGACAAGTTCCCGCTTGAGGAAATGCTCCATGATCGATTGATTTTTGTAATCGCTGATGGGGTGGTTCAGCAACGCCTCTTGGCAGAAAAAGAGCTGACGTTCGAAGACGCATACGAGCTCGCAGTGACTGCGGAAACTACGGATAAACAGCACAAAGCTATAAGGGCAGCCCGACATGAGGCAGAATTTCAGCAAGAAATGACCGCAAAATTGGGCACGCAAAACATGAAGGAAGGCACTGAACAAAGGGGAAGCGAACGTGCTGCGGGGGCGTCTCAGCAGTTCGAGCGGCGCTGTTTTCGATGTCTTGGAAATCACAGGGCGATGCGTTGCCGTTTCAAGAACGCTGTATGTTTCAGCTGCTCACAAAAAAGAGCACATAGTGAAAGCCTGTAAGGGCACTCAGGCGCACGAACAAGGTCAGCTGGATGAAGCTACTGTCGCTGCGAGAACGGAATACAGCCAATTGTTTTGCATTAGCCAAGTAACAAACGGCGTTCCAACCGACCAGCAAAGAGCTTTTTGCTAAGCTTGGCAAAGGCCGCATTTTCTCAAAGTTACACCTAGCGCAGACGTATCAACGACTGCTAGTGGACGAAAAGAGCGCTGAACTGCTCACGATAAACACAATACAAGGACTCTAAAAAGTTCGTCGACTGCCGTATGGCGTATCAGTGGCACCTGGTCTGTTTGAAAGGACAATGGACACAATACTAGCTGGACTTCCGCAAGTGCCCGTATAACTTGACGACATTCTCGTGGTCAGTGAAACAGAAGAGGAACATGAGCACGTGCTCACCGGCGTATTTAGGCGGCTGGCCAAGGCTGGACTCAGGGTGCAGGCAAACAAATGCGAATTTTTCAAACAAAGCCTGGAGTTCTTGGGCCATCGCATTGACCAAAAAGGCGTCTATCCGTCGGAAACCAAGGTAGAGGCCATCCACAAAGCCCCAGCCCCAACCCACAAGAAAGAACTACAGGCGTTTCTAGGTATGATAAACTTTTACAATCGTTTCTTGCGCGGGCGGTCTGAAACAACAGAGAAGCTTTACCGGCTGTTAGATAAAAATGCTAACTGGACGTGGGATGAGAACCACCAAGAGGCGTTCGAATGTCTTGAAGGGACACTAAAGGCAAATATGAAGTCGACGTTGATTGTTGAAATAGCGGTCCAGAAACATCGTTGTGCTACTTTTATACCAAGGAAGTGCTTATTTTGAAACAAAATCACGTTTTAGTGGCCCGCATCGCGTTAGCGCATTTCAAATCGCCCGCCTGAAAACCGACTTTCATACGTCACTGCTGCCGTGCCCAACGTTGCCCGCGTTTACTGCGCGGCCGCCGACACTAGTAGCAGCAGAGCGAAAGTAGCGGAACCCACAGCAGCAACAACGGTCATCGAAGCCATAGAAGCTTGCCGCAATGGATGTGGACGGAGAACTTCACAACGAGACATTGGCTCGCGACGCTGGGCTCCAATTCAGCGACTTGAGCTCCGATGAACGCGGTATGCTGCAAAGGGCACGTAGTGCCGGCGTCGTTGCATGCGGCATTTTGTCGAACTTTATGTGAGAGCGACTTTCATGAGCGCGCAAAACACACGCGGCAGTACGCGATCCCGAAACTACCACTGAGACGCGACCGCGTGAGCGAAGCAGGGCGCTGGGCGAAGCGCAGTTCGGCGAAAACGGAACCTTTGAACCACGCGCGCCGCTCCCCGTGGCAACGCCACAGAGGTTCTTTTTTCCATGAATCAAACGGAAACGAACAAACAGCATCTTATTACGCCTTTTGATGCACGGAAGGTTCTTTTTTTATTGCTGCTAGTTTGATCACTATCGACTTATTGTAGGCAGACTCTCATACGTCCTCGGGATCACTTCGAAAATGTCCCACTCTTGGCGCTCATCATGTGATACATTTAGCTTAATTTCTCGGTAAGTAGGGTACTGCTGTTGATAATACTGTCGTTTTAGAAGTTGTCATACCTTGAGCTTTCACTATGACATAAATTGTTATTTGCCTTTAGTGTCCCTTTAAGAAGTCGTTAACTTCAGACTCTTTGCTGATACATTTTAACGAAAGCGCTCCCTTGATATTGTCATGTGATGCGTCCCCGGTGGGTGTAGGTGCTGTATTTGCTCACGTTGACAACACGAGAATTGAGCAGCCGATTGCCTACGCATCGAGAAACCCTTACGAAGGCCGAGCGGAACTATGCCCAAATTGACCGAGAAGCGTTAGCCGTTGTGTTTGGTGTCCGGCATTTTCATCAATACTTAGCCGGCCGGAAATTTGTGATATTCACAGATCATAAACCACTTCTAGGAATATTCCGGAAGGAAAAGCAAATTCCCGAAGGGCTGTCGCCTCGCATGCTGCGTTGGAGTTTAATGCTGTCGGTATATAAGTACCAACTCGAGTACCGCAAAACGCAGGACCACGCTAACGCGGACTGTCTCACCAGGTTGCCGGCTCCAGGATGTCATCAAGACGCTGAGCTTCCAGGTGACATCTTGCTCCTGGAAGCCGCAGAGTACCCACCAGTCACCGCCGGGGATGTTGCATCCTGTACTTCACAGGACATCCAGCTATCAGGGGTAAGGAGATGGATTTCGACGTCTGGCCGAAAGAACGCGTACCTAAGCAATACGGCACATACGAGGTAAGACAGCACGAGCTGTCCGTGCACAGAGACTGCGTGGTCTGGGGAAACCGCGTGGTGGTCCCGGAAGCGTTGCAAAAGCGTGTGATTGTCCTGCTGCACGGAGAGCATCCAGGGGTATCGGCAATGAAACTATCACGAGATCACATGTACGGTGGCCTCGCATGGATGCGCAGATTGAAGAATTTGTGCGGCACTGCACGGCATGTCAACAAAACCGGCAGAGTGAACCCAGGGTGCCAACCCGCTTTTGGACAAAACCGGAGCGGCCGTGGGGCAGAATACATCTCTATTTTGCGGGGCCCATTAACGGTGTAATGTTTCTGGTGGTAGTTGACGCGTTCTCAAACAGGGCGGAGGTGGAAATGATGACGTCGGCGCGCGCCTGTCGTGATAGAACGACTACGCAAGATGTTTGCAACTTACGGGCTGCCGGACTTAATTGTGTCCGACAACGGTGCAGTATTTACGAGTGAAGAAATGCAGTCGTTCCTTGAGATAAATGGCATCCAATCTATGTATACTGCCCCTTATCACCCGTCAAGCAATGTCAGAGCAGAAATCATGGTTCGTGAGTTGAAGTGTGCCCTTAAAAAGCACAGCCAAGGAACTCTAGCGTGCAAAGTCTCTCGGTTTTTGTTCAAGCAGCATTCTACCCCCAACTCGGAGACAGGCAAGGCCCCGGCAGAGCTCATGTTGGGAATGAACCTGAGGTCAAGCTTGGCAAGACTGCATCCCAACACGATGCATGTGGAATGCATGCGGCAGTTACCCCCTCGATGTTTTCAGTGCGGTGACTCTGTTTGTATCAGGAATTTTCGCTCAGGTCTAAGGTGGCTGGCGGCGCGCGTGCTGCGGCGCCGGGGCCACGTTATGTACGACTTCCTGACGGCAGGTGGAAGCACACATCGACGACACCGGGTCCACGTACGAAGGGCGTGGGAACCAATACCCGTGACCACTGCAGGTGGTACCAGTGCCTCGTTTGCGCTACCCGAACCCTCAAGTTTGGTGCCTGCGCCTGCGCCTGCGCCTGCCCCTGCCGATCCAGTGGAATTGAGGCGCTCCACCCGTACGCGACGTGCAGTGCACCGTTATGGGTTCGATGACTAGCGCGGCGGGATGTGACTTCGTGCGGTGACGTACCGGGGAGCAGTGCGGCACGTACCGTTTGTATCGGCCACCACAAGTGCAGATAAGGGCACGGTTCATCTATATAGGCTCGTTACAGTTGAAATAAGCCACTCTTCGTGTTGCCTTGTCTCCTGTCCGGACGTCAATCATTACAGTTTGGAAACCGAAGGTTCTGAGAAAGAGAGCACGAGCGACTTGATGGCGCCCAAGCGTTCGACGATTCTAAAGGCTGAGCGAGCCCGGCAATCTGCAGCGAGGCAACGTTCTGCCCCAGGGGTGGCCGATTAAGTCGTCAGTCAATTACCGAGTAAACTTTGACCGGTTTCGCGAATAATTGCTATCAATGCAAGGATTTTGGCAATGATTAAATTTCATTTTCTCAGGTGCCTTCAAGAGGGCTGAAAGAGGCTATACTCATGCATACCCTATTTATTTGATTGGTGGACGTACGACAAACACAAGTCTAACGTTTCGAGAAGCCGCATTTACATTGTTAACTAATAATTAAAATTGACGCTAACGGCTACAGAGGAGATAGACATTATATGGAATAAAACCAAACACGACAGACATCAAGATGATGATGCAGACTCGAACCAATCAAGAATACTCAAACAGATGTTATTGCTGAAATATTGTGGAACATGAAATGCTGCTGTAAAACCGTATTTAGTGCGGGCATATTTTAAGGTTTAGGGCAAAGAAACGACGCAGGAAGGCAGAAAAAAATCGCATCTGTTCCACACCGTGAAAACTGTACAAACTGTCGAGTAGAGCCGAGGACTCACCTGCCACTGTTGCCGCCTTCCTTGTGTTTGTCTGGGTCGAAGCAGCATGTTTGCCCGTCCTTGTTGGCGATCGGCTTGCGTTTGAGCCTTCAGTAGCTGAGTTACCTCGCATTCGCAGGCACTTCTCTTCTCATTCTCTCTTGCGTAGATCTGTGTCTAACTCCCGGCGCTGGCGTTTCGAAATCGCTTCGCTGGCTCGGAGATGCGAATGACTCCTTCGTCGACGCTAGCGTTCACGGACAAGTGTGCGCTGGCGTTACAAACGTTGTAAGGAGTGGGGTTCCGCGGGTCTCGTTAGGGTAGCTGGGTCTCGCCGTCCGTCCACATAGCTGATGTTTTCCAGTGAGGAGGACGCGTTCTTACAAGAAGGAACGCACCTTTATTTACATAGTTACAAGTGAGAGAGTGAACAAATGAATCAACTCAACTCAATGCTCAAACGACAAAAGTATTCGGCTTTTATAGCCCGGAGTCTGCCAACACTGAGGCACTTGAAATCCGGTGACAGCAGCTCCCGCCAGTCCGGTGTCTTGCGCCACAGCACCATGCTCCCTGAAAGGAGGTAATCGGTCACATAATAGATTCGTTGATGAGTGGCAATGATGAGATCATCGTGAACGGGTATATGCCACAGAATTCGCGCATTTCCCACTACTCACCGCTGCGACATGGCCTTTAATAACCCTGATGGGTGAGAGAGCGAGTACAGCGATAGAGAAAGAAAGAAATAGGGAAAGAAGTAGAGAGACAGAAAGAACGATATAAATAAAGAGAAAGAGAGAAATTCCTGCCGAAAAAAAAAGCTTCTTCATGAGGCGGTCTTCGAACCCGCGTACCCTCGATCCGAAGGCGAGCCTCCTAACCACTCCGCTATCCAGGCTCTTTTTAAAGTTTTTTTGTTTAATGTATGGGAATAATGCCATCAAATCTAGTCATCCATTCGAATAGAATTCATCACCTTAGAATTACATTCACATGCACACATGCACAAAACACACATAATTTCACACAGTAAAAGGAGTCTTCAAAAGTCCGGTAAACAAACAAAAGCGTCCAGAATTCTATCCAAGCCACTCCAAATGCAGGTCAAAAGTCCTTTCTCCTTTATTACCTATATTTGTGAATTTCATGTCACAAACATGCATATTTAGGAAAGAAAATACAAAAAAAGACACGCATAACAATGATGGTCTAATTAGGAAGGTCAAACCGTCACAAATTTAAAACCGCTTCTATGAAACCAGGTCATCCAACATAGACATGCATATCAGTGATTCTTCCTGAACTCGATAACTTTCTCTTATATATACTGCATATTGGATGCACCACCACCACACTTTACACCCACAAAGTATCACGTGACAGTGGTGTGACTATGATAACGCGCACGCCATTGTTGGGCTAACTATTGCCTTCTTTCTTTTTAGTTGAAGTTGTGTGTAGTGGTATTTACGCAATTTCTGTGGCACATAAGCGTTTATGACGACGATAGCTTCGTGATACTGCGCGCATATTTCTGCGGCACATACCGGATAGTTGAGCTAACTGTTGCCTTCGTCTTTAGCGGACCAGTGGTAAGGAGTGAAATTTACCTAATGTCTGTGGCACACACCCGTTTATGATGCCCGCCAGCGTTACCACCGATCCCGGACATGAAAAGTTCTACCAAGAATAGTTTCGCTGTTAAAAGGACTCCTTTCAAGCCCTTACTGGCATCTTTTTCTCACTCTTTAGGACCTACCCTTCGGATCCGATTTCATAGACTGGGCCATACATTGGTACGGGTACCTTAACCAGTATAAGATCTGTATATAATTTTTCGCGTGTAACTCCACTCAAATATTCCAGTGAAAACTGTGCATTCAAGGTGTCAAAAGAAGATACAGCCTCACGGAGGAAACCACGAACACTTTGTCAATTTATAGTCTTAGCTGGAATACGATTGCCCGATTCTTTAGTCGGTTATGCAAGTACGCCAGCATAGCATAAGATAACCGTGTATATTATAGTACAGCAAGGGAGTGGTAAAGGGAAATGAACATGAGGAAGACAGATGTGATATTGAAGATAAGGAAAGGAGGAGAGGAGAGAGTAAAGCGTAGCACAGAGAGAATGAGCAAGAGAGAAATCGAGAGAAAGAAATGGAGAAAGAGAGAAGATCAACCAAAGAAAGAGAAAGAAATAGATAGAGAAAAACATTACTCCATCTCCCGCTAAAGGGAACCATGAGGCGATGCGAAGCAGCGTTTCGGCATGTCGAGCCCGCGTTTCATCCGTGGCAGTTTCGCGCCGACGTTGCCGTTCGCGCTGGGCATCCCTAGCCCGTAGCTTGGGGTCGGCTTGCCGACGTTTACGTTGCGCTTCCTCTTCGGCGCGTCGAGCCTTCCGCTCTTCCAACCGCTGCTCCGCGACCTCGGCAGGCGTTCAGTTATTACTGCAACTGGCGCCGACGTTGACGTTGGAACGCATGACGCCGGCGCAGTGACTGCGCGTGTGCACGACCTAACGCGAGCCTTTTATCTAAACAAGGAGGGGTAGTGGAGAGGAGGAGTGGAGAGGAGGAGAGGGGAATTGAGAGGAGTAGTGGAGAGGGGAAGTGGAGAGGAGGTGTGCGGAGAGGGTTCGCGCATGCGCAGTAAGGGTGTTCACGCCACACACCGGAATGAACTCCGCCATAACATGCTTCGCATCTAAAAGATAGGAAGAAAGGTGAAGCAAGCATCGCGTCGTCTAGCGGCCAGATACCGCACCACATGCAAAGCCGCGCATGCGCAGTAGCTAAGCCAAGCCCATCGTCGAGGACATCGCGCGCAACCTTGGCTCTACAGGGCATAGCCTGGCAGCCTGGCTGCACCCGATCGTGCCGAGGCCGTCATGGGGCGTCCTAAGAAACTGCGTACTCCCTAAGAGGAAGCCGCGCATCTCTAAGTGTTGTGACTTCCAGATGCGTACCCGCGCCACAGAAGTGTCAGTCGACGGGGAGTACGAGCGGCGACGGGCGGGTGCTCGCTGTGCCAAGCTTTGCTCGACTTAGTGCAAACTTCCCGCATTTTTCGCGTGCAAATCATACGTTGTTGCAAAAAAACACGTAATGTGATATATTTAAGAGAACAGACTTTTGGACTACTTGTTTTTACGTTCATTGAAGCCATAGCGCTCAAAAGACAGGGACCGAGGAAGAGGACAGGACGTATGCTATTTACAACTTAATTTTTAATTCTGAAACATGTTGTACTTATACTGCAGATCAAAAGTGCAAGCCTGCATCGTTCACATACGCGATTTCCTTTGCGCTCAGACTAATCGAGGGGGTGCTTTTAAGGTGTACATAGAGCAGACAGATAGATGCCTGAATAACAGGCTAAGCGAGCACAAGCAGAAGTTAAAATTTGACCGCGACGGGGACGTGTCAGTGCATTGCAACGATTGCGGCTGTCTTCCTCTGTTCAATGAATGTGTAGTTCTGTATAGGAACTGCGATAAGGATACGCGAGATATTGTCGAAGCGAGTTTCATTGTCAGAGATGCCAACTGTGCCAGCGCCCCTTTATATTGCATTGCCTGACGTACTCAAAACACCGGCCGGTAGGTATAAACTTTCTAGGCATCGTAGAATGTGTTCATTCCACATTGCATTTAGATGTGTTGCGAAAGTGTGCTTACTGCGTTAGTATGCAGATCATACAAAGAAGACAAAAGAAAAAAAGCAGAAGAGTGAGGGAACTGTTGAACGGGTATTGTTTTCAGAGGAGCTCGACGTGGCTCAAAACTTCTAAAAAATGAGGTTAGCACAGATTCTAAGACTGTTAAACGTTTTGGTATGGCCAACTGCCATTAAAAGCACAAAAAAGTTATTTGACAAGCTTGGTCAGTATTTTCAAAGTTAGCTTAGCAGAGCCAAATTATTCTAGCTTTATTTATTGTAGCGTGTAATTTGCGAAAATCACAGGTACCTTGAATCCATTTATAAAACTGATCTATCTATCTATCTATCTATCTATCTATCTATCTATCTATCTATCTATCTATCTATCTATCTATCTATCTATCTATCTATCTATCTATCTATCTATCTATCTATCTACGCCTGTGTGCTCTGGTCATGGAGCAAGAATTCTTGAGGAGGCGAAACTGCGCTCGCTCGGGCGCCCTAATAAAGTCACGAAATCGGGCACAGCGCTCACGCGCCCTCTGTCGTGAGAGTCCGCTAGCGGAGAAGGAAAAATGCGCGCGTCCCTCTCACCGCGCTCTCCAACGAAGCTCGTCGGTTCAAGGCTATTCGTCGCCGATTGGCCGTTCGCGCTTCACGCCCGAATGGATGTGTTTTTGTGCGTCCTCGCCGGCTCCATATTTTAACGCGACAGCGTTAAAGCGCCCGTTTCGCAGATATACCGGTGTCGGCGTCCGTGTCAGTGAGGCTAGCAACTGAGAAGGCGATGCGCACGGGGCCCGATTACGCTATTGCGTTCTACTCTTAAAGGCAAAGCTCAAGTGCACTCCAAGTTTTTTTGGTAAATTAACGAGAAAAATGGCGTCACATGCAGGAAAATTACCACCGTGATATTTTTTGTACAACGTGAAATCTATAATTTTTGATAACGTGAACTCATAGTTAGGTATATTTATTTCAACGAATGATGGGACTTACCCTATATGCCATCAATTCAGATTTAGGTTGTTGCGGCGGCCGCATTTAGATGGAGGCGAAATGCTAAAGGCCCGTGTGCTTACATTTAGGTGCACGTTACAAAACCCCAGGTGGTTGAAATTTCACATTGTCTTTTTTTGAGAACAGCAGACAAGTATCCGGAACAGCGCGCGGAGAGATTGAAGGCACGGCGTCTCATAACAACACTGGCCGTTTCGGTTTGTCAAGGAGAACTTCGCCACCAAGTTCGCCATAATAGCGCCGCCTGTCTATGTCACTGTCCGAGAAGTGCTTCTCGCAAACGTCAGCTGTCGGTCTTTTCTTGGTATGGCGCGAAACCACGCTTCCAACCTCACTGGGTCACTAGGAACTTCGAAGGTAATTACCTTCTCCTTGCAGGACGCGTACCCACTGCGTACCCACACATTTCCGCCCCATCCTGAAGAAGCACTGGTCGAAATCTGCAAAGCACTCTCCTTTGTCGCGGCGTGAAAAGCGCGCGCAAACATCGAGGACTCGGCGCCGCCGGCGCAACGCGCGGAAGCCACGGAAGGCACTGAGAGCGCTAAAGAGAAAGAAACCAGCAAAAGCGAAGGGAACTTTCCGTCCCAAGGCCACCTGCGCATGCGCGCGCACAACATGCGAGAGAGGAGCGAGGATCGCGTGCATGCGGCGGCAGACGTCGTCTGCTCAGGGGCCACTACTAGCAGTTCGTTCCAAGCGCTGTACGGCCTATAATTCTGGCAGTATCGATTAGGAACTGCAGCTAAAATATCTGCCATATCTACCGATTGATGTTACAGACAGAAATCTTAGAAATTTTACATTTTACGAGGCGCTATCACGATTTTTATGCGTCGCGTCCATAGAAGAGCATGTAAAAGATGGCAACAGGCTGAGAGCGTCATCTGTCGTGCTTCGGCGTAACCGCATTCCGCCGTGACGCTATCGCGCCGCCCTCGCGCGCTGCCGCGGCCGAGAGATTCTCCTCCTCAAATACTTCTTTCTCCGTGGCTCTGGTGCCCCGTTTCATTTAGTCGTAATGAAACCATGCCAACATCATGAAACCATAAAAACAGGCTCAGCCTCAGACCCTTTTAGCGTACATCAGATGCATGTCGTGTACGACTTGATTTACATGAGTCTGTCTTGGTTGCGCTCGAGCCCGTTTTTTTAAAGGATATATACCAAATTTGGTATGACATGACATGCATTGTGCATAACAGAATATAGTTTTCGTTAGCATGGTATATACCAGACTTTACATATATGTATGCATACATGACTGCGTGCGATCTATGTGAACTGGACGTCATGAAATAGATTACTTTATTTACCTTAAAGATAAGGCGATTTATATGCACCTCTTTACTGGCTGGTTCGGATTACATCGATTTCAACAGCGCGTGGGACCTGTCGAATTTTTCGTGTTTACTCGTATCTTCTTGACAGCGGGCAGGCCAGAGAGCGCTTGCGCAATGGGAAGGTGGGAGGTTGCGCTGAAACGAAGCCGCAGTACCCTCTGTGCCGACGGCATCACATACTAAATGATGCGTAACCTGGATGCGGATGCACGATGACGCTTGTTGAGGGCTTTCAATAACTTCTGGCAGGGCAGCACCCTACCTGAGGCGTGGCTGACCGCTGTGGTTTTGCCCGTCGAGAAACCTGGCCACCCCGGCGCAGTTATCGCTTCCTACAGGCCCTTCTCTCTCACTTCTGCTGCCTGCAAGCTCATGGAAGCCTTAACTCTGGCACGCATGAGTTAGACTCCAGGAAAAATAGAGGACCAGAGCAATGGATGGATGGATGGATGCTATGAGCGTCCCCTTTATAACGGGGCGGTGACATGTCTGCCACCAGGCTCGAAGAAAAAAAAACCTTCCTTGTTTTATGTTGGCCTAATACCTTATCCACATTGATTAAATCTATGTTATTATACCAAAAAAATATAAATTCACGGTCCATCTCTCTGCCTCTTAAGGCAGAATCACCTTATTTTTCCCCATTATTTATTTTTGTACTTTATCTCTACATTTCTGCCACCAGTACTCCAACCGTCACTTACTTATTTTTATCGCGAACGTGTTCAGCTTTCCATTGTTGCCCCTAAAACCCAAGGCTTCATGTAGACTCGTGCCCACACGTATACCTGGGTGAATATCGCCACATTCAATCAGTACATGTTCCATCGTTTCCTTAGTTCCCCCACAGCATATACATTGTTCTTTTTCGTTACTGAATCTCGCTTTATAACTACGCGTTCTCAGGCAGCCCGACCTTGCTTCAAACAGTAAAGCGCTTCCCCTTGAATTATCATAAAACCTTTCCCTCCTTATTTCGTTTTTTCCCTTTTGGTAGTTACTCAGAGCCGGCTTCTTTTCCATCGCTGTCATCCAATAAGTCCTCTCCGCCTCTCTGACCTTCCGCTTAATGCTCCTTGTTGCCATATCGCCCGCAGTGCTAGCCGTATATTTACTGGTGAGCCTCCTAGTTCTTTTTCTCCACTGCGTGTCAACGCTTTTTGTATACAAATACCTGAAAACCTTCTCTGCCCATCTACTCTTCATTTCCCTCAGCCTCTCTTCGAATCTCATTTTGCTCTGAGCTTCCCTCACTTCAAAGCCTGTCCATCCCATATCTCCCTTTACAGCCTCATTTGTCGTCTTCCGTGAGCGCCCAACGCGCGGCGGTCCACCGTCCTTTGATTTACATCCATTCCTGATTGCACCACTGACTTCATGCACACCACTTAGTTCCCAAATGTATGCCCCGGGACCATCACACACTTCCCCAGCCCTCGAAGCACCTCGTACCTATTGTATCCCCATAAAGCTCTGTGCCTCATAATTGCAGCATTTCCCTTTCCCTTTGCTACCGATACTTTCTCTTGTACCTCCATATATCTATCCCCCTCATTTACCCATACTCCGAGGTACTTGTACTCGCTTACCCTCGGCATGCTTTGGCCCTGTATGAAGACCGCATGGTCTTCGTGATTATTGAATACCATCAATCCACATTTTGTTGCATTAAATCCTAGTCCTACAGCCTCACATTCCCTTCCGCATATATCTGCATGTCGCTGTATATCATCTTGACTGTCCGCAAATAAGACAATATCATCAGCATAAAATTGACCTGGAAGCTTCTGCTCAACCATCGTGCCGACCTGTTTGTGCGATAAATTAAATCCAATTTTGCTACCTTCTAGCGCTTTTTCCATCCTCACCATGTACAGCATGAATAACAGCGGGGACAAAGGACATCCCTGTCTCAGTCCCTTGCTAATTTCAACACTGTCCTTGCTACTTATTCCTTCCCATTCTATACAAACTGTATTTTCTCGGTATATTTCCCTCAAAAGCTGTATACAGTCGTCCCCTATGCCCACTTCTTTCAATATATCCCACAAAATTTCCTGATTAACGTTGTCATACGCCCCGGTGATATCTAGATCAGCTACGTATAAGGGCCTGTTTTCTATTTTCGATATTTCTATACACTGGGTAAGAACAAACAGATTATCGTCTAACCGCCTGTCGATTCGAAATCCATTGTGAAGTTCTCCCAAAATATCATTTTGTTCTACCCACGCTCCTATTTTTAATTTTACTGCCTGCATCGCCAACCTGTATAGCACCGATGTAATGGTTAGCGGTCTATACGAGCGAATGTTATCCTTTTCTCCCCTGCCTTTATAGACTAAGTTCATTCTACTTTTTCGCCAACTGTCTGGTATGTCCCTCTCCTGTAAGCACTTTTCTACGGATTTCAGCAGTGCTTCTTTGGTGTTATGTCCGAGTTCGTTAATGAGGCTGACGGGAACCCCATCTAAGCCCGGTGTAGTGCGCTTAGGAATTTTTCCTTCGGCCTTCTTCCAATTGAAATTCTCTAGTACTACATCTTCGACAGTTGCGCTCCTTTGCGTACTTTTACTCACCGGGGGAATCCCCTTGGTGACCTTTTTAAACGAATCGGCTGTTATCTTTCGGATGTAACCTAGCGCTTCATGCCCTTCCAATCGATTTCCTCCTTCATCTACCAAACGTTGTTGCATTGTGACAGACTTCCTACCTAGCGCTTTTAGGTGGCTCCAAAATATCCTAGGCGCGGCCTTCTTCTTTTCGCGAATCTCTGTCATCCAGCGTTCACTTTCACCTTTAATTTTTGCGTCGACTAATTTCTGCACAATGGATTTTTGCTCTAAATAGATTTCCCATATTTGGTTGACTTCGTCCTCTGGCCGCTTCTCCTTTTTTGCTTGTCTGTGCTCCTGTGATGCCTCATGTCGCTTCTCGATCGCCTCCCGGATTTCTTTGTTCCACCAACTTTTTGGTTTTCTCTTTCCTTTCCAACAAATAGTTTTCTTCTCTTTTTCCATTTCTTTCGTGATTACATGTAGCAGCTCACTATACTTCCAGTCTTTGCCTGGTAGTTCGTCTGCTTTTTCCTCGACTCTTGCGGCTATATTTGTTATTTGTTTGTCATTTAGATACAAGCTGCCAAACTTTGATTCTATGTTCTTATTTTCAGTTTTATATCCCATTTGTAATATTATGCGTTTATGATCACTACCCAAGCTGTTAATGCCTTCCTCGTCTATTCTCATCTCTCTAAGTTTGTCATATATTCCTTCTGTCATGAGACAATAATCAATGCTCGATTGCCTGTTTCCGACTTCCCACGTGATCTGCCCCTCACACTTAGGCCCCACGTTAACTATCTCAAGACTATGTTGCTCGCAGAGATCTAGCAATAACTTGCCTATGGTATCTGAATATCCGTCAAGGTCATGAATGTGAGCGTTCATGTCCCCTAGAAGGATTATTTCGGCATCATGACCAAATTCTTTAATATCGGTGCTTATGCATTTCACTATCTCCACATTCTTTTCTCTGCAGTTATTCCCCGTCCACAAGTAAGCTACACCTAGCCACGTTTTCTTTCCACCTACTGTGTCCGAAACCCAGAGGTGCTCTGAAGACGTCTGTTTCACTCTATCCCATTTTCACTATATTCCATCAAAGACGGCCTTCCAGCGCCACCGTTGTACAGCAGGTTTAATGGCGGACGTCGCCACCACCCAGGAGGAGGCCATGAGAAAGGAAGTAGTGGCCCTCTTCGTAGGGCTAGATGTCCATAACGCTTTCGACGGCTGCCACATATGGTCATAGACAGTGCTGTGGACGCACTCGGTACCCTGGGCTGTCTTCGCGCTGTCATCAGCGATCCAGGGTCTGTGAATGCCGGTATTCCAGGAGGTTCTGTACTGGGCCCCTTCTAACTGCCGAGCCACTTAGGGGCCCAGCTTGTCCATCCGTACACCTCAAGTGGCGTGATCACGCTCAGAGTAAAGCGCTCAATGCAGGTCATAACCAGGCTAGCAATGCTCAAAGCCGGTTAAAATGAACGAACAAACTCTAAATTAATATATAAAACAGAAATAATAAAAAAAAGTAATCGCAAAATGTCATCGCAAAATAAAAAGTAAAACCGCCAAATACGTTTCAGAAACATACGGCTGACACCGGTGCCGCGAAACGCCGGGCGCCACCACCTCGGCAAGCAAGCGAATGCCCTTCCCCGGCGAGGCGCCGCCGGCGCTGCGTAGCTACATATGATGTGGGACACAGCTTCACGGAACTCGCTGCAGGCGACGTGTATTGCAACTGCGGTAACAAGCAGAAAGTCGATCAAGCGCAGGAAAAAGTAGAACACACGCCGCTCACCGAGTTTGCGAATCTCCCAAACAATATTCTACTCGTGCCCGGGAAACTCTACATGCTTACCTCAAAGATTAGCATCATCGACGCTTTGGTAAACAAAGCAGTGGTAACTCCACGAACGGGAGTCGATGGGTGGCCATGATACGCACTTCCTCAAGTTTCAGAGTAGTGGAGCTGCCATACGTTTTCGTTCAAACTGGTGTTGGCGGGGCTACCAGCAATGCTACCGGTTGACAAGCCCCAGCACAGGCATTGCTATTTGTTCGCAGACGACGTGGCACTGTGGATGAAGGGACACAGGCGAAGCCTCACGGCTATCAGGCGGTCCCTGCAACGCAACCTGGAAGCTGTGGCCTCCTTCTTCAAGGCGATAGGACTGATCGTATTGCCCAGAGCTCAACCCAGAGTCGGGGCGCGGAGGGCCATCCGAAGGCTTCTGCTGGGAGACCGGCCAATCACGCGGAGCAAGGTAGTGGTATAACTGGGGATAAGGATCGATCACCACGTACCTGGATACCAGCTGTCAAACTGGTCATCTTCAAGGCCACCAGGGTTTATACGCATGTGGGCAAGCTGCTCAATAGGGGCCAAGGGTGCACCGCGCGGTGGCCTTTCGGCAATATAAGGGCGATGCAACGGCATTGCAAATATAAGCAGTGCCCTTGGCGCAGCTGGCGCCACAGCGCAAGGATCAGTTGGAGCGGCAGTATGATAATTGGGCGGTTCATGGGGCTGATGCGCCAGTGGCCCGTGGCTGCTTCATTGGCCGAGGCCCAGGCGTGGCCTTTGTCGCTCCCTATGCTGCGACAGTCTCAGCATCACGTGGACCGTCTTCAAAAGGCCCTCGGGGGTGCTGCCCTCCTTCAGAGACTGCGGAGATGACCAGTTTCACGGGTCGGACAGATCTGCGCTCTGTAGAGAAGCATTGGAACGCATGGAAGGACTGTGTTCCTACTTTCGGCGCTTCATTCGAAACTTCGCGACTATCATATCGCCGCTGACGAAGCTCCTCGGAAGTACTGGGCCGCTCAATTCGTGGTCGTCAGAGTGTGACGAAGCTTTCACGAAGCTCCGTCGTTTGTTGACGTCGCCTCCCATACTACGCCACTACGATCCTACGGCCCCTACTGAGGTACACACAGACGCCAGCGGCGTTGGCCTTGGCGCTGTCCTTGCGCAGCGCAAGCCAGGGTTCCCTGAATATGTCGTGGCATATGCAAGTCGTACGCTTACCAAAGCCGAGACAAATTACACCGTCACCGAAAAGGAGTGCCTGGCGATCATCTGGGCCCTTACGAAGTTCCGACCTTATTTGTATGGTCGCCCATTTGATGTCATCACCGACCACCATGCACTATGCTGGTTGTCATCATTGAAGGATCCATCAGGCCGCCTCGCCCGCTGGGCACTTCGCCTACAGGACTACGACATCCGCGTGCTGTACCGCAACGGACGCCAGCATGCTGACGCCGACGCACTCTCGCGCTCCCCCTTGCCTGACGACAATACCCACAGCTCAATACCTCACAATGCCGTTTCTTCCATCGACATTCACACCATCGCTACCGAACAGCGCAATGATCAGTGGATCGCTTCACTGATAGACTTGCTTACTGATCCATCGGCAACACCATCCACTCGCGCGTTGCGTCGTCAAGCCCATCATTTCGCCATTCGCGACGACCTCCTTCACCGACGCAATTACAACGCCGACGGCCGCCAGTGGCTACTAGTAATACCCCGCAGTCTCCGTTCTGACATATGCGAATCGTTTCACGCTGATCCGCAGTGTGCGCACTCTGGGGTATCGAAAACATACCACCGCATTCGCCAACGGTACTTTTGGCGAGGGATGTACCGCTACGTGCAGAAGTTCGTTCGCTCGTGCATCGATTGTCAGCGCCGTAAGACTTCAGCGCATCAGTCACCAGCAGGTCTACAACCTTTACCTTGCCCTGACCGGCCGTTTGGGCGCCTTGGCATCGATTTGTATGGGCCACTTCCTCTGACGTCGGCTGGTAACCGCTGGGCCATCGTCGCTGTAGACCACCTTACGCGATACGCCGAAACTGCCGCCCTCCCAGCGGCTACAGCGCGCGATGTAGCCTCCTTCCTGCTCCACCGGTTCATGCTGCGCCACGGTCCACCCCAGGAGCTGCTCAGCGATCAAGGCCGTGTCTTCCTGTCGGAAGTCGTCGAAGCCATCCTCAAAGAGTGCAACGTTGTTCACCGCAAAACTACTGCCTACCACCCGCAGACGAATGGCCTCACCGAACGCTTTAACCGCACGCTCGGCGACATGCTCTCGATGTACGTCGCCGCCGATCACACAAATTGGGATTCGATTCTGCCTTTCGTCACCTACGCCTACAATACCGCCCCTTAAAGCACCACTGGTTTCTCACCCTTTTTCTTATTGTACGGCCGGCACCCGTCGCACACAATCGACACAATCCTTCCATACAAGCCGGATCGATCTGAGTGTGCACCTATTTCTGCCACAGCCAGACTTGCTGAGGAATGTCGCGAGCTTGCCAGGACCTTTACTACGCAGGACCAAGAGCGTCAGAAGAGCATTCGCAGTGCCACCAACACTTCTGCACTCACGTTCCTCCCTGGAGCGCTCGTATGGCTCTCGGTTCCTACCACTGGAACTGGCCTCTCTTCCAAACTTCTACCCAAATACGAAGGCCCCTACCGTGTCGTCGAACGCACATCCCCGGTCAACTACCTGATTGAACCTATTGAACCATCTTCGGACATGCGCCGTCGAGGGCGCGACATTGTCAACGTGGAGCGCCTCAAGCCCTACCATGACCCGCTCATAGTGACCAGCTGTTAGGTCGCCAGGCGGCTCGTTAAGCAACCCCAGGGAGCACGTTAAGGAACCCCAGGGGGTTGAAACTTCCGGAGCCCTCCACTACGGCGTCTCTCCTAATCATGCCATGAACTTGAGTCCTTATACACCAATAATAATATTAATAAATAAAAACATTTTTTTTTCTTTTTTTTGTATTCGATTAAAAGTAAAATTCACTGTTAATACCTGTTTTGCAGTACTTTAATTATGTGGGTTACACTGAAAGCTACTGGGATCGACAGCTCAAGTCAGCAGTAGAACCAGATCATGTACAAAGGCTTTTCAGGATGACTTAAGGGCACAGGGTGCGGCAAAATTCGAAAAAAAAAACAATCACGTTTTTCTTTGGAATATAGGAAGTGTGAACCTTTGTGTATATTTTCCAGATTCGTGCTTTTCCTAAAAACTATTTTTTGTGGCAGAAACCCAGTTTTTCTGGAAACAAGCGGCGCATCCCAGGACAAGCCCCTCGTATGCGCTCCGTGCTTACGGCCCATTTTTCTAAAAAAAAACAGGGCTGATCCCTCTGTCATAGGAATCGGTATAACACGAAAGTGAAACGTGTCTTTACGGAAGCAGAGCTTATTTTGTAGTGATATAGGAGAGCTTGTACAATGTCTATTCGCGTTTGGCAGCTATAGCACCGTTTGGCGTGGATGCACCCATGTTCACGCCTAGTTCGTAGAGGTTCGTAGCTTGAGCAGCAAACGCGTGCGTCCCGCTGGCCCCTGTCTCGCTCCACCAAGGCACGAGATTCGCCCGTCGAAATAGTGTCCTTTCTGCAGTTTTGTTAGGCCGTGCTCGCGCAATCGAAGTAGTCGGCGGCGAAGAAATCACGTTGGTGCATGTGGAAGCTGCACTACTCCGATGAGCCGGCGCACGCTAACACGAAGCGAAAGGTGAAGAACGTAACTGCGTCTTGGGTGCCTCGGCGACGCCAGCGCGGCCAGTGTCCCTCGCTGGTATCGAGACGCTTTAACCATGACCGCCGATATCGCGCGCAATCTCGGAGTAAGCGCTAGTAAGTGTCAATCGGGACGCATTCATTCCTTTTACCTCTCACAGACGGCGGCTACACCCCGCTCCACCCCGCCTACCTACACCGCCAGCAGTTAAACCCCCCGGCGCACGCTAACACGAAGCGAAAGGTGAAGAACGTAACTGCGTCTTGGGTGCCTCGGCGACGCCAGCGCGGTCAGTGTCCCTCGCTGGTATCGAGACGCTTTAACCATGACCGCCGATATCACGCGCAATCTCGGAGTAAGCGCTAGTAAGTGTCAATCGGGACGCATTCATTCCTTTCACCTCTCACAGACGGCGGCTACACCCCGCTCCACCCCGCCTACCTACACCGCCAGCAGCTAAACCCCAGATATTATTGTTATTATTACACCGCCAGCAGAGAGCATCGTGCGAGAGAGAATGTGTGAAAGATCTAAGGCGCGTTCGTGAAGTGTCCGGCATTTGCAAAGGTAGCGTAGTTGGTTTCACGCCGGGCGCTTACCGTCGCGGCTGCATTGTCGTGGGTTCGATTCCCAGCGGCGGATCTTTTCCTTGTTTTTTTTTCTTTCTAACCCGCTGGCGTCCATTTTTTAGGTGTCATATGCGTAAGGAATGTAGTTGGTAAACCCCGGCATAAAACACTTTCGCGTTAAAGAAACTTCGTGTACGAAAGCCAAAATGCTTTTCTGGAATGAGCTGTGTATAAGCAGTTGTCAGGTAACTTCTAAGGCAGTTCGAAGACGCTGTGCGCCTTTTTATTCGCACTTGTTCTTCGGAGCGCGTCTATTCGAACACTTTCAGCTCCTAGCTGCATTACATCTTGTGTCTGTCGTGCCTGTCAATCAGTTGAGATGTGTAGGTTAAAGAAGGTCTTCAGCAAGCGTAAATATTTTGATAACCAATGCAGCTCTGTTGTAAATGCGAATAAATGGCGGTGACGTACTGAGGTGCTGAACGCTGAATCAGCAAGCTCTTCATCTTTGAACCTCTCAGCCTTTTCAGCGTCCTTTGAGGCGAATCGAGTGCACGGTGATAACGGGTATGACCTAATGGACATGCATATTTTTTGTGATATATTTAGACTGAATTGCGCGTGCAAACTGCGCGCTACAAGTGTTGAACCATTCAGAATTGCGTCGCAGAGTCCTTGCTGTCATTGCTTAGGCTTCAGAGTCTTAAGGATTGCAACGTTGGATGTTGTTCTTCCGTTTATTCATGGCAGTATCGCGCAAGCCAACATTCTGAAATAATTGGAATTCAAGCTTGGCCGAAATACAGTAATTTTTCTGGAAAAAGCTAACCATAATCGATGATACATTGAAGGATAGAACAGCACAACAGCTCACAAAAGAAGCAAGGCAAGCGAGACGACAGGCTTTAAAATGGAAAATTTACTTTGGCAATGATTACCAAGCTCGCAGCTACTAAATGAAACAGTTGAACAGTGTTTGTGGCAACGTATGTTCGCTTTTCAGCTGTTTTCTAAATTTAAGCTCGATAATCTCAAAACCACATTTTTTATCCATTAATTACTATTATTTCCTATGTACTCCAAGATAACCAGTTGATTACTTTTTCTTGTATTCTATATAAAAATTACACCATTTCCCGCTAAAGGGGACCATGAGGCGATGCGAAGCCGGAGCACTTGCACGATCGCGTTCCGTTGGCGTTCTTTGGGCATCCTACCGACCTCGCTTCGTGGAACGCGAAGAGGAACGCTACGCGCGTCTTGTCTTCCCTCTAGCCTGACCGTTGATTCTCACAGGGCGAACGGGGAACGCAGTCGGCAGGCGTGCAAGAGGGGGGCAGTGTAGGAGAGGAGAGAGAGGGGGAGGGGATGCGCATGCGCGGGTGCTCATTCAGCGCCCTCTAGAATATTTTCAGGCCTGCTCACTACTCCGGGCATGGCCTCTGATGTCAGTCATTTTTGACCCTCGTCTCCTGCTGAGTAGACGTGCGCATGGATGCTCACGCCGTTCGAGAGAGCAGGATTGCTAAGCCTGACGAAGCCTGCCGTGGTGTACTGGTGTTTCTTTTGGCGTCTGCTTGAAGACCGTGGTATGCGTTTGTGAAGTGCTGCGTGGTGATGTGATGTGCTTCGTTCACGGAATGTTGTACACCTGCAAGCTCCCCCAATGGAGCAGTGCTGTGGGCCCAAGTGTCGCCGATATTGGCGATGTACCGAAGGTCCCAGTGGTTTCATTCTCCCAAGGCGACAAAAAAGAGAAATGGGAGCGTGCCGTTCATCGGGATGACATCGATATGCATTCTCTCCGTGATTCAAAGGTATGTGTAGTCTATGCTACTTGCTTTTCAGATGTTTTAAAGGCACCACCTCTAACACGTTCAGTTATTTCGATAAAATAATGCCGTGTGCACTTCTGACTTGTTGGCGTAAGCCTTTACATGAGGCACATTTAGCTGAGCGTCGCAGACGCTCACCCCCGCGATGATGTAGCGTCTCTAGAGAGTGCATATATTTCCCGTTTTTGACGAGCGCGTCTTGCCGGGACGCGGTGAGCTGGGCTGCTAAACGACGGCGAAACGAAGTAGACGCACCTTCATGCTCCAATCAAGCGACTTCACAAGCGGTGCGAGAAATGCCTTTTGCGTTCCGCTGCTCGCACCCCGAACTCATAAAAATTGAGCAATAAACGCGCGTGGCAGTATATTCTCAGAACAGGCGTTTCTTTCCTTCAGGGTCGGTAAACATTTCGGTATTTGCGCGTAGCACCGCGGGCTTCTTTTGACTGAGAAACGCTAAACAGTGGCGGTGCGTGGCGTCGTGCATCTGTTTTGTATACATAGTATTTCTGACCGGTGCTCCGACCACTTTCTGCGGTATTATAATTATGCACCAGTCTTGCCAGTACCTTCGCCTAATTTGTTTCCTTGAAGTGTGTATTGCTGCAAGTCAGCCGAATTGGGATGCCTGTAGACACCTCATAGAATTTGTTGTTTTGTAACTGAGCAAATAAGTATCACAGTGGAGCGGAAAGCCTGTGATAAACCGCTTTTTTAAATGGTTTTCAGGTGTGTGAGCTCGATTTCAAGCCAGAACACTTAAGGACGACTACCAAGTACACCGATCCAAGAACCGGCAGGACTGTAGTAGCTCCTATGGGGGCTACTCGGCTGACTCTGGACCTCTGGTCGCAGTGCCGACAATGTTTCTCAGTTTACCAAATAAATAGGAACAGTTTCTGCGCATCTTATGGACAGTGTGACGTGTGTGCGTGTGTGTATGTGTAAATAAAGAATGAAGTATGAATCAAACTTGCCTTATTTATTTCGTCACTTTTCGGGGCCATCAACCTTCGCATTTATAAATCGGTCATATTTTCGATAGCGCACAATCTTTTCTTATTTTTAAGTGGAATGATAAGTCGCTTACAGACCAATCACCAAAGACTCTAAAGCGTAACACATTCCTTAAGCCAGCGCCAATCCCGACGCAAAAGGCAAAATAAAGCTGTTACGCATGTAAAACTAGCCGCGAACGCTTTATCATTTCATAGGAGACGATAGTGGCAATGTCTTCACTGTCTCTCCGCGTTCGCTCGCTCGGTCAAGACGCGTGACGTCACGGCGGCAGTGAGCAGGCCTTAATTTTTTTTCTAGGTGGCATTGGCTCATTGCGGCGTTGCGCAGGAGAGAATTTCGGCATGTCTAGCCCGCGTTTCAGAGGAAGAGTGGAAAGGAGGTGGAGAGGGGGAAAGGGAAGAGGGGAAGCAGGAGCGGAGCGGGTATGCGCATGCGCAGTAAGGGTGGTCACGCCGCACACCACCACCGGATTGAACTCCGCCATAAAATACTTGGCACCTAAAACTTTATTCCATTGTATAACACTACGGACACTAAGCACTATTCACAAGCAATATTTACCAGTAGCCCAGAGACCCGGTATCGTCAACGGAGCTAAATATACACGGGCACACCTACCTTAAGTAATCCTAAAAAAACTCAGTGGTCGATCTGGTTCTACAGCAGAGTGCTGATGCCTCTACAAATAGCTTTACTCACACAATACACGATACGATGGGCTGTAAACAAGAAGTTCAGTTTAAATTGCAGCCTTTAACCAAACAACTGGAAGTAATGAAAATTATTTCAATGGTGCCATTTAAATGTCTGCTACGAATAACTCGTCAAGCAAGTGGCAGGCTGAACGAAAAAAAAATCACAGCATATCCACGGAGTGAATTACGATGAGTGGGCGAAGCTGCGGAGGTTCATCGGTAAACCGTGAATCTTCCGTGAATTCTGCCCAGTACATCATCACCGACGTGAGATCGGGCGCGTTTATACTAAAGGTTCGATGAGAGTTATGACGACTTGCAGCTCACTTTAATTTTACATGTACGCTGTGAATTTTAATTGTTTAATCACGCACAGGAGAAATCGCACACACGCACTACCTTGGAGGTCAAAATCCAGTGCCTATATATACGGGGTGGTCAGTGAACGGTTGTGCAGCGCGAGCGGTCGGTTTTTTCAATCAAGATGCTGCCGCGACGCTGCCTGCGTCGGCGCCGCTGCGCCGCGAGGCAAGCTAGGGGGGTGGGACCGTAGGAGGACCATGAGGCGATGCGAAGCAGGAGCACTTGCACGATCGCGTTCCGTTAGCGTTCGTTGGGCATGCTACCGACCTCGCGTCGTGGAACGCGAAGAGGGACGCTACGCGCGTCGTATCTTCCATCTAGCCTGGCCGTTAATTCTCACAGGGCGAGCGGGGAACGCGGTCGACAGGCGGGCGAGATGGGGGCAGCGTAGGAGAGGAGAGAGAAGGGGAGGGGACGCGCATGCGCTCGAGCTCATCGCGGCGTTGCGCAGGAGAGAATTTCGGCATGTCTAGCCCACGTTTCAGAGGAAGAGTGGAAAGGGGGAGCGGAGAGGGGAAGTGGAGAGGGGTATGGGAGAGGGGAAGGTGAGAGGGTGAGTGGAGAGGGAAATGGGAGAGGGGTAGAGCACATGGGGAATGGCGAGGGGGAGTGGAGAGTAGGTGTGTGGAGAGGGTATGCGCATGCGCAGTAAGGGTGGTCACGCCGCACACCACCACCACCGGACAGATACTGCCGTTTACTGCCGGCTGCCGGGAGATACGCCGGACAACGGAGACATGACAAGGTTAGACTAAGAGGAGCTACGCCCCTAAAAAACATGGTTGACCCCTCCGTCATAGAAATCGGTACAACACGAAAGTAAAACGTGTCCTTACAGAAGTAGTTGAATGTTTACCGTACATTGTTGTACGAGAGCTTTCTCAATGTCTATTGGTGTTTGGCAGCTATAGCACCATTTAACGTGGACGTACCCAATTTGACGCTTTGTAGCACATCTCCGTCCCGACGACTAACGTCCATAATCAATGATTAGACAAACCTTTGTGGTAGCTGTAGTAATTAACGGTAAGAGTTGAGTTAAATAAACTTTATTTGCCCAACGGTTGATATTGTGCCCGGGGCTAGGCTGCCAGGGATCCACCACGTATTCAGAGAAAGCGGTGTGACAGCCTAAGAGCGCCGGCTAAGGTCGCCATTCCGCGGCATGTAAAACAGTAAACAGAACACAACAGCCGGGCTAGAGGGAAGCGCAACGCGCGTCGTGTCTCCCCTCTAGCCCGGCCGCGATTTTCCTCGGGGCGAGCGTAAGCGGGGAACGCAGTGTTACATGGCAAGCGCGCGTCGCAGAGCTACTTTAAAAATGGATGGATGCTATGAGCGATGTCGAGGCTTGGGCTAAGGTCACCACCTCGCGGTGAGTTAAGGCATTGACAAAATTGCACTTCTGAAACGCGGCGAATGGGAGGAACGCGTAGCAACGACGCGTTGCAGGAGCTAATATCAAAGGCCACGGTCATGATGCATTGCTTCATTTAACCGCTGCCAGACAGCGACACGACCCCATTATGATATGAAACCTTGAGCGCAAATAAACCACCCAGAATGAAAATGCTTATTTGCGCTGAAAGTTTTATATCATAATGTGATACGAAATAGCCCACCTAGCTTTCCAGGCACCACCCCGTCGACCAAGAGCGCTGTGAGAAGAAAGTGCGAGATATAAAAGGCGCGTTTGTAAAGCCTCCAGAGTGTGAGACGGTGGCGCTAGCACGCCCGGCAGCTCTTGTCGCTGACCGAGAGGTCCTGGGTTCGACTCCTGTTGTAGGATCTTTTTGCTTTAAATTTTTATTTCCGCCTGATTGTGTACATTTTTTGACGTCATTTTCGTGACGGAAACAAGTCACTGAAGTCTTGGTGGACCCCGGCATAAAACACTCTCGTGTGAAAACATGAGGTGCAGAAAGCTTGCAATGCCTCAGATTCATGAGGCAAAGAAAAACTACGTGAGTACAGAAAGCTCTCGGAAGGGGGCGTGTAGGATCAATGCCACGGAGAAAAAAAAATAGGAGGAAGCACTCTTGGCGTCCGCATGCCTACCTCGTCTGAAGCCACTACCTCTTCGTCTTCGTGTCACAATTGTCATCATGCACCTGTTTCATTTTCTTTTCAGCTGGCCTCGTGAAAAAAAATGAAATTGACATAGGCGTATCTACCGGGGGGCAAGGGGGCGCTAGCCCCCCCACTCAGGAATGTCGGGGGGGGGGGCAGAGCCCCTGCTCTTTCGACAGGGGTTATTGTCAGCTGCATACTGGGAAACGAACAAGTCAGGCAAAGTTTTACTCGAACGTAGCAATAACGTAATTTTGTAATAAAATTTGTCCCACGAGTCTGCTGTGACGACTGTCCTCCGTGGGTCATGACCACGCACTGTAGGCTACCTGCGGTGCGGGCTGCCTATTCGACGCTTGTGCGTCTTGCGCTCGAGCATTGCAGCGGAGGCTATCGCTCAGCAGGGGCTCTATAACATTGTTATTAATAATAATATCTGGGGCTTAACCTCCCACAACCAGGATATGGTTATGAGAGACGCCGTAGTGGAGGGCTCCGGTAATTTCGACTACCTGTGGTTAATTAACGTGCATCTAAATCTAAGCACACGGGCCTCAAACATTTTCGCCTCCATCGAAAATGCAGCCGCCGCCGCCGGGATTCGATCCCGCGACCTTCGTGTAAGCAGTCGAGAGCCATAACCACTAAACCACCGCGGCGGGGTGCTCTATAACATTACAGCAATCTGTCATGATTTTATTTTGTCTCGCCTATTAGGGCCTGAAATTTAAGTAATCCGCGAGGCAAATATGGGCGGGAACCAGTAAAAGTTTTATAGCCCGATCAAACGCACTCCTTTTTAATGAAATTCAGCTTCTTTGAAAACGAATAGCATCGCCACTGCTCCATATTCGAACTGCTGTGAGTTGATGAGTGTGCAGAAGTGCCCAGTATTTTAGTTGTGCCTAGCCAGGACAGCTAAAATAGATTCCCACTTTAGTATCGGATTAGCCTGCTTCACTTAGATTATCACATGTTAGCCTGCAGCGATCATGGCGGCTTGTAACAAGGCAATGGACTCGAGCACATTGAGAAGCCCAGCTTTCACGTTTGCCCCGTTACTTGATCTACCTCACCAGGGAGATGATCAGCGTCCACGGTTTTCTGGACTAAGAAGGCTGCCTACCTGCGAAGGATTGTGTCTGTCACAATAGACCAATCTCACCGCGAGTTGCACTACGCCACCGCTGCCGCAGTGCATGCCGGTACTTAGAGTACTCGGTACGTTCAGCTGCATATAGCTGGTGCATCGGCGAGCTGCATTATCGAGCTTTAGGGGCCGTATTTGGATAAATCGCGATGGTTGGGTTCACGTGATGCATGCTGGGATGCTACAACAGCAACCTGAAGCAAAATGACTCGGATTTTTCGTGTTTTCAAAGGATGTCAAGCTCCGACAGGAATGTGTGCGACAGTCAACGAAGTCGGACGGAGCGGCAACTACCGCGCACTTTCCGTGTTTGTGAATTCCGTGTGTATAATGAATGGTAATTTTGCAGCAATCTATTGCGTCATAACAAGCTTTCTGTGCAACTGATGTGCCGATCAGCGATAGCAAAACTTCATACAACGTGTGCTCGATCCCCTCGCCGGGGCGATCGCCGCCAGCGGCGACAGATTGGATACAACGTGTTTTCCGGGCAAAACAGAGATCGCTTAAATATATAGCGACACCTAAACCGACCTCTCATCAAACGCGATGACGACTGTGAAGTGTCTAGCGTGAACTATACCTGTGATACAAGCCAAACTTGTAACTGCATGCTGTGTACAGCTCGCGCCATGGAGTGCACGGCGAAAATTCGACCGTGCCGGCATCGCAACCAACTTCATCGTCTGGATTTTCCTATTCCTTTGAAAATATGATATTATCGCGAACGCAGCGTAAATCAGCAACAGCTGTAGCAAAGCTTAGCTTCTTCTATAAGCGTAGGCGGCTCTTAACGTACCTATAGACCTTTTCACAGGTGAGAAAAAACGCCGCCATGCTGGGCTGCGCGCGGGAGTGCAAAGGCCGAGGTCACAGCCTCCACAGTGCATTTTTGGGGAGTCACGCCTATTTAGCGCAGCCCAGAGAGGATTATGGCGGCGTCCAGGGAGCCGTCTGTGAAAAGGCCTATACACTGCAGCTTCGAAGCGGTATAGGCCTAGCGACGATATCGGCGCCGAGCAATCAGCTGAGGCGGCCGCCACCGGCCTGAGCGGGTTACTGCTCATCCGCCACATTATGTGCGTCCCCAAATCCTCTTACTGACTCATCCATCGTTTGTGCAGCAGGAAATATTTGCCGTTCACAAGATTTCCGTGACGTTAAACTTTTTGCAAACGGCATGCGGCCAGTCGTCGCCCCGCGGGCGCGCTTCTAACCTGCTTCACGGCGACCGTCTCATATTCATTCACGTTTAACGCATCACTGTGCTCGAAGTCCTGCGCTGAAAACACAGTGTACGTACATTGGAAGTACTGCTTGAACAAAAAAGAAGCGCAAAAAGCTTTATTTTTTTTTCGTCCCATCGGTTTTTTTTTTTTTTTTTTCGTCTTCGTAGTCGCGGAGGGCTCTACGTTTGGGAAAGTTATTTTCCGCACACTGTAACTTGTATCGCTCGCGTGCTGACGTTCACTAAAGATTTTTGCCCTCATGACGACAGCAACGTGATTTGCCTTTTTTTTAAATAATACTTATTCAGAGAAACGACGCGCGCCCGTCAACACGACGAGACGACCTGGCCACATGTAAACGTTGTCTACTGTTCTTTTTTTTTTCTCTTAAAGCTAGGATATGCAGTGTAACCTGAAGCAAAATAACATACATGAGAGGTCCGGACAGAGTTTAACACAGCGTTCACTTGTCTTCTGTGCCGAAGATTCTAGCCAAACGGCAATCTGAAGCACGCAGCAAGCAGCCGCACCAGCAGCGCTCAGGCTCAGAGTACTCCAGCTAAGATGGCGGCGGTGCCGCTGTCGGAAACTCGCGCATGCGCAGATCATCTGGTGGATCGGTCTATTGAGCGCCCATAAAGCGCGCGCGCGGCCAGGCCTGAGGCATGATGGCAGTTTGGCGTCCGGGCCATGGGGCGTCGCTACCGTCGAAACGATTGCAGCGAACCTGGTACGGGCGGGAAGTGAAGGCCTCAGTAAGCCTAATTAAAATAAAATAACGCGGCCACGGTAGTACACAGTAGTAAATAAAAACGTGCTTCTCCATTAAACTATAACCAGCCACGAGTATTACAAGGCAAAGTTTTAAAGAAGTTTTGCAAACATGACTGTGCGTGGCTACGCTAGGTACCGCCGCCATCACGCCTGCGCAGCGCACAAGCAGACGACGCGCAAGCACGAGAGCGCATAGAAACGCAAACTTTACCACCGCAGCGAGGAGCAGCGATGTCGCACCTTTATTGCGGCGTGAAGTGGTGCGATTCCTCGGGGAATGAAGGCGAACACTTCTTCAGAATCCCTGCTGACCACAGGTATTTATACGTTCACTATTATATATTTCCCAAGATGTTCGTACAGTTTTGATTTGACTGTCGTTGACCGTTATGATTTGAAACTGCTGAATGAACAGCGAATTTTCTTGCTGCCATTCGTTGCTGCAGCTATCTGTTTGAGAAATTGTTACGATAATAAGTTAAAATTAGTGGGCGGGCTGCAGTTTGTGGCTCGACGCGGCGTCACCTCTCAAAAGCGGAGCTGTTCGCTAGTTATGGTTGCTCAAGTTAGTATATATGTGCGTGCCTCAGTGCCTGACGTTACCTCTACTATCTCATGAAAGCTAACCATTTCGGATTACCGTGTCATGCAACCGTGTCTTCAGGGTGTTTTGTTACGTGTTACTTTAACTTATGCGTGCTAGTAACATTAACGGAGTGGGATAGTTGTTGTGCTCGCTGCAGCTGTTTTTTTAAGCGCTTCAATGCGTGCGTATACATCACGTCCGTGTAGTTTATGGGTGGTGCTCGCAGCCGACGAAAGTATCGCTCGCAAAGTTATTGCGGAGGCCCCAGTAGCGAACTCGGGACACTGCCCTCAGATTCGAATGTGTGCTGCGGTGTTGCACAAGTGAAAACCACCGCGTTCCTCATCTGTGTGTCTGTTTACACACCGACCGCCTGCTCGGATTTTTGTCGCCGTAAATTGTCCTCATTCCTTCCCTTCGGCGTACCTTGCCGCGCTGCTCGACGGGGGACCTTGAACCAAGCGTGATACCCACCTGCCCCCTTTCGCTCTCGGGAAGCTCCCGGAAACAGTTTCGCTTATCTCTTCATTACTCCCTCGTGATGCTTCCAACGGGCGAAGGCATGGCCAAGCTCGGTTTTGGATGTTCATGAAACAGGCCGCGCTTATCGCGCAGGGCCACCTTTTTTTTTCCTCTCTAATCTGGACCCATCCCCACCGCCACCCTTTCACTTTTCTGTATTTTTTTTTCAATGCGCTGTTTGCGCTTAGCGTTTACACACCATAATTCCTTATAAGCTTACAATATCGTTTCGACTCGCAAAAGCAGTGGAAAAACAAGAACTCGATCGAGTTGTGTTTCATATATCAAGTTTTAATTCAGAGAATATTGTCGGGATATATGTAATTATCTGTAATTATAATTTAGTGGAGATTAAAAACAAGTACATTTATTAAGCTTAGTGCCATGCCTTTAAAAGCTTGCAAGTGTATTTACTCTACCAGCTGTTTTTTCACCGTAGGGTGACTAAGTTCGAGTACTTTAATTGCAGACAACCAGTTTACTGCAAGCGAGTTGCCGTCCCTGCTGCTGAGACTGCCCCCCTAGTGTGGAAGGTAGGTGTACCGAACAAGGATCTGTTTCACCTTTCTGCTTGGAATGAAAGGGTACAGAATATTTGGTTGGTAGTGCCACTGTAATACTGCACGAATAGCTTGCAAAAAATAAAAACAAACAGCGGTACTTTTTTGTATTCTACACCTGCACACTCGAGCAGATTGTTCTCTGAAATTAGAACAGTAGGTAGAAATGCCACAGCTGTTTTTCAATTACCAGTGCTATGAGAACAATTGCTGTACGTAAACCTTAAATGCAGGAAATGTACTCTAGGGGAAAAAAAAATGTTGTTAGCTTGCACTCATAGAGTAGCATTTTGCACGCTTTCCAGTAAGAATGTCTGAGTGCACTGTTTACATGGTATGGATGAACTGATAGCATGCTGCACAAACGCAAAATGAAGAAACAGGGAGATAGAGCAGCGAAAATGGCTTTTGGCATCTCACAGTATAAATGGTTTGTACTCTGTCCTGTTTCCGTCCTTACTCCTCTAGTGTTTGTGGAGCTCGTTATGAGTTCACAACAAACCAACCTCCCTGCAAGAAAGCTTTGTTGCGTGGTATACATATCTTTTATTTTTGTACATCAATGCATAGACTCAGTGCTTTCTTTGTTGAGCTCATTCCATAGTGATGAAAACGCTGAGTAGTTTTTCTCAGGCACATTTGAAAATTGCTCCACAAGTCTGTTGCTCAGTATTCACAAGTGCAATGCAAAGTGAGGGTAATAAGATACCTGCTTGCCAGCCTTTTATAGCATATTTATTTCTTTTTCAACAGCCGCTTCGCCAAGCACACCCACAAGAAGGCCCACACCACCGTCACAGGTTTCACCAAGTGATGGTAAGTGCAAAAAGTGAGAGAGAGAATTATTGCAAAGTACACATCCTGCATCTGCATAAGGAAGTATGGACCAGTAGTCTTGATGTTTTCCTAGTAGATATGGACACCTAAGCCTGTGTAATATTGTCACAACCTATAATGTTGACAAAACCATACATATAGTTCAGGGCCTGCAACCCGTGATTTAGTTCACGCAATAATCACGCAACATGGTTCACACTGAAAATTGTGCTGTCCGATTTGTTGTGATGAGAGTAGCTCTGCGAGATAGGCCAGCATAATATTGCCACGCCCACTTCTTGTCTTGTTTAGATGTATTCGGGTTTGACCGCCAGGGACGGTTATCAACGCTGGACGCTGTCCGCGAAGTAGTGTTCTAGAAGCGTCGCGATTGTATTAGATCGGTTTGTTAAGATTGCGCCCCGCACGCGAATGTTCCAGCTTTGTCTAGAGATTACGCCGCCACCAGCGATATTGGTGGAAAGTTCGATAGCGCCTGTATAAAAGCCGACGTGCGTGACCGCTTTTCAGTTGATCGACGGTCGACGCTCTGTTCGCCGCTATCAGTTTATTGCGGTAAACTGGAGTTTCATTTTTCCGGCCACAAGTTCGGCCTAATAAAGAGTTTCATCTCGGACGTGCTGACTGCTGCCTTCGTCGACGTCACGACCACGTGACAATATGATGCACAATCAAGGTGTGCATTCATGTAAATGCGGCTTATGCAGCCCAGATAGCTATTTATGAGATGAATAATTCAAAATCCTCCACTTTGTAAATGTCATTGCCTCTGTTCAGCATTTGATGAAATGTTCATTTTTGCAATGTTTGGTGATATTTCCTTTATCATGGATGATTCTTTGAAGATAAAATGCTTGGAATGTATATATCAATTATGATTCCTGTCTCAGTCGCAGAATAAACATTGCTTCCAATGAAAAATGGCATGGCAGCACATAGTGGTCCCTATATTAGTAGCCCTGTGATTGCGCCCTGATAGCTTAATCGTGATTTTTTTTTCTCTACAAGACTGATGAAAGCCTATACCTTCGCATTCTTCCATGTGTTTTTTTTTCAGCTGAGCCTGGTCCGAGCGGCCTCCAATTTTTCAAGGAGGGCAGCAGCGCGGAGCAGATGCAAGAAACGCCAAAAAAGTGGGCGAAGAAAACGCAGCTCTGTGCACACCCTTTGCACCAAAAAGAAGCTGCTAACACTTCACTCACGAAGTGAAAGGTACCGCAAGGCAGTCGGTCAGATGAAAAAAAGGGACGAGGTGAGGCGAGTAACGCAGCAGGAGGTTTTAAACAAGCTTGAACCGGATTTGTCAAAGGACCTTTATTGAACTGCTTAAAGCACGAATCAGGCTTGGTACATTCCCCCCCCCCAAAAAAAAAAAACATTGGTCCAAATAGATGAAACAATTCACTCTCAATTCACGCTTCCTCAGAGAAATGCTTCACTTGCCACATGCGCGGACACTCAGGTGCTGGCTGGCAGACATCCCAATGACACTGGTATCATTCCAGGTGCCATGGATGCAATAGAATCAATCATTAAAGCTTGGCCTCTGCAAGACAAAGCATGCTGTCTTTTATTCGATTAAATAGCCTTGAAAAGACATTTGATGTACGATCAATCAAAAGATATAGTGATTGGCTACACATATGATGGTAACACAAGGACTTCTCGTGTGGCAAATGCAGCCATTCTAATGGCTGTGTCTGGCATATCGAGAATTTGGATGCAGCCAGTAGTCTTTGCAGTGTCCCGCAATGCAACGTCAGCTCTTGCAATGCACAAGCTGCTATTAGACGTAATTATGCAGCTTGAAAAAAAAAGGTCTTTTGGTAAAAGTGGTCATCTATGATCAAGGGTCAAACAATGTCAGCCTGTCAAGAATGCTGATCCATTCTCTTCATGAACCATGTTTTACTGTCAACAACTGCAAACTATACTTCATGTTTGACATCCCACACCTGATAAAATGCACGCGGAATAATTTGAGAAAACACATGCTCACGATTGGCTTTGAGGTTGTTGACTGGGCGTACATTGAAACCTTTTACAAAAATACTCGCAAATCACGCCTCTAACACACCAACTGAACATCTAAAAAAGAAAGATTGCCAAGGAAGCTCAAAGAGCAACATATCTACAAGATGCCCTTTGCTGACACACGGCCGCTGGATAAAAAGTGCGCTTTTTCATCCAGCGGCCGTGGCTGACATAAGAGTGAAGTATGCCACACAAGTATTCAGTGAATCTGTCTCTGTGGCACTCCTCACTCTCATTGCCATTCAAGAGCTTCCTCTTGATGCTAAATTTACAGCTCTGTTCACAGAAACAATGGATAATATTTTTGACAGCCAGAACAGTTCGACCCTAAAAAATCAGGACGATAAGTTGCGGTATGCAATGATTGATGGGTCGGAACACCGTGCTTCCCTTGAGTCATGCATCAGTTGGATTGCCCAATGGCACTTTGGTAGTCCTCGGGACAAGCAGCCGCGCACTGTTAAAGGTTGGCAGATTACAATCAAAGCCTTGTTGTTGCTGTGGACTGATTTAAAAGAGGACTTTGCTTTCACTCATCTTTTCACACGTTGATTGTAGCAAGATCCCCTAGAAAACTTTTTTGGAATCATTTGTCAAAAACATGGCTGCAATGAGACACCAAATGTGTACCAATTCGTGGCGGCTCTAAAACATATTTGGATTGGCAAGCTCTTCAAGCTTTCTCAAGGAAACTGAGGTGACAACAATTGCTTTCCTCAACAACTTGGAGAGTGCATCTGCATTCTTGTCAACTAGCAGCACACCAACCACAAGTCACAGCACGCCTCTGATTCATCTGATCTGCAGGCATCTTCACAAGATGCGACCGACATGGTCTATGAAAATGTTGTGTACCATGTCGCTGGTACTCTTGTGAACAGCTTTCTTGAACTGAGGACTAGTGAGTGCATATGTGAGAGAACACTCCTTGAAGTGGATGGTGGCTCTCTCCATGGACGACACCAATTCTTTGCACTACTCAAGGAAAGTGGTGTACCCGAGAAACTCCTCGGTTCCATTGCAGTAACCTCTGAATCATGTCTGAATTACATAAAGGAATTAGATTCGGCCTTCAGACATGAAATCGACTATTGCGCACATTTTTCCAATGTGTGCAAAAATCTGGTGGAAAGGATGCCAATCCGGCAAGCTATTTTCTGTTCAGTTGGCTGCACTGAGAAATTTCTTAAAATATTCTGCCGCACAAGGCTACATTGGCACATTACATTTGTAAACAAAAACGCACAAGAAACAAAGTCAAGGCACAGTGCTGCTGCCAGCAAAAACGTAAAGTAGCAGGCTAAATTTATCCTGTGCCTTTCTAGAACATGATTATGTAAATTGGATTTCTAGTGCAGCCTTCTGCACCCATTTCCTATCCATTTTTTAGATGTGTTGCACTATCTTTTTTATGTGTATATGTACGTAGTTTTATGTATATATGTATATTTTATGTAGGTATATATTTATATATGTGTATTTATAATGCTGCTGTGGTTGTATGTAATACATTGACTACTTTTGTCCCTGCTGCGTTACTTTTGTATTATACAAGTTTAACCGACTAACTTTTTTTCAAGCCTTGTGTGCCCCTATCAGCATGAGTATTACAACCAGAGTTTCTGGATTGCTTTAGTATTGGGAAATGCCAACACTTCACAAAATGCACTGGAAAACCCTGCTCGTTCTGCTTTCTTTCTGTTTGCTTGACATGGTTTGGAAGGCAATCAAACATCCAGCCTGCCAAAAAATGCCAAAATTTATACAATAATGACGACTCGTTTTACACTGCAGCAGCCTTTACAAACAGTAACAGTGTGATTAATTCACAATGAACGTTGCAGAAATAGGTTGATTAACAAAAAATGTGGAGGTTTTATGTCCAAAAACCATGATACGAATATGAGGCATGCAGTAGTGGAGTGGAGCACTTCAGATATTTTGAGCACCTGGCGTCTTTTTAACGTGCACCTAAATCTAGGCAGATGGGCCTCAAGCATATTGCATCCATTGATATGCAGCCGGGATTCAATCCCACTACGTTCAGGCCAGCAGTTGAGCACCGTAACCACTAGACCACTGCGACGGGCCACGAAGTTTGAAGCATGCATGAATTCAGGTGCTCACCAAGTCCAAAAGATTTTCAGCACCCAGGGGCTCTGTCATTTTTCAATTACAAACCTCTGGTCATGACTGTTGTGCCACTGCAAAGAACTGATGGTGTCAGCTATTCACAGGCATAAAAGATACATTGATGAAGTGCTCAGCTCTGTGAGGATTCCAGAGAGGTTTGTGCAGAAGCTGCGACTCGGTTGACATGCATGTTAGTTTGAAATAGAAGCCTGCATTCATACTCACTGAAACTATTCACAACGTACTATTTGTGTAGAGAAACTGTGTTTCTTGTTTAACTAAACTCTGTAAACTCCGACATTCCACTTCCTGAACCAACGAATGACAAGCGATGCAGTTCTAGTTAGTGACACATTATGATCAAACTGTGCAGCGTTCCCCATCTGCAATTTAAGTACTGCTCATAACATCTTCTGACATTGTGATGGATCCAACATGATACCTGGTAGAAAAATAATAGGGAAGCTGCATTCAACTTTGCACTTTACTCTACTTATTTCTTTGATAAGATGCTTATCTTCGTGTATATTTCATGTTACCTTGAGTATTTCGCACCACTTCGAACTTAACTAATGACCTGTGATCATTCCTGTTGTTCACCAGTCACAACCACAATGTTTCCACAAATTTCAAAGGTCACCTCTGCAACTGAGTCTAGACCATTCTTCGTTGCGTTTTTCTCCCTTTATTACTTGAAAATTAAAGCGTCGCGTGTCTTGTTCACATCACGTGAGCTTGCCTGCAACACATTTACCTGGAGGAAAACATGATCAGGGATAGCTGAGCCAAATGGTAGATTTGTCTCACTGCTTTTACAAAATAATATGCTGTAGCACTGCAGCATATTATGACATTGATATACTTATGCTCCATGGGTTCGTCTACATGAGCCAAAGGCTATGACTGTTAGGTGCACTTTCTGTGTACATATATGCAAAAGTATGTGTGTGTGTGTATGTGCAAAAGGCAATGACACAACGCAGGGCAAAGAAAAAAAAAAGTACAGGAAAGGGTGTTTTTCCTATACCCCTTGTTTTCTTCGGCTTGCGTTGCGTCATTATCTTTTGCACAGTATGAACCTACCATTCGAACAACTTGTTTTGTTACGATATATTTCAATGCGCGGGATTGTTTCGCTTCATGCTGTTAGTCATAATCTATACAACTAGTATGTGTACACTTATTTACGCTGATGTAGCACTTCTTTATATGCTTACCCTGCTTATGTGATTGTATTATGCGTTTTCGTATCCTATTTATATTGTACGCGTGCTCGATGTACGCATTCCTGTATTCAGGTTTTACCACAGCAGTATTTCGAATCTTTTTCGTTTTCTTTTGTTATTATTACCGAAATTATAGCCCAAATATTGCCTAAATGTGCAGCAATTTGCGTTTCCTTCAATAAAATGTCATGTGAAGAAAGTTATACGCGCTTTTTGCTTCTCGAGCGAGCGCCGAAAGCGGCTGCTATGCAGCTGCGACGGCGCTGCTCGCCACCATTCGCCATGCTACCACAGAGGCTACAACGAAGCAGAAAAACAACTACACACATTACGTACGTATATCGGCAATAAAGAGAGAAGACAGTGCAGTAGCAATTAGTGCGCAAACGCTCGAACCGACGTCGCGGCTGCGGGGCTGGCGGCACCACGAGCGAGGAAGCGACCGCAAACGGGCGCGGCCATATTGGATTTTTTCCTTTCGGAGGCGAAAATCCAAAATCCAGTCAATTACCGCCCATCCCAGGAACCGCCACCGTCGCCGGAAGCGGAAAAACGTCCCCATTGGCCCTATGGGTATGTCACTCCACTGGCGCGGCCGCTTTCAAACGGCTTCGCGACAGAACGGCGAGAGACGCGCGCCCAAGAAGCGCGAACGACGAAAAAAACAAGCATCAAAAGACGCCGGCGTGCCGCATCCTCCTCACCCACTCGACCAGACGCAGACAACACGATCGAACGCCTGGCAAAGCCTGCATGTTTCTAGAAGGAAAGGGTGACGCATCCCCGATTATGCCGCCGCGATTCGAACCTACGAGAAAGTTCTCGCCCTTTCCATAGGCTTGGCTGTACTAGACGCCGAAGAACGCTCCCGGCACTTCTAGAAACCGGGAGAGAGGGGATAAAAAGTGTGCGCCGACGACCAGCGAGACAGTCGAGATAGTAGTGAGTCAGTCGGCCCGGATATGGTGAAGTAAGCTGAGTGTGGCTCCGTCAGCCAAAGACGTGTTTATGATGGTGTGCAGTCGATGTCAATCTGGAAGAATTGAATGACGACGCCGTGTGAGCCGTGACAAGTTACGACGACGGTTGAGCTACGACGATTAACGCTGGAGCTGGCGTGAGTGTTTCCTTGAAGAGAAGCATTCGATTACCGTCCAAGAATTGTGGACTGGATACGCCGTTGTACGTTCGGGACTTCAACTGTCCTTGAATAGTTGTAAGGCATGTGATTGCATTTGTAGCGTATGATCTGTTTGTTTAGCTCCCGTTGTGTAAACACCATCTGAATTATACTGTGAAGTTGTAACTAGTACTAGCCGAGTGTGCACGTGTTTGTGATGTTTGTATTGCCTAACCGAGAATATATTTCCTTTTCGTTTGTGTTATCGACTCTCGGCTCTGACTCGGTCTTTGGACCACAACCGGCGTTCGCTGGCGCACCAAAGGACCAACTCTGAATTGTCCACGCTTTCGTGGTGCGTTTTCGGAGGGCCATGACGCCAGCCCTTAGAATCTGCCCGGCGATTGCCGTCCCCATTAACGGGATTAGTGACAGTGTCTGTTCCTAATAATGTTTATTTATCGCTCTACGTCTTTGTCAGCAACGACTGAGTTCACAGATAGTCGTGCCCGAGCAAAAACCGCTCAGCATCGTTATACTACCACTGAAAGTATCTATTATACACATATGATGGGCAGCCTTCTTAAATTACGTTCAGAAAGAGACACTGTCTGGCTATTCCGAAAAAAAAAAGTTTTTGTTCAACAAAGTAATGTGCTGCTTATTTTGCACACTTCATTTTCACGCCGCGAGTTTTCGCGGACTTGCGACGTCGCGTAACGACTGGAGGCGAATTTATTTCACACTGAAAATTTTTGACGAATAGCGAAGAACCAATGGCAAACAATAAGCTGTATTGAAAATAGTTCATTATTATATTTTTTACGAAGGCAGGCGTACATGGCAATTACGCGGTGGATCACTTACGCGTCATTTGTTGCGTCGTTTCACGAGCAGGTGCTGTGAGCATGAACCAGTAATTTTCGGCCAAATCATTAAAGCTAACGACCTATACGGAAGGAAACAATGCGGGGTAGTTTGAAGTTATAATCGTCCACATTTTTTCAAGGAAAATTTTAGCTTACACAGTTTACGTAGGCTATTGGAGAAACCGGAGGGGAGGTGTAAAGGGCCACTTCAGCGCTTTTCCGTCCACCCCCCACGCAAGATGGGAAAAGTAGGAGGGCAAAAAACGACACCTAGTATATAAATTCATAGTCATTTATAATGTTATAACTATACACAACCAGCTCAATGTGGTTTGCTTAAGTATTATTCACTGAACTTGGTGTTCTTAAGAAAGATTTTAATTAGAGGCCTCTGACAGTAAAGAAATTGGCACTCGGCTTATCCTGAAGACTTCAGCGAAGTACCTTGCTTTGTCAGCCACATTTTTTTGTTTGATAAGTGAGAATTTAAGGTACTACAGTCATAGCAGGTTCTTCATACTCATCGTATCTACAACGCCAAACTAAGACTGGGATGTTTGCTGATGGAACGCTCAGATAATCAGGTCAAGTTTGGGTTATGTTTTAAACAACATTACGGTAATATTTCCAAAATGTTACTAAACACTGCTGTGTTGTCGCGGTATGGGGCGGCCCAGCCTGCACAATCTGTTTGTGCCGATTCTTCCTTGATTTAAGACAAACAGCTGTGAAACGCAAGTATTGTGATCAGCTGTATGAATATAAAAAACACGTCAAATCAAATATACATATATGTATAACAAAGAAAACGAGCCCTTAGAAATTAACACTTCTTTCCTTCATTTATATATATATATATATATATATATATATATATATATATATATATATATATACATATATATATATATATATATATATATATATATATATATATATATATATACATATATGTATATATATATATGTATATATATATATATATATATATATATATGGCGAACAGAGTGAGCGACGCCAGTCCCCCCCACTCGCGAACGAGTTGGTACGCCACTGCAAATTGACGAGCGCGCGAGCCTAGTGTCCAAAAGCGAACCTCCTCCGACGCCGCTCCCCCTTTGTGCTCCGTGCTGTGGTCTGCCTTCCCAGCATGCTCCTGTTTGATTTTTTTTTATGGCCGGGCTTCAATATTGTCACGTGACGCTCCTTCTTAGTTTTCTTTTTCTCTATGATCAATACATCGATTGTGACAGAAAATAACAAGATGGTTTTCGCCTTCGAGTCGTGTTAGGCTATTGCATAAGAGACACTGTTAGTCTTTTTTTAGGCAAGAGCATTAGACAGCTCACCGCGCCATATCGTTGTAGCAAAAAAGTGGTCGTAGAGAAGTTGAACATAAATTACGTCGTCTTTTGCTACGTACTCGTGGTTGTTCGGAAAGCGAACGTTCAGAAAGCGAGCGTTCGATTGACTGGATGGCGCCCACGTAGTCGACGACGCCAAAGGCTGAGCGAGCCCGGCCATCTGCAGCGCCGCAACGTTGTGGCCCATGAATGTCTGATTAACTTGCTTAATAACGAATAACGGTCCCCAACGCTAGCCAATAATTACCATAGACGCGGCAATTTTCTTGCAGAATAGTCTGAATTTCTGGCAGGTGCTTTCTAAGGGGCGGAAACAGAGGCTATGCTCATGTACGACCCTATTAATTTGGTGGGTGCACGAAATCAGAAAAACACAAGTGTGTAAAAGTTCGATCATTTTTAATTACTTTGTTAACTACTAATTTTACTTGGCGCTTACGAATAACGCAGAGATAAACAACGCATGATATAACACCTAGCACAACAGACATTCAGATGATGATGGAGACTTGAAGCGATAAACAATCGCTGAACATGCAGTGTTGCCGCAACATTGTCGAACATGAAATGCGGCTGTAAAGCTTTATTTATTGAGTGCATATTATCTGCTATAGCGAAAAAATAAACGGTGCAGTACGACAGAAAGCACGAGGACATAGCGCACTAGGGCCCTCGTGCTTTGTGTAGTCATGCGTCGTGCATTCACGGTAAACAACAATACGTGCAGTACCAACTAGCTCGCTAGCCTGCTTTGTTGTACATGTTGAGTCAAACACTGAAGAGGAAAACATAGATCAGAAAGCAAGCGAAAGTAGTGCGAGGTGAGGTGTTCCAATGTGTAAAATAAACGCGAAGGGAAATTTACAGGTTTTCGATTGTTCGAACCATTTTGTCTTTCTTACAGAGCAAAGGAATATCAGTTAGCTTAAATTTGGCTGTCGATTGGCTGTCTTTTGAGTGATCTTCGTCATAAAATTTATTTTCAGAGAATCGTTTGTGTGCCAATACGAAATTTGGCTTACGATTTGGTTTACGTGTTTGGTTTGGTTTTTGTGTTGTGTTTGGTTTTTGGTTTACGATTTGGTTTTTGTGGGCCAATACGGAATTTGGTTTGGCAACCCCCTGACGAAACGTCATCGTACAGACCAATAGTATTGAATTCATTATTCGGCAAAATTCTCGAGCGTTTACTAAATTCCCGCCTCTATTATTTTTTATCTTCTAGTAATCTAATCCACACAAATCAGTACGGATTTACGCATGGGAAGAGTGCCGTTATGGCACTATATAGACTCAAACAAAGTCTGGAATTCCTAAAACGATCGAACACCCCGGCTATACTAATATCCCTGGATTTTAAAGGCGCGTTTGATTCGGTGTGGCACCCGATGGTGCTGCACTTCCTGCAAAAGCACGGATGCCCAAACAACGTATACAACCTATTGAAATCATTTCTCACAAATAGATCAGTCGTGTATAAATCCAATCTGGGGGAGGTGTCTGAACAGCCGACACTCGGCAGCCCTCACGGGTCGCCAATAAGCCCACTTTTGTGGAACCTGATCATTTATGGCTTATTAGATATCGATTGGCCTGCGCAGGTAACGGTACAGGCGTATGCCGATGATACCGTTCTGTTGATACACGGTCGTAACAAAACCACTCTTGAACGATTAGCACAGGAGGCTCTTGCGAATGTATCTCAGTGGTCGGCAGAGGCCAAGGTTCAAGTTAGTGCCCCAAAGTCCTTCTATTTAGCCTTCCCACACGGATGTGCCGCGATGGGGAGTCCATCCTTTCGGGTACGCATGGGTGATGTCAATCTGCAATGAAAGGACACCATTAAAATTTTAGGGGTTTTATTCGATTCTAGATTGGGCTTCAAACATCATTTAGACTACGTCAGGGAAAAATTAGAACTGATGGCACCCAAAATTATAGCTTATTTTAACATGCACTATTCGGCCACGGGGAATGCTTTAAAAATGATCTACCGACAAATAATAGTTCCGACAATCACCTATGCGGCGCCCGTCTGGTGGCCCTCTTACCCGGACTCGGTCCTGAAATTTAAGCTAAACTCGCTACACCGAGGGCCTTTGCTCGCGCTAACGCGCGCTTACCGCACAACGCGTACAGCGGCGTTGAAAATATTAGCAAAGGCCCCTCCGTTGGAATTTGAGCTCGAACGTCTTTGCGCCGAGTTCTCCCTGTTCGTACAGAGACAACCGACGTGCTACGGCCCTAGATATTACCATCCACACTAGCTAGAATACGTAATGGATCCCTGGAGCGTTCACCCGTCCGAGAGATACCGCTGCACGTTCCAAAAACTAACGACATTGAAGGCAGAGCAGATGTCGCACTTGCCTGCAATACACGTTTTCACAGACGGCTCGTATACTCAAACGGCAGCCGGTGCAGCGTACGTAGTACTGTCGAGAAGGCAGGATATAATCCGCGTGGGTAGGTTCCGAATAGTCAACGCCAGTGGTGTTTTCTGTGCGGAAACCGCCGCCATGATCGAGGCCCTCATTTTCCTCTGCGACAGCACCTACACCTTGCCGGTATATATATATACCGATTGCTTATCCTTACTCATGGCACTGGACAACGTAAAAATCTCAGACGCGCGGGTTTTCAAAATCAACAGATTGCTGCACATCCTCAATAATATACATCCCGTTAAATTATTTCACGTCCGTGGACACTCAAACATTTACGGCAACGAACTGGCCGACATGGCGGCCGCCGCTGCTACCAAGTACGGCCTCATCAGGTACTCAAAAATGTCTATCCGATCGATTAGGACAAAATTTTACAAACAAATGATCCTCAATTGGTACAGGTATTGGCACGAATCTAACGGCGGTACGCAACTGTATAAATGGGTCTCAAACGTTCACAGCATACCGTCCTTCTTCCCGCCAAACAAATCAATAGTCCGTATAATTACAGGTCACGGAAGATTTCCATATTACTTACAAAGATTTGGACTCGCACCTAACAACACCTGCTATTGTCGTATGCCCTGCTCGTCCTTCCTTCATTATCTTAACGAGTGTCCTATGACTGAATACCTCGCTTCAGGCATTGGGGGTAATTCCAGCGGACTTCCGTACGATGAGTCGCACTTCCCAATGCTCCTGGCAAACAAAAGAACACGAGCTATATTAATACGCATCGAGAGACTGGTGAGCAAAGCTCTACCGGATTATCTTCGACCGGTTCAACACCCGGACGGAGAATGAGACCTGTTTGTCATCCTGACGTCTTCATGACTTTTCCATACTTTGCCCTACCGCTGCACGACGTCCTGTGCATATCGCACCTTTGGCACGCACGACCTCCACGTGCTAACATACAGTGGCATGCCGAAATCTCTGAAAGCACGTATGCATGAGCTGCATGCGCAACATCTCGACTATGCATACTATGTTTCCTGCCGTTACGTGCCGTGGCTGGCGCGATCCCAGCGACTAGGGAGGCCGGGTGCTCATATAGTGAGCCACTGAAGCGCCGTGTAACGCGCAGCGTTGCCGGTAACCCGGCAGGAAGCCGTGGCTGGCTTCAGCTCCAGCGACTGGGAGCGCGGCAAACCGAGTGTCCTGACAGGCACTCCGAACGCACCTTCTTTGCACTGTCATTAGCGTCACTTCTTCCCGGCTCACTAATGCCGCATGTCGGAATGCAGGTGACCATAGTCCCGCACGCATATAATGCCTGCAATACAGGCCACACTGTGCACGTCTCGGGCACATCCTTTTATGAAGGTCAAGGGGCACAATGCAATCCTGTACGTCGGGCTATGACGTACAATCTCTACCACTGCAACCAGATACCAGATCTTGACCTCCAAGGTGGTGCCGGTGGGAGATTTTTCCTGTGCGTTGTTGAACAATAAAAAATTCGCAGCGTGCGCGTTAACTAAAAGCCGAATTCTTCTGTATATCATTCCCCATTAGCAGCCATTGGCATGTTCCAGTAGGAAACGTTAGTAGAAGTAGAAGTGTAAGTGTTAGCTAAAAGCCAATTTTTTCTCTCATTCCCATTAGCAGCCATTGTTTACCTCCAAGGTAGTGCCTGGCGAGATTTCTCCTGTGCGTGATTAAACAATAAAAATTTTGTTCAAAACGCCATTGATTGATGAAATAAACCAACGAAACACACCAGATGTTTTCTAAAAGCAAAACGAAAGAACGCCAGATGTTTCTAAAGCAAATCGAAAAGACGCCAGCTGCTTAACGAAAGACGCCAGATGTTTTCTAAAGCAATGGTTTTCTAAACAATGAAAATTCACAGCGTACATGTAAAATTAAAGTGAGCTGCAAGTCGTCATAACTCATCGAACCTTTAGTATAAACGCGCCCGATCTCACGTCGGTGATGATGTACTGGGCAGAATTCACGGAAGATTCACGGTTTACCGATGAACCTCCGCAGCTTCGCCCACTCATCATCATTCACTCCGTGGATATGCTGTGATTTTTTTTTTGACGCACAGAACTGCGACAGATGCACTTACAAATAAGTTGCGTTAAATCTAGCATACACACAACAGATTGTTATTAAAGAAACGATAACCGAAATTTATTAGTTCGATACACGTTTTCCTGTTTGGAGCTACATTTTGAACAAGAGCAAGTAAGGCATTGTGATATCACTATCACCGGGATTGTCTTTACTTGACCGGTTGGACAAGATGAACACCTACAATGAGCCATAAAATATCGCACAACACACTGGTCCTGCATCTCGAATGAGGAGGCGCTGTCTCGTTTATTGTAACTTGGCTTGATTGCGGATTACATCAATAACGCGTACTACACATCGAGCGCGTAAGTGTCAAAGCATCTGCTTCGGCCAATTCGCGGAAGGGGATTACGACGGCCACATATCCGTAGTAGGTCTGTGTAGATGTTCGATTTCTGGCAGTCCGCCTTCCTTTCCATTTCTTCTCAAACTAGCTAGAGAGAGGAAAGATTTAAAGGAGGACGACGACAGAGCGCTATGCGAGTGTAGCTGGTTCGCCTACAACGGAAGAAATTGATGGCGCATTCTTCGCAAGCGGGATTCTCTTCTGCGAGCTGCGGAGTCAGCCGCTGTCGCCTGGAGTCTTCGTCAACTTCATATCTCGAATGACGCCGAGCGTGCTGGCGCAATTGTCATGGTCATAGCCAAGTAAAACCGCCGCACAGTGCTCTCAGGGCCTGTTGTAGTAGCTTTGAAGCAGCTGTGCCCCAAACTGCTTCATACACTGATACATGGTATCGCGCTGAAGTGGAACCCCATTCAGGAGAAAGGGTCATCGCCTCACGTTTCTCCAATCACGCATTCCCGTTGTCCTGCTCACATGCTTCATCGCATTTGCCCTATTCTTCTAGTTATTACTCTTCTTATTCATATCCATTGTTCCCATATATTGTCACGTGGTCGTGACGTCGACGAAGACCGCAGACGAGGTGCCCAAGATAAACTCTTTATTTGGCCGAACTTGTGGCCGAGAAACGAAAAGTTAATTTACAGTAATACACACGGTATGTACTGATAGCGGCGAAAGAGCGTCGACCGTCGATCAACTGAGAAGCGGTGAAGCGCGTCGGCATTTATACACGTGCCGTCGAATATTCCAGCGTTATCGCTGGTTGTCCCGCAAACTCTAGAGTAAGCTAGAGTGTTCGCGTCTCGCGCGAAATCTTCACCAAACGATCTACAATGATCACGAAGCTTCTCGAACAATGAGGCGCGGTTTGCGCTGAGCGTTGCTGACAGTCTTTGCGGGCGAAAACCGAATACAGCAAAAGTGATAATAAGATACGCACGTGGCAATATATAACCATGCAAAAGAAACGTTTTATGTATGTATAAACACAACGAGTTTACATTAACTATTCTAGCTAATGTCATTAAAGCATTCGCAAGCATACACTGTTAGTGGTACCCATGGTAGGCGGTAATGTTTTTTAAATGTTTTTTTCTTATTTTTACAAAGTACGACTGATTAGAATTTGCATTGATTCATTCGAAGATGCCTTAATTTTGCATAAGTTTCTTTTTTTTTTCCTTTTCGTGCTTTGTTTACGCACAATATTCATGAACGGCCGCGTGACACACAGACTTCGTGCCAATGGGCTTCTTGAAACGACGAGAGAGATAGAAAGAGGAGAAAAAGCACAAAAGTTGATTATGAGGTGGTGTTTTATGGTACAAATGCCAAATATGGGCAAAGGGTGCCAAGTCGAAAGTGCTTGAATGAGATGCTCATGATCGGTGTATTGATATCGATAGGGCCGCCGTGGCTCTAAAGCGGCCTAAAATATTCGCTTTAAAGAACCGTATAACGCATATTGTAAATGCAGCGATGAGTGCGCTGACGTGTGCCAGGAGTTTAAAAGTTGTGCTTTGCTGACGGTTTATCCAACAGGACTAGTTCCTGCCAATGCTCTTGTACGCAAGAGCCCGGAGCCATGCTCTCTGTAGAAATTGTCGCAGCGACAGGCTCTCTTCAGAAGATGTGCTACGAGTTTCTTGGTCGAATAACTTGCAACGTACATGTATCGTTTAAAGAGCTCGAAACTGACGCAGGATAGAATAGTGGGCCTCAACTCAGAAACATTGCCTTGGGTAGTGGTATTCATTGTACATACGGTAAATAGAAATACGTTTTCCTTTATGTGTTCACCGCATTCCAGTGAAACATGAAGAATGCGTAGGCTCTCGGGGCACTTACCAGATCTAAGCGATCATCGTAATTCAGGACGTACGCACGTGCGCCATACGTGTGATCTGTTCTTAATCGGGTGAAAATAAGAGAAAGGCACGGAGGTCAACTAGGGTTAATGCCGTTTAATTGGCCTAAACTGGCGAAGGGAAAGGGGAAGATTTAAGGAGATGACGAGGCCGACCACATCAACAGTGAAGGTGTGTTAATTAGGTCCTCACCCATGAAAGTGTGAAGGAGATCTCTTTTTTTTCTGCAACGTCGCAGCTGTGCCTCCGCGCTGGATAATAGTTGTTCGTTTCTAGTGGCTGTATTCGAAATAGGCTGCGCTCCAGTTTATGACTACAACAGGTTTTACTGCCTCAGGCATATCAAAAATTCCCTTGTGGGCTCTGGCACGGAGGCACTATAACAATTTTGTCACAACTATATATTACAACATAGGTAAGAAATATTAGACTTAAGAGGAGGCCGCTTATGTGAGCTGTATATTCCGACGAAGTGTAATCGAAATGTTTTTTTTATTTAACAGACATTCGTCCTTAGGTTCAAAACTATTTCAGCGCTCCATAAGTCCGCCGTTTAATTTCTGTGTGTATAATGTGTAGTCGGCTCTGCTCTCTTGTATTTGCTATAAAAAACAGTTAAGTAAAGAAATTAGTAAATAACTTTATCTTTCATATCAACCACTGCCCTGTCATGACAGTGTTCGCTACATCATATAAATATAATAACACCTTTAGCACATTCAGTCATACCGAAATGTGGCTCAACACCATATCGGGGAACTTGTTAGTTAATCTGCAGCAATGTTTGCTGATGTGTGCGCGCTTAGTTTATGGGTGCTCATCAGAAGCGCGTGCACTGGGCTGTGTAGCCATGATCACACTCGGTAACCCCTACGTATTTTCTCCCTCTGTTTTTCATAGCCCACCGACACTAACAGCGGTGCCTTCAGACCGTGTATGTCAGAAGTTACAAGACGCATTATGGTTGTTAAGGCTTATTTTTAAACGTGACATGAAGGAATTGCCCTATTCAAAATTCGCGTTCTTCACTGGAACAGTTGTTTTATGCACGGTGATAGTTCCATGGTGATGAGGAAGCGCCATCTCGGTTAATAGACTGCAGGAACGGCGGGTGTCAAACGAATGATATGGACGACGCCTGCTTTTGTTTTCGTTTTTGTTTTTCGGCTGAATCGACCATTTACCCCTGCTGTTGACTGGGAACGTGCTTTTTTGTGTGGCACAGAATATCCACCATTTGGTAATGAGTCAATTGTCACCATCAAGAGGTTGTACTGGAAAGACACAAATATTACTAAACTGATGAAAGACATTGCTAGATTTGCAGGCGAGTGAACAACAGGGCTTGTTCGCACAGAGTCATATTGTTTGGAGGGAGATGCGCCTCCATGGAATGAATTCACTAGAGACTTTGACTCGCCGCTATTTTTCTTTCTTTTTCTGCTTTCTCACATGCTTATTTTTTATGATGAGTTTTTATTTCAGTATGCACTTGTTATGTTTCCCTCCCCTTTTACTTTTGCGTTTGCGGTCCAATAATTCATGATTGCAAGAGTTCTGTACGAACAAGGCAAGACCACACTTTAAGGACATAGGTAAAGGTCTACAGAACCTTGTGGGAGCCTAAGCATAAGCACTTCCCCTGACCTGTTACTCTTCCATTAAGGCTTGCAGTTTCTTGGGGTAGGCTTCACCGAAAGAGCTTTCTATACTAAAAAAATAACGAAGAATGGCCACATCAGATCACGGAGGCTGAAGCAGCTACTTTTTTATACACCTTGACGTTCTACCAACGAATGTTGTTTAGATGTGGTATAAGTTCAGCTTTTATTAGGTGTGCACAGCCATAGGATGTGCCGAACATGGCTAAAGACTTCGTACTGCCGGCCATTTTCAGGAACTAATTAGCCAAAAACGTTTATTTCGGTGAATCGTGTTTGTTTAAGCAAATCAACTATCTGGTGCTGTAGAAGATAGGTACATTACATTCCCTATCTGCTAAAATGCAATGTCACAGATATCAAGCAAGTGACGGTGTGTTGATATTCTGTGGTAAATACATAGTGTATTTAAAACAAATACTGCTGACTTTAGAAACCCATAAATCTCTTAGGCTACGAGAGATGGAATGTCAGGGAGACTAGCAAGGGGTCATTGTCCCTTTCTGAAAAGGAAGCCAATGCAATATTAAAGGATGCACAGTAAAAGTGGGTGCAAATCTTTCTGCACCGTTAGTTAGCAGCGACGCTTTATTCGTTACAAGTAATGCACTTTGCACCAAATAGCGTGTGTCAGTGAGACTAACTTCGTGCACACAACCCGGTGGTTGTTACTTGTTTTAAGGCTCTCAGCCTCTCTCCTCAGAGGTCGTGAAACGAGCGCCTGAAACGACCAGAATTGTTGGAACAGAATGGCCTGGCAAAATGGTGCCTCCGAGAGCATTTTATGACTAACGACTCTGCAGAAAGAAATGGCAGGAGTCCATATTTTACCGTGATGCCTCTTCAAGAAGGGCAGGCCTTTTCGAAGTCTCCCATCGCAGTTTCCCGGTATAGAAAAAAAGCTCACAAGTAGACTTAGAGAACAGTGGTCAAACTCTTCACGAAGCTCGCCTTCTTTATGGGCCCCTTCAGTATACGTCTTTTTGTCTAGTGAAGCCCCATGCATATTCCTTCAGTCAAGTATTTTTTATTTCATTCCACGAATGCTTAGTGCAATATACCACTGCTATCTGCTAATACCTTTGCTGGCTTAATAAACACAGCAAAATAAAAACAAGCAAGAAGCTATGCTATAAATAGGGCTCCGTGTTTTCGGAGTTTATTTTTTGGCGCAAGTTCGGCTTTTATCGGAATGTGTTTTTCATAAGCACCCAATTCTACAAAATTCGAGGTTTAATTTTGCATTATTCTAAACACTGCAATACCTTAGATGAAATGATGTCTGACCTTGAAAATATCAGCACACGGGAAGCATTGGAAGTTTTGAAGGCACGAACGCACTTACACACAAGCGCAATTACTTGATTACAAAACACCTATACGTTTGCGCGTATTACAACCTTAAAGCAATTGTTGTAGCAGACGCAAGCATACCTTACGAGGTCCGTACATTCGATGCCACCTGGCACGCCCCTGTGCCGTCAGGGGACCATAAAACAATATGTCGTCTCGCGCTCCCGGGGCCCCTACATATGTTGACGTCTCTCGATCGTTCCATGCACGACAAAGCTTTGGGTAAATGTGCGATGGGTGCGGTCTACGACACACTGTCAACGTGAGGTAGAGTTCATTGCGGCCAGACCGGCCGATGAATCAATGACCGCTCAGAAGTGCTTTTTAAATAAAGAACGGAAACGGATCATAGTGGCCGTTAAAATCGGAGTTTATCGGGTACATCCGAATTGTCAAAAAATTTACCGGCCATCGTTTGTTGGATTTTTTTTTCGGATTTATCCGAAAACACAGAGCCCTAGTTATAAATAAAGAGTGTATTATGACATAGTTTGTTCTTAATTGTACATGTACCAAGCTCGCAGATACGACTTCTTTCCAGAACAGACAAGCGAGCGCAACATGCTAACTCGTAAATAACCTTCATTCTGGCGCGCTAGTATTCCTGCATGTCGTCTTAGTCCAAGCGTTCTAGTACACGGACAACACAGAAGAGGGCAGTGAGCGTGCGGACGTATTTGACGTGCACCCCCTTTTCTTCTTTCCCAGCCGGAAATTCGCACGGTGTTCAACACGTCTTACGGTAACGTTCAGCACGCATACCTAAAGTTATCTCTATTATGTCTGAAATAACGCAAAACGGCATATAACTCAATAAATGTTCTTACTATTTTGCTGCCATAAAAAAAAGGTCACTTTTTTTTTACGGCCGTTGAACTTTCTGCGGGCCCATGTCAGCTTCATCAAATATGCGTGTCTGAATACAGCTAAGCTCGTGTCTATCGGGTCCGCTGATTATGTAAGTTAGCGCTGCTTATTTCTGTCCAAGGCTACCCACTGCGATCACAGCGCAAGACGTGTATACGTCGTTTATGGGCGTAGACAGTACACCAAAGGTAGTCGGCATATTGCACGTGAATTCGTGTGAAAATTGGTTATGTCCGAGCTCCACATAGAGGTTCACACAAGCCTGCAAGTCCGCAAGGACATATATAGGCGCTGTATTTGACATTTCTGTTTACGTGCGTGTTTCTTATGCATTTAGCCTCATTTTATCAAGCCCCTCCGTTATGCCCGATGGCAGCGTGACATCGCCGCTATCAAAAACAGTGATTTCACCAAAAAGCGCCAGCTTGCATGTTATTCAATCACGCGCAAGGCAATTCAGCAAATGACTGTTCCCGTTTCAGTCTAGAATGGAAATGGTAATCTCACAGAAACGAAGTTGAGCAATACAGGCCTGGAAGTGGCAGACCCCGCATGACAAACAAATCAGCTGCGCAACGGCAGGCTGCAATGCCCGTGGCTGAATCAATGCATACCTGCAATTCGAGGGCGCATTTTTTTAATCCGACAGCGTAGTAAGCACAGTTTTATAAATGAATTCGTAGTGACTCGCTGGAGAGTCTCTGGCATTTGTTTGACTGAAGAGCAGTTTTATAGTTTTACAAATATCGCATCATACGAAAGCTTGTGTTTCACGAGAAGAGGGCTAAAATCACTTCAATACAGGATGAAGAAAACAAAAAGCCGTTCAGTTTATTGTCGCGCGTGAGTTCGTAATTATTAAAATTGTTCCTACCCTTCCTTGTTTTGAGAACCAAACTGCATCCAGGACACAACGTGAGAATTCGTAGCAACGAAACAGACAATTTCATAGGTTTATATATGAAAGCACTATCATTTATCGGAACCACGCAGGGTCCGTGTAAACTTCAGCAGAAGTGGGACAAGATATGACTCAAGACATGATCGCCTTGTGTGCACTCTCGTGCTCTTGGGGCCGTTTAACATATTTACAGAGAATATTCGGAATTCCACCCACAAGCATAGGCGTGCGCACGGGGGGGGGGGGGGGGCAGCCCCCGTGCTTTTACTTATTACGTTGTGGGCATAGGCGACCGCAGACTTCCCCCTGTAGGGGAACCCTGCGCACGGCCATTTCCACAAGGTAAATTATAAATAGTTGGAATAACATAAATGTTGGCCTCAAGCTCAACCTCAAGTGACATTTTGTTACCTCAAGTACAGTACTCACGGATTGAAAAGCGAAAATACGAATAAGTAATGCACATACCTTCTTCGATTAGGGCAGTATCAGCGTAATTTCAATTAGTACGCTTACAATAAAAGCGACGTTATTTTTAGAGGCCAGATTCAAAACGATATGATGTGGTTATCTCGAGAGATTGTGCGTAGCATTCGTGCGCTCGATCTGTTCGTGCTTCTTCTTTGCGGTGTCCCTTTCAAGTTTCGCGCAATTATTTTCCCGCGCAGTCGGTATACTGAAAATTTTCTTGTTGCGTTTCAATCCGTGAGTACGGTGCATTAATATTTAGTAGGAAAGGGCATCTCGTTGCCCCATGTTGAGTTTAAACGCCTGGTGGGTGCGCTGCGTGCTTTATTAGAGCACATGAACATGTTTTTAGTCGCGCAGATTTCAAAACTTTCACGTCCAAAATCATTAATCTGCCTTTAAGGAGCCCGGTAGCCTCTTTAGGTTTGGTTGCGGAACTTGGTAAGGTAATGTAGATGCCACAGTTGTTCACCCACACTGCTTAGTTCGGGAAGCAATCACGTTTCCTCAGGAATTAGTAAAAGAGCACCCTCTTGTGTCGTATACAGTGGCGTGCAAAAGGGGACAGCTTAGTGCGAGCGAATCAAGAGATCTAATGGCAAGCGTTGTGACTTCCACGCCGACTAAGGAGGGTGCATTACGCTAGCGGGCGAAAGTGAACCAGCGACAAAATTAACCCAGGTAGAGATCGAGATGCAGCCAAGCACGTGTCTGCCTCGAGTCGTCTACGACGTCGTGCTTCCCTGAAATCAAAGCTCTGAAGAACAGACGGCAGAGTACCTTAACAAGTGCCCCAGCAAAACGAAAGTTCTTCGAATCATTGTTCTTCGATGGGAACGTGTCGCAATAATGTGACCAATTAAACAATCTGTAGTCAGTAACATGCGGTGCCCTCAGAATATAGTTTATGTAAGGGATAGTTAAATGCAAAGTAGGAGTATAAAAAGAACTGGCGTGCTTGAATTCCGTAATCCATAATGCGAATGTACCATCACAGCGTGACCACGATTCCTGCGAATTGCTGCATTATTTCGATGCGGCCGAATTCAGAAAACGCAGGTGTACTCGGAATTGAGTGATCGTGACAAACACCAGCTGGCCTAGATTTTTTTTGGGTCTGCCTTTTTTAGTGTGCCTCAGAATAATATCACGGTTTTTTGAATTTAAATGTCACTTGTTGCTAATATTACTTTATTATGAATACCAAGTTTCACCGAATACCGTCTGGACAGGGGCATACATTGCGCCTTCTCAGCAGAAAGACACTCGCGACAGCTCTCCCAAAAAGCACTTCTAAGATTTTTCTATAGATCCCAGCGGGCCTATTGTTCACATCATGGTGAAACAATTTAGGCTACCCCTAATATATTAGCTTCGCACCAAAATGTTCGAATTTTACGTAAACAAGAAACTCCGAGAATTCCGGATGTGTCATCAAACAGTTTTTGTTCGAATTTGCACAAGTGCTTGGTTGCTGTTAAGACATATATATGCATAGGTCACCCACCTTGTATCTGCGTGAATGTGAAAGGTGGCAGGAAGGAAAAAAAATCGTCAGGTTACAAAAGATGTCATCAGTAGGTCTATTGTGATAACGGCATATATATGAACTATTGTGGTGGTGTGGCTTCGTGTTAATTGCTCTATCGAAAGCTGCAGTCAAATCATATTAACCTTAATTTTTCTTGTACGAAGGTGCAGTCGTTCCAGCGGCTCCTACTTTGCGTAGCTTGACGAGACGGCGGTCCTGTTACCGAGCAGCAACAATTTAGAATGCAGCCAATGTACGCATTCACGAAAATATTTCACTAACACAAGTTACGAGGAAACGGCGTAAACATGTTCAATAAAACAGAAAACAGTGCAATACATTCAAAAGAAATACACTAACTGTCCCATAATTGTTTTGTTCCGCGTCAGTTTAGAGACGGCTAACGCCGACGTTTACCCTCCAGATAAGGACAGCGACTTGCAGCTGCAGCGCCGCAGGAGAAAGCTTCACTTCTAAAACTAAACAGGAACCTGGATGATGTGTGAAACTTGCCTTCCAGAAAAAAAAAAAAACATTAAACAAGGTAGATTGCTGCTTCTCGTCATGGAGGGTGCCGTCAGACGTCCATTGGCAGAATTGTTTTACTGGAGCTTTCGGTTTGAATCGCTCTGCTCAAAAGATGCTTTTCTTCGGCAACAACATTTGAGCACTTCCTTCAAAACGTCACGAATAGACCAAGATTCAATTTCGCTAAAGCTGTTTTCAATGTCACTTAAAGATACATTTGAGTGAGCTCTATTGTGCGAGCAGCAAGATTTTTTCCTGGTGTATTTTATACACTCTGTCCAAAATAGGCAGAGCAGTTCCCAGGAGAGCTGGATTGTGAGAACTTTTCGATCACTATTGGTGCACAATTGAGAGGTCTTTATTGATTTCTGAAAAAAAATAAGACTCTTGTGGGCACAACAGAAAATGCACCTTAGAACTGAAAACGGACGCTATTCTCCAGAGGTTTGCCGATCCTTCTGGCGCTTCTTTTTCCATTGGGACACAAAGCTCAGTGCAATCGGCGTACTGTTTCACGAGTGAATGCTGTAAATAAAACAGAGTTTGGAGTGAAGCATAAAGTTTTGCGCATCATCAATACCAATTGATTTTGATCTTGAACCATGGAAGTCGACCGACTAAACGAGATAGTGGGCATCGACAATTCATATTTTTATCTCGTACTTGTGTGTGTTTTCCTCCTTTGTTTTGTAGATCCTGCTGTAGCTGAAATTTAGGGTCATCTTATGTGTTAACTCTATGATGTGACTTAAATGACCGTCTTCGTAACTGTATACCATACTTACTAAGCCTAAACTTGGAAACTAATGGTAGATGATGTGGCAGAATGAAACGACGGTTCATTCATGTCGTATAAGCATGCGGCGTGAGAAGCGGTTGGAGCATGTAGTAAGTTTCCTCCGTAGTTTGTAACATGTCCACGCTTTCAGTTGTATATATGCGTAGAGGATCCGTGTTGCAGACACTGTCACTTACAAAGCGAATATAATAGATAGGTAACTGGACACAAGTGTTCAAAAATTGACTGTCAATCATGCCATCTTCTCAAAAAGGATGCACAAGTGATACATTTTTAAGGCTTAGAAAATTACGGAAAGCGCGCTGTATAACAGAAATGCGCCGCAGTATCGAAGCCCGAAAGAATGAATAATTGTGGACTAAAGGAGCCTTCAATAATTAGCCCTATTTAACTAATTACAGCTAGTCAAGGCGCGTGAATGATTGTACATAGCTAACAAAACCATGGTTGATCCCTCCGTCATTGGAATCGCTATAGCACGAAAGTGAAACGTGTCTGCAAAAGTAGTTCAGTGTTCTCAGTGTTCATTGTACAATAATAAATGAAGTTTGTACAATGTCTGTTGGGGTTGGCGGCTCTAGCACCGTTTGATATGGACGCACCTACGTTGCCGCTTGGTGGCAAAAATTGCATCAACAAGCACCTAATCACTAGTACTCGATATGCACTCGCGGAAAGCGTCGTCATTTCAGGAGAGAATCGGCCTGGTCTGCGCTCTCCAGTAATTCGGTGACCTACACTGCTGGCCATGCATCAATTACCACACTTCAGCAACGCTGGAGGCAGAGCTCGTAGCTTCAGCCTTTAACGCGCGAAGCCGCCTCGCTGCCCGCTGGTCTGTCTCTGCTTTGCCCCACACCATGAAGGCGACTGTGAAAGGGAGATGTGAAAGATATAAGGTGTGTTTCTAAAGGCTCATGCATGAGGGTCGGTGGTGTAGCTGCTAGAGCTCCCGACTGCCAGTGTCGCTGATCGAGAAGTCTTGGGCTCGACTCTCACGTCATCCAAATCAACAAATTCTTTTTTCTGCTTATTTCTTTGTCGTCTGTACGCGCGAATTTTATTGACGTCACATCCGAGACGGAAATGATGTTGGTGAGTTCTTAGTGGACCCCGACATAAAACACGTTCGTGTTAAAATTGTTCCTTGCGTCTACACGGATTCGCTTACGGCGGTCAGAGCCCACTACAATGCTTTAATATCAGTCAAGCTGCTAGTATCATTCACAAATCTCTACAAGGAGAAATAAATAAAAAGCTGACCGGTCACCACATCTCGTGGTTTCCTGCTCATGTCGACGGTATTGCAGGATGCAATTCCAACGAGCGCGCTCATCCCTTGCGCGAGAACTCACCTACCGCGCTGAGACTAACGGGCCGGCTCATTCACAGGACTGCCTCAATAAGACCACTTTAACCCCATTTAACGAAATTACATCTCACTATAGACTGAGTAGGAAGAAATTCCCTCCACCCTACCTCAAATTGAGCAGCGCCTAATCAATTACTCTCAGACGTTTACAGACACGCACTTATTTTACTCCTAGAGCCTTCAATTTGGTTCAATCCCGAATTTCCACAGTCGTGTTCCATGTGCAGGCACGAAACCTGCTCCTTCGACTGTATGCTCTGGCTCTGTCCATGTAACGTGGGCTCCGCTCTCCACGACGTGGTCATCTGAGATGAGGGACTGCGCAGTCAGGATCTCACGCATCAACTCCAGGTCGTCCAGAGGGCTCGTGTCGTCGCCTAGAATCATCATCTCCCGGTGCCGACATGGGTGGAGCCACCGACTTGACTAGGGAGGTCTCTTGGTCACTTTTCATCTTGTCACTCAGGACTCCAATAAAGTTCTTTGTATGTATGTATGCGCGGTGACATGAGAAGAGGGCGTTAAGGAGCATCGTCTTTTCTGGGTGCATATCTCCATGTTGGGAAGTATCAATGCCTTTACATATACGCTTTCCCCGGTGAGAAAGAAAGGCAGCAAATTCATGCCATCAGTACTCGAGAAAATTGTAAGTGAAACGGCCGCCATCCTGCCTAAGCAGCTCAAGTGATCCGCTGCGATATAGACGATGTGACGCTGCATCTGTCATTACGCTATGACTGGCGTTGATGCGTAAACGACGGCCCGAAAACCGGTGAAGCAGTTTGCGTGTGTGTGCGTGTGTGTGTGTGTGTGTATGTGTGTGTGTGTGTGTGTGTGTGCGTGTGTGTGTGTGTGCGTGCGTGCGTGTGTGTGTATGTGTGTGTGTGTGTATGCGCGCGCGCGCGCGCTCATGCGTCGACACAAAAGCCAAATGTGTCCAAAGAGTCCTATGAGTGACTTTAGAGCCATGAATGGCCTCCCTGTGTGTCTGTAATAACGTCAACAAGTTCGTCTTTAGAGAACTGTAGTATTGGCGGCCTTTTTCACTGTACTTATTTCAATGTGTACAATAGTTCATTATCAACTCTTAAGACTAATGACGAAGTTACAGTCAGGTTTTAGAGTCCCATGGCGCTAGTAGTCAAGTGTGGTGGTGCAACGAGAAATGCTGCCCTATACACACACATAAATTGCTTTACCCTGAACACTTCACAATAATGCTGACATATTTTGCATTTTCGGCCATGTTACTCTATCACCTGTGCTTTACTTCTTATTTGCCTTTAGTGTTCGTTTATGGCATGGTATGTGAGAGTTTCCTCTTTCGAGACGGGAGGAGCCATTCATTGAGGTATGGCGGCCACTATAACGCCTCGCAAAATAATAGGATCAGTGCAGTTACACTGGCAAAGGAGATTTGGTGCGCAGTAGGATGATAATGATTGTGCTTTGTGTGTTTTTTGTGGCACAAGTGCATGTGGTGGCCAGTGAGCGCCAGCGCATGTTATGCTGTGCAAGAAATGATGCAGTCAGTTACAATGAATAAGAGTAACAAGCGGTGAATATAGAATTGAACAACTATCGCTACAAAATGTGTAAGTTATAAAATGCAATAAAACCATGTTATTGTTACTGAGGTGTACAATGGACGCATAGATATGGTGTGCAAGAGTGATTTTCTAAACAGTTAATGAACACTAGCAGATAATGAAGCCAAATAAGATATAGGAAACGTTCATTGTACTGTTTCAAGTGTATTGTAACAATTTTGGTATATATGCGAAGAAAGTATAATTGACAATAAGACAATTTGCCGCTGGCAGGGACCGACCCTGCGAACCTACGACCGAACCCTGCGTACAGGAAAAGATGAACTACTGTTCCACTAAGTTCTTCCCTGCGAATGCAGCAAATTCTTCTGCAAATACAATTCTCTCATTTTATTTAGGGCCTGGCATCCAGCGCTGAGTAACCGGCTGCGCTGATGCACATATGCTGCCCAAGACAGAATGTAGGTCACTTACTGCATCTTGATGGTTTGGAGTTTTGTCGGAGCTTTGCCTAGCTTAAAAAGTCAGGAAATTTAACAGCCTTTTGTAAACTAATATCATTGCTTTTTTTACAGCAAACAGCAAGGTAAAGGCATTTGCTGCAAAGACGCTTGTTTCCGGTCACATGACGCCCGATATTGAGTGCGATGGATTATTAACTCGAAAAGATACACCGGTAATGACCTAGACGTGTCAGTATAGTATTCAGGGCACCAGGGCTTTGCCTGAATTTAAAAACAACTCTTTTAATGCGTGAGGTGCATGTCTTGAAGTTTCAATGAAGGACTTTGCAAAATCAATATGCCGGCACAGCCACGGCGGAAATGGTCTGTATTGTGGCATTAGTGGATGCGCAAGGCCGAGAACACCAATTTTTCGCTGGGCTTCTTCACGGGCAACGAGAAACGTTTCCTCGCTGCACATGCGTTGTGGCATAATGTGACATCTGTGTCGTTTAGGACAAGATATGCCCCATATTCAGAATGTGCATTCGCTGTTCACAGAATATGTATAAGTACAGTGCAACCGTCACAAACGAAGGGACCACTCATTTGGTTCCACATAGAGAAGCTGTAGAGGACTCGTTCCAAAAGCGCCAGTCGCCACGTAGCTGCGGAAATTGAGCGTCGCGTCAAGACTTTTTAACCAACGAATGGCGCAGCGTGATTTGTCACGCTGCCGCAATTCATATGTGAGCGTTGCAGATTATGGAACAGGTTTGGAAAAAATGTCCGGTTACTACCATATGTCGTGTACACTACTTGCTGGATGTTCACCGTTTTACTGGATGCCCACAGTTTCTACTATTGAGATTTTTTTTATGTTTTATTTCAGCATACTCATTTGAACTTTATTTATTTCAACATTCGGGATGCTGAGGGCCGTGGTCAAAAAGCCTCTAATGGGCTTGACTGGGACCACGACCCCTTACAAATGGGCAGCATAGGCAACACTTTTATTGCAGTGACAATGTACAAAAATTTGAGCAAGTATAAAGCATAAAGCATAATAAGCATAAGCATAATAAAGCATAAGCATAATAAAGCATAAAGATTGAAAAGTAATAAACTCAAAGAAATGACCGTAATTATTTCCTTACACATACGATATCAATAAGAGAGTGTAACGATGCAAGAAAAGAAGATCGCAAGATTAGCACCAAAGTAAAAAAATATGGGGCATGTGCCCATACGCTTACTACACTTACAATCAGAACAGTCACTCAAATGGAAGACGATATGGCATTCAAGTGAAACGGCAAGAGGAAGCGCAGCATTTCTTTGCCGTAGTTAGTGCGCGTGCGTGGGATAAACCATGTGTGATTGAAACGCGTGTTATAAAGAACTTTGCGGTGGTTTAGGTTGTCAATGGTTCCTAAAAGGTTGTCGCCTTTTAATCCTGCCTGGTAGCGTTTCACAAGCATTGCGCGGTAGTATTCAGGTAGAGGTAGCAGCTTCATGTCGTGAAATATGGGAGTGGTGTGACTGCGATATGGAGCATTTGCAACGGCACGAACAGCCCTTTTCTGTATGACGTGCAGTTTGCGGATATTTGTTAGAGTTGTCGTACCCCAAACCAGATGACAGTAGTTGACGTGAGATAAAAACAGGGATTTATAGATGAGAAGTTTAACTGCCTTAGGTAGCGAGAAACGCACCCGGGATAATATGCCCGAAATCCTTGATATAGTACCACATAGTTTTTCAGTGTGTGCGTTCCAAGACATGTGTTGATCGAAAATTATTCCCAGACACTTAATACGCTGTACTATCTCAAGTTCTGAACTGCCAAGTTTTAATGGGACATGACAAGGGGTTTGTTTATTTTTCGGCCTGAAATATACAGCTTTTGTTTTTGATGTGTTAAGTTTTAAACAGTTAACGCATGTCCACGTGGCCAACTTCGCCAGTACCTCATTTGCGTCATTAATTAAGTTTGTATAATTTTCAGCAGCAAGAAGCAAGGTTGTATCATCAGCGTATATAATACATTTTACAGACGTGTCAATTTTTACAATATCATTTATGTATATACAAAAAAGCAGAGGCCCTAATATGCTACCTTGTGGTACACCCGCTGAAATTTTTAGTAAATTGGAGGTACAATTGCCGACGACTACTTCCTGCTGCCGATACATTAGGTATGATTCAATGAGTTGTAAGAAAACACCTCGAAATCCATAGTGTGCACATTTCTTTAGCAGCGTAATGTGATTTATTGTGTCGAACGCCTTTGAATAGTCTACGAAGATGCCTAAAGTGTGTAGTTCGCGTTCAAAAGCATTTAGTATAAATTCTTTCTGTTCCAAAAGAGCATGTTCAGTCGTACGGCCTTTGATAAAACCAAACTGCGAAGGAGTGATGATGTGGTGCTTATCTAGGAAACAAACCATACGCTTTTGAATTAGTTTTTCCAGACCTTTTGAAATTACTGGAAGTATAGATATCGGTCGGTAATTGTTTAGTGCATTTTTATCTCCTCCTTTGTACAGCACAACCACTTTTGCAACTTGCAACTTTTGTGGAAAAATTCCGGTGGAAAAAGCAAGATTAAAGATATGCTCTAATAATTCAGCAATGATATCTAAAACGTGTTTGATGGGCTTAATCTGTATGTCATATGCGTCACAACACGTGCTGTTTTTCACAGACGAAAAAGCATGTGAAAGTTCACCAGCTGTTGTTGGCGCCAAGAACGCGCTCTCAGAGATACTGTCAGACAAATATGTGGTACAAGCTGAATTGTACTGTTCCTTTGCTAGAGATACAAAATAGTCATTGAATAAGTTTGCTAAATCATCCTTACAAATAACTGTTGGCTCTGAGGCCGTTACAGGGGTGGGTTACAGTTGTTATCACTAATACAATACAGAACATTTCAAGCACAACAAATACGACATTTCTAAATACAAAAAATCAAGCAATACAATAGAATAAAATACAGTGCAATACAATAAGGATGTGTATTTGTTAAGCAGGCTCCTAAATAAAGGTAATATAGCAAGAGTTACAGTATAACACAACTAACATCGAACAGTGAAACATATAACAATCTTTGAGCTCAGGTTGCGCTAAATATTGCTTGAGCCCTTCCTCGAAGTTTTCCACTGAGGTGCATTGGAGCAATGAGGAAGGCAGTGAATTCCACTACTGAATAGTTTTTTGGAAAAAATGAATTTGCATATATATTGAGGCGTTGTTGGGGTACTTCACATGTATGTTCATTAATTCCTCTCCGAATTTTTACTCTTCGTGGCGTTAAGTATTGGTCTATATCTATGTTTAGTTTATTTTTTTACAGTAGGAAAAGGAATTTCAGTCTGGCCAGTTTTCGACGATCAGCTAGTGTGGGAAGTCCCAAAAATTGTACCGTTTCTGTTACCGATTCTTTCGAGGCGTATTTTGAGAGTATGGACCTAGCGACTCTCCTCTATACCCTTTCTAAGATTTTTATTAGCCCAACTTCTGAGGGGTCCCATATATGATATTTGCGTATTCCAGAGTTTGCCGTACATACGTGAGATACGCTGTTAGCTTAACCGGGGTCGTAGCGAGCTTCAATTTGCGTCGTAAATACCACAGTTTCTTTTCCGCTGCTGAGCAAATTTTTCTATATGGCTACTCCATTTTAAATTACCTGTTATGGTCACGCCTAAATACTTTATGGCGTCAACTCTTGAGAGGGGGGTACAGCCTATAATATAATTGTAGACGAGGACGCCTTTACTCTTATTCGTGATGCGTAGCGCGACAGTTTTGGTCTTATTTATTTCCATTTAAAGTAGCGCACCAATTACTGACAACTGCAAGGGTGTCGTTAAGTGCCTTCTGATCATTTGCATTTTTTATTTATTTATAAATTAAGCAATCATCTGCAAAAAGCCGTGCCGTTGTACTTGTATCAATGTTACGTGTAATATCATTTATATAGATTAGGAAAAGTATTGGTCCTACGAAGGAGCCCTGTGGTACTCCGGAAGTGATTTGCAGTGGATTAGACTTGTGGCCATTTACTTCTACGTATTGCGTTCGCCCTGTCTGGTACGCGCCTATCGACTGTACAACGCTGTTGTTTATGCGAAGATATACTAATTTTTGCATTACCTCAGTGTGCGGAACTTTATCGAAGGCCTTCGAAAAGTCTAGGCATATTGCATCGATCTGGCTTCTGTCATTTAAAGCACGTGTAAAGTCGTCGACTGTTTGCAAGAGTTGGGTGGTTGTTGAGAGATTCTGTCTGAAGGCATGCTGATTAGGAAGGAATAACTTATTGTCTTCGAGGTATGTATACATTGATTTTGATATTATGTGCTCTAAAAGCTTACAACACACGCATGTTAAAGAAATCGGGCGGTAGTTTTCAACTTTTTGTCGATCGCCAGTTTTGTGCGTTGGCACAACCCGTGCTATGAGCCAATCATCTGGAACTTGTCTTTGTTCAAGCGACGCCTTAAATATGATGAGGAGATAGTGTGCGACCCATTCTGCATATCTTCTCAGAAAATTATTCGCTATGCCATCTGGACCTATGGATTTTTTTGTTGATATTAAGCAACAACGACACAATACATTCATATATAATCTGAATATCAGGCATGACCGATAAATCTGCAGTGGAGAACTTTTGCAAATCAATTTTATTTGGGCAATCATTAAACACTGACTGAAAAAAACTGTTATGTAGATCAGCTATAGTACTGCTGTCTGTCACTAACTGATGATTCACTACAAGGCAATGCGCCAAACCTGAGCTTTTATCGCTTTGAGACAAGTGACGCCAAAATCGATGTGGTGAAGATTTCATAAAGGTAGGTAACGCCTCGTCATAGCACTTCTTTTTTGCTTCACTAAGTTTTTCCCGTAAAAGTTTCGATAGGCTTGATATCTTCGAATGGGTTTTGTTTACTTTCTTCCTATAGCGGTTAACAGCACGTTTCAGATGTATTATCTCCCTTGTCATCCAAGGATTCCGTTTGTTAACTTTCTTTTTCTTTAGGGGCACAAATTTTGTAATGCATAGCGTGATTATTTCTATAAACCTTATCCACAGCGCATTGACGTCACTTTCGCCTGTGAACACGTCCAAAGAAAATCACAAGTGATCGATTATGCTGGTGTCATCGGCCTTATTGTAGTTACGAACTTGTATGAACCTTTCCTTTTCACGTGGTAAGCTATTATCAGTTTTTATCTCTACCATTACAAGTTTGTGGTCTGACAAGCCATCTTCAATGGAAACGTTGTAGTTGTCAATCCGCCCATCAAGAAAAATTAAATCCAGTATAGAATGCACATATTCTGTTTCACGTGTGCTATGATGGACTATCTGCGTAAGGTCATGATTAAACGCTATGTCCAGTAGAAGTTCACCGTCTACTCTGTCTTTTGATTTGTCCTGTAGCTTATCCCAATCAATTCCTGGCAGGTTAAAATCACCTGCAAATCACCTGCAATAATGACGTCGGTAATGAAAAACATTTTTCTATGATGTACATTATTAAAAATTTACGTTCAGTGCTGAGTTGTATGTGCTATCCATGCAGCATAATATTGAGGTCCCTTATAAGGCCAGCCTTTCTAGAGAAATCCATTCAGGTGCTTTAAAAAAGATTTAGCTTAAAACAATTCGCGTTTGCTCGTTTTCGCATTCTGCTGGGTTGAAGTAGAACTTAACGGTGCGCCGCGGTCTCGTAGCTCTTACGGCGCTCGGCGCGTGACCAGTTGCGTTTTCGGCCCATGTGGCCACTCTCTCCACGTCTATCACTCGCCCCTCGCCTTCCGCACTCGGATTGAAATGTTGCAGATACTTTTTTGTACGCACTCTATAGACCAGGGTTCTCAAACACGCGACTCGCGGACCTTTCGCTAGCGGCCCGGGCCGCACATCACTTTTTGTCCCGTTCGTGCTTTTTTTCATTAATGAGTATGTTCTTGAAGTACACGGGCGTGACTCGTCTCATGCATTTTTTTTTCTTAAAGCACCCCATTAGATCGCCATGTGATCGACGTAGAGGACCTTTTCTACTATTTGTCACGGGACGGGTTATTAAAACGCTTGAAGTATTGTATCCAGTTATAAAATGATGAGCTGAAGTTCCAGGACAAGTGTGGTGTGTCTGTGGGATCGTTTCTGGGGCTATTGTCTGTGTATTTGTCTTCAACTCTCATCGGGTGGAAGGGAGATGTGTATACACAAAGGTCGGGCGTTTGTATAGGTTGGAGGGTTGCACCTGTGCTAAGTGAAATTTTCTTAAGCTCAGTTGATCGCCCTAAATCACCCTAAATGGGATTGTTGTTAAAATGTTTTGGTACGTGGACGATTATCTGTTGTTGGTAAATTCCAACGGTTGTGTGCATTCGCGCGTGAATGCACAGAAGTTGAGAATGCTCAAGTTGTCCGGTTTTCCTGACAACCATTTGGTGAGGCTGGCGGAAAGGGTTCTGCAGGACTTGAAAGCGCAAGCAAGAGGCTGTGAGCTGGTAGGACCTCGAAAGAACTGCCTATTGCCAGCATTCCATTCCTACATGGTGTCTCACATCGTTTAAACAAAGTGGGAGCCAGGTATGAATGTAATGTTTCATTTTTCGGCTGGCAACCGTTTAGGCAGCATTTGCGCGGCTGCAAAGATGGAGGTCGAAGGTGCATAGCAAGGCAAGGGTGTTTGTAAGGTCAAGCACAGGGCCAAGTGAACATAATGACCACCGAAACAAAGCGTGCTGAGGATGCGGCCAGATATCGCTGTCACGTTGAACTCTTAAAGCCGAAGCTTAAGCGTTCCCCAATTTTTTCCACGTGGCATTGCAAGGAAACATTTATCTGTGTATTTATTTATTTATTTTTAAATGATACCTTACACTCCGTTAAAGCATTGCGCGAATGGGGAAAATACGTCCAAAGATTATAACATATACAATATTTAGAAACCTCGTGGAGAAACCCCCAAGATATACAAAGAAATGAAAACTAGAAAAAAATGTAACAATCACAACTGTGCCTAATGTTTGCAGTTAAGTTTGACGCTTCTGTAAATTGTGTTTAATGTTTGTGTGCGCAGATTGCTGACAAATTCGCACGTGAACCAATCACGATGCAAAAGCTGAGGGCAGCCTTGCGTTCAGCAAGAATAAACGGATGCTTTTGTGTTTAATCGCTTGGGTAACATCGTTTTTTCGATGAAGGCGTAAATGTTTGAGGCCCGTGTACTTAAATTTAGGTGCACGTTAAAGAACCCCAGGTGGTGTAAATTTCCGGAGCCCTCCACTACGCCGTCTCTCATAATCATGTCGTGGTTTCGGGACGTTAAACCCCAGATAGTATTGGGTATTTTCGTTTGAAGTGATTTCACTCTATGCGTAGTTACCCTGTTCCACTCCTAGCTGTTATCCGCATAAGAATTATTACGGCATTGCTACCTTTCGCAACTCTGCCACTGTGTACGTCATGCTTGCGTTGTATATTTTTGAAGATTGTGAAGGAAGCTTACAGCATAAACACAGCTGCGCTAGGAAGCGTATCACAAACCTGAAAAGACGCGCTTACTGTATTTATAATAGTGGGCGGTGATATATGAAGGAATATTCACTTCCCCATTCTACACTGCAATGTGCTTTTGAGTTCACGCGGACCGAAAAACTTCTTCCACACACAGGCACAAAAAAATCAAGCTGATACAGAGCTTAGTCCAATTGTGAAAGCAAACACGTTCTCCAGTGAGAAAAGCGCTACTCGCAAGAATTAAGCTAAGCATTTGCAACTGCGCTTGATAGCAACTTGCACGCATCGATCGAAAGAAATGATGTTTATGTTCTCACGTGCTGGCCGTACCTTCGACGCTGGCACTAGCGGCATTTGCCACGTCTCTCGTGTTTTTTTTTTTTAGCTTGGTTGTGCAAACCAGAAGCGCCCGACACTCGTAGTGGGAAGGTAAATGCTTTAGAAAGCATTTTCTCTCGCCTGCACGCCACTAATACCGAAATCTGCAGAGGACGGAACTGACGCTTGGGCATTTCACGTGCGCAAAAGACAACACAACTTTGTTTCTAGAACACACAAGACAGGAAAAAGAAAGAGAAGTTTGAAGGTGAATACGTATACACATAAACAAACCAGGAGGCGCGAGTTCTGCATGCAGTCACGAGTGCACTACGTTTAAGGCCGAACTGACGACATCGTCAGAGGGGAGGAAATGGCTTCGGGGTGGCATCGAAATGTAAATCTGTTTTTTCGCTCCGAGTGCTAGTGTTTGCAAACGGTTCGACATATGGATTTTCCCCGGCTTTGCACGAGCGGTATCGCGGCTCTGCCAAATCGATTCGTGCCTGGTGGTTCTGAAGAAGGATCGATAATGAGGGCACCATGCTTTCCTTCCGCGACGCGCTGTACGACCCGGTGCAGGTGAAACAATTCTGGTGCTTCTCGCTGTCCTGAAAAGAGTTCGAAATACAGTCCCGTTGAAATATCCTTACTGATTGCCCCAAATTTGGAAGCATGTATACGCCTAACCAGCGATAACGCAGCAATACAGCTTCTATATGTCTTCTGCAGCTCCTCAGTGAAAGAATGTGTTTACGAATAATTTGTCATTTTGCAGATGGGAATGCTCAAGTGTATAAAAAGCACGTTGAGATAACATTGTCACATTCCGAAGCAAGCAACTGCGGGCCTGGACTTTGCGTTTTTTTTTGTGATCCCGAAATGTTGAACAATCTTGCTTGGAATCGCACAGGTGCTAAAGACCTTGAAAACGAAGGCAGGGAAAAGATGCGCAATGTGCGTCCCCATTGGTGGTCATGTTCAAAAGTATTACCACAACGGCTCTCTGTCTACAAAATCAAATGCCTGACGTCAAGAATTCCTTGCAGGCACAACAAAAATGATGTGCAATTGAAGGCACAACAAACATGAGGACAAGTTCGATTGATGCCCAGGTGATGGCCCTGCAGATAACTCCAAGGCCGCAACTTCGCCAGGGTAAGTGTATGCATTTCCTATCCCGGCCCCTCCCTAGGCATTTGGGCAAGGTCAATAGTGGGCACTGCCATTTGTAAAATAGCTTCAAGGTATTAGGCAAATGTAGCGGCAATGGAGTAAAAAGGGTCGGAATGGAGCTTAACAGAACACTTGAGTCATTGATTCTTTCGTCGGTGTGCCGTTGGTTTTGCTGCACAATAGTGAATGTCAACCGTTAGATCTTGATGTCCTTTAGATGGCTGTGTTGCCAAGTGCTTGTCATTTTTAATTTTTTTTTTACTTTTGGGTTTTTTCCACAGCTCACAGTGTTTCAAGCTGTGCGCAGGCTTGGGTTTTTCAAGCTCTTACATTAGGATGTCTGTTTTTGTTGATTCTCGGGTACCTTCGGTGCCATCTGCTTTGGATTACTTCTCTGTTCGTTGCTGCAGGTGGAGTGATTGAAATTGTTCTGTGCGTGTCCTCCAAGTGCCTTTATATTGTGAATGTATCAGGAAAATAAACCTGGTTTTGAGTTGGGGTTCCTTCTGTCTCTTCTTGGTTCTTCTCGGTTCTAGCTGTGCGCCACGTCTTTCAGGGATGGGAATGGCATGGATCAGAATTGTCCCGGACCCTAATGCATCGACCTAATTCTATAAAGGTTCCGTGTCGCGCTTACGTTACGCGAAGAGCATAAGCCCGTAATTTATTAATGCACAGTTACTGGAAGGCGGGTAGTGGCGAATCTTGTGACGACAGTCATGCCTAGTCACTTCACAATGGCGTATTCGATAGGTGCTCTAAAGGAAGTACGCAAGTGTGACGTGCAGTCATTGCTGTTGGTTCCTCTTATTGCCCCTGTTTTTCATACATACAAACTATCATTTGAAACAAGAACCAAATGCAATCAAGGTAGGTCACTACGACTGGCCTTCTGCAACGTTCAGAAGAATTTTCGTGCACAATGAAATGTCGGAAAGGTGGACCTAATAGCAGAAAAATGCCATGATAATTCCCTCTGACACAAAAGTTTTCACATATAAAGCAGTTCACGTAGCGTCTAAAGCAGCGCTGCTTTCAAGAACTAAATGGCCAGCTAGGACGGTTGAGCAAGGAAAGTTGGTAAGACTGATGACACGGGTGAATGGTTAGAGGAAATGACGCCAGGAACCGCACTACATCACCTTTTGAACCGATGAACTATACTTCGTAATCCTCGGTTCCATCCTGCCAGTGGGCCGTTTCATTTCTTCCCTTTGTTTTCAATTTGTTTTCTTTTTTTTCAGTTTGAGCAAAGCTAGGAACGTGGCCGCGAAGTTCTACAGAAAGAAAGAAACAATGGCTGCATTCGTTGACCCGTGTCCGATAAAAATGAGTTCAATCTGTCCACAGGACTGGAAGAAAAAGTATTCAACCAAATTGGGTTTTACCATCGTTTGAGACTATCAGTAACTTACGTGGGCTAATATCTGTACCTTCATGTTCATTGAGAAAATTGCCCACGTTTCCAGTCTATCATACAATTGCTACCGGTTATTTCTCTGGCATATAGCAAGCTGAAGTGCAGATTACGGCTGTGAAATCCGGTACAGCCGCCCCGGAAGCCGAGTGGTTACGGTGCATGGCTGCTGACCCGAAAGACGCGGGTTCGATCGCGGCCGCGGCTGGTCGAATTTCGTGGTGACAAAATGAAAGATGCATATGCACTGTGCGATGCCAGTGAACGTTGGAGAACCGCAGATGGTCGAAATTATTAGGAGCTCACCTCTACGGCATTTCTCACAGCCTGAGCCGCTTTGAGACGTTAAACGTCATAAATGAAAGCCACACCTGCCAATAAAATGCGATTGTGATGAGTAGCTTCCTCGAAAGTTTTCCTGCGCCAGTTTTCCAATCCGTCGGAAAAGTGTAGTAAGGTACCTCACCACTCACCACCCCCGTCACTCACCATGCTAAGCATACACGTGGCCTTTGCGCCTGGAGTCCCGGGTTCCTTAGCTGATGAAGTCGTCGCAAGATCAGCTCAAACTTCTGCTGGAATCCTTTCCGGTTTTTGGCAATGTTTCAGGATAGCAGCTGGGGTCTGATACCTAAAGCAGTTACAACCTTTGGCGAGCAGTTGATCCGTTCCGTCCTGCCCGGGCTCTGTATCGTATTTGCTTGTTGCTGCTTTTTAACGCGCCAGATGTTCGACCAATCGAGCAGCGGCAGCGGTCGCCCACTCGTCCACTTTATCGGGTATTTCTGTGCATGCACACCTGGGAGTGTTAGTCAGCACCGCTCGTCGGCAAGACGGCGAGTGTGAAACACTCCTATTTTCCAGCTAGCGTCACGTAGCAGGTGATAGAGCGTATATATTACAATCCAGGAGGAGGCTGCAGTGACAGTTCATTAGCTTGAAAAGTGTAAGGGACTAGTCGACGTGCGACTTCTGCGGTCGCCGGTGTCATTGTACAGCGAGCGTCGCTTGCACTTCGAGTATTTATTTACTGGGCACCAGTTCGCCCATAAAGCGTGCCATCTTTACCGACTGCTTCCTGCTTTTTTCACCGGCACGCCTACGTGACAGTATCATTTTCTATCTATATGCTGACAGTACACTTACGCATCCTACTGTGAAGAATTTAGTATGCGCAAGTGCCTAGATAATATTATCTCCATTTATCATCAAGGTGAATTCGAAGCCAAAAGATATGCGTTCACTTTACAGTGCAGACCTGTTCATTGCACTGTACATTAGAGTCATGCAAAGGCCGAAATATCTACGGGAGCTCAGCCGCAAGTAAAGGGTCAATAAAACATATATTTACCTGCACATCCGCTACTTTTATTCGGCCTACGTACTTTCTGCCTTATTTATCGCAAAAGACATTGACAGGCGAAATTCCACAGAACAAACCGGAAACCCTGGTCGCTTTTACGGCGTTTCGTTCCTTTAACAAGACCGTTACGTTTGTCGCTTGTGGGACATCAACCCGTTATCTACCGCAATTTCCTTTCGCCTGCGCCAACTTTACCATCGTCTACACGGCCGTTGTAACCGAGCATATTAGCATACTTGTCGAAAATATGCCCTATGCGACAATATTTTTTTTATTTTTTGGGGTCTTATAGCACTTTCTGCAGCGAAGTACATTCAAGCAGTCGTGTTTAAATAGCTCTCAGACAAGACCCTCATTTCCCTGAGGATGCGAACACGGGGTCCTAAAATGAGTTTTCTCAGCAACTGTCGTTTCTTGCTATTCCATATATACTGACTTTCTTTCTTTTTTCTGGGGAAAGCACGTTCTGAAGAAGAATCTGCTTCAAATATCATTGCCCTTTGCGACAAATATACTTTTTTTGCTTATTGCCTCGGCGTCGGTATATAGAATATTAGAAACTTCCAAAGGTGCTGCCAATGCAACGAGCGCCAGCATAAAGATATGTGCATTTTGTATGTTTATTTTCAAACGCCATATTGTATATGACGCCTTCATATCGGCTGTGTCATCGTTTTGACAACGAACCTGTTTGTTCAGATAGAGGCCATTTATCATAATATTGACGAGGAGGTACGCAGGCGCCATGTACCACACGCTCGCAGCTAGCGTAATGTCAGGGATACCGCGGCCCGCTCCACAAATACGTGAGACCGTCACCGCGCGGGTATCTGGAGTACCCACCTGGAAGCTAAGTTCCATTTAAAATAATGGAAGCTATAAACTGCAATATGACACATCGTGGGCAAGCTGAAAACTCACAACACTTTATGTTAGCCGTGTACATCTGCTTTACAAAATACATCGCACATCTACTGCATATGGTGATTACGATGCATAAACTTCACCGAGCTGACATTTCCTTTCGTGGGTGAATGGACCAAACTTTATTATTTTTAATAAACTTCTTAACGAAGTAAAATCAGCTACGCTCGTGCTGCACGGCACCCAGAAACTTCCACCTTGATCTGGTCGCAGCGATCACGTGGTTTGTGCACGAGCGTTTCCCATGCGCGTTATTTCAATTTCACTGCGCGGCGTGCAACCTGTGCTTCTCTTCTTTAGATATTTTACACGCTCAAGCGCGGAAACGGGCTGTAAAGATGGCCAAGATGTATGTTGTTAGTTAGTTACGTCTTGAACCGCGGAGCGATACTGGGTGTTGGAAGCAGTAGTGTGCATTTCGTGCCCTTTGTACCAAGCAAACATAGGAACCGAGCAGCACGTCGCTGGCCTAGGCGTGCGCACATGGGGCGGGGTTGCTGGAGAGGTGGCGGACCTTTGCAACACTTTCTAAAAAAGCTGAAGGCCTTAGCTCTCTACCCGTGACGTCACACGAACGGGCGGAATGGTACAAATGCAGAGCGCTATTATCGCAGATGCAGCGGGCGGAAACTTTTTTCTTACAACAAGGCGAGTTCATAGATTTTAAAAGAGGTATCACCGCAGGAAAATTGTTGGGGCGAAGCATTTATTTACACAATCCAGTTTCATTTTGTACTTGCGCTATATCAGGAGCATTACATCTATATATTGTGCTCAGTTGCGGCTTTCCTATCTTTTTTGCCTTCTCAGCAGCGTTGAGAAGTTTTTCATTTAGCTTGCCACAAAAAGTACTTAGCGCAACAGTGTTACATCCTTAGTACTACAATAGTTCTACTGTAAGCTAGAACTCTCATGCATATTGACAATGGAATGATGAATACTGGAGGGACCAGACTATAGGTCAAGATCTACGTCTGCAAAGTCGAGGGCGGCTAAGCTTATGGTAACTTCGAGTGATATATAGTTTGCCAATATTCAGGCAATGACAGAGGTAGTTTTAATAATTAAAAGAAAATATATCATGTTTATTGTAGCTGAACTGCATTTGAGTTGGGCATGTGCTATAGACTGAGTACAAGCGCACAGTGAAGATTACTGCGGTTTCTGCAACAGTGCAGCACGCACAGATCTTTTGTACCGGTCGGACCTAGAGTACTGTAGTACACCTGAGGGACTTTCTTAATGTTGTCTGATGGGCTTACAATGCGAACTCAGACTGCCCCATTGTGTTCAACCACAGAAACCACCTTTTAGCAGAATAGTTTAGTGACAGGGCTACACACTCCAAGAAGATATTCACGTCCTGGACAGTGCTCGCTTCCCGTGTTTTTCACACATTTGTTTGCCTTTGCGAAAGCAGCTACAAGAATAAAACGTGATGGTTCATTGTGCGCAATAACAGTGCAATAAGAACAGGAAAACGAAAGCCCTGCCCTAATGTCGTCAAGCAGCAGTCAGATTGAATTGCGTGCACCCCGCCATGTTATCCTCTATTTTCGCAAGGAAGTTGCACGACTACCGGTTTCCCGTGGATGGGTTCGCACTGACGCTCCGAAATTATCGATATACGGCGGCGAATTCCCTGCATATGTATAAAAGAAAAATCACCGTGACACTCATTTAATCTCCTGTAACAGTAATGGAATTACACTTCCTCACACAAAAGAGTCCTTTACTCGTGCAGGCACCCTTCTTTAATATTTTGAGCCGCGACTTGACAGCGCTTCAGTATAAGAATAAAAATGGTAAAATGAAACAAATGGCAGCTGCAGCACTAATGAATAAATATTGAACGGAAGTAATGGAAAGGCTACAAAGTTATACGTTCATGGCTGAAGAAAAAACACTTTGTTTCAATATAACTAATGATATATATTTTGACATGTACGCACCCATTCTGTCATAAATTTCGGATCGTATTCCTGCAGTTTCGTATACGAAGTTTGTTTCTGGCCTTACTCAAGCTACAACACAACGGTGGCAATAATTTAATTTTACGTGTTATTCTAGACATCCGATAGCGTGCTTTTCACCGGAATTATAGTCTGTTCTTCACCTTCCATGCAAGCATTCTAAAGTGATTTGGTAATTCAAAAAATCTGCTGAAAGAAAATAATGAAATTATATTTCGTGTTTTTATATCACGCTTCATCAGATGGTTTCGGTAGAAATATTTGTATTTTCTTAAAAAGAGTAATACAGACCAATCCAAGTAAACATATTTGGTGTATCTATAATGAAACTTCAGCGCACGGAAACGGACAGGAAAAAGACGAGACAGGGCGAAGTGCTGACTTCGAACAATTAGCTTTATTTGATAAGAACCTTGCTAATAAACACCATCCTAGCTAACGCCTGCGAGTGGGGTCACCGCAAAGCGCATAATCATGCCGATGCATAATTAACAAGTGCTACGCTCGTCTGCTTTGATGACTGCGTCATTGCGCACGTGTCGAGAATTCAATTTCCTTGCTTGAACGATCAATCGATGAAGTGCTGATGCACGATTCACGAGCAAAGGCAATTTCCTCGGTCTCGATAATTTCTTACGGCTTCTGCCGATGATGACGCATTGGCGTAGAAGTGGCTCAGAAAATGTCGCCCGTGGCAGCGCGAAAAGCGCCTTACAAATTTCACAGCGGTTAGAGCGCAGTTCGATGCGAAACGCGGCGTCATAGTGAGAGTGGTCGGTACGTCGTGCCTGATTGGCGTGATCGCACTGTATGTTAAAAAGCACGAGGTAGTCGAAATTCTCCGGGGTGCTCCACTATTGCGTCTTTCTGAGTCGCTTTGAGACGTTAGAACGGCAAACCAACCATTCATTTTACGGTTGACCAAATAAATGCATTTTCGTCTCTCGACAGACTGAATCGAAGAAGCAGCAGCAAGAATAAAAACAGCGCCGATGGCATTGCCGATGTGTTGGACGGCCATAACTTCGCGAGTGTTGGCGTTGCCTACGAAATGTTGGTTTAATCGCGGTGCAGTGTAGCCACTTTTGACCATGTGGTGGCGCCCGGCGAGTAGTGTCCCTGGCCTTGGAATCACTGGAGGCAGGGCAAGTGGCGCCCCAAAAAACAGTGGTGCAACTCTGGCTCCTAAAGGAGCGATATGCAGTAAGTTCAGGACAGACACGTCGAGCCATCACGTGGCGTTGTTTTCAAAATTACGATTGTAAAGAACATGCATTACACCGCGCTTTTCGCGTGACCTGAACTTTTGCTCCTTCATTACACGACCTAGCTCATACTGGTGGCCCCATGAGCACGTCCGCGCTAGCACGCGCTCTGCCATTCGCGTAGCCGTTATTATAAAGCGTCATAAGCTTTCTCCTATACGTTGAATCGGGTCGTAAGAGAGTGCGCTAGCGGCGTGTTCAGGCGCTCATTGGACTCGCGATGGATCGGACGGCTGTCGTGCGTTCTAAAGAGAAGGCAGTAAAGAACGTCAGTGCGCCCAGAAGCCTGAGTGTGTGCGTCGTCGTAGAGGCAACACCACCGACGACAATTTTGCAAGTGAAGCCAAACGCACGCGCAACGCCTCGCCGTCGGAACGCTGACCCAGCTTCACAAACAGCTGGAAGGGTTCTTAATTTTGATGCAAGTGTTCACACATATGCGAACAAGATTGTTTACACTTACGTAAAGTGTTCACCCTTACGCCATGGAACATTGTTCAACATAAGTATATCAGATAGCCAGTTTCACATTAATCGAAAAAATGTGTGGGGAACCCTCGAAAATCTCCAGATCACCACCCTCGCCCATGTCAGCACCGGCGGTGACAAGGCACAACAGCGAGGGCCACTGCGCAGGCGCCCGGATGCAGACATGCTTTATAAGCGGGCACGGCGAACGGTTAAGGGGGAGTGCTCGGCGAACTTGCTTGAGGTGTGCGTGTGTGCGCGACGTGCAGTCCGCCGCGGCCAAGGTTAGCTGGACCGGCGCGGAAGTGTTCTTGCAAGTTTGGTTTTATGCATTTTCATTTGTTGACCTAACAGCTTTAAAGCTTTATTAATAAATGGTTGCTGAGTTGCGTCGACGAGTGGCCCCAATTCATTGGAGTGGACGGGGAACCCCACAAATGTTATCGGCAACGCGGCACATTGTGACAGACTATCCCACAAATATATGCAAGGCCTGCCACACTGAGGTCGCCACATTGACTCACATGCTCTGGGACTGTTACAAAAACAGGTGCTAACTCCGGAACCCTTCCGCCGCGGTAGGCCGCTGCCTCGCGCAGCCCCAGCCTCGGCGACCAACTTTGGGCTGTCCAGCAGGCCCGCGAGGCGGCGGTGAGGCAAGGCCTCGACGCCCCGATGTGGGAGACCCAAGGCTCGGTCGGCGAAAGCTCTACAGGACTATCAACAAAGTTGTTACCAACCAACTTCGCACGCAAGTTCCCGCGTAGTTCGTAAGCATTCTATTAAACACAAACACAAAACAAAGCTATTCGCGCTGCGAAAGGCGCTCCGGTGAAGCAAAGACGGGGATTCGGCTTTTGTCGTCTGCTAGGCTCAGCCTGAAACAGCAGCATTTTCGTTATAGTTCGCTCGCGTCGCACGACGGTCCTCGACTACTAGCTGTATTTCCTTCTAATGATAGTTCTTAATATGGCTGCTAGCATTATAGGAGGTTAACAAACGTTAACATTTAACGTATCTTCTATATACACAGACACGGTGGTCTAGTGGTTATGGCGCTCGACTGCTGACCCGAAGGTCGCGGGTTTGAATCCCCGCCGCCGTGGTTGCATTTTCGATTGAGGGGAACATGTTTGAGGCCCGTGTACTTAGATTTAGGTGCACGTTAGAGAACCCCAGGTGGTCGAAATTTCCAGAGCCCTCCACTACGGCGTCTCTCAATCAGATCGTGGCTTTGGGACGTTAAACCCCAGATATTATTGTTATCATTATAGCTTCTATATGCCCATAGCTATCGGAGTCACGATCATGCCCCCGAGTTCGTAGCATCACTCACTGGGCTGGATGGCGTTGAAAAAGCTTACGTGAAGGCGCGAACGTCCCACCAGCGAGATAATGTCAGTCTAAGCTGCTTCGGAAGCGAAGCGCGATCAATTTTATGTTTTTTTTCGGAAAAGTTAGCCTAGTGTAAACAGAATTGTGTTCTATTGAAGATATTCGGCGCAACGTGGCATTCACTCGAAAAACACACTCACATTCACAGACGCTTCCACTCAAGAACACACCCCACACCAACTAGCCCAACGAGTTCTATTAAAGGGACACTAAAGTGCAAAACGATTTTTCTCGCATTAGTAAAGTAGTCTTTTACGATACCAAAAACACCATGCTTGCTGCAACAAGACGCCTAATAAGCGAGAAAACGCGCAAAAAGAAAATACAGGTGCCGACGCCACCTTGGAGTTCCCGCACCGTTTGCCGTGACGTCACATATTATTGCGATAGCAATTATATGGACAGTCTCGGCTGATTTTTGCCGTCGCCGTCGCCGCCGTCATGCACCGTATACGTATACGTATGTATATCTCCCCCCTCTCCACTTTCCCTCCCCCCTCTCCACATTCCCTCTCCCCCTCCCCCTCTCCACTTTCCCTCTCCCTCTCCCCTCTCCACTTTCCCTCTCCCCTCCCCCTGTAAACTCTTCCTCTGAAACGCGGGCTAGACATACCGAAATTCTCTCCTGCGCAACGCCGCGATGGGCACCAGCGCATGCCCGTCCCCTCCCCCTGTCTCTCCTCTCCTACGCTGCCCCCCTCTCGCATGCCTGCCGACTGCGTTCCCCGCTCGCCCTGTGAGAATTAGCGGCCAGGCTAGAGGGAAGACAAGACGCGCGTAGCGTTCCTCTTCGGTTTCCACGACGCCAGGTCGGTAGCATGCCCAAAGAACGCCAACGGAACGCGATCGTGCAAGTGCTCCGGTTTCGCATCGCCTCATGCTCCCCTTTAGCGGGAAATGGTGTAATTTTCTTGCTATCGCATTCATTGCTTCGCCCTTGCGGCGAAACTGTGACTTCTTTTTGACGGCGCCTGCTTGGGCCTACGTAGTTCATAATCGGTTAAATCGAAGTACATTGTCCTCTGAGGGGGCCAGAGGCTTGACATAACGAGTTTGTGGAAATTTCGTCGAGCCAGAGGCGCCAAAATACGTTAAATGCTCTCTGAAATATTTTACGTCAAGAATTACAAAGTTAGGCGCGAAATTTAAAAATGAAACTTTGAACTTGGTTTTCTCCTCCAGTAATGAGCCTATGGTGGTGAAATAAACTACTGAAGAGTTCTCCGAGCACACTTTATCAACCTAAACCAATTAATTGTTTCTCTTTAGTGTCCCTTTAAAACTTGTGTTGACCGAAAATTCACACTTCACTCTCAATTGTAGTCATGTGTACCTGTGTACACAGAACGTTTGGCGATTGATAAAATAAAATTGATAACATCATCGACCAGCGGCTCATTGAGGACAACTGGCGTAGATTGGGCGAGTGAGATGCGTATTAAATCTTGTTACGCGTGCTATCGGCTCCGAATGGAACGCCAGCAGTGGTGCGCGTAGTACGGTTCGCACCTTTATCATTAGAGATAGATACGCTCATGCGGTTTGCCATTCGTGAGCCTTATTCATGCTTTCGATCACACAGTGCTGCCTAATCGGGTGTGCGGGCCTGGCAATGATGATAACAGGACGGCGCGCACTATACAGTTCCCAATGCTTGGGCAACGCCCTCCGCTGTTCGTGTTTCGTTTGACAGCGATAGTACAGTAAATAGTAGGAAAAATCGGCGAATGTGACCAGGAAGAGGAAAAAGAGAGCTCTTTCCCACCATTCTTAGGCCCTGTGGCTGGTTATTGCTATTCCTTAGCGCGCTGTAACAAGATTACACATTTAAAGGTGATTTTAAGGTGAAAGCCTTACATCCCTCATCAAACGCGACGATTTACCTTCGGCGTCCCGCGTCGGCAGCGTAAACACGGGCGATGCAAAAAATCGTCGCATGAAGACGTCACCTTATGACGTATTCATGATATCACATACCGCCAAAATTCATGACGTCTATATGTCACGTCACATGATGACATCATCGCATGCCATCGCCGCCGTGCATTGCTTCCGTGATCTGTGGTCGATCACGGAGGCCATGCAAAATCAGGTGCTGTGCAGAAAGTTTGTAATGCGTCCGATGCTGGAGGCAGTGCAAAACCACGTTAAGTCCAGAAAGCATTCAGAAGGGGGCGGGGAACGCACAATACATCGAGTGAATAACAAGAAGATGGCTTTCACCTTCGAGTCATCTTAGGCAAATGCATACGGGACCCGGTTAGTCTTTTTAGTACAGAGATCGCATGATGGCCAATCAAGAGACGACCGTTGAGAGTGATTTGCACTATTCTATTGCAAATTCATCTTATTACGACTTTCGATGCAAACGCTTTGTATATATCTACGCTAGCATGACTACACTAATTATGTTCAGCTTACATTCAGACGACCATGAACGAGTCAGCAAGCGTCGATTGATTAACGTATGGATTAAAATATGTTGCAAAAAACAAAATAGAAAATCCTCCGCGCAATCTACCGATCCCCGTCCCCGTCGGGCTCCGCTTTTGACTACTGCTCTCAGCATTTTTATTTCTTGTTTAAATTTCAATTCATACCACGCGCCTCACAGCAGCTGCTGAAAACTTGGAGTTAATCAAAGATTGTTGTCTGTAACGACCATGTAATTTATTTGAATGCATAACACGTCGTTTGTCATGCACTTAAAGCTCGAAACAAAGAAATTGAACCAAAGGAGCAGGCTTGGCAACAGAACACGCGCACCACACGGTATACATATATTGCGTTTTAACGCAGACACGGGAGCAAAAGCCAGAACAATGAAGTTAGTGATCAAAATGGACGGGGAACTCATTTTAAGTTCGCTACGGCCCTAGAACAGTCGCGAAAAGAAATTGTCGTCATACAAGCGGACTTACACATTGATGGCTAGTAGATGACACCACGAGGAATCGACACTGAACGTGCTCCAGACAACAGCTCCGCTCAAATTCGCTGGGTACTTCGCTCGAACATTCAGTGCAAATTGCTTGATGAACTTGCCCACTAATATTTCAATAATCGAGCAGGTTAGACAGCCCGCTAGCGTCGAACAACCCTGACGGGGCGAGCGCGCGCGCGAAGAGCGGCACCCTAGTCCTCTCTCTGACGTCACATGCGAGGGGGCGCTACTCGGAGATCTCGAGGCGAATACCAACCAACAACAAGCGTTGACGTCCCCCTTTCTACACAGACATACTCGTACTCACCACCCAACAACAAAACTATGCGTACTTTCCCGTGGAAAAGTTGATTAAGCACTAAACTCGAGTAGTTTGCGCACAGCTTTTTTTATTTTTGACAACCTATGCCAGAGTAACATTAAAAGTGTGTGAAGTTTATCATGAAGTATGTGCACTAGGTATCAGAACTTATTTCATTCCTAGTAATGTTCCCAACCTGTGTTCTGATCTCTCCGCACCCCGCGACTTCTAAGTGCTTTCTCTGTTGTAACCTTTCTCCCGAGACACTGCAACAACAGATAGCGAGTATTTGCTACTGACCTGCGTAAAGAGCCCTTTGAGCGCTTCTCTGGGTCAGAGCCTCTGCATTCTAAGGCACATATGGGCCTGGGCCTCTGACTCACGTTCGGTATAAGGCAAGCTCGCCGCGGCCCGTAGTCCCCTGAGAGGGACATCCTCCATACGAGTTAGGCGGCATGAAAAAGTGGAAACCCACGAGAGATTTCCAGCATTGCGTGATCCCTGGAGAAGAGATTTTCGGTCCACGGTGTAATGGAAGATAATGCTACGGTGTAATGGAAGAGCACGAGGACTTTCAAGTGAATAAGAGTGTTAATATGAGAGAGAAGTGCTGAATGGCTACTCTATTATAAACTTGTGAAGCGCCTGTACACTGCACAAATAAAGAGCCTGGCACAAATTCATAGAAAAAGCTGTTTCGTAGGTTAAACTCGGTAGCAGGGGCAGGTCTTTTTATCACAGATGCAGCGCCAGGATTGAACAAAATTTTCGTTTTCAAGCTAATCACTGGTAATGTCGAGAAGTAGTGCGAAGCCACGGGAGAGGCGCTCTATGTGTTCAGTTTTATTCGCGCTACAACTCGACATGAACTTATACTAGCTATCCTAGTGCGCCATTTTACTTCAGTTAAAAAATCGTAAGTTTGCGTAAATGCGTACCAGCTTGTTTTTGTATTACACGGCTGTAAACATCTTGAACACGGAGTTTAAACACCTTAAACACGGATCATTACACCAACTTAGGAGAGACGTGGGAGGTGAGACTACAGAAAGAAAAGTTACCGTGTATCTTTAAAGAGGGTAGTATACGTGACGATTGAGGACTCACGAAAGAGTAACAGGTAATCTTTGTTATACTTAGAGTGCGCATGAAGAAGAGTTGCACTTTTTGCTTGTGCTTTGCAGTAGAGTACTACGTCCAAATACATTTTCACGGGATATTTGCGCGTAGCTTAGTTGTGAACTTGTGCTGAACGCATACAGGACTACATTGTAATTCTTATGAGGACACGTGCACAAAAAAATGATATTTACCAGAATTGTTGCTTTATATTTCGGCATTTATTTCCTGGGTAGCACTGGGAAATATCGGGGCTAAACGATAGCTCCATACATGATGACTTATTTTAGGCAACACTGGTCAATGTTGACTAAATGTGACTAAATTATTGGAAATATTGGTTAGTGTTTAACAACTCTTGAAAAATGTCGCCTAGTGTCGCCATAACTTAGATAAATGACGGATAGCGTTAAAAATTTTTGCTATCTGCTGTAATAACATGAACATTCTCTTCAAGCATTCTCAATGCGAGGATTGAGTTGATTTTCCAGAATGTAGAGAGATGTCAATTTGAGTTGGCCCCGCGTGCCTTCATTGTTTTGTTTGGTTAGCACATTCAGGTGGCGAAAAGATGCAGAAGTATTTCAGTGAAACGAAGCACAACTGCTCGCGTTTTACAATGTATTCAACTCTCCGGACCCCCTTCTATAACACAATATCTCGCTTTCTTCGCGCCTACATTCTGTAGTTCTAACGATTCAACATCCTGCCTCGACGAAGATGTCGTTAGCGACCGACTTTCCGCTTCACACACAACTCGTGAATCGCGCATTGAAAATCCAACAAGCGCTGCACTTTCGTCACAAACCCCTGAGGCATTAAAGGAGCCGCTCTTGTTTGCTCACGCACTCGGCGAAGTTTCGCACTCTACGCATTTTCTTCGCGAATCCGAACGGCAGGCGCTCATGCATCGCCCGCGTTTGTTTCTTTTTCTCTCTCTCGAATGAACTCTTCCACGCCGTAATTGGGAGCACTCAAGCGATGCCTCCGCTCTTAAATCCCACCGAAGTGCAGCAGCCACACTTCTTTTAAAATGATTCTGCTACAGCGCTCTCATATTTTTAACTGTTCTCTACAAAAACGCACGTAAACACACCAGTGTTTGAATTTAAAAACGTGAGTGCCTGTATGGTCTGATTCCCGAACTGCTGAGCCTTCCTGACAAGTACAGAATGCAGTTTATTCACATTTAAGCAGGAATTCGCTTCATAATGTTATCTGTCAAGCTGTAAGCTAGATGAGTTTCAAAGGATGCATACTTATTGATCTGCGCGAATAACAAAATACGCCAAGAACGAAAGGCACTCAAAAATACAGATCTCGATCGCTTTTTAGGGGCGAAGCTGCTTAAGGCGGCACCCGTTCGTCCCTTGTAGTCGTAGTCGTAGTGCGTAACCAGTCTTACGCTTTGACCTCCAAGGTGGTGCCGGTGTGAGATATTTCCTGTGCGTTGTTGAACAATAAAAAATTCGCAGCGTGCGCGTTAACTAAAAGCCCAATTCTTCTGTCTCTCATTCCCCATCAGCAGCCATTGGCATGTTCCAGTAGGAAACGTTAGTAGAAGTAAGTTAAGTGTTAGCTAAAAGCCGACTTCTTCTGTCTCTCATTCCCATTAGCAGCCATTGTTTACCTCCAAGGTAGTGTCTGGTGAGATTTCTCCTGTGCGTGATTAAACAATAAAAATTTTGTTCAAAACGCCGTTGGTTGATGAAATAAGCCAACGAAAGACGCCAGATGTTTTGTAAAAGCAAAACGAAAGAACGCCAGATGATTCTAAAGCAAAACGAAAAGACGCCAGCTGCTTAACGAAAGACGCCAGATGTTTTCTAAAGCAATGGTTTTCTAAACAATGAAAATTCACAGCGTACATGTAAAATTAAAGTGAGCTGCAAGTCGTCATAACTCATCGAACCTTTAGTATAAACGCGCCCGATCTCACGTCGGTGATGATGTACTGGGCAGAATTCACGGAAGATTCACGGTTTACCGATGAACCTCCGCAGCTTCGCCCACTCATCATCATTCACTCCGTGGATATGCTGTGATTTTTTTTGGATTGCGAAACGCACATGCTTAGTAAATTTTTCGCTTGACGTATTCATGGGCACCCAGTATGTTTACTTTTTCTAGTGTTTCCTTTTTTGCAATATTGTTGAATAAGTCGTTTAGTATAATAGATTAGTTAAACAACGTTCGAACAGTGCTTTTCTTCCTTTGAGCGTTCCTTTGTGTCGCGCTTGCCAACGATGGGCATTCTGTTTCGTGATCATAATGCAATTGCAACTTTTAAAACGTAGAGTTGAAATTATGGACCCAAGAGTGCATCGGACCCAAGAAACGACGTCTACTGGCGGGCACAGTATAAATTTTGGCCATCTCAGGAGTTTCATTATGAAGATGTAGTACGATTGCTATTCATTAGACCTATTTTTGTGGACTCTGGGACGTCCTGAAATTGAATACCCGAATTAGTGCGCAAGAGCGGAACGAACTAACCAGTGCAGCACTTATTTTCTTGAGCTGTAGATATTCTGATAAATTGAAAATGTTTTATACCGTTAAGCCATAGTTTTAATACCAAACAATATGACTGAGTTATCGTTCGTGCTGCGCGAGAAGTGTGGTAATGACGGAGTCAAAATAATAATAATAATATCTGGGGTTTAACGTCCCAAAACCACGATATGATTATGAGAGACGCCGTAGTGGAGGGCTCCGGAAATTTCGACCACCTGGGGTTCTTTAACGTGCACCTAAATCTAAGCACACGGGCCTCAAACATTTTCGCCTCCATCGAAAATGCAGCCGCCGCGGCCGGGATTCGATCCCGCGACCTTCGGGTCAGCAGTCGAGTGCCATAACCACTAGACCACCGTGGCGGGGCGACGGAGTCAAAATATTTTATGCTTATCAAAACAAAGGAATTCACATGGCTCTTGACAATCAATGGTAGGAAAAAAAGGTATGGAGTGGCTTCATCATGTAGTACCCACCAGGAAAAACTGAAACGATTTCTTTAAGGAAAATACAAGCAACGTGTAGAAATAAATTTTCAAAATAGCAGCTGCGACTCTCGGAAGCCAAGTAAAGCACTACAAAAATTTGGGCTGTTCAGTTAAGTATAGAGGAAGTTATCAAATTACACAAAGCTTACCCCGCACTGCGTCAGTGTGTAGATATTCAAACGGTTGCCTGGCATAACTTTCTTCATAATTGCTTCATAACTGACATAACTTGCTTCAAAAGTGCTTCAGGATGCGACGAGTGACGGGTGAACGAACGCACATCGTGATATTTTGGTCATTGCCCCACTTTCACAGAGCTACGATGACGAGCGAATTATTGCTGTTTCTTTGATTTTCTGAAACATGGAAGATCAACTATCTATAACCAACGTTTTGTTCTACCGTTTGGGAAAACGCACTGCAATCCAAAAAGAAAACGGTCCAAGTGCTTTGCGTATTTATTACGTGCCATAAATTATCGAACAAAGCTGTTTTTGTGTAAACATTATCTTACAAATATCCCGTCGACAAAGCACTGCTGCTTGAGGACACTGCCATGCCACTGTTACTCTATACAACATTACGCAACATTTCTAGACAATTTCTGCAAAGTGGCTTCAATTGTGGTTAACAATATGGCGTTACTTCATCACGTACGGGCAGAATAGACAAGCACGAGAGACTCAGGCGAGACTCCGGCCTGACATGGAACAGACAAGATTCGAAACAGTTCCGATTCCGGCACACCCATGCCTACTTCTTCTCTGCTAGTCTGTAAATATATTTTGCATATCTTAACTACATGCCAGATATTACTTCGGGTCTCCTCTTCATCTTCAGGTCAAGTATGGTGAATTCTTTAGAATTTTATTTCCTGAATTACGGGACTTTTTTGCAGCAGCCTTCAAAAGACAGAATTTCCAGCACAGAACTACGAGTATTAGTGTTCCAGCTAGTTCCGTTACCTTTTGTAAAACTACTTGCGATAACTCATATTATTGTCAACCCTGAAAGCGCACTGCGTTTTATTAATGCTGCATTATGTTATGTTCATCTCAGATTATCTTTGTGAATGTTTGAGTAGGTTTCAATTATAATATTAGGCAAAAGTTAAGCCACGAGAGAAATTTACCTTCAGCCACTCTTATTGCTGACATTGAACCGAGATGCTGATGTAGCTGTAGATTGGAAGTAGTTTGTTGCAAAATTGATCTTACAGCAGTAGACAGCCGTTCATTTAAAAATATAGTTACAATAATTTTCCCTTCCTCGGTGCTTAGACATCGGCCAAGAAAAGTGTATTTATAGAAGAGAGAAAATCACCGCGTGTGCGAAAACTTGAATCATTCATACAGCATTTCGTCCTCGGCTATCAAACTTTCCTCAAACGTTTAGTAAGCTCCCTTTTCTTAAATACATCCTAGCATTCATATTATTAGCATGTACAAATATAGAAGCAATAGATAAGAAAATGAGAAGTTCAGCTACGATAACGATAACGTGACGAAAATTGATTACATAAATTGTGTATCTGGCAGAACCAGAAGCATCAACTTTAGAAACACGTCATAAGGTGGCAGCAAGAACAATTTGAATGAAGAGAAGTTCGTTATACTATAAAATCAGAAATGCAACATGTCGGTAAATGCAAAGCTTGGCAAAGAACTGCTTGCGAAGATATTTCGTCAAAGATATGGATCTTGGTGAGCATTTAGAAAACATCAATATTTCTGGCACGGTTGGATAAACTTTTCTATTACTTTGTAAGTCAATGTGAGAAAGAAACTTGTGAACATATTTATGAGTACTAATCTGACTGCCGCATTACACGCGCTGCAATCACTGGGTAGCTTGCAGACATGTGAGACAAAAGTAATTAAGCACGCCGCAGAGTAACACGTGGGGCAGGCCTGCAAGGCTACGCAGGAACGTTGGTAAGCCAGAATATGTTTTCGAAAGAAATGCTTGGTAATCTTGTCAAGCAGAGGCAGGCGTGATCGTGCTTTTCAAGATATCGTCCCGGCGCACGTCAGGGTGACTTAGAAAAAGTGTCTTCCATAACATATAGCGAACATTTTCTTCAGGGGAAATGCTGTACCTATAATTTTTTTTTCGATTTAGCGACTCCTTACGTTGTGCACAGAAAAAACAGTGCACGTGCTACAACTGGATCCATAAAATAAACGCACATTTTTCTCGACAGCAGTCTGGCCGGAACAAAGCATTCATGTTACAGGCACTATCGGGTGAACACAAAACAAAAGTACCGATACAGCAGTGAGTTTTCCAAAACAGAGACGTAACTATCTCGTTGATGTACTGGCAGAAAGGCCTCTGGAACTACTTTGCCTCTGGGAATGTTTGTGGTTTTCACACAATAAGATGTACGTGCGTAGCGTTGACAACGGCTGGTGAGGACTGGTAAGGATTCGCCTTTTATCAGCCAGCGCGCCAGCATGCGAAAAAATAGTGAAATGAAACACGTGAGTGCAGTCTGCGCATGTCTGTCTCACTCCTCAATTTGTTGGTCCGTTCTCGCTCGCAGTTTATTAGAATACTCAATAAAATATGTATTCAACTTGGAACGAAACTTTAGTCACGATGAATTTCGCTGCGGTCAAGCTAATAGATGTCGAGGCAGGAAATATGTTTTTCACGGCGTATAATGTTGGAGTAGCAAACCGTAGACGACGTGCGCAAAAATAGCAAATATTTCTCTACTTCAATGCAAATCCAATAATTTCCTATTTGTGGGTTGGAGGAACAGCAGCGTGTCGTACTACACTACTTATCTAGTTCACTACACGGGTGATAACGCGGTTAACGTTTCTGCATTGACGAGTGTATTGAAGATAAGACGCGATAAACAAATAACGCTGAAACGCCTAAATAGTTATATTACTCAGTTTAGTGCACCTAACATTAGAGACACCATAATAACCTCCCATAAAAAAGACATCTCAATGGGCAGAGCTAAGAGGACTGTCTATTCGTGAAACACACAATTTTAGAATTTTTAATAAGGCGAAAGCGTTATATGCTTCACCAAACGCGAAAATTGACCATCGGCATCGGCGCGCCGCAATGCCGGTGTGAACACGATATGAAAAATGTATCATCCAGTGATGGCATCACCACACGACGTCATCATGACGTCATATATCGTCAATATGTATGTCGTCACCATGACGTTATTATCATGTTACGATGACGTCATATAACGTGATGACACATGATGACTTCGTCACATGACATCGGCACTTTTCATTGCCTCTGTAATCAGCCAACCAATCACGGAGACAGTGAAAAACCAGGTGAAGAACATTACATCGACTAAAAAAAGATAGCTTTTGCCTTCGAGCCTTCTTATGTAAATGCATCAGGGACCCTGCGAGCTTTGCGATTGCGACACTCCAGGTACATTTTTGCCGTCGGCGTCGCCGTCATGCTCTTTATAATGTCCAAATGAATAGCTTCACCCCAAGCGTCGAATTTTTTTTACCTGTGACGAAAGAGCGCGGCTCAAGTAGGGATGACACGTACCGGCCGTCCACGTCGTGCTGAAGGCGCATGGAGCGATGCCGGGGGAGGGGGGGGGGCGCTGCGAGGCTCAGTCGATTAATTTGACAATCTGCGAGAATTGATGTTATGTAGAGACATCTGCAAGAAACTGGTTAAGCCTCGTGGCATTCTTCGATTGTTTTACTTAACGGCGAAGCGAGAGGCCACGCAAGACCTCCCCCCATTAAGTTTTACAGATATTTGCGAATTTCGGATCACTCCGTGCTACTCATCGCCACTTGGTGTCTGCGCTGGCATAGCCGTCAAGCCGAGGCGCATAGAGATAGGTATGCTACCTTCCAGTAGCACTCGGCATCAAAACGACGGCCAGAAACGCAACTCTAGGAAACACCGGCAGAAAAGCTTACTGCGAAGCGGCCTTAAAAAGAGGACGAGCACCGAATAACGACGAGGTACTGAAATCGACAGTGTCGTGTACTGGTGATGTAATTTATGCAACTCATGGCATTACAATATATCGCACGAAGGCGTATCATGGCATGTCATATAACAAATGAAAGCGTGCTAGAAAGCGGAATGATATCAGCGTTGGTTGCTTTTTTAACTCACACATTTTTCTGAACTTCCAAACGGGAAACATTAATATATGACCGTGATTTCACGTATGATGTACGTCGTGAAAATATCGCACATCTTCATTTTTTTCCCCAAGCTGAAAACTCTGACACAGCTTTGATAACTGCTAGGATAGCATCTATCGGAAACTTTGTAGTAAACATTCAGTATTATATGATACCGAAATATTCTGCCGTGTACAATAATGAAGGCAGCGTGGTACTGGACAAAGAGTACAGGCGATAGTGTGCGCCAGCGCACGTCAGTGAACATTCCAGTGTTTCCAACGTGTTCGAATGAGCGGTGAAGCCAACCTTTATAGCCCCACCAAGGATGCTATGTAGGCTGGCCCGAATTTGGCGAAACTCGGAATCGTTCTGAGCTCTGGCGGCGCCCCCTTTGGAACAAGCTAACAGTACGAAAAGGTTAAATCCATCCTTCAGTGCTCGCTGCGTTCGATTGGTTACGATGGAACGCGGCGTCACGTCAAGGGCGGTCGACAAAGTTGGCTACGGTCTTCAAACAAGAGGCATGTTCTTAAAGCCGAACATTTTGACAAATTTACCTGTCTGGTTGGGTTAATTAATTAAGACTTTCAAAGGGCTCCAACCAAAAATGGGTTTATTTCCCGACGTTTCGGTATCAACTCGTTTCCTTCTTTAGGGGGAGTGACAGCAGAGGTGTCGAGGTGCAATTAAGTTCTCTTTCGAACCAGCTGGGGAGACGGAGGGCAGGAGCATCTTCTTTCGTGGTGAGAGTGTTGGGGGGTTGTGGTTGCCGCGGTTGCTGCGGTTGCGTGGGATTGATGGGCTGGGGCCGGCCGGGGACGCTTGTGCTCACTCGCGACTTTGTTTCCTTTGGTTTTCTTGCTGTGGTTATTAGTCCGTGAATGTATACTGACGGCAGGTTTCCTTTACATCGGTTCAAGTTGCCTTCGGTGTTTTGGATGAACCACAACTCCAGTAACAGCCGTTTTTGTTGAAGCCAACTCAAAATTATGAAGTACTGCAGATTTTTACGATATCAGTAGCAGGTCAGACTGTTATCATGAATGGTCACGTCCAATGGCGCGCCGCTGTTTTGTTCAGTAGATTCGCAACCTCAAAAGCGGAAAAAAGAAGTCAAGCAGTGATTAGAAACTGAGCAAGCACAATCGTTATTCACCTGTTCAACTGTATAAGCGACAAAGCGCTTGAACAGTCGTAAATTTCACCGCCTTAATAGTCGTAAGCAGACATATATACACACGTAAAGTTCCGAGCCTGAGTCGGTCAAAAAAAAGCATTTAACGTTGTAATCACATGTGCAACACCCCTTCGAAATATTCTTCGAAATATACGCTTATTTTTGCAGGGTAGGGCTGTCAGCTCCTTGGTCGTGGCGTTTTGAATGGCCTCCACGTTCCGTATCCAGTCACCTTTTAAGGCTTTCTTTACGCGAGTAAACAGGAAAAAATCGCATAGGGAGAAGTCACGCGAGTATGGAGGATGGGGAAGTACAGTAATGCTGTGCTTGGCGAGAAATTTTGTCGCGCAGAGAGCAGTGTGCGGCCTTGCGTTATCGTGGGGAAGGCTCCGTTGTCCAGATGCCCATAAGTCAGGGCGACGGCGTCACAGTGCACCACGAATGTGTTGGACCACGTGGATATAAACTCCTGATTCACCGTCTGCCCTTGCGTGACGAACTCGTCGTGTATGACACCTGTGGCATCGAAAAAAACTATCAGCACCGCCTTTGCTTTGGATCGTCTGCCTAGTTGTTTGATGATCGTAGTGAAAACACCTTGTTTCGTCTTCGGCAATGATTCTGTCGACCAATGCAGCATACTTCTCTGCCGCGGAGAGCAAATAAGCGCTCACTGATGACCACGTGTCCTTCTGGTGCTGTGTGAGGGAGTGCGGTACAAGTCTGGCATGCAGCTCTTTTTTCCCCAAGTTCTCACGCAAAATTTGGTGGTATGTACTTACTAATGTTTACCGGCAGCGCAACCACACACACGGACAGAGAAAAGAAGCGAAACGGAAACACAGAAAAAAGTTTAGTTGTGAGTGTCAGCGCTGTGTTTCCGTTTCGCTTCTTTTCTCTGTCCGTGTGTGTGGTTGCGCTGCCGGTAAACATGAAGTACAACCAACTGGCCCAAGTTTCCGTTTTGTTTCTTACTAATGTTGAGAGCATCCGATAGCATGCGGACTGTAATGGTGCGGTCTTGCTGTACGATCTCCCTAATCCAAGCCTCGCTGTTTTCATTCCCTGAGGTTGCAGGGCGCCCCTTCCTTGTGTAGTCTTCCACCGGCGTCCTCCCCGAAACGAACGTCTTGTGCCACTCGAAAACTCGCGCTCGCCGTAATGACTCGTTGCCGTATGCGTCATGAAGGAGCTCAGGTATCTGTGTGGCTGTCTTGCCAAGGTGCACACAGTATTTTATGTTTACACGCTGTTCGAGGTGGACGTCCATCTCTCCACATTCACTCACAGTAGAATGCACAGACGACTAGTGACAACGTATTTTTCTACAAGTAGTGCCATCTAGCGGACGTCACAGCAATTTACCTAAATAGCTCTGGTAAGCCCGAAACGATGGCGCTACACATGCGCACCAAGATTTGTTGTGGGGAATCATTTCTAGAGAAGAAAATAAATCAGTCTCGAAACTTTACGGACAAAGGTATAACATCATCGCGAGCGTCGTATCTTCATTGTGCCATTGAAAGCGTGCGAGGACAGCCAATGCTCGCGACTCAAGCGGAGTGGAAACGTGCCAGCTGTATTTCGTCGCACGGAAGGCCCCTTGCGGGAGCGGTGAGGGGGAGTCCCGTGGGTGAGCCGCTTCACCACGGCAGGGACGTTGATCGGACAGACGCGGTCGCGCTCGCCTTATTGTGGCAGGGATCAGCGGATGGCTCACACCATTGTGCGCGCTCTGCAGTTAGCGTTCAAGTGATAGCACGAAGGTCGTATCGCTCGCTGCAGCGGCGGTGCGCCCTTACGCCAGCGTTTCGTTAAGTTACACCAGGCCGGTTCGGAATTGGGATTAGCTTCTAACCTTCGTCTATCATTCGAATTTATTGCTGTCGCATTCACTGCTACGGCGTTGCTGTGAGAGTGCAACTTTTGTCTTCGTTTTCTTCTCAGTCGAGTGTGCTGAATGTCCCTGCTCCTGAAGATATCTGCAACTCACCTGTTGTTGCACTGCCTCCCTCATTGGTTCGCTTTTCATGAAGCGACAGTACCATGTGAGGATGTCGCCGTACGTCAGAATGACAACGTCATGATGACGTCGCGAAATCCACCAAGCTCCGCCCTTTCTTAGCGCAGCTGCAGTTTCTGTACAAAAAATGTGGAGCAAGCTTGAGCTGAGCGTTGAAGAGTACAACGCGATAGCGTAATCGGGCCCCGTGCGGATAGCCTTCTTAATTCCTAGCCTAGTTTCGGTTCTCAGTGCATGCCTCAACCACGCCGTATGAAAACGAGCGATCGTGCGCGTCACATTGGCCGTTTAAAACTATCCTAGAATGCCTACTGCAAGTACATTTTTAAAGTGCCCACTACGCCATAATTCTTCCATTTGCGAATCAGCGAAGGGCCCACTACGTGTGCGTAAGGCAAGACGCGAACCTACGCAGTTGCTCACTTTGTTGATGCTTTTGCAGCTGATGATGAATAAATAGGTCTGAGTGCTTTGGAATGGGTGGGCCTTTAAACTACCCACTCTTTGTGTAAATCACAAGTATTGACGCCTGGTGCGATTCTAGGTTTCGACCACGTACTATTAAATGCGTCAAGGAGACTCCTTCCACTACATGAAATTCATATTGTATGTATTTCTGAAGCAGTTTCAAGCATTGGCGTGCGTCTGTGTTAGAACACTTGCTTGCCACGCTGACGGCTTGGGATCAATTCTCACTTGAACCGAAACACTTTATTATTTATTTTATTTCCATTTTTCTAGATTTTTGTATCGCGGAAAAGACGACAATTTTTGGTCACAACCAACGACGCCGACACCGGAATTTCTGTGAAACGAGTTGTTTACGCTATCGCGTTAAAAAAGATACGTTGAATGCAAAGTGCCAGATTCGTGGCTTAGGTGCCCTTGTCTTGCTTAGTGTCTTTGCGGCTGTTCGCGATCACTTTACGCATGGCAAAGCCTTCCAGCATCTCAAAACTTTCTCTCAAAATCCTCACACACTTTCAGACAGTTTTCGCTCGCTGTATGATGCTCACTTGCGCATCTCGGGCTGCCTAGCCCAGTGAAAAGCCGCAGAAACTTTCCACTTTGATGAATGGAGCCGCAAGAAATGCAAGCAGAGGAATCTCTACGCATCCGAGTTTTCTCCTCTTCTGAAGTTACAGCAAAGATGGAAGTGTCGTCGCTGGCGAAACGCGACCGCGTGTGTCCTCGCTTCGCAGAACGCCCTTTTTCAAGGCGCAGCCCTCGCTGTACAAATAGATAAAAACTATTCTTTTTAAAGCACGACGTTTTCTGTGCTATCTAAAGTTGTCTTCAGGCTTGGTATAAAGACGGAATAAATGGCGTTTTAGAAGACTTAAGAGTAAAGGTAGCTTTCCATTTGGTTTCTTTGCGTTGAACCGCGCAGGAATGAACGTTAACAAGAACTTGAGCACGCTCCATTGAAAGCTGCAATTGGAACAATTGCTGTGCCCAAAAGAAACCATTGCTCTAAACCTACATGTGACAAGATTTTCACCTAAAGATCATTTTGATATCAAATACCACAACTTGCACTTTTTCGTACCAAAGTAAGGTTGGATACAGTCGAAGTAAATTGTTGCGAACAAAAGGGTACTGGATGGAAAACCTCCCTTTTTTACACAGGAACATTTCAAGCTAAGGAAGGCATCGGACATGTTATAATGGGTTCATAATTGAAGTGTATTGATCATGAGCTAAAACAAATAATTTAAAACGACGAAAAAGCACAAGTAGGCTTCGGTGGGGAACAAACCCACGACCTTATCAATACGCGTGCGATGATATACGTCGGCAGCTGTGAGAGTGTAAGTGTGTTAACCAGCACCGCTTATGTCCCTGACGGCTAATGTAGAACATTTTGTTGTCAGATTGTGTCCCGTAGCACGCAGTGTTTGCAGCTAGCAGGTGACCAGTGTGTTCTCGCATGCAAGTGAAGCCATCGAAACTGCATGTACGAGACCCTTTTCGTAAGATGAACGAAAATGGCAAAACAGCTCGAACAGTTCTGCTATCGTTAGCCACAATCATGTGTGGGCAAGAGTTGAAGAAGCTCGGTAAAGGATACGGGGCGTTATTTGTGGTATTTCAACGGAGTTTTGCAATTGGGACGTAACAGCAAAAATATTCATACTCAAGAAAAACTACTCACCGCCGGGAGGGATAGATCCAGCCTTTCTCTTTAAACATTTCATTAAAAGCGTGAACAACGTCCAGTATAACCCAGCCAATACCAAGGATTCCACGGCTACTCTGATTATCCGCAAGGAAAGCAGAACAATGAGTGTTGATTCCTCTTTCATAGGAATAATTCATAGCACAAAAGTGGGACGTGCCTCCATAGAAGAGGTCGCGGCGGTCTTTAAAGTTAAGAGAATACAGTTCATGCTGTGTGTACTTCAATCCACCTCTTTCACGATGCCACGGCGCATGCGTCCTTCTCGAGCAGCAATGTCGCACAACGCCCGTTCAATCAGAGGCTTTCGTTCTGGCAATACCTATTAAAAATCTATAGCAAAATGGCAGAAAGCAGTGCAGGAAAATGAAAAAAAAGCCGCACCTCTCCGAAGGGGATCGTGAGGAAATGCGAATGCATTTGGGTGCACCCGATGAGTGTGCGGTTAATTAATGAAGAGTGACGAGAGTGTGCACGTAGAGGCGTAATGCTCGAGTTGAATTGTGTTACACTTCGTCCTAGTGGTATCGTTGCCGCGAGAGATTCGACTTCACCAACTTCTATCGCTATCAAGACACCAAAGCGCGCGCTCCCTGCATGATATATATATAGGTCGGACCGCGGAGAGGAGGAGCGCCCGAGCTCTCTCTCCGCCGAGCGAGCTCCGCGATGCGAGCGCCCTCATCGGGTACACTCCTCCTCTCCCTTACCCTCCGCTGCTCCGCGATGCGAGCGCCATCACACACCCACGCGCTCCTCCTCTCCCTTACCCACCGCCGCTCACCATCTGCTCCGGTTGCTAGGCGCGGCGCAGCTGTTGCTAGGGGCGAGGAGGAACGCGCGCGGAGAGATAACACCTGTGCGCACACCGGCCAGGGACGCAGGACAACCCCCGACCAAGAAATACATTCGCATTTAAAAGGCGGATTTGGCCGACATGAATACCTTCAACCAGCATGTACACGTAATCACACCCACCACCGCATCACCTAGCGTTTTGGTCCGAGTCTGCTTTTAGCAACCCGGCAAGTTGCGTTACGTTGCGGTTCATTAATGCAAGACGCTAAGTTCTTAGCGCAGTGTGCCCCTAGAACGGGCGAAAGAGTGGAGCTACCCGTGGGCGCGTGATACGCTGGCCCGACTCAGTCATGACTATGCCCTATGGCATCGAGACGCTTCCACAAATCCATTGGCGAAGCCATCACCGTTATACGTGTTCGCGCCTAAGATTGTGTAGTTGTTTGTGGTCAAGTGGTTTGAGCGCGTGGTTCAATTGTTCGAAAATCGTGGAGCGGGAGTTTCGATTACCAGAATGGATGGCTGAATATTATATTGCTTTTTTTTAGTGTGTAGCACATTAGGGGCCCATCTTGTCCGTGATCACGCTCAAAACCAAAAGGTCAATACACGCCTAAAACAATACTAGCAATGTTCAAAACCAGATAAAACTAAACAGACAAGGACAAGAACATTATATTTAACATAAGTAATCAAGAAGTATTCGCAATAATTAACACACCCTTTGCCTACCCAAGACGAGCTGAGCTCGTCAACACGGTGTGTACCGCTACCGAATACAAGCTGGGGTGGTGCACGCTGAAATAAGCGTTTGCAGCCGCCGTAATTAAGCTACTCGGATTCATTCTGCTGTCTTACACTTGGCTTCACCAGGTGGTGCAGCAAAACATTTAAAAACGCGCTTAAAGCATGCGATTTGATTTTAGTAAAGGCTGGATTCAGGTAACGCGAACTAGAAAATGGCTTCCTCTGTGCGCTAGCGGCGCGTGCGTGGCGGCAACAGCGTTGTCCAGACAAAAAAGAAGAAAAAAAGACCGATTGTTTACCGAAGTTTCCTGCAATGAAGAATTACAGTTCTCCTGCGAGTTGTGGCCGCCACTACACACAGCAGCATATTTTTTTTTCTAAATCTTCAGATTAGGACGATGAACGAAGCTCAACGCATCGGCAGCGGAGGGCGATAGATGTATGCAAACTTCCAACGGTGCAAATCCAAAGCGCTTATTGACGGGCTTCTTGCCCCTACACATTATTTTTTTTTATTTCAGAGATACATTTTCTGCACCAAAGAATGGAAAAGTTAGGGCACCTTACGTGGTGCCAGGCAGTCGAGCCGATCATCTGCAGATAAAAAAAAAAACTTATTGCGTTTATCTTGCGACTAAAGCGTCTTTAAATGCTTTTTTTGTTCGAGATAGGTATAATCAAACAGGAACATAAAAAATTGTATTTTTTATAATTTCTGGCAAGAAAACTCTGTAGGCAAAGTGTTAAAGTCACTAAAAACGCTTAGGAAACACGCGGCTGACACCCGCGTCGCGTAAGAGAGGGCGCCACCTACTCGCCAAGCGCACGATTGCTCCTCCGACCGGCGCGTCTCCGGCGCCTTTGTCGTTTGTATCTGAAGGGGGAAACAACCTGACGGAACTCACTGTAAACGACACGTATGTCAACATCGGTAACAAGTTGGAACTCGATAAAGCGCAACAAAAAGTAGGGCACATGTCGCACACCGAGCATGCGAATCTCCCTAACAAGATTCTTCTCATGCCGGGGAAACTATACATGCTTACCTCAAACACTGGCGTTATCGACGCTTTGGTAAACGGAGCAGTGTCACTCTAGGAACGGGAACGCGAATCCTCAGAACTCACACTAGTGGAGCTGCAGTTAGAGCAGGATTTAAAAGTACACCAATCGCTAGAGAAATTAATATTTTTCTGCATATTTTTTTTAGCTACCCGCATGCCCTTTTGACGTCACATCTGTGGCTCAAACGATCTGCTTAAGTTCTTCATGGACACCTAAATAAAACACCATCGTGTTAATGCTTTGAAGACGCTTGAGTTCCACCTGTAAGAGTGAAATAAGATTTCCTTGCTGCGCCCCGTGCACATCGCGTTCTCATTTGTTTGCTATGCTTCGCTTCTCAGTGGACACTTCAACTGCCCGTTAAGGAAAGGATCGTCTGTGCGCGTGGATTTTCCCGTTCTCAACTGTAGACAACTAGAGACAGCTATAGACAAGAGCGCATACTGCAAGTAGGCTATAGTTACATAGTACCCATTTACACATAAATCTTTTCTGCGGAGTAGGCAAGTACGGGCTATGCATCTGTAAGGAAAGTACGGGCACTTATGTAGGTGCACACTTTGTTGATGCACAGGATGATGTGAATATGAAATATTGCTGAGCCCCTTTGTATTGGGTGAGCAGCCCCTTAATGCACTATAGGCAGGGCTCCGTGTTTCCGGAGTTTATTTTTCTTGGAATTCGGAGGTGTTTTTCGGTGTTTATTTCTGGGAGGTAATTTGGCGTTTATCAGAGATTATTTCTCGTGAATCTCCAATACACCTAAAATTGGTGTTTAATATTGTATTATAGGATGTTGCAATGTCTTGTTATTAATGTTATTTCGAACGAAAATGCGTTGCATTGTTGCTGATAATCCTGTTTTTCCATCCTTTCATATTTTCTCACTTCCTGTTGATTTACCCTGGTAATAAGGCTATTGATGTGCACTGCTGTTAACTCGCCAAAGTGCACTTTTCGGGGTTTTGGGGGCAGGAGCTAGTCAAGCTTCTTCTCAGCTTTTGCTCCGCGCCTCCCTCATCTTCTTGATGAAAAATGAAGGACCTATTATTAATATTATTCTCAGTACTCCGAAATGTCAGACAAAATGATGTCTGAACACAAAAACATGTGAACACGGTAAGTGTATTTTAGACGTCTGGAAGGTTTGATGGCGCAAACACATATTGTTACAAGCACAAATACTTCAATACAAAACACTTGCGTTTCTTCCGTATTAAACCTTAAAGCTTGTTGTAATAGACGCAAGCATAATTTACGAGGTTGCTGTCGCTGATGAAGATGCGCTCCTTTCAATTGATGATTTTCAGCTTTGAAAATGCCCTTAGAACGTTAAAAATGCCGGTTTAAAAGCGGAGCTTATTGGATAAATCCGAATTGTCAGAGCTTTTGCCGGCAAGTATTTATTGTCTTTTTTCGGATTTATCCGAAAACACGGAGCCCTAGCTATAGGATAATTTTCCGAAGCAGTTTAACGCTCTGTGGCAAAAAAGTGGACTACCACGCAGAATTCCTTGTTTATAATAATAACTATTGGGGTTTAATGTCCCAAATCAACGATATGATTATGAGAGACGCCGTAGTGGAGGGCTTCGGAAATTTCAACCACCTGCGGTTCCTTAACGTGCACTTAAATCTAAGTATACGGGCCTCTAGCCTTTTTGCATTTATCAAAAATGCGGCCGCCGCGGCTGGGATTTGATCCCGCCACCTTCGGGTCAACCAACAGACGTCCATGGCGGGTGGAATGCTTGGTATAGCTTCCCAGGTCAAATAACTCAGTAATTTTTTTTCTGAATTTATTTCTGAGCTACTTACACGTCATTTCAGTGACGCAACATCCGTTACTGAAATGAGATGCTTCAATTCTTTGTGTACACCGGCACTGGCACCGGCATTTTTAACACCCACGTGGTAAAAATTCGAGATCAAGAAAGGAGTCGGGAATCGAGAATTGGTTTTTAACCACTACGTTTAGAAGAAATAGGAATAAACATTAACGGAGAACACCGTAGCAACCTACGATTTCCAGGTGGCATCGTGATTTTCTGCAGTGATTATGACACAATGCAAACACTAACTGATGTCCAAATCCGAGAAAACTTTGAAGTAGAGATGAAAGTGCATGTCCAGAATACAACAATAGCGCTCAACAGCAGGTCAAAAGAACAATGCACGGCTAGCTAACAGCCCCACAATGTGCGTTTTTCTATATCTTGGTCAGTTACTGAAAGTAGAGCCTACTCATGAAAATTCACCGAATAATGACAATATGCTGGAACACGTATGGCAGAAATTTCGAGATAATGACTCAAAATTGACCACTGTCCCAAAAGTGCACGAGTTAACGTACGTAGCTGAAATTTCGAGGATATCAAATAATGCTAAGAAGTTAGGGAGCACAGAGTGCAATGGAACGAAAAATGAAAGGCACTACCCTCTAAAAAAAGATTCAAAAGAGGGTCACGGCACCGTGACTCTCTTCGGGTATCCATTTCACCCCTTTTGGAAGGTAGAAGCATAAAAAGAGAGTTAGCATATCTGAAGGGGTCACTGGACTCTCGTGAAACGCGTTTCGATTAGCTTCCGGGATGAAGGCACCGCCGTATAAGCCGAACATATCGCGCCATTCTGGCGGGGTCGGGGTGGAGGAGGAGGAGAGGTTGAGGAAAGGAAAAGGCGCAACTTCTGCAACCCTAATTGGGAGCACGGCTCAGCGCCGAGGGTGGATCGCCGACGGAGACGCGCTGGCGCGGTGCCTCCGCCTCCTCTCCGAGTCTCCTCGGTATTTTTTAATGCGTTGCGTTGGTTGCGTGTCTGCTATTTTGGTGTTCGAGCGAACATGCGCATCTTCGCTGTCGGTGACGGCAGGAACCGTGTTCGAATGGACGCTTGGAGGGCGGAATACTGCCACGCCCACCTCTTGTTTTATTTTGATGTTTTTTTGGGTTTGACCAGCAAGGACGGTTATCAACGCTCGAGGCTGTCCGCGAAGCAGCGTTCGAGAAGCTTCCCGATTGTAGTAGATCGTTTTCTTAAGATTTCGCGCCGCAGGCGAATGTTCCAGCTTTATCGAGAGATAACGCCGCCACCAGCGATATCGCTGGAAAGTTCGATAGCGCCTGTATAAACGCCGACGCGCTTGACCGCTTGTCAGTTGATCGACTGACGTGCTGTTCGCCGCTATCAGTGTATTGGTGTAGTTCGACTTTCAGTTTCCCGGCCACAAGTTCGGCCAAATAAACAGTTTCATCCCGGACGTGCTGACTGCTGTCTTCGTCGACGTCACGACCACGTGACAATATTTATGAAGCTGCGCACACGGTGAACGTACGCCTGTTAACGGTGAGTGTACTGCTTTCGTAGATACTAATTGTATAGCTTTAGCTGGGCGTCTGCAGCAGCTCTGCGCAAGTAGGCTGCCATACATTTCCAACAGCAGCCTTGGTCCGCGGGGCTGTTGCGGATGCCTAACTAAAACTATCAGTTAACGAGTTGACACCGTTATGCGCGTTCCTGTACAAGCTCCCTTAAAATGAGTGATGCAAACAATCATCAAGCGTCATTGCTTGCTGATCGCACGTTGCGCCTGCACTGTTGAAGGTGCAAGATGTCGTTTTGAAATGCGCTTTAGTCTACTTCATAATGACATTTCCATCGACATTGAATGTGCACCATGCTTCCGCGCGTGGGGACGTGAATAAAAAAAATCACAGCATATCCACGGAGTGAATGATGATGAGTGGGCGAAGCTGCGGAGGTTCATCGGCAAACCGTGAATCTTCCGTGAATTCTGCCCAGTACATCATCACCGACGTCAGATCGGGCGCGTTTATACTAAAGGTTCGATGAGTTATGACGACTTGCAGCTCACTTTAATTTTACATGTACGCTGTGAATTTTCATTGTTTAGAAAACCATTGTTTTAGAAAAGATCTGGCGTCTTTCGTTAAGCAGCTGGCGTCTTTTCGTTTTGCTTTAGAAACATCTGGCGTTCTTTCGTTTTGCTTTTACAAAACATCTGGCGTCTTTCGTTGGTTTATTTCATCAATCACCGGCGTTTTGAACAAAATTTTTATTGTTTAATCACGCACAGGAGAAATCTCACCAGGCACTACTTTGGAGGTAAACAATGGCTGCTAATGGGAATGAGAGACAGAAGAAGTCGGCTTTGAGCTAACACTTACACTTCTACTTCTACTAACGTTTCCTACTGGAACATGCCAATGGCTGCTAATGGGGAATGAGAGACAGAAGAATTCGGCTTTTAGTTAACGCGCACGCTGCGAATTTTTTATTGTTCAACAACGCGCAGGAAAAATCTCCCAACGGCACCACCTTGGAGGTCAAAGCGTAAGACTGGTTACGCACTACGACTACGACTACGAGGGACGAACGGGTGCCGCCTTAAGGAGCTTCGCCCCTAAAAAATATGCGTACAGAACACTTAGACGCGCTATATACAATGGTTTTTGCTGGCTGAAACACGGTAGTTTAAGATGCAGATATAGTACGATGTTTGCAGCGAGTAGGCGGTGGTCACTGAAATTCGACATGCCTCGCCGGTAAGGTGAAAAGGTCGAGACTTTCGACGGCGCGCGTTGTTGCGGCCGCCGCCGTGCACTCTTTTCCCTCGTTTCTGGTCGCTGTTTTCATGGTTTGCCTACATCTGCGCAGAAGTTTGACGTTGTAACAAAATCGAGTGAGTGTACGTGACTGTGGGAGCTTTGTGCGGTAGTTCCAGCATATGACATGCGATCTCGGTGTAGACGGCGTCCGCGCGCGCTGGCTGTCGTTCGGGCGCTCGTACTTGCATGTGTTTACCTGAGTATTTAAGGATAGGTTACGTTAGCAAAACAGGTGGTCTGCAGGAGGATGCGCTTGGGCGTTGGAATATGCCGGCGCAAAGCCGGGCTTATTCTGCAAGCAAAGCTTGCAGCAATTTCTCAGAAAAGAAGTGCTATCATTTATGCACAACCAGTGCCTATTGCGAAACGAAGTTCCCGCCTTCTTTTACGTGAATATTTGTTTTCCTTGCGAAATTATTTAAAGCGAAACACAAGTGTCAGATGTGTCTACAGTAACGGTGTATTGAACAAAGGGTGGTTTTAAATACCGATAATCAGTGTTTGTGTGTGTTGTTTATTCCCAGAATAACGGGTCACTTCTCGCGCTTATTCACTCCGGTTGACAGCCCCACTCTGGGAAACGAAGGTGTTGCTATGGCCTGGCGCCTCACCACTCGTGATGAGAAAATCAACATCGGCGTTCACACTCTCAACGAGATAGTCGGTCCCACATTTCCTTGGCTTGGACAACACGAGTAGGAAAAGAGGTGAGTTGCGCCCACGCAAAGAAGCTTAAACCAATTTCGTTTGTTGTTTAAAAGAGGCGTACATCATCTTGTGCTGCAAGTTTGTCGCCAAGTGACGTGTTACAAAAGTTACTAATTGCAAGTTGTAACTTACACGATAACGGCAAAACACTTGCTTCCTTACCATGCCTGTTTGCATTTGTTGTTGTGTTGTGAGCCTTCATTATGTTTGTGTAAATCACTTTTAACGCGATAGCGTTGAAGAGCTCGTATCGCAGAAATTCCGCTGTCGGTGTCGGCGCCGTTGGTTGTGAGCGAAAAATCACCTTCTCCGTGACCGAAAAATTGAAAAAGCTGCAAATAAAAAATAAAAATGTTTGGTCCGAATGAGAATTGAACCCAGGCCGTCTGCGTGTCAAGCAGGTGTTCTACCACACAGCCACGCCTCTTTTTTTTTCTTTATTACTTACTTTTGCACCTCATACAAAACTATTACAGTGCATAAACAGTACATACAGAGGTAATTACCGGAATGGTTACATAGTGACTAGAATTTCTTTAGACAGATAAGTGGCTCAAGATGTTCGAGCCACTCTGGAATTGGGTCTTTAGTTTTACACTCTTCAATAAACTTCGTGATCATTTGGCGGAAATATTCACGAATGGGCAGTGTATTGATATCAGCATGGCGAACTGCCATGTACTTTTTCCAAATACTGTGAACTCTGTTTGGTACTGCACTGAAAGTAACTTTCATGCTTCCCAAAAATACGCGTCCTGTATACGGTTGTCACAGTACGAGATGTAATATCGCAGTAATATTGCGTGGTACAAGCGTACATTGCCATCGGGCGTCACACCATGTCGATATCATAATAACTTGGTGGTTTAAAGACAGCCACCCATTACAAAAGGCACAAACATTACTGCGCGTATTCCCTTAAGACGACGTAGTGGGTGCATCGCAATTTCGAAAAAGTTTCTCGCGTGTCGCGCATAATTGCTCCTGGTTTAAAGCATGCTACCCATTACATAAGGCACACACCTTAGTGCGCGCATTCTCTTAAACACTCGTAGTGTTCGAAGTGCGCACTAGGGACAGGATATCGCTATCGCGTTGAACTCTGAAAGGCGAAGCTTAAGTGTCCCCCAATGTTTGTGCTGGTTTTGCAAACTCTTACTACAATTCTGTTTTCTCATCTTAATACCACGTCCTGCTTTTTAGATGCAATTTTTCATGGTTGCTCACGCTGAACAGGAGCGACAACATAGCAAGTCACAAGCCTAATGCCTCCAGCCGTCACCACTTTTTGATTGATTCGTAATCGTAAGAAATAAATACGGAAACATGATGCCGGTTTCTGCAGTTTATTTTGCACCATATGACACTATGCACATCAATGTCATACTTTTTAGTTGGCTATATTCACACAAGCATGTAAAAAAGGAATACCTCATCGGCTTATTTGGAAATCACAGGCCATCGTTTCGCGCTTTCTAGATTACTCTACTGGAAAAGGTGTGTTGCTTTGACAAGTTCCATTCAAATGCTGCTAAAATTGAACTATTCTTTTTTCGCAGCAGCTGGGCATAAAGGCAAGTATTATAAAACTTGTTTAAAATGAATACTTCACTATTTGCGACAGTAGTCGCGCAAAAGTAGAGAATGGGTCAACTGAGTATCTTATAATAGCTGTGGAGTCGCTTGACGCTTCGGTGTGGATCACTTGACCCCCGTAGAAGTGTTACCGGTGAGAGTCGTCTGACTTCCTCGTAAATGGTAATGTGATCCTTCGGATAAGTGTCCTTCCACTCTTCCTAGAGGGTCAGGGTACGCTCCTAGAGCGTGCCGGATCTACCCGCCAAGAGACTCACCGTGACACTTTAGAGCAAGGGGTATACGTAGCAAGTCAGAACTATCCGAAAAGAGTCACATATACTCTTTTTTTTAGTGTACAGGGGGAGATAGAAAAAATTGGCCGCGTATCTGCGTGCTTCGCTGCAAATGTCGTCTAAAGACGATAGAAGAGGCGCTGCGTGAGATATGGACGCCATCTGGCAATACGTCGGGAAACACGAGTGCTGTGTTGCGGGCTGGTAGTCCCGGCGCAGCGGCAGGCGAAGACCAGCGGTGACCAACGCGACCGGTGGGGACGCCGGCCAGCCCGAACACGCTGTTTGGCGCGATGCGCCGAAGGAGAAGAAACGTCCGCACTCAACGAGTACTCTCCACAAGCTCTTACTTACACGTCGCCTGGGTAAAACAGGAATGCCAGAGCGGCACCCCCTGTCATTCGTACAATGCAATACTGATCCGAAACCGAAACACAACATGAGCTTGTGCAGAGGGCACGGAGGAAGACAAGTTTCAGCGCAGTCGCATTTTCAGCGCACCTTAAGAAACCAGGGTTGTAACATTGTAGGGCGAGTAGGGCCAGAAGGACCGTCACGACGAAAACCTGCCTCCTCAGTCGTATTCGCCTGGAACGTTGGTGTGGCTTCGCGTTCCCTCCTCCGCTCCTGGCCTTTCCACAAAGCTACTGCCTAAGTACGAAGGCCCCTACCGCGTCCTACGTCAAGCATCCCCAGTTAACTATATCATTGAGCCTGTTCAATCATCTACGCACCGCCGTCGTCGCGGCCGCGAGACTGTTCACGTCGATCGACTGAAGCCGCATTATGACCCACCAGTTGTACCTGTTCCTTAGGTCGCCAGGATGGCTCCTTTTCCGCGGGGGAGTGATTTGTAACATGGTAGGGCGCAGACAAGAACGCCTGCGAAAGAAGAAGACGAAGACGGTTGTTGTTGGCGCTCGCGCTTGCTCGGCTTGGACCGCTGATCGCTTCAGCTGTGGCAATCTTTTAGTAAACGCTTTACTGTCTCAACGTTAAACGCATACCATCAAGGTCTTTAAAATTGCGTATCTATGTATTTTCTGTTAAAGGAACACACCGCCTAATACTCACCTAGTGATGTTGCGCCTCAGATATGCGTAATCTTTGCTTTTTGATCAACAATGTACACAAGTATGAACCTATATAGTCAGCCGTTCACGATGGCTGGCCCTTGGGCAAGTGGTTCGACTTTGGCCGAGTGGCTGAATCGAGGGACGTGCCGACAAACAGAAAGACAGACAGAAGGACAGACAGAAAGACAGACCAAAATTTCTGCGTTTAAGTTCCCCAAGAAAGACTATCGTCTTTAAAAGAGCACTGTAGTTCAGAGAAAAGCAGGGCTATGTAGTATGCCTTTCCCATCCCCACTCCCCTTTATCATCCACACTTCCGCTCTCCCCTCTCTCCACTTTCCCTCTCCTCTCCACTTTTCCCCTCTCTATTCCCTCTCCTCGTTTAGAAAAAAGGCTCACGTTAGGTCGTACACACGCTCGGTCACTGCGCCGGTGTCATGAGTTTCAATGTCGGCGCCAGTTGCAGTAATACCTTAACGCCTGCCGAGATCGCGGAGCAGCGGAAGGCTCGACGTGCCGAAGCGCAACGTAAACGTCGTCAAGCAGACCTCAAGCTTCGGGCCAGGAAGCGCGGCGCAAACGGCAACGTCGGAGAGGAACTCCTACAGATGAAACGCGGGCTCGACATGCCGAAACGCAACGGCAGCGTCGGCAAGCAAACCCCGCCGCACGCGACGCCCACGCCGAAGCCAAGCGTCAGCGTCCAGCCAACTCGTTGGCTGCGGACAGACGACGCGAGTCGAACGCCCGTGCAGAACGCCTCGCTATACTCGCGGACAACGTTTCTTGGCAATGAAGGGAAAGCTACGGGGGCGGAGCGTCTGCACATGTACTGCTACGCGAAGTAGTCCGGTTTGGCGCGCGTCTCGTAACGCCGTGGAAAGTGATGGCTAGCGTTGCATTTCGACGCAAACGCTGCTTAGCGTCTAAGGTACGGGTAAAAGGCGCGACTTTCTCACGCACGCAAAAACGCAAAGTGACAACGTATAAAGTAAAAGAAATACGAATATCTCGCTTGTGCGCACTGCGTTCCGTCTCAAAAAAATCACAGCATATCCACGGAGTGAATGATGATGAGTGGGCGAAGCTGCGGAGGTTCATCGGTAAACCGTGAATCTTCCGTGAATTCTGCCCAGTACATCATCACCGACGTGAGATCGGGCGCGTTTATACTAAAGGTTCGATGAGTTATGATGACTTGCAGCTCACTTTAATTTTACATGTACGCTGTGAATTTTCATTGTTTAGAAAACCATTGCTTTAGAAAACATCTGGCGTCTTTCGTTAAGCAGCTGGCGTCTTTTCGTTTTGCTTTAGAAACATCTGGCGTTCTTTCGTTTTGCTTTTACAAAACATCTGGCGTCTTTCGTTGGTTCATTTCATCAATCAACGGCGTTTTGAACAAAATTTTTATTGTTTAATCACGCACAGGAGAAATCTCACCAGGCACTACCTTGGAGGTAAAGAATGGCTGCTAATGGGAATGAGAGACAGAAGAAGTCGGCTTTTAGCTAACACTTACACTTCTACTTCTACTAACGTTTCCTACTGGAACATGCCAATGGCTGCTAATGGGGAATGAGAGACAGAAGAATTCGGCTTTTAGTTAACGCGCATGCTGCGAATTTTTAATTGTTCAACAACGCACAGGAAAAATCTCCCACCGGCGCCACCTTGGAGGTCAAAGCGTAAGACTGCTTACGCACTACGACTACTACGACTACGACTACGAGGGACGAACGGGTGCCGCCTTAAGGAGCTTCGCCCCTAAAAGCTACATGTAGAAAATGAAGGAGCATTTTATATACCCCACGCAGAAAATACGCAGTTGTGGGACTACATTCATTAGCGGTAGGATACGTGCATTGTGGCTCTGTAGCCTTCGCTTAATTGCCAAGAAAAGTTGTCCGCAAATATATACAGCTTGCACGCCCGTGCTTCGACGGTGCCGACGCCCGGCTCCAGCGCGAATTCCTCAACCGGAGCTTCGGGCACAGCGGCAACGTGTGCGACCGACTTTGGTTCGATAACGATCTGACCGAGATCAGTAGCATGCGCAACGAACACCAACGGAACGCGATCGTGCAAGTGCTCTGGCTTCGCATCGTTTCATAATCCCCTTGAGCTGGAGATGGCGTAATTTTCTTTTGTTACTAACACAAAACTGACATGAAGTCACGAGCCGTCCCATGACCACCGCGTAGTCACAGAGTCGCAGAAATGCGCACATTTTTAAAAGCCGTAAAACCAAGTTTTCGTGTTGGCCCCATATTTTTGTGCGAAATTTTCACCAGGAATTTAAACCAACTACCATGTCCTTCCATTTTATTCTGGGGAAGTACGTCGTTTACCTAGGCTTATAATATGAGTCCGTTATCTGTACTGCTGTAAATGAGAGAGTAACACTTAAATTTATTGAGAGTTTACGTATTTGCCGGTTGCCTCAACAACTCCTGTTGAAACATAGATGAGTAGTTGAATAGAACGATTGCAAAACAATAACATATTTTTTCTGTCGGCTTGTAACGCTGCCTACATTGTGGTTTTAAATTTGCAACACGCAAGAACGAACATATGTTGGTTGAATTGCACTGATCCTAATGGGCGTTCTGTATGTAGTCCATGCAGGTTGGGTCACGTGCATATTCCTGTCGTAAGCACTGTAAAATACGTGACATATCTAGACAATGAGAACACCATTGCACAGTATGTTTGCGACTTTAGTACGTGACAAAGAACAAATATCTAACAACTTCACCAGAGTGGTATAGAGAATGAAACGGCACCATAGGTTTTCATTACATCGATTTTGACTAGTACATGCACCATTCACAGTGCACTGCACAAGGTTTGAAGAAAATGCACTGCGCAAGATTTGAAGCAAGTCGACAAAATGCGGTGAACGCACCCATCAATGGCTGCGCTCCCATACTTTCACTCTACTTTCTCGTTACTAGACAGGCGAGCGCTGGTCGCGATTACAGTGGTTTACGGGTAACATGGATGGAAAGAAGCGGTGATGAACAAAACCGGCGCGACATTGTCTCGCAACACACCATTTCTCGGCGCAGAGCTATTGCTGTGAATTGGCGCGCTTCAATGGCACCGGAGCTTTTCACTATTGCCACTCAGACTGATTCGCAGTAAAGTAGTGGAGCGGACAGGAAAGAAAATCGCATAAAAGCGACAAAGCTGCAAGAGAAAAGATCACGTGAAAAAGAAAGAAAACACCATCTGAAATGTCAAGCAGTTTTTGGGTTTCAACCAAGTGATTGTGAGAGACAACTAAAGAAGTGAGTGCCAATATTGGCAGAAGTGGTTTCGAGATAAAAAGGAAAGGTGAGCCGTCTATGGTGAAAGCTATAGGTACTCCAAACTGAAGCTTTTCAGAGTCTACAGTATAGCGCCATGTCGTATAGCCTAGCTGTCTGTTGAAGTAAAATTGGAAGGGACTCAACGTCACATTCACAGTGACTCCTCAGATTGCTTAGCACGAAGAAAGAATTCCCTGTGTCTGAAACATGACATGTGCCATTTGCTTCACATGACTTCAACACCTTGTGTAACTAAATGAAAAACCATCGAAATTGGTAAACTTAATTGTAGTAAAGCTCGGCGTGTACGATTAGATGGGAGACGATGCACCGGTCGCTGGCATGTGTGGAATGCCGTCTCATATTCATTGCGTCTCTAGCGACTGCAGTCGCCGACGCTGGTGTGCTAAATTAAAGAGCTGTAGTGCCTCCTTGAATGTGGAATTTATTTATAGTAGGGCGCTAAGTTCTTCCATATGTGTATGTTTTTGTTTTTTGCTTAACTCTTTCATGCACAGAACTGAATTTTCGGCAGGAAACAGTGTTTCATGCAAAAAAACGGTGAATTCTTTTTGAGAAAATTATTTTCTCACAAGCAAAAAAAAAATGGCTCAAAAGATACGAGGTGGTAACCTCAGGTGACCACCATGTAGTAAAGTTCAACCAGTCAGGTTCGGTGGAAGTCTGCAAAATAGTGTTTTTAAATGCGAAGCATTTCTTAGCGAACCTCAGGCACTTTGGGGGTTTCTATCTACGTATCTATCTATCTATCTATCTATCTAGCCGCCTACGTCTGGGCGCTCTCCTGGTCGTCTCCATAACTTCTGATATACCAAAATTGGCATAGCAGGGGATCAGTGTATGGTGAACGCGATTCTCTGGTCATGACATGAATAACGCAAAATACCTGTCGCGTGCGTCATGAAACCCTTTCTCTCAGTCACGTGTGGCACATACCCGCATACCAGAGTTTAAGTTATGCGGGTATGTGCCACAGGTGATACACAGTCTCAACCAACACAGTAAACGCGAACACGCACATTGACACGCAAGGAAATTGATAATATTATTAATTGCTGGGGCTTTAATTTTCAACATCTGGTATTCTTTAAAGTGCACCGAGATCGCGCAGAACACGGGCATCTTGCATTTATCGCAATGCGACCGCCGCGGCCGGGATCGAACCCGTGACCTTCGGGTCAACAGCCGAGCACCGTAAGCGCTACACCACCGTGGCGGACACAAGGAAAGAGAGGAAGCTGAAGACAGAACAACCCTTGAAGACGCTCAACTACCATGCACTCTTTCACGTGGTCCACAACGTGGACCACGTCGATTATGCAAGAACCGGGGTCAATGCTTCCTACAATGAATCTGCCGAGAGAACCAGGCCCCTAGTCATTACCGGTGGCTTCAACATTGACTTATCAAAACCCAACCAGGCCTGGTCTTTATACTGCGTGAAAGACGGCTTGGATGTGGACAGGGCATCAAAAGAACTCGCTGCCACGTGCAGCACAGGAGGCGTCATACATCATTTCATCGTAAGAGGCATCCAGGATTTCCACCAGCTGTGCTATACCTCGCACTTCACTACACTAAGACCCCTCGTAGCCGCAATCATGAACGGATCCGATTAACAAGTCCGGTCCAGCTGCTGGTGCTCAGTGATCAATGTGATAATGACCTTGTTCAAGAACTGTCAAGAACCTCTTCTACACAAGCACACGGGTTCGTGAAACGTGCGTGCGTTCCCATCATAACAGATAAGTATGAGCATAACAACTGTAACGCAACTGTAACAACTGCAACTGTGAGTGTACCGTACGTGCAGTGCGCCTGCGTGTGCCACTCGGCTGTGTGTATATCCAGGGAAACATTGCTTAATGAAGCTAAGTTGCGAGTAACGCCTGTCCTTTGTATTTGTGTTTCTTCTTTGTGCTCTTCGAATTCGCGCTATCCAATATTGAAGAATATAAGCACTACATATCAGCTTACCGCGTCTGGTGATGGTAACACCCATGTTGCTTTTGGCATCGTTACGCAACTGTAAACATATGGTATATATAAAATATATGCGACTCTTCAGCATATGAGTGTGTTTATACCACTTCCGCATTTTTCTAGCGTCATTCCGTAACGTTTCGCTCAACATGAAAAATAATGCCACAGTCACCAACCCGCGCACGGTTCGCATAACATCGATTCCCATGGTACGTGGGATCTGCCGAATTTTTTCCCTGCAGGAGCACATGGACATTGTAGGTACCACACATCTATTTCAATCTTAAAAGGTTCATTAAAGTATTTCGCAAAACTTCTCCTCCGAACACCAATAAAAAATAATACATTACCAGCCTTCTAAGAACCCTCCTGCACGGTGGTCACTCTGGGTGATCACCAACTTCAGCGACACGTCCCTCTATGCTGCATGAGTACAGCTCATAATTTGGAGATTCCTTGGTATTAGCTACTTATACAACGTGTTGCCGTAAGCTATCAACTTATTAAGAACCGGACACGCTTTCATTTCTGTATAAATATCTCGGGTCCATCGTGTAGCGCGCCTTGAAGACGACGGCAGCCGGATTGATACAGACGAAACCCGTAAAACCGATGCCCAAACGAAGTGGCATCTTCACTGTCACTATGTTGAAAGCTTTAGAAAGGCGCCGTATAAAATTTGACGCGAGGGGCTCGTGGGCTTCAAGCGAAAAAAAATGAAGGAAAAGTAGTTACCGGGGGTGACCACCCTGCCCGAAAGAGTTAGTCTCGCTATTGGGTGGCTTTCATACCGCTTACGCGGGAAGTTGGCAGTTACGGGAAGAATGTGCCGAGACAAAGCGCGGAGTTTCGTGTTTTTGTTATTTTCTTCAGTTTTTGCTTTCAGTGACCTGTAATTAGCCCAGCATGATTGTCTCCATTATGCTTGAAGAGCGGAGTTCTTTAAGCTTTTCGTTGCGCCGGGTAGTGTGAATAGAAACTATGATCATCATTAATCTGCATGCGCTCTCTTCATCCTCTTATTCTTCTCAGTCTTCTTATTCATCTTATGCTTCGCTCCCAAAACACGTGCGCAGATTTCTCCGGCTCGGAATGGACTAACTCTGATGGGTGAGAGAACGTGTACAGAGAGAGAGAAAGAAAAAACAGAGTGACAGAGAGAGAGAGAAAGAGATAAAATTTCTCGCGAAAAGTTTCTTGGCGACGTGGGATTCAAACACGAGTACCTACTATCAAAAGGCGAGCGTACTAACCACTCTGCCATCCAGGCACGCTAGCTGAGCGTAGCATAGCCTTGTATAGTATAGCAGAGCAAGTTGGCGTTAAAGGAAAGTGAAAGCTTGGAGGAAAGAAAGGAGGAGGGCTGAGAGAAAAGCATACCGAGAAAGAAAGAAAAAAGACCCAAATAAAGAAAAAGAAAGGGAAGAAAGACCGAAATAGAAAGAATCAAAGACAGAAGCATACGATAGAAAGAAAGAGAGAAATAGAGAGAAAGAAAGGGAGGAAAGACAGAAAGAGAAAGTAAGAGAGAGACACTGAAATAGAAAGAAATAGGAAGCAAGAGATAGAGAGAGAGCAAGAAGGGCAAGGAAGAGAAAGATATAAGGGGCGAGAAGGACAAATAAATACATAGAGAGAGAACGAAATAGAAATCAAGAGGTAAAGAAGACTGAAAAAAACAGATAGATGAGAGAAAAAGAAACAGAGGAAGAAATAAAGAAAAAAATAAAGATAAAAAAAGAAGGCCGCCCAACTCCGCACTTCCTTCAGGCTTGGCATCCCTAGTGCAAAGCTGCCTTAGTTTTTTTTTCTTCTCATTAGTGTTTCTCAGAATGGTTCCGGCGTACACTCAAAATGTGTAAAACAAAAAAGACTGCCGAAAAGCACGCGTGTGATTCCATTAAATGGCACAGCATCTACAGCAAGGACAATGTCACTAATTATGTTAATGTTTTTCTTGAAAAAATGCTTCCACAGTAATTTCAGTCTGCTGTCACGCTTCATCTTTTTTTGTTCTGTATAATATCATACTTTTAACGGTAAATTTTGCATGAATTGTTTTTACGCTTCTGTGCACTGCTTATTTCGGCAGCAAGAAAGCTTTTAAAAGAAGCTGGAAAAGCACATCAAACAACATTGAAGCTTTATTAAGCTTCGCCAAGGCTTGTTCAACTCATCTTCACGTCTTCAACTCATCTTCACCTACTTCTTAGGCTGAGGCCTTGCCTTATCTGAGCAGGCCTGAAATAGAGCAAGAGTGCAAAAAAAAAAAAAAAAAACGGGCAGTCCAGAGCTGTGTTTAACAAATGGATATGTAAGCTATGTTTTTCAGTTCAATGGTTTGTCAACTTGTAAGACGTGCTAGAGGCAGTGAATATTTGGGTATGGCGTCGGGATAAAAAGTCCGACATTCAGTAAATAGAGCATGGACTTTTAATACAACCAAATGATATATACTCGTATAATCCGCTAACTGTTCTGTCCGTTTCCACATATGAACCCACAGTGATTTTATACATCGTGAGAGAACGCCGGTGGTTGGCCGGCTCTCATGCTATAAGACTGTCAACGCGAGCTGAAATCGACAGTTTATTTCGTTCACTTCTAAAAATCTCTACCACCTCTACTGTCCTTGTTGGGCCCCGTTCCTACACATGTTAGGCAAATCTTGGTTTGCATCAATATTTCATTTTTTTCAGTTTACGTATTTTTCAATGTATATTTATATAGTATTTCTGCCGTGTAAACAGCACTTATTCTCGCTCTGGCCCTCAAACATGGATGGGATGTGTACTGTGTAAATATTTTGTGCGCATTCACGCCTTATTTCCGTGGTCGCTGAAGACGGTATATTTCTGCTGTGGACTCTGATGATCATACCAGGGCTTTAATAGCAGATGTTGAAGACCACTGCGACGACTAACTCAGCCAAGCGTCTTCAAGCTAGTTCCATGGCGCACACTTTGCAACACCTGAAAATTAGCAGCACGGCGGTGCGCCAGCTGTGTATGTATCCGAGAAATAAGAACATACTTACAAGACAGATATGGGTCATTCCACGCCAACTGTCCCAGCCTTGGCGCTCGACCACCTGCGATTTGGATGAAAAAAATCGAGGACTATCTATCCAAAGCCAGAAGCCTTCCGCCAAAATATTTTTGGCAAAAAAAATTTTTCAGCGCCGTAATCCCTATGTGAAGTTTTTAGGAAAGCTCGAAACTATGGCTCGGAAAATGCGTTTTCCAAAAATCTCTTCTTCATATATTAAGCTAGGACAAATTTTGTCCTACATAACAATCGTAGGCTTCTCACTTAAAATAAGTTTCACGAACGTTTACGCTTTCGTTGGTTTTTTATGCGGCCTTAAATATGGACAATATGACCCATATTGGGGATTTTTTCATAGAAAAGCAACATTCAGTGAAATGTAATATTTTTTTAACTGATTGCCAGGAAATTTTACTGTAGGGGAAAAATAGTTTGAGACGTATATGGTCTGAAATGGTGTGTACAGCTGGCGACAACGTTGAAAAAAAGTTCATTTTTGCACATGTTTAGTCGTAAATTTAACATTGAGGTGGTCCTAGTAAAATTATGCTAAATAGCGCATTTACTAGCAACATTAGTTTTCTACTGACCGAGAAAGTTTTATCAAATTACTTTTTGTTTTAAGCAAGAAAAAATTTTTGAAGTTGTGTTCTGCTGGTGTCTCTTGTTGCTCCTGTTTTGTCTTCGCAGGAACCCGTCTAGCGGTAAGTACAACCTATGTGGGCGCGAGGTTTGCCACAGAACATCTAGACAACCTAATTATCTTCGCCCGTGCTTATTTGAATACTTAACTAGCGAGTATTGGCCTGAGTCAACGAGAAATGCAAACCCCGCTAGAGTGAATTTAACCACATGCAGCTGTCCATTGAAGGCCAGAATAGTGTGCTTACGCAACATCGGGAAGTGACACCGATGCGTGCAACACCCCGTTGCCTGCGCAAAGATTTAAAAATGATAAAACTAACAGATTAGTTGTCTTAACACAGTAGATAAGCTGTACTTATGAATCAACACTATCGTATATGTGATGAGTATATTTGTAAGTGAATCGTATGTAAATGATGATGTTTGACCAGTGACCGTGAATAGGTGCGAAAGTACAACATGCATTTCATGGGGGGGGGGGGGGGGGATCGGAGATCTCTGTTCGTTCCGCGTTCGTTCTGGCGGTGTTACGTCACAAACGTGGGCGGTCCGCTGCTGTCTTCCGCCGAGAGGAAGAGGACAGCCAGTCGTCAAGCGCTAAGCGGCGAGCTTTCCGGAAGTAGACGCGCATCGTTTGTCCTCGGCAAGAGAACCGTATATTTCAAAACGAAGTGTTTCTCGCCTTCAATTAAATAAAGTTGTTATACCAAAAGATATTGTTTTTCTTTTCAAGCTCAAATAGTTTCTGAAACAGCAATAGGTTTGAGCGCTGATATTTATTGGTGTTAGTTTTTCTAACGTGCTCGCTATGTGAAGTCGCGCACGCGAAAAAAAAAAAGAGAAAAGTAGCGGTTGGCGCAGTTTTATTGCGACAGCAATTTTAAGGACAGTCTCGGCTGATTTTTGCCGTCGCCGTCATGCACCGTATATGTATATGTCTATATATATATATATATCAAAGTCACAAAGAAAAATAATTCAGAAAAACTTTATGACGCGCGGAATCGAACGGGTGACCTCCCTTTCCAGCGCGCGGCGTTGACGGTTAGGCCACGAACAGCTCCGTCTTTCAGCCTGCTAACGGCGAGCTATTTGTATACACCACTTACATCAGCATGCTTTCTGAGTTACCACGTAGATGGCGCGATGTCCACGCATGGCGCGCTTTAAAGATCGTCGCCCCGTTCTTGCGAACGCCGTTGCTCTTCGCCTACAGGGTGTGGTCGCCTTCGTGTGCTTATCTCGAGGAAAGAAGGGGGCGGCTCGCGGGAGGGAGGGAACGGGGGATTGTATGTCTTGTGCTTTCCCCGCGATGTCTGCGCTGAAGTTCACAGAGTGTACGAAGGTCGCTTCGACGCTGCAGCGGCCGCGTTTGCGAAAGGGGCACGCTGTTCAAACAGAAATAAGTAACGACTGGGACAATTAGTTCGCGCTCGTCCTGTATGTACCTGTTCGTTCGTTTCGTGCGTACTGCTTTACGTTCAACATCATCATCATCATCAGTGTTTGTTTTTCACCAAAACAGATACAATGGCGAAAAATGGGGGGACGGCAAAAAAGCTGCAGTTATTGCAGCTTGACTAAGCACCGTCCACCCTGCGTCAGCAATGACAGGGTAAAAACAAAATACAAGAATAGAATGAAAAAATAAATAAAATAAAGCAAGTAATAATACAAGCAAAAGGCGAACTAAATGACAGGCCAAGGTATACAAACAAAAAGGAATATTTCATAAACACATGAGCACAATAATTCGTAGAGCAGTGCGCTTCCAGTGTCGAGCTGTGACGCATAATTGTTCGCGCTGGTGCTGTGTGCGTTCTTTTCGTGCGTCCTTTGGGCTCGAGCGACGCGCTGGCAATTTCGAGCTGCTTTCCGCTCTTCGCGTTACATTCCAATTTGTTGCTATCGCATTCAATGCTTCGCCGTTGCGGCGAAACTGTGACTTTTTTCAAGATGTCGTCCAACCGGAATGTCTGGCTTCGCTCCCGGGTGTCGAATCGTGAAAAGGAGCTTCTGCTGGCTTTTATAAAAGAGCACCCACAGAAACCTACGCCGTCGTGCCCACTGGGGCCGTCGTTCACGAGGGAGGACCGGGACGACACGTGGCAGTAGCTGATAGCGCTTTTGAACTAAGAAGTCCCTGCGCGTAAGACCAGAGCCCAGTGGCAGGCCCGTTCATTTTGTTCGCACTGTTCGTTTCGAGAACAGAAAGCGACGCCGCACTCGCTCATGTCTTCAAACGCCTCTCGCACCTCCAACCGCAAGAGAAGCACACGTCGCAAGCGCCATTTTCTCAAAATCAGCTGTTGCGGCAGCCGCAACCGCCGCATCATGCCGTGCGAAGCCGTTTGTTCGCTCGAGAGAACGCGTGCGAACGGTCTCGCGCTCCGTTCGTTTGTAGCAGACGACATGCTCGTTATGACGCGGTATGACGTCACCAAAAAATAAAAATCAAGCGAAAAGAAAAATGGCTACGCCCCTCAGAGACGTGGTTCTTTCCGGCTTAGGCCAATCGCGTACGCCGCCAGAATGGGTACAGAACGAACGGCGCAGAACAGAGATCTCCGATCGCCCCACTCGTTATGCCGCGATATGACGTCACCAAAAAAGAAAAGATCAAGCAAAAAAAAAAAAAAGAAATGGCGACACCCCCCCGGCCTTGAGTGGCATTTCCCACTTCAGCCAATCAGCGCGCTTGTTCTTCCCCAGGAGAACGAACAAGCGGAACAAACAGATCTCCGATCGCCCCCCATATTAAAACAACAAATTTTTTTCTTAATCGTAGTGTTCTTCCCACATTTATATATTTGAGCAGGCAACGGGGTGTTGCACGCATCGGTGTTACTTCCCGATGTTGCGTAAGCACAGTATTCCGGCCTTCAATGGACAGCTGCATGTGGTTAAATTCACTCTAGCGGGGTTCGCATTTCTCGTTGACTCAGTCCAATACTCGCTAGTTAAGCATTCAAATAGGCACGGGCGAAGATGATTAGGTTGTCTAGCTGTTCTGTGGCAAACCTCGCGCCCAAATAGGTTGTACTTACCGCTAGACGCGTTCCTGCGAAGACAAAACAGGAGCAACAAGAGACACCGGCAGAACACAACTTCAAAAATTGTTTTCTTGCTTAAAACAAAAAGTAATTTGATAAAACTTGCTCAGTCAGTAGAAAACTAATGTTGCTATTTAGCGTAATTTTACTAGGACCACCTCAATGTTAAATTTACGACTAAACATGTGCAAAAATGAACTTTTTTGCAACTTTGTCGCCAGCTGTACACACCATTTCACGCCATATACGTCTCAAACTATTTTTCGCCTACACTAAAACTTCCTGGCAATCAGTTAAAAGAAAATATTATATTTCACTGAATGTTCCTTTTCTATGAAAAAATCCCCAATATAGGTCATATTGTTCATATTTAAGGCCGCATAAAAAACCCACAAAAGCGTAAACGTTCGTGAAGCTTATTTTAAGTGAGAAGCCTACGATCGATACGTAGGGAAAAATTTGTCGTAGCCTAATTTATGAAGAAGGAATTTTTTGAAAACGCATTTTACGAGCCATAGTTTGGAGCTTTCCGAAAAACTTCGCATACGGTTTGCGGCGCTGAAAAATTTTTTTCGCCAAAATTATTTTGGCGGAAGGCTTCTGGCTTTGGATAGATATTCCTCGATCTTTTCCATTCAAATAGCAGGTGGTCGAGCGCCAAGGCTGGGACAGTTGGCGTGGAATGACCCATATAGAGAAGCTTGCGATCTGTAGCATGAAACAGAGGAGAGCCGGAAAGCATGATACGGAGCCCGAGTGGTGCCATAAAAGCGGTTGCATGCCACTTTTGGTACCACAAACAATCATGTACGCTGTGAGCCCACTTGTAAAACGTAAAAAGAACTCTGATGATTGCCTACGATCCTTCAATACCATCAAGAGCATCTCCACATTCTCAAGAGGTTGAATTGCAAGACATGTAAATCCCTTCCATTTCGGTTAGCAGCTGGCCGACTGGACTCCTATGAAGCTGATACCTACACTTCAATTATTGTGCTGGCACTCGTGTTTAGGCGATGAATGTAACATTGCAGTGAACTGATGTTGCTCTCCGAAGCAAGTTTGCCCATCTGCCTTTTTATTAAAATTTGTTGGACAAACTCGAAAGTTCAGGAATAACGTGTACTTCGCCCGTCATGTAATATTTCGTTACGTGCTTAACGTCACTTCGATCAATGTTGGAGTGTAGATTTGCCACTCGAGTGCCTCTTTCACTTCCTACGTCCCGTGCGCCAGTACCTAATGAAACCACCTTCGTTTCTTTATTACTATGGAAGGCTTATGGTGTAGCGCGAACGAAACGCGGACACGAGAAGGCGCATAGGGACACCACACCAATGCGGAGACCGCACCACAAGCGCCACATGTGGCTTCTCGTGTCCGTGTTTCCTTCGCGCTACACCAAACGCCTTTCATATGAGTAACCCACGTTGCAACCCTCTTTATTACTGTTATCAAAGATATTGCCAACTTCAAGAGTGATGAAGCAACGACATCATATCAACATACTTATCTGCGCCATAACAAGCACAGAGAGTGTTACCAAATAAATTAGTAAAACTCTGATCGTTCTTGCGTTCAAGTAAGTAGAAGACTGCATTCATGGCGCAACTCTATGTTACAACTCTCCCGATCTTTAACAATAAAGAATTGCAAAAAACAGAAAAACCTGTAGATCGTCGATACAAACAGCGCCCCGCGCCGACATCGCATTTGTCGCCAGTAAAAGGTCGGAATGAGAAGTCCGTAATGGAATCAAGAGCAGCCGACACTTTCGGTTCCAACCATGCGGAACGGGCGGAAATTGTCGCCTTGCTTTCGGCACCTTATTCGCACCACTCAACAAGGGAAGGTCGAAAAAAAAAAGCAGGAATGGTGCAGCGCACCGTCGGCAGATCGTTAAGCTAAACGATGGCCATCAATTTGAGGCTTATTTTGGTTCCATTGCACAGGGACCAATTCGAGCAACTGCGCTAGCATCCGGCCATGTGTCACGCAGCCTATATCACCTAAGATGTTGGCGAAAGGCAGTTGGATCTGCCACTTGAAAATCATATTGACGATTGGCCCGATGAAAGCTCCTCGGCAGAATACTGCAGAACGTTGTGGACCCTGCTTGCAGGCAATATAGTCGTGGAGGTCTTGTTATCCGCCTAAATGTTGTCATGAGGAGCAGGTTATGTTGCCGTAAGAAGTACCGCGAAATTTATTATTGTTAATTTTTCTTTTCAGCTATATAACAAGGACTGTGTTACATCCACAGCTTCAAGTACATGCGTTATTACATGATCTTTCTAACACTCTCATTAAAACAGACAGCATTACTCAGTATAATAAGCTGCCTACATAACTTTCTCTGAATACCATTCAATAAATTTTTTCAAGCGCTTTATATGGAACTTATCCCTTGGAGTTGCATTTCAGTCCAATATATACTAAAATCCCAAACTTTCTGTTATGACCAACCACGCTTCCATATAACTGGAAGGAACACAGTGCACTAGATGACGGGGACAAAGGAAGGCGACGCACAAATAGGAACAAATAAATTTGTGCATTCATTAATTCACACTAATTAGCACGTGTGTATATTCTTCATGAATCTACTCGTATGGTTCTGCGCTTAAATGATTGAATGATGGCATAACAACACGTCCAAACACCACTTTAGGTAAAAAAAGATAATTTCCACATTCGAATGTGAAATATCTAAATGCGTAATAGAATACGAATTCGCAATGGAAGACTTGCCCGCGTCTTCTTTGGCAGTGTGTTACTTCCAATGTTTCACCAACCTGCCCAAGCTTCTACACTAAGTACCATATAGTCGTGTATTCAAATATAGAAATTATATGTTTTAACTAAAGTGGTGCTTAGGAGGGCTGGTATGCCATGAAGAAATCATTCAAGCGCACAACCATATGAGGGCATTGAAGAAGGATACACACTGATACACACTGGTGCTAAATTGAACACTTCATTGTGAACCCCAAAGCGGAATATACAGGACAGGTCATGGTTGTACGACACGCAAGCGTAGCTAGCAAAACAATAATTGACCACGCAAATATTGTACTTCTTTCGGAGATACGGCAGCCGATGCATTGGAGATGCAATCATTTCTGTGTCATTTACTTCATGCGCGTGTTGGCTGCTGCTCCTTATGAAAATAGTTCACGTTTTACATCGCTCGATATCCCACAGGGATCGACACTTACGTGGCAATAACACAAGGAATATTACTAATGTCATACTTTCTCCAGTGTACAGGCGGGATGGAAACAAACGTGAGCAACGCGGAGCGCTGTGTCCGTCGCGCTGCGACCTTGGTAATAATGAAAAGATGCTAGAATGGTTCTTGATTGTATCATGGATCACTCTAGTGGCTTTCTATTACCATCCAGGCTACAATCGATCGAAACGAAATGCGAAGCAGCAGAGAATGTAGATGCCGCTGTGTTCGCGTTTCTGTCCATCCCCACTGCGCATCAAGAAACCCTCCACACTTATCCTTCGCATTTCAGCAATGCCCCATAATGCTTATTTTTTATGCTTGTCAGGAGCGGAAAGATGACTTTAACGTTCGCCCTTTGTCCTAACTTTGTAGTTGATGTGACAAGTCGTGCATGTAAGGCGGACAGTTGGGCTAGTTGGTAACGTGAATAATAGGAATCAACGCGAACTTGTGTTTCCCAGTTGAATCCTTCAAGGAACCACGCTGTTCAGACGACTTGTTTGGTAGGATGCGTTAGGCGACACTGACTAGTAAAGGAGTGGAAAACAGCAGAGGCAAGCAGCGAGAATATTTGTTCAGTAAAGTTAATGCCCCCTTGTTTTCCACATGATTTGTGCAGCGCATTCAGGAAGCACAATTTAGCAACGTCCCTCATAGCTTGTTTTGAATGAGCGGAGTCGTACGGGAGTGGTGGCTTCTTGACAGGAGGTTCGTATTTCCAGTAAACGCATTCGTCACTATATAAAATCGAATGTCGAGGAACATATTACTGTCATCTCATGGCATCTCGTGGGTTTTTCCTCCGCGTAAAATACAGTGGTTAGTATGTTATTGGCTAGTGATTAAAAAGAGTCAGAGCTACTGTAACGGAATATCAACAAGTCGACGGCGAACAGCGAAATCTTCGTTGCAGTCTAATCAACAATGCTGCAACTAAGGACCCTATAGCAATTATTGTTGGGGTTTAAAGTCCCAGAACCACGGTATGATTATGATGGACTCCGTAGGAGAGGGCTCCTGAAATATGGACCACCTCGGGTTCTATAACGTTCACCTTAATCTAAGTACACGGGCCTGCAGCACTTCTCCTCCATGAAACGCCGCTGCGGTTGGAATTCGATCCCGGTACCTTAAGGTCAGCAGTCGAGCATCATAACCACTAGACTAGAGCGGCAGGTAAAAAAGAGCCCTCGGATTTCAAGCAGGGTTAAACATAAATCACCGAGTAGTTAAGGGTAGTTAAGCCTCCGAAGCGCGGGGGGGGGGGGGGGTGTACCAACACAGCCACGGCAAGACAATTTATTTTCTTTTATTTATTTATTTATTTATTTATTTATTTATTGAGACGCTCGTCTTACGTGACAGAGAGACAGACGGACGGACGGACAGTTCTCTCGTTGAGTCGCCATTGAGATGCCTACGCATTTTAAACAATGATTCCTTGCGCAATGCATTCTAGTCTTAAATACCAGCAACACTTTCACATACAACAATTTTTTGCAGTGTTTAACCTTGCCAAGGTCATACCATGGTGGCCTTTCAATACTTGGTCATAACTCGCAAAAGGCAATGTCTACGGTAAAACAGTTTAAAAAGTAGTATAGGCTCCCCCTGGCACTAAGCGAAAAGACAAACAAGCAACAATGAATGCACAGTGGTAGAAACAGCTTCCCGTACGTATATATCTTTGAAGATCGTCAGAAGTGGAGCCATTTGATACCCCCTTGCTTTCTTTTTTTTTGTTTTCCTGGGCCAGATGGGCCGTTTTCAGTTAGACGCCAAAAAAAAAAAAGAGTATTGTGGGGCTAACGCGCAATGTTCCGTCTTTCCTCGCAAAGTTAGCCTTTCCATGTACTTTTTCTATCGATTGGGTACTTCAAGAAAAAAACAATAAAAACCGAAGCAGAACTGTAATATAGAAGGGCGCAGAACGTGGTTGTTTCCGTTCGGCAAAACTTCTCCACTAATAGCATTACCGAAAAAGGAATTTCGCACGAAACTATGACTCTGGTCGGCTCAGTTTCGGTGGAGCATTTCCGCGGGAATGTGGCGGAAAAAGTTCGCATGTATTATTTTTGAACGTTACTGTAGAGGCAACTCCAGAGACAAACGTGCCCGATTTCCTCCAATATGACATTTCTTCTTGCTTTTTTTTCTTACCAATGCGTGTTGAAATGCCATTTCCCCAACATACACTGATCCACGAAGTTTAGGCTCAAATAAATTTCTAAGCCCGTCCTGTGCTAGGAATCCTCTTATTTATGGGACCTCAAAATTGTGTTGCGGCGAAGTAGACATTCTCCAAGAATTACAAGGCACGTAGAGATGTCAATAAGATGTTTAGCTCCTTTCAAACAAAAACTTGCTGCCTGCAGAACATAAGGAATGGCGGTGAAATTATATATATATATATATATATATATATATATATATATATATATATATATATATATATATATATATATATATATATATATATATATAAAGTATTCCAAAAGTTGCTGTCTTTATGACTGTCGCGTACGTGACAAAGCAGCGCACATTGAGAAAAGTTCAGCTTGGTGAGATTGAACTTTCGGCTTACAAAGGTGAATAATCTGGCTCGGTAAGTTGTGTGTTTAAAGACCACCGTTTGCGTAGGCTTGGTAAACAAACTGCATTCATATGCAGACATCTAAAGATACAAAAGCCATTGAGTGCCTAAACACTGCCTAGGAAAGTTTTTACGTCGTGAGAGCTAAGTATGCGATGCCTGCACGTTCCTTAATTGCGGTCCCCACCAAACTCTCTGCCGCTCTTGGCTGCTTGGCTAAAACACTGTCTGGGTTCCGAAGAAGATGCTATGTGAGCGATGAAGTGCGTAAAAGCAAGATGCGTGTCGTGATGCTATTATCACGTCATTTTGAGGTGCCGCTCTAGCGCGGTTTTTAAAATAATATTAGGCCGATTAAGATTAAAATTGCTCATCGCTTTATTTGCGCTACATTACGTTCTGAAACAATCGAAAACTCGATGTGACATGTTCTTTTATGTGTTATTGCTCCCAAGAGACCTAATATCTATACGCATTCCTGGCATCAAGCAAATGCATCAGTGTTGCGTTTCGACATTTACTTCAATGAACTGCATGATTGGCCTACATTTTGATATTACTCTCGCTACATGGACAATAATTGCATAGGGCAATAATACATCTATATTTCAAGCAGATTTATTGTTGTCCTTCACATTACCATGAATAGGTCCGGAATCCTATTTTAAAATTTCTCCATCCGCCTTTGCCTGTTTGTAGAAAAGTGTATTAAACTTTCCTAGACCACCATAAAAAAGCCAGGGCTTCTGACCAACCTCTTGAAGGCTGCCTATATAAGGGCAAAGAGAGAGAGAGAGAAGTGCAGGATTTCTTCTAATTCAACGCGTTTTCCACAATATTTTCTTGTGCGAGAACAAGTAAAATGTAAAGCCAGCAATAGCCCAAACTGATCCCTTTATCTGAGATGACCACTTGGCGAGAGACTCTACGGTCCAATCTGGATCCGCTAAAGGTCGAACGGCAGCCTTGGTAAATTGCGCGGCAGGGGAAAAGAGTTAAGAAATATAAAAGTGCTGCGATCACAGTGCTACGAAGGAGTAATGGCTGCGGGTAAATAAGATCCCATGCAGCTAGGCTGCACTTCAGTTGCTAAGGCTGATTGAGGTCATCGCTTTTGCTCTGCGCATTTGTTTTGCATAGGGACATACAGATTGGCCCACCTTCAACCTTAGACCGAGGACCGCTCTTAGTAGAAACAAATGAATGAAAAAAAAGCAAAGTAGGTTAAGGGAATGAGGCCCCGGCTGGTGCGGTTTCTCGCATCATTTGCTCCTACTGATGTTCCGTGTCATCAGTAATTGTCGCGATTTTTGCGACGATTCCATCCCAGAGTTCCCCACGATGCAATCGGGTGTTGTCATCGCTGTGCTATTCCCATCGGCGCTTACGATGCCAAAGATACGTGCCGTTTTTCTTTTTCTTTCTCAGCCTCGTTAACTATCCCCGCTTGTCGTTCTCAAGAAGAAGCGTGTCTTCACACCGGGCGAGAGCACATCGAACTACACTTTCTAATTTGTCGTTTACAGGTTGATGGTTGCGCGAATTTGTGGACATGTACAAAGCATACGAAAAATTTATTAATAAGCCCGGTTGTGTCTTACGTGCCAGCCCATTGCTTTACAACACGGGGATATCCCAGAAAATTAGACGGCTTGTAACCTGCATGACAAGTAGAGCTCTTGATGAGAGCACGGTGGGCTGCTTAACCAAATGCTTGGGCGGAAGTAATTTGTTGTAGTCATTCAAGATTTACTGTGTGAATTACAATTTCCATTACAATGTCCCTACGTTATTCAAAGCAATCAGCAACTACTCAGCGTCATCTCTCTCAGCAGCGAAGCTGTTCTAGCTGGGCGTAAAATGTCTGTCGTGACCAAAAACCACCATGATTATGAACCGGCACGCGCTCTCTGCGGCCTCTTCATCTTCTGCTTAGCTCCCAGAACACAAGCGCCGATTTCTCCACCGTGGTCTCTATTAACCCTGATGGTTGAGAGAACGAGTAAAGAGAGAGATAAAGAAAGAGAAAGAAATAGAAAGAAATAGATAGAAGAAAGAAAGAATATTATGAAGAAAGAGAAGAATACTTGCTGAATTCCGCTGTTTTAAAAGCTGGAATCGAACCCTCGTACCATCGATTGGAAGGCGAGCGACCTAACCACTAGGTTATCCAGGCACGCTAGCAGAGCGTAACGTAGCCTTGCAGGGTCATTCCACGCCAACTGTCCCAGTCGGGGCACTCGACAAAAATCAATTTCTCTAAAAAAATCTGAGAAAATTACGCACGTATTGACATTAGTTCTACAGCATTCTCCCAAAATATTTTGAGCGGCAAAAATTTTTTGGGCACGTGAGCGTCATTTGAACTTCGCGATATGATTGAAAAAGGTAGGAAAGAAAAATTCGCTATAAATGGACCGTTTGCCGTATTCATTCGAAATTTGCTTTTTTGTGTTTTTAGAGCATTGCGCTTTTATTATAAGACAGTTGCTTAGAGTAGCTTTACAATTTTCACTCTTTAGCGCTTAGGTAAAAGTGGGTATTTTGCAGCGTTTTCGGGAATTTTTTAACTGCGACATGAGCTGCGACAGTTCGCGCTCATCCTGTGTATGTTCTTTCCGTAAGTCCTTTCTGCTTGAGAAGCGCTTTGCGAGTTTCGAATTACTTGCCATTCTTCGCGTGACATTGAAATTTGTAGCTATAGCATTTATTCCTTCGCCCTTGTGCCGAAACAATGCGCAACACGCCACTACGTGTTTGAAGACAAGTTTCACTTACGTGTTATACCGATGCCTATGATACAGGGATCAGCCATGTTTCTTTTTCGTAAATCCCCAAGTGTTGTAGGGCATAGTTCGGTCACATTTCTGTCTTGTTGAAATTGGCACTTTAAAAAACATATAAGAGTAAGTCTGCATGCCGTTATTTCTTGTCTCAATTCGAGGCTTTTCTCCTCCTCTTGTTCCTTTCGTTATATTTTGATTATTTACTTACTCCTGGTGTAATTCACATTTTTTCACGCCTGGTGCAATCCCACGCTTCTTCCACGCGATATTACATGCGTTAAGGAGGCTCCTCGCAATACATGACATTCGTATACGGTTTTTGCGAAACAATGTCGAGCACTGGCGTGGCTCTATGGTAAAATACCTGCTGGTACTTGTGAATCAAAGTTTAAGAGTGTAAGTATGCGTATGCCTCGTTTGTTTAAAAATTCAGTGCCTTAGGTGATTTTTCGCAGTGATGTGGAATTTACTAGAATAAAGCAAGTGGACGAATTTCTGACACAATTTGTTAAAGGGCTAGTTAAGGCTTGTCTATCGCAACTTCTAGCGCGACAAAACGACTCAATAAAGAAGACAAGACATAAACTTCTCTCAAATGGCGTCATTTTATTGCGTCACACGCCTTTTATAAAGAAGACAGACCACATTATTCGTAGTGAGCAGAGTGTACAGAAACAATCACGACACGTGATCAACAGATCACTCTCATTCAATATAAACTTAAAACTAGAGAGGCAACATACTCTTATGTCGTAAGAGACGAGTGGATCAGGGACAGCGACTATCATGACACCCGATGAACGCAGCACACTCATTGCGCAGAGCCTAGGAAAGCAAATTCCGCACGTAATAAAGTGAAGGACGGAACACTGACGCGCTGTGAACCAAACTATTCTATATAAGAAGCTTCCGATAGGCCTGATGGGGCGCTGTTACGGCTCCTCTTCAAACTGATAGTCCGTTTTAACAAGGCTTTGTAATTTAATTGTTTGAAATGTTGAGCTCAATGAGGGTCTGCTCCACTAGGTGTTTCTGTTCTCTCAGGCGCTCACTGACACAGCGGCCTGACTCACCCACATATGTTTCGCCACATGACAAAGTAATCTTGTGAACCACATCATTGTGACGTTCTGCAAACATGAGATGCTTTTTATAGATTCATTACTTTTACTTTCTTTAGATGTGCGCCTACAAAACATTGACAATTTCAGGGGCGTGGAAAACACTGCAAGAATGTATTGTCTAGTGGCCGCGTTCTTTGGAATACGAGCCAATCTAGAGCACTCTATAGCAAAAAGGTAGCACTTCCGGCATCATCGTTTGTGTTACACACTTGCTATTTTGGCGCTTTCCTTTTGGAAGCAAGATTTCAGATACAGACGTCAACCGCAGCTTAAAACGCTTAAATGCTCAAAACAGCCACTGACCATGTGCGCGAGCTTATGACGTAGTCGGACGGGCGTTGATGGTATCATTTGTCGAGACAAGAGCTATTTTTCGAGCTAAATTTCAAACTTATTTGTATGCTCTCTGTTACGTGTTGCGCAATAATCGTTGGTTCACATGTTCGCAGGAGCCTTGACTACCGATGCGTATCATTTTCTGACCACGTTCAAATAGTGTTGCATCGCCCCTACAAGAAAAGCAGCTATATACATATAAAAAATGAAACTATTTTGAAACTTCTCAGCTGGCACACTTGAGTATTCTCATTTCCATTTTCTTCTGTGAGAGCACTATCATGGTGGTCTTCTTGGCTTCATTGTGATCAATCACATTTTCGTTTATTTGAGGGCTTGTAGCTTTTTCGTGGATAAGTACTGAATAATTTTCGTTTATCTTATCAGCAAGAACTTGCTCTAGTTCTGCATTTATTTCTTTGTAGAGTTGAGAAGCTTTGTGTGCGGTGCATTCAAGAACTGAGCAGATATGAGAAGGCCTTCTTTCGTGCGGATATAATGGATCATAAGCGTGACCTTCACGATGCGAAAGACCTCCATGAGAGCAAGGATTCTCGCAGCATCGTAAATACGATGGCCTTCCAGCCTGCATTATCAGTTACTGACAGTGCTGAAGTAGTGGAAGTGCCAATCCCGCGACCTATACCTGTCCATCCAGCCAGTACTTCAGAGTTGAGATACTTTCACTACGACATACGCGCGAGTTCTTAACAATGGCAGAACCAAGTTCTTGGACCCAATCCTAACTATTTCGAACCCTATTGCTGCTAGTCTACTTACATTGTTTTGCATGTTTATGCAGTCAGTCCTTGTTGTTGGATGTTGAAATGCCAGCGTAAACTATTCAAAAAGGCTGTCGTAGTTACAAACATTAGGAGAATAATACATTGTCACAGGTGCAACACTGCTCCGGTAACTAGATAAACCAACTGTAACGTTAGTAACAGATACTAGCGTGAAACGGTAGCAGCTGTTACCAATGGTGCTTGTTCCAAATATCTATAAGAGTTGTGAACATAGCTGAACTACCATAAAAAAGTGAGCTTGTAATAGTTTGTGAGCCATATTTAACCACTCGAATTTACATATAGTTGCAAAAAAAATTCGAACTGAGCTTCCGTACCATTTTTCATCGCGTTCAATAATAAACCCCACATGCGGCTCCTACGATGGTGGTCAAGACGCAGATAGTTAGTCTTATCCTACACGGTAATATACAACAAAGACTACGTCGTATCATGGAATGCAAAATACCGTAATTAGCGACATATCTTTAGATCTCTCAGTAGTATACGGAGCTACAGTTTCCAGTATAACAGCGTGTGGTGGTGTTTACGTATATTTTCAGAGATGATCACTTGTGTTGGCAAGTTTCCGTTACCTACTACAACTACGCATGTGCGAAGCGAAGTTTCACTTAAGTGCAGCGGGAACATAAAGAAAAAGTTACACTTCTATTGAAGTGGCTCAGTGATTGCCGACATCCAGCAAAATGGTTACATCGCAAGTTGAGGTAGTATTCATGTATGAATTGCATCGCAAGCTGTAGTCTTAACCATTACTAAAGCGTTCCTAAAAATCAGGAACTGTCTGTGTTAAATAATGCGATTCGCGGTTACTGATTCTTTTCTTGCATTTACAAACTTCATACTAAAATTATTAGTGCTGAGTATTAATCACAGCCTCATCGGCATTTCTGGTATTCGCTTTCACTGTAAATTTTAGCTTCTGCGTATACAACATTTCTGGCGCCACCGCTGTCGTTGGAGAACTGTTTATTCAATATAGGCTAAATATTAGGATTGCTCTAGATCACCGGTATCTTTATTATTGCTCCCTCTTTTTAAGCCTTGCTTGTTGCTAGACCCTTCCCCTTTCTCGCTTCAAATGCTATTCACTGAAATGTGCATATGAAATTCAGGATTGCAGAATGCCTACTGAAAGAATATCTCTAAAAAATCAATTCTTCTTACTTCACAGTTACAAAGCAGTGTCGCCCGCTCTAGTGCGAACACGGCTTAGCTTCGCCGCACTCTGCAGAGCGCCATTGCATCCGGCGTGGCCGTGCACCCAATCATAGCGGTGCAAGCGCACACGAGCGTGCCGATCTTCTCAACTACGGCCAAGCGAGTACGGCACCACGGCCGTAGTGACTACTGGAGCAGCGAGCTCCAGCGCTGTAACAGATGACGCGATGTATCTCCCGTGGGTCCCTCTGGGCGGGGCCCTGCGCCTCTGTGACTGGCGCTCCGTGGAGCGCGACCACGCTGAGTCGTGTTCAACCTACGAGTAAGAGTGCACGGCACTGTACTCAATCATTCACAACATAAATGCGACAGTGAATCGCAGGTAACTAAGGTAGTAATTAACTTTTATGATCAACTGTCCCAAATCCAGGGCTTCAAATATACACGCCTACAAGCTTCTTGTGACGGCAGTCGAGAATAAAATTTGGAAACCCTGACGCGTCACTCAGTCAAACAACCAAGCAGGGTTTTTCAAAACATGCTCGTCACTAGATTGCATTTACACTATCAAATATGCGATTGATAAGTGTGAGCAGTATAACCAATTGCTTCATATAGCCTGGGGAGATTACGAGAAATAATGTCATTCAGGTGAAACCTTAGCAGCCATGGAGATATTAGACAATAAATGCTTAGATGAGGCGTATGTCTAAAAATTCTGGAAGATATCAATTGCGATTCTGCAGCCCATCATAGCCATCTCTAAATAAATAAGAAAACATATATTCAAAAACGGTGAAATCCGAATGCACCGGTGCTTTTTACTGCATTTTACATGAAGTACGGCGCCATGCGAGAGTAATACTTGCGGACAAAGCATGCTGAAGTCACCACTGGCGCACCTTCTCAGGTTACAGTGTTATATAATATTATTATACCGCTAGTGTTCCGGACTAAGTACAGAGAGATGAAGAGTGGAGGCTAGAAGAACTCTAGGCAGCTTTGTCCTATGCGGTCTCGCCATCCAAACCTTCTGAAGATAAACCTCGAGACCCTACTGTGAACGTAACAATATATATGGTGTGCTGATGGACTTGTTTCTGGGTTAGCTGGTGCTTGCTGTTAAACATCTTGTAGCGCGAAAAGACAAAACGGACACACAGAAACACAACTACAGGCGCCCGTGGTTTGTGGTTCTGTGTGTCCGCTTTGTCTTTTCGCGCTACAAGATGTTTATTAATATATATGGTGCTAAGGAGTGGCCTGATAGAAGTAGCTGTGCCTACCAAAATGCATCAGGCGTTTGATGCTTCTTTGAAAGCCAAATATCCATCCGTCCATCCGTCCATCTCTCACTGCACCTTTCCAGGTGCTACATCACGACACTATGCTTCCTCGTCAAGATCCACATGCAGCACATAAAACGAATATTGCCTCTTTTGGGATTTCCATTTGATATATCTTGCACGCGGTGTTTTTCTAGAAAAGACCATACAAGCCGTCTACAGCAGACGAAGAGAGGACAATGCGGCGCAAAAACAACTTTTACCAACTTCGGGCAGCCTGGTGTGCGCAAGACACGTTTTCACAGGAACTGCTCGCTTGCATTCTTCTCTCTGCTACTTAGTGCAAGTTGCGCTGCCCCTGCGCCCTTAGCACATGACTTGTTCTCTTTTGCAAAGACTCCGCTTTTTGCAGTGATATACATTAACTTTTTTTAAAAAGAAATGCGCATTCTGTTGAGAATCACAGTCGCAAGTACACACTTTCGCTTGCGGTGGTGAACGTTATCGTCAGGACGTGTTCCTTGCGAATACGTTGTTAATTAACTGCCCAACGTTTTCAGTGCCACATGCAAAGTGCAAGAAATGGGTGGTGCGCACAGCTTGGTAGAGGGTACGCACGAGGGCACCGCGACATTAATGGATTTCGAAACGTCAAGTCTGTTCACCGAGCTCTGCCAGCTGCACGGCCTTGTTTGGGGAAGGCACATGTTTTCGACGGACCGTTCAGCAAATGAGGTTACGCAGTTGAGTGTATTTGTGACGCCGATTTGTTTTGCATAGGGACCCAGTGAGCCCGTCTCCTTCTGTGAGGAAGCTAGTTTCCGGGTCAGCTATGCAAAGGAGATTTCTTTTTGTTGTTTCAAGCCACGCAAGTTTCCAAAGTAAGAATGCCTGTCCACATTCGTTCCCGTAAGTCGTGGTAAGATAACATCCCTTGACAGCGTATTGCATCCCTTCACAGCGTACTAATTCTTAAAGCATTCATTTTTCTCAGAAATGTATTTTCTTGCACGAAACATATTCCACCAGATTTTCACTGCCGTCGTCAATAGCCTGTCTTCGTGTCTTGTGCATAACATGGGCCTTTCTCAGCGTTGAAAAATTACTTTGTTGCAGTAGGTATCTCCAAGGTATAACAAACCAACTAGCCCGGCAAGCGACTATTTCGAGATAACGCCGAGTGAATTTTCTAATTTCACTACGCTCGTGAAATTCAAAGACATTTTTCACTGCTTTGCTCTGTTCCTTCTACCAATCATGCACCTCTAGTAGATGACTGGTTATCCGCCGTACGCCTCACGCCGCCTGTTAGCTCCAATAATCCCGTTATAGTATAAAGAATAATATCTACTAGCCCTCCCTCGAGAAATATCTCATATGACACATACCCAATAATCTCGTATGATCGTACGAGAACACATGACATATGTGTTCATACGAGATTATTGGATACGAGGCACATTGCGTCATATGGGAATTTTCGATAGGGCTTGTTTGCTCTCTACACCGTACCACTGTCTTAAGGTCTAGAAACGTTACGCCTCACACAGTTTGTTCTAAAGCTGGGCGCGGGCTCTTCAACTCTGTATCAAACTTCATTGTTACCTTCGAACTTTCCCATCAGTGTGTTAGAACCGGTAAAATCCGGAGATTGAACACGTTTTCGTTTTTTGATGAACACTAAGAGTTCGCTCCCATATAGGCGTGTTCTTGACAAAAAATAAAAATAATCATGTATCTTGCTGGTATGACTTTCTTTTGTTGAACGTGACACGCCAGGTCGACTCAGGTCACTACCAGCCTTCACGTTCAGTTAACATTCCCAGTAAGAATGTGTTCGATCCCGGCCGCGGCGGTCGTATTTCGATGGATACGAAATGGTAGAGGCCCGTGTACTTAGATTTAGGTGCACGTTAAAGAACACCAGATGGTCGAAATTTCCGGAGCCCTCCACTACGGCGTCTCTCATAATCATATCGTGGTTTTGGGACGTAAAACCCGCAATATTATTATTATTTCAGTTGGAATGTGGCGAGCGCCAACCATGCCACTGCCATCAGCTGTAGTACAGAATTCAAGTCAGAAGATTACCATAGCATCCTAATATACCTAAACTTCTGTTATAGCGCCAGAAGTTTAAAAGGTTAGTATACAGCTACCCTTAAAATTGCTTGACGTCAGGGTGACTGCATATATTAACAAACAAATTTGGCAGTGCTCTCATGACTGAGCTAAAGAAAGCTTTGTTTACCTTGATCTCCATTATTCTTGATATATTATGTTCATGTAATTTATCCTGATCCGCACTCTTCATATCATCTGGTGTCTTCTTTGAATGTATTACCTACAAATTGTAAATGTAACAAATATCGGTTATTCTCATATTCTATTTCTATTCTATTCTATTCTATATTCTCATATTCTATTCTATATCAGTTACTACAAAAAATTATTCCTGTGAAACTTGTAACTTGCTTAGCCGTGTCACTGTCCCCACTCGCAAGATACAAAAACGCAGCTTCGGCGCCGCAGCAAGGACTAGGTATGAATACGACAGGTAATTACCGGAGATGCCGTTGGGCTAGAGCCAGCGGCGACGCCAAAACGTGTTTCCTTCGATACTATGTAAGGTGATGACTTCACCACAAGGCCGCCGCAGCTGTTTGGACACCTACGGTGCAGCGTCGTCTAATGAGAAATGGACTACTAGATATGCCTGGCAGCATTCACTTTAGTTATTTTGCAGAACATATCTTTTTTCGTATGTCATCACTGTGCCTAGTGGTCGTCAAAATACATAATTGATGTGGAGCCTAAGCAAAAGCTCCGCTGTCAGTCTACAGGACTGAATCATGCAGAAAAAGTCAATGGTGAAGCGATATTAAGCTGGGCGAATTCGAATAATTACGTCAGAAAAGCAGCGAACAAGACACAGACAATGGAAAGTGGAGGAACCTTCCTTTATGTTGTGCCGCATTCGCATGTATGTTTCAGTGGCTAAATTAAAAAGAAGTCTGTTTAACTACGTAAATCTGTATCATGGGCTACTGTCTTCGCTGATAATGTATCCAACATCGCGATTCCCCATAATTTTCTGTCGCTAGACCTTTTTTTAATACGCACCAAAACTAGTCATTATGCAGCAGTGATGCAATTCTACGTGCATTTTTGAGAACTGAACCGTAAGAACGCTCAAAGTATTTAATGCGTATTCATCATCGTCGCTTTCATCCCAGCGAACAGCCAGAGCGCTACCGTGCAGCAGAGACGGGAAGCAGAAAGCCGCGAAGTTCCCTGGTAATCCTGAAGGGCAATCCTTCAATACTCAACGACGTGCTCTAGAAGCTAAACTACCTCTCGCTGATGGAAGACCAGATTCGGTCGAACAAATCCTGACATCTTGGCATATGATATCGTGCGTGCACAATTAAACATATGTGCTATATTGTGCTTCTTGAACTGCACTGAATTTGAGGAAGCAGAATAGGAATTTTGCAAGTTTTGGCACACACAAACGTTTAGAAGTATTGTGCCTGTTAGTGTTTTCTGTGTTGACGCCAAATGGGGATTTCTTTTTTTTTTCTATTCTTTTTTTCTTCTCTGTATCGTATCTATTACTCTCTCATTTTTCCTTCCAAATTGTAGAATGGCTTACCGAACTATGCTTGGTTAACATCTCTGCTTATCCTCTTCCTTATTTTCTCTCTCTCTCTCTCCAAGGCCTTCACGACATCGCGTTCATTGTTGAGGAGAAGTGCGCCCGGCATGACTGAAACCATGATGTCGGTGTTGAGGAGGTGCTGCCTCGGGCAACGCAGCAGAACACGTCCTTTCGCGTTTGCGCATGCAGGAGATGTAAATCGTATACTGATGCTTAGTGCAGGTGGTCGAGCGTTTATAGTATATCAAAGTTCCCTGACACTTTCACTGCGGCATCCGTCATACGTAACACTCGTACGATTATATAATAAGATTTATCTGCATCCAGCTTGGTAATTTATTGATTAAAGCAACAAATATGACTGTTCGCGGTTCCTACGTTTCGCTCCTTTGCGGTTTTCCCGTCGGTGTTGATTAGTCGGAAAATATTCGGTATTTCGAATATGCAGTATTTGATTTGAGCACCTAACCAAATAAAATGTTATTGAATTAGTTAAAATACATTTCTGAGGATATCATAAATGCGAGCACAATTTTTCCCTTCTTTCTTGGTCTTAAACCTACCGTTAAGTTGCAAATAAATACAATTTTTTCTATATTCAGTCCGCCCACGTTTATTTTATTTAGTATATATAAAGTTCTTCCCAGAGGCCTGGTTATTAAGGAACATTGCAGCCAACGGGTCACTAGGAAAATTAAACGTTCAAGGAGTTTTTCCTAGATGCCGCACGCCGAAATTGATTAGATAGTTAATGCTAGTCCAGCTTCGATATAAAGAAATCTGCTTGAAAATGAACAATGCAGTTTTATTTTGTTGTGCATCTCTCATACCGCCCCTTCCTTAAAAACATATACTCCACTTATCCTAATAAACGTGGAATACAAAGAGAGAAGGCCCTCCAGAAAAAATTACGAGGAGGCATGACGTGCTCTATGTCGATGCGGCAGAATACCCATCTTCCTCGTCCTATGCCCGTTCTGCTGTGCATACCAGCGGCAAAGCGATCGCAACGGCATCCGTCACTGTCAACTCCTCGGAGTATGCAGAGGAGGTTGCCATCGCATTGTGTTTATCCATCCCCAATATCACAATGATTGTTAGCGACTCTAAAACTGCCATACGAAACTTCAGTGCAGGTCGCATCGCACAAACAACCCTTTCAATCCTTAATAAACGTCCTCCTACGCAAGACTTTGCTCTCATATGGACGCCCACGCATGCGGGGCTGTGTGGCAATGAGGCGGCTCATGCCCGTGCTATATTCGAGGAATGACAGGCCGGACGCAGGCCGCTGACGACGCCTTAGACCACGCGGAACCCTTCAGGGCGAGGGATCGCCTTTTGACCTTCCACGACATAACAAATCACTACCGCCTTCAGCGCACCGTATAGCCCCCTTATACCGGGGAGCGACTAGCCACCGTGAAATACTTTGGCGCCAGTAACAGACCCGTACGTTCCCTACCCCCTCTTTCCGTCATCTTATACACCGTGCGATATATCCCTCCCCTTTAGAGATTTTCTGCCAACAAAGAGCCAATCTCGGTCATATCATGTGCTGTTGTACAAGGAACCCACCACCTAACTCACTGAACATTGATAGTAAGAAGCAGCGGGAGGCTGCCATGTGCAGCTGGGCGCCCGAGGTCCAGGACCAGACCCTGGATTGGGCCAAGAGCGTAGCGGAGACCTACGCCGGGTAGGCTCCTCTGCTCTTTCCGCCACCGCACCCTCCCGTCTTGGGATAAATGAAGCTTTTCTCCTCCCCCTACTCTGCTTTCCTGAAGTTCACTCGCAAACGCGTTGTGCATTAGCGTTAGAAAGAACTGCAGCGCGTCAGCATAGGCGACGTGCTAGACACGTGTTTGCCAATATGAGCGCAACTTCATCATTCCGTCTTTGCAGGCGAGACGCGCGTATATAGCGTTGGTGCGCCAAGATGCACACCAGCCGGCCGGCGGGAGAACGCCATGCGCGCTAATCGACTGACGCAACAGAAAAGCGGGAAAACAATGTATTTTATCTGCAAGTAACGAGAAGAATGGCTACTAAAAGCACCAGCATAGAAGTTTAAAGTAGCCAGAAAATATTCGTGGAACCCATCTAAAATTTTGTAGCCAGACGGGGCCGTAAAATAGACAACTTGGCGCAATGTATAGCCACCAACGACAACGCTACCAAGCAAGCTTGCGTGAAATGCAGGCGATCGCTGGGGGCGAACTATGTGACGTACAGTCTTACAGGGTCTGTCTTTACACGGGGCATACAAGTGTGAAGCCTCAATCCGCCTCTTTCATTTTGCTGTGCTGCTCTCTGCCGTTTCTGTGTGGTTATGGTAGGTGCCGGGACAACCTGTATATCAGAAGCTGGTGCACCTTTACAAGACCCCATCAAAATCCCGCAGGTGGCACTTCCCGCTTTTCGCGTATTCCTTGCCCGTTAGCATAGTGAATGCTTGGCTTCTCTACGAGAAAGACTGCTTTGCCCTAAACGAAAACATCATGTCTCTCAAGGATTTTAGTGTCTCTGTTGGTAAATCGCTGAAATCAGCGAACCAAGTTCTCTTACCGCGCCCAGTTGGAAGACCTCCCATGAAAGCCCTGCAGCTTTCTGTTCCAAAGAGCATTGCATTCTGGTGATGCCCGTTACGACAACGTCAACCACTGGCCAGGTGCAGCTCTAGAACATGCCTTTGGTCCTCCGCCGCAAGAAGGAAACCAGACAAGAGGTCGCTGCACCATCTGCCACAAAGGCGTCTCTGGATTCAAGTGCGCTAAACGCGGTGTTTTCCGTTGCCTGAAGAGCGGAAGCAACTGCTTTCTGACTTTTCACACCCACTAGCATTTTTTGAAAAGTGATAAAACAATCACCACAGTACTCGCGTTAGAAAGCACCATATATAATAAAACATTTTTGAGCCCCGCCTTTTTACCGTTAACTGGCAGTATAACAAAATTGTTGACCTTCTCCAGCATTTTTAGTTTTTTTTATGAAACATCATGAAATTTGTTTTTCTGGTTCTGCGGTTGCTCAAAAGAAGAAATAAGCCAGCAAAAAATGTTTCCGCTGCTTTTCTAATCTTGCCAGTTAAAGGGTCAAGTTAAAGGGTACTTATCTCCCTGTTCGTTGTACGACTACCAGAGCAGAGGAGTAAGAAATATACTAGAACTAGGTGACACGTCAATCACTTCCCCCTCCCTCTTTCCTTTTCTCCCCCCCTTTACTTTGCTTTATTTTCCCCCATCATCTTGAGAAGTAAGAAGCTCAGTTAATATGTTGGTTGTTGTATAGTTGCTTGGTAACGTACAGTGTATTAATTACTCTAGTCTGTATAAGTTTGCGTCTAGCGTTTGTGTAAGTTACACGGACGCAATTTATCAGTATTTAGTTTATAAACATCTCATGCGCTTGCTTGTACAGGTTCAATAAACTTTCCTTTGTAACCACAACAAGCACACCGTTTGTACTGAAAGCATCCACATTTTAGTTGCCGTCATAATACAATCACCACCGGGGCCGCAAAAAAGCTAGCAGACGACACACGAGCACTCCGGTGACGTGATGCGCGCGAAGGGAAGCTACCCTCCTCGCGCATGCGCGCACATACTGTTACGTGTCGCCTAACGGCGCTAGTTGTACAGAAAGCCACGCGCTCCTGTGTTCACTCTCAAAAAGATTGCGACTGCACATTCACTTTTTCATTTCCTAAGCCGTCACCCGTCACAACCACGTCACAATATCCCTATGAAAAAGCAGAGGCCTTCTGCAGAACATAAGTAGGGGTAACATGTAAGACGCCATGCTCTCTTGGGCGATTTAAACACGTAACCTAACGAGTAGAGTTTCAGAATTCATAGCAAAATCTTGAGTCAAAAGTCTTACTTTGATTCGCCTTTCAAGGCACTGTGGAGTGTTTCCGGTTTTCCTCATGCGGTAAGCCTAAGAGCGTATCTTCTTGGTTCCTGCACACGAGAAAGAAAAACAGCTAGATTAAATATCATCTTACCGGCTCTCGCAGTATACGAAAGGGCTTTATGTTACTTGGTGCATGCCCGAGTGTTGTTCGAGCACGATGCCAAGCTCTAGTAACCTATGCACTTTCAAGGTGCGCAGCTGGCGACAACGCTCAATTTCATCGAGCGGGTCTTGTAATGAGGTGCGTCGGTGCATACCGAGCATGCTTTTACGCCCAAGGAAGTAGCAGATTGCAACGCGCTCAGCCCAGCTTTAACGACCATCCAAGAAGTTCCACGTTCACAACCCTTGTTTCACACCCTGCGACGACCAAGAATGCAATTTTCTTTCAGAGTAATGCGTAAAGAAGGCTTAGAAGATCATCAGGGAAGTGTAGGTCGTGCTCTACGGGCGAAAAGAACGGAGACCTGACGCCAACAGCAGCGCCACCTAGATGCAAATGCGTAGCAGGAAAAGCTTTTTTCGTTCCACCGTGGCCTGCACGCAGGGCTTATATCACAATGAAAGTTTGGCGCTTTTGCTTTATAGTGTGTTACGAGGTGCAGGCTGAAACGACGCAAGATAAAAACAGCTGCAATGAAAGGCCCAATACTAAAAACGTAAAACGTGCTGGGCTTATTAAATTGCTGCTTCATGCTTTAGGCATACCTTACTCGTCATACTGCATACCGCATATCAGCAAAACAAGCAAGCAGAGCAAATTAAAAGTATGCAAATCGAGTGGCGTGCGTGTTGTCTCTCCGGAGGCATCGTTAGCCTTAAGGGTGCGAGGTAACAACAGGAGGCCCAGATCATCAGGGGTACGCGATGACGCATATAATTACACAGCTGTGACACTGTTTCGGCTGAGCCAAACTTAATTTCACATTGAAGCAATGTACATTTTGCAGGTGTTGTTTTTGTTTCTGAATTTGACCTGCTTTTGTGCCACTGCCATCAACGGCTTCGGGCGCAATTGAGACAGCACACGCGCACATCGAAAGAGCGAGGCACGGCTCTTTTGCTGCAGGTATGGTAAAATTACCAGTAACAGTTATGCGGTGTTAATAACAAGAACTGGCGAGATACATTAGAAACCAGAACAGACGATCCTATTTTTAAGTCCCCATTCAGATGCACGTTTACCTTTTGTCTCAAACATCTCTATTTGTTCCATGTATTGTTTTTCGTAAAATGTAAATCACCTGCGCAGCAAAAATGGTGAGCAATGCATCCTCTCTTCACGAGACGGCCATACATTTTAAAACTACGTTGTGAAGTCTTAAGAGCAACGGCGAAGGTTAAGTAGTGGGCGGCGCGAACATAAACACGCAGATTTTTGTGCGCGAGGCAGAAGCGAATGTACGTAGGACCTAAAAAAATTGGTCAATTCCACTGCCCTGTGGGCATCTATGTAATTCGAAGTAGCCAGCAAAGAGCTGCGCACATAATAATAATAATAATATCTGGGGTTTACCGTCCCAAAACCAAGATATGATTATGAGAGACGCCGTAGTGGAGGGCTCCGGAAATTTCGACCACCTGGGGTTCTTTAACGTGCACCTAAATCTAAGTACACGGGCCTCAAACCTTTTCGCCTCCATCGAAAATGCAGCCGCCGCGGCCGGGATTCGATCCCGCGACCCTCGGGTCAGCAGTCGAGCGCCATAACCACTAGACCACCGTGGCGGGGCATAGCTGCGCACATCGGCTTTTTAAAGACGATAGTCTTTCTTGGGGAACTTAAACGCAGAAATTTTGGTCTGTCTTTCTGCCTTTCTGTTTGTCGGCACGTCCCTCGATTCAACCACTCGGCCAAAGTTGAACCACTTGCCCAAGGGCCAGCCATCGTGAACGGCTGACTAGGTTTATACTTGTGTACATTGTTGATCAAAAAGCAAACATTACGCATATCTGAGGCGCAACATTACTAAGTAAGTATTAGGTGGTGTGTTCCTTTAATAGAAAATACATAGATACGTAATTCTAGAGACCCTAGTTTCTTAAGCTGCGCTGAAAATGTTACTGCGCCGAAACTTGGCTTCCTCCGTGCCCTCTGCACGAGCTCATTGTTGTGTTTCGGTTTCGGTTCAGTATTGCACTGTACGAATGCCATGGGGCGCCGCTCTGGCATTCCTGCTTTACCCAGGCGACGTGAATATAAGAGAGTGTGTGTTCGCGCCAAACCGCATGTTCGGGCTGTCTGGCGTCCCCGGCGGTCGCGTTGGTCACCGCTGGTCTTCGCCTGCTGCTGCGCCGGGATTACCAGCCCGCAACACAGCATTCACGTTTCCCGACGTATTGCCAGATGGCGTTCATATCTCACGCAGCGCCTCTTCTATCGTCTTTAGACGACATTTGCAGCGAAGCACGCAGATACGCGGCCAAATTTTTGTCTTTGATGCAAAAGAAGTCATTTATTTTATGACATCTAGTTCACTATATATATATATATACTGCATTCTTCTCATGCATGCATGCGTGCATGTACAATATGGTATATACCGTGCTCATGAAACGCATATTCAGCACATACATGACCAGTCATTTATGCTACTCACGCCCACATGTCATGCCATACCAGTTTCGCTATATGTCCACTTGACGAAACGTCCGGAAGCATACGAACACAGTGTTAGTAAAGACATTTACGCCTTTCGCATTTAGTCCTAACCTGTAATGTGCGTAGTTATGTCTGCACCAAGGAGGTTACAAAAAAGTTGCTGGAGTGGCGATTATTGCGCAATAGTGAAGCTTTGCCCACCAAAAGATGGCGGCTGCGCCCGCCATCTTAGTAGGGGCACGATAAACCATCGGCATTTGGCGAAGGAAAGCGAGCGTTTTCCTCGCACGCCAGACGAATTCAATATGGCAACTTTTACGGGTCAGATACTGTTCCAAGTGTGGCTTTGTGTTACTAGCTTTTGTAAATAAGCCTCAAAGTTATGGCAAATTTTATTGCAGATCAATCGCCAATACTCCTCGCGACTGGTTACTTTCGTCGGCAACAACGATCTTTTATTTTATGAATAACGTAGTATTTACACTAACAGATCAAAGCCATTTGATCTCTAAGTACGCACCACCAGAAAAGCGCATGTTTCCGAGCTCTTTGGTGGGCAAAAGCTGGCTTCACTTCTGCTGGCAAGGCGTTGCGAGAGCTTCCGCTCCAGAATTTTTTTTAAACCTCCTTGGTCTGCACACACAGGTGAGAACGGCAATTCGTTCACCGATATTTATTGGATGTAAACCTCACTGCGAGACAAATTTATTTTTCAATAATTAATATGTTTGTAAGAGAAAGACAAGCCCAGAGAATTTTAAGCATATTCTATTATTGGTGTAATTGGTGTTTTGTGCGCTAAACATTTTGCTTCTTGTGTTGCAAATTGCAAATTACGGCTGAGACACCAGAGTGACATTGGCCTTAGCACACACATAAGCTATGCGATGATTCCAGTGAAGATCACTTGCCAAAATCAAAGCAGGGCACTTCTGTTGCTCAGCTCTTTTAATTCATGATTATTGATATAAAAAGAAGGATCCGTTGATGGGATAGTTGTTACATGTCTTGATATGTACTGAGCATGTCCAGCGCAATGAAACGAAGACAAGAGAAGACACACAAACGACGTAAACTGGCGCTGTCCCAACTGCCATGTACCAACAGCCCATCAACGGATCCTTCTAGAACAAATTTCTTCTAGATTGGGCTTCGTGGTCACACCAAACCAACAAAGAAGTCATCGCTACATGTGTCAACTTCATCGCAACCACAACGTGGCAATGAAGAATGCTTTCATACTGCCTCAAGCGTATGCTGATCTCTCCGGACATTCGACGGCTGTTTGGCTCCATCGACCCATCCTGGGGACACCGCTGGCGGGTACGTAAAGTGCTCAAGTCTGAGTCGTGGTGGCAGGTTCGCCTCTTCCAGGATTGGTTACGTGTTCTGACGAGGCAGAATGTGGACGCCCGTGCTGGATATTGACAGTATACAGATTATAAAAAGCTGGCAGCTCAATTGAGTGAATTCGTGTGACAGCGTGCACGCATCAGCGTAACTCCCAATGACACAAAGGCACAGAGGATCCCAAGCACCACGGTAATTGGAGCAAACCAACCTGCAGAAGTACTCAAGATTCTGGAGAAAGGCCCAAAATACAGCTATGAGCCAGCGCCATGACGACACCACTACCGTGCTATGGTGCAAGATGTTGCGAACCGCGCTGAAGAAAACAGTTGTGACCGAGCCATTGGGGAGTTTACTAAAAAATGGGAATCTAAGAAAAGAGATACACCACCTACACTGCATGTGGTTAATTTTCTCAAACAACAAGATTTAGAGCACTGCGACCTGATAAAAACGGTGGCATCGTAGTAATGGCCGATGGCCACTTTGAGCGCAAAGCTCTGACGTCAATTGAAAAGAACTTCGGAACTGTTCCCCACCAGCCACAGCAACAAAAGAAAGCCGCCGTCAAGTTCTTGAAGAAAACCAGCCTAGAAAACTTGAGAAAAGCCGTTGATAAGGCTGATAACCTGAACCTCGTCGTGTTTTTTGTAGCAAAAACTCATAAACGCCACATATCCATAATGGAACACGGAAATGGACAGAGAAAAAGATAACACAGGACTAATAGCGGAATTTCAATTTCCAACAGATATATTCATTCCAACGAAACCTTGCCACAAAACTTATGTAGGCCAGACTGGCACATACGTGGATATCAGAACACGTGAGCTCCTCAACAATTCACAATACACTGGCGCTGGTAATATAAGCGCACATTGTAGGAACTGTGAATGCATGCCTCTTCTCAGCCAATGAGACATCATCGGCAGAAGCCATAGGACGACTACGAGAGAAATTATCGAAGCCGAGGAAATTGCCATTTGGGGGTAACTCGTTCATCAGCATCTCATCGATTGATCTTTCAAGCAAGGAACTTGAAATCTTGACACGTGTGCGGCAATGCAGGCGTCAAGGTACCAGAGTATTGTCCTAGTTGATTATGCCTTGGCATGATGTGCGCTTTGTGGGGACTGCACGCTTATGCGCGATCTAGTCTGTCAGTCAAGAACTTTATTCAACGGTCCTGAGGAGTTTAAGCCACCCGGGGATCCACGACGGACACCCTAGGTAGCAGCCGCGCAGCCGCTGCGGTAGGCGAGGTGTACATTTTAGCAAGGTTATTTTCAAATAAAGCTATTCGTTGGAAGTCAGCACTTCGTACTGTTTCGTCTTTTAAGTGCAGAGCACTTTAGGGGCCCGGGCTATCGTATGCTGTCATCTCATGTCGTCGCTTAGCGCCACGCAGGCAAAACCATGTATAGCGTAGCCATGTACAGCATAGCCCTGTATAGTATATTATAACACGGGGGAGGGGAAGGGAAGTTAGCGTGAGAAGGAGTGATGTAAGTGTGAGAGAAAGAGAAAGGAGGAAGGAAGAAGCTAAAGCATAGCATAGTCGTGCATGGTGCCATGTAGGTGAAACCATGTATAACATGGCCATGTATAGCATAGTATAGTAACGGTGCCCGAAAGGTAAATAAAGGTGAGGCGGAGAGAAAGGGGGAAGCAGAAGGTAAAGCATAGCATAGCCTTGTAGGGCGTCACCAGAAAAAACATGTATGCACACCCATTCATAGCATAGCCTTGCATAGTATGGCGTAGCAATGGGCTGGGAAGTGGAAATAAGAGTGAGGGAGAGGTGCGTTCGTGTGGTGTAGAAAAGGAGGAGGTCAGGGCAAATCATAGCATAACCGTGTATAGTATATTATTTCAAGGGGTCGAAAAAATCACAGCATATCCACGGAGTGAATGATGATGAGTGGGCGAAGCTGCGGAGGTTCATCGTTAAACCGTGAATCTTCCGTGAATTCTGCCCAGTACATCATCACCGACGTGAGATCGGGCGCGTTTATACTAAAGGTTCGATGACAGTTATGACGACTTGCAGCTCACTTTAATTTTACATGTACGCTGTGAATTTTCATTGTTTAGAAAACCATTGCTTTAGAAAAGATCTGGCGTCTCTCGTTAAGCAGCTGGCGTCTTTTCGTTTTACTTTTAGAAAACATCTGGCGTCTTTCGTTGGTTTATTTCATCAATCAACGGCGTTTTGAACAAAATTTTTATTGTTTCATCACGCACAGGAGAAATCTCACCAGGCACTACCTTGGAGGTAAACAATGGCTGCTAATGGGAATGAGAGACAGCAGAATTCGGCTTTTAGTTAACGCGCACGCTGCGAATTTTTTATTGTTCAACAACGCACAGGAGAAATCTCTCACCGGCACCAACTTGGAAGTCAAGATCTGGTACTAGCGTTAAGACTGGTTACGCACTACGACGGGGACGAACGGGTGCCGCTTTAAGGAGTTTCGCCCCTGAAAGGAAGTGAGAGTCAGGTGGACTGATGTGATGGTGAGGAGGTGGAGATGTTAAAGCGTATCATAGCCATGTGTTGTATTGTATAGCAAAGGGTGGGAAAGGGAAGTGATGAGGAGGGGAGGTGAAGGTTGCAGACATGCAGGTGCTAAAACGGAGAGGATGAGGGGAGACCGGAGACAAAGAGCAGCGGCGCAGGTGGTAGGGTGGAGTCGGGCGTAAGGAAAGACAATGTGCAGCCGCGCCGGGCGCATGTGGTGTGACGAATGTAGTTAGAGAAACCAAAGGTAATGTTAAGCCCGGTTACATCTAAGAAAAGCCAAGTTAGAGCTAAGAGGAAGATAAAATAGAGCTAAGAAAAACCATGTTGAAGCTAAAAAAGCCGAGTTGAAGCTAAAGAAACAAGTTATAGGTGAAAGGCCATCAGCTCTGCTGTTTCGTGATTCTTCGCCTCACTAGTGGGTAGTTGTCTGATTTTTTAGCGTTAGCTACACTGGCCGAGCCGGAGCGGTTTTGCGCGCGCGTACAAGAGCCGTGCTGCGCATGCGCGAGGAGCGGTGATGTCCCCCAGCTGGCGCCGGAGCCGCCAAGTCCGCGCACTCCACCGCTGCCGCGCGCGACTCGCCGGTCTGAGCATTCCAGAGGAGTGACGTCATAGCCGTGGCAGACGGCGCGCGCGCAGCTGTGCGCCTTCGCTGTGCGGTCGCCGTCTGACACTGCGCTGGAGCCGCTTGATAGCGCCTCTGGCTGGCGTTTGCCAGTGTGGTGTAGAAATGAAGAAGGAGAGCGCAAATGCTGCTCACCAGCGGAGAAGAGCGGTGCAGCTTAACTAATCGGATCCCGAAGTAGTTGCCTGGCAATTAGCGGTTCAGCGTAGGAATAATGAACAGAGGAAGGCTAAACGTGCTGCGGAGACACTGGAGGAAAGGGAGGAACGTCTAGCAAAGCGGCGTCGCCAGCAGGCTGAGCGGTGTACGCGACCATCTCTGCAGCAGCAACAACAAGACGCCGTCGATGATGTCAAGGGTCGCTGATCGACTGACTATACGCTGAAACTTAGCGAAAGCGCCAGTGCGACTCGGACCTTCGAGGCGGACTTCGTAAACAATCCGCAGGGCTGGGCAAAGATACTTTGAAATTGTGTCGCGATACGATACAAGATACTCAGGCAAGAAGTATTTTAGATACAGATACAAGATACTGCCGCAATAATTGTATCCGATACGATACTTGGCAATTATATCTTAAGATACTTCGATACATTCTCTAATTTGTTATAATAGATCCATATAATGTAGCAGCGAACGCCTATGCACGAAAATGTCTTCTTGAAAATTTCCTAACTGTGACCTATTTTGTTTCACTTTAATGAAATGTCTGTTAGTATCTAAAAGTTTTGCCCTTCTTTCTCAAAGTCCATTAGTTTCCTTCCAAAACAATTTATTGGGGTTTGCTTTAGCTTCTTCACAGGACAACTCTTTATACACTTCGCTGACAGCGGTTCTTGCTTGTCATTTTTGCAATTAATGGGAGTCGCTGCTCAGCTTGCCGACCAGCTAGCGGGTTGCCATATAATCACAATAACTTCTATGAGAAGCCTTCGCACGATGGCACAAATACCGGCGTGGACTTTTGCCTTGTCCGTAAAAGAAGGTTTGCACAATACCGTATATCCGGACAGGTGTACAGCAGCAACAACGCTGGTAGCGGCTTTTTTTTGGGGGGGGGCGCATGGTGTATACTAGGGGTTTGAGGCCTTTCGCTAGCGGCCCCGCCCGCACACATGACCATCTTCATCCCATTTGTTTTTATTTTCTAGATAAGTATGTTCGTGATCTACACAGACATGACAGGTCTCAAGCTCTCCTTTCGTGAGGAACATGTGGTCACCATGTGCTGAAACATAACCGTGGAAGAAAAACTCTATATTTCAGAATCCGCGTCCAGAATTCACTCGTTGTGCACATCGGTATCGATGTTTCTCTAATCCTGACTCCAAATTCCCTTCAGAAATGACCTATACATGAGACATGGGAAAGGCTTCCTTTCGAATGGCAACATCATTTTGTTCAAACTCTCTCCCACCATCTTCACTGTCCCGGCGCTTCGAACTAAATTTCGAGAATGTGGCCCGCTGGCTATAAGCTGAGTTTGAGACCCAAGGTGTATACGTAGATGACATAAAACAGCAATGAATTTTCATATTCTACTTATCTGCTGGCGTAAAGGATTCTTTGTTGATATCCTCACTAACTTGTAATCTTTTAGCAATTTTTCTTCAACGAGAAAACATGTGCAACACAGAGACGTCTCAGACGTATTGTATAGTTGCACAAAGCGTCGGAAGACACCGGCATTATTCGCTCTATTACCGCTTATAGATCCCATTATGTGGCGATTAGTAATACGAAAAATATTCAAGAAGGCCTAAAACAGGAAAACTAATATAAGTAAAATAGAGAGGTGGTTCTGTATCAAACATTCACCTTGAATGAGTACAGAAACACAATACAGACGGCGCCCTTAATAGCTATGAGCATGGAGTATCGTCAACTGACCTATTAAGACAATAGAAAATTCAGTGCCCATGAGAATTGGCCTGAAACGGCTCGTTGGGACGTTCATGAGTAAAATGGAGCATTCAGTAAGACAACGTTTCTCGAATCCCCTTCTTAACATCTTTAAGATGGCTCCTAATCATTTCCACTATTGTAATGCAAACTCAGTTTCGCTATTTTCCTAAGCGATAAGCAGAATGCTTTGTACTGTAACTCAAGGGACGCCTACATAATTAAATATGTGTTTTCAAAATCGCCTTGGCAACGTGTAAATGGGTAAACAGTAATAGAAAAAAAATTCGGCAGATCCCACGTACCGTGGGAGTCGATGTTATGCGAAGCATGCGGCGGGAATTTGACTGTGGCTAATTTTTTTTTACTGAGCGAAACGTTACAATTGACGCTAAATATTTGTATAAATTTGACACATATCTGTTGAAGATCTGCATACGTGCTATATAACCAGTGTTTACAGTTGGGTAACGGCAGCTGCCAACGGCAACGTGCGTATTACTAACACCAGAAGCGGTAAGCTGAATGTAGTCCTTATACTTGTGCATTATGATGGAGAACGGACGCACGTTTCACGAACCCGTGAACATGTGTGGAAGAAGTTCTTGACAATTCTTGAACAAGGCCATGATCAGCGTGGTCAGTGAGCACCAGCAGCTGGTCATGACTTTTTATTGGATTCGGTCGTGATCGCGGTGACGAGGGGTCCATGTATAGTGAAGTATGAGGTATAGTACAGCTGTTGGAAATCGTGGATGCCTTGGTCATTTCGTCGACAAACTGTCTGTCGATAGAGCCGGTGGCATGTCGGAACCTGAAATCACCGTTCGCGTTGGTGAGGTATAGGCCGTCGAGACTGGTAGGCCTGGATAGTGCTAGGTGGACCAACATCAGCGGATGGCGCTTGTCGTATTCGTAGACTATCTGGGCGTATGTGGCCTACGTAGCCTAGTTTACAAAGCTGCTGTCAGTCAATCTGGCATCATCATCGGTCAGCATGAGGCTATCGCCCAGCCTCGTAAGAAATGAAGATGACACTGTGTCATCCTGGCGGACTAAGGGAACTTTACGATGTGATGATGTGAATACCATACGTAACTATCGTTGATGTATTCTTCCGGGGTCGAGCAATGCTTCAATATAGCTTGCTGAATCACAGGAATACAAATGTAATGTTTATTAAACTGCTATAAAAGCGGAGCCAACACTGGAACCACAGACGTTAATCTGATATGACGCCTGTATCGTAGGAGTACACATCGTTGGAGTACCATGTAGTGTTTGTTGCTTTCTTGCAAAATTAGATAGCCAGCACCACAACCACAATTGACGTTGCACCGACATTACGCCTGCGTAGGCTGTTTTTCCAAGCCAGTTCATAGACTTGGCGTGGCTCTGTGGTAGAATACCTGATTGCCACGCCGAATGCTTGGGTTCGATTCCTGCCGGGATCCTAATTTTCATTCTTTACGTTCGATGGGTCAACGCTGCCGATGCCGGTTTTTCTTAACGCTCTCGCATTTAAGTTACCAGCGTCTGTTCTCACCGTTCCTGGGTAGATATAAACTGTCAAACACCTGTGGCGCATACCCGTACACCACGGGCCGTGGTAAACGGTTATGTGCCACACGTGTCTGGAGGAAAAGGTTTGACGACGTACGCGACAGGATTTTCACGTTATTCATGTCATGACCCGACAGTCATATTCGTCTTACCCGCCCATGCCAATTTTATTCTACTCCAAGTTAAGGAGGCGATCAGAGCACCCAGATGTAGACGGCTAGATAGACAGATAGATTGATAGATAGAAACGCTCAGAGTGCCAAAGGTTCGCTAATGAATGCTTCACATTTAATATAAATCAGGCAATTAGAAGAATAAAGCAGAGATCTCATTTTGGGAATGCGTTACAAAAGACATACTGCAGTGACCAGACCAGAAAAAACAGTACAGAGACCTAGGTAATGTATGGGATGCAAAATGACAGCAAAAAATCACTTGTGCTAATAATCAAGTTATGATTTCATAAATTATTTGAATAAATGTAGCAGGAAGTGAAAAATACGGTACGCCAAGATATTTTCTGTTAGGTAAACGCTTGCTCTATTAGGTCTAGCATCAGTACTAGTCGTGCTATAGTTGTTTGCATATCTTATTTGCATATAAGTTAATTCATTGCATGCAAGTCAAGCTTTACATCCACGAGATCCTTCAAATCGCTGATATGTAAAATCCACGAGACACAAAGCAACCCCATTCTTGCACGCATCACATTTCGTTACGGAGCAAGACTCAAGAGAATCTTCAATAACGACACTGTAGCAACATCAGAATTTGCGCGATAGACGCTACACGCAGTGCAGTACGCGGCGCACGACAGTGGCTAAGAGCAAGTGTCGCGGCACTGGTGCAACTAAAAAAAAAGAAATCGACAAACCAAAAGGTACGTGGGCTGGGCGTAGACGTCCGCGTGTTTGTCTTCCTCATCTTCTGCCCTCACTGGAGGACTCTGGCGGAAAAATAAAATTGCGTCACAGCCCTTAGACTTGTTCAGATGGCTTAGTGGCACCAGTACTAGCTTGAGAAGCGGAGCTTGGCCAGTGATTATTGTTTCGCACGGTTGTGTTGCGATAGAAGTATCTTGTATCTTAAGATACACGATACATTATCGAATGTATCGGAAATACAGATACAGATACTCATCTTTCGAGACGTATCGCGATACAGATACAAGATACCCATAGAGTATCTAAGATAGTATCTAAGATACATGTATCTTCGACACTGCCCAGCACTGACAATCCGTTTCGATATCTGTGCGAAGTATGTGAAAGACTGTGGCCCATGAAAGTGTTGACGCCACTAAGTAGTGCCATGCGTGGAACGTTGAGTTTAGCGGCGGCGCCTGAGTGGGGTGAAGCCGTGGCGCGGGTTATAGAATAACCAGCTGAAACTTAGCTAACGCTACGTATATACAGGCATAGCCGACCTAAGCCCCTACATTTTTTTACAGCAAAGCTGTCAAATGCTAAAATCAAAGATTACTCACGTGGACAAGATTTAGGTTGGGAACACGTGCGACAGAACCGCCATGTTCTGTAGAAGCCCACAGGTGCGCGCTATCGTAGACGCCTTCAATATAGTGTCTAAGTCCGTTGTTCCTATTTCGTTGCCCCTCCTTGTGCTGAAGTGTCCTTGTGGAAACGTTTAGGGGTGGAAGGCATGTGGCACGTCATGTGATGAAAATTAGACATTGGTGCTCCTCCTCATGAGGTTGGGGAGATGGGAGTCTGCTCGCGCGGCTCGCACTTTTCACGACGATGTTCAAGTTGCGGCGTCGGCTCTATTTAGCCGAATCCAAAAGTCAGCTATGGCGAGCTGCCTATCCGATGCTACACTCTTCGTACAGTGGAAGTCGATGTTGTGCGAAGCAAACCCGCTGAAAAATGGATATATTTCAAGGACTTGAATGAGCGACACTTGTTAAAGAGCCACTTATGCTTCATAATTTGGCATTGATCCAAGGGTTAGGAAGTGCGCCAACGTGTATGCGAGACGCCAGCGTACTCGGCGCGCTTATTGCGCAGTGATGTCTAAAGGCTCCCTTGTGAGACGTAACGTCGTTACTGGCGTGCTATTGTAGATTTCAGAAGACTCAAGGTGGGGCCTCATTGGTGCATCCTGCTATAAGAAATGCAGCGCTTGCAGCGATTGCAGCTGTGTTTTCTTACGTTTCTTCTTGCATGTCTCTGCTGAGCACTGCACTTTTTAGCTACGCATATATTAGTTACAGTGAAACCTCGGTGCTACCATCACAGCTCATACAAATTTCGGGGTGATACGAATTTTTCGTTGGTCCCGGCCAAGGCCCCTTGGCCTGCAGTGTAATGGAGTACGGTTGTTGCGAACCGATTTTCACCCAGCGACGTTTGATACGAACGTACGCTACTGCCCAGCTACGAAGAGGTGCTGTCGGCGCTGTCGCGGAAGACGCGCCAAGCACGTGTGAGCGCGGGAACGCAAGCGTGGGCATGCGCGCCGCACCGCCAAATCGTCAGAATCACGGTGTAGGAAAAACACTTTTCCTGTGATCAGAATAAACCTTCAGAGACACGGCACGGCCTCCGAGATTGTGTGCGCGGGTCTTTGAAACTCTTATGTTTGTGCCTTCGCGTTTAGATTACAGAGGACATTAGCACCATACTTTTTTGTTCTAACGCGTCGACGCGGGCTGCTTTCGTTGTACTGTGTTTACACGTGCGTGCCTCGTGCATCAGACATTCTATGAAAGGTGGACGAGGACCGAAAGAAGGCGAGGACGGTCTTGGCGAGGGAGTCAGGCCTCACAACGTCAACATGCGCGACCGTTGAAGTCGCACTTGTGCGGGCACTGCCTTAAATATCCCAAAAAACATCCCCAACATCTCCCTGATAACAAAATCATAACACAGGGCCGTGATTCTGTAATTTTGCGGCCTTGATCTATCGCGTCAAAGCGCTTCTTTTGTTACTTTCGCTGCAGTCCTCCGGTGTTATTCAAAAAAGCATGATAAAATTTGGAAGGGGCGACTGCTGTCGCGGGTCACAACGCACCTGGTTCATTAATTAAATACGCGCAAACGGGCCGTATATTTGCGAGTGCTGGTATGATTGCCGACATCTAAAAACTTAACTGACAATCAATCAGGGTTCTTCCTGACGTGGCTGTGGCCCTGAAAAACAATAAATGAAAATGTACGCCGGCTTTCTTTTGTCGCATGCTAAATTTCGATGCTTTCTGGTGACACGAATTTCGGATGATACGAATATTTTTGATGGTCCCGTGAGATTCGTATCACCGAGGTTTCACTGTATTATGTGCAGAGATGCATTCTCTGGCGCTGATTGTGACCGCCGAAATAAGCGTTCCTCGGCAAGTTCAGTGGTGATGGGTTCTGTCGGCATTGTTCTATCATACCGAGTCTCTTGAGTATTGACACTTCCTGTGGCAGATGTGCACCAACTATCCAGAAGATTACCTTCAAGAGAAAAGCTATGCTTGAGGATGCCAATCAATGTGAAGTGAACTTGAGCGTTCACGCAGAACAAATATATATCTCCTAAGGAAAGCCTTAAAAATCGTCAGGAGTCGTCCAGGAGCAATATATACATGCGCAGTTGGACCATACTTACTCCAAGCCTTAATAAGTCTACGTTTTTTTTTTTTTTTGGTGAAGACCACAATTTTTAGATAACGTTTTCTCGCTCACTGCATGATCTGTAATGTGCTTCGTGTTTCATTGTTCTCAAGTTTCTCTCTTTTTGCGTATAACCGCGCTCGTAAGAGATTGCTGATTCTGGCCGAGAAAATGTACTCTTCCTAATGATACCGTCACCATCATTTCAACAGTCCTTAATGGCCGCTCACTGAGTGTTGAAAAGGGAAATGGCCTGCAGATATGTAAATCATGAGCTTGAAGATACGTTTCCGTGCGGGAATACATCTGTCTTGGAATAAGAGTGGAGTTACAGCTTTCCCAAGGGAGTTACAGTGGAGTTAGAGCTTTCCCTCAAGCACTGTCTTGAGGTTATATTTTCTTGTTGCGTGATGTTTCTTTCGCACCATAGTGCGCGAGTTGCACATGAATCATTCTTTGTCTTCCTGCCCGTTGCTGAAAGCGGGCGCTTGCATCATGTTAAAGACATTTATCTGTGTATGTATCGGTTCCGCTTCTCCCTTCTTTTCTTTTTGTTTTAGACCGATTCTCGGTGTATTTCATAATGAGTTCTGAATTTTTATCATCAATAAAACCTGTGTTTCGGTATCCAAATAACTAGCCATGAGTAGCTTATTTATATATGCGGATGTAGTTCATTCACTAGAACGACAGTAGTACTGTGTCAATAGAAAAGAGCACTGCAGCTTTCATATGACGTATTTTCTCAATTTTGGAAAATTCAGGTTATCTATTGTTATTTTCAATAACGGCAAACGAATACAACTTTTAGGAAGTAGCTGGTGCTGCCTCAAATGTCTGAAATCTGAAGTTTTTCTGTCTTCTCGTGGCAAAATTTTTTTCGTAAATAAGACCCACCTTTTATATTCTGATGCCATATTCACACATTTAAACAAGTTTAGAGGGAACCGTTGGGATTTCAATGCAATTCTTATCGCGCATAATGAATAAAAAATGAACCTCATAGGCGAAAAGATAATACTACTACAGCCAAAAATCTTGCCATGCGCATTTTTTATGAGGTCTTTCAAGCATCGGATATTCGTTGATGTACCTTTGCTTGCTTTTACCTGCACTGAAATGCGCATGTATTACTTTTGCAATCTGCAGAAGAAGGAATACAGGTTCTATTCTTCACATTAAGTAGTGTTGGACATTCAGCGTTCACCTCTGGGACCAAGCAGAAGTAAATACAAAGCGCGAAAAAAACATATTGGGACGATATGCAGTTTCATTATTTAACTTATTTAACATGACCATAATCGTCGTTAAAGCTTCGCAATATTACCAAACCTCTCGTTTGACAAATCTGAAACAGGTGCGAGAGCAAATGAGTAGAACGCATAAGAATGAAACATTTCATTGGAATGTATTTACACATGCTGGACAACAATCGTAAAGCAAAGCCCTGTATATAAACAAGCACAATTTTATCATTTCATTCATGAATTTCCTGCAAAAGACTTCGCATCCAATGTTCATATATACCGGGCCTAGAACCTTTATATTTCGGGTTTCTAACATCACTAAAAAAATCATATGGGTGGTGTGGTCGACGTGGGACATGCGATTGTCATGGCAGTTAAAAACTAATAACATAAGATTCGCATTCACTTTTGATGAAACTGCTTTGTAGCATGTAAATATCTGGAGGAGGCTTGAACTTCGCCTTCAAAAGTAAAACGCGATAGGTAATCGGGCCCGTGCCATCGCTTTCTCAATTGCTAGCTTGCTTCGGTTGTGGGGGCGTGCCTCAACTTTCTCATAAGGAAACGAACAACTGTGCGCATAACATTGGCCGTTTCAAACTATTGCCATGCCCACTTCATGCTTTATTTTGATGTATTCGGGTTTGACCAGCAAGGACGGTTAGCAACGCTCGGCGCTGACCGTGCCGCAGTGTACGAGAAGCTTCGCGATTGTAGTAAATCATTTTGTTAAAATTGCGCACGGGACGCGAATAATCTAGATTATTCCGGAGCTTGCGCGACCACCAATGATATGACTGGAAAGTTCGATGCGTGATGTATAAAAGACGGGACGTCCCAGCCATGAGCAGCTGATCGACGGTCGACGCTCTGTTCGCCGCTATCAGTGTATTTATTGCTGTAGCTTGACTTTCAGTTTCCCGGCCACAAGTTCGGCCAGATAAAGAGTCATCTCCGACGTGCTCACTGCTGCCTTCGTCGACGTCACGACCACGTGAGACTACTCTTGAATGCCTACTGCAAGTACACTTGTTAAGTGCCCACTACGCCATATTTCTTCCTTTTGCGAATCAGCGGAGGGCCCCCTGCGCGTCCGTATGGAAAAACGCGAACCTACGCAGCTGCTCACTTTGTTGATGCTTTGGCAGCTGATGACGAAATAACATGTCTGAGCGATTTGTAATAGGTCGGCCTTTAACACACCCACTCGTCACATGTTTTGACCCCTGGCGTCAAAATATGGGAATGTGAAACACCTACCTGCCATGCAGACGGCCTCGGTTCGATTCTCATTCGAAACGAACATTTTCACTATCCGTTTCATTCGCATCATTCTCGGTTTTTCGGTTACGGACCCGATGATGATTTTTCGCTCAGAACTAACGACGCCGACGCTTACACCGTAATTTATCCGAAACGAGCTCCTTAACACTATCGCGTTACTACAATCGAGAAATTCTGGGTGAAAAAGAAGAATTTTATCTTTTGAAGGAATATGAAGTTCAACTTGCCAAATATTTGGGTAAACTGCTTGGTATTTCTCGTCTAAGCGAGAAATACGAAGCAAATTTACTTCATTTAAAATGCGAAGAATTTCTTAGTCAACCCAAGGAAATTTGAGCGTTTCTATCTATCTATCTATCTATCTATCTATCTATCTATCTATCTATCTATCTATCTATCTATCTATCTATCTATCTATCTATCTATCTATCTATCTATCTATCTATCTATCTGCCAGAGCATTAAGAAATCGGCAGCGTGGACCCGACGAATGCTAATAAAAATGATGGCTGATCCCTCTGTCATATGATTCGGTATAACACGAAAGTGAAACGTGTTATCACAAAAGTAGTTGATTGTTTATAGTGCATTGATATATGAGAGCTTTTAAGAATGCGTACTTTTGTTTGGCAGATATAGGACCGCTTGATGTGGATGCACTCACGTTGACGCCTAGTCGCACATCTACGTACCGATGACTAACGCCATCATGACTTAGCCCTTGCGGTAGCTGAAGTTCTTAACATATACGCGGACACCGCATATGGTGAATCCCGTGCAAAGATGACATCAACAAGCATCTTTTCTTTTCGATACAGGCACTCGATATGCACTCCTTCAAAGCGTCGCGGAACGCCGACGAGAAACGTTAGGTGCGTCATGTCTTCCCTCTAGCCTGGCCGTTAAGGCTCTCTTATACTCCAACGTTTCCGGCGCGCGCGCACGCGCGATGGCGTTGCGTTTCGTCACGTCGAGCCGTCGGCGCTACGTCAGGTGCAAATCTGTCTCCGCTACAGTCGAGCCGGCTCCAACGCGCCGATGTCATCGCTCCTCGTGGAGCGCAAGCGCAGTAAAGCGAATAGATTTACTGTATATGCTACCTTTAGGTAGCATATTGCGCATATGTCTTGCTAGCAACCACAGCTATGCGATGCAGTCGCACTCCGTTTTTGCAGGCGACATGCCTACCGTGTCGTCGACTAATATGTCTGGTGTGTCGAGTACCGGCGACAAACATTGGCTATCGATGAACGGTGTTAATTCAGTTCGCTGCAGCGGCGGCATCGAAAAATACAAAAATTGGCTTGAGCGTCAGCTTCTCCGCAATGCATGCTTGCTGGCGGCGTTTGGAAGACAGATGCGCAACTCTGCTACCGAAAGGTAGCATATACAGTAACTCTAAAAGAGAAGAACGCACCGCGCCACCTGTCGGGAACCAATGAACCAGTACATGCGAGTCCGGCGCGGCCTGCGCGAAATGCAGCAGGATCTATTCGGAGCCCGGCGACGCCCGAGCGTGCCAGCAGCCGTCGGCCGCGTTGATGGTCAGCAGACGCCGGGCTATAAGGGCTGCATTTTGCTGACGTAACGTCGCCGTGACGCGCGCGCGTGGACGTTACGCTGCAGTATATCAGCCTCTTTAATTCTCACAGGGCGAGCGGGGAACGCGGTGCGACAGCCAGGCTTGAAAACGGTTTTAGTACACTCTAGACAGGCGAATGTCGGAGAGCTATTTTTCGATATGGATGAATGCTATGAGCGAGGCTTGGACTAAAGCCACCACTTCGCGGTGTGTCAACGCCTTGACGAAATTACACTTTTACTGGAAACGTGCTGAACGGGACGGTCGTAGCAACGGCGCGTTTTTTTTTTTGGCACACATGTCACCGACCCGTAATAAAGAGTACGCTCATAGAATCCATCCATCCAACCAAGAGCACTGTGAGACGACAGTGTGGAAGATAAAAGGCGCGCTCATGTAGCCTCCACTATTTGTTTGGCGGTAGCTCAGTGGGCTAAACGCCCGCCAGCCATCGTCGCGGACCGAGAGGGCATGGGTTCGACTACTGTCAACTTTTTGTTGTAGTTTCTTTCTTTGCCATGTTTTGGCGGTCATTTTGCTGACGTATTTCCGTGACGGAAATACGTCATGAAATAATTGGTGGACTCCGGCATAAAACACTCTCGTGTTAAAATCAGGATCCAAGCAGAAATCGGACCCAAGGATTCTGCGTGGCAGTCAGGTATTCTACCAGAGAGCCACGCCAGGTCTAGAAACTGCTTTGGAAAGAGACCCTATACGGGCGTAGTGTCAATGCAACGTCAATATGATTGCTGTGCTGGCTATTTAATTTTATAAAAAAAGCAATAAGCATAACATATGTATTCGTATGATACAGACCTCACTTCGGGTCAACGTCAATTCCGGTTCCAGGGTTGGCTCCGCGTTTATAGGAGTCTAATGAACAATATGTTTGCATTTCTCCGATTGAGCAAGCTATATTCAAGCGTTGTTTGACCCCGGAAGAATACGCTAGTGAAAGTTACGTATGATATTCACATGATCGCACCGTAAAGTACACTTAATTTCAATAATACTAGGGTCTGTGCTCCATTGTGAGTGTGTCGTACTTCAGACCATACGTTACCCTTTAAACGCCGGTGTAGTTGACGTGCCTGGTAAGCCCACAATATGCACACTACTCAATTTAACACAACGACAATGTAATGCTTGGCTGAAAGCCAAAAAATGCAGCATAGAACTACTCGCTGACTGCTTCGCATGAAACCGGTCCGACAAGGCGCGGATTAGGCGGACTTCTAGTTTGCTCGCCCAGCTGCGTATCTGCATCTTCTGGAAATGTTTCGACCAATTATATAAATAGCTGTGTTTTGGTTTGCATGCTATAAGGACGACCACTCCTCACTCGGGAAGGCATGGATTTTATTGCATCTTCTGCGAAGGACGTTAGTCGCCGCAGCTCGTATTTATCTACGAAAAGACATATTGTGTTTGGAGAGACGAAAAGTTGAGCTACTTTTAAACAGTTTTTATGGGCGTTTGAGTGATCTGGTACTTTTCTCTTGTGTTATTCTATGCTAGCCTTACTCTCTGTCATGGTATATTTTGTAGCTTACACCAGATTTCAGGATTTCGAATAGCACCTTAAGCCATTTCGTTCCGCTAACCGTGAAACTAGAAATCCCCACGAACATTTTGCCAAATCAGGAAGCTGAAATTACAAGTACAAACTACGAACCATCTCGAGTTCAAGCTGTTCTAGGTTCAAATTTTTTGTGGCAGTAGAAATTGTCTTGCCATATGGCTTCAAAAACTGTTGTTTTCATTTTACTGTTTAGATACATCTGTAGGTGCTCCAACACATTGCGTTTATACGCTAAAGTGAACTCAACGTTTATTTGTAAAGTGTGCCAACCATTTGATGACCTATGGTCAGGTCGCCAGTGCGTTTGATTACCTCACAGCAAACACGTTCTAAGCTATATGAGAACTGCATTTCAACATTAAAAAAGTACCTCGAGACGTGGAGTCTATAATGTCGGGATTCAGTGCATGTCAGTTGAAGTGCATTCTTTTTTCTTTTATGACGTTTGGAACTTGACAGGATACCATCAAAGCACTATTTAGAAGTAAGTAACCTTAGCCTTGCTGATGCAATAATTTTCTCTTCATTTCGCCTTCTGTTGACGCGATATATTTACACCGCGAATTGACATGAATTTTGTGACAAAACGTTATGTAAACTTTCAATATGCATAGCCATTAAAAAGTCCCTAAACAGGTTCAGGCATCGGAATCACGCGCGCGTCCATTACGCCCAATAAGAAAGGATGTGAAAAGAAAAAGTGCCAGATTTTGCCGCAAGGGCCACGCAAAGAATGCGATGGCAACAAACTGGTATGTAATACGCAGAAAGGCTAGCAGATCTACTCTTGCAGCGTGCTGCTCAAACACAAGAATCACACAGAATAAAAACACAAAGGCACACACATGAGGACCTCGACCAAACTGTGACAGTTCGCGCTCGTCCTGTGTATGCAAGTCTGTTCTTTTTGCGTGTAATTCTTTCTCTTTGAGCGGTGCACTGCGTTTGTACACTGCGCTTAACCAACAAGCCCCTACGTTGGCTCTTTTAACCAAGAGCTCACTCCTTTCACAAACACGGCCACTGCAGCGAGCGAAGTGAACTCCGTATGGTCTGTACGTTCAACTCAAAGTTTGCGGTGAAAGCACAACGCGTACCAGCCTCCCCCTGAAGAGGTGTGCGCGCGAGCACGGGTGACCACGCCCGGCAGATCGAAGTACTGGCCGGAGGCGCGCATTCCAAATCCGGTGAAAGACGAGCGAGGCGACGCCCTTTAAAGGCTGCATTTTGCGCCATCTTGCGGGCGATATTTAACTAGCCTCTGTCACGCTGAAGCGCCTGAGGGCCCTGCATACCGCCAGTGGTAAATTATCTGCAGAAATAGCTCGCCGTTAGCACGCTGGAGAACGTATTTTGGGTGACGGACTTCTTCCATGCATCGCACCGCGGCTCCACGGGTCGCCGGTTTGAATCCCCCGTGGTGCGCTTCGGAAATGTTTTCTTGTGAACTATTTTTCTTCGGCTATATATAATATATATATATATATATATATATATATACGTGTGTCTGTCTGTGCGTGTGTGTCCATTCATATGTGGGAGTCACGCAGACGGCAAGAACCCTCCCAGAGTATACATATGAGTGCTATCGCATGAAAAAAATTCGGCAGATCCCACGCCTTGTGGAAATCGTCAAATCCTCTTACCCTCCAATGCCAATTTTATACTCCACCAAATTACCGTGGCGATCGTGAAGAACCCAGACGTAGGCGGCCAGACAAGACAAGACAAGACAAACAGACAAACAGACAGACAGACAGATAGATAGATAGATAGATAGATAGATAGATAGATAGATAGATAGATAGATAGATAGATAGATAGATAGATAGATAGATAGATAGATAGATAGATAGATAGATAGATAGATAGATAGATAGATAGATAGATAAAAACGCTCGAAATGCCTCGGGTTCGCTAAGTAATGCTTCGCATTTAATACAGGTTTCGGCAGAACGTTGCCCTTCTGGCATCAACTAACTGCAATTTCAAATGGGGCCTGATGACGGCCTCGTCAGGAAACTGGTTAACTGGTGGATGCACTTTGCTTTCACGTTTAAGATGCGTGCCAGATGCAGAAGACGGCTATCAGTGATCAGACGCTAAGCTACCACTCTAGGCTTTTCGGAAACGAAATAAAAAAGAAAGCTGTCGACTTCTGCAAAACACATTATTGCTTGTTTGTTCATGTTTCTTTTTTGATGCTCCTTTCTTTATTGCATTTCGTTTTGTGTGAAACGGTAGCGGCTGTTTACATTAGTCGAGCTGCGTTTAATTTATGTGCTACTTGGCACTGGACATGTTAAGAAGTTGCCTTTGCAACGGAGACGTAGTGTCTCCAATTGAGGCGCAAGCTCGCGCAGTTAAGATACTTCTGACAGTATTTTGCTATTTCAAAAAAAAAACACAACACATGCGCCAGGCGCCATAAATGATTGTTGTAATTTCTGGTATTGTTCTCGATAACCCGGAAAAAAAATTGAAGCAAATGACATATGCAGTCGACGCACATTTTCCAATGGTTAATGTCTAGTTTACACGTCACTTAGCGTGCTCATTTTGCGCATCTCGAATTTAACGGCGCGTAGTGAAATCAACCTCAGCAAAATTTTTCCGCTGGAATCGCTGCGAGCAGCAGCAATTGTCTCGGCTTTTTCGGAGCCTCCTTCATACGGGCACATGACCAAAATATGTGAAGGACAGTGAAGTAGAGGCCACGTCGGCGCCCTCCCAGTGTCATTAAGTCAAACGACAGTGGATCAATTTAGGGCTTATTGCGTTGCCATTCAGTTGGAACGAGCGGCTGCCCTTTGCGTCGGCTCTCCCGACATTTCACGCTGCCTATTAACGTCATGGTGACGACGAATGCCTCGAGTGGAGAACTGGAAACCCTCCCTATAACTGGACAGTCTGGCTGAATCTGTAATTAACGTCAGGAGTCACGAACAGAACGCAGACGAAGTGTAATCACTGCAGACTTCATGCATCGGTTGTTCGGAAACTCAATATGCGTTCACTAATTGCTCAAGAACGTAAGAAATGTTTTCCATCGGGCGTGTGACGTTCATTATGCCCCGTTTCTCGTATGCGTCTCATGAATTCGAATTGATGTGAAAAGCTTGCTATAAGTTCAAGTTTCGCGTAATGAGTAGTGCCTTCTGGTGATCGCGCGATCAGAACTTCAGCCGTTTTTGTTTTCTATCTACCCATTGGCCGTGTACTGGTGACTGACATTCTGGTGGTAGATTTTGTCGCGTTGCCCTTTATACAGATTGAGCCAGTGGATCATTACCGGTGAATTTCTGCTCCGATTGAAGTCTTCGACACTGCGTATGAGCAACAGGGCATGTCAAAATATAAAGATGAATATGTTTTCATGTTTACAGCATATACGCCTGAGTATGTTCCCGAACGAACAATTCAATCTAGAGGACAGAGATGAATAATTCAACATCAAAAAAAAAGAAAAAAACAACGCGGAGAACATTATTCGACCACAACGTGCAAAAGCTGACGAGCGCTATGCTATGCAGCAGCTAAGAAAAATGTGCAAGAAAATTAAACGTCGCCTAATGCGAATAATTATTTAGAGGGCGACGCAGCAGTGACTGTGGAGAAGGGCATTATGTGTAGAAATGAAACAAGCGCGTTCGCTGACTTTTGACGATCAAACTACTTAAGAAGGGAGAACAAGAAAAAGAGCGCTCGCAAACTCAAAACTGCTACGGTTGACCGGGAATTGGAAAAATGCATGGCAAGTCACGATTGTCATTACGCCAGGACTCAAGTAGCTGACGCTCTGACACCTGCATGGTTGCGATGTGACTGCATAGAGCATATAGATATGTTCTGCACAAGCAGATGGCATTTGTATATTTAATTCAATAAAATTAAACCTTTTCGTTTAATATGTGTTCATGCATTCGTGAGATCGGCAGAATTTTCGTGAGTTAAGCAAATATGTTTGTTTGTTTTTTGCATGGCAACGAGCAGCATTTGTGGCTTTACCTATGCTTATCAAAAAAAAGTAATGACAATGGGCGTGACAGATAAATGATAAGAAGAATTTATCGTCGATTGTAGCATATGAATTCCAGCTGTGACCTCTGGTATAATATCTGGGGTTTAACGTTCCAAAACCACCATATGATTATGAGAGACGCCGTAGTGGAGGGCTCCGGAAATTTCGACCACCTGGGGTTCTTTAACGTGCACCTAAAGCTAAGTACACGGACCTCAAACATTTTCGCCTCCATCGAAAATGCAGCCGCCGCGGCCGGGATTCATGTGACCTCTGGTAAGCTTACATAAATGTCTTAGACATTGCCACGTGGCTGTGACAGCAGCAGCAGCAGCAGCAGCCAAATGCCTTGGTTCCGGACATTCGCAAGGGCGATGTCACCGCGCACCTCGTGCGCGTCCAACCACATTTTTATTACTTTGCTGATTTTTCCTTACAATTCTTGTCGGCACCAAGAACGCCGGATTTTTTCGCTAATGAGACATACAAGGTTTTAGGCTTATTAAGAACATAGCACGATAGGGATATTTATGTCACAACTGAAGCTTGTCATAAATAGTAATATACTTGCCGTTAGCCAGATCGCATATTGAGAAAGTGCTCACAAAATGACCTTTTTTTAGTGCTAACGAGCATACCACACTAATTAACTTAATCCTATGCAGGCAGCCTCCAGCACCTGCCCGTCGTCTTAGCTTAGAAGTTTATTCTGTTGAGCTGCTGAGCTTGAAGGCGCTGATCTGCTTCAATGCCATGGCGGCCGCATTTCTGACGTAGATGAAATCTTCACAACTACTTAAATATGAGTACAAGCTAAAAATTCCAAATCGTTAGATTTTACCTGAGCAAATGCTACTGCTTGCCTTATATAACCTTTTTTTTTGCCTGCCAAAACACACAATATATTTTAACAAACGCCCACCGTTGTTTTTCCTGTCCGATATATTTTAGTGACGCAGTAAATGATGTACTCATGCCAACACTATTAGTTGCCGCGAAAAGAGTAATAGTATGCTGTACCAATGACGATGTGTTTTTCTCGACATTGTAACCCCCCCCCCTGATGCAGCGCCTTCGGGCTAAGCGAGGTATTGATTGAATTAAAAAATTTTAAAAAAATCTCTCCTGCGTCCTTTGTACCGTTCCCCCCATCCATCGTCACATAAAGGACGCGACGCGCAGGGAGTAATTAGCAAGTTTATAAGCGATGCAGGGGTTGTCCTTTACCACGCCCACTTGCACCCAACAAAAACAGTACGCTCTTCTGGGAAACACTGGCCGTAATGCGTAATGTGCAAGTGAAAAGAAAGCATGCGCGGGTACATCATCACTAAATTTGTATTCTTATGTACAGCAGATACTTTTATTGCTTGGCGGCCTTCCCTTATTACTCTGGCGGGTTCTTTATACAGAGATGCAGAGTATACACATAGCGCCCAGTGGTCTCTGACAAGATGCAGCGGTCCGTAGCGTTTGGTCACTAATTAAGTCACTCGAGGCAGGCCATTGAAAGGATGTTATCTTTACAGCTATGTTTATTATTTGCTTCGCATCGCTATGGCGCTAGTATATTATCAATTACGCTTGCGACCCCAGCTTCATCGGTGGCTCCCCACTCTCCTGGACTTAAGCCCCAATAGCGTTCCCTTCTTTCGATACATAGTTTAAAAGATGGTACAAACGAAGCCCTTTGTTTGATCTGGAGTACGTTTTGCACAGTCATAACATCAGAGGCACATTTACTCTAATATTTCCAACAAAACGCACCATCATGCAGGAGTATTCAGTGCTCCAAAGAGCGGTACTCAGCCTTTCAATGGCGGCTGGATATGTATAGCTCTAAATGTAATGATAATAGGCAGATATAACGTGCACAAATAATACGTCTGATTGCAACAGGCAAATTCGATACATAAATGTAATCATCAGAATAGGAAACAGTCACCAGGCAGATAACTCTAAAAGGTCAAAGTGTTTTTGTACCTACAGGAAATTTTCTGTTTTCACATTGTCTAGTGTAGTACATATATTTCAACACTTAACAGTGTTTCAAAATACTGTAGCTAGGACGAAAGTCTTATTAAAATACCAGCAAGAAAAAGTTCAAAACTTCCTCTCGCATTTCATACATTTCGGTGCTGTCAATAATACAAAGCTTTTTTTTCGGACCTTCCAGAGTTTCAATGACAATGCTGCTGATGTTGCCTCCTCGCCTAATCAAACCCTCTGAGGCATTCCTCGTTGGAAGAAATATCTAACATCTGACAGCCCTACCTTGGCCGCAGCATTGAAGAACTGACTGGGCAAGCTCAAGGCGGACAGCAGCTCTGAAAAGAAAGAGAGGCCACCGCACGATGTGGCTTGCGTTGCACATGCGGCCCGCTGCCTGTCTAGATGTAGGCAATCGCCAGGACTCTCCGACAGGCGCCTGTGATCAGACGCCGGCGGACTGAATTAAAAGACGGCGAGAGCCAATTTGTCTCCTTGAACACCTCTAAATTGTCCGGCGTCGTTTTTAACTGGTGTTTTGCCTCAGTGTCATGTACCAACTGACCCAGACTTCGACCTTATTGCAGTATACTTCTAACTAAGGCTTACTGCTTTCAAAGTACAACCAGTCTTAGAGGGATTCAAAGAGGAACTTTAACTGAACTTGACAGCAGTCAGTCGCAATTTTGCAACCGCCCAACGGGAGCGAAATACCGGCGAGTTTGGTGGAATAATTGCGCTGAGGGGCAGATTGAAGGCGGATGGCGTAAGTGATGACACAGTGATAGCCCACATGCCGCTGCACTACTAATGTGCCTGTACCATGGTCGCTTCCTTCCGTATGGATCTCATTAGGTGCAGCAGGGTCAAAGTGGGTAATTAGAGGATGAGTAGCGTTCAGTTTTATCTGCTGGAAAGCGGAAGTTTCTTACGGGCTCAGGAAAACGGGACGCCTTGTTATAAAAGCTGATTGGGAGATCTCGCATCGTGTGCAAAATTTTTACGAAGCGTCCTAAATACGAGCACAAGGCGATTAGGCTACGAACGTACTCGGTAGATGTGGACACAGGAACGTTATGCGTATATTTTAGCCGGCTCTGGTTGTACAAAGGTAGGATCGACGAAATGACCAAGTACCGCATTTTGGTAGCCCCTGAAGAGGCATTTGGACAGGTTCAATTGCAGGCCTAAGGCGATTATGAGGCGCTCTGCTGGCCTTCAATTGTTAGAGAAAAAACAACGACATCGTCCAAGTAACACCAACAGGTAAGCCGTTTAAATCCACCATGAAAATAAAAAGGTCAATCGCTTAAAGCCACTAAACAAATAGTCCATCATCTGCTAAATGGTGGTCGGAGCTTTACGAAGATCGAACGGCACGACTTTGACTTAGTAGAGGCCATCAGGAGTTGCAAATGGCGTCTCTTCACGATTCATATCGTGAACCGCACTCTGCGAGTACCCTGAGCGAAAGTTGATGGCATGTAAACGGCGGGCACCATAGAGACAATCGAGGCCCTCATCAATATGGGACAGAGGGCAGATGTCTTTTTTTGGTAATATTGTTAAATCCTCGATAATCGACGCAGAATCGTCACGTGCCGTCTTTATTCCTCAACAACCCGACGAATGATGCCCAAGGACTGTATTGGATCGCTCGATGACGTGCACGGCGACCATTTTGTCGACCAAACTTTGGATAATTTGACGCTCACATTCATGGGATATTTGTAGTGGTGTTATCTCATTCCAGACGTTAGAGGCTTCACTGAAGGTGTCGAATGCCGAAAATATTATTCTAGGTTTGGCTGAGTTCTCTCCCACAAAACAAGCGCTATCAAACGTGGTGCACATAGGTTGCTTTGGAGTTTTTTTTTGTAAATTACAGCACGTGCAATCGCGTTTATAATTTTATATCCTTCCATGTGTTCACAATATATAGTCTCATGCCCCCTGGTACATGACGAAATTTTCCAAGGAAAGCATAGCTACAGATACCCACCAAGCCGCGTTCTTCCTTTTTGTGTAGATACCCGTCTGTTTAGTTTTAAGGCACATGTCTTTAAGAAACCATCGAAGAGTGTGTCTTTTTTTCCGATGCACCGCATCATGCATTACTGTAATGATCGCACTTGTGCTGAAAATGTCTACAGGAAAGGCGATAGTGTTTACTTGCAAGCCATGCATGCTGTATAATATTTGCATGTTTCAGTGCCGGTAGTTAATAGGTGGAATTGTTATAGACTTCTAGGAGACTGCAATAAGTAGTTTACGCACAACCGCATATAATTAAATGCGAAGCATTTAGCGAACCTCAGGAACTTTGGCCGTTTCTTTCTATCTATCTATCTATCTATCTATCTATCTATCTATCTATCTATCTATCTATCTATCTATCTATCTATCTATCTATCTATCTATCTATCTATCTATCTATCTGTCCATCTATCTATCTATCTATCCATCTATCTATCTATCTATCCATCTATACATCTATCTATCTATCTATCTATCTATCTATCTATCTATCTATCTATCTATCTATCTATCTATCTATCTATCTATCTATCTATCTATCTATCCGTCTACGTATGGGCGCTCTCCTGGTCATCTACTTAACTTGTAATATACCAAAATTGACTTAGCAAGGGATCAGGGCAAGACGAACACGATTCACTGGTCATGACATGAATAACGCAAAACGCGTGCCGCGTACGTCATGAAACCTTTTCCGTCAGTCACGTGTTCATGTTATGCGGGTATGTGCCACATGTGATTCGCAGTCTCAATAAACGCAGTAACCGAGAACATACACATTGAAACGCAAGGCAAGACAGCGAGCTGAAGCAGAACTCACCTGGAAGACGCTCGACTGCCATCCACTTGTCCACATGGTCCGCCAGGAGGACGCAGCGTTGTCTTTATTACTAGGAGGCTGGGCGGTGGTCTCATGCTGATCGAGCATGACGTGAGATTGATTGACAGCTGTTTCGTGGCACGCGAAGAAGCCGCAGCTAATTGCCCTGACGGCATACGGCCATACTACAGCAATGCCGACGTCGACCGCTGTAACGCACGTTGCCTCGACGCTGCAGACAACGTCTTACGTCACCCCACATGCGATAACATGACTGGCGATAAAAACAAGCAGATACACAGGGGATGCCCTCACCAAGGTGGCCAAGATAAAGGCAAGCGACATGGGTGGCCTGCCGGCCTCAAATTGCCTGAGCATCGGCAAGGCGTAAATGATCATGGCCACTATCGACGTAACCGACCGCCCCGTTAATGGAAACATGTGCCCCTTGTGGTACATCGAGCGTGACGAATACGTCAACATCGTGCGACTGTGGCTTGAATTTGCGACGTCCATGGTAGGCATTGTCGTCCCAGCGAGGACGAAGCACATCCCTACCGCACACCCCTCAATAGAATTGAAACGGGTGCCCTTGGTAATCCGAACCACCGCAACCACGAAATACGCCACAAAAATATATCGTGTAAGAGGAAACAGTTTCCCCTTGTGCAAGCAAACGCCATAGCTATATATGTCACAAAGGCCCCCATACGCCCTGGTAGTCTGCAGATTCGATAAGCGCCAACCACTGAAGTCGGTCTACGTAGCACTCTCCAGGGCTACCAGCCTCGATGACCTGTACCTCACCAACGCAAAAAGTGACTTCAGGTTCCGACATGTCGCTGGATCTATGGACAGAGTCTGTCGACGACATGACCCGCCTAGCGAACACGTCTCCAGACATTGTCTTGGACCGGGCTACCCACCTTGATTCGATGCCACAACAACAATCGCCTCAAGCTAACGCTCTGAACTCACAGTCTCTGCACGCATCCCACTTTCTGCGGCCGGACACAAAACACACACAGACAAGCAGCGGAATCGGCGAGGTCTCTGTTGCGTACATCAGTTACCATAACAAATACATTCCGCTCACCGCCATCTACCTGATAACTCCCAATAACCCCTTCCACACATGCACACAGGTTCGGGAAACGCGCTCGCGTACACCATCATAACGGACCAGTTTAACCACTACATATTAGCGCACCGCGTCTGGTGGTGTTAATACCCATATTGCTGTTGTCATTGTTACGCAACTGTAAACAACTGGTTATATAAGGCGTGTGCAACTCTTCAAGATGTGAGTGTGCGTATACCATTTGTACATACCTTTAGCGTCATTTTGTAACATTCTGCTCAATGTAAAAAAAAAATCGGCAGATCCCACGTACCGTGGGAATCGATGTTATCCGAAGCATGCGCAGGAAGGTGACTGTGTCGCAATTTTTCACATTGAGCAAAACGTTACGGAATGACGCTAGAGAAATGTGCAGATGGTATACGCACACACATATTATGAAGTGTCGCACATGTATTATATAACCAGATGTTTACAGTTGCTTAATGATGCCAACAGCAACATAAGTATTACCAAGGCATTGGGCTCGGCTAGTTGGAACATAGTCACAAAGGATAAAAACCAGCGGAAAACATTGGACACAGAGAAAAGAAGTGTCCAACTTGTCCCGTCAACTTCTTTTCGCTGCGTCGTGTGTTTTCCATTGGTTGTTTCCTTTGTAACAAGGTGTTATAACACCAAATGCAATAAGCTTATATATAATGTTTATATTCTTCAATACTGGATAGCGCGAATTCGAAAAGGATAGTGAAGGAACACAGGTGCATAGGACAGGCGCTACTCGCATTTAAACTTTATTCAGAAAAGTTTCCCCAGGTATATACGCAACCGAGTGGCACGCGCAGGCGCGCTGCACGTACGTTACAGTCAAAGCTGCAGTTGTTAGAGTTCCGTTATAGTTGTTTTGCTTATACTTATCCGTTACGACGGAGAACGCACGCTTCACGAACCCGTCTACATGTGTGGAAGGAGTTCTTGGCCGTTCTTGAATGAGGCCATCATCACCGTGATCAGTGAGCACCAGCAGCTGGACAGGACTTATCGGATCCGTTCGTGATCGCGGCTACTAACGGTCTAAGTGTAGTGAAGTGCGAGGTATAGTAGAGCTGGTAGAAACCGCGGATGGCTTTTACGAAGAAATGATCTATGATGCCTTCTGTCCTGGACGTGGCACCGATGTCTTGTGATACCGTGTCCACATCCAAGCCGCCGTTCCTGTCATCTAAGAACCAGGCATTCTCGGGTTTTGATAAATCAATGCTGAAGTCACCGGTAATCATGAGGAACATGGTCCACTGGGCAGAGTTATTGTAAGAAGTATTGACCCGGGTTTTCGCTTAATCCACGTGGTCGGTGTTGTGGACCACATGGACGAGTGGATGGTAGCCCAGCTTCTTCCAGGATGCTCTTCAGCTGCCCAACTTTCTTTGCATCGGCCGCTGTGGTGTAGTGGTTACGGTGCTCGGCTGCTGATCCGAAGGTCGCGGGTTCGATGGACGCGAAATGCTAGATACCCGCGTACTGTACGATGTCAGTACAGGTTAACGAATACCAGATCGTTAAAACTTCCGGAGCCCTTCACTATGGCGTCTTTCATAATCATATCGTGGTTTTCGGACGTAAAAACCCAACAATTACTAGTATTATCACTTTGCTTCCGTGTCAACGGCTATGTTCACGGTTACTGCGTTGATTGAGACTCTGTTATTATCTATGGCACATACCTGCATAACATGGACTCTGGTATGTGGGTATGTGCCCCACATAACTGAGGGAAAGGGTTTCATGAGGTACCCGACCGGTAGTTTGCGTTATTATTAGTGAATCGTGTTGGTCATACACTCATCCTATACTATGCAAATTTTGGTATATTACAACCCATGGAGACGACCGCGAGAGCGCCCAGACGTAGCCGGCTAGATAGATAGATAGATAGATAGATAGATAGATAGATAGATAGATACGTAGATAGAAGCGCCCAAAGTGCCTGAGGTTCGCTAAGAAATGTTTCGCATTTTTTACGCCATGGTCACCTTCCCGCCTCATGCCTCTCATGACATCGATTCCCATGGTACGTGGGATCTGCCGAATTTTTAAATGCGAAGCATTTCTTAGCCAACGTTTGACACTTTGAGCATTTCTATCTATCTATCTATCTATCTATCTATCTATCTATCTATCTATCTATCTATCTATCTATCTATCTATCTATCTATCTATCTATCTATCTATCTATCTATCTATCTATCTATCTATCTATGTAGCCGCGTACGTCTGGTTGCTCTCATGATCGCCTTCTTAACTTGGTGTAGACTAAACTTGGCATGGGAGGGTAAGAGAATTTGACGAATATGGCTGTCGGGTCACGGCATGAATAACGTAGAAATAATGTCGAGTACGTCGTCAAACCCTTTCCTCCAGACACGTGTGGCACATACCCGTTTACGACGGGCCGTGGTGTTCGGGTATGCGCCACAAATTGACACTTATTATCTACCCAGGATGGCGAGAACAGACACTGGTCGTTTAAATGCGAGAGCGTTAAGAAAAACAGACATCGGCAGCGTTGACCCGTCGAATGGAAAGAATAAGAATTAGGATTCCAGAAGGAATCGAGCCCAAGCATTCTGCGTGGCAATCAGGTATTCTACTACAGAGCCACGCCATGTCTATAAACTGGTTTGGAAAAACAGCCCATGCAGGCGTAATGGCGGTGCAACGTCATTTGTGGTTGTGGTGCTGGCTATCTCATTTTACAAGAAAGCAATAAACACTACATATGCACTCCTATGATGCTGGCGTCATAACATATTACCGTCTGTGGTTCCAGTGTTGGCTCCGCTTTTATAGCAGTGTAATAAACATTACATTTGCATTCCTATGATTCAGAAAACTACATTGAAACAATGCTGGACCCCGGAAGAATGCATGAACGAAAGTTATGTACGATATTCACATGATTGCACCTTAAAGTGTACTACGTTTCGATAATACTGACGTGTTTGCTCTAACTTGAGGGCTGACGTTACGTCACGCCGTAAGTTACCTTTTCAACGCCAATGTTGTCGTTGGGCCTGATAATCTCATGATGTGCACACAGCTGCTACACTTAAAAAATCACGTAGATATACCTCGTAACACTTGGCTCAAAACCATAATATACAGCATAGAAGTACTCGCTGACTGCTCCGCATGAAACCGATTCCAACAACGCGGGGATTTCCCGAATTTTTTTTAAAATGTTGTTCATGATAACGTATAGAACATATCTTCAAAACGTAAATCCTCAAAAGAGGGGCCGCTAAGAGTTCTTCTCAGATACCTCTGGAAGCTCGAAAAAACGATTGGAGTAGAATTGCTAGATTATGGCACCCTACATCTCGGGACACCCAAATTCTATGTAATATAAACAAATGTGTGGGGCCTAAAGTACCGAAATAAGATGTTTCGGGGTGACTGTCACTCCCAGCTGCCCAGCGACTGCTTTTTACAATACGCCAGCAATTTTGTTAGAACGAGAATCCCATATGATAGAAGAACAAGATCGCGTGCTTTTAAATCGGCGTGTCTTTTGTGAGCAATGAATTGTTTTTTTCCTCTTTTCTAACCACAGCACTGGTTGGTAAAAAGAGCGAATTAGGCAAAGGGATGGGGGCATTGAAGAGCGGACATTCACAATGGCCATTGTGCGGGCTCAAGCAATTATATTGTAACTTCACCGAACTCTAGCCAATCACGCTGCTAGGCAAGAGACTAGTGCAGGCAATCCCCTTGCCTGCTCCACTCTGTGCAGGGCGGCTGGCCAGAGCCAAATTAGTTCCCCTTGGAAATAAAGCGGTGACTGTGCTGGCTATTCTACTTCGAGGTCATTGTCAGCCTTTTCTTGACGCAGGTTCTGCGGAAGTCAGCTTATTACAAATCAGGCCAGCCATTCTACCCAATCTCAGATCGCCCGCGTCACATCGGAGCATGTAATTGTATCAGCTCTTTTAAATGCGAAGCGTTTCTTGGGAAACCCTAGGCACTTTGAGCGTTTCTATCTATCTATCTATCTATCTATCTATCTATCTATCTATCTATCTATCTATCTATCTATATATCTATCTATCTATCTATCTATCTATCTATCTATCTATCTATCTATCTATCTATCTATCTATCTATCTATCTATCTATCTATCTATCTATCTATCTATCTAGCCGCCGACATCTGGGACGGTCATGCGTTCATATCCAAGTAAAAATGAAATGTGGCAACGGGAAATGTAAGCCTCCTCGATAACCTGGATGAAAGATTACATTTCGGTATCAGTAACGGTAGATGACCGAGAAGCCTACAGTGGAGATAGCATCAATTATTAAATAACTGCGCACAAAAATACGCAAGTGACTGGAGCACCTTCGAGGGCCTGTTTGTGTACACGCGCGAACTAAGTGATGGAAGCGTAGTAGTGCGCGAATTATACCACCGTCACTAAAATATGCTACTCAAAGAAGCTATGCTTGGCAGTCCTTTAATTTTAGACAAGCTAAATAGTACATTCTGTTTTTCAACAAACATTATATATATGAAGATGTATGCTTAGTTCGACTGAATTCGTCTGCTTTATATTGAAATAAAAACAAAAAAACCAAATACACAGAGGACGGTCATTAGGTTATCATTATACCATGTCGACGGAGGTCACTAAAGCAGGAATCTTTAAGAGAAGGATTTTCAGTTTGAAAGTGTAGTACGTTTCACATTGTTTATTCAAAATATCTTATCCTAGGGTACGAGCTTAATACAGTCCTCCGCAAAAACTGCATGACGTTAAATCATTAATTCGCTATTGTGCATAAATGTCATATTCTGCATCTTCTCGAATGAAGTAGCCTGCATGTTATGAGATAATAGGTGCCAGAATTCAGGTATGTCGGCATAACAAAAATTGCAGTTTCCCATTATTGAAGCTTGGAGAACTTAACTTACCAATAGCGGGAAGGTTATTGCCTCAGAAATTATCCTCCAAAGCAAGAAGCTACAAGAAGATACAGTAAAAAAAGCTCACAAGTTGACGAAAAATGTGCACTTCTAGATTCGAGCCCGGGACAAACGCCACTCCAAAAAGATTGTTGTAACATCTGAGCTAACCACGTGGCTAGCAGGCTGCAGTGAGGAGGCAAATTATTTAATTGCATGATTTGTGGTCTCCTTTCATTGGAGGACCACACATCCCTTTAATGCTGTAGCCCTTGAAGCCACTGTCAAGGAAAATAGGATATCGGTGCCGGCAGCGTAGTCGATGCGCGAACAATGCGGCTGGATGTAAATAATGAAAATTAGTGCGAGCCAGCATCGAATCTAGAAAATCTACATGGCAGTCAAGTATTCTGCCACAAGGTCTCGCCCGCGCTTGAAATTGCTTTCAAAAAAGACACAAAACAAGTGTCAGGTCGGGCGAGGAGTCACGTCAACAGCCGCAATATATTGTATGAAAGAAGCGGAAAATCGCACCAGGTGTCACACCATGTGAAGTGAGTAGCGGGTGAGTGGTTTCAAGCTGCTCACGCAGCTCAACCAAAATCATCGTCAGATATATCATCAACAAAGTGTGAAACGACGGAAGTGTGCGTATTACTTTATAAGCGCGTAATGGGCACTTCTCTACTTGGCAAAATGATGAATTGTAGCTTAGCGGGTGCTCCGCAACACTACTTCGAGTAGGCACCATAGCAGAGTTTCCAACGGCCAACGTTACGCGCACAGACGCACGATCGTGTTGTCCGTCGAGATGCAAAGTCTGGCAAGCTTATGGCATAGTGGTGCCAACATTCTCCTATTACGCTGTAGCGTTCCACTCATGAAGTTTTTTTTTTGCATTTGAGTCCGTATTGCGGGCTTCCGCGCAACTTATTTGTTTTAATCTATGTGCAAAATAATGGCTCGGAACGAATTCTCAGCCAAGGATACGGCCGGATGCATTGTTAAGATTGCGTTAAATGTTGCAACAACAAAACCGTAGCAAGACTTACTTTTCATAGGTAAAGGCAGAAAAAAGATTGTAGCGCGGTAAGCCTCTGTGGAGAGAACAGAATAGAAGGGAGAAACGACAGTACACGTGTAAGTGCAGATTGTCATCAAACATTTCACCCGGCTACGAGAAGCGGGCTTGCAGCTAATTAGGCCCAGGGCAGGGTACATGGCTCAGCCCCCATTAAAAGCACAGAGGAGCGGTCTGACGTGAGCGCGAAGGTCTAGGAACGGCCTCAGTCGACAACACACATCTTTTAGAATGCGACGAGTTGCACTACTTTGGCATTGACAAGAACTCCAAAGAGGAGTCGTTCAGTACCGAATTTACGAGGCTGCGGATGCTCCTGCTCCCACAGAGGGCTTTCAGCACGTTTATGGTGGCTTGAGGGTGCGTCGCCACAAGCACTTTTATCTCCCTTTCAGCGGGTTCTAGATTACGGCTTCGGATATTCACCGGCCTACCTAGGACATTTTTGCTTTTATTTCTGCGCCGATTTATGTATTTGTGTTGCTGTGTTCGCCAAAAGTAACAAGCAGTGACTGAGTGGCAACTGTCCATCGCCTCCAACTGGAGAATCTCACATAGAACCCACAATATGTAAATAATGGTCGTGTACATCAAGAAAACCCCGCGACCGCTACTTGATTTAGTGTTCCTAAGCTAGATGAACGGCACATAATGCATGGAAAAATTGCATGCGTCTACTTCCGCAAATGCACTCTAAATACGACAACATTTGCAAAAGTGCACATTCTCACATTTTTGTGCACCTATAACCTAAAATTTACATGAATAATCATTACATTTGTAAGTTTTGTAATGGTTGCAAATAAAAAAGATATTTGTTGTTTATCTAGGTTAGACATCTTTTTTTTAGGAATCATTGCAAATGTATACAAGCTTCAGAAAGTCATAGGTTACTTGCTCCAACACGTGTAGCCTTTGTACGAAACAATGGTTCCGGTAAAACGACATTTATTAAAATATCCCAGGCGTTTGCTCAATCTCAAAAATGAGTAGTCTCCTGGAATGCTAGTGACCCGTAGGAATATTATTCAATCAGGAAAAGGGCACACAGACAAGGCGAACCGAAACATCAGTATGGTATTCAAAAATGCTCTTGTACGTCCATATTTGGGATAGACATTGGTACACAACATATGATTCGCAAATATGACTCCTTGGCATCATTTGACGATATTACAAATACAACTAATCCTTAACATATTGATGGTCGTAGCTTCTTTTGAACAATTGTCCTTCTTTGTAAAAATTCTATAGCACGAGTATTTAAAAAAGTCTGTAACCAATTGTATATTTAGCGGAGCTTGCGTTTTGTGTATCTTGGTTTCCAATGGTGTACTTTCGACTGTGTAGTGTTGCATATTTTCATGATAAGTATACATTGTATTACTTCCACAATTTCGCAAAATTAGTGTTCCCGTATAATTTCGCCCTCTGACTGTATTTATGTATTGTATATTTTTGCCATCCCTGCAATAATCCCTTCTTGGGATTGGCAGTATGTTGAAATAAAATAAGTAAATGAATAAACATCGCGAGTTCGTTAGTTTTGGATGTACCAAAGGAAACCTAACCTATCTACATGTCCACATATATGGTCAAGGTGGCCTAATCTTAAAATACATTTTATATGTAGTGAACAGTATCTATCACTCGAAGTGCGGTGTATATGGCTTAAAGTGATTTAACTATAGGGCTATATCAGGAACGCTGTAATTTTAGCTCATGTTGTATCTGTGTTTGCAGTGTGAAAAGCGCAAGCAAGATAAACACGCAGTTCTGTACAGCGAAAATCTCACATCACATTATGACTCGAAAAAAGCTTGCCCACAACAGAATACCCATGACAATGTAAAGAAAAAAATAGACATGGTTATTGTGGTACAAGACAGCTTAACTACTGTATGAGGAACACAACAAGCAAACAACTGGTATAAAACAGACCGTTCAATATTGAGACTACACTTCCGTCGCACTTTCTAAAAGAGATAGAATTTATCCGACGTCCAAAGCTCAACAAGATGTTACAAGCGCAGTCAGTACAAGTGCCATCACTGTAAATGTCTGGATGAAACTACATGTATATTAGATACGCACACCAGACGTTTTCAGTGTATCACTGTAGTAAAACGCAGCACAAATCCCCTAGGGTGTATGAAGATATATGGCGCCACTATATATGCCATAGTAATATCTTCATACTTCTAATTACCCCAGCAAAGCATAATGAGACCAACTTGTAAATCTAACGTCGCTGTAATGTTGGCAACATTCACTTCAACACATGCAGCAAATCTACTGTAGTCTAGAAAAAAAAGCAAGCAAGCCATCAGTAGAGGACATACTTCAGCATCTTAGAAAGTAAGCAAACTTACTTTGCACATTGGCTTCTGTGCTTAGCACAAAGTTTTGTTATTCAAGATTGCGAAAAGATTCTTCAGGCAGTTTGCGAGCACTCCATGCGGCATCGTTGCGTCGGGCAGGCCAACCTTCGCCAGCAGGACAATCACTGGTTAAAATGCGGGCGGAGTACACAGTACACAGTGTACACAGTGGGGCGGAGTACACAGGACATCTAGAGATGAATCTGATTAGGAATAGTTGAGCATGGCTCTTCCAAAATAAATCAGAGCGTAATTAGCTTTAATTAAGCAAATCAAATTAATTGTGTTACATTGCTTGAAAAGAAAACGATTAATTTGATTTGCTAATTAAACCTAATTGCGCTATGATTTAATTTGGAAGTGCCATGCTCAACTATTCCTAATCAGATTCATCTCTAGACGTCTTGACACCGCTTAATTAGGTTAATTAGTTTAATTAACGTTAAGAAAATAGGCCACGTGAAACTCGAATATCTAGGGTGTGCTTGGTTTGATAAAGCCTAATTAGTGCCATAATCAATGCTAATTAGGCTTTAATGATCCTAATTAGTCTCAGCGTGGTCAAGGGTATTCTTCCTGATCTTGGCTTCATTGGGCTTATGGGGAATTCGACTTGGCTTAATTGGTCACAAGTAGGCTTGCCTTGTTTATGCTTATTGTGCTTGGCTATATAGGGTGACACCATGATAAGCTATGCTTAATTAGATTTGGCTATACTTTCCTCTACTCAATTGCGCCCATGTAAGGTCAACTTGGCCTAACATGAAAACGGCAAGTTGGGCTAAGCCTAATTAAGATTTGCTTAAATGAACTTACTTACGCTTGGCTTTATTAGGAGATACCATGCTCAACTAGGTTTAATCAGTTTCGGCTATACTTACTTTGGCTTAACTAGGCACATCTAAGCTTAACATCGCTTAAAGTGACAAAGACGAGCTGGGTTGAGAAACTTTATCATGTATGCTTGGCTTCACTAGGTTCTACGATGCTTAGTTAGGCTGATTGACCGGTGTAAAAAGCGACGCGCGCACGGCGCTGGAGCCGGCCCCGCCGCAGCCGCTTCGTAAAACAACGGCGCACATTAGATGGAGCAACGAAAGCGACACCCAGTTGACGTTTTGTCTACGAGCGCCATAACCACGTCAGACAGAGCGACATGAGAGGCCACCTGATATGTAGGGACGCGCATGCGCACCGCTGCTTCAGTGGCGCTCTCGACAGCAGGCGCAGCGTCGGTAGATGGCGCGTCGATGCATTCTGCCACGCGATCCCGTGGTCCGTATACTTTTGCACGCGCCTGTACATCTGGTGTGCCACCGTGCTGATAATTATCAGGTATTGCAAAGTGTGCACCAAGGAAATAGTTTGAGGACGCTTTCCTAAGTTAGTCATCAGAATGGTCTTCAACACCTGCTTTTATGGCCCTGGCATGATCACGCGGATGCCAACGGAACTATATCCTGCTCAACGACCACCCAAAACCACCAAAAAACGGCATCAATGCACACAGAACACATACACAGTACACATCACATCCATGTGTAAATGCCGGAGCGAGAACAAGTGCTATTTACGCTGCAGAAGCACATTATTAACATATATTGAAAAGTACGTAAACTGAAAGAATGACATATTGTCAAGTGGTCATGACGTTGACGAAGGCAGCAGTCGGCGCGTTCAAGACGAAACTCTTTATTTGGGCGAACCTGTGCTCAGGAAATGAAAACTCAAACTACAGCAATGCACGCTGTACACTGATAGCGGCGAACAGAGCGTCGGCCGTCGATAATGTGATCTGCGGTAAGGCGCGTTGTCATTTATACATGCGACATCGAATATTCCAGCCTTATCGCTGGTGGCCGCGTTAGTTTCAGAATAAAATCAGCTTTTCGCGTTTCCGCACTCAAGCCTAACAGGTGATCTTAAAATAATATGGAACGTTCCTAGACATTCTGGCGAAGTTTGCGCAAGGCAATTGTAACATGTGTAAGGGGGCGGGGTAACATAAAACAGAAAAAAGGAGCGCATGGGGCAATATTTATACAGACCCAGGTTTGTCTAATATGTGTACGAACGGGGCGCGACAAGGATAGTATGGGTAAAGTCCCTTGATATATAGAAAGTAGCGACACTCTCCTCCATATCCTCTCACAAGTGTCCAACCCTCCTCTCCCAAGTGTCCAAACCGTATCCATCTCCTCTCCCAAACGACCACCGTGCGGGCGCCGGCCCTATAACCCGGCTCGCGCCACTTTCCTATCAAGAATGCTATGTCACGCAGATAACGCGCGCGTTTCCCAGGCGACGGCCCGTGAAGTGGGGAGGTGGAAGGCGGGAGAGGAGGGTTCTCGGCGTGGCGGCTCGGTTAAAAGGAGGACGGTACTTTCCCAAAAATATCCAGGGACTTTAAGTATGGGTGGTGGAGATTTTATAAGTGTCAACCAAAATGAAATGTCGTTTTCAACACGCGTTGATATTGTGGACTCTACAGCATGAGAGCCGGTAGACCGGCGCCAACCACCTCGGTGGTCCGTCGCGCTCTATAGAATTATTGTGGTTTCATGGGTTGAAACGGACATACCATCCGAGCACATCCCATTTGACTGTATTGAATGCCAATGCTCTATTTATTGCATATGGGGCTTTTTATTCCTACGCGATGCCCGTATTCCACTGGCTGTAGCACTCCTTTTACGTTAAGAAAAGATCGAACTGAAAAATACACCTTATTCAACTACTTATTAAACGCAGCTCTTGGTTCGCTGCTTTGTTTTTGTACTCTGGCTGTATGTGAGGTCCGCTAAGGTAACAAGGCCTCACCTTAACACTGTGCGTGAAGATGAGCTGGATACTTGAAGATGACAACCGTGATGACGAATTGGACAAGCTTTGGCGAAGCTTAATAAAACATGAACGTTGGTTGATGTGCTTTTTCAAAAAGCAGTGCACAGGAACACAAAAAGAAACCACACAATATTCACCTTCAAAAGTATCTTATAGAGAACAAGAATGAAACGAGAGAGTAGACTGCAAATATTTTGTATTGCAGTTATTCAAGAAAACATTAACATCTTTAGGGGAATTTTCCTTGTTGCGGATACTGCGACACATAATGGATTAACACATGCACTGCTCCGCATAGTTTTCGTTTTTTACCTTTTTAGTGTGCGCCCCAGCCACTTAGAGGAACACTGGTCTGAAAAACATAATAGAGGCGTTCTTTCTGGAATATTTACAAGTCAGTGAATGCAAAAACTGAAGGAAATAACACAACAAAAAAACGCTGCCCTCTATCACGGCATATTCTTCCAGTTAGCATGTAATCGGTATGAATGCCCCCAGCATAGCGAGACTAAGCAAAAAAAATGTCAGTTTCGCCGCAAGGGCGAACCAATGAATGCGATAGCGAGAAATTAATGCTATACGAAGTGAGGCTCGCCATTGGATACTCTCAGTTTGAACAGCGCTCCTGTTGCAAAGGCGGCCGATGCAGCGAAGGAAACTAGCGTGCTTCAAGTGTCGAGCTGTGACACTTGATAGTTCGCGCTCATCTTCTGTTGGTTCGTTTAGCGGCGTCCCTTGAGCTCGAGTGACTTTCGTACGCTCCGTAACATGAGCGTGGACATCACGGTGAAAGCTTGAAACATTCCTCTTCCCGTCACCACGAGAAAACCGCGCGAGCAGACAGCGGAAGGGCAAGGTTCTCCCTGCCAAATATAAGAAGAAGCTCGCTCGCTCGCCAACGAATTTTAAATGCGCCCGTCGCACTCCTAGCGCCATCTTTCTGGTAATGAAGAAACGCTTATTATCGCCTGACGTGCCTGAGTCCGTCCAGCGGTAAAGGCTGTGTATATAACGCTCGCCGTTAGCTACGTGGAGGGTCTGCGTTTCGTGGCGTAGTGGTTAGCGCCACTCGCTGCGAAGCAAGAGGTCCCTGGTTCGATTGCGCGCTTCGGAAGCATTTTTCTGAATTATTTTTCTTTGGGGCTCTTATATATATATAGATACTTATACATGTACGGTGCATGACGGCGGCGACGGCGACGACAAACATCCAGCGGAGACTGTCCATATAATTGCTATCGCAATCAAAACAAAATCATACCATGTGGTGCAGCTTAGCACCCTCCTATAACTAACCTGCACATGCAACGAGCCACTACAGCACTTTCATTTAACTCACCAGCGTCGCCGACACCGTTCACTAGAGAAGCGAAGAATATGAGACAGCATTCCACACATTCCAGTGATTGCATCGCTGGTCTGATTGCTACACGCCGAGCTTTACCGCAAGCAAACTTACAGCTTTGAGGACTTTCATTTCTATACTTACTGTTTCGAAGTCGTGTGAAGTTAATATCCCAGGTAAAGTTCCAGGCATTGGAAATATTTTCTTCGTGATAAGCAGTCTGAGATGTCACTGTTATTGTACTGATTTTCAGTCCCTGCAATGTTACTTCAACAGACAGCTAGGTTATGCGTTATGGCGGTATGTTGGCAACTCTGGAAAGCTTCAAAGTACCTATAACTTTCACGATAGACGGCGAAACTTTCCATTTCATCTTGAAACAACTTCACCCAATATCGAGACTCACTTTTTTCGTGGTCCCTCACAATAAGCTGGTTGAGACTGAAAAACTGCTTGTAATTTCAGATCTTTTTGCTTTTCATGTGATCTTCTGTCTTAAAACTTCGTTGCTTTTACGTGATCTTTTTTTTTTTCTCTCCCCTCCGCTATTTTCCAGCGAATCAGTCTGAGTTGTAATAGCCGAAAGCTTCGGTGTCATTGAAGCGCGCCGATACACAGCAATAGCTCTGCACTAAGAAATGGTGTTCCGAAACGTTGTTGCCCCGCTTTTCCTGATCACTGTTTCTTTCCATCCATTCTAGCCGTAAACCGCTTGAATCGCGATTAACGCTGGCCTCTCTTGTAACGAGAAAACAGAACGTAATTATGGGAGCGCAGCCATTGATGGGTGCGTTCACCGCAGTGCGTCGACTTGCTTGAAGTCTTGCGCGGCGCTTTTCCTTCTTTTGCGTGTACTAGCGGAAACAATGCTATGAAACCCACCACGTAGTTGCTTTCTCACGCCCACTCTTGTGGATTCTTTAGATGTCTGCTCTTTGTCACGTACTAAAGTCGCAAACTTACTGTCTAGTGGTGTAGACGTTGTCTACATACGTCATATACATTTACAGTGCTTACGACAGGGATATCCACATGACCCAACTTGTAGGTACTATTCGCCTCGAGATCTTTGAGTGGCGCCCTCTCGCGTGTGACGTCTAAGAGAGGACTCGGGTGCCGCTCTTCGCGCACGTGCTCGCTGCGTGAAGGCTTCTCGACGCTGCCGGCCGGTCCGTCCTGCTCGAATTATTGAAAGATTAGTGGGCAAGTTGACACAGCAATTTATACTCAATGTTCAAGCAAAATGCCCCGCGAAATCGAGCGGAGTTGCTGTCAGGAGTACGCTCAGTGTCGATTACTCCTGGTGTCGCCAGCTAGCCATCAATGTGTACATCTGCATGTATGGCAACGATTTCTTTTCGCGACTGTTCTATGGCCGTGGCGCAACCAAAATGACTTTCCAGCCCGTTTTGGACCACTGACTTCAGCATTCGGCTTCCGTGTTTGCGCTAAAACGAAATATACATATACCGCGTACTGCGCGTCTTCGGTTGCCAAGCCCGCCCCTTCGGTTCAGTCCCTTTGTTCGGAGTTTTAAGCGCATGACAAACGACGTGTGATGTGATTCAAATAATTAAGTGGTTGATACAGGCAACAACCTTTAATTAAATTCATGTTTTCAGTAGCTGCAGTGTAAGCGCGTCGTAAGTACTCGAAATTTAAACAAGAAATAGAAATGTTGACAGCGCTTGTCAAAGAGGGATGTACGATGGTGATATGAAATATTGGTAGGTTGTGCGGAGTTGTTGTTTCTCTCTTTGCGGCATATGTGGATCTCTACGATGTTAAATCAACGTTTGATGACTCATTCACGGTCGTTTGAAAGTATGATGAATAGAATTAGTGTAAATATAATACGGTAGATAAATACAAAGCTTTCGCATCGCAAGTCGTAATGAGATGTATTTGCACTAACATAGTGTAAATCACTCTCAACGGTCGACTCCTGATAGGGCATGAAGCGGTCTCTGTACTAAAAAGACTCACGGGGTCACCTATGCATTTGCCTAAGGTGACTCGAAGGCGAAAGCCATCTCTCCTTTTTCTTCAGTTGATGTATTGTTCCTTCCCCGCCCCCTCCGAATGCTTTCTGGACGTAACGTGGTTTTGTACTGCCTCCAGCATCAAAAGCATGGGCAGCTTTCTACACATCACCTGGTTTTACATTGCCTCCGTGATCAACTTCCCGATCACGGAGGCAATGCAAACAGAAAATGGCGTGTGATGGTGACATCATTTGACATAATGTTATGACGTCACAAATTTTGGTGGTCTGTGATGTCATGTGGACGTCATACGGTGACGTCATCAAGTGATGATATTTTGCATCACTCGTGGTGACGCTGCCGACTCGGGACGCCGACGGTCAACGTTCGCGTTTGATCTAGAATCCAAGGCTTTCACCTTAAAATATTCAATATTATTACAGCGCGGTAAAGAATAGCAACAGCCAACCAAAGGGGCCAAAGGAATGGCGGATAAGAACTCTCTTTCTCCTCTTCCTGGACATATTCGCCGATGTTTACTATGAATGACAAATGAAACATGAGCAGCGGAGTGCGTTCCACAAGCTTTTGCCTAATAATATAAATTGAACCTACTCAAACATTGAACAAGATAATCTGAGATTAACGTGAAACGTACTGCAGCAATAATAAAATGTAGTGCGTGATCAAAGTTCACAGTACTATGAGGTATTACAGTGGCACAACAATGTTCTTGAGCTGTTGTACACTGTCAATTCCATATTTGTAAGATGTTATTTGTGCAAAAACATCTATGTAAGATGTTCTTGTGGGCACCACAGCGTTGGCTAATTTATGTTACGTAGAAAACACGTAGAGCGCTCGCGACATTTTCTTTTTGGCGCACTGTACATTTTTAAGAACGGTAGAATAAAAGTTTGGCTTTACATAGCTCGTTATTCAAATTTCAGAACAACAATTACACCAATATAATTCGCTCATCATCCCAGCTCTCCGAAAGTGGGACAATGTCGAAAATATCAGCGTGTGTGTTACTTCTCCCGTTAGTCGTGGCATGCTGAGTCAATCTATTGACTCCGTTTACTTATTTTAGGTGTACGTTAAAGACCTTCAGGTGGCCGAAATTTCCGAAGCCCTCCACTAAGGCTACCCTGTTCATCAAATTGTGGTTTTCGCACGTACTTCGTTTTTTATAGCCCAGTGCGCCTTCTTGGGTCCTTCATTCCAACTTTTTGTTTTAAAAATTGCGACAATCGCATTATGAGTACGAAACAAAATGCCCATTTATTGGTAAGCAGGACACAGCGGAAGGCACAAAGGATGGAAAACACTGTTTACACGTTGTTTAAATAGCTAATTATAATAGTTACTGAACAATTTGTCCAAAAAAAATCTTGCAAAATCGAACAAACTTGTTGCCCATGACTACGCTACATAAATAATGTACTAACTGTGCGCGTTTCACAATCTAAAAAAAAACGATAGATAGCTTCATTCGACGACGATCTGGCACCGGAGCCACCTATGCCACCGTACTTTTTTTTTTCTTTTTCGTATGCTGTTGTTTCGCGCTGATGAAGGAGTACGCATCCCTTGAAGCTCGCCCAGTTTGCCAACTTGATGCAGAATATTTTTGAGCGAATGCATGCCTGAATATTCATAATCTACCATCCGCCTCAATAAAGAAGGCTCGGCAGTTTGATAATCACATTTCAGAGGCGCTCGCGTCTTGTTGCTTATCTAGTTTGACAACTGGCGTGTTTGTGCGCCTCTCTGAAGCGAACAACAAGACAGTATGAAAGCGCTGATACAGAATCCTTTAAAGAAAAGTGTAGCCGATGCACATCGGTGTGATTTAAAAGCGGAGACATCGCTTGAATGCTCCCACTTACGGCGTGGAAGAAGTTATTCGATGGAGAGAAAAGAAACAAAAAACGTAGGGCGATGAATAAGCGCCTGCCGTTCTGATTCGCGAATAAAATGCGCGGAGTGCGAAACTTCGCCAACAAAGTTCGCCAAGGGAGCCGCAAACAAGAGCGGCTCCCTTGGCGCTTGATGGGTTTGCGAAGAAAGTTAAGCGCTCGTGTCAATGCTCAGCGAAATTTGCTCTTTGTATGTCAGGCGGAAAGTCGGTGACTAACGACAACTGTGCCGAGAAAAGAAGTTGAATCGTTAGAATTAGAGAATATCAACGCCAAGGAAGCGAGAGATTGCATAACAGCAGAGGGGGGTGGAAAGGGGAAGATCTTGAAAAGCAATGTAAATGCGCTGAATGAAGCACAGACGAGAAACGTAACAAGGGACAGGACTAGTGGTGCGCAATCTTTCAACTGTTTATTTTCGCAAAAGCACGTCAAAGATATACACAAAAAACACTGAAGATAACAAGGACTATATTGCAACGTGTTGTTCATGGAATGAGGTCATTTTGGTGCTATCATGGCTCCGCATGTGTATTCCTAACTAATCTGGCGGTTGTCAATAAAGTTAAATGCTGCCTCACTGAGGGCAATAGATGCAGAGCTCACGTGATTGTGTGATTTAAACATGAAAAATGCCTCCATGATTTCGTGTGTTTTTTTAGACCTGCAATGCGCCAACGTATGCGTTTCGTTAAAAATGGGATGACATCCGCATCTTGCGCAATGCATGAGTAGCTAAGTGCCCTGGTGACTGCAGCATTTCTGTGGCGTACCTATGTTCTCTTAATCTTGTGTTTATGCAACGCCCAGTCTGGCCAATATAGCATTTTCCACACGTGAACGGAATTTTGTAGACTATACCCTCGTCGCATTCTAAATATTTGTTTACATGTTTGATGGTGCATTTTTTCACTAGCGTAGTTTCGGGGGAAACATTAACTTGTTTGCAAAGGCCTTTAAGCTTCAAAGGGGCAGAGAAAACAACTTTAGCGCCATGCTTTCCTCAATCTTTTTGAGAGCATGGGAAGTCTTGTGCATATATGGAACGACACATATGTTCCTAGTTTGCTCGTTTTCTTTTGGTGGCTTCTTACTGCCAAGCAATGGTTTTAGGGTCTTTTCAGCGACAGAAGCTATTAAAGACGCCGGGTATCCGCTGTTCTTAAGCTTCGTTGCTTGTTGCACGATATATATCATTGACCTTGTGATCACATGATCTTCTGACTGCCAGTGTGAAGCATGAGGAAGCTATGGCCCTCTTGACGAGCTTCGTATGACCTGAGTCGTACGGGCGAGCTTCGTATGACCTGAGTCGTATGTTTAAATCACACAATCACGTGAGCTCTGCATCTATTGCCCTCAGTGAGGCAGCATTTAACTTTATTGACAACCGCCAGATCAGTTAGGAATACACATGCGGAGCATGATAGCACCGAAATGACCTCATTCCATGAACAACACGTTGCATATTGTCCTTGTTATCTTCAGTGTTTTTTGTGTATATCTTTGACGTGCTTTTGCGAAAACACACAGTTGAAAGATTGCGCACCACTAGTCCTGTCCCTTGTTACGTTTCTCGTCTGTGCTTCATTCAGCGCATTTACATTGCTATGCCGTACCAACTAGACCAAATTGAAGCTTTGCTGAAGATCTTGAAAAACGTGACAGGTTGTGCTTTGTTTCACTCCAACATTCTCGCGTCTTTTCGCCATCTGCATGTGCTAAACGAACAAAATAATTCAGGCAGGGCGAGCCAACTCAGCCTGACATCTCTCTACATTCTGGACAACCCACTCAATCATTGCATTGACAATGCTTGAGGAGAATGTTCCTGAGCAGAGCAAAAAAGTCGCCCCAAACGCATCACGCAGGTTACCCCACCAGTCCTCTTTTCCAGCAAGTGTCCACTTTCGCGCTCTCAAGAAGTATTCATCAATAAGATCTACGCAAATTCCGCATACACGCCGTATTCCTTAGCTAAATGGCGACAACCGGACATTGCGACAGTGACGTGCAATCACTGCGGGCTGCGCTGCCGCGCAGACCTTCACCACTTACTGTGGCAATGTTCCGCATTTGAAAAAGGGCGAATGGCCATACAGGCTTTGCAGTACACAGATTATCGGGAAGCGCTGCTTACGGACCCGGACACGCAGTTAGTATTCGCGCAATATGGAAGTCAGAGCGGCCTGATCAGAGTGGTTTAGGGGGTCCGACAGACCACAGTACTGACCACACACCGCCTCAGTACATGTGATTGTGACTTGAATAAGTGCAAACCCCATGAAACTGTGAAATATTAGTATAGTTTGAAAGTCCCGCTTATCCCCACAGAGGCCATGCGCCTCCCTCTTTTTCAATAAAGGACTTTCCATCCATCCATCTTCCCACGGGGGGAACTCGAGTAAATGCGTCGCAGAGTGGTGGGGTTATCGTGTGAATGTTGCGTAATTGAGTATGGTTTGGGAATGCTTAATTGTTACACGATGCACACACCAAGCACGACTTGAACGGCTCCAGCGTGCACGAAGTTCCGTGTCCGCAGCTCGCTTCAAACGCTTGCGTTCAGCGTCGTATGCTCGTCTCTTCACAGCTTTGTTTTCTGCGTTGCTTGCTATTGTTGACGCCGACAACGGTGAGGGTGGGGTAACGTTGCCTTCAACGAGTAGTAGGACGCTGATTGAAGGTACTCTTGCTTCCATCGCATCTACTCGAGTCAAGCAAAGCGTCAAGTCAAGCGACAGCCAAGTAAAGACGCCCTTGACTGAATTCCGAACGTGCGCTCCGCCGCCTATTTACACGCCGCCCGCGTTCGAGGGAGAGGAGGGAGGGAAGGAGAGGAGAGAGGGAGGGAGGAGGAGAGAGAGGGAGAGGAGGGAGGAAAGGAGGGAGAGGCTTGCTGCCGACACAAGACGAGCCGAGCATACGCAGTGGGGGTGTGGACGGCGCCGCCGACGCCGCAGGTGCGACCAAGAAATTCTCCGCATTTAAAATTCAACCAGCTCTGCTTCGCTGCCACAGATGGAACAGTGAAGCTCGTGGCCTTCCCTTCGTCAGGGTAACGCACTTTTATGTTTGCCAACTTTTTCAGATATTTTGTGTCACTGCTCTTTACTAAACACTCCTTGTTATTCTTTGAGCTGGTAGAGTAGCCACCACCTTTTATAACCACAAAGTATCACGTCACAGGGCTGTATTTATGGTAAGGCGCGCACCATTTGCTGAGTTAACTGTTGCCTTCCTTTTTGAGCGGAAGTTGTTGTAGTGGGACTTACCCAATTTCTGTGGCCCATACGAGTTTATGATGATGATATTTTTCTGTTAGGCCGCATATGTTTATGTGGCACATACCCGTTTGTTGATCTAGCTGTTGCATTCATTTTTAGCTGGCCAGTGGTTAGTAGTAGGATTTAACCAATGTCTGTGGCGCATATCCGTTTATGATGCCCACAAGGTTTACCACGGATTCCGGACATGAAAGGCTCGACCAAGAACAGCTTCGCTGTTAAAAACAATTCAGTGTCGCCTATCATTTAATTATGTTATGGCAACACTAGACAACAATTGTCAAAAATTGTTCAACGCAAATCAAAAATTGAAATAATTTAGCTATATTTAGCCAACAATGACCAGTATTATTCAATGGAAATTGTAATAAAGCCATCGTTTAGACCCAATATTTGCCAGTGCAAACCAAGTAAATAAACACTAAAAGTTTCATATTAGGCAGCAAGCTTGAGAAAAGTCATTTTTTGTGTAGGTGTACTCATAAGGAAGTCCTCACTTCCAATGTTGTACTGCATGCGTTCAAAGAGCCATAACACATAAACAACGCCTAGTACACCCAAAAAACGGCAGGAAGTGGAAGATGGAAGCTGCGATGAAAAAATCCGTAAACAGGGGGTGGGTGCTCGAGCCAACGTTTCGACAAGTGGACTTGTCTTCTTCAAGGCTAGAACTGAAATCAGTTCCAGCCTTGAAGAAGACATGTCGAAACGTTGGCTCGAGCACTCACCCCCTGTTTACGAATGTTTTGAACATAGTACACCCATAGCAATAAAACTGTCAAAATTGCCGCCTCACTCACTGGTAGTACCATCCACCGAGGTAATGAAGAAGCCTATTATTTTAGTTCGCTACGGCATCTGTCGCAAACAGCAAACTGGATTTTGCACGTGCCTTGATTACTGCTCGCTATCCGCTGCAGTGGCTTAAATGAGCGCCTCAAAACATGCATGTGAAGTGTCCCATTTTACCTGTTTACTGAACAGAACCTAGTGATTCACGTGCAACACAGACAGAGATTCTTGCGGCCCTTAATTTCAAGTCTTTTTCAACGAACCTTTTCTGGGCTTCATATTGGCGGATGATTTCAGCCCTATTAAGGCAGCTATCACACCGGTACAGTTGCACATAGGCAATATTTTCATCTTTATAGTAGCCCAGGTTTCCTTTGCAACAGCGGCGTCAATATCAGTCCGCTTTAGGTGCAGCTAATTACTGCAGTCGTGAAATCACGTTGGCTGATGCATACCTGTCACAGGTCGCCTTCGCGTGTGCTCGGCATAAATGCGGAGTACCTGTCTCGGTATTTGAACGCTTAAAACAATTCGAAAAATAAATAGCCCCTCTAAATTCATAAATAATGTTCTCGTTCTGGCTATTTTTTATTTGGTACGCCCTGAGGATAGCGGTACACATATGTACCACCTCTTCCCAGAATCTATTCCGTCCACTTTCTTGAAAATGGTGTCAAACATTTTCCTAAGTCATCCTGACGTTGCTCTGCAGATTATAAGAAAAAAAAATGCCAGGCCCGCGCTGAAACCGCAGCACAGTCACATCGAAAGCTGGAAGAGCGGCGTTTCTAGAGCCCGTTGTAAGCTCTGTTGGGGCTACAATACAAGTACACTAGAAAGGTACCCACTACGCCATAAATCACACTTTTTGTGAAGTTGGGAAGCACCTACTAAGCCATTATTCGTCATTCAGCGGAGAAGCAAGGCACCAGCTGCACGTCGGTAAGGCATTATGTGCACTTTGTTGACGCGACGACTGATGACGACGAAGAATTATGGCTCAGCCCTTTATAATGGGCTGGAAGCTTTAAACGGCCCACCAGTTATGTAATTTGCATTGGGTGACGCCCTGTCGCTATTTCCCTCTCCCGTCATGCTGTATAGCATACGTTGACGTGGGAGAGAGACGAGGGGGGGGGGGGGCGAAGAACTTTAATGAGACCCCGAGGAAATGGATCATGCGCTTATGGGCTTCCTTGGCAACCAATACAGGTGCACTTGCGAGGAACCCACTACGTTATAAATCAATGTAATTTTTGAGAGGTAGGGCAGCAGGCACTGTCCCATTTTTCGTCATTCTACAGAGAGCCGTGGTACCTGCTAAACGCATGTAAGGCGTTATGCGCACTTTGTTGATGCTGTGCCTGATGACGACGAAGAATTATGGCAGAGCCCTTTATAGTGGGTTGGAAGCATTCAACAACCTACTCGTCGCGCAATTCGCATTGTGTGGCGGCTGGTTACAGAATTCGAGTTGTGCGACGCTTGTTGCTTATTTTACTCTTCTACCACGCTATATTCCATATGCTAATGTGGTTCCTTCCCGACATGAAGCCTGTATAGGACCTTTCTGCAGAGCAGTTCCAAGCACCGGCATGGCTCAGAGGTTGAATTCTGGGCTCTCACGCAGATGGCCCAGGTTCGAACCTCGTTCCATCCTGGAATTTTTTTCTTATTTCGAGCGATACTGGTTACGGACACCGGCGGCGGCGGCGGACAACTACGGCGCCAAAAACGGCCGGTGAAATGATCTTAAACAGCTTTCGCTATAAAAATAATTTGAAGGTAGTGCCTCACAAAGGGATAACGCGATAGCGTTATCCTTTGTGAGGCACTACCAGTGACAGTGACATCTCGGACTGCTTAGCACGAAGAAAATATTTCCAATGCCTGGAACTCCGGTGTCGGCGTCATTGGTTGTGAGCTAAAAATATTCACCTTACCCCTGACTGAAAAATTGTGAAAGATTCCAATAAAATAAATAATTAAAAGCTGCGGTTCGCGTAAGAATCGAACCGGTCTGCGTTGCAAGCTGGTGTTCTACCACAGAGGCACGCTATTGCTTAAAGGAGCACCGATATCAAATTTCAAAGTCGAGATGTACCCTTCATTTGATTGCTCGGTATGCATAGGTCTCCTTGGTCAAATTTGAATAGCGTCTGTCGCGTGGAAGTAATATTATTTCGAGGGCAAACAGCGTACGAAAGCTCAACGGAAGATTGATCACGCTGCAACATCGACGCTAGTGCTACGTAACAGGTGTGATAGATTCCGACCATACCATCCTGAGTGACGATACGCCAGTAACAATGACGTCGACGATCTGAGTGTATTTATTGTGTCGCCGACGCCATGCGACGCTCTCACCGGCTCTCACTCCCAGCCAGTGGCTCTCCCTGCTGTCCCGATCCGTGCCTACGATTCATCGTGTCGTATCGACTGATTTGTCGTGTGATCCTCAGCGCGAGTGCGATCAATCAGAGCGACTACGTGCCAGCATGTCGGGGAACCGCTGCGTAGTACGGACCTGCTCGTCTAGGCGCGGAAAAAGCAGAAAGTGCGTGGTGTTTCATTACACGTACGGTACACGCCAACACGACCACAAGCTATCAAAGTGGAGCAGCCTATAGATAAATATCATCGCTAACAAGTAACGCGTATGTAGCATTATTAGTGAATGTTAGTTCGTCCGTGGACTTCCTTGCGCTAGCGTAATAGAGAGTTTTAGCAGGTTACGGAAATACGGTACGCAAATACGGTAAGGACGTACAGTAGCGTTCCTCCTTTCCCGCTGGTTGTGCTTTGGCCGCTCAACGACCGGGAAAGTAGGAGCGGTACCGTACTGCCTTACCGTGTTTACGTACCGTATTTCCGTAACTTGCTAAAAGACTCTAATACCGGGTTACTGCAGCCGTAACCGTGAGAGGCCGGATAGGTGGGGCCATCTGGTGGCGGAATGAAGAACCTGGCAAACACAGAATTGTTATTGTAGAAACCTATCGTATTCTATTTCTCCATTCGTGTGCGTTCGCTATACCGATATTCCATAGACCCCTTTGCATACACCGGAATGCCGTGCACGCTAAAATTCTCTAATATAGCTAATTGAGACACATCAGCGAGTATGGCCCAAGCGTGCGTTCCCGGGCACCTCCTCATTGCTGCTTGGAACAGCTTCCATTTTTGAATCGCTGTTTTGCAAAGGGTCGAAGCGAAAATGATTCGCGACGTCGCGTATCGCGGTGATTCTAAGTTCCAGAATGACGTCTTCAGCACTATATAGTCGATACTTTTGACGGCGACGACGGCGACGACGGCGACGCTGGTGACAAGGCATGACTGAACGTGCGCGCCTAGCAGACCAAATGTTAGGTGAGCAGCTGATCCTCACGTCACTCCCATCCGTGGACAAGTTGTAAACTGGGGCGCGGTGTGGAATTGACCGCAAGGGAGCGCTGCCAGCGCTAAGAAATGGCGGGCTTGCCGGCCGTTTTGCATCGTGCTTGATACCGGTGATATAAATGAAAAAAACAGATAGTTATTCGTCCCTCAGTTGCATTTTCAGTCTCCAGTCGCTACTAGGGGGTAGATAACTACTCGTGGATGCAAAAATCTTGACATGCGTAAATTTGATGTCAGTGCTCCTTTAAAGCTGCTTTGAAACAAAACGCTATTTGAATGCCATGTAGTGGCAGGAGTCTCCTTAATACATGTAATATTGCTTGGCAGAAACGTAGAATCACGCCACATGATAAAACATGTGAACTGCGCGACGAGTGGGTGTTTTAAAGGTCCACCCATTACAAAGCCGTGTTGCCTTACGGAGGCGTAGTAATTACGTTGAGCGATGCAAGGTGCAGGATATTCCCCAAGTGGATTCATTAAAATACTTTGGAGTTATATATAACGAACGTCTAAACTGGCGCCCTCATATTGAATATGTCGCGACAAAGGAGCACGTGCACTGCGGCTTTTGCGCAGGTTGAGCAGCCGTAGATCTGGTATGAGAAGGAACGCACTCTTGATTGTATAAAAAATGTACGTCCGACCTGTTTTAGAATTCGCCTGTGTCCTTTTTTTCCGGTGCGCCAGCATACAAGCTTCGGCCACTAGTTCTATTTGAGCGAGAGGCTTTACGGCTGTGCTTAGGCCTTCCAAAATACGTTGCAAATGCTGTTTTGTACCTGGAAGCGCGAACGCTTCCCCTTCTATGCCGTTTTAACCTTCTTCGCTGTACAAATTTTCTTAAGGTTGTACGATTCCCCTTCTAACCATACTGAAATAATTTTCATCTCCGATCCCGATTTATTTTTCTCCGAGCATTGGCCCAGATTCCGCAAACCGCAAATTATATTTGTTCAAACGCTATTTGATTCACTAAATGTGCAAATTCTTGATGTGCTTCCTATGACTACGCAACATAACTCTCCAGTAATTGTCTACCATGATATTTTTCCGAACCGCGCGAAATTACTACCTCATGGCATTTTAAATGGGCTGTTACAAGAGCACCTAAATACTCTACCAACGAATGTTGCTATTGCAACGGACGCATCGCAATCAGAGGAAAGAGCTGGCATTGGAATTTTTTGCCCTGAACTCGACTGGTCTTTTTCGTGACGGTTGCCTGATTTTCTTCCTATTTTTCTAGCTGAATTTACGGCAATAATATTAGCTTTATTAGCTTAGAGTAGTTGCAATTCTAACCGACTCTTTATTTGTATGCTCTTCTCTTTCCGCATCTGGTGAAACGCCCATACTAAAGCTCTTTAAGGTACTAGTTCCCGCTCATCTTCGACATATTCATTTATTGTGGGTTCCAGAACACAAAGGTTTGTTGTTAAATGAAATGGCTGATTCTTTAGCAAAGGCGTCGCTTTTGGCGCCGATTATTCGTGTTTTCCCGATAACAGCTTACATCACGATGGCAAGATATCGCTCACTAACGTACAGGAAAAGTTTCTCAGACTCAGAATTGACTGCTTCTCCAGAGTATAAGCACCTCTCATTTTCCTGGCGCGGCTATTTATCCACGTCAAGAATAATAGAAGTAGCCATGACGAAATTTTGTTGCCGCGTTAGCTCCCTCAATTTTTACTTACATAGAGCAAGTTTAGCGATTTCCCTACTGTGCCTCTTCTGCAATCAGGAAGAAACAATCGGTCATTTCTTTTTATCCTGTCGCCGGTTCACGACATTGAGGAAAGGAATCATAGAACCACCTCTTCGAAAGCTGGGCCTGGAAGTATCAGAGCCGGTTATACTTTCTTTTCGGGCCACCACTCTGGGATACAGCCACAGGGATGTTTTCTTCGCCATTGAGGAATTCATTCGACAGTCTAAAAGAATATATATCTAAATTCTGTTGTGTTATCGTGTTTGTGCATCGTGGTGCTGACGCAGACGCGCTTCGCTATCAGCGGTGACCTGGACTCGGACTGTTGGGCTTCGTGACGTCAACGCTCGGTGTGATAGTGGCTCGAGCATGTATATAAGCAACCGCCCCTTTTTCCTTCCTGGTTGTTAGACAGTTGGTTGTGTGACCGAATAAACATGTGTTGCACTTAGCCATCGTGTGCTGCCTGCCGGTCTCGCCCCTGGTCAGACGAAGATATAATAGTGGCGACGAGGATGGGATCCTGGTGAATCCGCACGGCCGACAGACGCCAGGCACTTTTGGGAGCGGAAGACTTTCAACATGGCAGCGGCTGGCAAGTTCGAACCCTTCCTCGAGGACGGAGACGAGGATTTCGAATCGTACATCGAGCGGTTCGAGCACTTCCTTCGGGCGACCCAGGTGAGCGACGACCTCAAGGTTTTGGTGTTGGTTACCGCTATTGGGAAGAAAACCTATCGCACGCTTAAAAATCTACTAGCTCCCGCGAAGCCCGAGGAGAAAGAATATGCGCAACTAATTCAAGTCTTCAAGAAGCATTATGCTCCGGAACCCATGGTCATAGCGGAACGCTTCCGATTCAACCGCCGGATTCAGCAGGACACAGAACCGGTGGCGGGCTTTGCGTTGGAATTGAAGAGTCTGGCTGCCTCCTGCAATTTCGGGGCATTTTTGGATGAAGCTTTGCGGGACCGTTTCGTTGCCGGGCTGAAAGACGAGACAACGCAAGCAGAGCTTCTGAAGAGGGCCACACTGACGTTTGCAGAGGCGTGCGAACTAGCCCGAAGTATTGAACTAGCCCGTTCCGAGACGAAGAAATTCCAGCCGGAGGGGCAAGAACTGGGTGTCCACGCCGTACAACGACAAGCTCTGAGTTCAAGGTCGGGACAGCCGCGTGGAGACTACATGGAACCCAGACCAGCGAAAGAAACAACCGGTTGGGCTTGTTACCGCTGCGGAGCCACCTCCCACACCGACGGAAGGTGCCCGTTCAGGAAATACCGCTGCCGCGCCTGCAAACGAGTGGGCCACTTGGCAAGAGCGTGCCGATCGTCCGCCAGCACAGCACACTATGCGGAGGACAGTAGTGGTGAGGACAATATTTTGCTACAGAATGTATTTTCGTGTAACGAGAGTGTCCGAAACTATACTGTAAACGTACGGGTCGGGGGTCGTAATGTGCCGATGCAGATAGATACGGGCGCGTCTGTTTCTATCGTCCCCGAGACTCTCTATCAGCGACACTGGGCCGGGCGACCGTTGTTGCCGTGTAGCATAAAGCTAAAAGCCTATGGGGGAACTCCGTTAACGGTTCTGGGCAAGCTGATGATGCCGGTAGAGCACAACAACCAGACAGCGACGCTGCCTCTGATCGTTGTCCGTACGTTGCAAAAGAGTGAGACTGCGTTGCTAGGGCGAGACTGGTTGGAATCTCTTAAATTGGGTTGGTTGAGTGTGGATGGGGTGGGGATCGATCGAGTAGCTAGCTTGCTTGAAAGGTTCTCGGAAGTGTTTGAACCAGAGCTCGGACAGATAACGGATTGTCAAGTAAGCTTGTTGCTGAAGGAGGGCACAACACCGGTCTTTTGTAAACCTCGACCGGTGCCCTTCGCACTCAGAGATCCCGTTTCCCAACAATTGAGGGCCTGGCAGAACGCAGGGGTGATTGTTCCCGTCCTAAAAAGCGACTGGGCCACGCCGCTGGTGGTGGTTCCAAAAGGAGACAACACGGTCAGGATTTGCGGCGACTACAGAATGACGGTGAATCCCTGCTTGCGCACCGATCATTATCCGCTGCCAGTCATGGAAGATTTGTTTGTAGCCTTGCATGGGTGCAAATATTTCACTGTGCTTGACCTTTCAACCGCGTATCAGCAGCTGCAGTTGCACCCTGAGTCGCAGTCGTTGCTCACGATAAATACGCACATGGGGCTGTTTAAGTTTACGCGCCTACCGTATGGGATAACCAGTGCACCCTCGATATTCCAGGCAGTCATGGACGATGTTCTAGGAGGCCTAGATAAAGTCGCCTGCTACCTGGATGATGTGTTGATTGCCGGGGAAAGTTGTGAGGAGTGTTGGGAAAAGGTGGAAAGCGTGCTGACAAGGTTCAAGAAACGAGGCATTAAATTGCGCAAAGAAAAGTGCAAGTTTTTTGAAACATCGGTGGCGTATCTGGGTCACGTGCTGGACGCAAATGGCATTCGGCCATCCGATGATAAGGTGCGCGCTATCAAAGACGCGCCGACACCCAAGAACAAACAGGAGCTTCGAGCATATTTGGGCATGCTCAATTTTTATGGCAAATTCGTTCCGAACATGTCAGCAGAGCTGAAACCATTGTATGAGTTGTTGGGCGAAAATGTTAAGTGGCAATGGACGGACAGGGTGGCGGATACCTTTAAGAGATCTAAGGATTGGCTTATGCATCCCAGAGTACTAGCATACTACAATCCGGATCAGGAACTTGGTATGGTGTGCGACGCCTCGGCATATGGACTAGGGGCGATCTTATTTCATAAAATCGCGGGGGTCGAAAGACCGATAGCGTTCGCATCGAGGACACTAAGTCAGGCAGAGCAGGGCTACGCCCACCTGGAGAAAGAGGCTCTTGCAGTTATTTTTGGTCTAAAGAAGTTGCACAAATTTTTGTTTGGTCGAAAATTTTCCGTTTATTCAGATCACCAGCCCCTTGTTGGAATTTTCGGGCATGGCAAGCCAATCCCTACAATGGCAGCAGCACGGATACAGCGGTGGGCCTTAATTCTTGCAGCGTATGACTACCGATGGGTCTACCGAAAGGCAAGCGAAATCCAAAATGCCGACGCGCTTTCACGGCTACCGCTCCGAGACAAAGCAGAGGAGTCGGAGGGCGTTTATTTCTTTTCGGTGCTAGACGAGGCTCCATTGTCGGCAAGGGAAATCAGATCGGAAACGCGTAAAGATCGATTGCTGTCCAAAGTGTTGTTTTTTACGCAGAACGGGTGGCCTGCGCATGTGTCGGACGACGATCTTTCACCATACTTCGTTCGCCGTAACGAACTGTCGGTAGACCAAGAGTGCGTAACATGGGGCAATCGCGTGGTTATACCAGCTTCGTTGCGACAGAAGGTTCTAGAAATGCTGCACGAAGGTCACCCAGGGATGACTCGAATGAAAATGCTGGCAAGGAGTCATGTCTGGTGGCCTCGCTTAACGCTAGACATAGAGCAAGCGGTGAAAGAGTGCATCACTTGTCAGTTGTCACAGAATGCGGCAGCTAGAGTGCCACTAATGTCATGGGGCTGGCCAACGCGTAGGTGGCAGCGAGTTCATCTAGATTTTGCGCAAAGGGACCAGCATTTCTTTTTGGTCCTAATGTACGCTCATTCGAAGTGGGTTGAGGTGTTTGTGTCATAACAACAACAAGTGAAAAGACAGTAGAGAAGTTGCGAGGTGTTTTTGCGGCCTACGGACTACCAGAGGAGATCGTGACCGACAACGGGCCCCAATTCACATCGCAGCACTTCGCAACATTCCTGAGCAGGAATGGAATTCGTCATTCCAAATCTCCTCCCTATCACCCAGTTTCGAATGGTAGCGCCGAACGGTGCGTTCAGACCGTCAAGAAGGACTTGTTTAAACAGATACTAGACGAAGAAAGAAAAGGAGACAAGAAGTCCATGCAACATCGCATAGACCAATTTCTCTTCAGTTATCGCAACACCCCGTCCAGCACCACTGGTGAGACCCCGGCCCAGATCTTCTTGTCATGGCAGCCAAGAACCAGGCTGAGTCTGCTGCACCCGGACATGGAACAACGCATGCGCGAAAAGGGGGAGCAGGCGAAGCTCCACGCAGACCAGAAACGAGGGCCATGGAGAGACTTTTCGGAAGGCGACCAGGTTTTGGTAAAAGGACTCCGCCCGGACGACGACAAATGGCTGTTGGGTACAATTGCTCAGCGGTGCAGCGCATGCACGTACATCGTTCGCGTCGGAGACGAGGACCGATACGTTCACGCTGATAACCTGCGACTGCGTACATTTCAGGAGAACCGGAGCTGGCTTAAGGCGGCGGGAACCGTACTCGACGGGCCGAGAGTGGAAAACAAGGGTCCGCTCTTCAGGGACACTAGAGAGACCACCTCGACCAGCACGCCTACTCGGCTCAACGATCAGGACCAACCAGCATCGAACTTGACGTCACCAGCAGCTGAATCGGCAGGGTCTTCTACCGAGCCGTCTCCGGGCCTTCTACACGACAGCGGTCCGACGCTCGACAGTGGTCCCCATAACGGCGACCCCTCGGGACAATTAACACCGCAGCTTCGACGTTCTACCCGGTTGAGGCGACCGCCAGACCGTTACGTGCCGTGAGACGAAACCTCGTGAGGGGAGAGGAGTGTTGTGTTATCGTGTTTGGTGCATCGTGGTGCTGACGCAGACGCGCTTCGCTATCAGCGGTGACCTGGACTCGGACTGTTGGGCTTCGTGACGTCAACGCTCGGTGTGATAGTGGCTCGAGCATGTATATAAGCAACCGCCCCTTTTTCCTTCCTGGTTGTTAGACAGTTGGTTGTGTGACCGAATAAACATGTGTTGCACTTAGCCATCGTGTGCTGCCTGCCGGTCTCGCCCCTGGTCAGACGAAGATATAATAATTCTGCCTGCGTTAAATATTTCATTGCCAATAATTGAAACATTAATTCATTATATTAGTTAATAATAGCTCCTACGAACGACCCCCTTAAGATAATATTAGCAAAACTCACCCTCTACACGGTCAGTACCCTGCATTGGGTGTGAGCCATGCACAGAGGACAACAACAACAACAACAACCGAAGCAAGGCTAGCAATAGACCTTATGCAAAATGAGCTGCCATCTACCGGCCGCCGCGCGCTTTTCCGCCATGTTGAACGCTAAGCGCCCTCCGCGTATGCACACACGGAGCGTATACGTATCAACGTGTGGCGGCTGATAGGAACGGCAATGACGACATATTTTCGTGCGCCGTGTTGCTCAGGTTGAGAAAATTGGGATGCTGAAAAAAGGTTTGCAGAAAACTAACCTCAATATTATTAGATTTCCTGGCGGCCGACGAGAAGCGACAGGTCGTTCTGTTGCTCTGGCTACTATTTACAACCAACGTCGTGTTTACGTTCTCCGTTCCTAATAGATGCGGTACGTGGCAGCACCGGCACTCATCAGAGAACACTTTTGTGTCATGCCGGAACGAGACAGATTTTGCACCGTGTGCTTGCAGGCCCAGACAAACCCGCTTCGTGTACGAGCTTCAAAGCTGTATTACTTCAAAGCTGCATTGCTTGTTTACTACATTGCGATAACAACTACATGATAGACAGGTAGCTCGTGCGCGTTATCGATTCTCAGCGAGCGGACCGTGTATACTGGAGCTTGTTGTAGTTTATTTTCGAATTCCTCGCGCGCCTATTGCGACACTAGGCGTATTCTTCATGCATTTCATGTGCTCTCACTGCCCAATCCGCCTTTTTCACGACGCCCCTGCGCATGCGCTCTCCCCTAGCGGAAAAGTCGCGAAACGTCTTTCATCTCGGAGGCTTTGCTTCTGGCAATACCGGTTGTCCCGGCCCCTACCAAACCCCTACCAAAACGCCAGAGAGCAGCACAGGAAAATGAAAGAGGCGGATTGAGAGGGCGGCCCGGATTTCCTGACCGCCTTTTACTATTCTTTCTTTAACTTCTACCCTCAGAAGAGCCCATATCAGTCTCTCCCAATTTTTTACATTTTAATCGTGCGGTAGTTTTATACATAACATACGTCAGCGACTACAGTGCCGAAATATTTTTATTGTAAAAATAGTCACAGTTTCGCCGCAAGGGCGAAGCAATGAATGCGATAGCAAGGAACTAATGCTATAGGCTCCGTGCAGACGTAACTCCGCTCGGCGTCCCTAGCGGCAAGAAGCGCAGATTTGGCGGGATGCTCTGACGCGCTCGCAATGGGGTGAAGTCGAGGAACTATGCCTTTTACGATGACTACACTTTTCGTGCTTCTCGCGCTTGGCTAGTGACCAGAGCGACGGTATGTCCGCGTTATCAACGCGATCAGTCAGCCGCAGGTGGTGGACGATAAGAATAATATAGCATACAACATCGCTCCGCGATTGCACCCCTGCTCGCTCCCGCTGTGACAGCGCAAGGTATTTTCGCGGGCAGTTCGTTTTGTGCCGGTTCCGCTGTTCGTAGGAATGCCGAACTCCAGGAATAATTGCTGCGTTGTTGGGTGCAATAACCCCTACAGGAATTCTCTGGGCACGCGTTTTTACCGGTTTCCATTTAGAGAATATGAACGGAATCGGCGTGAACGCTGGATCGCACTCGTTCGACGACAAAAGCGAGTTTTGCAAATAGATGTTTTTTTTTTTTTTCTGGGGTTGCATTTGCCCGTGATTGTTGATCTGCCGAGCAACACCTCTTCCACGACGCCGTGAACGTGACCCGCTTCGAGGAGTTCCCTGCCCTTCTTCAGGTTAGCTCCTCGGAAGAAACTATCTATATCACGTAGCTCTCTGAATCCAAGCGTAATAATATATGGCACGCTTTGCAGTGCCATGGCAGCAAAACACGAGCCGCGACGACGAACTCGGCTGCACTGAATAAGTCGGCGCAGCGAATGCAGTGCCATGGCCGTTCGATGGAAAGCGTTTTTTTTTTTTTCATTCAGCGGCCGTGACAGTGCAATTGCTGGTATTGCCGGTTTCAAGCTGCCGCTGAGTTCGCTGCCGCGTTAGCTCGAGGGTGATAAGCTGTGATTGTTTAGTGAGTGAGACGGCCCGCGTTACACGTGCGCAGTTTCGCTCAGCGGGCTCGTCACCTCCGTTGTCTTCCCCTAGTTAATGCATTTTATGTTGCCGCGTTCGCCTGAGGATACACGAGGTCTGGCGAAAAGAAGCACATGCGCTAACGCTACGTTCTCTGACAGCTGATAACAATTTGACGTCATTTGGAAGCAAACGGGAAAGAGAACGCTTCAAGCGAAGCACCAAAACACGGCGCAGTGGCTTGCCGCCGCCTGTGTCGTCTGCCTCCCCCCCCCCCCCCCCCCCCCCCCCCCCCCCCCCATCCCGCCAAATCTGCTGCCGTGGCCGCTTTGGCGCTGGAGGCAGCGCGCGACTGTGGCGGCTCCTAACGTATGCACGGTGCCCATAGGAAGTGAGGCTCGCCAATGGATACTCTCAGCTTGAACAGCGCTTCTGTTGCAAAGGCGGCCGAAGCAGCGAAGGAAACTAGCGTGCTTCAAGTGTCGAGCTGTGACACTTGATAGTTCGCGCTCATCTTCTGTTTGTTCGTTTGGCGGCGTCCCTGAGCTCGAGTGCCATTCGTACGCGCCGTAACATGAGCGCGGACATCACGGTGAAATCGTGAAACATTCCTCTACCCCTCGCCACGAGAAAACCGCGCGAGCAGACAGCGGAAGGGCAAGCTTCTCCCATGCGCAAATATAAGAAGCGAACGAGCTCGCCGACGACTTTTAAATGAGCCCGTCGGGCTCCTAGCGCCACCTCGCTGGTAATGAAGAAACGCTTATTATCGCCTGCTGTCTCTGAGTCCGTCCAGCGCTAAATGGTGTGTATATAACGCTCGCCGTTAGCTACGTGGAGGATCTGCGTTTCGTGGCGTAGTGGATAGCGCCGCTCGCTGTGGAGCAAGAGGTCCCTGGTTCGATTCCGCGCTTCGGAAGCATTTTTCTAAGTTATTTTTCTTTGGGGCCTTTATATATATATATATATATACATACTTATACATATACGGTGCATGACGGCGGCGACGGCGACGACAAAATCCAGCCGAGACTGTCCATATAATTGCTATCGCAATAAAAAAGAGGGCAACGTTTTATTTCAAATTAGATGCACAGCACATCAAGTCGACTGTGGGTATCCCTTGTGAAATACGCTTTGAAATGGGTCGACAGCACTTTCTTACCGTCATCGCTGTGCCTAGCCGTGTCACGCGCTAAAGCCTCCTCCCAACCATCCTACACTGCACGCATGATGATCAGATAGCTAACAACGCTTTCGTCACTACACTCAAAACAGGCAGACAAAATTTATAACCCAGCGCAAAGCTTCATCCTCAACGACGACAGGCTTACGCGCTACTGGGTGATAAACTTGTACATTCTTGTTGTTATGGGGCAGTTCCTTACACGCAATAACTGCCAACATATTAAGTAGGAAATGCCGGTATCGTGTACAGGCCCTTACAGAGTCGTCTGACGTTTTTATACCCCGATTGCCTACTATCTAAGCAGATACAAGCAAGACGTTATCGCAGCGACAGCAATACGATTCGGACACAAGCCTCCAACATGGCGCCGAATCGGTAGCTTCGTCAAATCTCCGACAGATGGCAGCAATTTTGCATAAGCTTGGTCGATTGAAAGGGGCCCGATTACACTGCCGCGTTCTACTCTTGAAGGCGAAGCTCCAGCGTCCTCCAAGTTTTGCACAACATCTAATCATCACGCAGATACCCCATGAAAAAAAAAAAAAAACTTGAAGCAGTATTTGGCTGTAAAGACGATGGAACAATGCATCTCTACTTCAGGTACATTCTCAGTAGAAAAAAAAGATTACCTTTTACTCTTTGAAGAGCCATTAAATGCCACCTATAAACCTTCTTGAAAGACGCAGGCCAACTCCTTTTTCGAGAACAGCGCCTCCGATGGCTCCATTAGGAGAGTATAGTTATTTGAAGTAGACGGTGTACTTGTAAGGAAAGTTCTACCGGGTGTTTCAAGAAATGTATCCGAAATTTCACAAATCAGAAAAATACGATATTGGCTCGTTGCCTTCTCAGTTGCTCTTGCTGTTCTGGCAGGCATCTTAAGACAATTAATGACATCATTTGGGACAGTAATAAAAAACGTTTAATCAATAACTTTTTGTTCAGTGGAGCTACACGGCTATGTCAAATGGAAGAACTGAAGATCTTCATGCGAAAACCCCATCCCAGTTTTGAGATATAGAAAAAGTGGCCTCTAGGAATTATTGTGGCGTATTGAAATTCAACCAAATTCAACGATGAATCCGAGACCGAAGCACCGATGAGCGCAACAAGCTGACGGCCACAATGACGTCACTGTTCAAGACAACGATTAGAGAAGCGTAGTGTTTCCGCGCTCGGTAACGTGTATGTGTTATGCGTCCTATAATTGTAAGCACAGCCTGCACACCCACACAGCAAAGTCGGTTAATGGCTGATATAACGACACTCACTCATGCTGGACGTCTGAGGAGAATGTGGCAGTTGTTCTCTCGCGCGTTTCGGTTTCGCGGCTGAATTGGGGTGAATTTTATTACATCGGAATAATTACAAGAAGCCGCTTTTTGGAAATCTCGAAGCTGCAACGGGTTCTTCGCATGAAGGACTTCAATTATCCTATTTGACATAAGCGCCTAACCCTACTAATTAAAAGGGTACTAATTTAAATTTTCAATTACTGTCCTAAATGATGTCTTTAGTCATTTTAAAATGTCTGCGACTTTCTGTCTGCGACTACATAAGAAGTAATCGTGAGGGCATCGAACAAATACCGCATTTCCCAGATTTTTTAGAATTTTGGACACATTTTTTTTAAACAACCGGTATATGTAGTATGTCAGCACTCGCCAACATTAGTCACATCTCATATTTTCTCCTAAGAATGTGTGTCATAGCAAAAGAGTTCGACTAATCTAAGGGCTCACTGAGAGAGATCCAAATGCATTTATTTGAGGCCCAGCCAGGAAGGCAACTGCAGAATGGGCTCATGCCATTTGCGATATCTCGTTGGAAAGAACTTTAAATCACGCTATAATGAAGACTGCTGAATCGCTTCATCTTCTGAACCAAGCAGCGGTTTTACTCATTGGTAATCTTCGCTCTTGCCATATCACTAGCCCTGTGTGGGAGAAGCAGTGGACTGGCCCATCACCTGTTTTGACGGAAAGTATGCTTCACGCGGCCTTTTTCTTTTGGTAGCCGGCAAACATGACATTGAAGTTTCAGAAAGCCACAAATACTCTTGGACAGAATCAACACAACAGCATAACTTGCGTCATGGACGCTCTCCATTTGTCAGCTAATGTAAAGCAAAATTCTCTTTTAAGGATATGCAGAACTTGCTGCTACAAGTAATGTAATAAATTACAAAAAATACATTTTTTAAATATGACTCCACATTTTACGCATTCTTGTACAGTAATGCCGAGCTGTAGCAATGCTAGGTGATATACAGAAGCGCATGAAGCTTGCGTAGCTCCAAACTCAGTCACCAAACCCTGGCCATCCAGAGTGGCCGCGATCGGGCCGTCAAGCTTGGCTTGGCGGCACCTACGTGGGATTATATCACTAGCAACCTCCGGCAACGTGGTTTCTCAAGCCTGTCCATTCTAACTAGCTCTAACCGGATGACCCACAACATAAGTCTTCATCCGGCAGCAAAATATTGCTATCTTCTTGCTTTAGTAACCGAAGCAACGCAGGTAAGCGTAACCTCCTAGTACACAGTAGTGCGCAGGAACTGTACTGTAGTTGAATATACAAAGAAAGTTTATTTAATGAATTACAGGGGCTTTATGCGCCGAAACCCCAATATGATTATAAGGCGCTTCGTTCAGTCAGTTGTGGAGGGCTCATCTCCGGAAATGTGAGACACCTGGGGCTTTTTAACGTGCACCTATATTGCAGTAAGCGGGCCTCTTGCACTTTCGCCTCCATTAAAAAAGCTAACGCCGCGGCCGGATTGAACCTGCGATCTTCGAGACAGCAGCAGAGCACCGTAGCCACTGTACCACCGCGGCAACCATAAAGGACGATTTGTTTGAAGATATAACGGTCATAAGCAGCGTTTAAGGATAGGCATTATTCATGCACCGCCGTGGAGGCTTGTCAGTAACAAAAATTGATCATCGCTAGCCTGCCTTCGCTTCTTGGTAGAGGCCCAAACCGTGCCGCAAGGAAAGCCAAAGTACGGTGCCCCATGGCTGATATCTTTATTTGCATCTACCTCGAATTTTCGCTCACGGCCAACGCTGCTTTTTCGCTCGCAACCAAAGAAGCCGCCGCCGACACCGGAATTTCTGCAAAACGAGCTCTTTAACGCTATCGCGGGCATGGCGTAAAAGTATCTGCCTATGGATAGTGGGGGCCTCGGTGCGGTATACAATGCATGCCTGTGCGCGGTGTCGACTAGACCATTATCTCAAACCTTACCGCAACGAGCTATCAGATGAACGTGATGTACCAGCGACTATCTTTCCTTTTTATTTTATTTTATTACTACCCCTGCTGTTGCAAACGTACGACACCGCGCCGTTTGCTCCATGCAAAAACGACTGAAACTTGAACGCTTGAACTCGAGCTTGCGCGCCCTAACTTGTTGCGACAAAGAAAACAACACCAAAAAATAATAAATTTGTTGTGTTGCATTGCGTCAGCAAGAATGCAGAGTGCGAAACTCGTTGACCAGCAAGCTTTACGTAACTTAATAACAGCGATTACCGCCTAACTTCGTGACGGGCTTATAGCGCTGGTGCTGTATCCGATGTATCCATCCGCGCGGCCGTTGCGTGACGTCAGTCGAGCACGCGGAATTCGGACGTTCCGGTCGCACTCGCTGGGTTGCCAGATTTGGCTACTTTACGCCAAATTGGCTACTATTAGCGGGCCGCAGCGACAAAAAAATGACGTTGGCTTTTTGGCTAATTTCTGGCTTTTGTTCTGGCACTGGCATCAACAGCTAATATATGCTAAAACCTTGCGCAACTATAAAAAAATAAGTGTGCATTTACAATGCCGGCTGCGGCTTCCTCGGTGTAATGACTTTTGTGTACTTTGTATAACGGAAGCAATTGCGTGCGCCCGAAACGCGTCACGGCCGCCATGATTTTCATATTCATCTACAATTCATCTACATTAGGCACACTAACGTAGCTATCAGTGGACTCGTTGAGGCTTTCTAGCCGCTATCCGCCAGAGCACTGCTACTTTGAGCTATACAGGTGGCACCACTTACGGTGATCCTTGACGAAAAAAAGGGTGCGCGCGGCTTATCGAAGCATTGAGCAAAGCGAACGCTACTTGCTGTTTTTGCATTGATTTTTCATTCTGGTTTGATATTGGCACTGCCGACGCTGCTACACTAGACAGCCATGACGTTTGTTACGTCGACTGTTCTATTTTATTATTTGAACATGACATACCCTTTTTTATTACTGTGTGCCCGCGCGATGCTTTTCTTAAGGCTTGTGCATCTGATCTTCAGAAACGTCTTCCGAATGCTACGTCTTTGGTGCGGAAGCTGAGAGCCATTAGTCCGTCATCTGTTCCAGGGCCGAATGCGACGAATGCTTTGAGAACCCTGCCAAAAGACGTATTTGGTTGCCCCGAGCATCGCATTGAGGACCAAGTACGGCACCTTAGCCAAGTTGAGGATGTGAATGCCGTCATGCCAGCAATTGAATTCTGGATCAAAATATACACCTACCGCGATGCATCAGGCGCTAATCCTATGCCAGGCATTGCAGACGGCTCATTGAAACTCCTTGTTCTCCCTATATCTAACGCAGAAGCGGAACGAGTGTTTTCTCCTGTGGCTGTCACAAAAAGCGACCTACGGAATAGAATGTATCATAAACTTTTCCTTGCGATCATCAGAATCAAATTTACACTAAGTCTGAAAGGCGTTGGAAGCTCTGCATTTACAGTGCCGCGGAACCATGCTGGCTAAAGTGAACTCCAGTATGTACGATTGACTTTCGGTGCAACGTAACTGCCAATTTTCTAGTCCTAATGCCTCCTCCAGGAAGTCACTTGGTTTTCTTTTACTCTATTGTGATGTGATAAACATTTATGTGATGTATATTTTTCTATATTTAAGTGTCAGAAAGGAGTGATAATTCAGGTAAACTGAAATCACGTTTGACTACTTTTCTGGCGCCAAAATAAAGTAACGGCTGCTATTTGGCTACTGTTCTGGCTACTTTGCTTAATTTCTTGGCTATTTTTCTCTTCGATGATCAGGCAACCTTGCGCGCTCGCCGCGCTCGTCTCCCCTCGCTTTGTTTCGTGCTCGGTGAGTGCTGTGATTCACAGAAATTATGAACGCAGCTGTGAAGATGCTACTTCGCGGCACGTTGAGCACTCTTGTACCTGCATGCAAGTACTACGTTCCTTTCAAGTGACTATTAGTGGCTGTTATACGCTGACTGGAGTAAGGCCTAGTCCCGGAACATTTCCTGCGGAGAAACGGACGTCTCAATTTGGGTGCGAGACTCTCGCAGTTTCATTTCTGCTTAGATGGAGGGACAGATGCGATCACTTCGATGTGCGTTTACCATTGCTTGAATATGCGGATCCTTTAAACTAAAGGCCTCTGTCCTTGTTGAAGGTAAGTTCATTTTCCTTACTTCTGCACAATTATATTCGAAAAGCATGAAAAATGAAAATGCGTGTTTTGTTGGATCACGGGCTACATGCACGACATGTTTTAGAAGTACGTTATGGGTACTTTTCGCGGGATGCATGATTACACCGTCCTAATATAAATATAGGTTACAACTTTCGAACGTAAGTTCGTACTTTTACTGGTCGCGCTTAATAGAGCCTAATTCAAGGTATACATTAGCGCTTACGTTCGGGCGCCTGTTCAAGTATTCTGACTCTGCAAAGCTACTTTGCGCTGTTTGCGCTAACTTGGAATACTTTCGAATGTGTGGGTGTGTGAGTATTTAAAGTCGTGTTTTAGGGACAGAAGTTGGGCATCTTTCTATTGTCATGATGTTACTTTTCCTTGACTGTTTCGACGCGCGCCTTCAATATTGTCGTTCTCCTGCGTGTCGCTTCAGTCTGGTTAATTGTAGCATGTTTCCTTTTTTCATCTTTTTTTTCTTGCAGGTAGGACTCACCATTTATATTTTGAAACAAGTGCCACTCGAAACAAATTATGTCTTTCATCTCTGATGGTGGGATTAGTAGCAGTTTTTGAATAAATGAAGATAGATATCGGCACATTTGCGTTTTATTCATTTCCTTGGCCTCTTGAGTATAACGAAAGGTCACAGAACTTATAAAAGAGTTGACTTCTCTCAGTGACTGTGTGTGTCATTTACTTGACATATGTGCGCGTGTCCCGGTATTTCATTTGTCGCCCAGATTACCTTGTTTTCAGGTTTACTCATGCTCAGAAGAACGGCAGCGTTATAGCAGGCAATAAATAGTTTTCGCTATTGCAGTTATTGAAAGCGCCATCTGCCTCCGCAGAGTTCTGCCTTACCTACCGTATTTCAGCTGTAGTGAAAGTAAACTAACCTGATTTAAGTTATTCTTTGGCTTTTTTTGTACATGTAGCTTGCTGTTTCCCGTCCAGAGTGAGTTGGCACAGTCTGTCACAATAAAACTCGAACTGTGCAGGCCCCCTATAGTTCTTTATGCAAGCATACACCAGCAGTGCACATGTACAGACAGCTGTGTGCTCATATAAACCCACGAAAGTGCACCCTTTTATTAAGTTACATAGTGTATATGAACACCAAGCATGCAACAGGGAATTGCAATACATATTGTAACCACCTTTCTTAGTAAGCGTTCTTCAAAAGGTTCTATATAAGACATTTTGAACAATGCCTAATCAGGCACAGGCCTCAGTAGTACTGAGGCACGTGCCTCGGTAGGCATTGTTCGTACTTGTGTGCAAAAAATCAACAACTATTAAAACACACTCTACGTGTACTTTAAATACATCGTCAAATTTCAATGCTGCTTCAATTGTAGCTCAATAATTATTCAACAGTCAGAAAGAATTCTCAATGCATAATGTTCTTTAAATAGCAAGTCCACTAATACTGAACAGCTTCTCTATCAATGTAATTGTAAAATTTCAGTGGCCAGTTTTTCATAGGTGTCAACATCGAAATCAATGATTATTCAATGGACAGATAATTATTTTTCAATATTATATGTCAACATTCACCAATGGTTTTTCAATAATTTCACAATAGGATTTTTTGTAAGGGGTATACATTTGGCTGATATATTTTCTATTGTCAGGTGCTCCCCATTGTATAGTGTAACATGGTTTTCCAAAGGAGTTGAGGTTCTCACATTGGCGTCTTGTGGAAAAGGTGCATAAATGAAGTAGACAGTATTTCTGAGGCGATGTCATTGCAGGACGCTGTCTTCTTGGAGTACACGGGCGAGCGAAGCATAGCGCATAGGCTTCGGGTTTATGTTCTCATCGCCTCTCATCGGTCTTGTTGCTCATTCATTCCTCCCTGCGCTCGTCAGTGGTGAACTAAAGTTCACACATAAAATTCTTTTGGTTTTAGCGAAACGATCTATTCGTGTTTCCGATATGCCTTGAGATACGGCTTGAGCTGTTACCTCCTCCTCCTCCAGCCACTCATCGTAAGCACATCAATACGTCCTTTGTCATAAGACGCGGTGTCGCGCACAGTAATTGGTAAACATGCCATAGGTGACGAAATTTCATATGGGGCTTTGGGCCGATGAGAACGAGCCGATGAGGCAAGATCTTTACTATCGACATACGCCCACACCTGTTGGCCTTTCATGGACGAATACAACACAAGTTTTATGTAAAGTGGAGGCCACACTAGTGTGTCTCGACCTTCCACATATCCTGTTCTGGCTGCTGGTCTGAGTGTTCAAGATAGGGCCATGTTTTAAGTGGTTCTCAGATAAATATTGAGAACAAAGGGGCATTGTACCAGCATTGGCATTCTTGTCCCAGCATTGGCATTCGAAGAGCATGCCCGGTTTGATGCACTTACTATACTTTGTATTTAGTGCGGCGGTTTTACATTCTTGCAGCTTCTCAGAAAAAAACAGATAACTGATTAATTGGATATGCCGGATAAACCTCCGCGTTTAAGGTGATTGTAGGTGTGTAATAAAAAGAAGGCATCTGTATTGATGGAAACTTACCATTGATTAGCATAAAATTAAAATATTGTTCAATGCTAGAGCTGCACCTGTCACACAGAGACCTGCTTCTAGTAGCAAGCTTTACTTACGAAAATTTTTTTATAGATTTGTGCGAGGCTTTTTTTTTTCTTAAGTATAGAGACCCTTCACAATTTGTTGATAGCGCAGCTGTTCGTCACTTCACTGCCACATACCATCTCAATTACCCCGTATGTTCACGTGAAAGTCCTAGTGCATAAAAGCGTCACCTTATCTCTGCATCGCAACCCGAAAATCTCTTCGCGAATGAATCACGCACGGCTGTAATTCTCCCTTGGGTTTCCACTCTTCCATGCCTCCTAACTCGGATGAAGGAAGTCTCTCTCCGGGGACTTCGGGCGGCGGCGGCGCACGCCTTATCCCCAATGTGAGACTGGTCCCCAGGCCCAGATGTGTTGTGGAACATAGGGCCCAGGCCTGGCGAAGTGACTAAATGGCTATTGCTGCGGGTCAGTAGCAAATACTCCCCTTTGCTGTTGCAGTGTCTAGGGAGAAAGGTCACAACAAAGAAGTGACTTAGAAGTGGCGGTATCCGGAGAGATTAGTTCGAGAACAGTGCTCCTAAAGAAAAAAGTTCTAATGTAAATCCTAGTTCTAATGTACGAAAAGGTACTAATGTACGAAAAGGTACACATAGTTTTGTTTTTGGTTGGTGACTGTGTGTGTGTGTGTGTGTGTGTGTGTGTGTGTGTGTGTGTGTGTGTGTGTGTGTGTGTGTGTGTGTGTGTGTGTGTGTGTGTGTGTAGGAGGGAGGGGGGTACTGTTAACGGTGGTTGTTCGGTGTAGCTTCGTTTTTTTGCTTGCGTGTATAGAGGATGCTTACGTATTATTAGGTATTATTAAAGAGAAACTTTTTTTTTGCGGGATCAATGCTGCTATCAGATATATTTTTGGGAACGCAGCTTGGCATAATGGTCAAAGTTGACGTAAGTGTGAAAAATCTCGCTCGCACATCTGGCAACACTTCTCTAAAAAATCCCCACCTGATTTGGCTGCAAAGCTGCACTATATGCGCGGTGAGCTTAGATTTTTTTTAGAGCTCTACATCTCAGGCAGCTAGCCGTGTATTGATTACCAATAAATATTTCATCTCTTTTCTAACACTATGTCTGGAAATTTAAATGGGCACTAAAAAGAAAATTTGTTTTCCTCGTATGAATAAATTTCCCTTTCACAATACACAAAGCGCCACTCTTCCTGCGAGAAGACGTTTCGATAACCAAGGATGGAACTTGCGTCTGTCGGATCAGTGGCCCATAAGCACAACAACTCAGTCACCGTGGCCGCCGTAGAGACAAACTTGAGGAATAATTACAACGAACTAGTTCAGGTTACTCTCGACAAATGCCTACGCCAGCTCCTTATAAATTATTTACACAAATTCACGGGTCAAACAAAATGCACATTGGCTTATGCGTTTGCACATGTATGTGAATGAACAATTTTGGTTGCACTTTTACAGGATTCTGCAGATACGAGACATGTTAGCAAGAATTGTTTGTAAGGCAAGATGGTTCCCAGCAGATGCCAGACACAGGTCCTATCATTGAAAATTAGTCAGAAAATAAGGTAAGCGAAACACACCCAAATTTTTTATAACTTTGACAGAGCACCCGTTACTGGCCACTGCGTGCTGCGCTATCTTGCCTCTTGACTTGCTCTCTCCCTTTAAAATAGTTGGTAATGAATGCGTATTGTTTTTTGAAAGAGCAAGTTAATATTTGGGAAGATAAGGAGCAAGTGCAATGATTTTTTACATAATATTTAATAAGCAAACATGGTCTTTCAATAATGCCCAAGGTCTTGCCATTGCACAAGGAACAATCCTAGTTTGAGCCATGCATATTCGCGTTACTACGCTTCTATTTTGTTGGTAACATTGCTTTTATTAATGGTAAGCTTCCTTCAAAATGGGTACAATCGCGGCGATTGCAAGCAGCTTGTATGTGCGGTCTTAAAAATGGATGCTCTGGCCCTTACAGACAGCCTAAACCTCGGTTACTGCAACCGCGGTTACGCGTAACCGCAGTTCGCTTATGTTACACGCTATGCGAAACCGCGGTTATGCTGCTGACCGCGGTTGTACCAAACCGAGCTTGGCGGCCTCGGTTTGGCAGATAACCGACAAAATGGCGGCCTCCATGGAGGACGTGTGCACACCGGCGAGCGTTCGTGAAAACGAATGAATTGGACTGCACGCACCACAGAAAGCCTGATTAGGCTTTGGGAAAACAATTTGCGTCATCTACGGAGCACCTCAAGAAATGCGAAAGTGGACGCGGCAATAACAGCCGAGTTGAACGCCGGACTGCCGCCAGATGCGGAGCCATTCACGCCAAAGCAAGTCCGCTTTAACCGAGGACGATTGTGCGCCGTGTAACATCGCCGAACCGTGGTTGGCGCTAACCGTGGTTCAACGCGATTAACCGTGGTTGGTCGTAACTGCGGTTAACTTGCCTGTGTAACAAGGGCCTATCTTGCTAATGCAAGTGCTGCTGACTAAGTAACTAAACGTCGATCTAGAAGCTGTACCAGGTATTCTGGTTGTCTTAGCGACGACGTTCTAACATATAGCGAACAAAGAATGATCAGGCCTATGAGCCATCTCACTGTGAACGACAAAACGAAAGCCTAAGCAATCAGTCTTCGCCCGTTGTCTGAGTAATGGGCCAATTAACCAGACGACCTCAGTATCAACAAGTGTAGCGTCCTTTGTCGTCGGTGTAAATGCAAGCAGACGCAATGGGACAAATTTACTGATGCTTATCTAGCGCCTAATCCACTTCGTTCCCTCATCTAGTGTTTCCATAGTATATGTAGTTTACCAGTAGATAACACATAAGAGGCTTCGTAATTTCCCTATTTTTAGCCTCTCTATTGGTGGCTCTTGCTATTGCTATTCTGAGTAACGATACCCTACACGTCCTTAACTAATGCTCTTTTTCCATGGACCGTAAAACTACTGCAGCAAAACATTCGAGAAAGCTTCTCTTCACAATCAGATTTTAGTTGTAGATCTGGCTTTCATTTACGGTGTTTAACGTCCCAAAGAGATTCAAGCTGTGGGAGACGCCGTGCAAGCGGGCTTCGGATAATTTCAACTATGTGGGTTTGTTCAACTGCATTGAGCATCGCACAGTTCATAGGTATCTTTAATGATGATATCTGGGGTTTAACGTCCCAAAACCACGATATGATTATGAGAGACGCCGTAGTGGAGGGCTCCGGAAATTTCGACCACCTGGGGTTCTTTAACGTGCACCTAAATGTAAGTACACGGGCCTCAAACATTTTCGCCCCCATCGAAAATGCAGCCGCCGCGGCCGGGATTTGATCCCGCGACCTTCGGGTCAGCAGTCGAGTGCCATAACCACTAGACCACCGTGGCGGGGCTTCATACGTATCTTTCATTTCGTCGCCAGGAAATGCGACCGGCCGCGCGCGCGATCGAACCCGAATTCTTTCGGGTCAGCAGCCATGCATCGTAACCACTCGGCCTCCGGTGCGGCTACATCATATTTCACTGCCGCTATCTGAACTTCAGCTTGCTAGAGGCTGGAGAACTAAGCGGTAGCCTTTGTATGATTGGCGGAAAACGTGGACAATTTTCTGGGTGAAAGGAAAACTAGCGATATTAGTCCAGGTAAGTTAATGATACTCCCACGTGATGGTAAAACCCAATTCGGTGGAATTCTTTTCCTTCCAGTCGCAGGGACAGATGGAAGTCATTTTTTTATCGGACATGGGTCAACGAAAGCAGCCATGGTTGCTTGTTTCGTTCTCTAGAACTTCGCGACCACGTTCCTAGTTTAGCTCGAACGGAAATAAAAAAAATTGAAAATAAAGGAACAAATGAAACGGACCACACACAGGATGTAACCCAGGATCAGAAAGTATAGCTCATCGGCTCAAAAAGCGATGTAGTGTGGTTTCTGGTGTCATTTCCTCCGGCCGTTCACCGTGTCATCAGTCTTACTAACTTTCCTTGGTCGACCGTCATAGCTGGCCACTTAGTTCTTGAAAGCAGCGGTGCTTTAGACATTGCAAGAACGGCTTTACATATAGTAACATTAATGTCACAGGGAATCATTACGGCGTTTTTTCTGATGTTACGTCCACTTTTCCAGCTTTTCGCTGTCCACAAAACTTATGTTCAAGTTGCGGAAAGGAAGCCGTGGTTACCTACCTCGACTACATTTGCTTCTTGTTTTGCAAATGAAAGTTTCTATGCAGTAAAAAGAGGGGGGGGGGGGGAAGTAAGCCAGAGCGCAGGTCGCAAGTTACACTTGCGTGCGTTAATTACAGTCCCTATTTACGCGATGACGTTAAAGGGCTCACTTCGCGGCAATTCTGGTGTCGGCATCATTGGTTGTGAGCAAAAAATAATCTTCTTGTCCGTGAGCGAAAAACTGAGAAGTAGGCAAATAAAAAAATAATAAAAAAACAAGCAAGTGCTCTCCCACAGAGCACCGCCATTGCTTCAAACGGCTTTCAAAAAACACTCTGTGAATGTCATATAGTGAGACGAGTCTCCTTAGCGAATGTAGTATTGCATGACAGAAGCGTAGAATCACACCAGATGTCAAAATATGTGAATTGTGCAACGAATGGGTGTTTTAAAGGCCCACCTATAAAAAAACCGCTTAGGCATAAATATTCATTCTTATCAGCAACATCATCAACAAACTGCGCAGCTGCGCGTGGCACTTATACGAAGTACTTCTCCGTAAACTGAGTAGTGAGTGCTTCTCCAATTGGCAAGAGGAAGAATTATGGCGTAATGGGCACTTAGGAAGTGTACCTGCAGTGGAAATTCTGGGATGGTCTGAAACGGCCAGTGTTACGCGCACGGGCCTTCGTTTTGTTGCGGCACGTTTCAGGTGTCAGACTAACGAAGCCAGACTAACGTTTCAGGTGTCAGAGTAATCGTTAGTCTGGCGAAGGCAGTCTAACGATTGAGAAGGCGATGCGCACGGGGCCCAGTTACGCTATCTCGTTCTACACTTGAAGGCGAAGCTCAAGCGTCCTCCAAGTCGTAGATATATCATAGTCAACCAACTATGTATGACTGTCGCACAGCTTCGTTTCCAGTTGCGCCTTTCCCCGCCTTCCAGTAAATGCACGTTAAGAATCTACGGGCTTATGCGTTCCGTGTAACGTAAGCGCAACACGGAAGCTTTATAGCATTGGTTCGATGCATTATGGTCGGCGACAGTTCTGATCCAAGCCATGATGATCATTCTTACTCCGGTGCCCTTAGCTTGACCTAATATCTTGAAATGACTTCAAAAACGGCACTGTCTACTATTGACCATGCCCGAATGCCCGCGAAGGCCCGGCGCCGGGCTTCAATTGAAGTTGTGCTATAGACCAGCACACAGCCAATTGCATTCGCAGCGCATAGTGTCATCGCGCGTCGCGCCATCTATCCCGCACGCGACGAAACAACATGGCCGGGCCGGCCATGCCAGCAGACGCTACATAGAGCAAACGCGAAACTCATGAAAGGCAGCCCGTCGGAGAGCGTGCTTCGCGTCCTTTCTAGCCTGGACATTTTCGCCATTTTTATTGGAACATCAAGAACACCTTGCTCATGCAAGTCCGCAATGTATACAGCACGTGCTGAGCAGGCTGCGGAAGCAAACTCCTCAGGTACGTACGCTGTTAAATTTGTGAAGAAAACGTGCTCGCTGTAGTACGCTGAATCTTAATTATAGTGCAGCTCGCGATTGAATGAAAAGATGTTTTGTTGCCCCATATAACAAGTGTTGTGTAAATGTGCTCAAAATTTAGCTGCTTAAGCTAGCTCTACGGTTGCGACGTAAAGGACACTGGCACGAGTAATATTTACCTACGTGTCAATATATGTACTCTGTGCAGGTAGATGCCTCGTGTCCAAATAAATTTGGGCACATCAAACACTGAAATGAAAGCAAGAAATGCTGGCCAGCTGTTGAGGAACACGTACCATTTACTAGCTTTCGAAGAAGAAATCTTGAAGGCGTGGATGCCATCAAAAGCACTAAAGCTTAATGCTACGTTGAAAGTGGCAAAGCATGCTGATTGGTCGTGCTTCAATGCACAACCTCGCACTAAATATCCGTCAAAGGAAACCGGTCATAGGTATAAAGTGTACCCCCACAATACGCTCGCGCCTGCCTTCAACCCAGCTGTGCGTCACGCAAATTAGGTTCGTAAAATGAAATAAGTGAGCATCACACTGCAGAATACACGCAGTTAATGTACTTACTCGCGCATTCTCTGCCTTTTTCTGCTTGAATCACAGTTATCCAGTCGCTGCGAAGCTGGAAAACCCCACACCAGCACTATTCCCGTGGCGCGTCGTGATCGTCGCAGACAGCGCTAAGTAATATCGTCCTGTTCCGCTGCTTGTTTTTGCAAGACGACGCATTAGTGCCCAGACGAGCTCTTATACGCTGAAGCAACGTGAATGAGTACTTTTTGGCGCTTTAAATCCTCAGAACTGCAGCTTGCCCTGTTTACTTGACGCAGCCCACGCGCGCCTTGGCAGCCTGGCCAGCCTGGCGTCTGTGTCCGAGAGTATTCGCTCGGATCGCTGGCAGCCTGGGTGCGAGGCAGGCGTGATCGCGTGTGTATACGACCGGGTATGCAATCTATTGCCGCCTAATCTTAAAAATGGCATCGATTAAAATTTTTCATTGCAAGGCGCCTGTTGTTTTTTTAGGAAGTCAAGCTAACAACTACCGCCGTCGCATACTTGTCTCGTAATGTCAAAGTTTTATTGCGATAGCAGTTATATGAACCCTGCTGGCGCATTTTCGCTGTCGCCGTTATGTTCTATATAATAATGTTCGAATCGATCCCTGTTCCGCACGTCATTTGTCCTACGTGCGACTGAAAGCACGCGAGCGCTGTCGGCGAACACGGTAGTATTTAGGCAATGTTTTTTGACATATTATGCCGCGTACGCGTTGTTACGAGAATCGGTTGCTTTGTTACGAGTTGGTTCGAGTTGTTTCCTCGGTGTATTCTATGTATTCAAACCAAATAATAATAATAATAATAATAATAATAATAATAATAATAATAATAATAATAATAATAATAATAATAATAATAATAATAATAATAATAATAATTTTCGAATTTGTTACTATTGGTTCATAATATTAAACCGCAGAGCGCAAAACCGGTATAGGTCTTGTCCTCTGTCGAATAGCTATTGTCCTGCGCTGTGGGTGCTCTTCTATGTCCCGTACGAAATTTCCGCTCTGCATGTAACTTTAGCACTTGTGTTTATATGGTAACTAAAGAACAATCGACATCTATTTTTTATGGAAATGCTTATGCATAACTTACCGCCTAAAAAGGTTATTGTGTGACATATGCCATGTAGTCAACCTATCCCCATGCATAAAATATTACTTAATCATGCTTTGGAAGATCAATATCCTCACTGTGCATTGTCATGTGGTGAAAACGTTACGAATGCAGCAGTCGGCGTGTTCAAGACGAAAGGCTTTATTAGGGCAAACTTGTGCCAAGGAATTGAAAAATTAAAGTACAAGCAGTACAAGCTGTACACTGATAGCGGCAAGCGCTGTCGTCGGATAATCTGATCAGCGCTAAGGCGCGTCAGCATTTATTCCTGTGGCATCCAAGATCCCAGGCTTTTCGCTGGCGGCCACGTTAGTTCCCGAACAAATTCTACTGTTCGCGTTGCGCGCTCAAGCTTATCAGGACAATAGAAAATCATCGGGAATTTTCGATACTCTGGCGTGGTGTGCGCGAGACATTGATTATACATGCAACGGATCCAGTTACATCAAAAATGAAAAAAAAAGAAGCGCGCGCGGCATTGCCCTCCTCAGAAAAAGCCTGGTCCCGTTGCTTCGAAGGAACACCAATTCGAAGAAAGAAACGTATACATGAATACAGGAAAAGCCCAAAAGCAAATGGAAAAATAAGTTTTTAAATGTTTGCGCCTGTAGTGGGTCACGTAGTCCGTAGGTACGACGATCCACTTATTACCGGACGTTGACGTCGGAGATGAGCCCATTATGTCAATCCCGACTTGTTGGATCTGCCGTTGAGGTGGTTCGACCGGTTGAAGAAAGCCTGGTGGTATTTTCGGCATTGTCTTGCGTCGCTGACATTCTCAGAATGTCCCTACGTAGCGAGCGACGTCGGTCGCAATGCGCGGCCTGTAGTACGTTTCCTGTATCCTCGCGAGCGTGCGGAAAATACCGAGGTTTGCAGCCGTCGGGTCGTCGTGATAAGCCTGGAGGACTTCTGGTAGCACTGCCGAAGGTACCACGAGAAGGTAAATGGCTCGGGCTCGCAACAAGGTCTTTAAACAACGTTTTGTAAGCAAGACGACATCAATCGTTGTTAAGAGTCGGAACTGCCTCACCATACGTTGGGAACAATGGTGTTCTTGCCTTGCAAGTATTCTACAAGGGTCCTCAGGTCGTTGTTGTTCGGCAAAGTCGTCGCCACTGATGAGCCCCAGGAGGATGCCTTCATCGGGATCATCATGGGTTGGTGGGTCAACAGGTGCGTGGGACAAGCAGTCGGCATTAGAATGCTTTCGGCCGGACTTGTAAACCACGGTGATGTCGAATTCCTGAAGTCTGAAGCTTCATCATGCGGGGCGACCTGAGGGATCTTTCAGATTTGCTAGCCAACACAAGGCGTGGTGGCAACTCGCGACCTTGATGGGTTTGCTGTACGAGTGGAGGCGAAACATGGACGTTGCCCAAAATATGGCAAGGCACTCCTCTGTTGTCGAATAAATTGGTTCCACCTTTGTGAGCGACAGGCTCGCATAACTTACGACCCTTTCAAGTCCATCCTTTATTTGAACTGACACAGCGCCGCTGCCGACACTGCTTGTGTCGGTCTGTGGATTTCGGTCTCTGGTTCTTCATCGAAGTGGGCAGGCATTGGCGGTGGCTGAAGACGTCCCTTGATTTCCTGGAATGCTTTTTGTTGGGACGTTTCTGATTTGAACTCGCTGTCTGTTTTCGTTAGGTTAGTAAATGACTCCGTGACGCGGGAAAAGTTCTTTACAAAGCGCCTGTATTAAACATACGAACCAAAAAATCGGCGAACTGCCTTCTTTTCACCTGGTGGCGGGAACATAGCGACGGCAGTGGTTGTCTGGGGTGGGGGTACACTCCATTCTTGTTGATTGCATGTCCTAGGAAGAGCAGCTCTTCTTATGCGAAGCGGCACTGTCACGACTTCAGTGTAAGGCCGGATGACATGATTGCTTGAAGGACTGTTCCAAGGCGCTCGAGGTTTTTGTCAATGTTGATGCGAAGACGACGACGTTGTCCAAGTTGACAAGAAAACCATCTTTCGTTGAAACAGCGCGCACAGGTCTAGCACGAAGAAATAGGACCACAAGACAACCTTCGTGCTTGTCTTGTGTGCACTGTTGCGACCAAAGATGAACGCCTACCAACTCGCTCAAGTTTCCATTCTTATATAGACAAGAGAAGTCTGCCACTTCAAGCCTATCAGCACTGTGTGCATCACACGTTGGAACATCGCAGGTGCCGAGCAGAGTACCAACGGCATGACCTTAAACTCGAACAGGCCGTCTTGCGCGACGAAGGAGGTTTTCTATCGATCCCTTTCTTCGACGTCAACTTTCCAGTAGCCGGTCTTCAAATCGATCAAGGAGAAAATCTTGGGTAGCATGGCTATAGGCTCCGTGCAGACGTAACTCCGCTGCCCGAGCGAAGGCGTCCGTAGCGGCAAGAAGCGCAGATTTGGCGGGATGCTCAGACGCGCTCGAAAAGGGGTGAAATCGAGGAACTATATGCCTTTTACGATGAATATACCTCTCGTTCTTTTCGCGCTTGTCCAGTGACCAAATGGACGGTCCGTCCGCGTTATCAACGCGATCAGTCAGCCGCAGGTGGTGGACGATAAGAATAATATAGCATAAAACATCGCTCCGCGATATCACCCCTGCTCGCTCCACGCTCCCGCTATGATGGCGCGAGGTATTTTCGCGGGCAGTTCGTTTTGTGTCGTTTGCGCTGTTCGTAGGAATGCCGAACTCCAGGAATAATTGCTGCGTTGTTGGGTGCCATAACACCTACAGGAATTATCCGGGCACGCGTTTTTACTGATTTCCATTTGGAGAATATGAACAGAATCGGCGTGAACGATGGATCGCACTCATTCGACGATAAAAGTGAGTTTTGTGAATGGATGGGGTATTTTTTTTCTGGCGGGGGGGTGCATTTGCCCGTGATTGTTGGTCTGCCGAGCAACACCTCTTCCACGACACCGTGCACGTGACCCGCTTCGAGGAGGTCCCTGCCCTTCTTCAGGTTAGCTCCTCGGAAGAAACTATCTATATCACGTAGCTCTCTGAATCCAGACGTAATAATACTTGGCACGCTTCGCAGTGCCATGGCAGCAAAACACGAGCCGCGACGACGAACTTGGCTGCACTGGATAAGTCGGCGCAAAGAATGCAGTGCCATGGCCGTTCGATGGAAAGTGTTTTTTTTTTCATTCAGCGGCCGTGACAGTGCAATTGCTGGTATTGCCAGTTTCAAGCTGCCGCTGAGTTCGCTGCCGCGTTAGCTCGAGGGTGATAAGCTGTGATTGTGTAGTGAGTGAGACGGCCCGCGTTACACGTGAGCAGTTTCGCTCAACGGGCTCGTCACCTCCGTTGTATTCCCCCAGTTAATGCATTTTATGTTGACGCGTTCGCCTGAGGATACGCGAGGTTTGGCGAAAAGAAGCACATGCGCTAATGCTACGTTATCTGGCTGTTGATAACAATTTGACGTCTTTTGGAAGCAAACGGGAAAGAAAACGCCTCAAGCGAAGCACCAAAACACGGCGCAGTGGGATCTATTACGCAACATGCTGTTCCGTAATAGATGACTCCAAGTGGAAAGTAATAGATTCATGAGGTGTTGGCTCGCGGCACACAAATATCGGCTCATATCACAAATGATCACGCGCGTGTGCTACCGCTACACTATAAGAAAAAAAAATGTCTTTTGACCATTTTAGCTTACCACGTATATGGCCCTCTTTTAAAGAATCGCGTCAACTCTCTCTGGAGATCATCCGACACTCTTTGGTGAGTCGCGTGACCCACCAGAGAGTCACCGTGCCACTTTAAAGAGAGTCACATACGTGGCAAGTCAGGAATCCCCGACAGGAGTCGCACACACTCTTTTTTCTTAGAGTGTACGGATCTTCTGCTCACCGGCTCCGTCCAGCAAAGTGCGCAAGGAAACAAGAAACACTACCTAAATTTTGTGATTGCTTCAATAAACTAAAATACTATTACCTGGTGTTTTGCGTGCTAAAAACCACGATACGATTACATGCACGCCGTATAGGAGGGCGACGCAAATTTCGACCGTGTGGTGTTCTTTAACGTGCCCTCCCACAGCTCAACACAAGGGGCTCAGAAAAGTAGGCAGTGGGAAAGGAGGCGGGCTGCCCTCCCACTTCCTGGAATTGTAATGGTTGTGAGAGCAAAGGGGTGTTTTTCAAGGCTTTCAGCAAGTGGGCTCTCCTTCCCCCCTAAAAATATTCCTGGCTACGAGCCTGCACGGGCCTCTAAGATTTCACCTCCGGCAAAATGCGACCGCCGCGCCCAAATTAAAACCGTAATTTTCGGGTCAGGAATGGAGCACCGTAACCACTATACCAACGTGGCGAACAATTAGCCGGAGTTTATTTCCTGGATTTCCTGCCCGAACTTTTTCGCTAGACACATCTGCTCGCTAAACCGAGTTTCTGGGCAGATTCGTCGCCGAAGGTCAATACTGGTTTTGTTTTGCGAGAGCTTTGTTCCATCTGAATGCATGGTTTGTAGCAGCGCCTTTGCGTTCCTTCGCCGCTGAGGCTGACAGTTTTGGGGATAGCTTGTCGCCCATGTTTGCACCAGCCCCCGTAAAATATATTTAGTATTTTTCGCTTCACTGAGTCCTATATAAATGTGCACTGATACATATGTGTTGGTGCACATGTAGATTCTAATACGCCAAAGATCTTTGAAGGTGCCTTTTACTGTTATTGTGATCACGTGTCTTCTATGAGAACGTGCGGCGACGTTCAATGGTGACAGCTATTTCGTGAAAAACATGTCGGTGTGACCTTAGTATTGACAGGGGCGAGCAGCATGCGCATGTCTTGTCCTTTCCTGTCCGCTTGCATTATGCCCATTACTGTAGGTAGAAAATTTGGTCACGCGCTGAGCGCAGCATACGTGCTAACATGCTTTGGCAAAGTAATCAAACCATCCTCAATGATTTGTTAGTTGGAGGCACCTGAAAGCATCTCTGGTACAATAAGTTCATACAGTCGGAGCCCATCTAAAGAACTGATTATCCACACTAAAGAAGAAATGTTCCACCCGACAGATATGATCAATGTTATGATCCTCATTATAAAGAACTGCCAAAATAATGTCACCTAGTCGTGATGGTGAAGTACGCAAAACACAAGGTGGTACATATGAAAATTCTTTATTGGGCCAATTGGCGCTCGGGTAATGAAAAGTGGAAGTACAAGCAATGCGCGCTGTACACCGATATAGTGGCGAGCACATTCGTAGGTCGTCGGAAATATGGTCATCAGCAAGAAACGTCGAACAGTGCTGCAAGAAACGTCGAACGCACCAACCCAACCGTTATCATGTGTCTTCGTCAGCCGCAGCACAGTTCGTTTGTTTGTTGAAGATACCACAGGGCAAGGCTAACAGCCCAATATGCCGGCACCGAACCCATCCGTAAAATAGTCTATACACCAAACCTTTACGGCAATCAGTGAATTTGCCCGTGTGTAACACTGAAGAAAACAAAAATCCACGCATATCCAAGAAGTGAATAATGATGAGTGGGCGAAGCACTGGGGATCGTTCGGTAACCCTGAATCTCCCGTGACGTTACCCACTCGTGCATGTAAATGTGTGACAACGCGTGTGTACAGTTATATAAAATGTTATGTCGTGTTGAGTTGTGAATTCCATATTCTTTTCATTACTGATTTGTGGTCCGTGAAGTGCAGAGGCAATGGTTCTCCAATCAGATTTAGCCTGAAGTTGACAAAGACGAGGTCTATGCGCATCCCCCTGGTGGTAGCTCACTGAATGCGTCGACGTTGTCTTTCGCGGGCGAGCGCGCTTTCACGGTCCATGGCAGAAAGATTATGTGTGGTCTGGAACGCGCTTATATATACCCATTTTCGCTGCAGCACCTTATCGTATATTTTTTTAACAGATGTTCTTTTTCACTTCAGCGCCCCGTCAAGTATTTTTTTACACATGTTTCTTTTTTTCGGTTCCGGTTCACAAATGTTTCTGCTTTTGTCGGTTTCGATTTCGTGGACCGTGTCGGACGCGGACAACGACAAGACTCGGCCCTAAGGAGCTTCGCCTCTAATATCGGTCATTCCTTGCCTTTCACTCGCTCATCCTTTCCCTGCGAAGCGGCGATTATATCTTACTTAGCTTACTGGCTGCCGTAAAAACTACATTAACGCCGTATCTACTTCTTACTTTCGTTAGCCTGTCAGATACGCATTGAATGTACCGAATACGTACGACACATTTCTTCCTATCGCTTTCGGCAACCACACTCGGACGTAACATAACGGACTTCTTTAAACGTTCCGCGGCAGTGGCTACTGCATCGTGAGGATAACGTACGTACACCTAAAAGACGCTAACCTGACCATTAAAGCTATCATAATTTTTGTGCTCACACGACTGAGTCCGAGCGGTACCTGCAGCCACTCGCCAGAGCAATCGGAGGCCGGGAAAGGATACGCGTCACCGCCTCTTCTGTAGCAAACACACGAGACGCGGGAGTCACGTGATCACGTCTCGGTCGGACTCCGAGTACAAAGTGAGAGCTCTCAGAGATGCATCGTGGTGCTCTGAAATAACCAGCCGACCGTAGTCGCAGCTCTCGATTTTGACGTGACGCGCGTCTCCAGAGCACTCTGGAGCGCTCGAAAACGACCAGTCGAATGTGCCAACAATGAAATTGTGCCAAACCAACGGCATAATGAAAACGGTAAGCGCACGGTAAGACTGGAACGAGATGACGACACACACAGAGCGCTTGTTCTTCTTGTTCGGTCTTCTTGATCCAGTCTTACCGTGCACTTACCGTTTTCATTATGTCGCTATACCAGCAAGCTCGGACCCAGCCTCTGATTCAGTACAAAACAACGGCTTCATTATGAGGCACGCCGTGGTGGAAGGCTCCGGATAATACAAGGGCTTCTGGCATTTTGACCTCCTTCGAAAATGCTAGAGCCGCGACCGGGATAAAACCCGTGTCCTTCGGGTCACCAGCCTAGCACCGTAACCCACTGTACCCCGCGCAAACAGGAGCAATACTGTAAAAAAAAGAAAGAAGAAAAAATAGAAAAATATTGCCCGCATTTGAAACTTCGACGCGACGTCCACGCGCGACACATTATTCTACTGCTTTACCGATTCAGCCACAACGTCAGTCCACCAGCGATGATAAAATTGGTCTTATCAAGACAAGATACTACGATGAAAGATGCAAGCCAGAGACACAACCGCGTTGTAGAAAACCACAATTTGAGACGTGTTTTTATTCACACCAAACCATGATAGCAGGCTCAAATGAAAGCTGTGTCTTCATACTACTGAGATATCTGGGAACTTTGCAGGTTTCCGTCTAGTTTTTTCAGACGGCCCGTTTTTGTCCTAAAAAACAAGGCGAAATTTCGGTGGCTTCCATAGGATCCCGTTATTTAAACTTTACTCGTCGTGGGAACAAAATGTAACGCCCCGATGGCAAAAGTGCTACATTTGTGAGGTACAGTACAACTTCTAGAACGTGCCTTCCGGGGAACTTTTGTAAGTTGCGCCTCGACGATTTTTATCGCCGAAAAATGACCCTGTCCCTATGAAAACGGGCGAGCTTCCATCAGTGGCCGCTTGTAGCACTGATCATCCAGTGTTCCTGAAAGCTGGATATGCTCGTGCTGATTGGTACCGTGACTATTTCACGTCGTTTGATGTTTTCAGTGTTTCTTTTCATTTCTCTTTAAGTGAGGTATATATGCTGTTTCAAATGTAATAACCGCGGTGCTTCCAGAAATCTCGCGACACTAAGGTGAACGGAATGGAGTTAATTCGCTGTTTTATGTATATGTCACAAATTAGCGGGTTATAAAGCGCGCGCGAGGCCGCTTTCAAACTGCTACGAGACAGAACGGCGCGAACCACTCGCCAAGAAGCGCGAAAAGACGAAAAAACAAGCATCAAAAGACGCCGGCGCGCCGCATCTTCCTCACCCAATCGAGCCAGGCGCAGACGACGCGATCAAACGCCCGGCAAATCCTGGATCTTTCTAGAAGGAAGGGGGGACGCATCCGCGAGCGATGGCGCCGCGATTCGAACCTACGAGAAAGCTCTCGCCCTTTCCCCAAGCTTAGCTGTACTGCACGCCGAAGAAACATCCCGACGCTTCTGGAAACCGGGGGAGAAGGGATAAAAGCGTGCAATCGACGGCAGGTCAGTGCAGACAGGAGACAGTCGAGAAGAAGTCAGTCAGTGAGAGAGTCGAGACAGGAGTGAGTCAGTCGGCCCGGATGGTGAAGTTATGCTACGTGTGGCTCCGTTAGCCAAAGAAGACGTGTTTATGATGGTGTGCGACAGTCGATCGTCGATTTGGAAGAATTGGATGACGACGCCGTGTGAGCCGTGACAAGTCACGACGACGGTTGAGCTACGACGATCAACGCTGGAGCTGGCGTGAGTGTTTCCTTGAAGAGAAGCATTCGATTACCGTCCAAGTATTGCGGACTGGATACGCCATTGAATATTCAGGACTTTAACGGTCATTGAATAGTTGTAATGCCTGCGATTGCATTTGTTGCGTGTGATCTGTTTGTGTAGCTCCCGTTGTGTAAACACCATCTGAATTATATTGTGAGGTTGTAACTGGTACCAGCCGAGGGTGCATGTGTTTGTGTTATTTGTATTGCCTTAACTGAGAATATGTTTCGTTTCGTTTGTGTTATCGACTCTCGGCTCTGACTCGGTCTTTGGACCACAACCGGCGTTCGCTGGCGCACCAAAGGACCAACCCTAAATTGTCCGCGCTTTCGTGGTGCGCTTTCGGAGGGCCGTGACGCCAGCCCTTAGAATCCACCCGGCGATTGCAGTCCCCATTAACGGGATTAGTGACAGTATATGTTTACTTAATGCTAGGAGTCTCTATTCCACTAGGCCTAGGTGCATCCCAATATGTGGTAGGTATATTCTAATTACCCAACAAAGCTGCTTAATCTTGTCATATGTTAAACAGGACAGCAAATTGGTTGTCCTCATGCAAGTGAACTGTAACCATTCTTGTAGGTGTCTAAACACGTAAGCCTGTGGTGCATGATAGTTGTAATCCAAAATTAAGGGTAAAACACAAGCGCAAGGTGCTGCTGTATACCAATAATTTATTAGATTTAATTTGTTGTTGCTTGATAGATAGATAGATAGATAGATAGATAGATAGATAGATAGATAGATAGATAGATAGATAGATAGATAGATAGATAGATAGATAGATAGATAGATAGATAGATAGATAGATAGATAGTATCAAAGTGCCGTTAGTGCTCCAAAAAACCTTCACATTTAAAAGCGCGGCCTCCAATTGGAGGGATGCGTCTATCTGGAGAATTTCCTTTGTGTTTTGTTGTGTAGAAAGTAGTGTTTGGTGTCACGGTGTTTTCGAAATAAAATTGTTTTAAGCTTGCGCCTTGTGTAGTCTATCGTTCCTCTTTTTGTACATGTCCCTTACACGCTACGTTTTATATAATTAAGAAAAAGTGTGCAGCGTAAATGGTTTCCTTAAGCATAGGAAGACAGCAAAGGAGCCATCAGAAAGGCAAAAGGAAGGGCAGTTAACCCGAAACGTGTCCGGTTGGTTAACTTACGATGGAGGAACGGTAAAGGAAATTAGAAAGATGACAAAGAGAGGAAGGAACAAAAGGAGAAAATTAGCGGTGAATGCGCTAACGTGCGGGGGATTACAACACTATATAGTCATAGGCGTTCACACAACCCGCTCGTCCCAAAAAAGCTCAGAAATTGCTCCACTGCCTTGTCGACCAACGATCGTGAGACGCAGTGTTCCAGCAGCACCTGCACGGGGAGTGGCCGATCCTCCAGCCGTCGCAACGTGCCAGAAGATATCTGTTGTTCTGAGGGAAGCAGAGGCCATTGGCATAAAAAATGGCCGATATTTTTTTCGCCACCACAGGTCTTGCATGCTGCAGCGTTGGTGACTCCGAATAATGTATAAATGCGTTTATTGACAGCACTAGTCGACGAAGCACAACGGCGACAGTCAAGGCAGAGCGCGGACTCTGAGCGCGAGGAGCGTGCTGTCAGAGAAGAGCCGAAGGGGACGACCCACTAGAGAGCGCACGAGAGGGCGACCCATTACATAGACTTCCAACGCTTCGCTACAAATGCCATACATGCCTTGGTTAGCACAGTCACCAACGAAAGCTGATAGATAAGCTAAGCTTCCCGTCGATGAAGTCTGTATTGATGTCTGAGTTGTTTTGAAGGGTTCATTTGGTGGAGTCTGGTATGCAGTATACCTGGCGTGTCAGCTAGAGCCTGCGTGCACAGGAGCCGAAGTAGCATTGCAGTGTTACAAAGTGCAATTGGAGCTCTGCGGATTTCTTTGTGCGACATGCGAGCAGTGTTGTTTGCAAAATCATAGCGACTGATCCCAGCAATATCCAGTAAAAGAAAAAAGCCAAGCTCGTGACTTTTTTGTTTGACGTAGTGACGACGCTTCACGATTTCGTTCTCTGATCCCGGGAATAACACTGCTACTCAAGAGATCACATCTCCTCACGCATAGCGCTTGAAGCCTCACGTGACCATGATAGGGCTCTTGCTGTCTACGAAACCTAGATAAGTCGCTCATCCACACTACACAGAACACAACAATACATGAGCTCTCTTGAGCAGAACCATGATCTGCGTGGAGCAGAGAAAGGTCTTCACCTAAATGCTCATTTATGCTGTGCCTTCACGCAAGTGTGGACGTTAGGCTTTTGACTGTGTAGATGGAGAGCTGCTGTGGTTAGTTGTGAACATGACTGCTAATGCGGACGCATATTGTGCATTTTGTACCTGCCTGCGTTTTCAAGGTCGTTACCATTTGTGTAATTCAAGGGAGGATGGTTTACTAGTTTGGGAATATAAGAAAGCGTAAAGACGACACCCGCAGTTGCCTTCTTCTCAATGTTCCAATGTGACCCTAAGGTGCTTTCTGTATAGTTGAACATTATCATCTGCGACATGTCAAATTATTTGTAACGACATTATTTTACTGGCGAGGTACAGAACATATACAGGATGTACAGGATGTACAAAATTAAGCTTTATGGTTTTCTTAAAACTGAGCACTGGAATGTACGTGAAAAGCATCGATGAAGATAAGTTATTTAACCAGGGGGACTCAATGTCAGACAATATTTATCGCTGTCAGCTGCCAAGTTAACTAAGATTGAATAATGAACTTTTTAACGAGTGCAGCAAGTGGGTATGTTTGTAGTGAAACGTCGGAGGCTGTCGCGTTTCTACACAGTTTCACTTGGAAGAATTATTTATTTATTTATTTATTTATTTATTTTACCCTCAGGGTCAACAGACATTACAGAGGGGAGTGGTAAAAATAATAACGAACAAGTTTGTAAGTACAAAGAGGCAATACAATGTTCCTGTTTAAACAACAGATTATGATAGGCAAAAAATACAAAAATAGCAAATATCAAAATGGCAATGAGGAAAATAGAAAATAGAAGGATACATTCTGGTAAAAAATAAGAGGAATGTTTCTCAATATACAATAATCGCTCTTACAATTCAATACAACAGGTGACAATACAACAGGTGACAGTGCAATTTTCTTATTTATAGATATACAAATATGGCATATGAGATGAAAACTACTACAAGGTATTAAAAGAATTGGCTAATACAGTCACAAATGTGTCATGATCTGAAATTGTTACAAGCGATGCGGGAAGGCAATTCCAATCATTTGATGTGCGCGGTAGGTATGATTGTCGAAATGATTCAGTTTTAGACGATGGGATGCCAACCTTATGAGCATGATTCAAACGGTGAGAAACATAATGCGGCGAAAGTATTAGCAAATCACGTAAGTATGAATGGTGGTAAAGTTTGTGAAAAAGGGTTAAGCGGAGCATTGTACTACGAGATGCAAGTGAAGGTAATTTAAGGTTAGATTTCATTAGTGTGATACTCGCGTTTCGATTGTAATTAGAAGTTATAAAGCGAACAGTTATTTTGTACCATTTCTAATGAATGCACCAAGTTATTGTGATATGGATCCCAAACCGATGCGGCATATTCGAGTTTAGTGCGAACGAGTGTTTTATACAGCATTAGTTTGACAGAAGAAGGTGATTTTGTGAAGTTACGGCGAAGATATCCGAGCATGCGATTAGCGTTACAAACAACATAGTTAATATGAGTATGCCATGTTAGGTTGTTACTGATATGAACTCCGAGGTACTTGTATGAGGTGACACTGTCTAATTGTGTGTTATCTAAGTTGTAAACAGGTAAACTAGTGATTTTTCTTGACACGCGCATGAATTTACATTTTTTACTGTTTAATTCCATGATCCATGTGTTACACCAGTTAAGGACAGCAGTAAGGTCAGATTGAAGAAGGGCGATGTCGTTAGGTCCAGTTATTTCACGAAAAATTACACAATCATCGGCAAACAGATGAACATATGAGGAAACGCAAAATGGCTAATCGTTAATATAGATTAGAAAAAGAAGCGGACCAAGGACGGAGCCCTGTGGTACACCAGAATGTACCGCACATTCTTCGGAATTAGTTCCATTAGCTGAGACAAATTGTGAGCGGTTAGTAAGGAAGTTTTCAATCCAGGTTACAAGGCAGGAATCAAGTTTAAGTAGTCGTAATTTACAAATAAGCAGTTTGTGACACACCTTGTGAAAAGCTTTAGAAAAATCGAGGAAAATACAGTCGGCTAAGGAGCTGTTGTCAAGAATGGTGTTTAGTTTATGTACGAAAAATGTTAATTGAGTTTCGCAAGAGTATGATTTGCGAAATCCATGCTGCGAATGATTGAAAAAATGAGTGCGACTCTAAAAAGTTTGCGAGGTGAGAAGCCAAAATGTGTTCTAATATTTTGCATGGTATACAAGTGAGAGAAATGGGTCTGTAGTTTAAAGGAGAGTGCTTATTACCCGATTTATGGATTGGAACTACCTTCCCGACTTTCCACTCAGATGGGAGAACACCGTCGTTGAGAGACTGTTGAAAAATTTTTGTTAGTATTACGGATGAATAACAGACAGTACTTTGCAGGAACTTGACATTTATTTGATCGCTACCCGGTGCCGAGGACGCTTTTAGTGACTTAATAACGCTTCCGACACCATCGTAACTGAAAATGATAGCAAACATATTGTCGTGGTCATATGGTTGCACATGGGGAGCAGTGGCGGTGGCGGGTAAAGAAAAATTTTTGAGAAAACATCATTCAGTATGTTGGAGCATTGGTCGGTCGGTACCGCGTCACCGTTAAGATCGTTAAGTACTATCACATCGTTGTCTTGGGAATTGATCAAACGCCAAAATTTTTTAGGGTTAGTCTTCAACATCGTAGGTAAGGTATTGGCTAGAAAACTATCTTTGGCAACTTTTAAGGCCTGCACGTATTCATCAGCGCTCTGTTTGTAAGCTGACCAACGAGCCTTGCTATTACTAAGTTTAGCCGATTTGAAGAGACGCTTCTTTTTGTTAGACAAGCGTTTTAGCTGATGATTATACCACGGTTTTTATAGGTTGGAGGAGATCGCGTAAGCAGGGATGTACTTATCTGTTAATTCCACAACCTTAGCAAGAAAGATACTCCAGTTCGACTGAACGTTGCGATAGTCGAAATCACTTAAGTAATCATCAAGAAATACAGCAATTATTCTAGCATGTCTGTGCCACGAGATATCCCATTGCAAAGTTTAATTGCGGTTTGCATGATTACGCATGCAAGACGGTGAGGATCGGCGCAAATCTCCTCCCGGATGTCTTGCGTGCGTCCTTTCAACTGACAACGGGTAGATGCCATAGGCAAAGATGATAACGGTTACCCCCTTGCTACCGGCTGGCGATAGCAAGCCGGTAGCAAGGGCTGCTCGTCACATCAGGGAGGGGCATTTCGCCGATCCTCACCGTCTTGCATGCGTAATCATGCAAACCGCAATTAAATTTGCAGCGGGATATCTCAGGCACAGATATGCTAGAATAATTATTCCATCTGGAAGTGTGTAGAAACGCGACCGCCTCAAACTTTTCAGTACAAACTTGCCCTTTTGCTGCACTCATTAAAAAGTTCATTATTCAATCTCAGTAAATTGGGCAGCTGACAGCGATAGTTATTGTCTCACATAGTGAACGTGAAAACCACCTGCAAAGGTGGTTTTCACGTTCTTTCCAGTACTGAATTTTGAAAAAAAAATCAGAAAGTCTAGCTTTAAACACATTGGTGCATAGTTTAGTTAGCGCTGGTTGGAAGTTTGCTTCCAAACTGAGGAAATCTGCGAGCATATTGCAAGTGAACTGCATTTCGAGCTCTTTACAAAACAGCGATAAGCAACAGAAGAGTTTCTCCTCCGCCAAGTTGCACCAGCACATCGCAGATGTAAACAACGGTGCCCCAGTTTTCGATCGTTCTTCAGAACCGCAAGGCACGAATTGAGTTTCGCACAGTCGCGAGACTGCTTGTGCAAAGCCGGGGAAAATGCATATGTCGCACCGTTTGCAAACACTTACACAGCGTGCGAAAATCAGATTCACATTTCCATGCCACCCCAAAGCCATTTCCTCCCCTTTGACGATGTCGTCACTTCTGCATTAAGCGTGGTGCACTCCTGGCTGTATATAGAATTTGCCCTCCCGACTTGATTTTGTGTATACGTATTCGCCTTCAAACTTGCTTCTCTTTTCATGTTATTTTCTGTGTTCTACAAACAGAGTTTTCTTGTCTTTTGTGCACGTCAAACACTCAGGCGGCAGTTTTGTCCTCTGTTTCATTCAGTATTTGTGGCGTGCGGAAAAAGATAATGCTTTTGAAAGCATTAACTTTGCTACTGCAACTTGAGGGAGCTTCCGGTCGGCACGGCCAAGCAGGACAACACGGGAAACGCAGAAAATGCCACAAGTCCAACCGTCGCATGTATGGCAAGAACGTGTGAGAATAAACACCGTCTCTTTCGATCGATGCGTGCCCACTGCTGTCAAGCGCAGTTGCAGAGACTTATGCCCATTCTGGCGGATAATGTTTTAGATGCGTAGCAGCTCTTTGACTAGCCTGTGTAACGCTGTCCGTCCGCACAAACGCGAGGCAACGCGCTTCCCTCGGCGCAGGTGTTGGAGCGGTGCCAAGTAGGTCACGCCGCAGCTGGGCGCTGACGTCACGCAGCCTTCGCACGCTTCCCTCGCAGGTGCGCGCGTACGTCACTCTCTCCCTCACCCGCCGGAGCGCCGCAGCTGCCGGCTGCCTCCCGTGTCTGCGTTTCAAACAAACGTTTACACCACTAAACGCTACACCGAGTTTCGCTTCAAACGAATCTTCCAGCGCTCACCGCAGCACCCGCGTTAGCGCCGTTCAACCCGTGACGCCACCCGTGCGCAACGATGCTGCTTCGCATCCCATCAGCGTTCCCTTCGAGGAGATGGTCCAATTTTTTTCGCATTCGAGATTGCAGCGCTTTCGCTAACTAACTAATATCTGTACCAGCTTAATTTTGTGCGTGTCTGTGTGTGTGGAAGAAGTTCCTTGGTCCAAGTGTATTCAACAACACTTTGAAGTGTCCTTTGGGAGAGTGACGTTTCCTTGAGATATCAGCGCACACTACTATAAATGCCGCATTTGTCGTTTGAGAGTATATTGTGATACGCTAGCTACCGTAGCGCTGATTATGCTACAAGTATCCTTCAGATTCACATACAATGCGCATTGAAAGAATGACGTGCTCAGTGACAGAGTTCGGTAAGGCATGACAACCATATTAATCCTCACACAGCTAAGAATAAGGGGTGGTACATTTTAAAAGCGCATAGAGTGAAACCAACCTAAATCAAGCTTTTCAGTCGATTAACATTAAAATCGTCCGATTGGCATAGCTGAACGTAAGGCTTCCCTCAGCTTTTGCAACAACTCACCATCAGGATGTGATTGAGTTAATTAGAAATAATCAGGAGCGTGCGCACAGAAACATCAAGCACAATTTACGCAAGCATGAAGCAAAATTGCAGACATTGAGCCCATTTCTTACTCTGCGATTTTTGCACTTTCTAATTATTTTATTCATTATAATCTTTGAAAGCATTTTCCCCATTTTCTGCGGTACTTCTGATGGTCGATTATGGACCCTTATATAAATAAATAAATAAATAAATTAAGTTGGTTCATTCCATCTTTTTGGTATGAACCAACTGTCATTCCAATACCAAGACATGGCAAGAACCCGACGTTAGGGACAAATTATAGGCCAATAAAGCTAAGAAATTTATTTTGTGATTAAACGAAATAATAGAAAGCTGGAACCTTACCTACTGCTCTAAAGGCAACCATCTACTTTACCCCCTCAATGTGGTTTCAGACAAGTAAGGTCAGCACTAGACCACTTTGCTGACAATAAGCAATTATTAGGGACGCTATATAAGCGACAAATTGAGAGCGAACAGGGGTTTGAACGACAGTTTGAGAGCAAACAGCCGACTCTTTACTTAACCCCAGAAAAAACATGAATGTGAGCAGGTAGCGTGAATAAAAGAACAGATAAGCTATGGTCAACTACAAACGGATTAGTTACCAAGAAATGCCAAACGCAACCGCGGGCGTCAGCGAGTTAGAGTGAAGAAGTTAGGAACATTGCAAGCTCAAAATCGAAGAAGCTCGCACAGCTTAGGGTAAATGGGAGACAATAGGAGAGGCCTGCATCCTGCAGTGCACATGAAATATGCTCTTAATGATGAATGGTGATGATGATGAACACACACATTTCTTTTTGTGTTTCTGCAGCGGTACTGTTTTAGGCTGTTTTCTGACGAAAACTGCGTGCTTGAATAGGATGCGTAGAAAAGAAGGCCTTTCGATAATTGAATCCGAGGGCGAAGGGCGACCATTAGGCGCGAGGAAAGTGGCCACGTGCGCCGAGCACACAATCGACCACGTGTTTATGGCGTAGCTTTATTCGCAACGAACCACGCGAGTGAATACGAGGGAAATTCTCGTTCCGACGCTGTCGTTGAGCAGGCATGGTACCTCCAAAGAACAACGAGCTTCGAAGAGAAGCGAGCAAGAACGCAGCTCAGATAACGAGCGCAAGCGACGAGACGACGCTGGTGGTCCTTTCGCTGGTGCCAACGCAAGCTTTCAGAGAGTCTTTCTTCGTGATAAGGTGGGGAGGAAGAGGAGTTAAAACGAAAGTGCGATGCTTCTTGTATGTGATGTCCTCAAACTTGCATCGATACATCTGTGCCGAACCACGCAGCTTCGCTGGCCGCCCACTTCACTGAGTGCAACGGCTCTGAATTTTCTCGTTTGTCGACCTGGAGGAAGCCTGTGACGCCGCAATGGGATTCGAAATTCCGAGGCGCCTGTCTGCAATGGGTGTACGCATTAGCCTGCTAAACACACTAGAAAGCTACCTGTTGAAATGCACATTCCGCATTAGATCGGACAATGCAGTTAGACCTGCCACTCAAGAGACAGGCATGTCACAAAAGCGTGTCCCTAGTCACACCCACTTAATAGTGACAGTGAATTCCCTGCACACAGTCCTTCCATCAACAATGTTTGATGTAATATTGTTGTATATCAGCGCTGTTCAGATGAGATATATTTCCCGCAGCCTTGCAATATATCGTCGTCATCGTGATCGTAAAAACAAGCAAATGCGAATTGTTTGAAACAAACCTTTTTTAAAGTCCCGTAGCGCATTTCTCTATAAGCATGAGTTCGCATCTGTAGTGTATAAAAGACGGAGGAAGAAGAAAGAGACATAGACAGCACGAGCTCTACACTTCAAAGCATGTTCATTGGAAACACACAATAAATACTAACTCAAATCACCAAGATCTCGCGTATCACGCTCATCCAATGACAGTTAAGCCTTTACACTATCAAGAGAAAACCTTGCAGTGGCTTAGCTCGGCTGTGCTAGGATATACGTAGGGTTAGCAAAGGCTCAGCTGATTATTCTTAGCTTTCCAGATTGAGTTGAGTTGAGTTGAATAAACTTTATTTGCCCAACGGTTGATATTGTGCCCGGGGCTAGGCTGCCAGGGATCCACCATTCGAGGAACATCTTTCGAAGTCCTCGGCGACGGCCCTGGCCCGCTGGACGGCCCACTCCTGGTCTTCGGGGGCCTCGCTGAGAAGGGCGGTTCGCCATCGCTCAGAAAGGCGCCCCGCTTCAGAGGGCCCTTCAGGTGTCCTCATCCTTCCTCGTAGTGTATCTTCATTTCTTTCGCATTCCCAAAGTACTGTCGGCCGCAAAAGTTTGCGGGATCTGTAGCACGTGGCGGAGCGACGGAAAACTACAATGCTAAGTCACCTACCGTGATGCGGCTGGTGTTGAGGCTATCGGCCGCGGCCTCCGCGATTAAATTCGGCAACGGCACGTTGTCTAAACGCGCCGTCGCTACACGCCGAGGCTGACAGCCTCAATACCCGTCGCGTCACGGTAGGTGACGCACCAATGCAGTTTTCCGTCGCTCCGCCACGCGCTGCAGATCCCGCAAACTTCTGCGGCCGACAGTACATGGGCCATATCGGCCCGTCCGTGCTCGCACCACGGGCAGCCAGGCAATGGGTGCAGCGCGGGCCACAGGAGGTGCAGGTGATAGATTGTCTAGGTTTATTAGCCTCCTTCTGTTCATTCTTCGTGCGCTGAACCTCTAATTGTCAATCAACTACTTGGGGATACGATGGAATAAGCTTCACCGCTCTTCTTCGTCGTCGAGCAACATTTGCGCTCTCCTTCTCCATGGTTACCCACCTGCAAACGCCAGTCAGAGGTACTATCAAGCGGCCCCAGCGCAGTGTCAGACAGCGACTGCACAGCGAAGGCGAATAGCTGCACGCGCGCCGGCGCCACTGTGTCTATGGCTACGACGGCACTCCTCTCGAATGCGGCGCAGACCAGCAGCCGCGAGCCGCGCGCGGCGGTGGTGTAGTCAGCGCGCGCGCCGGCGCGTCTGCCGCGTCTGCCGCGACTACGACGCCACTCCTCCCGAACGCGCAGACCAGCATCGGTGAGCCGCGCGTGGCGGTGTCGGAAAGCGCGTGAGATGCCAGCTCCGGTGAACCAGCTGTGTGACATTACTGATCCTCGCGCATCCGCAGCACGCCTCATGACCCTCCACGCGAAATCGGCTCCGGCTAGGCAACTGTAGCTAACGCTACAAAACCAGTGACACCATTAGGCACTCCACGCATGCGTCGACGGCAATGACACAGACATAACTAATTAGCGCAAAAAATCACGCCGTATTCACGAAGTGAATGATGATTGAAGAGCTGGCTCGGAAATAAACGGAAAACCGTTAATGCGCCGTACAATTCCTCTACTATCACATAAAGACGTGACACGTTGTTATAGTAGCGATTGTGGCCAGATTGTTGCCGAAGCACAAACTGCCGCAGGCCTTGCAGCTGTGGCCGAATGTATGGTCGAGGAAATCGCTCTTGAAGCGCGCATCAGCGCCACCAACTTGAGGTAGCGAACGCTTTCGGCGCTTGGCCGCTGCATGCCGCGCCCGTACCTTTTCGAGGTTCTCTTGCCGCCGCTTCCGCGCTTCTTCGGCTTCGCTGGCTTGTATCTAGAGGTCCGCACGACGCTGACGTCTCTCTGCGGCCTCGCGAGCTCTCACCGCGCGGTCTTGGCGGCGAACCCGCGCAGATGCTGCCTTGCGAGCTCTCCGCTCCGCCGCCTTTTCTTCGTTCATGTTATTCGTATCGAGGAGCACTGACTGACGAATGTCGCAAGAGAAAGGAAGCCAGTAGTTGGGGGCCTCTAGCGGAATCCTATCGAACTAGAGCACGCGCCGGCGAGGAGCATGCGCCGCATGCTACAGTTGGCTATGCTATATGTGGTTTTGACTGCATTATTATTATCATTATCAAGACGCTCGAAGTACAAGAGGAATAAGACCTATCATTCACGTGAGTGCGCGCATCCTACAGTGGGTTATGATATATGTGCTTTTGCCTGCGTTAATTTCATCATCGAGGCGCTCGAAGAACTAGAGGAAGAATACTTCTCTTTTGCGCGAGCTGCGCCAGTAGCGGTCGCCTCTGGAACTAAGGTTACGGGCACGGCGTGGGACTTCGCCCAAGTTTAAGAACCTGGCGACCCAGCTTCTAAAACAACGGGCAAGGTGAAGGCAACAGAGAGGACTCGGCGCTAATACAGCAAAGACACCCAAATATTGAATGTCGAAAAAGAGAGTACAATAATCCTATCATCATGGAAACAAAGAAAATAAAAATGAAAATTCATGCCCGCGTTACTATTAGAAAGTGTGACATTACGTAGGTACGTTGAGTTCGACCTTAATGCTGGTGTTACCATGCCATATTAGGCAGGTATGTTAAGGAATGAAAATTCTTTATCATGGATGTGTATAGATCACTGGCTTACGCACATAGACCCTTGTATCTAGATGAAGCAAGGGTCACTTTTTTCCACGAGTTAATTGCACCCTGTGACGGAATCAAACAGATGTTAATTCGAACAGCGAACCATACTGACGGCAATGTAAGGACACATTGGATGACTGAGCACACTTCAACGAGCTGTGGTGCTCGCGCAGGCGATTGTTAAGACAGCGGCCAGGCTGGCCCACGTAAACATTCAGATGCGAAAGCATCTTATGCTCGGGTTAGTGTCTTTTCTACGGCGTCCGCACCCACACTGCGCATGCGCCAACTCTCCCCCTCTCGTCGCGTGGAGCGCGGGAGGGTGGGGGGAGGTGGGATGGAGGAGGTGGTGTGAGCGCTGCCTCCGCTTCGTTTCTCGTCTCCCGTTTCTCTCTCTCCGCCACAGCTGTGCGCTCCTATATAATGCGGTGGACCCTCGCTCCCGTTGCACTCTCCTTCGCAATGGCGCTATGGACGGTCGCGAAGCTGAACGTAAACGGCAACACCGGCAAGCGTTGCACTCTCTTTCACAATGGCGCTATGGACGCTCGCGAAGCTGAAAGTAGTTGCTAATATATATTACTGGTAGTTGCTATTATATATTAATTGGCACTTGCTGTTATATATTATATAGCACCAAGGTAACCTATCTGCCGCAATTTTTCAATCTGTCCATGAACGCTTTGGTTTATCAGGCGCAGTCAAGACTTTGAAATGGCAGACTGGATAGACGAATTCGGAATGCCGTTTTCTGCAGGTCTAGAGCGGCCAGGCTAGTCTCTGAGCAGACCCTTTCGCTATCTTGGTTTACACTGCCAGCATATCTCATCAGGGCAAAACACCAGATGAAAGTCGAGGTCCTCATCATCATCATCAGTAGCAGCAGCAGCCTGTCTACGCCTACTGCAGGGAAAAGGCATCTCCCATGTTGCGCCAACCAACCCGGTCCTGTGCTTTCTGCTGCCACGTTATACCTAAAAACTCCTTAATCTCATCAACACCCAATTTTCTGTCTCCCCCTCACGCGTTTGCCATCTCTTGGAATCCAGACAGTTACCCTTAATGACCACCGGTTATCCTGCCGACGTCCTACGTGCCCGGTCCATATCCATTTCTTCTTCTTGATTTCAACTATGATATCCTTAACCCCCGTTTGTTCCCTGACTCATTCTGCTCTCTTCCTGTCGCTTAAGAATACACCTATCATTTTCCTTTCCATCGCTCGCTGTGTCGTCCTCAATTTAAGTTGAACCGTATTTATAAGTCTCTAGGTTTCTGCTCCGTAGGAAGTACCGGTAAGATGCAGCTGTTATATACCTTCCTCTTGAGCTATAGTGGTAGGCTACCGTTCATGATCTGATAATGCTTGCCGAATGAGCCTCATCCTTCCTTATTCTTCCAGATATTCGTCGAGGTGCTGGAACCTATAGTGAGTCCCTGATTTTGTTCCTTGAGCAACTTCGTTGAGACAATCCTTTTTCTTTGAAATCCCGCCTGTCAACGTAGACCACCTAGTCATCGACGTAAGGAATTACTTTGTCCGCTAGACCGAGAAAGTTACTGTGAATCGCCCTATTACCTTCGCTAATAAGATCGTACTCAGGATAGACGCCACGCAAGAACCAATGTATTCGCAATGCCCACGAACTATAGGTGGCGCGCCGTTCGATTCAAGATGGCGCCAGGAGGAGGGTCAACACGTTTCCTAGCATGGGAACAGATAGGACGTGCGGATGTACGGCCTGTGCCACTTTCACCGCATGAAGTCATGAGCTGTACTGAAATGAATATGAGACCAAAATACTTTCCCAAACCATGGAAAGTGCTAAGCGCTCGCCACCTAATTATTTGCTGCGGTGTGAAACGTTATACTTCAGCTCCGTTACCGTGCATCAACGATGCTTTGCGAAATCCTGGGCGTGCTACACAAGACTGCATGAACTAGAATTGACGTATGAACTGAACGGCACTCCGAGGTAGTACATACCGAGCCTGCCTGACGGATTTGCCGCAGAAGTAGGCCGCTAGCGAGTAGCGCCGTCGCTGCTGCACGGGACCTCATTTTAACGTGTTGATGGCTTCCAAACATATTACGCCATCGTCGTTACTTGCGCAGTCAGGAATGCTGAGTTACTTCTTCAACGGAACACAAGCATCCAACATCCAGTTCAGTAGCGGTAGTGTCACAGTCATGCTCAGACTCTAGCCGTGTGCAATTCACTTCACTAGGATGTTGCACGTTCGATCATCACAATGCAAAAGCTAATATCGGAAAAAATGCACACGTATGATTTTCGCAACATCGAAGATTTCAACGTTGCGAAATTCGTCGAACAGCAATGCCGTTAGGAAGGTACCCGTGAAATACAGGAGAAGTTAGCCGAGAGACGTGGATTGTGGCTGTGACTGCACGTTTCATCGCTCTAACCATTTTGCTTCGCTGATCGAACTCGAGCATGTTGGCGGCATCCGGCGCTCCATAATATCGACAATAATTCCGCTACATGCAATGCCCAAGAAAAACTATGCTTTTATTTGTATCTCGCTCAAGGATATTACACATTAAATACAATCAAAGTGACTTACGAGGGTGAAAGAACATTAACGCACGAGGGGACGTGAAGTGCAACTCGCTCGTCGTGAGTTAGCAGCTGATCGTTCATCGTCGCTGTAACTCTCGATGCTTTCAGTCTTCTACGTCCAGTGAAAACTCCTCGTCGTCAAGATGGTTTCTTTCAACATCACTGCTGAAAGCAATCAAGAATTTCCTCCGCCGAACGACTTCGACCACTCCGCGTCACCACGTTTACAATTAGAGGGACGTCTGGGCGCGAAGAACATTTTGCTCTCAGATCGGTCAACGAGCAAATCGCTTGCAGTGTGCTGCCACCTATCAACAAACGTACAAAAATAAGCGGCGCAGCGCTGGCTATGAAACCAACACACTGGCGAAGGACGGCGTGGAAAGCGATCGCTCCACGAAAGGCGTGGAGCAGACTCGTCCTCGAATGATTGAAACGTCGTTCGCACGATTACCAACAGCACTTTGCTGACAAAGGATAGAGGCCCTATTTTAATGTATCGACAACTTGAGATCGCTTAGTTTTACAAGAGAACATCGCGAACCCGCGCGACCTCCCGCGTACAGTGTTATGGAATTCATGCACTACAAGAAACAATGACCAATGCTATACGCAAGTAAAACAGGGTGAGCTTCAACTGAACATGTCAGACGATAACATTTAACTAACCTACGTGGCTACAGCTAACCTCGCGAAGCTGATATGTGTAGGCTGTGGGCTATCATAGAACGCGCGAGTGGCCACGTATATTCACGAAAACTTCGCGTCTCGTGAAGTCAGAATCATATTTCTCGTGTCACAGAGGACTCGGTTTGTTCACTAATGCAGGAAACATGCAAAGTCGTAGTGCTCCTGTCTTGCCAACGCGTCAACACTGAGGCTAGCGCAGTCGAACGAGGCAGCGACTGCGTAGTGCTGCAATTTTTTCGCCTACTAACCCTCCTCGAGAGGACGCTCCTGAATTCCGCGTGGCGGCGCGACAGTCTACGGGCATTGCGAATACGCCAGACCACTGAGCCAAAACTTACCCCTTACAAATCATAAACGTTGAATCCAGGTAGCACCTCAGCACCCCGAGAAAACCACGAACCGACATGGCTGAGCGAGTGGTGTCACAGATTTGAAACCTCTGTCCCAAAGAAGCTCGGGAGCTATCTAAAAAGCTGACGAGACATGGCATTTGCGAAAGGCAGCGAAAGCGTTGCTGGCGTTTCTCAAGGTTGCGGGACTGGCTAACCGTTTTTGACGTTGAGCACAGAACAGTTACTGTATCCAGAGCAGCAACAGCGGACATTTCTCGTCTCTTCCTAATTTTTTTTCATGTCACCCTTCTCCAGTGCAGAGTAGCCAACAGGACTCAAGATTGGTTAAGCTCCGTGCTTTTCTTTGATCCTTCTCTCGTACCTCTCTGTTGTGGGGTATGCTAAATTCCAACAAAGTTCATTTATTTAAAGGCCTTTTAGCATGGTGGTCATGAACAACAAAATTTGAGCATCAATATGACGGTGTCGTGATTTCGTTCTTTGTCGCTTGCCAATAGGCCTCGCCTTGATCATGTACATTAATGGTTCGCTGTTGAAGACCCACCAATGTCGACGAATGTGGTGAGAGGCTTACGATTCGTCAAGCTCTGCTCGAGTGCCACAAAGAAAAAACAAAGAAGCACTTCCAAATGGTTTTCCCCAAACAATCCCTTTAAATATGGCACAGTTTTCCTCCTTACAGAATAAATATTTGACACAAAGACAGCTTTACCTTTTCTCAACATCACTAGCACAGTACGCGCTGTCAAACCTAAACATTCATAGCACGTCTTTTCTCAAGAGGCTACTGCTATAATGATAGCGTTTCCCAAAGCACACACCTCCGTATCATCATTTTCAACAGGCTTGATGATTCATTAGTCCTTGCTTAAATAACACTGTTTAGAAAATCATTCTTGAAAATCATATCTATGCGTCCGTTGTACACTGCAATAACAATAACCATCATTTTATTACCTCTTCCAACTTTACACACCACGCAGCAAAAGTTATTTAGATCTATTTGAAAGCAGGAGCGTTTTCATGCTACCGCGCACGGATGCTCCGTTGCCAGTCTAACTGTAATCATCTTATTTTCCAAGGAGGTATAATGGTCGCCACACCTCAATAATTGCATCCTCCCTTCACGAGAAGGGAACGTCCCACATGTCTTTTAAAGAGACACTAAAGGCTAATAAGAAGCAGAGTTTACGTGATTGAGAAACATGCCAAAAAAGCCTATTATGTCAGAATTATTGTGACGTGTATGCAATAAAGCCAAATATTATGTTTGTGTATAGGATATCATTTGGCGTTGCACCAGCACACTTGAATATTACTGCCATGAGACTTTGAAACCTTTGTCATTTGTGCTAAGAGCTGATAGTAAACTATAGTACATGTTAAAATATGTACAGGAAAAAGTCCGCTAGAATTTCATTTCTTTAAAGACGAACTTGTTGACGTCATTACAGACATGCAGGAACGTGATTCTTGGCTCAACAGTCATTCATAGCGCTCTTTAAACACTATTTGATTTGGTGCGGACACACACAAACACACACACACACACGCACATACACGTTGCACTAATCAACTCTGATCTTGTTATTGTAACGACAGTTGCAGCGTGACACGACCTAGATAGCTGCGGATGATTTGAACTGCTTGAGGATGATAGCGGCCGCTTCAGTTACAATTTTCCCGGGTACTATCCGCATGAATGCGGTACCTTTCTGTCTTGTTGAGCAAAATTTTTGTGTAATATCAATGGTACTTCCTAACCTGTAGGTATGCACGCAGAAAGAACGATCACTCTGCACTCTGTCTTCACATATCGTTGCAGTGGGAACAATTTTGTTAGCTACAAACAATCTTTCGAGAGTCTTCGATGGTTGTAATGAGTTATATAGAGCTCTTCATCGAAGGCTCCCTAAGGTCATAGTTTCTAATTCTTTTAAGCTTCGATTTTCCGGCGCATTTCTGTTATAAGGCACACCGTCTATAATTTTCAAAGCCGAATGAAAGTATCATCTGTACATACTTTTAGGGAGGATGGCATGAATTATTTTTCTTTATAAATGTAGATTGGACCCCTGCTGGCCCAAATGCCCATCGACATATGCAGACCTGTCACACTGCCTTTTCTACTGCCCAACTGCTCAGCAATCCAGCTCTTATCCTCCCCCTATCCTCTCCATCGCCACCTAGCTCGACTGGATCGGCGCCGAAGGGGATGAAAAGCGTCGACTGATCGCGCAGGCGGTCGATATGCTCGGCCTATGAATTTGGCTGAATAAAAGTCTATTACTGGGTGTGTCCAGGGGTGCTATTCTGGACATTGTTGAATTCCGCCATGTTGTCAAGCTCCGCCATGTTGATGATTTGATTGGTCACGCGAGGTCGTCCGCATTGTGGCGCTGCAATGGCGTTACGACACAGGAATCCGCGATGACGTAACGTGCCAAAAAATAGTTATTTTTTCCGAAGTAACGCTTCGCCGTACTCTGTCATGTAGAAATAGATGTTTCGGTGGAAAAACGAAACCGAAATATGGTACTGAGCTGTGCCAACGGTCAATTTACGGTTTATCGAAACTACTGCTCGCTTGACGAAGAGCCGTCATGTCTGCAACACGATTGGACTTGCACTGATGGCGCCCATTGCGTCACAGGACCTCACTTATTGTGGCGTCAATTTGATGTTGCGTGACGTTGCATCCTGCCAAATTTGCAGCTTAAAATGTGAGAACGATGAAGTGCCCAAAATTAGCCGCCATATTGTTGTAAATTCAGTTGCTTGTTTGATGTGCAGCCTCACATACGTAAGTGTAGATGTCATTCCGTGAGTTACTTTACAAGCATGTTTTCGGTTAGTAATATTATAAAGTGTTGTACATGAAGCTTGCTTGTTAAAATAAAAGGTTATTGTTTCATTTGGCTTGTTCGAAGTTGCTGTTCTCGCCGCAAGAGAACGCTAGATAAGCGAAGAAAGATGGCGCTGCCCTTTGTTGTGTAGTGGCTGGAGCTGCAGGAAGAAAGATTTCCGCGAGTACCGCGATGCTTTTGTGATGACCGATCAATTGTTTCAACTGCGGTGCCGGCTGACGAAGGACACTGTGCGATGGCTGTGCGGGGAGCTTCGCCAAGACCTGGAGAGGCGGCGTACGGACACGAGAACAGCCCCGACTGTTGTTGATTTTGTTGAGCTACAAGTGCTTCGCGCCCTTCGCTTGTTCGCGACCGGCAGTTACCACGACGCGATCGCGAACAACGAGGACGTGGCGACGAGCTAGTCCAGTGTGGGTCTCACGATTCGTGCTGTCATGGAAGCGATCGTCGAGCGCCTCGGCAATGAGTGGATCGCCCTCCCTGCCAAAAGGAAGGCTTTGCAAGTTGCAAGATTTGAAGGCTGCGTTGCAAGATGCAAAATAGATGCAAGATTTGAAGGCTGCGTTGAGGTGGTCGACGACACGTTAGTGTGCATAAGTGCGCAGTATGAAAAGGACGATGGCAACAAGGCTGCTTACTTTTGCCGCAAGAACTTTTACACCCTCAGCGTCATGGTGGTGAGAACAAATTTCATCTTATTCAATCTCGCGCATGGTGTTAGTAGGATGCAAAAAAGGAACGTGAAAGACAGCTTTTCGCCACTCTCCAGTATTTTAGCGACATTTGCCGTGGCTCCAACTGCAGTGATAGAAAAGAACGCAGTGGTCGCGGTAAAGGGAGTTTCCGTCACTATTTAGTTTTGGCAGGGGTGACGACACCATAAAAAGTTAATCGAGCTTCATATTTGATCGTGGCAGCTTTTAAGAAAAATAATGCATGAAAGGAAATCAAACGTGCTGATTGCGTTCTAATTTTATAAACAGTGATATGCAGACATGCAGTAACTGCGACATATGAAATGAAAGGTACCGCTGTCGACGCTGCGCTCCGAAAGCAACTCCAGAGAAATAAGTGCGTTGGACCACACAGTTACAGTTGTTCTGCATGTAGCTGGTTGTATTGCTGCTGCCGACTTCCTTCCAATGCAAACAACACTCTGCAGGTATGTGACAAACCCTGCCGATGACTGCCCTCGCACTCGGGGCCCGTGCACGACGCCTTTATGTGAAAAACATCCACCGTGAGCCAGGACTAGGCAGTGGACGCCGTGGCCAGTTTGGTGAATAGCTGCTTGGCATGCAAGCGTGAGAATGCTTGTATGGTGTCTTAGTGTAGCAAAAACATTATTCATGGTAATTTTATTACACGCTGCATGGTTCTTAACTACTCAAGTCTCTTTGTCCAAATTTCTGCCCCGTATGTTATTACTGGCAGCTACCTTCGTCGAACACTATCTACTTTAGTGGCACTCGTGTTCCCTTGAATGAAAATTCTCTCATGCACACATTTGAGAAAACAAGTCATACTGAGACCCGAGGCGGCACACAATAATCCGACTTGCTCTCAGTGTATAATTGCAACTTGTCTTTCTATGGTCATGGTAAAGACTACTAGTGTAAACAAAGACTACTCTGTAAACAGCCTGTGTTATTTTGCAGCAGTGCATGCAACATTGAATGCCATTCCATAGCATTGTTTTCAGCACTTTATTCACAATGCGAACCCGTGTGATGACTGTACGAGTCTGGCACGTGTGTACAAAAGCTCCATTCACGTAGTAGCCACTCGTACATGCAAGAGCACAAGCTTGCTGTGGTTGGTAATCTATGTAAACGCTTATAGGCACAAAACGAACCAGTACCGAAAGGGGCAACGTGGGCACAGCACTGTGTAGCTACTTTCTGTCCTGGTTTCTCTGGTGGACTATAAAAGTTTACATGCAAGAGTAATACGTGATATTTCAGAATGTATTGTGAGTCAACTGATCTTCTGTCAATTCATCATTGTGAGTCAATTCATCATCCTTGCAATAATAAAAAGCGGTCAAGTTGTCCCATTGCTTACATCATTGTATTATCATTCACTGCTGCCAACAACAACAAAGGATGCCTCGAATATTGTACCAGCCAGTTTTGAGACAAGCACATCTGCATAAAAGACATCTCTTTGAATGCAGTTTGTGCACTTCTTAGTGCTGCCAGTCCAATGTAACATCAACAGTGTGAAATACTTCAATTCCTCTTCTTTATCTCTGGCCATTATGCACTTCTTATCCGTATGTTGTAAGCAACGTGGAAGTACCTTCCACAGTTAACACCTTCGGAGATGCATCACTTCTGTGGATTGAGATTCGCCTAGACTTTATCTTTCAGATTCAACTGATCGCGCGTAACGTGAGGTCCTGAAACTTAACTCTTATTGCTTCTGTTTATGTATATTTACATGATTGTAACTTTTACTTAAAGTAGTCCTTACGCATCCTCAGCAAAACATATAGCACCATCTTAATGATCACGACAGTTCAGGAAGATACTTCGCGCATCGGAGACGTTATAAATAACTCAGCTGGCTGTTGGGCTAGTTGGCACATTACTTAAGATAAAGTGGGAAATAATAGACTCATAATATTGTATTTCACTTGTTCTTTAAGGGGAATAAATATTGTGATGAAGAAGTCCACCGTTTTTTCCTAGGTGCGCTCAAAATTCAGAAATCGTGAAATTGGCGGAAAAGTGTTTTTTTTTTGCGGCCAAAATTTGCATTATTTTTTTCAGGCGAACAATTTTTTTTTCGCAAAACTAACTGCGAAACCATTGTTCTGGGTGTAGTGCCTAGACCTACAGTAAATTTCAGCAAAATCGAGAATGGTGACCAGGACCTCGTGTTCGATCTTATTTGGACACACCCTACTACTGCTACTACTACTACGGTCAAACTTTAACCACATGCTTTCAATTATCGATATATGTTTCATTTGCTCTAGTCTAGAAGTGAATGTGCCCCGCAGGGGCGTCTGTGGAAGCAGGCGTTTGGTGTGTAGCGACACCACGGACTCGAGCTAACGGGGGGGGGTTTCGACCCCCTCCCACGCACCGCCGTGCGTGGCTTTGCCGTGTCCGGGGAAAAGGGGATCCTGGGGGTTGAGCCGACGCCGGGTGCTTGGACCTTTAAAGCCCCCCGGCAGAGGCAACACACCCCTTTGGCCCCTGCTTCACGTAGACGGCACCCCTGGGCTGACCCACCCAGGGGAAGTCGCCGGTCGCCTTTTCCTATCCCCCCCTCTGATCTTTCCTATCTTCTTTCCTCGCTGTCCTGTCTTCTAATCTCTTCGGTTACTTCCCCATTTTCGTAGGCGGCCCGGGTTAACCGTGTATATGTGTCCTCTCTTGGACATAATATATTAGGTTATAGCGTGTACGGCTGGCGTCTGCAGGCTTAGTTCATAAGTGCTGCAGCGTCCCCAAGTTGGACTCCATGGTGGGTGGCCGCCACTGCTGCCGAGACACACACAACTATAATGGAAAGAGCTCCATTCCCCCGTCTCCTTGATCGTTACCCTCACAAGAGGGTACGCACCGATGAAATGCTTAATTATCTGACGCGACCAACAGAAACGCTTCCAAAATTCCATGGCCTTCACAGCCAGAACCCTGACAAACTCGCAAGAACTATCTCTCCATTCACAGTTGCAAAATCCTTGACCGAAGCCTTAGGGCCGGGCTACAAGGTAACCAAAATGGCGAGCGGTGACCTTCTTCTCGAAGTCACAGCGAAACAACAGCATGAAAAACTCAGCACTCTCGTATCATTTGGAAGCATAGCCATTACAGTGTCACCCCATAGGTCCATGAACACATCACGCGGTGTCGTTTCTGAAGTAGACCTCCTTGACTTGTCTGAAGCTGAACTGCTAGAGGGATGGAAAAGCCAAAACGTAACTGATGTGAAACGAATCGTTATTAGAAGAGAAGGAAAAGAAATCCCAACGAAACACCTGATTCTCACATTTGAAACCAGTGTTGTTCCCCAAACCATTGAAACAGGCTACATAAAATTAAATGTCAGACAATACATTCCTAACCCCAGATGTTGCTTCCAATGCCAGAGATTCGGCCACGGATCACTCAGCTGCCGTGGTCATCAAACTTGTCCTAAATGCGATGTACAAGGCCACCCCTCCGACAACTGTGCTGAGCCACCACACTGCGTCAACTGTAACGGCAATCATCCTGCATACTCACGTTCATGTCCAAGCTGGAAAAAAGAAAAGGACATCATCACATTGAAGTACAAAGAGAACATTTCTTTCCGCGAAGCCCGTAAAAGGTGCTCACCCTTTCACAGCACACCCTACGCTGATGCGGCGCGCCGGGGGGCCGCGTCGCATCGGCCCCCGCCACTCCCTCGGTCTGCGCAGAGCGAACCGTCGGCTGTGGCGCCTCACCCCACGGCGGCAGTAGTCAAGTCTACTCTGCCAACTAGCGAACAGGGACCGGCGACTCCAGGGCCGTCGGGTCTCAAGGCCTCGTCACGCCAGACGAGGCCCGAAACTCGAGCCACTAGCCCGACCGTGCGGGCATCCAGTGCCTCCGAGGAGGCAATGGACACGGCATCGGCACCCCTGGTGCCGAAACACCGGCGCAGTTCTCTGGACCGAGCCAAGAAAACAAAAAAGCCAATAACGGGGCCGGACGACCGTCCTGCCTCCTGAAACAAAGTATTTCACTTGAACACTCCACAGCTCCTTACTGTACACACAGCACCTTTTTATCATTAATATGCACACACAAATATTACAGTGGAACATCCGAGGCCTTCTGCGAAACCTCGATGACATTCAAGAACTGCTTCACGAACTCAATCCAAAAGTGCTGTGTGTACAAGAGACACATTTAAAACCACAACACAAAAACTTTCTACGCAACTACCTCATTTTTCGAAAGGACCGAGATGATGTCATGGTATCATCCGGTGGTGTAGCCATTATAGTCAACCAATCAGTAGCATGTACACATTTACCACTACAAACGTCCCTGGAGGCAGTGGCTGTTCGAGTGGTTCTTTTGAACAAACTCGTCACCATTTGCTCTCTTTACATACCTCCACACTACCACCTGCAAAAACATGCATTCCAGTCCCTAATAGATGAGCTACCAGAACCTTGTCTGATTCTTGGGGACCTCAACGCACATAGCAGTCTATGGGGTGACTCCCGCTGCGATGCGCGAGGTCGGCTAATTGGAAAATTCCTTTTCTCTTCGGGTGCTTGTCTGTTGAATCAGAAAGAGGCAACATACTATAACCTCGCTAACGGTACCTACTCGTCTATAGACCTCAACATTATATATCCATCGCTTCTACCCTTACTTCAATGGAAGGTCATTAATAACTCTTACGGAAGTGGTCACTTTCCTATAGTTCTGAGCACACAAATAGTAAATGAATGTCCCCCACAGGTTCCCAAATGGCACATTGACTACGCCGATTGGAAACAGTTTCGTAAGACCGCTCTCTTAAGTTGGACAGACGTGTGATTTAAGCATAAGTGCAGCTGTAGACTACTTTACGTCTTTTATGATTAATGCTGCCACCAAATGTATGCCACAAACAAGTGGACTGTCTGGCAAACGACGGGTCCCATGGTGGAACAAAGAATGCCGAAAGGCGCGCAAGAAACAAAACAAAGCATGGAGGTTGCTTCGGGACTCTCCGACAGCCGAGAACCTAGACAGTTTTAAAAACATAAAATCTCAAGGCAGGAGAACGCGCCGACAGGCAAGAAGAGAAAGTTGGGAGAAGTTTTTAACGGGGATCAATTCGTATACAGAGGAGGCTAAGGTCTGGAATATGGTTAGTAGGGTAGCAGGGCGGCAAGTACATTCACTTCCTTTAGTAAACACACAAGGCGACACCTTGGAAGACCAGGCAAACTTCCTCGGCGCACACTTCGAACAAGTGTCTAGTTCCGCGCATTACTCTGAAGTCTTCGAACGGTACAAAACAAGAATAGAAAAACAAAAACTACAGCGGAAATGTACAAAACACGAGGCATACAACCAACCCTTCAGCTTAGCTGAGCTCCAGGTATTGCTTAACAGCTGCAGTAATACCGCCCCAGGTCCTGACCGTGTGGTATATGACATGTTGAAAAACCTACCTGCCGAAACGCAAAGAACCTTACTTTCCTTGTACAATTCTATCTGGTTTTCTGGCGCAATCCCCCCGTCTTTGAAAGAGGCCATTGTCATTCCCATTCTTAAACAGGACAAGGATCCATCTTCCGTTACGAGCTACAGGCCCATCGCACTAACAAGCTGCATGTGCAAACTTTTTGAAAAGATAATAAACCGCCGTCTTATACATTTCCTGGAAACAAAAAAACTACTTGACCCGTACCAGTGCGGATTTCGCGAGGGTAGATCCACGACCGACCACCTGTTGCGTATCGAGGCACGAATCCGGGACGCATTCGTGCACAAGCAGCTCTTCCTTTCTGTGTTCCTCGATATGGAAAAGGCTTACGACACCACATGGCGCTTTGGAATATTAAGAGACCTGTCCCACCTTGGTTTACGTGGTAGAATGCTAGATATAATAGAGAGCTACTTGTCGGATCGTACTTTTCGTGTCCGGGAAGGAAATGTTCTATCAAGATCATTTCTTCAAGAAACTGGAGTGCCACAGGGTGGTGTACTTAGCTGTACACTCTTTATTATCGAAATGAATTCCTTGCGTCTTTGCATACCACGAAATATGTCTTATTGCACATATGTCGACGATGTACAGGTCGGTTTTAAATCTTGCAACATTTCCATGTGTGAGCGGCAGGTCCAGCTAGGTCTGAACAAGATCTCTAAATGGGCAAACGAGAATGGTTTCAGTCTTAATCCCCAAAAAAGCACCTGTGTCCTGTTCTCTCGAAAGAGAGGCTTTCATCCTGACCCAGACATTGAGCTGCATGGCCAACATCTCTCCGTGAAGACGGAGCACAAATTCTTAGGCCTTATCCTGGATAATAAGCTGACGTTCGTATCACACATTAAACAGTTAAAAAACAAATGCATAAAAGCAATGAATGTTCTAAAGGTGTTGTCACGCACTGCGTGGGGTAGTGACAAGTAGTGTCTGATAAATTTGTATAAAAGCCTCATACGCACTCGCCTAGACTACGGGGCAATAATTTACCAGTCTGCGACACCAAGTGCCCTAAAAATGCTTGACCCTGTCCACCATCTAGGCATTCGCCTATCTACGGGTGTCTTTCGCACCAGCCCCGTGGAAAGCCTCTACGTGGAATCGAACGAGTGGTCGCTACACCTCCAGAGATCTTACCTATCTTTTGTATATTTGCTCAAGGTAAACGCAAACAACGAACACCCCTCACACACTACAATCAACGAGCTGTCTGCTTCTGAACTTTTTCACAACCGTCCTTCTATGAGACAGCCGTACTCACTTCGTGTGAGGGGCCTAGCTGAAGAAATGGGTGTGCCACTTCTAGAACACTGTCTAATGGCTCCCGCTGCCCATCTCCCGCCGTGGCAGTGGCAGCTTATAGGTTGCGATGTTTCTTTCGTCGAAGTTACCAAGCGCGCGCCACTTGCGCATATCCGTACACACTTCCTCGAATTACAATACAAGTACCCACACCCTGAATTCTTTACAGATGCCTCAAAGTCTAACACCTCTGTGTCGTACGCAGCCGTTGGTCCATCCTTTTCCGATTCCGATATTCTGCACCCTGATTCAAGTATGTTCACGGCAGAAGCTTACGCGATACTTGCGGCAGTTAAACACATAAAACAAATGAAAACTACAAAAGGCAGTGATATACACGGATTCTTTAAGTGTAGTGACAGCTTTAAAAACTTTGACAAAGCACACAAATCCTGTCCTTGTCTCGCTATACTCTGTTTTATGCACGATCTACCCCCTCGAACAACATGTCGTAGTGTGCGGGTGCCTGGGCACCGCGAGATACAAGGCAACGTGTTGGCGGATCAGCTAGCAGCATCCGCCCACGAAAACAGTCCCAATACAGCCGTAGCTATCCCTCCGCTAGACTTAAAACCATTCCTCAAAAGAAAGCTCAGGGCCTTTTGGCAGAGCACATGGGATAGGCATACACAAAATAAACTGCATGCTATCAAGCCGCAACTAGGTAATTGGACACCAGTATCAAAGTCACGCCACACAGAAGTTACACTCTGCCGACTTAGGATTGGCCACACATACAGTACACATTCATACCTTTTGTCCGGAGGCGATCCACCTTTGTGCGACTACTGTGGCGATCCTTTAACCGTACTTCGCACCCTACTACAATGCACGGAACTAGACGCTCTCAGGAGAAAGCATTTTTCATCTGCATACCTGCAGTTCCCACTTCATCCTGCTGTGTTCATTGGCAGAGAACCCCTTTTTAAATATCAGTCCCTCTTTGAATTTTTAAAAAGTGTACAAAATTTCAACGTAATTTTTCCAGGCGCTCCGTAGCGCGGCCTCGTGATTGAGGCTGCTGCTGCGGTTTCTATCAAAGGAAGCACCTGCCTCCCGGCCTTTGGGCTCAAAGGCCTTGAGGAGGCGTTCGTGCTGTTTTCCCGCTACTCACTTGTAAATACCATACTCACTCGTCATTCAACCCACACCCATAGATCACATCACTTGTCACTGCCATAATTTTATACTCTATACACCCCTTTTACGCTTATTTATAGCGCGTGATTTTAGGCCTCTATACAGCCATAATACACCCTGTCGTCGAAATCATTGGTCATCGCCAACACCACACAAAATACATGGCGCTCTTTGGCCACCCATGGCCCTTGCGCCACAAAACACCACTAATCATCATCATCAGAAGTGAATGTGATTGCATCATCATCCGTTTACGCATGCATACATTTGAGAGCGTGTAGATGTTGTAAACTGCGGAAGAAATTTACGGCATGTGTAAGAACGAATGCGACAATCGCTTCTGGTGCCGCAAGGTTAACCGACATGAATAATTATTCATTCTAAAAAGACAGGGCGTGCAAACACGGACACAAGAAAGAAGTCAGGACACCACAAACGCCGACTAACAACTGAAGAGACGCACAACGGCTGAAAAGAAAGAAGGCACGAAAACTTATCTGCGCATGCCCATGCAACAAGCGAACCTATCAATCCGGCACGCGTGGCGGTCTACGTGGAAGATAACTGTTAAAGCATTTGATTTCATCTTTGTGCAAGTTAATCGACGGTTGGCTCACGCATGCGCTACCACTATTCTCGATATGCCATGCTTCAATCATCAGGCGCGTTTCTTCATTTCTATGACGGCACAACACTGCGCATTCATCGAATTTTGGTGTGCACTTACAATCTCGACAATGAAAAGATAGATTAGAAGGTGAGCCTCCTGTTAGCGATCTCTTATGTTCCAACAATATCTGGTTAATGCATCGGCCCGTTTGTACTACGTAGAAGCGGCCGCAGCTGATAGGGACCTTATACTCCACACTCGTACGGCAATCAGTGGATTTGTTGGTGTGTTTTACGAAACGAATATCGGTCCGCTGCTTGTCTTTTACTCGCTCATTCTTCCTCTGCACAGCGGCACAAATCTTACCTAGCTTATTGGCAGACGTGAAAACATTAACGCCGTATCTGGCAGTATTTTCCTAGATCATTGAAACCGCTGTTAAATTTTTCGGCGAAGCACTCGAAGGTTGTAAAAAACGGCATCGCCATGTCTTGCCTTAAATCAGCCCTCACCAAGTCGTGTGAGCACAAAATGAGTGATAGCTTTAACGCGCAGCTTACGCGGCTTTTAGCTGTAGGGTATCCTCGTGATGCAGTGGCCACGGTCGCTGAACGTTTAAATAAGTCTATGGTGTTAAGTCCGAGCATGGTTGCAGAAAGCGATAGGAAGAAACTTCTCGTAGGTATACCGTACATTCATTGCGTCTCTCACAGGCTAAAGAAAGTAGGAAGTAGATACGGCGTTAATGTTGTTTTCACGGCTGCCAATGAGCTAGGTAAGATTTGTGCCGCTGTGCAGAGGAAGAACGAGCGAGTAAAAGACAAGAAGCGGAGCGATATTTGTCTTTTACTCGCTCATTTTACTCGCTCAACACACCAACAAATTCACTGATTGCCGTACGAGTGTGGTGTATAAGGTCCCTTTCAGCTGCGGCCGCTTCTACGTAGGTCAGACGGGCCGATGCATTAACCAGAGATTGTTGGAACATAAGAGATCGCTAACAGGAGGCTCACCTTCTAATCTATCTTTACATTGTCGAGATTGTAAGTGCACGCCAAAATTCGATGAATGCGCAGTGTTGTACCGTCATAGAAATGAAGAAACGCGCCTGATGATTGAAGCATGGCATATCGAGAATAGTGGTAGCGCATGCGTGAGCCAACCGTCGATTAACTTGATAAAGATGAAATCAAATGCCTTAACAGTTATCTTCCACGTAGACCGCCACGCGTGCCGGTTTGATAGGTTCGGCTGTTGCATGGGCATGCGCAGATAAGTTTTCCTGCCTTCTTTCTTTTCAGCCGTTGAGCGTCTCTTCGGTTGTTAGTCGGCGTTTGTGGTGTCCTGACTTCTTTCTTGTGTCCGTGTTTGCACGCCCTGCCTTTTTTGAATGAATACTTACCAACTAGCTCAGCTCTCTGCTATTCTATGAATAATTAACTGCCCTACAAAAATAACCGCCTTTTACTCTGTCATATTTTCTACCATTATTTACCAAGTTACATGGTTAGTAAGCATGATATGCAGTTAAAAATATAGTAAGCTAAAATATCATCCTATGGTTAACATATTAGAGACCCTAAATTTACGCTACAACAGGATCTGAAAAAAAGAAAGGTTACAGAAGCAAATAAGAGCTACAAATATGACTTTTCTTTGCCGCCTATCTCCGTTTAGTCGGTTTGCTTTCGCGGTTCAAGGTGAAAATCAATTGGTATTGATGACGAGCAAAATGGCTGCTTGACTTCAAACTTTGCTTTATTTACAGTATTCTCTCCTTAAACTATACGTCGAATGTACAGAGCTTTTTGTTCCAAAGGAAAAAGAAGCATCAGGAGGATCGGCCAACCTCGAGAGCATGGCAGCCGCGTTCAGTTGTAAGGTGCCTTTTCAGTAATGCCCACAAAGGTTTTTTTTTTTGTAAATCAATAAAGGACCTCTCAGGTTGGCGCCAATGGGAATCGAAACGTGCTCGCATTCCAGCCCTCCTAGAAACTGCCCTGCCGATTTTGTACAGAGTGTATCAAAATATACCGGGAAAGAATCTTACCCATCGCACGAGAGAGCACACTCAAGGGTATATTTAAGTGACACTGAAAACAGCTTAGCTAAGCTGCATCTTGCTCTATTCCTGGCGTCTTGAAGGAAGTGCTGCGTTGTCTTTGTCGAAAAAAGCAAGTTTAAAGCACAGCAATTCAAACCGAAGGCTCCAGTAGAACAATTCTGCCAATGGACGACGGTTGACGGCACCCTCCACGACGGCACGCAGCGATTTACCTTCTTTAATGTTTTCTACAGAAGGCAAGTTTCACACACTTTCCATGGTACCGCTTTATTTTAGGAGCGAGGCTTTTCTCCTACGACGCTGCCGCTGCGCGATGCGGTCCTTACCTGCTGAGTAAACGTCGGCGTTTGACGTCTATAAACTGACGCACAGCAGAATAATAATGTGACAGCTTGTATTTGATAAGAATGCATTGCAGTTCATTTCAGTCTAAGTCTGGCCCCGCCACGGTGGTCTAGTGGTTATGGCGCTCGACTGCTGATCCGAAGGTCGCGGGATCGAATTCCGGCCGCGGCGGCTGCATTTTCGATGGAGGCGAAAATGTCTGAGGCCCGTGTACTTAGATTTAGGTGCACGTTAAAGAACACCAGGTGGTCAAAATTTCCGGAGCCCTCCACTACGGCGTCTCCCGTAATCATATCGGGGTTTTGGGACGTTAAACCCCAGATATTATTATTATTATTATCATTCTAAGTCTGGCTGTCGACATCGTCTCCTGGTTGCTTGTGTTCGTGAAATATTTTTGTGAATGCGTACATTGGCTGCATTCGAAATTGTTGCTGCTATGTAGCGGGACCACGCACTCGTGAAACTGCGTTAATTAGGAGCCACCGGAAGACCCGACATTTTTCTACAGGAAAACATAAGACTAATATGGCTTTATTACAGCTCATTCAACAGAGCAATGCCTGTCAAGCGACACCACCACATTACTTGTTTTGTATGCCGATATTTCCGCAAATGTACTGATGGAATCATTTTAATCTTACCATTTTTTCCTCCCAGGCACACTTCAATTTATGCAGATATCACGTGAGTGGCTCATACATATTTTTGGTCTTAACACGAAACAAAGATTCGCAGAAATCCAAAGCGAAATAGCTTGATCACGCTTGGAGAAACCTGCGAGTTTCTTGCTCACGTCAAACACGCCGTGGTAGCGTAGCACGTGGGGTGCCGCGTTGCTAAGCTTGAGGGCGCGGGTTCGATTCCCGGCCACAGCGGCCGCATTTACATTGAGGAGAAATGAAAAGAACACACTGGTAATTACATTTAAGTGCAAGTTAAACAACACTAGGTGGTAGTAAATTATTCCGGAGTCCCCTACTTCACCGTGCAACATAATAATATGGTGGTTTTGACACGTAAAACACCAGCAATATCATTATTAATATTCACGTCAAATTGAAACAACTCGGTACGTGCCTTACAATATATATGAGTGGTGGCCTTAATTGATTCTCGAATATGTGAAGGTTGGGCTCTAGAAACATCTAAGGACTACTTTTCGGTCAAGCTGCTGCGAGTGTTCCTTTAGCTGTAAAAAAAAGCAATGTATGCTTCTTTATAGACGGTATTCGGTGAAACTCGGTGCTCACAATATATAGTAATATTACTAAAAATGAAATGTAACTTGATAGAACCGTGGTATCATTATGAGATGCGCTACAAAAGGGAGACTTCAGACAATTATTCACTATCCGGGACTCTTTGAAGTTCAGTCAATTATGAATACACCCGCGTTTATTAAATTCGGCCCCACCGAAATAATGCAGCCATGAACGTGAATCCAGGTGACGCTCTCGTGCGACATTCTCGTTATGGAATTTAAGCAGGCCGGTTATTCCGTCTGCTTTACATGTAACTATGCCTTACATATACGATACTCGAAGAACACCGCATGCCGCTCACGATAAAGTGTTTAATTGGTCACGGTCACAGGTAGGCAAACTCACTCAGACTCAGATCGAGCCGTGAGTCTGAGTGAGTCCGGGTGGGTAATATATTGGTGAGTTCGAGTCATAGGCGTATCTACCGGGGGGGGGGGGGGGAGGGGGCAAGGGGGCACTAGCTCCCCCACTGAGAAATGTTAGGAGGGGCGGAGCCCTTTTCCTCTTTGACCAATGGTTATTGTCGGCTGCAGACTGGGAAAGCAACAAGTCAGGCAATATTTTACTTGAACGCAGCAATAAGGTAATTATGTTATAAAATTTGTCCTACGATTCTGCTGTGACGAGCGTCCTCCGTCTCTCATGACCACGCACCGTAGGCTACCTGCGGTGCCGGCTGCCTATTCCACGCTTGCGCGCCTTGCTCTCGAGCATTGCAGAGGAGGCTATCCATAACGCTCATCCATATCCATAGGCTAATCCATATCGCTCAGCAGGGGCTCTATAACATTACGGCAATGTGTGATGACTTTAGTTTGTTCTGCCTGGCCTGAAGTTCAAGTAATCGGCGACGCATATGTGAGTGGGAACCGGTAAACGTTTTATAGCCCGATAAAATGCTCTCCTTATTGAGGAAATTCGGTTTCTTTTTATGAAAATGAATAACATCGCCACCGCACTATATCCAAGCTTTTGTGAGTTGATGAGTGTGTAGAAGTGTACAGTATTTTAGTAGTGCCTAGCCAGGACAGCTAAAATAGATTCGCACTTTAGTCTCTGATTAGCCTGCTTCACTTTCCTGATAATATGGTAGCCTGCAGCGATCGCGGTGGCTTGTAACAAGGCTGTGGACTCGAGCACACTGAGAAGTCCAGCTTTCAAGTTTGTCCCCTTACTTGATCTACCTCACCAGGGAGATGATCAGCGTCCACGGTTTTCTGGACTAAGAAGGCGGCCCACCTGGAAAGGATTGTGTCCGCTCCTAATAATGTTTATTTCTCCCTCTGTCTCTCTGTCAGCAGCGATGAGTTCACAGAGAGTTGTACACGCACAAAAACAGCTCAACATCGTTATACTACAACTTAAAGTATCTAATATACACGATTACACATATGAATCCATCTCGCCCGCTGCTTAAGCAGCCGCTGCGAATGTGATTGTCGGTCAGCCTCCTTAAATTACGTTTAGAAAGAGGCACTGTCTGGCTATTCCGAAAAAAGTTTGTTATTGTTCAACACATTAATGTGCTGCTTATTTTGCGCACTTCATTTCAACGCCGCGAGTTTTCGCAGACTTGTGATGTCGCGTAACAAGGAGGCAATTTTGTGGCACATTAAAAATTTTTGACGAATAGCCAAAATACAATCATAAATACGCCGTACTGTAAACAGTTGATCATTATTATTTTTTACGCAGTCATGCGTAAGTGGTAATTACGCGGTGGATCACTTACGCGTCATTTGTTGCGTCGTTTTTCGAGCAGGAAATTTTATGAACCAGAAAATTTCGATCAATCAATAAGAGCTAACGACCTATACGGAAGGAAACAGTGCGGGGTTGTTTAACGTTATAATCGCACATTTTTTCAAGGAAAATTTGAGCTTACACAGTTTACGCAAGCTACCTACTTCGAGCAACAGGAAGGGAGGAGTAAAGGGCTACTTTACCGCTTTCCCATCCACCCCCACCCAAGCTCGGAAAAGTAGGAGGGCAAGGAACGACACCTAGCACAAAAATTCGTAGTCATTTATAATTTTATATCTTTACACCACCAGCTCAATCCGGTTTCCTTAAGTATTATTCGACTGAAATTGGTCTTATTTGTAAGAAAGACTTTATATTAAAGGCTGTAACAGTAAAGAAATTGGTGCCCGGCTTAACCTGAAGACTTCTGCGAGGTACCTCGCTTCGTCAGCCACATGTTTTGCTTAATAAGTGAGAATTTAAGGTACTAGACTAATAGCAGGTTCTTCATACTCATCGTATCTACAACTCAGACTTGTCGCGTTATATATATATATATATATATATATATATATATATATATATATATATATATATATATATATATATATATATATATATATATATATTGAAAAAAATCAAGCACGTAGGAAAAATTGTTCAGTAAAGGACTGACGGTTACGGCCTTCGTCGGAGTCACTCCGACGAAGGCCGGAAACGTCAGTCCTTTACTGAACAATTTTTCCTACGTGCTTGATTTTTTTCAACTTTTACTTCCGGGTCCTTTGTTAGCACTTCATTGTTTTCATATATATATATATATATATATATGTGTGTGTGTGTGTGTGTGTGTGTGTGTGTGTGGACTCGAGCACATTTAGAAGCCCAGTCCGGTTAAGGAAACATTTGGTGAGTCCGAGTGTGCCGGTGCCCAAAATATATTTCTTCAGTGAGTCTGAGTGATTTCCACATTTTTTTTGCAGACCGATGGTTCTATCAACTGAACTTCATCTTTAGTGTCAGCCCTATGTCGGCTCACGTTTATACTCATGCCGACTCATTCACACTTCAACACACTAGCTTTCATACGCCCACTCAATATCTATTGATCAGACGCGTGAGTTACAGAGGGGAGGGAAAGGTGCCGTGACATCCCCCCGCAAACTCTTTGATGGTCAGTTATTTACAAAAATATCTCGTATGAGTCATCTTTTTTACCAAAAATGTCCTTACTGCATTGCAACCCATAGATTATGCGAGATATTGGCGTTAAAGAACATTGACATAATGGTCAAAAAAGCCAATAATACGCCACCGGACTCATGAGTCGACTCACTCAGACGCAGATCGAGCCGTTAGTTGAGTCTGAGTGAGTCCGGATGAGTAATATTTTGGTGAGTTTGAGCCCGAGTGAGTGCGACTGATAAAAATTTTAGTTTGAGTGTGAGTGAGTCCGGTTGAGAAAACGTTTGGTGAGTCTGAGTCAGAGTGAACTCTATGGGAAAAATATATTTCATGAGTGAGTCTGAGTGAGGTCCGCACCTATTGCCCACCTATGGTCACGGTGTTGCTACACCTTCCCATTCAAGAACAATGATTTGAAAATGTTTCTTTTTCCTGAAGCGATCATTAAGGCACTCTGCCGGCTATTCTTCAAAGCTGTGATTTCAGGGAAGCTGGACTTCGTAGACGACTGCAGGCTGACACGTGCGAACTGCTTGTCGATATCTTGCAGGGTTCATTTCGTGGTTCGTTCATATTGTCACGGGGTCCCGACGTCGACGAAAGCAGCTGTCGGCGTGTCCAAGATGAAACTCTTTATTTGGCCAAACTTGTAGCCGGGAAACAAAAATGAAACTACAGCAGTACACACTGTACACTGAACGGCGAACAGAGCGTCGGGCCGATAAAACTGAACCGCAGCAAGACACCTCGGCGTCGAGCACCCGCGCCTTATCGCTGGTGATCGCGCAAGCTCTGGAATAATCTTGACTATTCGAGTCATATGCGCATTCTTAACAAAATGATCTACTACAATCTTGAACGTTCTCAGACATTCTGGCGCGGCTTGCGCACGTCAGTAGTAACACGTGTAAGGGGGCGGTAACGTAAAACAGAAAAAAAAAATCACGCCATATCCACGGAACGAATGATGATAAGTGGGCGAAGCTCGAGAGGGGGAGATCATCGGTAAACCGTAACTCTCCCGTGAAAGTTAGCCCATTATATCATCATTAGAAAGACGTAAGACTGTGCGTATATTACACAAAGTCATCTTTTATTTTGTTCTTGTTCATTTGTTGTTTCGTTTCTTCGTTTGTTCTTTTCATTTCGTCGTTGTCATGGCGGCTGGATTGCGAGGTCCCTTCATTATGACGGCTTTATGTTCCGTGAAATGAAGCGAGAGAGGTTCTTGTACTGGCTGCAGTGGGAAGTTTGCAAACACTAAGTCTATGCACGTCCCTCGGATCGTGGTAGGTTGCATATGGATACATCTGAGTGCGTATTTGGAAAGCATGTGCTGCACGATCCAGTCATTGGCAATGAGGTCCACGTTGAAGTCCCCAACCAGCACAAACGGACGGTTCTTGTATTTGTTGTCGTAGTCACGTAACGCAGCGTCTATAAACGACTTGACGTCCCCAATGGACAGGTTGCGTGCGAGAGACATGGTCATGACGGCGACCAGCAGACGGCGAGTGAATCGGTGGACCGGTGTTTCGACGCGTGGTGTCGATTCCGGGCTCGATTGTCGGCTCCGCGATGGAGTGCCAAGCATGAAGCTTACCCCGCAAGTTAAGTTTGGGTCGATGGAGGTGATCCCGATGGTTCGGATGATTGTGGCGACACGTTGAAGGACTGGACAGGCCCGGTTGTTCAGATCCTGGCAAACTTGGGTTTATTTACACATTTTTACACTGTATGACAAAACAAAGGCCGGGGCGGCCACTGAACAGCTCTCGCGACAACAACTGGGCTGGGCCCGCATCAAGCGTTCAAGCCCTTAAGAGAATATCTCTAAGTCCTTCGTCCCTGGATCAGAGTCGGCGCCAAGCACGACCTCTGTCCCTTCCGCAATCTCTCCGCTGAGCACCAAGCTCTCCCCTCTCCTCTCCTATTTCTTCCTTTAAATCCACCCTGTCTCGTCTGAGACCGCCTTACGGGACCAACCCTCTTCGGTACTCCACCAATGAAGCACAGAACTTTGTTTCTCTCAGAGACGTGTCTCCGCCTCCGCGTTCCCACGCTTTGCTGCCCTCACTATGCGGCAAGCCAACTAAAACGCCATCAATCACATACACAGTCAACGTACACTGAAATGAACCACACCAACGTGCCCAGTTTACTATGCCGTCTCGAACCTTGTCTGCGACAAGATGCCGCCGCCTGTTGCAATTACTGCAAAACCACGTCGGTGCTCCTTCAGTGAGGACCGTCGCGACGGCGACACATTGTTTACGTTGTCAGTCTCCGTGAGATCGCTTTCGCCGTACGGGTGACTCCGCCGCGAAAGGAGCGGTCGTCAAAAGGTCGCGGGGTTCGGCTACAAAGGCGCGGGTAGAGGCGAACGGCCTAATGGCCCTTCCGAGCGCCCCTTTTTCGTCACGCGCCGTCCGCGATTAGTCACCGTTGATCCGTACTGGGGATATCGTCCCCCGAACATAACTCCGCACCTCCAGTGTAACGACGTGGGATCGACGAGGACACGGAGCACGACAAACAAACACGCTTTATCGATCAGAGAAAGAACTGCAACGTCTTCTTCGTCCCTGCGCTGGGCCAAGAACACTCGCGCTGCTTCGTTGCCATCACCACTGGCACATACCCGCGGCATAGGCGGTCACGTACGAGCTAGGAGGGACAGACCCACTGCTTTAGGAGCTTCGCCCCTAAAAGGAGTACGTGTGGCAACACTCGCCTGCTTGCGTAATGCACCCACCTGATTTGGCGTGGAAGTCACAACGCTTGTTCTTGGATCTCGTAGTCGCTCGCGCTAAGCTGCCTCATTTTACGCGCCACTGGATAGGACACAAGCGTCTGTTATCTAACGAATGCTTGCGGTAACGCACCTCCTACCCGAAATTAGGAGAGCGCATGAACAGTTCTGGCATCCTAATTGCCTTACCAAGTTGCTCAACCCGAATCATAGGGGTTACCGAGCCAACTAAAGGTAAAATATTAAATTTGGAAGTAAAATGTTGAAATCTGCGCAGCAGAAAATATGTTCCTGGGCTCTAATATAACACGTGGTGATCCCACCAAACGTTTAAAATTAGTTGGTGGCAACTAGAATCCCTTCCTTACAAAATATTTATTGCACCTTACTCACGGAGTGAAACGCGATATGAAAATATTCAGTATAACGACTGCTAAGCGCAATTTATCGAGATAACCACATAACGTCGTTTCGAATCTGGCCTCTAACCGTAAAGTTGGCTCTGATGTAAGTGTACCGGTTGAAATTTCGTCGATATGGCCCGAATTGAAGAAGGTGGAAACGAAGGTAAGTACATTACTCTGTCCTAAATTTTAGCGTTTCAGTGCGTGAGTACTGTGCTTGTGGTAACAAAATGTCACTTGCGCTTGAGTTAAGCGCCAGCATTTATTTTAGTCCTTCTATTAATAGTTTACCTTGCGGGAGGAATGTCGAACCCATTCAGTAAGTAATGCTGAGTGAACCCAAGAGCACGACATTGCACACAAGACGATCCTGTCGTGAGTCATATCTCGTTCGATTAAGCTGCAGTTTGCATGGACTCTGCGTGGTAGCGATTAAGTACCATGTGTTCAGTTCTTTCCTGCTTTTAATTGAACCGATGACTGGAAGTTCTGATGCAGAGAGGGGAATTCGGGGAATAGATCGACATATGAATTTGGCTTTTTCTTTGCTAGGAATTCTCACATTGATTCCTCGATGCCGCTTTGTCCTCAAAAGAACACTTTTAATGTTCGAATACTTTTGATGGACACTTGAAAAAGTAAGAAGACTTTACATGATTGCAAACTAATTCGTGACAAGAGAGTAAACAGCTTCTTGTGTTCTTCATCCTGTATTGAACTGATTTTGGTCGGGTTCTTCTGAAACACTAGCTCCCCTATTGTCGCCGGGAAGAAGTTTGGAGTGAGGCGACATTTTTTAAACAATGAAACTGCTGCCACTTTCAAACAAATGTCAGAGACTATACAGCGAGTCCCTACGAATGCATTATTAGGACTGCGCTGAACAAACGATGGGGTTAATGAAAAGTGCGCCCTCCACTTGCAGGTACACATTGATTCAGCAGTATGCATTGCTGCGTCTCGTTGCGGGCATTGCAGCCTGACCCCCCATTGAGAAACAAATCAGCCGACAGGCTGATTTGTTTCTAAATGATAGAGGGGAGGGGTCTGCCATTTCCAGGCCAGCATTTCTCGACTCTGTGTCTGTGATATTAACATTTCCATCTTGACCGGAACGGGAACAGTCGTTTGCTGAATTGCTTTGCGGGTGATTGCACAACAAGGAAGCTGGCGCTGTTTCGCGCGTTGGCTGTTTCTGATGGCGGCGATGTCAAGCTTGCATTGGGCATGATGTTGATGCTCGTTAAATTGAGACAAAATGCAGCAGAAACACATACATAAAGCAAAATATCAAGCAGAATAATTGCATCTATCCTTGCGAACTGGCGGAATTGTGTGGACGTCCATGGGAAGTTCGGACATAGTTATTTATCACGCGAATTCACGCGCAATATGCTAACTTCATTCTGCTGCCTACGTCCATAAAGTACGCATAGATATTTTTGGTTGTGATCACAGTGCGCGAGAAAAAGGGTAGGGGAGAGATCTGGAGAGCGTTGCATAGAAATAAACAGCGCTAACCTACATAATCAGCGGACATGATAGACACACGTCAAGCTGCAATAAGACACGCGCAATTGATGAAACTAACGTGGCCCCGCAGAAACTTCAACGACCGTAAAAAAAAAAAAATATATATATATATATATATATATATATATATATATATATATATATATATATATATATATATATATATATATATATATATATATATATATATATATATATATATATAACGTTTATTTCCACCAAATACAAAGTTGATGGAGGGGGTGAGAATAAAAGCGACTGTCCGCTTGACTACGTTCTCACCCCCCTATACATCAGACAGAGGCGGTGGCGGCAACAGAACACAAGATCTGACGAGGGTATACGCAACATTCTAGAATCTAGCAATGACAGAAATGCGAAACAGCAGGCTGCGGTGCTGGCAGAAAGAAAAAGAAACACACTGCAATAAACATATATACCTACAAGCATAGATCAGACGTCAGTACAGAAACTACATATACACTACACACAAAATTTACGCGGTAACAGTGTAGGTTATTTCCTCATTTTTATTTTAGGCACGTTATATCAAGAAGTTTTCAATGTCAGATGAGTTAATGAGATATCGACGTAGTTGAGAAAATGGGATGTCTGCTAAGTCAATACCTGAGGAATGTAGTCTCTTTAAATGTAACGGTAGTTGATAAGTAATTCGTTCTCGTACAAGGAAGGATCGAGTGTGGTTGATGACGGTGGGGGTATTTTGGTTCATAACGCATCATGGAAGCTAGCTCTGTAATAGCAGATAAACGTCTTTTTTGTTCCATGTTATAATTGCGTAAAAGCCTGCAACTGTAGAGGTTGAAAACATTCATGATTTCGTGTTCATTGAACAAATGTTGCGTTGTATGTCTGTAAGGAAGTTTGTAGATTAGACGAAGGATTTTATTATGTAGGGATGAAATCTTCCATAAATTTGTTTTAGTCGTCGTGCCCCACACTAACATGCAGTAGTTTATATGTGAAAGAAATAGAGCATTGTATATAGCAAGTTTTGCTTTTAAAGGTAAAACAGATTTATGAAGCCAAACTATACCGACCGCTTTGGATGCCTTTAATAAAATACTGTTTATATGGTCATTCCATTGCATATGTTGAGTAAAATAAATTCCTAGCGTTTTAATTGAATTAACAATTGCGACTGCCTGGGATTTATACTGCAAATTTACTTGAGGATCAGGTTTCCTATTTCTAGATTAAAAATTATAGCTTTAGTTTTATTTACATTGACTGACAGTGCATTGTCGTTTGTCCCGAGTTCAAGCTTACCTAATATATATATATATATATATATATATATATATAGCGTACTTTTTATAGAAGGCCATAGTAGCAGCTTTTATAAATATTATATGCCCTTTTGCGTTATTTGGCACATATTAGAGACATCTTTATGCTGTGTTCTCAGCGTAAACGTGCGAAAGTGTTCAGTAGTCTCCGCTTTTGCGGCAGAGAAAGAAGAAAAGGCGGTAGCACATACGATACGCCAGCACACTCACTCCCCTATGCTTATTTATCCGTGCCCGAGGCCTCTTGGGCTAAGACGACTTGCGGAAACACCAGCCTGCGAGAATAAAGCATGTTTACGTGTTAATGTGTTGCGCTTACTTCTCTATTGCGGTTCAGAGTCGTATCGATCGCCTTTTTTAAGATTGCGACAGCAGCACGCGTTGTACCCCAAGAAACTTCCGGTCACTTCATTTATCATTCCCTAACACAGAGGCGTAAACCATGTTTTTAAGTTGTCCCAGAGTAAGGAAAGCCTCATTTTAAGTTTTGAGATAGAATAAGGGCGCGAAGAATTAATGAAAACCTCTCGTGAACTTCTGTATAACTTAGGAGAACATTTATTTGAGATATTTCGCTAAACACGCATTCCAATAAAGTGGAGTTGAGCGAAAAATTATTGAAATTTAAGTAAGAAATATCCGTGCCCTGCCTGCACCACCTAAGTATCACAGGCCAAAATTGGTAAATTAGATAAACGAACAAAATGTACTAAAATGTCGATTCAAAAAGAGAAAATAAAAATAAAAAATTGATTCCACCACCTAGCGAAACCACCTCCAAGGGAAAAACTTGGCAGATCCCACGTCTTCTGGCAATCGGTGTTATGCGAAGCAGTCAGCGAGTAGTTGTCTATGCTGCATGTTTTGACTTTGAGCCAAGCGTTAGAAGGTGGATCTAAGTGTTTTTGTAAGCGTAGTAGTTGGGTGCACATCGTGGCCTTACCAGGCACATCAACTACACTGGCATGTAAAGGGTAACTTAGGGTCTGACGTAACGTCAGCACTCACTTTAGGGCACAGACGTGAGTATTATCGAAACTAATGGCACTTCACAGTGCGATGATGTGACTATCATACGTAACTTTCGTTAGCGCATTCCCCGCGGTCGAGCGAAACTTTATGTAGCTTGCTGAATCATATGCCTACAAATGTAATGTTTATTAGACTTCTATGAAAGCGGAGCCAGCACTGGAACCACAATTGACGTTAACCCAGCATGACGCCTGTATCATAGGAGTACATATGTACTGTTTATTGCTTTCTAATAAATTAGATAACCACCACTGTAATCACAATTGACGATGCACCGACATTACGCCTGCATAGGGTGTTTTTCTAAAGCAGTCTTAAGACGTAGTGTGGCTCCGTGGTAGAATACGTGACTGCCACGCAGAATGCTTGGGTTCGATTCCTGTTGGGATCCTGATCTTTATTCTTTCCATTCGTTGGGTCAACGCTGCTGATGTCAGTTTTGCTTTACGCTGTCGCATGTAAATTACCAATGTCTGTTCTCGCCGTTCCCGGGAAGATATAAACTGTCAATATCCTGTGGCGCATACCCGCTTACCTTATAGAGGTATGTGCAACATGTGTTTGGAGGAAAGTTTTGACAACGTACGCGGCAGGATTTTCACATTATTCATGCCATGACCACACAGTCATATTCGTCAAACCCTCTTACCCTCCCGTTCCGATTTTGGTCAACACTAAGTTAAAGAGGCAATCATGAGAGCACCCAGACGTAGGCGGCTAGATAGATAGATAGATAGATAGATAGATAGATAGATAGATAGATAGATAGATAGATAGATAGATAGATAGATAGATACGTAGATAGAAACGCTCAAAGTGCCAAAGGTTTGCTAAGAAATGCTTCGCATTTAATATTCTCTAGATTGCATAATACGGTTTCTCTTCACCTTGAATTCCAACTGTTTTTATACGCTGGATCTCCGATGAGCTCGTCTTGACTAACAAGTCTTCCATCCTTTCCTTTTCCTCTTGTCTCTCTCGTGTAGGCTTTCCATTCCTCTCTTTCTTGGTTTCCACTGTTGGAGAGACGGGTCCGTGTTGGGCTTGCCCTCCAGTCTGCCCTTTTGAGGCTTACTGTGAAACTCATCGAATTGATTAGTGGCTGAACAGGATTTTATTGAATACAGGTTAGTTGTTATAGTCTTTTTCTTTTTTTATGAGTTTTATTTACTACACCGGCTCTTCCCTAACTCCACCGACTCTTACAAAGGTATTAAGGGAAATATATTATTATTGTTACGGGTACGGTTCAATATCATAACGATATAAAGATGTACTGTATCGGCTTTAAATCACATCAATACAAGTAAACACACAGCGAAAAGTGTCGAAAGCTACTCGCCAAGGCTTCACTTTCCCGCCACTGCTGGTATGCTGCGTCGGTGGGCAAAACCGGAAACCATCCATGGTCTCTCTTTGCATAGAGCGAAAAGGACGAACAAACTATGCCGAAATACACCTTGTATTTATAATGTAGCTTCTTGCTTGCGTTTCTATTCATGTATTAGGTAAGCACAAATAGATATTCGAACATAGCATCGGCACATTCACTAAGCACACGTGAAATTGAATCAATAAATATGTGAATGCGGTGAAAGGTGCGGGGCTTCAGTACACAAGACGTATGCTGAAAGCCCATAAATAACACGAGCTCCCCGAAGAACACTCGAGCTTTACCACTGTTTTCTCTCTAATTCTACTGGTTGTTTAGTTTTCCTGACCGGGAGACCACGATGGGAGGTCGCAAATAAGCTTGCCCTTCCTGAAGAGTCATCACAGTAAAATATGGGCTGCGGCTATTTCTTGCTACAGAGTCGTTGGTCATAAAATGCCGTCAGAAGCACCATTTCTCCAGGCCATTCTGCTACGACAATGTCGGTCGTTTCAGGCGCTCGTTTCATGTCCGCTGAGAAGAGACGCTGAGAGCCTCATAACAAGTAACTACTACCGGGTAGTGCGTATGACGTTACACTCGCTAGCACACGCTATTTGGCGCAAAGTGTATTGCTTACAACGAATATAGCGTAGCCGCTAACTAACGCTACAGAAAGATTTATCGCTACTTCTTTTGTTCATTCCGTATTGTCACATGGGCCTACTTTTCGAAAAGGGCAATGACCCCTGGCTAGTTAGCCACTTTGATCATCTTTTTCTGGTAGCCTAAGACCTGTCTCGGTTGCCGAGGTCAGCAGTGTGCTTGTTTTCAATTCTTGAAATGTGTTGCACTGAATACCAGGAAGCTGTCAGTTGTTGTATATGCATGGTATCGCATTTTAGCAGGTGCCAAATGTAAAATACGTATTTTTTTATAGCAACGAGTAGGGTTGACTTGCTGAAACAAGCGCGATACCTTGAAGTAAACATTTATGGCCATTCCTGAAAATGGCCGGAAGTACGAAGGCGCTATGGTGTGCTATGGAAGCATACTGTTGTGTGCTGTGGAATGCGGGCGATCACGCCTAATAAAAGCGCAAGTTATACCACATCTCTCACAAAATAACATTCATTGGTAGACTTGAACTATGTATAAAACATAATTACGACGGATTTTTCATGATATAACGTGGCGATTCTTCATTACTTTTAAGGCTCTTCGGCAAAGCCCTCCCATGGAAACTACAATGCTTGAAAGTAGACCATCTGGGCATGGGACAAGAGCTCACAGAAAGTGCTTATGCGTTCGGTTGCGAGGTGACATACACAGCAATGGCTATATCGAAGCTGAACATGGTACATTAGCTGTTTACCTTAGTCCTTAAGATGTGAACTTGCCGTGTTCGTGTATAACTCCCGGAATCATGAATTTTTTACCACAGACGCATAAGTAGAAAATGAGGGAGACATGACGAACACACGTGGAATAACAACTTATCATAAAAAGAAGCACAAAAGACAAGAAAAGGCAGGGTAAAGACAAAGATTCTAGTGAATTCATGCCATCGAGTAACAGGCTACCTCCAAATATTGTGACTATGTGCGAACAAGCCCGATTATCTCTAGCAATGTATAGCAATGTCATTCATGAGTTTAGTAAAAACTGTTTCCTTCCGGTAAAGTCTCCTGACCGTGAAAACTACCTAACTAACGAATGGTTCATATTCAATTGCACCAAAAAAAATGTCAAAGCCCGATCACTCCCCCACACGGGTTCATTCAGCCAAAAAAAAGAAAACAGGAGTCGTTCATGTCACTCGTTTCAACCGCCGCGCCTGCCGTCTATGCACCGAGCTGGCGCTTCCTCATAACCATGAAACTATAGCTGTGCAAAAAAACAAAACAAAAAAAGCGGCTTAATTGTTCCATTGAAGAACGCCAATTTTGCTCAGAGCAATTTCTTCGTGCCACGTTTAAAAAGAAGCCTTACCTTATACAGTGCCTCTTGGAACCTCAGAGACTCGCAGCCAGAAGCCACTGCTCTTACTGTTTACTGTCGGCGTGTTGTGGAAAACAAAGGGCTAAAAGTACGTAGTAATTATAGAGTGTACGTATGGCTGACCATACCACTCCTCGCGCTTCTGATGAGCATTCGTAAAATAAATGCGTATGCTATAATTAGTAAGTAGTGCTGCAGATTAACTGCCATTTTCCCCGATATGGTGGTGAGCCACATTTCGAAATATGCGATTTAAATAAAGGCCTAGTCCCGCAACCCGTACAGTGAGGCGAAGACTTACGTGATACGGCCGTGGGTAATATGACAGCTACACCTATTAACCAAGGTATTTATTTACTGTTTTTTTTTCATGCTGAGCGCAAGAGAGCAGGGCGGACTGCACATTCAGAGAGCTGTAACGCAAAAATTAAACGCCAAACGTGTGGAGCGCTAAAACAGCTTTGAACATAAGGAAGAATGATTGGTAAATAAAAAAGTATTTGAATACTCTTCATTGAAATATACAGCGCATATGTGCGGTTTCCTTTTAGCACTAATATTTCTTACATTTGTTGTAATATATATTTCTGACGAAACGTTTCTTGAAATTTGATTAGGCAGTGCACAAAAAGATGTTTGATCCCTCTGTCATAGGAATCGGTATAAGACGAAAGTGAAACGTGTAGTCACAAATGTAGTTCATTTCTTTAGTGCAGTGGTATATCAGAGCTTGTATGGTGTCTGTTGTTGTTTGTCACATGTAGCACCGCCTGATGTGGACGCACTCACGTCGACGTCTAGTGGCACATATCCGAATCGGCGAATAGCGCCCATGATCATGATTTAACCCTTGCGGTAGCTGAAGTTCTTAATATATACCTGGACACCACAGATGGTGAATCCCGCGCAAAGATGGCATCAACAAGCAAATAATAAACACTGATACTCGATGTGGACTCCTTCAAAGCGTCATGAAACGCGAAGAGAAACGCTACGCGCGTTGTGTCTTCCCTCTAGCCCTTTCAGCCCTGGATTTTTTATTTTGGTCGGCGACTTTTCTTGTGCGTGTTTTCCGAATAGCTATGACCTCAGAAGGCCACAAACGAAAAATTGAGCCAGTGGTGCAAGTATTAGTCGATTTATAGACATGACAGCAAATTACGTCATCAGGGCTCAGCGGCTGTGAAATGAGAAAAATGGCATCTTTTTTCCTGCTACTCACTAGAGTGCACAAAATGTGAACCACGTCTCATTTTTCAGTGTGATACTCATTGAAACAGCTTCGGTACGTCGTCGCGAAAATGGCGCCTACCCGCCTTAGCTGACCCGCCTCGGCGTCACCCATGACTTCGGTCAAGCTTCTTCTTCTTTGCGGCTCCCAGCTCCGCAAGCAGGCCGCGATTTTGGTGTCAATCGCAGTGGGAATCATTGAAGAACTATTCCCCCAAGAATGAGCAGTTTTGGTTTCATTTCCGAGGTGCTAGGGGAAATGTTGTGTGATGGTGTCAATTGACACCGCCAGGGCCGAAAGGGCTAGGCTGGGCTTTAATTTTCACAGGGCGAGCGGGGAACACGGTGCAACAGCCAGGCGAGCGTCGGAGAGCTATTTTTCGATATGGATGGATGCCATGAGCGGGGTTTGGGCTAAAGTCATCACTTCGCGGTGTGTTAAACGAAATTACACTTGTATTGGAAACGCGCCCAATGGGACGGTCGCAGCAACGGCGCGTTTTTTTTGTTTTTTTTAGCCTGGTGGCACACACGTGACCACCCCGTTATAAAGGGGACGCTCATAGCATCCATCCATGCAAGAGCACTGTGAGAAAAAAGCGACAAAGATAAAAGGCGCGTTATGTAGCCCCCGATATGTGTTTGGCGGTAGCTCAGTGGGCTAAGCGTCCGCCAGCCATCGTCGCGGACTGAGAGGTCATGGGTTCGACTCCTCTGAATGGAACTTTCTCTTATAGTATTTTTTTTCTTTGCCATTTGATGGCGTTCATTTTGCTGACGTATTTCCGTGGCGGAAGTACGTCATGAAACTCTTGGTGGATCCCGGCATAAAACACTTTCGTGTTAAAATGAAAAATATCCGTAAACAGGGGGTGGGTGCTCGTGCCGACGTTTCGACAAGTGGACTTTTCTTCAAGACTGGAAGAAGACAAGTCCACTTGTCGAAACGTCGGCTCGAGCACCCACACCCTGTTTACGGATTTTTCATCGCCAGCTTCCATCTTCCACTTCCTGACATTTGTTGGATGTCGTGTTAAAGGACACAGTCGCGCACACATAAAATGACGCAAACACAAGCACTGCTAGCGTCATTTTATGCGTGTGCGATTGTGTCCTTTTCTGCACTGTTTAATCAAATATCATGGCTTACCAACTAGCCCATCTGTATATTTTAAGTTTTTTTCTTAAACTTTGTTGTAGTGAGTCTGCGCTAACGCCCACAGAAGAACTTGTGCGTCTAAGGCGATAAAATTACTTGTAGTTTAGGACTAGACCGCAGGCTATTTCGAATGCAGCAGCTAGAAACGGCCAACTATAATATCACGCGAATACAAAGCTACGATTTTGCAGAAAAAAAGGAGATCTCCTCTAGCACTTTCCATGGGCGAGGGACTAATTAAAACACCTTCAATGTCGTTGTGGTAATCTTCGTCGAATCCTTAAAATTTCTTCCCTTTCCCCGCTCCGCAGTGTAGGTTAGCCAACTGGGCTCAGCCTTAGTTGACCTCCATACCCTTTAAATGCGAAGCATTTCTTAACGAACCTCAGGACTTCAGGTAATTCGGCCGTTTCTATCTATCTATCTATCTATCTATCTATCTATCTATCTATCTATCTATCTATCTATCTATCTATCTATCTATCTATCTATCTATCTATCTATCTATCTATCTATCTATCTATCTATCTATCTATCTATCTATCTATCTATCTATCTATCCCTAGCCGCCTACGTCTGGGCGCTCTCCTGGTCGTCTCCATTACTTGAATTTACCAAATTTGGCATAGCAGGGGATCAGTGTATGACCAACACGATTCACTGGTCATGGCATGAATAACGCAGAACACCTGCCACGTACGTCATGAGACCCTTTTTCTCAGTAACGTGTGGCACATACCCGCATATCGGAGTTCATCTTATGCGGGTATGTGCCACAGGTGAAAGGAAAAAAAATAAACAAATAACAAAAATTGCTACATGTGGTGGATAGCACTAACAGCCAATTCTTGTGATTGTTTCAATGAAATTATGTAGAACAGTTAACGTAAACTCATTGTGCTTCATGCACCTTTAAAAAATGTTTTGAATGGGTGTATGGGAACAGCGAATGCGGACAAAATGCACCAATGTCCTCCCAGAAGATATGGCTGGCTTCAGGAATCGTCCGTGCACGATTGATTCCATTTTAGATCTTGTCACTTCCCTATTGCAAAAACCAGCGCCGTTCCAGTACCCCCAGCGTGATACCAGTACGTTTCTTGGCGTTGGACCTCACTGGGAACACTGGTACACGCTCGAATTCACTGGGACTCCGGTGAAAGCACTGTGAAAGCGCTGGGTCGGACTGGTAGAGCTACTTACTGGCTTTGCCGCTGCGACACTGGCACTCACTGGGAAGCGCTGGAGACGCTGGAATTATCACTGGCGTGCGCTGGCACATACTGGAGCCTGCACTGTTCTGCCGGTGCCGCGCGCTGCTTTCATTATAGTGCGCGGCGGAATGCTTTGGTATCGTTGAATATCGAATGTCTGATTCGATGGTACCGATAGATGCTATCCTAACGGGTCCCAAACATGTGTCACAAATTCTAGCTTGGCAAAAAAAGACCAAGAGATGCGCACTATTTTCATGGTATACGTGATATGATATATATGTGAAATCACGGTCACTTTTATTGTTTCCCTGTCGAATGGGGAGAAAATATGGCAATAACCCAAAGCAGCCAACACTGATCATTTTGCTTTCTACCACGCTGTTTTTTTATTCATGCAGTGCCAATAACGTCGTTAATTTTTGCGGAGCACGTACGTACAGCAATGAATACACATTTTGTGCATGCCGCTCATATATATATAAAATATATCAGTTTTGCATCCGTGATGTGTGGCGGTAATGACTTCATATTGTAATGTTTATAAGTCTGGAGGCGTTGGCCTGAACATACAGAGCAAATCGTTACATCGCCGTGCAGTTGGCAAGAAGTAAATGAGTGCTGGCTTCGCGACCTCTCCCAACGGAGGCCAGAAAAACAGCCCTCGTTCGATATCGCCACACCGGAAACGCATCTCGGGCAATTCTTGCACTTCCACTTACTTCAGCTATACGTTAGGTAACAGTTAAAAAGGTTTCGAGGCTAAAATACAGAAACTTCAACCATTGCAACTCATGTGCGCCGAGATCGTTCCTACCTAGTGCGGCTCCCAGCGAGTGTTAGGCCTAGCGTACCGGCCGAGTCCGTCTACATGCCACCGGCGCTTCTTGGTTTAAGCACACGCAATTCCAACGTGTAAGAATTACTGTAAAGTATAGTCTGGACATCCGTTAACCTAAATTGACTATTTTTTCTTGTGTACGGTGTCCGCACAAGAAGCGATGACCATCGATGCGACGCGCTTTCAGCAACAAACGCAGGCTCACCGAAAGCAGCCGGCCGCACTCGCCGGTACTTCTCCGACTCATACGTCAGAACACATACCTGTCAACCGGTACGCGTTAGTGAACTAACACACCGGCATCTTTTTTCAACTAATTGTATTTGTTTTTGCGGAGCGGTTTTATAGTTGTAGCTATCGATAGAACTGCAAGTCAGAATACAGACACGCCCGCCCCACAGTAATATTGTCGCTCGCGCGAGAAAACTACTCAGTATGAATTCATGTAGGCGTGTGTTCATCGAACGAGTCATCATAAAGCTTCTGTACATCTTGATCATTAGCAAGGGCGAGAAACGGCTGTTAAAAATCGGCAGTAACAGCCGTCAAACTGTACCCTGCTCCTCGATCGATTTGATATGTTTCGGAGTTAAAACGGGAATTCTTAAAGAAAGCTAGCGCTCTTCCCATTCTAGGCATTTCATTCGTTGCCGGCCACCGTTTTTTTGTGTCTAATAAAGAAGCAAGCGTGATTTGGAAAGGAAGATCGCGTCTTCCTTGAATACGCAACGCCGAAATATGAAACGAAACGGTGTCTTACTGTACTGACTAGCCCTTTTAGAGCAACGTTGACGTGTTTCAGCGTGGCGCAGTGGTAGAGTACTCGCTTGGAGATTGAGAGGTGGCGAGTTCGAATCCTCGTGGTAGAGCTCTTTTTTTTCGTACGAATTTTTTTTCCTTTTTTTATTGCACTGATGATTTCTTTATGATTTTCTTTACAAATATATTTATGCAGGGAACGTAGGGTCGCCGTTTTAACGCTGTAGAGCCGTTTTGCGCTTGAGTACCCAGCGCCTCACACTAAAACGCCGCTCCAGCGGCCCAGTATCCAGCACGACGCTGGGCCCATAATAAGTCATGGCACTGGACGCTGGTACACAGTGGCGCTGGGTTTTGCAATAGGGTTTTGTGAACCATCAGAGGAGCTGTGGAATAATTTCTAGATGTAAAGCATGCATTTGACACAACCAGCCTCATTCGTGTAGTGTACTACAGGGTTTGAGTCAGATGGGCATAGGTGGCTGAACACGAAGATAGATTGCAGAATTTTTAAAAGACTGAAAAAGATTTCTTGAGACAGCTGACGGCGAAACAAAAGAGAATGAAGTTGGTCAAGGGGCTCCACAGGCTAGTTTACTCAGTCCATTTTTATTTATTGCGTAATGGCTGAAATAGTCCATGTCTTGCCTGCCACTGAAATATTCACTATACGCTGATGACCTGGGTATATGGGTATCGGACTTGAGACCCAAGCAGTTCAGCGGAAACTCCAAGTTGGCCGAACAATAGTTAATGAATTCTCGAAGAACAGGGGCATGATTCTTTCCGACGAGAAAGCAGCTGTACTTCCTTTCACAAGAAAGAGAGTTGAGCTCGAGGAAGGCTCTCAACGTTTGCAGCTTGTGCTGTGTAGGGGTGATTTTAGACGGAGGGCTGTCTGGGGCCCCGCAGATATAACCACTAGAGGAGAAAATCAACTTCCGAATCAATATTCTTCGTTGATATGCCGGAGTGAGATGGGGTACTTCATGCGCTTCATTATTCCGTGTTCAGTCGGCAACCATTAGAAAAAAAAAGCTCACCCTACCCTGGTTTTGCATGTGGTATCCCGTAGTTTCGAGGAAACAGTCAAAAGATCATTGGCCAGAAGCCTTCGAATATGTTTTGGAATACCACTAGCGTTCGCCAGTGATCTGGTAATTTCTAAGTACTGTCAACAAAATTGCCATGCCCTGAAGTTTACAGAAACTTGTCAACAACATTTTCGTTTGGTAACTAAATACACTAACCACCCTCTATGCCAAACTATTCAGGATATACATTCTGAATAGTTCGCCGCACATATGTATGAAAATATTAAACGATGCGAAAACTTACGACCTACGCACGAGTACTGGCCTCGAAGCGCATCTCATCCCCCATGGCGCCTCGCAGTTCCAGAAATTTTACCTTCAATTCCGGGATTAGCTCGTAAGAGCGATGTACGTATAATTTGGATAAAGCAAATAACCTTATCGCATCCGTACATTAAATATGTAGACTATATTCACGTCTGTACAGATAGATCATGTTGGAAGCAAAGTTCTACTTCGGCATTTTTTATACCTGCATACCAAGAGGGAAAAACTTTGAAGCTCAGCCACTTTACAGCATCCACAACGGCAGGCCCTTATGCATTGCTCTGCGCTATACATTCCATATGTAGGCAACCAGGTCCTGTTCTCTGGGAAGTAGTCAGTGACTCGCAAGCCTCATTAGTCTATTTAAAAGGAATTTGCTTGGTTTACAATGGTAGCGTGCTGACATACGAAATACAGAAGACATACGCCACAGTCAGAGATTTAACCCACGTCGTAATTTTTCAGTGGATTCCAAGTTACTGTGAAGCCATACGAAACGACACAACTGATAGCATGGAACGCGCAGTGCATCAGAAGAATAATTTAGCACTACCACAAAGAAAGATTTCTCTATGTCAGTACTGCCTTTAGCTACGAGTGATGCACAATGTATGCTAAATAAGCTGTGCTCTCGATTGTCCAAGGAAGCTTTACAAATGGAGCACAGAACTCTCAGTTATGTAGCATTGATCCAGGCGTACAATTTATTATTCCGATAAAGGTTAGCCGATCTTTGCAAAGAGTCGTTCATAGGATTCGGCTAGGTACGGTCCATACGAAGACATTCCTGTATAGAATAAGAACATCTGACACTACTACATGCTCATGTAGAGAAGCTGAACAAGACATAGAGCACCATCTTATACACACTAAAAATTATGACGCTTCTCGAAAGACACTTTTGGAAAAAATAAAAAAGAGACTTTTGAAGAAAACAAAATAGAAGCACGCCATAGTAGAGTACACAGCGCACTGAATCGTCGACAACTTTTGATAAACCGATAAACGGCCCCCATCTACTGCAAAAGTTCTGGGCCCATGGCCCAAGTGACTTATGGTCGGCTCTGACAATATTTTAGGGAACTTTTATGTTACGTGTGGACAGTTCACTTGAGCGAATACTTGTGCCTTGTCAGCTTTCGTATTGGGTGGACGCATTTTTTGTATTGAAGAATTCGGACTGAGTGCGTGAGTGTTGTACTATATGCCTTTGTATATCATTGTGTTTGTTTTGTACTTTTCAACAACAACCATTGCGCCAGAGAAAAGGAGTAGCCGGCACCACGCATTGGCACCAAGCTTTCTTTAATACATTTAATAAAAAAGGGTAATATCTAACAGAGAACATTAACGGGCATGGAACATGCGAGCAGGACAACGGGAATGGGTGACCGGACAAAAGTAAGGCAATGGCCCAGAGTCCTAAATGTCATTGAACTTAAAGCGCGTTACCACGTAACAGTTTCTGAAGGAGTTCGGGGCACAGCTGATTCAAAGCTACTACACAACGGTCTCAGCGCAACCCGCGGCTGTTTTACATTGGCTATGGCAAAAGCCGTTGCGCCAGCACGCTGGCCGTCGTTCGAGACAAGAAGCTGACGAAAACTCCAGGCGACAGCGGCTGACTACGCAGCTCGCACGAGAGAATCCCGCTGGCGAAGGGCGCGCCATCGATTTCTTCCCATGCAGGCGAACCAGCTACGCTGACATAGCGCTCTCTCCTCGCCCTCCTCTAAACGTTTTCTCTCTCTCGCTCGTTTGAGAAGATATGGAAAGAAAGGAGGAGCGCCAGAAATCGAACGTCCACGCAGACATACTACAGGTATGTGGCCGTCGTAATCCCCTTCCACGAATTGGCCGAAGCAGGTGTTTTGACCCTTACGCGCTCCATGTGTCGCGCGCGTCATCGATGTCATCCGCAGTCGAGGCAAGTTACAATAAACGAAACAGCGCCTGTTTATGCGAGATGCAGGATCGGTGTTTTGGACGGGCCTTATTTGACTCGTTCTAAGTATTCATGTCTTCCATTCGATGAAGTATACATGATCCTGCTAACAGCGGCGTCAGAATGCCTTGTGCATTGGGACAAAGGAAGATTGAACCCCTCTAGTTCAAAGTGTAGCACCAAATGCGAAGCCGTGTAGGTAATAACCTACATTTACCGTTTCTTTCTCAAAACTTCGCTGCGTGGAGGCTAGCTTTAACGCAGCTTACCTATTAATGTACCTCACGCAGCTCTGTGCCTTAAAACGTAACACTTTCGCCGAAAATTTGTATTTATTTTCCCAAAGACAGGAATGGAGAACTGCAATTGGGAAGCTGCCATGCGAACAAATGGGGAGATAGCCGTGAATGACAAAAAAATGTAATGACAAAATTTGCATACTCGAAGGAATGTTTATTTTCTTCGCATGAATCCATAAAGCATATTTTTATTTGGCCACCAGATGGTGTATATTGCGCCTCAATGTGTACCAAAGGAAGATCTTATCAATACTGTGATGATCTCTCGGAAGATTTACAGGTTTCTGTGGTAGGAAAATATTTTTAATGCAAAGTATATCTTTTGTAGAGTAATTTTTGGTTACTCAAATGCTCACACATAGCGCACTACGACAGGGGTAAAAATGCGAGCATAGCACAACTCGCCCAAATTGCTGGAATGTACAATGCAGAAAATTTGCAGTAATATTGCCCCACGAGCTTCATTTTGTTTTTATTTTTATGTAAGCAGCCCTTTACACGTGTATTCACTGCTTTTCGCAGCTTGCGCCGGAATGTTTGGGAACGTTCTCGATTTTACTGAATCTTCCGATAAGGCTGAGCGTACAACGGGAACAGAAGAGTTCATTGTAGAGCTAACGCGAGCACTAGCGATAGCGCTGGAAAGTTCGATAAGGGATGTATAAAAGCCGACGCATTTCACGGTCGAGCTGATTATTCGATAACCGACGACTATGTGCACCGACATCGTTGCACTTGGATTATCATTCTTTTCCGGGGAAAAGTTCGCCAATTAAAGAGCTTGAGCTTAATAATATCTGGGGTTTACGTCCCAAAACCACGATATGATTATGAGAGAGGCCGTAGTGGAGGGCTCGGGTAATTTCGACCACCTGGGGTTCTTTAACTCGCACCTAAATCTAATTAACGGGCCTCAAACATTTCCGCCTCCATCGAAAATGCAGCCGCCGCGGCCGGGATTCCATCCCGCGACCTTCGGGTCAGCAGTCGAGCGCCATAACCACTAGACCACCGTGGCGGGACCAGAGTTTGAGCTTTACCGCCTGCGATTGCTTTCTTCACCGTCAGAACCACGTGACAATATTATCAAACTTCGTAAACCTTAAACAAACGACTTTGATTAATACGTAAAACAAATTTCGTACTTCCACAAGAAATTATGCTCTCAAATAAAATTTTTGACGCACATCACTAAGAAGACATTCTGCAAAATTAAAAGGACTGCCATGTGAGCAATAATGTTTTCTCTTAGAAATACCGTAGCATTTCACTCTCTGCAGTGGAGTAAAGCAGCATGATTTTTTTTTAATATCCTTCAAATGGTCTTCAAAATGGCAGAGACATTTGTCGTAGAACAACCATTGTGTGAGGAAACTTGATTTTGGCCATTGAAGCAAAGAAATAACTTCAACGCCAATACATATTTCGGCTTATTTTAGGAGTTAATAACTTGCAACTCCTGCAGCTCCAAAAAGTCGGTCAATGTTCGGCAAGAAATCGCCCACATTTGTGAAAAATTGCGCGCGAAGAACCAGCCATACGAGGAGTATCATGAACAATGTAATACTCTAAGTACTCAATACATGAGCTAGCAAAATAAAGCGATATTGCGTAAACGCGGAACAAGTCAAAAGCATCAAATCGCAACAAATACCTAGTCCTTAGTCGTTGGCATGGTAGATTAATACGCCTAAACTGACTTTTATAACGTTTTCCAGAAACATGCCCTATTTATAGTATTTGCAGTAGAAGTTTAGAAGAAAATGCTAAATCAAACGAAGTAAACAACGATCTTTAAGAATTTAATTTCACTGCCTGCAGGCCAATAACAAAAATGCTTTAGAGCAGGGGTGGTGCGGTATATTCTGCCGCCTTCCTTGTCATTCCTATGGCCTCGATGTCACTGTCATTCCTCGGCGCGCCGTGAGGGCGGACATGGATTTTCGCACTGCTCTGAGTCACACTGAGAACGCATGGCCGATGAAAAGCGAAAATCTGTCGCGTTGTATTCCTCCTGGTGTGCGTATTTTATTGCGATGATATAAATATTCATCAGCGGGACCACATCTGTAAATTATTCATTTTGAGCTGACATTGCAACTTTCTTCAAAAAGTAGACAATATGGGAAGCCGAAGCACAGAAAAATAAATCTAGTGGGCAATCATGTGTTAAAAAAGGCACTTATATCTGCTTTTCCGTGATATCGTGGTACTGTGAGTGTTATAACACCCACAGTACCACGGTATCGGGGAGCATAACCGCCATACGCCTGAATCTGATCGACGGTTGAAACGTGTGAGGCCTTTGTACATTAAATATAGCAAAAAAGATATAGTTCGAACATGGAAAAACCTATGTAAAGAACAGTATAGAGAGCTTCAGCAGATATATAGATTTCCAGGAAGCAGTGCAGGTTACATCGATGTGAATGGCCGTGATCTTGAACAACCGTGAAAATCACTCCCGCATACCAGAGAACTCACTAAGAGTAGCGTTTGGTAGACGCTTGGATGCGTTTTTTAAGTGCTCAGCGCTTTAGGCGCCCAGCTTGTCGTACATCCGTAGATCTCACGTGGTGTGACCACGCTCAATATGAAGTGGCCAATGCAGCCGTAATGCAAGGCTCGCAATGCTCAAAACCGAGTTGAAATAAACTAACGAGGTCTAAAATATTGTAATTAACATGAATGACCCAGAAATAATCGCACTACACTATTGCAAAAACCAGCGCCCTTCCAGTACCCCCCGCGTTATACCAGTACGTTTTTTGGCGCTGGATCGCACTGGGAACACTGGTAACGCTTGAATTCACTGGAACTCCGGTGAAAGCACTGGGAAAGAGCTGGGTCGCACTGGTAGGGGCGCTGGCTTTGCCGCTGTGACGCTGGCGCTCATTGGGAAGCGTTGGAGACGCTGGAATATTCGATGGCGTGCGCTGGCACATACTGGAGCCTGCACTGTTTCTGCCAGTGCCGCGCTGTGCTTTCAGTATTGTGCTCGGCAGAATGCTTTGGTATCGTTAAATATCCAACGTTTGAGTCGACGGCACCGATAGATGCTATCATAACAGGTCCCAAACATGTGTCACAAGTTCTAGCTTGGCAGAGAAAGACGATGAGATATATGCGCACTATTTTCATGATATACGTGATATGTGAAATCACGGTCACTTTTAATGTTTCCCTGTCGAATGCGAAGAAAAGTATGTTAATAACCAAAAGCAGCCAACAACGATCATATTGCTTTCTAGCACGCTTTTTTTATTCATGCAGTGCCAATAACGTCGTTAATTTTTGCGGAGCACGTAGCAGCAATGAATACACATTTGTTCATGCCGCGCATATATATCAGTTTTGCATCCGTGATGTGTTGCGGTAATGACTTCATATTGTAATGTTCATAAGTCTGGAGGCGTCGGTCTGAACAAACAGAGAAAATCGCTACTTCGCCGTGCAGATGGCAAGAAGTAAATGAGCTCTGGATTTGCGACCCTTCCCAACAGAGGCCAGAAAAACAGCCGTCGTTCGATATCGCCACACCGGAAACGCATCTCGCGCAATTCTTGCACTTTCACTTACTTAAGCTATACGTTAGGTAACAGCTAAAAAGGTTCCGAGGCCAAAATGCAGAAGCTTCAACCATCGCAACTCATCTGCGCCGAGATCGGTCCTACCCAGTGCGGCTCCCAGCGCGCGTCAGGCCTAGCCTACCGGCCGAATCCGTCTACATGCCACTGGCGCTTCTTGGTTTAAGCACACGCAATTGGGAAGTGTAAGAATTACTGTAAAGTATAGTCTGGACATCCGTTAACCTAAACTAACCATTTTTTCTTGTGTACGGTGTCCGCGCAAGGAGCTATGACCATAGATGGGACGCGCTTTCAGCAACGAACGCAGGCTCACCGATAGCAGCCGGCCGCACTCGCCGGTTCTTCTCTGACTCATACGTCAGAACACATACCTGTCAACTGGTACGCGTTAGTGAACTAACGAACCGGCATCTTTTTTCAAAGAATTGTATTTGTTTTTGCAGAGCGGTTTTATAGTGCAGGTAGCGATAGAACTGCAAATCAGAATACAGGCACGCCCGCCCCGTAGTAATATCGTCACTCGTGCGAGAAAACTACTCAATATGAATTCATGTAGGCGCGTGTTTATCGAACGAATCAGCATAAAGCTTCTGCACATATTGATAATTAGCAAGGGCGATAAACGGCTATTAAAAATCGGCAGTAACAGCCGTGAAACTGTAGCCTGCTCCTCTATCCATTTGATGATATTTGTCGGAGTTAAGACGGGAATTCTTAAAGAAACTTAGCGCTTTTCCCATTTTGGGCATTTCATTCGTTGCCGGCAACCCTTTGTTTGTGTCTTATGAAGAAGCAAGCTTGAATTGGAAAGGAAGATCGCGTCTTCCTTGAATACGCAACATCAAACTATGAAACAAAACGCAGTCTTACGGTATTGACTAGCTCTTTACAGCAATGGTGACACTTTTCAGTGTGGTGCAGTGGTAAAGTGCTCGCTTGGAGATCGAGAGGGGGCGAGTTCGAATCCTCTTGGTGGGGTCTTTCGTTTTTTTTTCAGAAGGCTTTTTCTTCTTTATTTATTGCACTAATGCTTCCCATATGACATTCCTTACTAATAAATTTATTTATGGCACGTAGGCACCGCCGTTTTAACGCTGTAGAGCCGTTTCGCGCTTGAGTACCCATCGCCTCCCAGTAAGACGCCGCTTGTTGGGTAACAGGTGTCTCAGCTTGCGACTGCTTCTGCGCAGAGCTGATAGACGGAGCGATCAAGGCGACGGTGAGTTAAGGCAAATTTATATACATATATACAGAGGCTTTACATAGTCGGCGCTGGGGCCGACAGCCCAATGGGCTCGCACAGCGGTGCGACGACGACCCGGGATTTCTTCGTTCGCTGTCTCTCTGTCTCTCTCTCTCCGCGCAGCTTGGTTCTTTTATAGCCCTGGGCGATCGCTTGCATCAGCCAGGAGCGCGAAGCCTCCAATCAGGAACCGCCGTTGGTCGCTGGCTCGAACCGGATCCGCGGATGAGAGGGCTTGCCGCACGTTGCGGGAGAGATTTCCTTCGGTTGCGTCAGACGCAGCGCCGGAGTTGCCGGGGATTGCGTAAGGCTCCCACCTCGTTGCATCAGCTGGTGTTGACGCTGGTTGCGTCAGACGTTTTACCAGCTTGAATGCCTTGTCGAAGCAAGGAAGTTTGGGTTGGGAGCCCTGGCATAACACGCTCCAGCGGCCCAGTATCCAGCGCGACGCTGGGCCCATAATCAGGCATGGCACTGGACGCTGGTATCCAGTGGCACTGGGTTTTGCAATAGGGTAGTTAACTTAAAATTCCTAAGAACTCTTTCAAAACATGCTGCTCTCACCCGCGCCCTCACAAGAGTGCGCCACCGCCTCACCAAGCGCGCGGGTGTTCCTCCACCGGCGCTTCTCCCATGCTTTACATCATATGTTCTTTAACTCGTGAGTATTCATTAGCATCAATTATAGTTAATAGCTAACAATGTAAATAAGAGTGATCAACCATTACGATCTCGTGTTTTTCATGTTTCGTGAACCAAACAGGGTCGTGTATGCGTACGCCTCTGTTTCGGCCCTTTTGAAAACGCCTGCCAAAGACGTAGATTATTCTTTGACAAAAATCCCCGAATCGATGGCAATTATTGGCTAAGGCTATGGTCGGTTAATCGTTAATTAACAAGTTAATGAGCCATCCCAGGGCCAGAACATTGTCTCGCTGCCGATTGCCGGGATAGCTTATCCTTTGGCATCTTCGAGTACTTGTGCGCCGTGCAATCGAATGCTCACTTTCTGAATGTTCGGTATCCGAACAACCACGTGCACGCCCTCAAACATGACATAATTTATGTCCTACATCTCTGCCACGACTATCTGGAGACACCGAGGTGGCACGGTAAGCTGAGTAATGCTCTTGCATTAAAATGCAGACGACTATAGGAGAGCAGTAGCCCAATTATATCGCATGGTGTATATCAACATAATAGAACAGTGGAGTTCCCATGGAACGGCTGTCGACGGAGCCAAAGAGAAAAAGACACCACCAAGCAAGCGTAGGTCATCCTGAGAAACCTCTGTACTCGATCTGGTTCTATGGAGAGTTCAGCTGCCATTCCAAATAGCTTTTCGTGTAACCTACACAACGGAAGTACTGCAGCAAAAAAAGGGATTAACAATTAATTTGATCTTGTAAGCAAACACATACAAAGCAAATAAAATGCTTGGTTTACTGCCGTTTATATCTGTGGTACGCATTCATTGCCAAGCAAGTGGCGCCTTCAGCAAAAAGAAGGACTCGTAGCCATAGCAATGAATGAATGAATGAATGAATGAATGAATGAATGAATGAATGAATGAATGAATGAATGAATGAGTATTCCTGGGCGAATCGACTTTGGGGAGTTTTCCAAATCAATTACAAGGAGTTGAGTTTTATTGGAGATTGCAGCTTTCCCTGGAGCGCTGTTTTCGGGTGGCATAGGCATGGCGTCCAGGTGGGTATCAGCCTCCATGCGCCTAATAACTTGTCCTGGAAAGAGATTTTAAATGCGCAAGCACTACTTTGCCGAACTATCGAGAAAACGGTCCCACCGTCCACTGCACTGTACCGTCAGACGATCATCGCTATGCATGAATGAATGTATAAAACAAAATAAAATTCATTGAGGCTGCTGCTTTTGAAACCTGGCTTTGAACCTCATCATATGCACTGTGCAGGTGCCTCTTCATAGCGACATTCATTGTTTCATTACAGTCCAGCAACACTGGTTGTTTAGAACGATTAATTACTTCAAGTCTCTATCATTCCCTGAAGTTTAGTCTTGTTTGGCATGATATCATGTTATTCATCGCTAGATCACTCATTAGCACAAAGTACATTGAGTATTTAAGAAAGCAAATATGATTTATTACGAACTTAGACATCCTCCTCACAGTAAATTCATTTCGCACACTTGCAATACTATACTCGACATGGCTATGCTATGATTTACCCTCTGGCCCTCCTTCTTCCCAATCTCTTCACTCTCATATCACTCCTCAACCGCACTGCATTTTCCAACCCCTTGCAATTCTATACATGGCTATGATATGCTTTAGCCCCTCCCCTTCTTTCCATCCTCCTCACCCACACACCACTCCTCCTAACCCTCACTTCCTGTTAACACGTCTTGCTATGCTATTTTATACACGGATATTCTATGCTTTTACCCTCTCCCCTCTCCTAAACCTCAACTCAATCTCTCTCACTTCTCCTTTCCAACCTCTCGCTATACTTTAATATACTTGGCCGCGCTATGATTCGCTCTCTTCCCTCCTCCTCATCCTCTTTCGCTAGGCTGGGGATGATATTCCTCGCATGGGAGCTCGGCTTTAACAGCTCCGCTGAAAATGTATCGTGAAGGAAACGGAAGCAGGCTACGTATTGAATACAATGAATGCAATCGCAATAAATTGTGATGTTATTTGAAGTAAGGCTAGCAGTTAACTCTTTTGGATGGAGCCTCACGTAACTAAACAAAGCGCTTGTTTAAGGGAATACGGCCACTCTAGGGACCGAAGCAGTTTCGAGCTGTGACTTCTCTAAACGCGAAGTTAGCGTTGAGAGCGCAGCAATTTGCGAGCCCTTTCGTGGTAGCTTTGAAGGTAGCGCGCGCGCCAGCGACCGCACCCTTCGATCGACGCAGCCCTCCATCCCCTCGCTTGGCGCCCCTTCATGCTCCTTACGAAAGACGGGCGGGGTGTTTCCTTTTTCCTTGATGAGCCATCGGCGGCGGGCGTCGCATTCTGGGTGATGCTATCGCATGCGCCCTGCGTGTCACGGAGACGACCGGCTTGTTTCATCTCTACTTTGGCCCCGTTCAACTCCAGCGCTCGCGAGGTTTTACTCGCGGGTAGAGAAGACAGGATACGCGGGATGATGTTATCAATTTGAACTGGATACGGAAAATGACGGCGACGCAAAAAACCCGTAGAGAGTGCCCATATGTTTACTATGACAATAAAACAGCCTGATACATGTAATAAAATCCCCAACATTCAATTTCGACATAGGCTCGCAATGTCAGCATCTGATCATACGAGAAATCAGGTAGAGTTATGTATTTCAGAAACTTTCGGCGATTCGATTTAGGCAGAACACGCCTGCACCGGTGATAGAAACCTTCAGAAGAAACTTAGGCAAAGCCGAGGCACAGCTGACAAAGAATGGATACTGTCATAGGCGTGCACAGGGTTCTTCAGTAGGGGGGCAACGTTTGCTGCAGCACACCACCCTCAGCATAATGGTTGAGGACGAAGGACGAAGGCCTCCGCCAATGTTCTCCAGTTAACCCTATCCTGTGCGAGAGAATTTCATCACTTCATCTGACTCTCTGCCTAACTCGACTGCATTTCCCATTACTTAGCCATTCCGATGCTCTTGCTGTCCACCTGTTGTCTGCCCTACGCTTTACGTGGCCGGCCTAGCTCCATTTCCTTCGCTTGCTGTCAGCTAGACTACCCGCGACCCCTGTTTGTTATCTGGCCAAATTTCCCCGTCAGCCGATCTCTTAAGGTTACTCCTATCATTTCCGATTCCATTGGACGCTGCGTCCTCGTTAGCGTTCTCTCAGTTACTCGGTTATTAGGCATGTTTCAGCCCCATATATTAGAACCGTCAGTATGTAACGATTCTATGCTTTTCGCTTTAAAGACAGCGCCATCTTCAAGGACAGCATCTGAAATACATATTCCTTCATACGCTCCAATGTATGGCTGCCAGTCGTGAACTCTTTTTCTTTCGCCAGGTTATTGAGCATTGCCTTTGTCTTCATTACATCATTTTTACGCCTACTGTCATAATTTCGCTACATAATTCAATCATGTTTTTACACCTAGTTGCCATAGTAACGAAAAGCACTATGTCATCTTGAAAGTGTAGGTTGGTGAGATATTCTCACTCAGATTTTCGAGCTCACTGGAACAGTTGTTCTTTTGGGACATGAGTGTACAGTGTAGCTATATACGCAATAAATACAATGCCTATGTATGTTCACCGACAGTCCGTAATATCACAATTATACCTTACGAGATACACAGACGAATGTTCCAGAACATTTCCTGACGTTCCTTGAGCTGACGAATAGAATTTTATTCCCACTTTTACGTTTCTAGTGGGTAAAAAGCACTCTGTAGCAACTTACCAAGACAGATCTCAACGCGCAGCTTGAAAGTTCTATTGTAGCGTGTCGCGCTTTGGCTCAAAGTGCACATATAAAATTCGATCGGATCTACAATGAGGCTAGGTTTTACTACCGCCCTTGTTTGGGCTTCACGTTCGGTGTATTCTATTCAACATGACAGGCGTTGTCGCACTGTCAGAACATCTCGTCCTTTCTCTGCTGTCACCCAGCAGGTGCCTATTGATGATATCTAACGTTTGTTTACTGTGTCGATGAGCTGAACTAAGACGTTGTCGCCCAAGGCAGAAAGAAGGCGACGTGTCTTGAATTCGGAATTTCCTCTTCGCATGCCTCAACCAAGGAGATGTACGTTACCTGAAATAATGTGCGTGATCCAACTGGCGTCACCTAGTCAGACACCTTATTGACGAGACTGCCGCATTGACGAAAAGATAAAAAACGCCAGGCCTGCGCGGAAAGCGCAGCACAGTCACAGCGAAAGCTCGAAGAGCGGCATTTCTAGAGCCCGTTATAAACTCTCTTGTGGCTACTAATACAACTACACTAGCAACGTGCCCACTTTGCCACAAACGATAATTTTTGTGAAGTTGGAAGCACCCACCACGACATTACTGTCATTCTGCGGATAAGCGAGGTACCATCTTTAAGACTGATGACGATGAAGAATTATGACTGAGCGTTTTGTAATGGGTAGGAAGCTTGAAATGACCCACTAGTTACGTACTTCGCATTGTGTGACGCCCGGTCGTTATTTCATTCTCCCACCACACTTTATATACGCTAATGTGAGAAAGAGATAGAGAAAGGGAATTAACTTTATTGAGACCCCGAGGAAATGGATCATGGCAGCCTTATGGGCTTCCTTGGCAACCAATAGAAGTACACTTGCGCGGAACCCATTACGCTATAAATTATAATTTTTGTGAAGGAAGGAAGCAGCCACTACGCAATTTTTAGTCATTCTGCACAGAACCGTAGTATCTGCTAAACACCTGTAAGGCATTATGTGCACTTTGTTGAAGCTGTGGCTAATGACGACGAAGAATTATGGCAGAGCCCTTTGTAATAGGTTGGAAGCATTCAACAACTCACTCGTTGCGCAAATCGCATTGTGTGATGCCTGGTTACAGAATTCGCATTGTGTGACACTTGGTTGTTATTTTACTCTTCTACCACGCTTTATTACACATGTTAATGTGGTTCCTTCCCGACATGAAGAGTGTATAGGGTCTTTATGCAAGGCAGTTTCAAGCACCGGCATGGCTCAGGGGTTGAATACTGGGCTCCCACGCAGAGGGCCCAGGTTCGAACCTTGTTCCATCCTCGAATTTTTTTCTTATTTCGTTTTTTTTTCTTATTTCGAGTGATAGTGGTTACGGACACCGGCGGCGGCGGCGGCGGACAACTACGGCGCCAAAAACGGCCGGTGAAATGATCTCATAACAGCTTTCGCTGTAAAAAAGTCTGGAGGGCCCTTGTGCTACACCTTCAAAAGGAGAACGCCGATAGCGTAACTGACCCCGTGCGCATCGCCTTCTCATTTGCTCGCCTAGCTTCTATTCTCTGTGCATGACTCAACCGCGCCGTAAGAAAACGAACGAATGAATGTACGCGTAACATTGGCCGTTTCAAACTATTCTAGAATGCCTACTGCAAGTACAGTTGTTTAGCGCCCACTACGCCATAATTCTTCTTTTTGCGAATCAGCGAAGTGCCCACTGCGTGCCCGTAAGGCAACATGCGAACCTACGCAGCTGCTCGCTCTGTTGATGTTTTTGCAGATGATGACAATAAATATATCTGAACGCTTTGTATGAGCTGGGCCTTTAGAACACCCACTCGTTGCATAATTCACGTGTTTTGGCGCCTGGAGTGGTTCTACGCTTCTGCCACACAATATTACATGGGTTAACGAGACCCTTTCTACTACACGACCTTCATATAGTTTTTTTTCTAAGCGGTTTCAGGGTATAGCACCGCCCTGTAGTAGACGACCTGCTAGCGCCGCAGACGGTCTGGGTGCTACCCTCAGTAGAACCTAGGATTTTTATTATTTATTTTATTGCATCTATTCTATTTGCATGATGATCTTTCGCTCACAACCACCGACACCCACAGGAATTGGTATAACAGGAAAGCGAATCATGACTTCACAGGAGTAGTTAATTGTCTATAGTACACTGATGTTTGAGACCTTGCACAATGTTTGTTCGTGCTTGGTAACTATGTAGCCCCGTTTGACGTGGATGCACCCACGTATGCGCGTAGTGGCACATCGCCATCACGACGATTAACCTCCATGCTCATGACAGAACCCTTGTGGTAGCTGAAATATTTAACAACCAAATCAGCACAGCGTACGGTGAATCCAACGCAAAGGTGGCATCAGCAAGCACACAGTAAACACTGGTACTCAATAGGCACTCATTAAAAGCATCGGCATATGACGAGAGAAAAGCCAGGGTGGGCACTCCACAGTAATAGGGTAACCTACGCCTGTGCTCCTGCATATACCACTCAGCGTTTCAGGAATGCAGGAAGTAGAGTTTTTAGCTTAAACTATGAACGCGCGAAGGCGTTCTGCTTCACGCTGGCGTGTCCACGAAAGCACCCACTGTGCGACATTCCTGTGTCGATGTCATTGCCTTTCTGTGCCGCTTATTGCACCAGTTGTATTAGTCGGTGCTATCGCACTCGAGACAGTAGGCGGTGGAGAGACACCGCTGGCACATGTGGAAACTGCACTACTCTGGGACGACGCGTCACATGCTACCGCGATGCGAAAGGCGAAGAACGTAACTTCGTCGCCACCAAGGCGAGTGACTGTGTACAGCGCAATGCGCCGACCGTACAGTTTCCTACAGTAATGCACGGAAAGCCTCCGTTGCGCTAAAACTCTACATGCGCTCCCTGTTGCGCTGGTGTGTGTCATAATGCAGTACTCCACTAGATCTCTCAGACGGCCTTCCATACCTGTCAACCAAGATAACTTTGATAGGGAGAAGGTGTCAGAAATACAAGGCGCGTTTGTGAAGCCTCGTGAATGTGCGTCTGTTGCGCAGTGTTACAGCGCCCTGCAATTATTGTCCCGGACAGAGAGCTTGTAGGTTCGACTCCCAGGTCACCCAAATCAAAGAGGCCTTTTGATCTGGTTTTGCTTTGTCGTCTGCTCGAATGCACTTTATTGACGACACTGTCTTGCTGGAAATGACGTCATTTAGAAGAGGTAAAAGCCGGAGTAAGACACTTTTGTGTTAGGAGAGAAGCTTTCCATCATATTTAGTGTTCACCGTATATGATTGCTCGCTTACACCTACTGGGAATTTATTCACCCCGCTAGAAGATTTGTAGCTTCGCCTTTTAGTCCACATGATGTGTATGCAATAGCAATCAGACAGTTGTGCACTTGCTTCATTTATATATGTATATTTATAGCCCTGAAAAGAAATATCATTAACAAATTGTTCTGAACCTCAGTAGGCACGACGATGGGAACTGCTGCGGTGTACGGAGACATCACACAGTAGAAAATATACTGTGAACCATCAAAAATTGGGGGACGCTTAAGCTTCGCCTTTAAGAGCTGAACGCGATAGCGATATTCTGTTCCGAGTGCGCAGTTCGAACACTACGAGGGTTTAACAGAATGCGCCCACTAAGACGTGTGCCTTATGTAATGGGTAGCATGCTTTAAACCAGGAGCAATTATGCGCGAGAAACTTCTTCGAAGTTGCGATGCACCCACTACGTGGTCTTAAGGGAATACGCGCACTAATGTGTGCGCCTTTTGTAATGGGTGGCTGTCTTTAAACCACGAAGTCGTTATGATATTGGCATGGTGTTGCGCCCTATGGCAATGTACACTTGTACCACGCAATATTACTGCGATATTACATCTCGTACTGTGAACCTGTATACAGGACGCGTATTTTTGGGAAGCATGAAAGTTACTTTCAGTGCAGCTCCAAGCAGATGCGAAAAAAAAAAAAAGATGCGTGGCTGTGTGGTAGAACACCTGCTTGCCACGCAGACGGCCTGGGTTCGATTCTCACTCGGACCCAGCATTTTTATTATTTATTTTATTTGCAGCTTTTTCGATTTTTCGGTCACGAACATGATGATGATTTTTTGCTCACAACCAACGGCCCCGACGCCGACGGCGCAATTTCTGCGATACGAGCTCTTTAACGCTATCGCGTTAAAATTGCCAGGCCTGCGCTGAAACCGCAGCACTGTCACAGCGAAAGCTGGAAGAGCGGCGTTTCTAGAGCCCGTTAAGCTCTCTTGGGGCTACAATACAAGTACACTAGAAAGGTACCCACTACGCCACAAATCAAACTTTTTGTGAAGTTGGGAAGCACCCACTAAGCCATTATTCGTCATTCTATGGAGAAGCGAGGCACCAGCTACACGTCTGTAAGGCATTATGTGCACTTTGTTGACGTGACGACTGATGACGATGAAGAATTATGGCTCAGCCCTTTGTAATGGGTTGGAATCTTTAAACGGCCCACCAGTTATGTAATTTGCATTGGGTGACGCCCGGTCGCTATTTCCCTCTCCCGTCATGCTGTATAACATACGTTGACGTGGAAGAGAGACGGGGGGGGCGAAGAACTTTATTGAGACCCCGAGGTAATGGATCATGCGCTTATGGGCTTCCTTGGCAACCAATACAAGTGCACTTGCGAGGAACCCACTACGCTATAAATCATTGTAATCTTACTGAGACCCCGAGGAAGTGGATCATGCGTTTATGGGCTTCCTTGGCAACCAATACAAGTGCACTTGCGAGGAACCCACTACGCTATAAATAATTGTAATTTTTTAGAAGTAGGGCAGCAGGCACTGTGCCATTTTTCGTCATTCTACAAAGAGCGTTGGTACCTGCTAAACGCATGTAAGGGATTATGCGCACTTTGTTGATTCTGCGCCTGATGACGATGAAGAATTATGGCAGCCCTTTTGTAATGGGTTGGAAGCATTCAACAACCTACTCGTTGCGCAATTCGCAATTGTTTGACGCCTGGTTACAGAATTCGCGTTGTGCGACGCTTGGTGCTTATTTTAATCTTCTACCACGCTATATTGCATATGCTAATGTGGTTCCTTCCCGACATGAAGCCTGTATAGGACCTTTTTGCAAAGCAGTTTCAGGCACCGGCATGGCTCAGAGGTTGAATACTGGGCTCCCACGCAGAGGGCCCAGGTTCGAACCTCGTTCCAACCTGGAATTTTTTTCTTATTTAGTTTCTTTTTCTTATTTCGAGCGATACTGGTTACGGACACCGGCGGCGGCGGCGGACAACAACGGCGCCGAAAACGGCCGGAGAAATGATCTCATAACAGCTTTCGCTGTAATATTCGTTTTATAAGCCAGCCGACATTCGAAAGCGCCGATCAATACCACGAAGCGTGAGGCCGCAAGGACGACTAGCCTTTTTACGAAGCAGCCTCCTTAGTAGCCAGATATCGGGCAGTTCCGATCCCATCGCCGGCTTTTATTTTAATTTTAGTTGCAGCAACAGCAAAACAAGTTATACATAATAATAGAAGTATGACATATTCACGCTATGACTGGTTCAGGCCGCCGCCACGATGATACAGTGGTAGACGTCCAGCAGCAGCGTGACTAAAAGCCAGGTTTGAAAATGCTTTAATCTCTTGTTCCAAGAGGCGATCGATATGACGTGACCTGCAGGACTTACGAACAGTGCAACCCGACCGCTTCGCCCGCTGCTGTCTCCTATGGCTCCACCAAGCAGGCTTTCGCTTCCGTGTTGAGTGTGTAGAACCAGCCACGCCTTGCATATCAATATGCGGTGAGACACGCTGTCTGCGTAACAGGCGTATCTTCTGCCATGTTTCAGCATGCCTGCTGTCTGCGCCAGCGTGCATCTCGTCAAAAAGTTCCTGGCAAAAGAAAAAAAGAGCGAAAATAATGAAGACAGAAATGCAAGACCGACACATCTATATTTCGCAAATCAAAGTATGGATTAGGCAAATACTTAGCGCCTTTAAATGGCAAAAAAAGAACAGATGCATTTCCTGACTCAAGGAAAGTAGACAAACACTTAGCGTAGCTGTACGTTTCTGCAGGAGTAGACACAGTTGTGACAGGCCACATTCATTTATAATTCTAGATGTATAACATTAAATAATATCGTACCAGCTTTAAACGGACGCCAACGTATAAAAGACAATAAACACAGGCGAGATGCTTCCTCGGTTGCTAACATGGGAAAGTACGATTTGCATATGGCAGTGCGTGGATATACAGTGTTTGCATCGTCCTGTTTAGCAACACTGGAGGGCAGCTTTCGAAGCTTCATGATAGGATATACAATAATGCGAACAATTTGTTTCGCGTTCCGCTGCTATAAGCCTACCACTTTGTCGATCTCATCTCTTTAGTCTGCATACTTACTATTGCTCTCATTTCGCAGATATTTATAGGCGTTTAAATAATCTCGTTTAGTCCATCATAGACCTTCCGCTAGATGAGAAGAAATATAAATGATGTGGACGATCAATTCGTGTTCGTGTCGCCATCATGACGTTCGCTTTAGAATCCACTATAAAATGTTTCAATACATTTTCATTCTTGCTTAGTTCATAGTTGAATATCATTCCGAGGTTCAAGTCCTTCCTTGCCACTGCGTATCTTCATTCAGCAGTGTGATTCTAAAGGCTAGGGCCAACACTGCCCACGCACTTACTTTCTTTTGCTCAGCTCAAAATTTACGAGAGGTGTGTTGTTTGGTCCGTTCCTTTCTTACGTGTTACCATATTTTCAATGTTTCAAAGCAAACTCATAATAAATAAATAAACAATACGCCAGAACCTACGGCTGTGGGAGTCGGTGAAATGCGAAACGATTAGCAAGGAGTTGCGTACATAGAATTGCTTTTTTTGTGAGGCAAAGCACTGCTTTTGTCATGACATGTAGTTTACTATCCTATGTTTTCATGCATGCATGCATGCACAGTATTGTGGATACCACGCTAATGAAACGCTAGCTCTGCAATATACAATGCATGACCTGTCATTTCTTTTCGTCACGCACTGATACAATGGCATAGTAATTTTTAACACGAAAGTGTTTATGCCGGGGTCCACCAAAACTTCGGTGACGTATTTCCGTCACGGAAATCACGTCGAAAAATGAAGATGGTCTGATGGCAAAGAAGAAAAAGGTTCCATCAACGGGAGTCTAATCCACGACCTCTCGGTCCGCGACAACAGATGCTGGGCACGTCATCCACTGCGCAACACTCACACCCTCTGGAGGTTTTACAAACGAGCCTTTTATATCTCACACTTTCCTCTCACAGTGCTCTCGGTCGACGGGGTTAGAGTTCACTGTAACGTAGTGGTGTCGCCTTCTGGGAGCGATAAAATGAAGTAATGCATCATGATCCGTGGCCTCCGCGATTAGTTCCTGCAACATGTCGTTGCTATGCATCCGTCCAGTTCGGCGCGTTTCCAATAGAAAAAGTGCAATTTTGCCAACGCCTTAACACTCCGCGACGCCCGAGCGTCGGCCTCGCTCATGGCATCCATGAATACCAAAAATAGCTCGGCGACGCGCGCCTGCCTCGCCTGGAAACATCGAGTTCCCCGCTTACGCTTGCCTGAGAAAAATGGCGGCCGTGCTACAGGGGAGACACGACGCGCGTTGCGTTTCCCTCTAGTCCGGCCGTGGTGTTCAATAAGTCTTTAACATGCCGCGGGATCGCTACCTTAACCCAAGTTCTGCGTCCAGTGAGCAACCCTCTTCTGGCTGTCACACCACGTTTTCCGATTATGCTCTCACCGTTAACAACTACAGCTACCACAAGTGTTTGTTTAATCATTGATCATGGACGCTAGTTGTCGGGAGAAGGATGTACCACCAAGCACCAACATGCGTGCATCCACGTTAAACGGTGCTATATCTGCCAACACAAATATACATTGTGGAAGCTCTCTAGTATCAATGAACAGTAAACATTCAATAACATCTGCAAGGACACGTTTCACTTTCGTGTTATAGCAATTTCTATGACGAAGGGGCCAAACGTGTTTTTCATTATATCCAGTTAATGAAATAGCCTTTAGCGGACCAAGACAGTGTCCTGCGAATCATGCCACACATGATATGCATGTCATCATTTGCATGTTACGACATGTCATCTATGTGCGTCGTACAATCATGTAACGTCATAACAATTTCAATTTATATTCAGGCAGTAAAACAGCCGCGAGCTCCCCAAGACTGTCATGTAAATCATGACGTACGAGACATGCAAGTAATAACTTTCATGTTATGACATCCCATTGTGTTCCTCACACACTTATGACACGCCATACTAATCTCGGTGCACATCAAGCTAGGGAAACGGCTGCGAGCGCACGTTGAGCGTATTTTAGGGGCGAAACTCCTTGGTGCGGGTCGTTCCCTCCTCTGTAGCAGTAGTAGTAGTAGTAGTAGTAGTAGTAGTAGTAGTAGTAGTAGTAGTAGTAGTAGTAGTAGTAGCAGTAGCAGGAGTAGTATGTATGTATGTAGCCAACTCTAGGTAAATGAATTGCTCACTAGATGAGCAATTCACTAGATATCATAATTCACAAGGCATCGTCGTGTTCCTTGATTTAATTACACTAAAAGACATACTTTGTGGGCGATGTAGTCTAGTGAGCTTTAATCTTTTCGTCACATGATAAAGGCATTATTTCTACGAAAAACGCAAAGCACACCATGAGCAAGGTGTATGGCTAAATGGGACCATGAGGCGATGCGAAGGCGGAGCACTTGCACGATCGCGTTCCGTTGGCTTTCGGTAGGCAGGCTACCGACTTCGCGTCGTGGAACGCGAAGAGGAACGCTACGCGCGTCGTGTCTTCCCTCTAGCCTTGCCGTTAATTCTCACAGGGCGAGCGGGGAACTCGGTCGCTCTTGGCGCGCTTTCTCTTTCGCTCGGGAGCGGAAACTTTCCCTGCAATTCACCGATCACAAAGCAGTGATAATGAAGGGACCACGTAAACCAACAGTACAATAAATGTTTGGTGTTTAATACATACATGGTGTTTCACACACTTTACATGTTGTATTGGGCGAATTTCACGGAAGAGTTTCACGGTTTACCGATGATATCCTCCGGAGCTTCGCCCCACTCACCATCATTCACCCCGTGGATATGCTGTGATTTTTTTTAATCATGCCGTACATAACATGCGTTGGTCATATGACATTTATGTTGGTCATACAGTCATATCACCCCATACTGATTTTGATATATATGAAATTATTGAAACGGCCTCGAGCGCTCCAAGACTCTCTATTGTAAATCATACCGGCCATGACGTGCATATCATGATTTTGATGTTACAGCCTTTGATTTATGTTAGTCATACAGACATGTCGAGGCACACCATTTTTGGTATATATCAAGCTAGCGAAACGGCCACGAGTGCACCATGAGAGTGGCATGTGAAGGACGCCGTTCATAACATGCATTTCATGATTGCACATGTCATGACTTGTCGTTGATGTTCGTCATACAGTCATGCCACGCCATAAGAATTTCTGTATGCATGCAAATAGCGAAACGGCCACAAGGCTACAAAGTGTTAGGCGGTTAGATAGATAGATAGATAGATAGATAGATAGATAGATAGATAGATAGATAGATAGATAGATAGATAGATAGATAGATAGATAGATAGATAGATAGATAGATAGATAGATAGATAGATAGATAGATAGATAGATAGATAGATAGATAGATAGATAGATACGCTCAAAATGGCAGAAGTTGTTGAGAAATTCTTCACAAATAACTAACTACATAAAAAATAATAGCGTGCACCATACATCGTTTTATTTGCCTAAGCTCGATACCATAAAGAGCATACTAAGGAATTAACTCAATACATATCCACGCTCACAGCGCCATCTTTCTGACAAATAAGATAGGATATTGCAACTTCGCTTGTAACTAAGCGCCCTGTAGACACCTCGAAATGTGGCGGTTTATTTTACAGTGCAGCTGTAAATGGAGCCTAATACACATTCACGGTACAGGATTGAGGACGTTCTTCAGACAAATGTGGAATTAAGTGGGTAAATATTCTAATCACCTACTTTATTTTGATTCAACTGAACGGCAATGGAATATATTTAAAATGCTATATTTATTCGTGGTCAAAGCGATGATAAAATCACATTAACAGGGCAAGCACCAGCACACACGCACACACAAAACACGAGCGCGTGCGCGTCCCGAATTCACAGCGACATTTATGTAGAAAACTTGCACGCACGCAGCGCGCTTCCTCTGCATGCTGCCGTTCAAATAGAATATGCAACACATCCGACAAAGTAAAGCTCTCTCAATAAATACCACCGGCAGCGGTGCCAGCATCATGGCGGCTAGTGCGGACCGGGTGTTTACAGCCGAGCGTATAAACTTTCTAAGCCATTTTCCCCGCTTATTCGTCGCAATCCCTCGTTCTCGCTCGCTTGACCTCAAGATTTGCTTTTTTTTCGTTTTTTTCCGATGGCGACAATCAGCTCGGTCCTGTAGACGCGACGAGGGCAATTTTGTGTCCTGAGCAGTAGTACTTCCGGTCACAGATTATGTCGCCATACGGAAGTCTTCCTGCGTGAGCGGGACTTCGTAAACAAAGGACGCACTTTAACGCAGTGTAACGTCCAACGTTTGCACGCTAACAAGCACTGCAGGCTTAACAACCGCACTTCCTCACTATGATATAGTTGGTCTTGGCCCCAGCTTTTTTTTAAATAATAGTTGTATACAGTTTACTGTCATTTACTGTTACAAAAGGCGCATATAAGTTAGAGTCTTCGGTTGTTATGATGTGAGCATTTTATAGAATAGATAAAGTGCGTCCTCGTTGACAAAGCGACAATCATACTGTGGAAGTTCATCGTATGCACTTCTGTGTGAAATTGTTTTTTTATTGGGGGTGGAGGTCGCAATCGACCTCCGCTCCCAACTTTTCACGATATAATAAAATGTGACTAGACTCTTAGATTAGCTGGCGACGCACGGAAAACAATTTTGAGCTTATAAAATTTTGCTCAAACAGTCCCTTTATCAGTTATTTACATTTACGCTGCCTGTAGGATGGAAAGAAGGTTCCTTCCCTAAAATGGTGGGATAAGTACTTCGGCTCGTCAGTGCAGTGGGTCTGCTATCAAAAGGCGGTGCCTCGGCAGGATTACTGTGGTGTCCCTATATCCAACTAAATCATATTTACGTTGCACTTGGAGTGCCCCTGCGTGAGTCGCTAGTGTTTCCTCAATCGTAACACTGTTATTGCTTGACATAATTCACATCAGCAACCAGTACTGGTTCCTTAGTCGCTTAAAGCTCCCCAGTTTTTGGCATAAATGCGCAGCCGAAAGCGTGCGTGTACATCGACCTCGGTTTCCTGGCCGCAGAGGCCAAACTTTCGGTTATGATAATACGCGCTGTTGATGAGGTTCAAATTTGCCAACGGAAAATGCAATTCAGTTTTCTACTTCATCGCGCTGTCATTCGCTTCATTGCTGAAGACATAGCACGTTTAATTCAGTCTTGCTATTTCTGTCCACATTTGTGTTCAGCTGGTGTACTACACTATACGTTTCAGTGGGTATAACAGGTTCGTGGATGGGTATAATCACTTAAGTCTATATAAATGTGGAAACAGAGCCAGTGCTTCTTTATGTTTTTGTGTGTGTGTGTGTGTGTGTGTGTGTGTGTGTCTGTGTGTCTATGTGATAAGGAAGCCCAACCCACACGCTCAATACAGTCTCCAAGTTTAAAACCTGATTCCCTGCAATGAATGCAAATGTAATTGACATGAGAACATTGAAAATAATACAAAGCATGCTTTCAACATGGCGGGCCTTGTAATAGCAGATATACGTATGATGAAAGCTGTGTGTAAACCAAATATGAATTCCTTGTTTACCAATAGCGCAGATGGGCCAGAATATTAGGTATACTTGGCCAAATCTAGGCAAAACAGAGACTAACTGTCATTCTTTATTAAGTGGTTAACTTTGGAACGCTAAGTGTACCTTCTTGATGTACCAATTTTCTACTCCAAACGGATCTGTAGTCTACTTGTTGCAGGATGTGGCCTCACTTATGTTTCCGGCGTGCTTCAGTTTTGTAAAAGCTACCGGGCAAACGCGGACGGCTGTCTCAAAGTGCCCTTCGGTGTACCCTCCAGTTTTCAAGATTGTACTTAAATGTAACCGGAAAGAACCGGAAAAAAAAATTGGCCGCGTATCTGCGTGCTTCGCTGCAAATGTCGTGTAAAGACGATAGAAGAGGCGCTGTGTGAGATATGGACGCCATCTGGCAATACGTCGGGAAACATGAGTGCTGTGTTGCGTGCTGGTAGTCCCGGCGCAGCAGCAGGCGAAGACCGGCGGTGACCAACGCGACCCGCGGGGACGCCAGCCAGCCCGAAAACGCGGTTTGGCGCGAAGCGCTGAAGCAGAGAGACGTCCGCACTCAACGAGTACTCTCCACACACTCTTTTATTTACACGTCGCCTGGGTAAAACAGGAACGCCAGAGCGGCGCCCACAACCGGCAGCCTGAAGGCCGCCCACAACGCTGCTTTTTCATTTTTTAAATATTTTTTTTCACCTTCTTGGCCTTCTCAAAACTAAAGTTTTTCAACACCAACCCATGGCATTCGTACAGTGCAATACAGAACCAAAACCGAAACACAACAATGAGCTCGTGCGAAGGGCACGGAGGAAGGCAAATGTCAGCGCACTCGCATTTTCAGCTTTGTTGAAACAGCGCTCACTAGACGACGACGAAGTAAAAGAAGGCACAGGACAGGCGCTGCCTGTCCTGTGCCTTCTTTTACTTCGTCGTCGTCTAGTGATCGCTGTTTCAACAAAGATGAACGCATACCAACTCGCTCAAGCTTCCATTCTTATGCATTTTCAGCGCAGCTTAAGAAACTAGGGTCCTTAAAATTACGTATGTATGCATTTTCTATTAAAGGAACACGGCTGGCCCTTGGGCAAGTGGTTCAACTTTGGCCGAGTGGCTGAATCGAGGGACGTGCCGACAAACAGAAAGACAGACAGACAGAAAGAGAGACCAAAATTTCTGCGTTTAAGTTCCCCAAGAAAGACTATCGTCTTTAAAATCCCAGGATATCCACGGAGTGAATGATGATGAGTGGGCGAAGCTGCGGAGGTTCATCGGTAAACCGTGAATCTTCCGTGAATTCTGCCCAGTACATCATCACCGACGTGAGATCGGGCGCGTTTATACTAAAGGTTCGATGAGAGTTATGACGTCTTGCAGCTCACTTTAATTTTACATGTACGCTGTGAATTTTTATTGTTTAGAAAACCATTGCTTTAGAAAACATCTGGCGTCTTTGGTGAAGCAGCTGGCGTCTTTTCGTTTTGCTTTTAGAAAACATCTGGCGTCTTTCGTTTTGATTTTAGAAAACATCTGTCGTCTTTCGTTGGTTTATTTCGTCAATTAACGGCGTTTTGAACAAAGTTTTTATTGTTTAATCACGCACAGGAGAAATCTCACCAGGCACTACCTTGGAGGTAAACAATGGCTGCTAATGGGAATGAGAGACAGAAGAAGTCGGCTTTTAGCTAACACTTCTACTTCTACTAACGTTTCCTACTGGAACATGCCAATGGCTGCTAATGGGGAATGAGAGACAGAAGAATTCGGCTTTTAGTTAACGCGCACGCAGCGAATTTTTTATTGTTCAACAACGCACAGGAGAAATCTCCCACCGGCACCACCTTGGAGGTCAAGATCTGGTACTAGCGTTACGACTGGTTACGCACTACGAGGGACGAATGGGCGCCGCTTTAAGGAGCTTCGCCCCTAAAAGAATAAATCGTACGTGCGGTTGGGGGGCTGTCCTTCGAACACTAAAAGGGCTGAATAGCGATGTATTTCTAAATGATTACGGTCATATATTATCCTGCTTCTATTTCTGAAGTAGCATACGTGAAAGATGGTAAACTTCCCGAACGTTTCTTTGTTAAACAGTCATATGGTGTCATGCAGGTTCGTTTTTTTTTCTTTTCTTTGTAATACCTTTCTGGGGCTGAGCCTCCGAGAGCATGAATGAGGACAAGGCCGTGTTTTCCAAACCACATAAAACTTTTAAGCAAACAATTAAAGCGAAAAACAATATATCTACTGTAGTGAAGAAGAGCGACGCTCGGGCACTGGCGCATGCTAGGCTAGAGAAGCAGAGGAAGACGAAGACAGAGAATAGAACAGCCGGCCCAGGAACGGGTGCTGTCTCTGTGTCTCGTTCGTTACAATGGCGCAGTCGTCGAAAACGAAGCCTTAAGGCCCACACCGCCTGTGCTCGTGCGTCATCGGTGTTCCAGAGCCGCCATACAAGGAAAGCCGTCCACGCTTCCTCGGCCATGGAACCGGCCTACCTGCCGCCGCACCAAGCGCTGTTCCGGGACGGCGTCCATGCCTCCTCGGTGCCTGTCAACCTGCCGGCGCTGATAGCACCGTCTGGGGACGGCGTTCAGGCCTCCTCGGCGGCTTTACTTCAGTTTACAGACGCCGCGCTACCGGTTCGCGACCTCACGGCACCCGGGAACTTTTCTGAGAACGCAGCTCACGCTTCCAAAGGTGTTGATCGAGTAGCAAAGAGTCTACCAATAGCTGAGCCGCCAAGAGACGCCGTCCACGCTCCCTTGGCCGTTTATCTCGCCGGCGTGAGTACTGCGACCGCCGCATACTCCGCGGACGTGAGTTCCTGCTCATCGGGCGCCTCACCCGACAGAGTCGCAGAGGCCTGGCATGCCTTCACGCAACTGTCTAAGCAGCTCGACGTCCTGGCGTCGACCAACTCCGTGTTCGCATCTACCGCTTCATCATCGGCTGTTTGGGCAGTGCCGGAGTTCCGAGGCTTCCAGGACGACGCTGCCCTGTGGATTGAGGCCATCAATTCTTTCGGCTCTCGCTATGCCTGGCACGACAACCAAAAATGGTTGGTGGCTATAGACCGCCTTCGCGGTGGTGCCGAGGCATGGCACAAGTACGAAGGTGTCAAGCAACGTTCCTGGACCGAATGGAGTGGCAGGCTCATTGCTGTTTTCGGCCGGATCGACGTTACACCACCAGCTCCACGATATCAAGCCACACACCACCAAACGCGGCCACTTCTAACCGTGCAGGTCCACGTTCTCGGAATCGGCGAGCTTACGGCTCTTGTGCAAACTGGCGCTCCACGCACGGCGCGCCACTCGTTCGTTACACTACATAAAACCAAACACTTAAAAAATGTTCACTGCAAGCGATAACGCACCCAGCACAACAACCAAAACTCTAGTTCACGAACATAAACTAAGCAGTATTGTTCACCGCGCTTGAGCGACGGAGCGGGGGGCTAACTGGTGGTCAGTCTCACCATGTCGTTTAGGGCTGGCTGACGCATACGCAACCGGAACGCGGTGGCTCCGGCTTTGAGAGTTGACACGGGTTAGCTGGCTGCTGCCCGACACGATGAGAAGCCAGGGGCAGTCTTGCTAGGCAGCTCAATGCACAGCTCGAACACATAGCCCAACTACTGCTGCTGCCGCAGGCCTTCGGGTGGAGTTCACGCACCATAGCTATGGTCTCGCACGGGAACTCGATGGCAGGAAGGGATGGCCGGTTGAAATCTTGGTGGCTCGGGTCCCTTGCACACGGCCCCTCTTCAGCGCCCGGCCCGGTGCCAACCTTCTGCTTGCCACGTGCGCTGGAACTCTCTGGTTGTTCCATGACCCAGGCTTTTAGATGCGAAGCAGCTTTTGCGCTGGGCTTTGTCCGTAGTTCCATTGGTGACCCTCCTCTTTCTAAAACCTACCATAGCCATCTGTAATATATAGAGCGCGTGCTCGCGCCAAGGAGAACTCTTCTTTGTCTTCTTCTTCGACCGCCTTGATGATGAGACGTGCAGAGCACTTTAGGGGCACGGCCTGCCGTATGCTGTCCTAGCTTGGCGTAACGCACACAAAAACACATGTGCTGGCACGCGCTAGCGCGTTCTGGCCTGTGTAAGGGGCTCTGTAAGGCGCTGCGGCCTCTCCCCTAATTATTCTAGTACACTATACTCTCCCCCTTACACTATCTCAGCAATCATGTAATGGCGTCGGCGAACGAGATTCTGCAGACGCGCGATGAACCAGCGCGTTGTATGCTAGTCAAAACGCGCTCGCACGCGCCTGTGTGATAGGTTGGGTAAGAGGCTGTGGCTTCTCCCCCTTACACTCTCTCAGCAATCACGTGATGGCGTCGGAGAACGAGATTCTGGAGACGCGCGATCTACCCGCATGGCGTGCTCCAAGAAGAGTTCGGGACGCGTAACAGCAACAGCGACTACAGTGCAATCATGGTGTGCACCACATGCAAGGACGCGTTAACTTTGGGCAAGGTCCCCGTGATAAACAGAACTTTAAGTCGATCCATGCGCTCCTTCGCTTGTCCAGATTGTTCCTTTTTGGGAAACGGTGAATTTTTTTTTCTTGTACTGCGGCCCACTTGTCCCATCCTCAATGGCGATGCTGAAGCTGCGTTGTGCCCAGCTATCGGCCACTAGAATCTCCGTGATGACTTCCTATTGGGTGACTTGCACGTCGAACCTTTGCACCGCATGCTCTCGTGCTGGAGGCTGTTTCGACGTCTTCATCTTTTATTTGACCTCCGTTAGCGCGCTCTATATTCTTCTTTCCATGTCGCGCACTTGTCAAAGGCGCACACTTCAAACGCGCGCAGCACAGCACATATGGACACAACCGATAGGAAAGCGGAAAAAAGTCATAGTCGCCGCTATTTGTTTTTTTTTTGTTATGGAAGTGTAGTAGTCATGAGACAGAGGAAAAAGGAAAATCAAGGGATAAAAATATGTACACTAGGACTAATGTCACTCAACCGAACACACACACACATATATATATATATATATATATATATATATATATATATATATATATATATATATATATATATATATATATATATATATATATATATATATATATATATATATATATATATATATAATATATATATACATATATATACATATATATATATATATATTTATATATATTATATATGTATATATATATATATATATATATATATATATATATATATATATATATATATGTATGGAGGTGGGTGAAATGACCTTCATGCAAATACATATCACATGAGGATAGGTCGGAAAAAATTTGGAGCTCACTCAGACTCACAGTTCTTCTGGAGTCTGAGTGAGTCCACTGATGAGTCCGCTGGAGTAAAATTAGCTTTTCCGATCATGTTGTCAATCCACTTTACCGTTAATATCATTCGTAATAGGTGCTCTAGTATACGCGTTTTTACCTGGCACATTCAAATACGAGTTACCATCATATAAATCATATATCGGCATTGTTATGTGTCAGTTCAGTAGGGTAATTTGTATAATAATAATAATAATAATAATAATAATAATAATAATAATAATAATAATAATAATAATAATAATAATAATAATAATAATAATAATAATAATAATAATCAATTATTTATTTAACGTGCCCAGGAACAACCGTAAGGTCTTTGTGCTGGCGCACGCAAAAAAACAACAATAAAAATAAACAATACAATACAGACAGTTTTCAGAAATAAAAAGAGCAAAAACACGTAGACAAAGAGAAATGAACACAAAAGGGGAGGAGTAAAATAAGACAACACGAGAAATATTGACGGGGCATAAAAAATTTGATTGCATATATACAACTATGTGGAAAGACTGAGAAGGGACTTTGTACATTGTGCCGCACTATGTCAAAACAGTGCAAAGCTCGGATAAAAACAATGATTGTGGGCTATGAAAAACGTCAAGATCAAGAAAATAAATTAACATTATAGAGACTTTGTATTCTGTGAACGGTAGAGTGTTGGAAGAAGCAGGCGGGTAGATGAAACGGTCTGTTCTCTCTGGTTAACTTACGCGGAATTCGAAAATTTACACAATTGAGAAGTACAGGGCAGGATATGATACCGTGAACTAGCTTGTAAAGAAATAAGAGATCAGAGCGATTTCGTCGGCAGTGAAGTGATGGCAGTGATAATAACACAGTACTTGAACGAGATCCAGAGTCATTTTTAGCAAAGCGATGGTTATATATGCTGAGGAATTTTTTCTGTACTCGTTCAATAGTGTCACCGCTGGATTGAGCAATGCCATTCCATATCACGGACGCATACTCAAGTTGCGGAAGACATATTGCCGTGTCCAATTTGTGTAGGGCCATGGGAGACCTGAATTCTCGAGATATTCTACAAACACATCCGAGAGAACGAAGGCCCTGCTTAGCAGCACGCTTAACGTGAGAAGAAAAGTTTAACGCGCTGTCAACAACAACACCAAGTTCAGTGATTTCATAAACCTTGCATAACGGCACAGAATTGACAGAGTATTGAAATGACACGCTAGATGTTTTGCGAGTGATAGACATGAATTTTGTCTTCGAGGTATTCAGAGGAAGGTTATTACCGTTGCACCATTCGGAAAAAGAGCGCAAGTCTGACTGCAGCAAGCGACAGTCGTTAACTGAATGAATTTCCTTAAAAATCTTGATGTCATCGGCATACAAGAGGAAAGAAGAATTACGAATGGCAAAAGAAACATCATTAACGTAAATTAAAAATAGGAGTGGGCCTAATACCGACCCTTGAAAGACCCCACTAGTCACTTTATACAAAGAAGACGTTTGGCCATTTACGGCTACATAACAATATCTATTGAGCAGATAGCTCTGCAGGAGATTCACAACTGACAAGTCAACATCAAAGTGCGCAAGTTTAACCATAATCAGCGTGTGGCTGACTACGTCAAATGTCTTGCTCAGGTCACAGTAAATCACGTCAATCTGTCCTCTCTGAGAAATAGGTGTGGAGATCTGCGTCATGAAACTAGCAAGATTTGTGGTAGTTGAGCGGCCAGCGAGAAAACCATGTTGATTAGGAATCAATGAGTTTTTCACACTAAAAGACAATACGTCGTGAAGAGCCAGCTCGAAGATCTTTGATGTGGCACATAGTAGAGAAATCGGGCGATAATTAGAAGCATCTGTTTTAGAGCCCGACTTAAATACTCGAAAAACACGAGCAGTTTTCCACATGCTTGGAAATGTGGAAGTGTCCAGGCAGTTATTAAATATCGTAGTTAGTACTGGGACAAATATACTACCATAAGCTTTTAGTATGGCGGAGGGGATGCCGTCTGGCCAACATGATAAGGATGGTTTTAAGCGCTTAATGCATTCGCAGATAAGATTTTCATTCAGCGACAAAGCACTGGATGAGCTAACCGCCTTGGGCTGTTGTCTGATATCAGTGCTAGAGTCTGAGGCCTTATAAACGGATGAGAAATGCGTGGCAAAACAGTCAGCGACGGCATGCACACTACCCCATTTGAGTCCAGTAGTCTGAAGGACTCTCCGGTTTTGCTGGACCGTTTACGTACATACTTCCAAAACTCAGCCGGCCTGTCAGAGGCGCTTTTTTCTAAGAATTCAATATACGAACTATGATCCCGTTTATATAGGCGTTTAGAGAGAGTTCGAAGGAAGCTGAACTCTTCCTTCCACTCGCTGGATGGAGAACATTTAGATTTCCTGTGTGCGTGATCTTTATGCTTCAGTGCACTGATAAGTTCAGATGAGAACCAGTGGGGATACTTACGTTGTTTAGGTGTATATTGGGGAATAAAATTACGCATGCTGCTCAGTACAAGCTCCGTAAACCGATCAACCGGCTCATCAACACTTGGTTTGTGAGTAACCTGTGACCACTCAACGGTAGACAAGTGATGATAGAGGCCCGTGTAATCACCTCGCTTGAAGGCAAATCTCGGAGATTTGTTTACGTAACTGCTGAAGCTCGTTGTTTCGGCTGATGCGGATAATCTTACGTTAAGTGGTGGGCGGAATTTGTCCGGACGTACAAGAGAGATGTCGGAGCGGGAAACTTCAAGGGGTTGATCGTTTGACACACACAGGTCTAAGACGTTGCCACTGGAATTGACGACTGAGTTATGTTGCAGTAGGGAATTAAACGCCAGAAAGTCCAAGAGCAGGCTGCACTTTTTCTCTATAAAATGATTGTAATGAGAAAAAGTAAGCGTGCTCCAGTCAATTCCAGGTGCATTGAAATCCCCAAGAACAGTAATTCTGTGCCCACTATGAGAAGATACCACAAGTTCAATGGAAGAAATGACATCATGAAACGAGGAACGGACATGCTGGGCGGTAAATAGAAACATCCAATCAACAATTTTCACTGCGCTCAAGGTTGGTTTCTAGCCAAATGGATTCTTCGATAGTTTCTAGGTCTTTCCGTCTAACGGATTTCAGTGAACTGTCAATGGCAATCAGCACGCCACCGCCTTTCTAATTGGTTTCACTGAAATCTCGGTCACTGCGGAAGGTGGTGTAGGTCGGGGGAATAAAGTCAGATGAGGGAATTTCAGGGCCTAGCCAGGTTTCAGAAATAGCAATAATAGGAAAAGAAGACGAAAGAACATTAGAGAAAAACTCTCGTGTCTTGGTACGTAGACCACGAGCATTTTGGTAGAATATGTCTACGTTACACGGCACTTTCGATTCCAGTCACTTGCTCAGAGGGATGAAGCATGTTATCGCGCAGCTCCCCACGAAATGGCTTGAAGAGGCATCCGAGGGGCCACATCGAAGGGTCATTCAGGCGTTGTAGTGTTTCCTTGTCGACTTCGATGTAGAACGAAGAATAGGACTGAAATTTGGTTTGAAGTCGCCGGCAGGAGATGGGAGACAGATCGAATGAAGCAATATGTTTTTTGATGTCAGCAACAATGGTGTCCGGGCTCAGCTTCGTAACAAAAATGGCCTTTGGCCGTTGTGGCCGTTGTGGCCGTTGAGCTACACATATATTCGATGTTGTCATAGCTCCAAAAGAGGCGGGTTTCTTCTTTCTTTCCCCCTCAGTCACCGCTGCATAAGAGGCTGTCGCAGGCATCGCACTGCCACGCTCCGACGTGTCTACGTCAGCTGGCGGCGAATTCGAAGATGAAAGAGTTTTGGAGAGAGGTGGTTCAGAGCAGGCAGCTTGCTCGGAAGTCACTGATCGCTCAACCATCACTTGCGCTGGGGGATCACAGGTGCCTTCACTGCCACTCCAGCCGTGCGGCGCGTCAGCTCCTCACGCAGGAAGCGGACCTCTGCACGAAGGGAGGCGACCACGCGGGCTTGTTGTTCAACACCGCGGGAGTGATCCTTACGGAGGCGCTCGTTGTCTTCGCGTAGTTGGGATACCTCGTCGCTGAGGAACGAGATTCCCTCCAAAGCGTCGAGGAGAAGGCGGCGCAGCCCGGCGAGATCGCCATCCGGAGGGGTGCACGTGGAGAGGGAACCGGTTTGAGAGCTGCAATGCTCATCAATACACGCCGCCGAGTTGTCTTCGCTAGGCTTACCTGCAGCACGGCTCAGATCACATAAATTGCAGCAAAACGAGCGCGATCCAGACTTCAGGAGTTGCAGCTCTTCATCAGGCCAGGTTACACACTTCGCATGAACACGTTTAGAGCAATTTTCACAGCGGAAAAACTGCTGCTTACCGAAAAACGGGCAGGAGCATAGCAAGCATGCGTCCCGACTGGGAGCCATGGTGCGGGAATAATAATAATAATAATAATAATAATAATAATAATAATAATAATAATAATAATAATAATAATAATATCTGGGATTTAACGTCCCAATATCACGATATGATTATGAGAGACGCTGTAGTGGAGGGCTCCAGAAATTTCAACCACCTGGGGTTCTTTAACGTGCACCTAAATCTCAGTACACGGGCCTCAAGCATTTTGCCTCCATCGAAAATGCAGCTGCCGCGGCCGGGATTCAATCCCGCGACCCTCGGGTCAGCAGCCGAGCGCCATAACCACTAGGCCACTGTGACGGGCAGGGACATTTTTATGAAATGCGCGATTCACAAGAAATATTCATATCAAGAACTTCCCATGAAAGAGTTTGCGGGGGCAGGTCATGGCAGCCCTCCTCCTAACTCACGTCTCTGATCGTTAAATACTGAAGTGGCGCATGTATGCTAGTGTGCTGAGATATGTGTGAATAGACTTAAGTATGAGCGTAAGCCGATATAAGGCTGATAGTAATGCTAAAGATGTGTAGAAAGAACCGTAAGTCGGCAAGAAAAGGTAGAGCTCACTCGCACTCACTCAAGAAATATATTTGGCGCTTAGGGCTCACTCGGACTGAGACTCACAATATTTTCCTCAACCGCACTCACTTGGACTCACACTCACTAAAATTTTCTTCAACTGGATTCACGAGGACTCAAACTCCACAAAATATTACTCACCCAGTCTCACTCAGACTCAGACTCACAGCCCGATCTGAGTCTGAGTGAGTCTCAGTGAATCGATTCACGGGGGAGTTTGCCGACCTATGGACTTGAGTGCTTTGTAGCGCTACGTATTAGCCGTATATCAGTCGAGCACTACATATGTGTTGCAGCAGATATGCTCCGTGCCATATATTGTCATTTTCGGTGCGTTTCGTTAAAATGAACGCAAGCCCGATTCCTTACTGTCAATATTAGTCGTCATTTCTTTTCGCTGTTGAACTAAGTAAGATTGGTGCAAGTAAACTCTGGCATATCGGCTTTCACAATCTGTTTTGTTTAGCTTCGCATCCAACAGGTCCCATAAGCAATTCAGTTAGCGGTTAGTATTAATATCGATTTCCACTCATCTTTCTCCATAGCTGCTGCTCTAAATGTAGGCGTGAAAACAAACTATACCCTCGTGTCTACGTCACTCGATACCGCTATCCGCCGATGTGTTAGATAATGAAATTCGCCACATAATGGACAACTCTGCGTTACACATTCCATGACAAACGTCTGCGACCATACCGTGCGAATTTAGTAATGAAACGCCACATGCGCATTCTGAGAACTATTCACACATGTGGTTCACGCAAAGCGGCGTACAATGTCGTGCATTTATTATCTGTGCCAGAACATCATTCTTTACTTTATAGCAGATTATACGTAATTCATCATTACTCTTTCTCACAGCGAGCAGCGAACAATAGCGTGACGCGAAAATTCCGTCGACTCCGTAAGGGAGCATATTGTTTAGATAAAGGCGATTTCGACCGCGCCATTTGATAACAGTCGTCGCAAATATTGATTGACGACGGCTACGGAATAGGCGGAGTCCCATCAGTGCCGATATGCATCCGGCTATGTCACGCAATGACAACCCGTGGCACGCAAAGTAAAAGCGGTGCTAGGTAAACGTGGGAGTGGCTGTGAGTTTTCATTGGGTGCGGCTGCGGTAAGTAGCGTATTTTAATGCGTTAGCAATAGAACCACCAGCACAGAAAACTCCAGCGTTAAATCAATCTGAAGTGGATGGAGCATGTGCAGCTACAGCTCATGTGTGCATGAGATGTGCGCGGTAGGGAAGTGGCGTTGCATCGAAGTAAAAAGAAAAGGGATAATATCCTGACGATTGTTTTCGAACGCTGGGACTCAAGTGCCGCCATCCGATGCTGTAAAGGCGCAAGCGGCATTTTGCAAATAGGACATCTTTAAGACAGTCGTATGTGCAACGAACCACGTTCATGTGCTTGGCGTGTTTTCACAAGACACGCTATTTGCCGTTTTTGGTAATGTCTCATGCATGCACCATCGAGGTGCCAGGCCTGCGCCAGCCTTGGCGATGCAGTTTACTTTTCTGGAAAACATGCAGCAATTATCGAAAAGATAATAAAGCTGAGATTACAGGAAGAAGATATGCAGTTAACATGGAATACGTCCCGCGATAACAAAAGGGTTGAACACAAACTACCGAAAGAAAAAAAAAGTTGAAGGACGCTTGAGCATCGCCTTGAAGAGTATACGCGATAGCGTAAACGGGCCCCGTGCGCATCGCCTTCTCAAATGATAGCCTCGTTTTGATTCTCGGTGAATGCTTCGCCCGTGCCGCAAGGAAACAATCGTCTGTGCGCGTAACACTGCTCGTTTGGAACTATTCTAGAATGCCTACTGCAAGTATAGTAGTTGAACGCCCACTACGCCATAATTCTTCCTTTTGTGAATCAGCGAAGGGCCCACTACGCGTCCGTAAGGCAACACGCGAACCTACGCAGCTGCTCGCTTTGTTGATGCTTTTGCTCATGATGATGATTAAATATGTCTGAGCGCTTTGTAATGAATAGGCCTTTCAATGACCGACTCGTTGCGCAGTTCACATGTTCTGACGCCTGGCGCAGTTTAACGCTTCTGCCACGCAATATTACATGCGTTAAGGAGACTCCTCCCCCTACATGACGTTTAATATTATGTATTTTTTATTATTTTGTAGATTACTTATTTCGTATGTGTCTTTATCAATTTTTTTGCTCACGGACAAGCTTAATCTTCACTCACAACCAACAGCAGAATCACAACGGCAGAACAACGCGCAGCAGAATGAGGTGAATATCCAGAACAAGAATTCCAGCTGATAGATCCAAATTATTAGTGCGATAACAAGCGTTGTGACAGCAATAGAACAGCAAGCCATTTTCACAGTCATGGATTATAAGTAACTGGGTATTACATCAACGAAGAAGAGAACCCCGGAAGAAATCTCCGTGATAATGGGAGGATAATAGATAGACGAGATGTAGCGATAGTGAAACACCGAGCACTTTGTGGTTACAATATCTGTGTGCCGCGAAGTGAAATTTAGAAAGCTGTAGTTGTACAAGCATCATCGTTCGCGGGTGCAGTTCCGTGCTGAAAATCGGTAGTTTCATCTGTGTTAGAAGTTAAGCAAAGCTCAATGGGCCGCTAGTCATTGACGGCCCACACGAAAACTACGAAGAAGCAGTGAAAAGAAATATGGGTTGAGGTTGCATTGAAGCGCGAGAGGCTGAAGGCAAAATCGGTTTTCAAAAAAAAGGCTTAGCAATATGGAAGCAGGCGTCTAGAGCGCACCAATATTTGCACCTGGGAAACGAGGACGAGTTCTAAGGCGGTATAAGCGCGGGGAGAGCTGCACAGAACTGATAAAAGAGCTTGAATGGGACTACGCACCTATCGACAAAGAAAGGTGCGTTTAAAATTGCTAATCCAAGTATATTATAATGAGAACGGTAATAAAGGGGTCGCGAACTTCCCCCTGGGGCTTGGCGAAAAAACACATCCTGAAAACAGCAGACACTGTTTTGCACAGCTCAGCCAAATCTTGCAGTTTCGCGCAGCAAGGAGAGGTTAGAAGTGGAGCGCGAAGTTGCCATTTTCTCAGGCGCCCTCCTTTCCTACAGAGGCTTGTTCTGTCATTTGCCGGCACAATGCTTTCGAATTTTACTAGTGACACTCGAAAAACAGAACATAAACTAAAAAACTTGAATGACGCTTGAGCTTCGCCATCATGAGTAGAACGCGATAGCCTTCACCGTGCCTCAAGCACATGAGAGTTTGTGCGCGTAACATTCGCCGTATCAAACTGTCCTAGAATCTATATTGTATGTATCCGACTACGCCATAATTCTTACTTTTGTAAACTGGCGAAGTACCTATTACGCGTCCGTAAGGCGTCACGCGCACCTGCACATTTTGTAATGGGATGGCCGCATTAAACTACCCTCTCGTTGCGCAATTCCCTTGTTTTGACGCTTGGTAAAATTCTACGATACTGTCACAAATTTTCGCTCACGAACAACACCGTTGTTTTTGCTGGCGACGCCGACACCGACACTTAGACTTCTGGGAAACCAGCTCTTTAACGTTATCGCGTCGAAACCAGATCATAGTGAGGCGTCATCGCCTGCAACGAGACGCCCGCCCCTTCAGTTAAGCGGCATATTCATCTGATAGGCAGCTTACTGTTATTTTTCGCAGTGAAATCAACGAAACTCTACTAAGAAAATGTGATTTTTGGTCTACTCGTTCTGTCAAGTAAGCGTTCCTTTTAGCATAAGCCGCCACAAGAGCACGCAGTGTTCTTTCTGCAACGGCACTTGGTCATTCGAGTCTCGACGAGTGTCAGTGCAAGTGGCCCTGACAGCGTAACACGCTACATAACACGTGCCCAATCATTTGCCACATATATAGCACAAACATTTATAGGACAACGAAATCAGCGCCTGTGTATGTGCGATTCAAGTAGCCATGAATAAAGCGCGAACGCATGTCCTGTTTCCGAAACGGCTCGTCGTTCGCAGAGCTTTTAACAATTATCTTATGCTGTTAGCATGATTTTTTTACATGATATTCCACGATACTTGGACGCCCGAAACGTGTGCGACGACCCTCTGAAGGGAGATGAAGGTGGCTTAATTCGAGTACAAGAGAAGTTTCTGTAAGACACTTCGTCTGACTCGAAATGTATATCGCACCTATCGCTCTTCAGTGGAGTCCTGCGAATGTCACTTCTTTGGTTTATGCGCAGGCGAAGCGAATGGTTATTAGCATCGAATAACTTAAGCAAAGTCGACTAGTAGCATGATTTAAATAATATTATTGTGCATGCTATACGCGGTAAAGTACGCAACCCTTTAAAATTCACCATAATAAGCTACTACAATCCCGTAGAACACGCTTATAAAAAAATAGCCAGGTTGAGGTAACTCGCTCATTTAACCACCAAGTGTGTCATTGTGGCAGTGCGGATAACCCCTGATAAGGTGGTTTCATGACATACCGACTCTTACTGCGGTGAACCCACCTTAGCAGGTGGGGTACATGAAGTTAAATACGTCTATCCATTCCTTTCGAATATTTCGAAATATCGGAAATGTTAAATTCTTGTCGAAGTGAAACGGAATACTCTTATACTAGTTCGCTTTCAGATATTCGCAAAGGCCTAGCTTTCGCCAGTTCAAGAATGCATGTGGATAGAGTGGAGAAGATGGAATACCAAGGACGTTCAAATAGACTTCATTTTTTTATGTACACTGCACACTTTCAGTACGCTGGAGCATACACCATTTTCAGCTAATTTCCTTTCTTTCCTAGTCTGATGGGTCACACTGTCCTACTTCGAAAAAAAATGACATATTTACTATGTAGAGTGCCAGAAGAAATGACCTCTGCCTAATGGTGCCGTCTCCGTCGCCGCAATGGCCTGGAATGACAGATCCATCTTAAACGAGCTAATCTTCTGTATCTGCATTATTAAGTGATCCTGGGCGAACGGACAAAATGGGGTCAGAATAAAGCGAGATGCGATGTCAGCGTTGACGCGTGCGTGATCTCGTACATCTGTCTCGATGTAAGAGGGCGGCGTCCTAGCCTCGTTAAGTGCGCAGGTCCAGCATGTACCACGTTCTCGTCATACAGACAGCGAGGCCGAAGTGATGGTCGATTGTTCCTTCCTTCCGGCCACGAAAAGTTCGGCCGGAAACCAGGAAGCCCGTAGAGACTAACGTTTCCTTGAACTCTTCTTGCTAAGGAATGTGTTACCATTTATTTTTATTTATCCGGTAAGTAATATTTGCTTTGCCTTATACTAGAGGCAAATAATTGTCTGCTTGCATCTAGGCATCTTGATAATACTTTTATTTCCGCATTTCTGTCGCCGCTGTAGTTATAGGTTAGGCTGACGCGCTCTTCAGTTTAAGGACGCGGGTTTGATTGCTTGTCATGGTCAACGCATTTCGACGGGGCCTTCATAGAAGAACAGTCTCTATTGTAGCCAAGCAAGCAAAAATCAACTCACAGTCCCCCACTACACTGCATGTTTCATCAAAACGTTGCGATTTAGGCGCCTAAAACGCAAGAATTTAATGTTCTTTTTTTTGCAACTCTCCTTATTATATGAGCTCGTATGAACCATAGTGTATTCAATACGCGCAAGTCGGGTTCTGTTGACACACACTGAATAGGGTAACGTAAATTAATGTGTTAATTTGCGTAGTTCTTTACACATGAGGACGGTTATACCTTTCGCCTGCAATCTATTTTCGCGCCGTTTTAACTGTCCTCAAGTATAAAATTGTCAAGTCCAGTTTATTTCATTTTGTTTTGCCTTACAGAAAAAAGTAACTGTGAAAAAAGAGCCTGTGCATAGAACAGCTTGACCATTTCACAGCCATCGAAAAAAACAATAAACAAAAAAGAAAAAATATCAGGCAGCATCGCAATGGGGATGTGAAGCCTGAAGGAAGTGCGGAGCTCGGCAGCCTTCCTTGTTTCTCTTCGGTTTCCCCATTCTTTCCTCCTCTCTTTGTTTCATTGTCGCTTTTTCTGTCTTTTTCTCTCTCTATGCTTATTTCTACTTTTCTTCCTATTTTTCCCTTTCTTTCTCCCTATTTCTATTTGTCGCTTCTTACCTCTTTTTTATATTTCTATACGTGGTTTTGCATGCGTTCTGCCAAGCGACGACAGCATACGACAGCCCGGGCGCATAAAGTGATCCGCACTTGATATCATCATCAAGGCGCTCGAAGAACAAGAGGATGAAGACTTCTCCTTGGCACAAGCACGCGCTTAAAATATGCTACAGATGGCTATGCTATACCTGGTTTTTGCCTGCGTTACGCCAAGCGATGACATCGTACGACAGCATACAACAGCAAGGGCCCCTAAAATGTTCCGCGCATAAATGTAGGAGCGGTAACAGCACCATGGTAAACATGACAGTGTGACACTTCACGGGCAGTACACATTGAGATTGCATTTCTCATACATAGGTATATAAGACTCAAAACAATATTATCAGACTGTAAAAAAAAACTTCATAACGTGATTGCCATCCAGAAACAATGATACGGGACACGGTATAGCTACAACAAATAAAAAAACATATAAACGTATTTTTTGTTATTCAACGCAAACTATGTAATTGAAAGTAACTGCGATTGAATACAAGATCAAGCATTAGGCCACTGCAAATAAGTTATGAGAGTCGTGATATGAGCAGTAGAATAAGTCGAAATTGTTGAGGTCATAGTGATTCAGAAGACATGGGAGAATGCAGGACAAGCGTTGTTTCCAGGCGTTTAATTGTACGCAAGAACGTCATGTTAAAATACATTTGTTACGCACGTAAATAAAGGTTATATTGGCAAACGAAATGTCGTTTCTAGATAGCCTTTATATTCACGAGGGATTCAGAATTTACTGTAATTTTGCTGTTATAAAAGAAGTGGTTATGTTAACAATTTTTAACGTTTAACTAGAAGTTACATTCCTAATGTGTGGGCTGTTAGTTGACCTCTATAGTTCTATGAAATAGGTTCGTTATATAAAAGCAACACTCCAGTTAGGGCAATGCTACATTTCTATACCTGTAGTTTATGCCTCAAGTTAAATATGGCGTTTTACCTGTTTGACGGTTTAGGTTAAACGTGAAACGTTTATTCAAACGTTGTAGCTTGCATCTCCTCACCTTACTAAATCCTACGCGCCCACTATTGTGAACATAAATGGTATAATAGTCAAATAAAATTCGCCTTTTCGACCAGTTGCTGCCCTTCGAGTCGCACACTATTGGAGAGTTATCAGTAAGTCGAAAGGCAGTTCGTGTCGATAATATAACACACGATTATAATTTTGTGGGCACTGTGGCGTTTCTCTAAAAGATATTCAGCTAATGCGGAAAATCAGACATCCATGCATGACATCAGGCCTCGCTTTAGTGTTTCATGGATTACTCTAACGATATCGGTTGGCACCTCTATCATAAATGAAAGCATAATCAACGAAGGTGTATGATAATTATTCAGATGGGCTGGAAATATAGATGCCCATTCACCGCTATTACTGAAAGACAACGGGAAGAAAATTTAGTCCTTGACACTCTATGCTGATGAGAAATGTTAGCGCCAGAGGTAACTTATGTATTCAGCCATCTACATGACAGAAACTTCGAGGACGTTTCAACTTCGTCTTCAAGAGTGGAACGTGATAGCATAGTCCGATTTCGTTCACATCGGTTCCTCATTCACTAGCGACGCTTCGCTTCTTGGTACACACCTCAGATGTGCCGCTAGGAAAGCACCTCATGTGCCCGTAGTTTGCCCCATTTTACTGCCCTTGAATGCCTACTACCATCACAGTTGCGATGGGCCCCACGCACCCAAAATCATCATCCAAGTACCAACTACGCGTCCGTAAAACAATACACGCACCGACGCGGCTGCACACTTTTTTCGAGATGTGGCTGATTGCGAAAAATTATGCCTAAGTGCCTTGTAATGGGTGCGACGCCCATAACACATAGTGTGCATGGTGCACATGATGCGACGACTGGTCAGTTTCTACTGTTTTTTCACGCAATATTGCAAGTGTTAACGTGAATCCTCGCACTAGGTCACGCCTGTGTATATTGCCACGCCTACTTGTTTTATTTTGGTGTATTCGGGTTTGACCAGCAAGGACGGTTAGCAACGCTCGACGCTGACCGTGCCGCAGTGTTCGAGAAGCTTCGCGATTGCAGTAAATCATTTTGTTAAGATTGCACGCAGGACGCGAATCGTCTACATTATTCCGGAGCTTGCGCGACCACCAGTGATAAGAATGGAAAGTTCGATGCGCGATGTATAAAAGACGGCGCGTCTCAGCCATGAGCAGATTATCGACGGCCGACGCCCAGTTCACCGCTATCAGTGTACAGCGTGTACTGCTGTAGTTTGGGTTTTGGTTTCCCAGCCACAAGTTCGGCCAAATAAACAGTTTCATCTCGACACGCTGACTGCTGCCTTCATCGACGTCACGACCACGTGACAATATTTCTTAAGTATTTTAAAGCAGGGCCGTTCCTTAGTGGTATAAAACGTGACTGTTAGGACTGCTGGGTACGGTCCCGGCAGGAACCCCTCATCTTTATTATTTGCATCCATCTCTATTTCTCGCTCACGGACAACGCCGATTTTTCAGTCGTCAAACACGCCGCTAACGCCAAAGCCGGAATTTGAAGTTTGAAGTTTATTCATCGTCATTTGAAGCATACGTCTCTTAACTAGTCGTTCAATGGGAAGGGGTGGCAAAATGCAACTGAATGCCTGACGATGCACCAATCCCCGCCCAGACTCAATAATGCACAACATTCAGTATCTCTGTGTGTGGCGTATATATATAAATTCAGTACAGTTAAATTACAATGAGTGCAGACATACAGCAAAAATAAGAAAATAGCTGAAAAGGAGAAAAAGAAAAGAAATAATTAGACACCTATAAATACATTCTTTACACATAAACACAAAGAAAGATTTTGAAAAACAAAGCTGTTGTTTTCAACAGTTATGATCAAGTGAAAAGTTGCGAACAACTGAACAGGACCAGGCCTTACTTGAGCAAATTCAAGGCACAGAGCATTTCGAAAAAGTACACGAGATGGCCAAATCTTACAGCGAATGAGAAAAAAACCGCCATATCATGTTTGAAGTGCGAGTGTATAAGCGCGTATCTACTATTTAAATTGCTGATGATCGATTCAGTATGCTGATGGCCATGAGTTCAGAAAAAGAGGAATAAGATGTGTTAGCTTGTGCCTACCGTGGTTGGTGCGAATCATCTCATTATAATAGGTGGTTCTTCTAAAAATATACGCTTGTGATTTCGGGGAGTAAGCATTCCTAAATGTATCTGCGTTTGAAATGATTGGATCGTAGATGACTGTCGTTAAGTGTTTATAAAAGGTATCAAGCTTTAAGATCCCATGCTTATGATAAAGTGGAGCAGAAGGCGTTCGACACGGAAGATTTTCAATCATACGTAGCATCCACTTTTGCGGTCTGTAAATACGAACTTCATTTGTTTTTGCTGTTGAGCCCCAGAATAGCAGGCAACAATGCATGCGCGAATAAACTAAAGTTTGGCAAAGCTGCTTTTTCGGCCAAGGGGGTAATAAGCACCTCATTTCTCCAATCGCATCAATGGAGCTTAATATCTGGATCAGAAGTTTCTCTTTTGGCGACGCACTGCGACGCACTGCGCTGCGTGCAAATGCAACCATCTTTTTCGGGTACAAAAGTATTGAAGCGCGCATCTGATCAGTCTGAAATAGAAATTATCGAGGATTTTCTTATTCACACCAGCGAAGGTTGCGTTAGCTCACCATCGATCAACTTATTTTAAAAGAATTTGAGTTTTTAAAGGCCAACATGATAACTTAGACGTGATGGTTTTGAAGTGTTTATCGTGGATGTGACGTAGGCAACTGATGTACAACACGTGTTTTTTTGCTGTTGTTTTCGTTTTTCCTTTCTTTCTTCCTTTTTCGTCATTTACATAAAAATGTGTCCGGCACAGAAATAAGCCAGTTGTTAGTACACGCACCCTGTCTGTGTCTTTTGCTTTGTCCATTTTTTAGTCTTTGGGCGCGCGAATAACCCATGGACCAATTCACCCTTTCGTGAACAATGACGCCTAGGAACTTTTGAGTCTGAATGCGCTCATTCAAAACTCGAAATGCGAGCTCCGTATTACGGAGATTAGAACGGTTTCGAGGTCGAAAATTCATCTATTTTGTTTTTTCAATATTTAATTCTAACTGATTTGTTTTCCACCACAGATACAAAACGTCAAGCCAAAGGCTTGCTTGTTTTTCTAGACTAAATATATTTTCACCAGAAAATAACAACGTTAGTGTCGCCTGCGTGTATTACCATAACTAGTGTTAGAGGTACGTTTATGATATCATATATAAACAATAAAAACAATAGTGGCCCACGTATGGTGCCCTGTGGGACGCCGTAATTTATTTTGCCGTTATTTCGACACACAAGCAGGCTATCGCGTTAATCGGACATCACGTGTTTTTCGCCGCACCTCAAGTCTCAACGAAGGATAACTTAATTCAGTGAGACTTGACAATTAGAACTGGGCTGCCCACACAATTCAAGGGACTGAGCTACACTTAGTTTGCTAACGTACTTCACTACAGTTACGATAAATAAGCAATTCCTATCATGAGTGAACGCGAGAACATTGGTCGCTGCTAAATTTGTTGCTGAGTTCTGTCACTGAGTCAAGTTTTCAGGCGAAGCGTTTATGAACTAGTTTATGACGTTCCATTCCTTAGTTCCTTGTGTCCAGCACATTCTTCGCCCTCTTGCACTTATTTTCCCCTTTCCCAGGTGCAGGGTAGTGAGATAGACATCCCCTGTGGTTAACCACTCTGCCTTTATTTTAGCTATCTCGGTCTCATCGGTTTCTGGTACTGCGAGAGGGGTGAATATGTGGCTCGCTCACACCGAGCAGAATGCTGCCATCTTGCAGCTCGCCATGTTCTATTCGGAGTACTGCGTTTTCGGGGATTTGGTCGTCATCTAGTCAATTGCCCGTCAACGATTGGTTTCCAAGTGTTAGGATTGAAAACATTCGCTTCTTGAACGCAATATTTTCTAATGTTATGAATTACGATAAACAATTTCGACGCGCATAGGGAAAAGTACACGGCAACGACGGCTTTCAGCACGGTTACATAACCTTCGGCGACTACGCTATCGCTGGTAAAAGAAAGTTAGATAAGTTTTTTTCGTGTTAACGGACTTTATTGCGACAGTTGGATGCGCAAGGTTTCGCATCGCACAATGATGTTCATCACTCCAATTTATTCTTGCACGCCCTATACATAGGAATAGAGCTTTTTTTTTTTGCCCTAAAGGTGGCTTCTGAATCTTTGTGTTTGGGACACGAAACCATACGCACGGTACGATTTCACTATCCTTTTTAAATCATCATTTTGTTTAAAAATACAGCTTTAGCTTCTAGTATCTGTTGTGTTTTTAGATGCGAAGCAGCTTTTGCGCTGGGCTTTGTCCGCAGTTTCATTGGGCATGAAGGCCTCAACGTTCAACCAGGGGTCCCCAACGGTAATGAGCTGGCCCATAACATCGCGCGAGATCTTACGCGCCGCGCGGGGACGCCGGCCGGCTCTCCGGTCGGGGACCCCAGCACGCACCGGGAGCCACTCCTCTCCTATCACGTGATTTGCCCGCACTATAAGTTTTCTAGAAAGGAATTCCCCTCACCTCACTCAACACTAAATAAAGCACAACAATTAACGCTTAGACTGCTGCAAACACACAGTTACCCCAGCCCCTACATCTGCAGCAAATACCTCCCAGATATAAAGCCAGAATGCCCTAAATGCCAAAATCCCAGGTGCGACTTAAATCATATGCTGTGGCAGTGTCCCGCGCTAAACGCTAGCTTCGGGTCTCCTGCCACCGAGGAAGACTGGATCAGCCACCTCAGGAGCCCCGACAGGGCCCTTCAACATCAGGCCGTCCAGAAGGCCCAAAAGGTGGCGAGCTCCGACTACCAGTCCCCACATGGGAGGTGCCACCGGGCCGGCCCCCGTAAGGGGTGCCCAGGCCGCTTCGGGACCTTTAATAAAGTTAATTCTCTCTCCCTCTCCATTGGCGAACGTCCGCTTTCTAAAACCTACCATAGCCATCTGTAACATTTTGAGCGCGCGCTCGCGCCGAGGAAAAGGCTTCTTCCTCTTGTTCTTTCACCGCCTGGGTGATGATACGTGTAGAGCACTTTAGGGGCCCGGGCTGCCGTATGCGGTCCTAGCTTGGCGTAACGCAGACAAAACCATGTGTGCTGGCACGCGCTAGTGCGTTCGGGCCTGTGTAAAGGGCTGGGTAAGACGCTGTTGCCTCTCCCCCTTACACTCTTTCAGCAATCATGTGATGGCGTCGGCGAACCAGATTCTGCAGACGCGCGCGCGATGAACAATGCGTTGTATCCTCGTCAGAACTCGCTGGCACGCGCTAGCGCGTTCGGGCCTGTGTAAGGCGCTGGGTAAGACGCTGTGGCCTCTCCCGCTTACACTCTCTCAGCAATCACGTGATGGCGTCGGGGAACGAAATTCTGCAGACCCGCTATGAACCCGCGTGGTGTGCTCCAACAATAGTTCGGGAAGAGTAACAGCAACAGCAACTACAGTGAATTCATGGTGTGCTCCACTTTCAAGGACGCGTTAACTTCGGGCAAGGTGCCCGCGATGAACGGAACTTTAAGTCGACCCATGCGCTCCTTCGCTTCCCTACATGGTTCCCTTTAGTGGGAGATGGTGATTTTTTTTATTTCATGGGCCACCACCATGGGTCACCATGACCAATAAAAAGCAGGGCAACACTGTAATGTGCTCGACAGCTTTGAGTTGAGGTGTTGTTGTCAATATTTATAAGTATTTTCTTTAAAAGACTATACATCGAATCTTCTAGATCTATGGGCAAAAATAGGAAGTGCTTTTCAAACGCCAAAATCACTAACGTATCTTTTAAACTCGTGAAAACATTCCGACAGTGCCTTTCCTGAGACACTGAAACGCCGTTAAGGAAAGCAGTTGTCACACTTGCAAAGAGTGTGACAACTCTTTGCAAGTGTGACAACTGCTTTCCTATCGCAAACATTTTATCAATCCCAAGTATCCTCAGTGTTCCTACAGTCTCCATTTTCTCTCGTTTCTTTTTTCGTGGGCCATGAGGTCGCATTTTCGATGACGGCTAAAATACTAGAGCGCCGTGTACTCCAATTTAGGTGTGCGATAATGAACTCCACGTGGACGAAATCATCTGATGCCCTCCACTACTGCGCGCTTGAACATATATCGTCGTTTTTGTAATTAACACCTCAGCAATTATTATTTACTATTATTGCTGTGAATACATTACCGTGTTTTAACGTGATTCATCGGCCACATTTGGGAACAAGATTTTGAGATAATAAAATAGAATAAAAAACTCGCCATCCCACAGAGCACGTAAAGTAAGGAGGACATTAAGTATTGGTTCATCTTTTTTTTCGGCTCGCTGCATATGCATTTAGAACAGTGTAATAAATAATAATGGGATCGATGAAATCTATGCAAGGCCACTCCCTCCTAATGCCTACATTTATTTCCAGTGCAAGACTGGCGTGTCAGTTGCAGTGGAACGTATAAGTCTCTGTCGTAGTCTGATAGATATCGCGCGCTTCAAAAAGATGAAAAAACTTAATTTTATTTGCATGCTGTCTGATTTGCAGCGGCTCTGCTGGGACGTCTCCATTTAGGTGCATCGTTTCATACAAATCATACGCGGAATCAGCACAGCTAAGCTTTTTGTGAGCGTTCACGGTCTTCGATCATGGCGGCCCCATTGATCCGTTTTTACTGTCAGTAATATGCAAAAAAAGGCTTGTGGAGAACAATTGCAAGGCGTGCTACATCAGCGACCAGCGACGCTGTCTAGTGTGGCAGCGATAGATGTCAGGCTGCCCGCTGCCAGGGCTGTCTCTAACGAGCAAGGAAGATACCAGTTCTGATGCAAAGACATCGTGTCGTGTGGCTTCCGGCGAGACAGAGGGACAACTCTTGCGGCTTCTCACGCCTCAGCTGTCTTTGACGCTGAACGCAATGCGCCTTGTTGGCGATTGTTTGGTTTTTTTGTCCATTGCACCATTGGCATCCGGGATGCGTTCGAGAAAGCGGCGTTCTTTTGCTCGCACTGGTGTAACTGCTGCATCGGTTGCTGCAGAGTGGGCGTTCGTTGCTAATGTCGACTTCATTTTGTTCCTCTGCCGTGGCTGCTTTTAAAAAACACCTTAATTGACTCATCATCATTCTTCTTTGACAGAAGTGCATATGCATACTATGCCCCACTCTGATTTATATATTTCAGCAGCATAAAGCAAATGGCATAACTATGAAATTATTTTGCATTACACTAAAAACGGCGATATTATACAGGATATCTGAAAAAGGTTTCGAAATTTTAATCCAAAACCTGAGCTTTTAGGATTGCTTTTGGCTACCAGCTATTATATAACACAGTAGCTGGCGCCTTTTGTGCGGCACGAAAAGCCATACGTGTGCCCAGTCTGGCCATCTTGCCAGAATAAACGTGTCGCCTGAAGCGCGCAGGTGTTGCGTATGTGCTGTATCCACCACATCCGACGCGACCCAGAGAGCGTATCGCGGGCCCACATATGACCCCACCACGATAGTTTTGCTCCAGAAAGTGCACTGATGCGTTGTTATATAATGATCAATGTAAGATATTAGGGGCCACGATAACCGATTATTTCCATTTCAACTACCGTACGATATCCCAACAAACAACCCGTATGGCGACGACGTGCAATGATTCCTTAATATCGCCAGCCGCCAGTAAAAGGGTAATCGTTATCTTGTAACGCCGCAAGCAACGGCCGCAGCACATCGGTGAGCAGCTTTAGGCCAGTCGGCACCGTGTTCCATGCGTAATCATGCGAGCTGCAATTAAACATTGCAGCCGGATACCTTGGAGCAAGGAAATGCTCGAATTGTGGGAAGTGAAACTGTCTAAATTCGCATCACAAGCAGTCCATTTACTGCCACCAGTAAAAAGTTCATTATTAAATGCGAATAAGTTATTTGAAACCAAAGGCATTTGACTGCTTCTATCTATCTATCTATCTATCTATCTATCTATCTATCTATCTATCTATCTATCTATCTATCTATCTATCTATCTATCTATCTATCTATCTATCTATCTATCTATCTATCTATCTATCTATCCGCCTACGACTTTGTGCTCTCCTGGCCATCTCCTTAGTTTGTGTATAAGAAATTTATCTTCGGAGGTAATGTGTGTACGACGAAAACGATTAGAAGATGTCACGACATGTGATTTGGCTGTCGCGTAAGTCAGGAAACATTTTTTCACAATCACGAACGGTGCATCGCTGCTTACCACGTGCTTTATAAGGGGGGTATGCGCCACACGAGCTTCACAGTCAATGTCGATTCAGGAACGGCCAGAGCAGACATTGGAAATGTTAACGTGATAGCGCTAACGATTCCGTATCGCTGAAAACCCGGTGCCGGTGTTGCAAGTGTTGTCGTTTAGTGAAAAATCCAGACAGACGCAAAGATAAGCATGGCGGTTCGAGGCAAGAAATTCTGCGCAGGAGTCGAGTACTTTCTACCGCAGAGCAACGCTAGCGCTTGGAACCAATCTGGGATAACATACCTTACTGCCGTCATGTCGTATCAACGTCAATCGTGGTTGCATTCTAGGCTGTACGCTCTACATTTCTGTAATCAGCATTACATGTGCAGTCCTATGACTCAGCAAGCTATAGTCTAGCGCTGCTCGTACCCGCAGGCATTCCTTCCCTTTCCCTTCGCAGCTTTCCTTTCCTTTCGATAAATGTGACATCTGTGATGTAACCTGAGTGCCAAAGTTGCGGCGGACTATCAGCTACCATTCACACGTCAGTGTAGTCGACATACCTATCGTGGTAAGCCCACGATATGCACGTAGCTTATCATTTTACACAATGGCATCGCACATGCTTGGCCCCCTTTCAATCTATGAAATTGACTGGTTGAAAGCGACAATTATCGTCTCACTTTGTGTATCCCTGGATGCATACCCTAATTGCGAAGACGGTCTTCACGAACCTCCCAGCACTGAATCTCAAGAAAACCAGAACGCTCAATTTTGATCACCCGGCATTTTCTTCGTCCGTGTGATTGCTGCGCCCAATTTTTCATAAGGCATTTCCTCATAGACAGCTGTTATCTACTTTGCACTACGTTTCTGCGTGGTATTTTCCTCACGTGTCCCTACACTTCTGACGTTCGTACTTCCAACTATTAGTCCAATCTCGAGAACTGCTAAGCAAGACAGCATTGTATATGTACCGCATACTGTATATCAAGTTTTCATTGCAATGACGCAATCTGATCTGTATTAAGTGCGCCGCCAACTTAATCTAGGTTTCTTTCGTGAATATATGATGCAACACTATAGGTGGAAATGTGCAGCCGAAGTTCACAAGTTAGGGAAAGTTCTCACATGAACAACTTGTCCCTTAGAAATGCACAGTGTAGTAATGAACGTATGGGCACCGTGCATACGTTAGGAGCCGCCGCAGTCGCGCGCTGCCTTCAGCGCCAAAGCGGCCACGGCAGCAGATTTGGCGGGATAAGGGAGCAGACGACGCAGGCGGCGGCACTGCCACTGCGCCGTGCTTTGGTGCTTTGCTTGAGGCATTTTCTTTCCCATTTGCTTCCAAAACACGTCAAATTGTTAGCAGCTGTCAGAGAACGTAGCCTTAGCGCGTGTGCATCTTTTCGCCAGACCTCGTGTATCCTCAGACGAACGCGACAACATAAAATGCATGAGCTGGGGAAGACAATAGAGGTGACGAGCCCGTTGAGCGAAACTGCGCACGTGTAACGCAGGCCGCCCCCCTCACTAAACAATCACAGCTTATCGCCTTCGGGCTAACGCGACAGCAAACTCAGCGGCAGCTTGAAACTCGCGATAGCAGCAGTTGCACTGTCACGGCCACTGAATGAAAAAAAAAAGCACTTTCCATCGAACGGCCATGGCACTGCATTTGCTGCGCCGACTTCTCTAAATGGAAACTCGTAAAAACTCATGCCCGGAGAATTCCTGTAGGTGTTATTGCACCGAAAAACGCAGCAATTATTCTTGGAGTTCAGCATTCCTACGAGTAGCGCAACCAACACAAAACGAACGCCGCGCGAAAATACCTCGCGCCGTCGCAGCGGGAGCGTGGAGCGAGTAGGGGTGCAATCGCGGAGCGATGCTTGGCTTATGCTATATTGTTCCTATCGTCCACCACCTGCGGCTGACTGATCGCGTTGATGACAAGTTGATGACGCGGACGGACCGCCGCTCTGGTCACTGGCCAAGCGCGGAAAGCACGAAAAGTATAGTCATCGTAAAAGGCATAGTTCCTCGATTTCACCTCATTGCGAGCATCCCGCCAAATCTGCGCTTCTTGCCGCTAGGGACGCCTTCGCTCGGGCAGCGGAGTTACGTCTGCACGGAGCCTATAGAGTAGCCGCTTCCTGTGGGTTAGTATTACCGTATTTTTTTTACGTTTTGCCAAAATACCGTAATGATACAGTGTAATGAAAAGAAGAATTCGGTGCACTCTCGCAGCCTGATTTTGCTGCACGCACTGGGAACGTGCACGGGGCGTTTTATGAAGTTATATGATTTCTACATAGCAATTTGCTTTAATACATTAGGTTTTGCAAGCATATTGTGAACAATGTGTTTTGTTTATTTGCTCCCGATGTGGTGAAACTAGAAAAAATGTATGATACCATGCAGACTGCGGCAGATGCAGTGAAGCATTCCTGCTGTAGAGGCTTTGGTTCTATTTTCTGAACCGTCAGAGCGAAGAAGCTGAGGAACAGGGAAGCAGTAGGTAATTGGGAACGCGACGCCGGGTGTGAGATAGGCGACGTCGTCAACGGAGCATAAGTGTCGGGTCTCATCTCCCCGGCCTGGTCCCGAGCCCACATACTCCCAGATCACAGCGGTCCCTTCGGTCGGCGAAGGCGTTAATGGCAAATGGATCCGCCTCCACATGCTGCTATCACAGATAACACCTATTAGCGCTCGGGCCGCCGTTCAGGAAATGTTGGACGGAGAAGCGGGCCGCTCCTGAAATGACGGCGACCCTTACGGCCCATATGGGACGCCCTTTGCTTTTTCACTTCCTCTATTTTTTATTATTAAGAATCACTCCCCCCCTCCTCAATGGAAATGGCTACTGCGACGTGCAAGAAAGCCAGATGCTGAACGTTGTAGCGGCTGCTAACAAGCTTGTTTTAGGCTGTAGCTTTGTGTACTTGGTACTCTTATTCAATTGAGTGATTGCTACCTTACCTCTTGCGTTTGACGCTTCGCTTTACTGCAGCAAAATGTTCTGGACTATAAAACAAAGATAGGCTCACGACCGAACCGTCACAGCTGATTGAGTAAATTTACTTTCTTTTGTGCAACAACCTTTCACTTACTTCCGGCATCAGGCGACATATATTGCCTTCGATTGTATGTATAGTTATGTAAAGTATATTTGTTCAGTCGTGCAACTTTATTGAACAAGAACACCAGCGATTTGAATTTTAGTTTGCCAGTTTCTCATTAGCTTTTAAGTCCTCGCTGCCATCTTGAAATATAGCTCAAATTCAATGTTTATGCAGGCTTTTTGGCCCACCATAGATCAAGTACAATCGTGATCAATTCGACTACTCTTATTAGAAGTTAGTTTTGTTAAAGAGGCACGAGACCAAGATTTGGACCTCCGACTTGTTATAAGAATACTAAGTTCCATATATTGCCGTCATATCGACGTCACGACCACGTGACAATATAGTACATGATTTTGTATTAGCCGATTTTCAAAACGTCGTTGACATCTGTATTTCAGTTATTCATTTCAAAATAGGCCTTGAAGGGTGGTCGCAGGAGTGGAGGCAGCAAATACAAGAGTTGCAAAACAACACAAGAACTCCTGAACATGAAGCTCAATGGTTAGTAACGTGCAAAACCAATTCTGCAAGTGGTAAAGATATGACGTGGCCGCGTAAAGAGTTCCATATTTCAACAGTGTGGACAAAAAAGTGAGTTTCGCCGCAAGGGCGAAACAATGAATGCGATAGGAAGAATTAATGCTATACGAAGTGAGGCTCGCCAATGGATACTCTCAGTTTGAACAGCGCTCCTTTTGCAAAGGCGGCCGAAGCAGCGAAGGAAACTAGCGTGCTTCAAGTGTCGAGCTGTGACACTTGATAGTTCGTGCTCATCTTCTGTTAATTTAGCGGCGTCTCTTGAGCTCGAGTGACTTTCGTACGTTCCGTAACATGAGCGCGGACATAACGGGGAAAGCTCGAAACATCCCTCTTCCCCTCACCACGAGAAAACCGCGCGAGCAGACAGCGGAAGGGCAAGGTTCTCCCTGCGCAAACATAAGAAGAAGCGAGCGAGCTCGCCGACGACCTTTAAATCCGCCCGTCGCGCTCCTCGCGCCATCTCGCTGGTAATGAAGAAACGCTTATAGGCGCCTGCCGTATCTTAGTCCTGCCAGCGGTAAAGGGCGTGTATATAACGCTCGCCGTTAGCTATCTGAAGAATCTGCGCTTTCTGGCGTAATGGTTAGCGCCACGCGCTGCGGAACGAGAGGTCACTTGTTCGATTGCGCACTTCGGAAGCATTTTTATGAATTATTTTTCTTTGGGACGTTGATATATACATATTGCCACGAGCAAAGATCGACTAGTACTGTTCTTGGCAGGCTTGTATGTGCCGCTGTCGAAAAGATGATGAGGACGAGCTCAGAAAAAAAAAACGATGAGGTCGTTGTGCTGTACTGCTAGTTACAGGTTCCCGTTACAGCATCGCGTGACATAACTGGTGGAGATGCTGTGTAGCAGTCTATGCACTGCGACCACCAGGAAGATCCGGACACCAACAGCGACGCCTTGGAAGAACCAGCTGACCTTCGGCGCAATTAGGCGTACCACCACAATTCGGCCCTCTTCCAGAACGCTCTAGAAACATGGCAAGCTCGACAACGGCAAGCCAGACGGAACAGACCACGGCCCCGTCTACTCCATGGCCTTTGAACGCCCTGCGCACCCCAAAACCCTTCCATGGGGACGCATACGAAGGCGTTGAAGACTGGCTGGACCAATACGATCGAGTCGCCGTCGCCAACGAATGGGACGAGCGTCGGAAGCTCCGGTATGTTTACTTCTATCTAGAGGATTCGGCGCGCATTTGGTTTGAAAACCATGAAGCTGCTTTGGCAACCTGGCCGGAGTTTTGTACTCAGCTGCGGAACACGTATGGAAGTCCCGACCGGAAAGAGCAAGCAGAACTTCTCCTCAATTCCAGGAATCAAAGACCAAACGAAAGCGTTGCCATGTTCGTTGAGGAGATGTCTCGGCTGTTCCGGCGAGCTGATCCCGCAATGGCAGAAGACAAGAAGGTGCGCTTCCTGATGCGGGGCGTAAAAGAGCAGCTGTTTGCAGGACTTGTGCGCAACCCACCAGATACTGTGGCGGAATTCCTCCGTGAAGCCACAACGATGGAGCGAATGCTAAGACAGCGGTCTTCGCAGTATGAGCGGCCGAACAACCCTTCATGTCTGTCATCGGCGTTGGTAACACCGGACGTCGCGACCACCAGGGACCTCGCGGAGCTAGTGCGCAGCATCGTACGCGAGGAGCTGCAAAAGTTTCGCACAGTGTCTCCCCAGCCCCAAGTGGCTGCTCTAACGGACGTAGTCCGCGAAGAGGTACGGCAGCTGGTACAACCGGTGGTGGCGCCTCCAGCCGAAGCTCCTCTCCTAACGTACGCGGAACCTTTCGCACTCCTGCGCCGGCTGTCAGCTATTCCCCCCGACCGTCTACCTTGCAGACGCCGCAGTACTTCTCGGGCCCGCCGCATGACCAGAACCCGTGACTTAATGAGCGGAAGTCTAGTGTGTGGCGTGCCCCTGACAATCGGTCCCTTTGCTACCACTGTGGTGAGCCAGGACACTTGTACCGTGAGTGTTCGTACCGACACATGGGCCTCCCTGGATTTCAGCCAGATGCTCGTCGACCCCGTGATGGTGAACGGCCCCGCGCTATTGCCGAGTACTTGGCAAGCCTTCAGTCGTCAAGTCTTCGGCGACGCCAATCCCGCTCTCAGTCTCCTCGACGTTCTACATCCCAGGGTCAACGCTACACCTTCGCCGACGTTGTTGCGGGACGATTGCCTAGGTCCCCTAGCCCACATCGGGGAAACTAGGAACAGCGGCCTCCGGGGGTGGGACCGCTGTTGCACGATTGTTAAAACATCCTCCTCCGACTCGTCCGCCGACATCCGACGATACCTTCTAGCCGACACCTCCTATCGACGACAAACGCGTTTCTGCTGACATTTCCATTCTTGTCGGCAACGATGCGGTAACTGCTCTGTTAGACACTGGCACCGATTATTCTGTTGTCAGCGCTGAACTCGTTGCTGAACTAAGGAAGGTTACGACTCCTTGGGGGCATGGACCAAACCTCCTGACAGCAGGAGGTCACCTCTTGACACCGATCGGGGATGCACCGCCAGGCTGCAAATCCGTGAGTCGACATTCATCGGTTCTTTCATGGTGTTGCGCGAATGTTCCCGGAAAGTTATCCTTGGCATGGATTTTCTCCGCGACCATGGAGCTGTTATTGATCTTCGAGACTTACGCATAACGTTTGCGGACGGCCATGTCCCGAAACCAAGGGATACCAATGTACAGAGGACAGCGCATCGCATTGTCGACGACGCCGTCACACTTCCACCGCGAACCAGTATGTTCGTGACTGTACAGAGCGACACAGATCATGGCAGTAGCGGCATCGCCGAAGCGAACCTGTCGGTGCTCTTGGCTCGGCAAATCTGCGTTGCCCGGGGCATAATCCAAATCCAACGTGGGATGACTGAGCTCTTGCTTACGAATTTCAGCGGCGAATACCAATATTTGGCCAAGCGAACGGCCGTCGCTCACTTCGAAGCAATTGACGATGCAGCATGTTCAACGATTGCTCCGATTTCCGCCGCCGTCAAAGGTGACACCTCGGTGGCCAATACAGTCGATGTCAATCCGAAGCTGTCATGCGCACAGAAGGAGCAAATCCGCTGTATGCTACACATGTTTAGTGACTGTTTCACGTCTACATCCAAAATAAAGCAAACCCTGACCGTGAAGCACCGCATTATAACGGACCTTCCTGAACGACCAGTACGCCAGCACGCCTTCCGAGTGTCACAAAAGGAACAAGAGGTTACACGTTCTCAGGTGAAGCAGATGCTCGAGGACGACATAATCCAACCCTCGACCAGTCCATGGGCGTCCCCCCGTCGTACTGGTAAAGAAGACGGACGGCACTCTTCGATTTTGCGTCGATTACCGGAAGCTCAACAAAGTAACGAAGAAAGACGTTTACCCTCTTCCACGCATCGACAACTCAGTGGACTTGGCAATATATACATACTTATACATATGCGATGCATGACGGCGGCTACCGCGACGGCGATGGCAAAATCCAGCCGAGACTGTGCATATAATTGCTATCACAATAAAAACTGCGTTTACGCGCATTAGTTCAGAGATAAAAAAGGATACAGTTCAGCTCATGATGATGCCATGTGGATCTTGGTTTAGCGGGCGTGATGCAGTTCCTTAGTAATGGAAATCATGGACAGTGGATGATAGTGTAAAGAAACATTAGAGACAACTGGCTGACTACAAGAGAGACTAGTAAGCTGAAGACTACGAAGGTGGGAACTAGGTGAAGAATACCTGTTATAGCGACAATATATGAAGTATAATAAACAGAAGTAACCGGCACCAGCTACACTTGAATACACATAGAGACAATGCAATGACGAGGATACCACTGATGTTTAAAATGAATACACTGAGTTCTCTTGCTCATAACTTTTGAGACATATGTGTTATACCATTCTGTGTGCGTAGTGAATATATATTTGGTTGGTTTAGTGTCGTTTTTGAAGCGATATTGCTCCCAGAAGATCTGATATGCCCAGGAAAATATCCCAGCGTCTATAACCACGAGCCAGTCGAGTGAATGTGCCTTCGTGTTATACCATTTTGGCTCCGGCAATTCCTCATAGAAGTTGTAAGCGACGACATTGCTGACAGTGTATTACCATTGTAGTGAATAAAATAGTCACAGAAAACATAGTTCGTAAACATTCCCCAAAGTCCAGAAATATATTCATCGATCATCACTACGACTATAGAAACAGCAAAAAAGAACATTTTCGTCATCAAATATATGACCAGTGCTGAAAGAACACCTCTGGCAACGATATCCACTAAACCATAATTTCTTTCGCCTGCAGACCTTATCTGATTGAATGGAATAGAAAACAACTTTATTTTGTTCTGTGGAATGCGACGGGGTCGCGTACACGGCTAAGTCCCACGTTGGGACCGGCAAGCCGAACCTGCCGGCGTCATCGCGGGCTCGCTGAATGTGGTAAGCTCATCCTTCGGAGCGGGGCTAGGGAGAAGGATCCAAGGCTGCAGAAATTTCCTTCTTTTTTTAACCAGGTCCACATCCCTTCTATGTATGTCAATTCTGTAACAGTAACTCTGAAACATCCCCAAAGCAGTACGCGATTTGTTTATTTCTGTATTTGTAAGCTTGTAAAAGCGAGACCTCTAATCACAAGCAATCCACGACAAAGTGTCGTTTGCGTTCCTTATCGCATTAAGCTTTTATTCTACTTGGCTGTTCGTGAAATACCTATCTCACCAACGCTATCCATTGTTAGTTGCACATTTACCATACGGCATAATGTGCGCTCTTAAGAATCCACGTTGTTTGTTTTTTCATGGAATGTGAGGTCACGAGCCAAAGAGATGGCAGCGTTCCGCAAGCACTACAGAAACATGATACCAGTCCATGCACTTCTCCATGTTATGGCCATTTTGTAACTTAAGGCAGTACTTTTGTCGTGATAATAATTTATATGAAGCCGTATTTCTTTATTTTGATGCCCTTAAACTTTCGCAGTTTCTGTCAATCGTGAGAATATACTCAATAATCTTGGAGTGCGTTGTATGCCTTTTATTGCTGTGTCTTTAATAACTGGTGCGCTAGCGGATCGATAATAAACAGAGATCAAAGTTTCCGCAAATATACACTTGGGCCTCATGAAACTGAGGAACATAAATACTGTGGAAACATACAATACACATCATGCCGATACAACGTAATGTGTTCATTATATTCTACGCTGGCACAATTCTTTTGTCGTAAAGGCTTGAGGTCATTCTGCCCCTGAATATTTCTGCAACGGTTGTTCCAGGACACGAGAAACCCGTTCTTTCACCCGATGCCATCAATAAGTATTCTTGTTTTTTTTTTATTGTTACCCACAGGCCACTTTTGTACACATCACTATGGAAATAGCACACATACATAGTTAAAATTAATCTGCAGGTTTCCTTTTGTGTGTCTGTTTGTGTGTGTATGTTTTAATGTGCATGTAAGGTTGACATTTTCGCTATCACATTACCGTACTTATAAAATTTATTCCAACAGGGACCTATCATCGTGGTTTGAACTCCGGAACTTTACTCCGTGGCGAGTTTTGACCTTTCACGTTTAGTTTGCTTGATTTTGTTTTACATTTATGGCTTCCCTATGATGTTTCATTTTCATGCGCTGAATTGTGCGATGCGGCGTGGAAACTCCAATGCCACCATGTGCCCTTGCATATTTAAGGCTACTCATGCTGCCAGCTCTCCTCTATCGAACATGACCTTCATCAGCCGAACATCGTATAGCATACATCGGTTTGGAAATACTTACACGCTCAACGAACAACACGATTCTTGTCAGAGAAAGCGCATTTATTCTGGCTGCCGCTCCTTCATTTGGTTCTTAGACCGAGTGCAGCTGCCTAACAAAGTGTGTTTTGGAGAGTGATGGTGAAATATATGCTGCAGAGGGTGTTCGCTTGTTTCCATGATGTTTCGCCTGTAGTATATTGGCATAGAGTTTCGTGGAGTCGCACTATTCATTCGGAACAATGAAAGCAGCCTCGTAACTTGCGCATAACTAATTCGTTGTGTCGTGGAAGCGAACTGTTTATCTTCCGCAAACTGTGAGATATCAGGAGGCAATGAAGTGGATCTCTATCGGAAGTGTTTGCTCCCGTGCAACACGTTGGTCGTTACGTAAGCATCGCTTGTTTTATCTGTTACCTTCTTGGTTAGTGATAAAGCTTGAGCAGTGTCAAGAATAAGAAATACACACTTTCACCGTGAGCAATGCGTGACCTACTTAACCATCCATATGCAATCTCACGTGAAGCGATAAAATGTTTTTGTTTGGACATTAGCATTGTCTTACATGCTTCAGGGAGTTGAAAAGTAAAGTCCATGACTCTATATTATACTTCTCTGCTAGACCCCGGAATTTAGACGTTAGAGGTGTGCTTCTGGGTGCAAATTACTGACTTCAGATATATGTAATCAGCGCAAGAAAAGCACAAATGTAGAGATAGCAAAATTACTCTTAAAACAATCAAATTGTTTTACTACATATTTTTCTCCATTATTTGAAATGTAATAAGCTAAGCTGCAAATTACAGCGGGGAAAAATAAGCACACCACATTGCATGAACACAGCACCCCTGTTATCCAAATGAAGAACTGGCAGTTAGACCTTCACTGGAGCAGGTGTAACACTGCAAATTTCAAACCTCTTTTTTATAAGGGCCGGGTGGTGGCAAAAGGCGGATCCAAGAAACGCGGGATGTAATGGAGGGAGCGATGATTGTCATACAGAGTATAAATTGATCGAGCGTGGCCGCACGTTGCTTTGAGCGTGGCCGCACATTGCATTAGATATTTCAGCGCAATAGCGTTAAAGAGCCCGCATCCCAGAAATTCCGGTGTTGGTGTCTGTGTGGCGTCGATGGTTTTGAGCGAAAACTCAAAGTTGTCCGTGAGCGAAATATCGAGAAAGGTGCAAATGAAGTAAATAACTAAAATCTTCGTTTCGATTAATAATGGAACCCAGGCGCCTCCGCGTGGCAATGCAGGTCATCTGCCAGAGAACCAAGCCGCTTCTACGCACCACATCGAAAAAATAAAGCCGTATGAATGTCATGTAGTGGCGCGAGTGTCCTTATCCCATTTATTATTGCCTGGCAGAAGCGTAGAATCGCGCCAAGAGTCAAAACATGTGAATTGCGAAAAGGGTAGGTGTTTTCAAGGCTCACCCATTACAAAGCATTCAGGCATAATTAATAATCATTGTCAGCAACAGCATCAATAAAGTGCGCAGCATCGCAGGTGCGCTTGCCAACTTACGAAGAATAGTTTGAAGCGGCCAGTGTTACACGCACAGACGTTCGTTTCCTTTCGGTGTGGATGAGGCGCCCACCGAGAACCGAAGCCAGGCTACCAATTGAGAAGGCGATGCGCATGGCGTCGCGTTCTACTCTTACGCTGTCGCGTTATACTAATGAAGGCGAAACTCAAGCGTCCTCCAAGTTTCTTTTGTGCTGCCTTACGTCAACTTCTCTTGATATTATCTTGTATTTCTGCAACAAACGTCAGCTGTAAGTCAGCGCTTCATTTGTAGTGTTACTACCGCTCTTTCGTTTCGTTTCCGCGCTGTTGGCTTTTGTCACATGCTCTTTCCAAGAACGACTTACCCGTACCACGTGAGGATTGTCTTAACAACGTATGTAACGTAGATATAGTTCGGCCTACTGCCCTTTTCAATAATAGTATTTCGCTGGGACGTAAAGGGAACAACAAGTCCGCTACGGAACAACAAATCATCAATTCGTTTGTCACTGCACATGGGTATGAACATGATGTTCGAATGATGGTGTGCCGACATCGATCGGTAACGGCGAGCTCGATAAGTGGATTCATGGACTCTACAGTAGGATCAACCCACCGCCGTAAAGCCGCAACAAGTCTTCCGTTTGGAAAAACGTCAACAGCCAGCATACCTAAAACTCACATCGTTCCTTTTGCATTTGTATTCGCCTATGATGACTCGAACGCTAAAGCAACACTTTCTTCATGTTCTCGTCAGTCGATGTATTGATGCTCCGCCGACCCCCTAAGAAAACTTTCTGCACCTAACAAGGTTTTGCACTGCCTGCAGGATCGCGGGAATTGCAAGGTCCGTGCACCTCACGTGGTTTTGCACTGCCTTCGTAATCAGCCGACCTTTGACCAAGCGACGACGCCATGCGCACACGCCATCATGTAATGTCGCGTATGAGACTTGGTGACTTCAAAAGCGGGTCGAAGGCAGACCACCGTCCTGTCGAAGATATAAAATTTAGTGGTGACTACGATGATTCCGCAGACGTATCAAGGACGCTGTTGAATCGCTTTTCCTTTGGGATATATGTTTTCGCTCAGTTTCGGTCACCAAGCAGAGAAGTGCTTCTTTGCGAGCTTATTAAAAAACGCCTAAAGCGAAGCTACGCAGCCCACGCTCCTATAATTTAAGCCAATTTTCGGACGCTTCTGACGCGCTTTCCACCAACTCAATTTCTGCACCACCCCGCTTTCCGTTCTCACTTTTAAATCACTGATCAGGAGCGGCAAATGTGCCTTAACAAGGTATGGGTTTTTTTCGAAAGAAGTAGTAGGGGAATACGCCAGAATCCCCGCGTTGTTCGGAGGCGAAAGCGGCAGCGCGGAACCACAAGCAATCTGACAAAAAATTGATTTTTTTCTGCGCCTATAAGAGTTTTCGAAAAAAGAAAAGCCAGAAAAATGAGAGCAAGTGATTACCGGTGTCATAGTAGGTCATCGGCTCGGCTGCTGTATTCTTTTCTTATTTTTTTATCCATTTTTTTCATACCGGCTCTCTGAACATTTGTACGTATTCTATTCTGCCATCTTCCTACCCTGCACACTTTGTTGAGGTGTCCTCCTCAGCAGAGGTAGTTCTGGAGGTTCATTTTAAACTTCACCTTTCATCTTTCTAAAAGTCACTAACGCCAACAACAAAGAAAAATGGGAACGCTGCGCACGTCGCCACACCCAACGCAGGTCGATAGGCCACTAAAGATGCGGCCGATACAGATGTTTCGAACTGAAGCTGCACTACACAGACAGGCCCGCAATAAGTATATGTTCCTTTCTCTCATTTTCCTATTAACACACTGCACACACGCACATGTCTTTATTGCGTAAAAATAATAAAGCGTTAAAAAATTGTAACACTGAAAATTGTGTTACTGTTCAGTGTAAAAGAAAAGTTTAACACTGGAAGGTCATCAGTCACCCGTGATCGTCAACTAACGGGACCGGCTCTCGGCCACGACCGCTCATGAAATGCGAAGGGCGTGGCTAGCATTCCGAAAGGTTCTGAGAAATCACTTGGATAAGGCGCATACAGCCCCAGGAATATTTATGGTTTTCCAGGAGTGCGAAAGGCAGGTCGCGTCCTCCTCTTGTTCAGCCGTTCAATGATGCCCCTTTTGAAGTATGCGCAAAGTATCGCTCAGGTGAATGCGTTCTTCCGATCAACGTTTATATGTGCATTCTCCAATGCAAAAAGGAACGAAAAGAGATAGCGTTATTTTTTCACCTGTCTTCGTGCAACCTGATTTACTGCATATTTTTATTCTAGGACGCTTTCGGGTGTGGCACGATAGTTGTCCTAAGTGCTTGGCACTTCGGTAATTTTACTTGTTTTTAACTGCAAACGCATCGCTCTTGCTTGGAACGTAACCTTACTGCCGTTATCGACCGTGGCGTGATACATAGTGAAAAAATGACAGTACGCGATCTATTGTTTAATTTCAATCGCAAGGAGTGGGAGAAGTAATGCAAGTTGCGCATCTACATACTCACGTGAGTCAGCCCCACAAGAACGAGTGCACAATTTGTTTTTCTGCGCTGCGTAAGGTACCTCAAAGGGCTGACTAAGCAGGGGAAACTTAAATTGCCGTGGCCGAAACAGCGTCTTTGAACCGCTTAAGCGATTGATTGGTCGCCTCTCATTAACTGAGTAATATATATACACACATATATATATATATATATATCATTTAAATTTTCATTTTTTACGAGAGTAGTTTTCAATATCGGAAATAAATGCGGACATTTTATGATTTTAGAGGGTCGAGGAACTGGCTAACGTACCCGTCTTCCGACAGTTTTTACAGCGAAAGCTGTTATGAGATCATTTCACCGGCCGTTTTTGGCGCCGTAGTTGTCCGCCGCCGCCGCCGCCGCCGGTGTCCGTAACCAGTATCGCTCGAAATAAGAAAAAAAACTAAATAAGAAAAAAATTCCAGGATGGAACGAGGTTCGAACCTGGGTCCTCTGCGTGGGAGCCCAGTATTCAACCTCTGAGCCATACCGGTGCTTGAAACTGCTTTGCTAAAAGGTCCTATACAGGCTTCATGTCGGGAAGGAACCACATTAGCATATGCAATATAGCGTGGTAGAAGAGTAAAATAAGCACCAAGCGTAGCACAACGCGAATTCTGTAACCAGGCGTCACACAATGCGAATTGCGCAACGAGCAGGTTGTTGAATGCTTCCAACCCATTACAAAGGACCCTGCCATAATTCATCATCAGGCACAGCATCAACAAAGTGCGCATATTGCCTTACATGGGTTTAGCAGGTACCAACGCTCTCCGTAGAATGACAAAAAATGGCAGAGTGCCTGCTGGCCTACTTCTCAAAAATTACAATTTTTATAGCGTAGTGGGTTCCTCGCAAGTGCACTTGGATTGGTTGCCAAGGAAGCCCATAAGCGCATGATACACTTCCTCTGGGTCTCAGTAAAATTACAATGATTTATAGCGTAGTGGGTTCCTCGCAAGGGCACTTGTATTGGTTGCCAAGGAAGCCCATAAGCGTATGATCCATTTCCTCGGGGTCTCAGTAAAGTTCTTCGCTCCCCCCCCCCCACCCGTCTCTTTCCCACGTCAACGTATGTTATACAGCATGACGGGAGAGGGAAAAAGCGACCGGGAGTCACCCAATGCAAATTACATAACTGGTGGGCCGTTTAAAGATTCCAACCCATTACAAAGGGCTGAGCCATAATTCTTCATCGTCATCAGTCGTCGCGTGAACAAAGTGCACATAATGCCTTACAGACGTGTAGCTGGTGCCTCGCTTCTCCGCAGAATGACGAATAATGGCTTAGTAGGTGCTTCCAAACTTCACAAAAATTGTGATTTATGGCGTAGTGGGTACCTTTCTGGTGTACTTGTATTGTAGCCCCAAGAGAGCTTAACGGGCTCTAGAAACGCCGCTCTTCCAGCTTTCGCTGTGACTGTGCTGCGGTTTTAGCGCAGGCCTGGCGTTTTTTTTTTGAGATTCCCTGAGACGTTAGCCTAGCTAGCTTACCGTATGGTTCGCTATTCCAGGTCCCCAGTAAAGATAAGCGCTCACACCTAAGTATAAGGGAAGTAATGCTATATAGGCAGTCGTTACCGTTTGGAACAGAAAGGAGACGCTATCTTTTTCTACACATAAAAGAAAGTACAGGGAAGGGAGGAGCAGGGCAAACGAACGGAACATAAATCTTGGAGATTTGAATCAAAGTGTAGATCAGGTGCCCGCACTTGTCTGTCCTCCATCGGCCAAGCGACGAAGGACTCGTCCACTCGTGACTGATGTCACGGTTAAACTACGTAATATGGAACGGCACGATGGCTTACCACTGTCAGGCAGCGTTGCGGTGCGGAAGGGAAAGTCGGCCTGCGTTGCACCGGCGTCACTCTGTGCCACTACGCGCACCTGGTACTGGCGGCCAGGTGCGAGATCTCCAATCACGTAGTGACGCCTGCCAGGGCTGATGGCGTCCGCTGCCAGAATCCACGCCTTGTGGAACCTCGGCCGGTATTGGACGGCAAAACTGGTCACGGGACAACCGGCGGTCATCCAAGCAGCCAGGTTCAAGGCGGCACTGGTGCCATTGGTGACGACGAACTTGTCGATTGCCGGGGATATTGGAGCTAGACAAAGTATAATGAAATACAAAAGAGACACGAGGAAATAGACTTCCTAAAAATACTTCTGAACTGACTTAAGCAATTTCAAAGGAGGAGCAGAAACCACGGACTGCTTGTAAATAAATGTAAACCATTAATATACACAATTAGGAAGGGATCCAAAGAAGCATGTTCAACTGAGAGCTGGGCTCAAACATACAAAGCCAAAATTATTGACTTCATAAACTAACTCAATATAGAGCGCCATATAAAGTGACAAAAAGGTCCTATGCTGTTTCAAATAGGGAAATAATGCTCGACACGAACCTGCGCCATTGGTGCGTACAATGACATCGGCTCCAGGCTCTCCTGTGCCAATGCTGTTGGAGGCAGTCATGTAAAGGCGATACGTGGTGCCGCACTTGAGGCCATCCAGGAAGAAAGACTGCTTGCTCGAATTCAGTGTCATCTTGTTCCACTCGCCCAATTCGGTGCCGTAGTGCAGCACATATTCTGCCAGAAAGAGCCAGTAGCGCTCCAGAAAACGGGTAAAAGATGGAAACCAGGCGAATATGCCACACATTCATGTACTGCACATGAAAGTAAAGATTCAATTCAATTTATTTTTCGATACCAGAGGATCGATAGCCGTCACTGGGCTCAGTGTTACGCGCGATTCCATAACTGTACGTGCCTTGTCTTTGGAAAGATATTGGTTGACAAATAGCTTTGGGGTTCTAATCGCCAAATCCGCATGTTATTTTGAGGGAACCAAGCCAGCACCTGATATTTACCAGCGCAACTCATTTTAAGCCAGAGCGGTGGGTGGCAATTATGGGCACGCACCGCTAGCAGACACGTGCAGTTACCGAGTCAAAGGAGAATAGAGGTGTGTGTGTGTGTGTGTGTTGTGTGTGTGTGTGTGTGTGTGTGTGTGTGTGTGTGTGTGCGCGTGCGTGTGTGTGTGTGCGTGCGTGTGTGTGTGTGTGTGTGTGTGTGCGTTTGTGTGTGTGAGAGAGAGAGAGAGAGGTATGTGGGAGTACGTGTACGCATGGGTTGAAGGGCGAGGGGGGGTGACGTGCGTGCAACATGGACTGTGAGCTCCACGTGTGATCATTAATGTTTTGAAAGGTCGGGTCAGTAGCCTACATCGGCTGGTAAACAGCACGTAATTGATGAAGTGGCCCGGACAAACACCGTGCAGACAGGCGTTGTGAACTGCTTTTCCTGCGCACTGACCAATTCTAATAGTTTTGGGGGTGGAATGATAGACGAGCGCGAACTGTAGTTAAGGTAATTTGGCGGGACTCCCTATCTTGGTTGGTTCTCAATGGCACTTAGCGTTTGCCCAGCTCGGGTATACATCCGGCTGTGATCGATAACTGCAGAAATCGTAGCGCAAAAAAAACGAACATTGGACGAGATGAAGACCCCGACAAGCGCTAACGTTCAACTAACGCGTTATTGCAGGCCGTGAGCATACATGAACATGCATAACTACAATAAAGCATCAGTTAACGTTAGCGTTTTACTTGTTTTCATCTCTTCGCCTGTTCGTTTTTGCGCCATGGTTTGTAAAGCACGATGAACTATCAACGCGCCCAAGCCTCCTTCTTTCTGAAGCGACCGATAAAGCGCGTTGGTCGGTTGGATACTTCGTGATTAGTTATATATATACAGCTTCACAGCGCAGACGAAAACAAGGACGACTAAAAAGGCAGAGACAAGCGCAGTCTCGGCGCTTGTCTGTCTTTCGCGATCGATTTTTTATTTATTCTTAATTCTAGAAGACGTCAATACTCAAGAGATATTTCTAGACAATTTTCTTATATAGCTCTCGATGTGTATATTTGTATGCGAAACTATTGCGAGCTATATCAGTTACAGTAGAGAAGTTATGCGAAAGATATCACAAAAGAGATATAGGAAATACAAAAAATAAATATTTGTTTGAGGAAAATCTTAATGTGTATGTTTGCTCCAAACCAATACAAACGTACGGCTAGAGTTAGAAGTCTGTCTTCCATTACATACTACGCTTTCGAAAAATCCAACAAAGTGAAGATCGTCATTATAATAATATAACGGTATGGCTGCGGAGGGAGTCCTCTACGCAGCGACCAATACTTACCCGTCGCGGAATAGTCATCCTTTTTCTCCCTTTCCCACTGTACCAGTAGAGACGAGTTTGACAGTGGAAGGGCTTTTATGCTGGGCGATGTAGGCGGGGCTACAACGGAAAAGAGAGATAGAGTGAGGTGTTAATTCTGGTCTTAGTTTGTGAAAAGGAGGCAAACACAGATAATTGTGCTATACCTAAATCACTTGCAGAATAAATTTATTATACGTAAGAGGGTTTACAAGGTTCCAGGAATACTAAATGACATAACGCAACGGACATTCAGTCAACGCTCGTTTATTGAAACCTGAATGAGGCCCACGTGTAGTGAAACCCGCTCTCACCAACGATGTTTATCATCGTCCGGAATACGCACAAATGAAATCTGATCGCCACCGCACCTACCACGCACAACAAGATCGAAAGGATGGATGGACTTATTGAAAAATTCTGTTATGGTTCAACGGAACGCACTGTAGCACGTTGCGGGCCTCTCCGACGTCAGAACAGAAAGACCAAGTGTCCCTGCTGCGTTGCGGGCTCTTTGGACTGCCCATAGCTGCTGTTCAATTCCGGAGCTGGTAATGACAGCCTACCATTTCGACGGCCTCATGGCTTCGCCACCGCTCGGGTTCCTTCAGGTTACTTCAGGTCGGGGCATACCCTGACATCGCGCTATTGCACACGATTTATCTGGAAATACAGCCAACCAATGCATGTTCATTATGCTCTAATATAGCCTACCTTGAACATGTGTTCTGGAGGTGCCCCGCATTGATCGAGCCGAGGGTTAAATGCAATTAAAATTTTAACTACTATTTTAAAGACGCATGCGATATATCCGCCCGCGTATCTTACATGTCCGAAGATACACGAAGGGCCTGACAGACCTGTTATTATCCGCCGATGTGTGCACACGAAACAGCTTCTTTCAGTGCTCGGTACTTGCGACTGGCGCCCTAAAAGAGTTTCCGGCTCGATCGTAGAATACCCCTTCTTCAACGAACGCTGCGTTAGTGCTGCTTCTTCGCAGGCCTCGAGTCTTTCCTGAGGGGAGCAACGGGAGTATTCGCATACTACGTCAGCTCCGGGAACGATCGCAATTATTTGCGTTTTTGAACTCGTGTCCCTGCAAGCCTTCTCCATCGTCTCTAAGAACGTCAGCGGCAACCGTGGACACCACGTCTGGCAAGGTGGGTCGTCGTCTGACCCTTTTTCGGTCACTTGAAGCTTTCGCCACGCCACCGCAGAGCTAAGCCTAACGGCGGTAAGGGCCGCGCTGGCCCTGCCCGGGGATTCCCCGGCTATGGCGGCTCCAAACCAAGTCACCGGTTACGATCCGGAGTCTCTACGGATCGTAAGCATGGATACCATTCAAACCGAGGCACCTATGCCAACCGAAGAAGAATACCTTCAGGATATGCTCCGCGTCTGGCGCGGAAAGAACTCAGCGGTGGCATCGAGAGACGCAGGGGCTCTTGCAGCCAAACAACAGGCAGCTTCTCGCTCTCAGCATGCACAGGGCAAGAGCGCGCCGAGCGTCGCCTCGCAACGCGCCAAGCAACTCCAGTGGCGGCCGAAGAACACGCCGCGCATCGAAAAAACGATATCATAGTAGTGCTGAAACTCCGTGAGACGCTCGACATCAAGGCCGCTTTTGGTCCTGGACAAGCCGGCGCTGCAGTCCGCAGCATCCTCGGAGCCGACGCAAGTGTGGGCCTTGCGGTATGGCCCATCTGGAACAAAACGTGCTTGTGTGCACGCTGAAATCAGTGAACGCCGCCGATAGACTACTCCGGGACATTACGCTGCCGGTCGGGGGCCGCCAGCTACCATTTCGGGGACACCCCAAGCTCTCCGGCGAGTTCTGTCGGGGCCTCGTTCATGTCTCCCAAGACGAAACGTCCGAAACTGTGAAAAGCGAACTCAGTGCCGAACCAAATGTAGTGACTGTGCGCAAGCTGGGCGACACCCCGGTTGCAGTGATCTCCTTCGCGGGGACCAAGGTGCCACGGACGGTGTTATACAACTGCGAGCGGCTCCCTGTTCACCTGTATAAGAAGACAGTGCCTGCATGCCCTCTCTGTGGGACAGTGGGCCACCGAGCAGATACTTGTCCGCGACCGCAGCCTGGACGCTGCGCAAGCTGCGGGGTCCGGGTACCTGCTGCTACTCCTGATGGCCCAACAGAACACCAATGCGTCCCGAGCTGCCTCCTCTGCGGCGGTGGCCACAAGACTGGAGCTCCCGGTTGTGCTGGACGGTTCCGGAAGCCAATAAAGTCGGGATCGCCACGCGGATCCAAGCCGAAGACAGCGGGGGGCCACAAACAGGCTCCGATTCCCAAGACCAGCCCCAAGAAAGCGCCAGCCACCAAGCCGAATAAGCCAGAACCCAAGAAGGCCCACACTGGGCCCTCCACCAACGTAAAATCTGGGACACCATGGAAGCCTCCTGTCCTCATGGTCAAGGACTTTCCACCCTTAACATCCGTCCAGGCACAGGTGAGCTATTGGGGTGGGGCAGTCTCCGGACCCTCCCCTTCTCCCTCCCCTACCGAAACCGCCCTACAGCAGCATATAGAGGAGCTCAGGCGCCAGAACCGATTTCTTGCGCGCAAAATTCAGGAATTAGAAGCCAAGCAGGTCGGGTCATCCGAGCCAGAGCAGGGAACCGAGATAGAGGACGGGGATGACGGATCCTCCGTAACATCCGACCTCACTAGCGTCTTTTGGCGGAACGGGGACACGGTAGTTGGATCAGTTTAAGCTACTGGCGCCAACGGTCGCCTCGAGTCCCTGGAGCGTAAAACCGAGCAATTTGAGGAGCGCGTGGCAGCGCTCCCCAATCAAATCATGTCGGCAGTGCGCGCGTCCTTCCAGGACACGTTCACGGCAGCGTTAACGCAAGCACTTCCTGAAATTGTGGCCCAGGTCTCTGACTCAGTTCTTAAAGCCGTGCAGCCCTGGGTTAGCACCCAAATTAAAAACACGACTCAGTGCGAGCCCCCACAGCTCAAACGCAAGACGGCCTCTCGTCAGGCACTGGAAGAAGACCTTTCGGGGCTGGCTCCGGGTGGACCGGTGCGGCCTCTTATGGCGGCCACGCCGGCTCCAGGCCCGGGCCGGTATCCTGCACCGTAAATAAATACTAAAAGATGGCTAGCCGACCTAACAAGAAAGCTAAAAACCTACAAAAATTTGAGATTACCCAATGGAACTGCAGGGGTTTTAGAGCTTGGAAAAAGCGGTCGCACCTCCAGCTCTACTTGCAGTCCCTCGGAAATATGCCAGCCCTGCTTGCTTTGCAGGAGCCCGGCATGGACGCTAAATTCTCTGGCTACCGAACTTTCCAGGGGGGCCCCTCGTCGTGCATCCTGGTGAATAAGGCATATACCGCGATTCAGGTCGATTTAAACTTGAGTACCGAACAAGAATACACTATGGTGAGGGTACTGCCTCTCAGACGTCGCGACCCGTCAATACATATCCTAAATATATACAGCCCCCGCGTAAACCGCGCGTAACTTTCAGCGAAATCTTCCTTCGCGCAATCAAATTGGCAGACAACGATCATTTAGTGATTGTTGGAGACTTCAATGCTCCCAGCCTTCACTGGGGCTATCACTACGAGCAGGCTAGAGGGCGCAAGCTCGCGGGGCTTATCTCCACCCTTCGCCTCACGCTGCTCACGGATCCGGAGTACCCCACTCGAATGGGGAACTCGGTAACCCGTGACACGTGTCCGGACCTCTCTCTCGTAAAAAATGCTAAGGATGCTACCTGGGAGAACTTGGGCGATTCTCTAGGCAGTGATCACTGCCTTCTCCGGGTTACACTCCTGGAAAAGCCAGCGCATAAAAAATGGGGTCAAGCCAAGCTGACCGATTGGCAACAATTCCGCAATGAGACTATTCCCCCCCTATTATTTTCTGGCGGCTACGTGGAGTGGGCTACACACATAAACCACATTCAGAAAAAAACATATTACTACACTTCAAACCAACGAAGAGATCCCCGCAATTGACACTCACCTCCTGCACTTGTGGGAGGCGCGTCGAAGCTTAACAAAACGTTGGAAAAAACAGAAGACTAATCGCAAGTTACGTACCCGCATAGCCCAACTCACGGAGCAGGCTGCAGCGTATGCTGCTCAGCTCTCCGATTCAAATTGGATAGCCCGCTGCGACGCCGCAGCGTTACATGAGCTCGAAGGGGACATGGCGTCTCTTTCGCAGTCTGATAGATCCCTCTCAAACGAGAGGGGAGACGCAAAAGCAACTCCGGCGAGCTCTGCATGGGTACCAAGGCACGTCGGCACAGCTTGCGGATGCTCTGTGCGATAGATATCTCCGTCGCACGGAGGACCCGACTGGGCCGGCGTACACGTAGTCTGGTAAGCCTAACCACCAACTCGATGCCCATTTTCAGTTGCATGACCTTAAAGCTGCCTTAGCTAAAATGCGCCGAGGTACGGCTCCAGGGAGGGACCGCATAACAGTGAAACTGTTGGCAAACCTCCCTGACACAGCCTACCTCCATTTATTAGAATATATTAACCAGATCTGGGACGGACGTCCGCTACCTCCCGAATGGAAAACATCACTTGTGACTTTTATCCCCAAAGCAGGCAAGGCCGTGAATACGGATAATCTGAGGCCCATATCACTGACCTCGTGCACGGGCAAGCTTATGGAGACGATGGTACGGGATCGCCTCTCTCCATATCTGGACGGCAAGGGCTTGTTTGCAGACACCATGTTTGGGTTTCGCCCACACATGTCTGCACAGGACGTCCTTCTCCAGCTGCACAGGGCCATCATACAACCCACAACTATGCAACACAATCACGAAGCCATCCTCGCCCTTGATCGGAAGGGGGCTTTCGACAATGTTAAACACGGTAGCATCCTGGCTAACTTGAGTTCCGCCGATTGCGGGGCTAGGACCTTTGCATACATCAGCGATTTCATCTCTAAGCGCCAGGCTCTTCTTCGGATCGAGGACGAGGAATATGGCCCGTACATTATGGGAACACGGGGTACCCCTCAGGGAGCTGTGTTATCACCGCTCCTGTTCAACATTGCTATGATGCGCCTCCCAAATGAATTGGCCCGGGTGGAAGGCATTCAACACGCAGTATATGCCGATGACATTACAATCTGGACCACCGAAGGGAGCATTGGCGAAATGCGGGAACGCCTTCAGCGGGCGGCATCCATAGTCGAGGCGTATGCCAACGATTGTGGACTCCAGTGTGCTCCAACCAAATCAGAGCTTCTGCATGTTAGAGCGAAACCAAGAGATAAATCAGCCATACACGTCTCTCTGTCCGGGGTTCCCATCAGAGAGGTGGAGGAGCTTCGGATTCTGGGCCTGTTCATTCACCACAGATTTCAGACCGGACATCCACTATTGCGAAACTTCGGAGAGTAGGCGAACAGGTAGGGCGCATGATCCACCGCGTTTTCAACAAGCGGAGCGGTCCTGCGGGCAGGGACGCGCTTCGGCTCGCCCATGCCTTCGTGACCAGCCGGATACTCTATGCCGTCCCATACCTTCGCACTAACAAGCACGAAGACGACAGAATAGATGCCATCATCGGTAAGGCGACTAAGCGAGCTCTGGATCTCCCTGTGGCCACCTCCAACGCCAAACTCAGAGCATTAGGTGTGCTCACTCCTACCAGGAGTTGCGGGAGGCCCACCTTGTGAATCAATATACGCGGCTCATGCAGACGGCCCCCGGGCGCCGCCTGCTAAACCGATTACAGATCCAACACGTTTTGCCCTGCAGAGGAGGCGGAGCGTATTCCGGACTGTGGCGCCATATGCTCTCGGTCTCTCCGCTCCCAGTAACATGGATATGCACACGCACGAAAGCAGACGACAAGCGCGGGCTCGGACGCTTGAAAGACAACACGGCTCCCGACCTGGTGTATTCTACGTGGACATAGCAGGGCCTTCGCCCAAGGGATTTTTACACGGCCTCTGTAATTCAACCAGGAAAAAACACGTCAATGGGCTCTCCTTCCGAGCACAAAATTCAGAGCGAGCTGAGGAAGTAGCGATAGCGCTTGCTGCCGCGGATCCCAATTCGAAAGTCATCCTCACGGACTCCCGTAAAGCATGTGCTCACTACTTGGCAGGAGAGATATCCCCCTTAGCCGGCCAAATTCTAAAACGGGCTGCCATTGATCCGACCCCAAAACGAATTATATGGGCTCCAGGCCATCAGGGCTTACGAGGTAATGAGGCCGCTGACGCGGCCGCCCGAGCGCTTACCCACCGGGCTCCTCACCCTGGCTCTTATACTCGGAGCCAATACGCCGCTGCTGCGGTTCAAAGAAATTCTCGCGTATTATCGCGACACTCACCGCCTTTTCCCGGCTCCTGCAAAGGGGTGGCGGATGAGCGAACTCTAAGGCGCCTGCAGACAGGTACTCTACTCTGTCCTGCAATATTAAAACACTATGATCCGAACACGGATGGGCGGTGCCCACACTGTGGGGAGACCTGTGATCTTCCACATGGTGTGGGCATGTACTAAAAATCCCCACCTGCCCCCTTCCCCTACCCCTTCACGAGAGGCAGGGAGACTGCCCTCCTCAACTGCTCCTCACTGGAGTCGCAACGGGCTCTGGTGCGACGGGCGCGAGACGGGGCCTCGTCATGCGGTGTCCCGGACTAGGGACACCGACCATGTAGCGGGGTCATGCTTTGGCCCCCAAACTCTCTTTCTTTTTTTCTTTTATAATAAATGTTTTTCATCATCATCATCGAGTCTTTCCTGACTCACATACGATGAAAATAATATTATCTGTAGAGTTTTGTACAAAGTTCTTCAATCCTACAAGTTGGGAAACTGCGTTCCGAAACCCAGATATTCCCATGGCCGATTCTGGGATTGCCTGCAGATCGTCGCGCCATCTAAGAGCAGCAATACAAAACACTAAATCGCCGCGGCGCCGCCCTGCGCGCGCTTCTCGCAATCTGCTCAACGTCGCACGCAGCGCTAGCGTCGTAGCGAGCGTTTCTTAGTTATCAGTAGGTTACGGTTACGGTCAGCAGGTTACGCGACATACAGCAGACCCCCGTTATTTCTGCCAATGGCGTGTCTTTGATACGTGGGTCTGTGGGGAGTTTCACAACTCGTATGTTTGAAGAACTCTGGTATTTCAGGCACCCATGATGTCGTTTAATTATCTTTTTCTATGAAAAACTGAATAATTCTTGCTGTTTGGAGGAATGGTTGTTTATGACAAAGTTACCACCTGTCGTCGGACGCCCACGGTTTCAGCTATAGTCTCTAGACAAGCGAAGGCAGCCTGCGAGACTAAAGACTACGAGAAGTAGCTGCTTTGGGCATTTGCAGCTACTCGAGCGCAGCTCTCCCAATTCTGCTCCTGCCCGCAACTATGAACTATATACGTAGGCATTTCCAACTGAGTAAACGGCAAGACTACCTCCGTATTCTTACGTGCGGAACGTTTGCGTAACCACAGCCACGGACGCCATGTTTTACCACTCGACATGGCAGAGTAGTAGAATATTAATTAATTTTGCAATTAACTCCTATCGCAAGTTCGAACAAGCCGTGGACAAGTTCTTTTTAAAGAATAACGTCGCGAACAAACCACACAAGATTCGGTGGTCTGCCTCATGCCATATAGAGGCTGCTACACAAAATGTAATATGCACAGCCATTTAGCGCAGCCATTCAAACCATTGCGTCCCGCGCATCCCTACAACTCGCATCATTTCCGGTCTGCTTAGCTCACTATGCACTGGGCGTCAAACTCAGCCCGCGAGTATCGTGCACACAAGAAAGGCAAAGACCGTAGCGTTGTGCTTTGTTAAATTATCGTATCACAGAAGAACGGGTCGCTGAGAAGCGGCTCTGTGAATACCTACTAACGCAACAAACGTGTTGACTGCTGCGTCTACTGTGTGCCACTTCAGTAACAGGCGGACATTGGAGTAGAACAGTTTGATGGCAACGTAAGCGCATCGCTTTTTCAATCAAGCGCCATAAGGGTGAGAGCTCCCACAAGGTCATCGTCGTGTCATAACGTATATATATATATATATATATATATATATATATATATATATATATATATATATATATATATATATATATGTGGTACTGCACCACGGCGGCCTCCTTTTCAACAACCGTCCGTGACGGTGTAATTACTGAGGTGAGGGGCTCCCATTACACGTTTATCACTCACATGACCTCGTTTGGTGTAACTGTGAGGAAAACAACTATGTCTCATCATGCGAAGGCCGCGTCGCGGGAAATCACACAAACAAACAATATAAATTAACCCCAGAGAAATGATGAGAAAACGTACTGCTCCGCTCAATCGATACCGTGTTTTCTGCGATACGAGGAGATCGCATACTCCTCGGCTATAAATGGAACGGCGGTGCCACGTAGTGGAGGGCATATATTAATCACGCGTGCTCTTCGGAAACAACCCGAATACCGTCGACGTGCACGTCATCAGACAGCTGTTTGTTTCCCCTTGTTTGTCCTAGCACTGTAATCAAACACCCTTGCCGGAATGTGAGATTGCAGAAAGTATGTGCAGAGAAGGTCGTGGTAGGCACGAACTAGATGGGGCCGGCTAAGGGAGCTCCAAATAGAGCCGTCATTATTTGCCGCGCCTTTTTTTTTCTTTTAGAAAATTCTGCGATACGTGAATTACTCTGTGTGCTATGTAGCTTATGTATGACTGCTTCATTTAAGCTTGATAATATACAAGCGTGGCTCCAAAATATTTAATGAGAAAAGCTTTGTGTTATTTTTGTAACTACAAGGAGACAATGTATAATTGTGCACCTGCACTAAAAACGCGCTTGTATGGTGCTTTCCGCATCTTATACATTAGGGCCGCATTCTGACCACTATGTCTGTTGGGCTGTAATGACGTGGAGGGCACCATACATAGGGTAACAAAAACAAGTTGAAACTCCTTTCATGTCTCTAAATACCATGAGCACTTCTTTTGACTGAACAAGTGAGAAAGCCTGAAGTGACGTAAATCAGGCGCGAGCGAATCACTCAAGGCGGTAGGACAGGCTGATAGCGAGAGCATGAATCCTTGTCCTTATGGTTATGCGTAGAACACGTACCTGTAGAGTGGCAAAGCTTTTCATCATATTGTTTTGCATCTTTAACCTTCACTGGCAAGAACCTCCTGATCCTTAAGAATGCGCGACACAGGTAACGAAGTACAGATACATTAATTGGATGTACTTATTTCCAGCCTACTTAAACGACCACTGCACGGTCCTTTCATCAATCTATACAGACTCTGTTGCCTTGTGCCATACCGACAACATTCATTTCACAGGCCTGTCACTCTGTTAATTTCATTAAATCACCTTGCTCCGTGCCGTCCTCGACGGCAGTTGGCCTAATTGGCGCCCGTTTTGTATCTCGTATAAACCACGAAGGAAAGAAGTGTTAATTCTAAGGGCTCGTTTTCTTTGTTATACACAATATTAATGAGCACTAACAGACAATAATGCCAAGGAAAGTATAGGGGATGTTTTTGTAGTAAATGTAAGGTAAATGTGAAGAAAGGAAAGTGGACGAAAAGATAGCTTGCCGCGGGCAGGGACCGAACCTGCGACCTTCGAATAACGCGTCCGGTGCTCTACCAACTGAGCTACCGCGGCGGCCATCCCCCCGTCCACTTTATAGGGTATATATGTATATTTAAACGTGGGATCGTCAGTCAGCGCCGCCAGTAGCCATGACGGCGAGTGTGGAACACTCTTTTTCTGCCTGTTGGCGTCACGTAGAACGTGAACTTATTACGAGCTGGCAGCTGACCAATAAACCACGAGTTATCTGGCACATGCACAACATCCTTTCAACCAAAACTCACGGCAAGCGTAGAGAGGAGGGGAGAATGTCCCAGCAGTACATCTCACCTGACTCAAGTGTGGTGGCTATGACCTCGTCGGAACAGGCCCAGTGCCGGCGGCGCTGTACGCCGGACCACGACGCCGTACTTTGTGAGGACGGTGCAGGATACGTCAGGTACGTGTTCTCAACATATTCATGCCCTCCTTCGCGGCCATCTCTTCGTTTCGTCCGGAGGGTACACCACCATACCCGAAAACACGCCTCACCTCGACCTGCTTGAACTGGAAGATGTCGTCGGTGTGGGCGACGCGGTATCCGACCCGAATCCCAAGATGGTAACCATGCTGCTGCTCCTTCTTCGGTGACTACGTCATGATACACAAGAGCGCTTTCTAGTTAGTGTGATAAACCTAAGGCTAGATGTCGAAATTAGAGAGGACCCTGAGTTGCGGAAATGAAGACGGCCAGTAAGCATAAATGGTTGTAGCCTAACCGCAGTTAATTCTGGCACGAACCCGCTACTCACGAACCCGCTACTTATAATTCATATTGGTGCGTCATTCCCGCAGTTATATGTAACGTTTTAACCATGCCTGTACATTATGAGAACGAAAAATTGTATCATATCTAGAGGGGCGATGGAAAGAAACGCGAACAGCGCAGCGTGTTAGTGTTCAGCTTTTCGGATTTGTTTTATCGCCATCTTCCATTGGTGGGAATGAAAATACTGTAGAATCATCCTTAATTGCACCATGCATGACTGCAGTGCAGTGCGTAAGAAGCGGTACGGTTCTCGTTTCTTTGCATCACGATACAGGACGTCCTCCCGCTAGCTCTAGGCTTTCTTTTAAAGGGTCAATGAACAACCCCGCGGTCCACGTTTTGTGATCAAGGAATAACGGCGCAGTTGTACGATCTGAACATGCAACCGCAAGCATTTTTCGAATAGGCACTGTAATAAAGAAATTACAGAGTATAGGACAACCCATTCGCAGCCACTTCGGCTGGTTTCCGTTTCTCGATTACCACAGCAAGATTGGCGAGTTGGAGTCAGCGCTCGTGTCGTCTGGTTCTTTAGTACTTCGCATGAGCCGCGCTGCACGTTTTATACCGTTTCTCGCTCTGCCTCTCCACGCTAGTCAGCTGCGCAGAGGAGAAAGCGATGGCCATCGTCGTGACTATGCACAGATTAGCAACGTTACCACGACGTCTTCCACCTGTCGCGCGTGTCAGTTAATGGCAGGCGGTGCAGGTGGGGAAGCGCGGTGCGAGGCACTGACGAAGTAAACAACAAAAAGAAGTTAGGGCAACTACATAGTAGTGGTGCGAAGATTCAGGTAACAGCGGACCTGGTGGCCTTCCCCTCCTCCCCCCCTCACTTCCATTTTCCACCCCCTTGTTGTGCGATACTCTACATGGCCTATGACATGCCTTACCCTCCCCCCGCCTCTTTTCCCTCCTCTTTACCCGCACATATCCTCTCACCTCAATTTCCCTGTGGCACCCCTTACTACACTATACTACACAAGTTCATGCTACGATTACCCTCTGCTCCTTTCTGTCCTCTTCACACTCACTACCTTTTCTCATCCCTTGGTTTAATATACTACTAGCGTTGCTATGCTGTGCTAGCAGCTGCTTCGCAGATAGTTGTTTTTCTCACCCCTTTCTGTGCTATACTGTATGTAAATGGTATGGCTATGGTTTACCGTCTCACCGCCTCCTTTTCCTCCTCCTTTTCCCTCATCCATACCCTATGATAAGTGCTCTCACTATTATTCCCCTTTCTCATCTTTTTGCCAGGCTACACTATACAAGGCGACGCAATGTTTTACCATCTCCCCTTCTCATTTGCTTCCTCATCAGTACATAACTACTCTTTCATATATCGTTTTCCTTTCCCAACTCTTTTCTATTCTGTACCATACATGGCTATGCTATGCTAGGAGCTTCTTGGCACATACCCGCTTTCTGTTGCGCATACCAGTCCATTTTCGTGCGACGATCCCCCACCTTAAAGGAGCACTGACACAAAAATTTTGCACCTTGTTTTTTTTTTTTTTTTTGTTGCAATAGATAGCATATGATCCAATTATCACGGCTGCAAACCTCGTTTGCGCGAGTGCGCGACGGTTATTTATTTAGAGACGTTTTTAGAGCGCCCAGTCGCAGTTTCGGTTTCAAAGAGCACCGAGCTAGGCAGCTACTTCCGGAGGACGGGTAACCACAGCTGGCCAAGTGAACGCGCAAAATTGTGACGTAGGCGGCGCGCGAACGTGGGTGCGGCTGGCGCCGAACCAGGTCAAGTGGCGCCAGCTATGGAGGATTAGAAAAAAACTAACAAACCCGTAATCTATGTCCTCCGAGCATTTGGAAGCGCTCATCTCGACTCGCTAAGCTTACAGCTTCGTTTATTTGACTATGGCTCTTAAAAACGGCGCCGAATCGGGACGAATACATTGCTGTCGAAGCTTAAGGACATGAATCTAAAGCAAATGGAAGCATCAGTTCGGAACTTACACGTTAAAGAGCGCAAGGCGGTCACTTGATAGATTCGAAGTGGACGACAACCGCTTTTGGCAGCGCTGACATGTCTTTAGGAGGCGCGAATGCCTCGCCGGCGAAGCTTGCCGTGCAAGTTGGACAGCTCTCGCGCGTGCGGCGACGGCCGACGTTCTGCGGCACTGCGCCGTTGGGGCAGGCTTGCCGCTAGCGTGAGCGGGCCATAACATTTGCCAACGGGCATGACGAGCGAAAAGCGGAAGAGAACACAACTAGAACACGCCAAGCCGCAGGCACGGAGGAAGAAATGGCAGGTAGCACCGCACAAGCGCAAGGGCACAACCAGCCAACACAAACTCGTGACGTAGGTTTGTTTACCACATCCGCCCGCGTTGATGTCGGCGTCGCGAAGCGCTCGCATCTCGCTCAGTCGCGCGGCATGCACATTAAATTGATTTTAAATATGTTCTAGGCTATATTGGCCCTTGATATTTCGTAGACGTTGTGTACGGCTCCAGATACATCTATTTCACTCATTATCTCGCCTTCGAAATTTTGTGTCAGTGCTCCTCTAAACGGCGGTGCTGTTAGTGTGCTACACGCGCGACAACGGCCCAACCTCTTCACCGCAGGGACAAGGCGCAGTTTCGCAGTGCGGAGAACGACCAGACGAGATCAGTGGAAGTGCATGTAGTCCACGACTAAAGGTACGCCACTTAGCGGGCGAAGAGGAGTGCAGAAGCGCTGGAGAGGGGCGCGGGAACTCTTTTTCCTAAATAAAACGTCCTGCGCGGCGCGCAGAACTGTGATACTGGCAAAATGACATTGCCGCGGCCTTATGGACAAATGAGGGGGCTTGTGTCCCAGGTGTAAAAAAAAAGTCGATGCCTGTTTACTACGCAGGTTCACCACACGCGTACTCGCCGTATCTGTCGCTATTTCTGCGATAGCAATTATAGGACACTCTCGGCTGATTTTTGCCGTCGCCGTTTGTCGACGCACTCATGTCCCGGATATGTATAAGTATGTATATATATAAAAAAGGCACAAAAAATAAAGCAGAAGAAAAAAGGTCTAAAGTACCCGATCGCGGATTCGAACCAGCAACCCGTTGCTCCCCAGCGCGATGCGTTAGACAACTCAGCCACACGCCATGCATGCAGCGGCGAAATAACGACGAGCTATTTATATACACCATGTACCGCTGGTGGTAAGCAAATATCGGAGGAGCGTGAGCGTGTTTTCTATCACGCAATGCTCCTAATTTCTTTCACTTTGAAACTGCCCTTGAGTCGCACACGACAAAGTGACACTTTTCTGTATCCACTTGTGATGTGGATGAAAAAAAAACAGACAAAGAACACCGGGCACACCTTGCATCAGACGTCTCCTGTGGTAGGAGGCGCAGAGGGTCACTCCACGCGCCGCAGTTTAGAAGAAGAAGAAATATCTAAGAGTGTCTAAATTCTAAATTTCACCGAATGCTACGGTTAGATGAAGACAGCGTTAAAACTCCCCTAAGCCTCTCGAATACCTAAATCAAGAGATTGGTTTCTTTCTTTCGCTACCTAACCTACAGGTGCAATATCCTTCTTGCCAGTCGCTCATTAGAAGGCACGTAAGCAACGACAGTGGCGAGAGTTGTGCATTGGAGACCTGGTGCTTATACCTGCTCTATAAGAAACCCACTATGCGAAATGAAATCAGTTTATCGCAATGCAAAGCAACTTTGCAATGGTTGTGCCGCTTCGTTGCAGAGCCTCATTAGCAAGCAAATCAACGAAGGGTATGCCTGAATTATTTGAAAAATCTACAGCTTCCGTTCTAGTGACGAGACGTCCATATACTACCACAGATACAAAATAAGTTGTCAATGCAGTGGCGACATGCTTTCCCAGTAGCGCGCAATATTGCCACAACGGTGAATCAACTTTCTCAATGTGGCGGCAACGCTGCGTCCACATTTGGTGCTACTAAATTTCTCCATCTAACGTAAGAAAAAAGAACTCAGGGTCCTCCTTGTCGACTGGCTCAATGCGCAGAAGGCGAAGCTCTGTGAAGATGAAATAAATACGCTGGGGCAGAGTTGCTAAAAATAGTCCTGATATTAACGCAACTATGTAGAAAGTCAAGAAGAATTTGTGCGAAACAAAACTTGCAGTAGAAATTGTAACTGTAAATCATTTATTGTACCCTAACGTAAGGGCCGACAGTTAAAACAGTTCAGGGACCGCGTGCGCGGGAGGCGTTCGCCGAGAAATGCGCAGGAGAGGCAGACGCACTAGACAGCGCTGGGGAGGACGCCCCACCATAGCATTCCTCTTTTTCACTACCGTACTCAAGAAAACATTTTCTACGGCAAGACAGTCATTTTAATTTGAACGCCCCTGGTATTTTTTGATAAGCAAGTTTGTTCTCGTCATGAGCAAATTCGTCGCCGAGTTTTGTTACTTCCCCAGCAATGGAAAAGCCGGAACACTGCTTTAGATGGTTTATCGTTATACGGAAATCGGAACATCATGAGTCGCAGCCAAGTCGTGTCTATCGAGCTGCCTTTAAAAGGTAAAAATGGAGCGCATTTGCCTTAGCATTCCCATGCTCATCACACGTGTGTTCCCTCTTCCCTGCGCAAAGTCGTTTTTTAGAAATGTGTTGACGGTGATGTGATGCGTGAAGTTATGATGTTTGGCACTTTGAGCAGGAAAGAAGTTGTTATATAGCCTGTGTTGCATGTTGCAGTAAATTTATCGAAACTAAACGCATACATTTCTCCTCTTCCGTCCTTTTTTCATAATTTTGCGCTAATTGATCATGCAGTTTTGTGGGCAATACAAACTGGTCGTGTAGTTATGCGGTGTTCGACGCACCAAAGCCAGCTCCGTAGGCTATGGTGCGTCGATAAATTGCGTACCGTTTTCTACTTGTCCCCTTCGTGTTTTGTCTAGTTTCTTTCACCGTTAGGTACAATCGGCCAAATGCCGCATAAATGCTAACAAACTTATTCACACAGCCGTGCAGGTTTTCTTCGGTGTGATAAACGTTGGGCGACTTGGTGTTGGTTCATAATGAAAAGGGGCGTCCTGTGTAGATCGTTTCTTGTGTGCCATTTTATTCGCGCCCCCCTTTCATTATGGTTTTCTTCATACATTCTGTTTGACGCGGACACATGTTACTCTGTTAATACTGTTGTTTTATTGTTACTGCTGGGTATGCTTGATGTAATGCTTACTTAGAGTGTGCATTTTTGTTTTGTTTATACGTGTAAATGTCTATTTCTTACAGAGCGCATAATTTGCTGTTCGCATTACTTCTGTACATTCATGTATGAATTAACTCCCACCCCTGTAATAATCCCTTTGAGGGATTGGCAGTATTTGAAAATAAAATAAAATAAATAATACATTCGTGTTAGAATCAAGTGGATGACAGTACTTTTATTAGACTTTGTCACGGTTGATAGCTCCCTAGACTTCGTCTGTCGTATACAGCGTCCCTTTGACTTCTGTTGTCGATTACTTCACCCTGGCGACTTCATCTGTTCAACCTACCGAAGAGCTCACGGCCGCGGAAATGCGTTGCTGCTGGGTATGAATCCCGGACAGAAAAAAAGTCGCCCGCATCTTCCGATGGGGGGAACTCGAATAAATGCGTCGGAGAGTGGTGGGGGTATCGCGTGAATGTTGCGTAATTGGGTATGGTTTGGGAATGCTTAAATGTTACACAATGCGCACACCAAGTACGCCTTGAACGGCTCCAGCGTGCACAAAGTTCCGGGTCCGCAGCTCCCTTCAAACGCTTGCGTTCAGCGTCGTATGCTCGTCTCTTCGCAGCCTTGTCTTCTGCGTTGTTTGCTGTTGTTGAAGCCGACGATGGTGAGGGTGGGGTGACGTTGCCTTCAACGAGTGGTGGGACTCTGATTGAAGGTACTGTTGCTCTCCATCGCATCTACTCGAGTCAAGCAAGCAAGGGTGGAAGGGACAATCTCAAACTCGTGATGTTAAAGCCAATTATAGACGTATTCGTGCGAACTAAAGCTCCCTTCGGGAAATCCTTCGACCTCAACATTTTCCAGCGCGATAACAAACTTCTCCGCACTGTGGTAGCCGGCCTTGCGCCGTAGTTGATCGTCATGTCGATAATGCGCAGGAGTGCCAAGCAAATAAAAGGCATGCGCCTTAACCTTCACGTGGCTTATCGGGACCAGCCACGCACCCGACGAACATGTGGCGGTAAACGTCGCTCGCCCCTAGAAACTTGTCGGTTCCAATCGCATGAACCGTGTAACTCAACAACTGGGGACGAGAAGGGATTTGAAGGCACTGTTCTTCAGTTTGCAAGACAAGTTTAGGTTTTTAGGTTTTTTAATCTTTAGGTGTTCATTCTGGCGCTGGATAATGTCCTGGTCGAATCTCCAACCAGCCCAGCTTTTCGCTTTAAACAAATGTGAGTTGCAAGCGGCTCTCGCGCCACAAATGCTGGAGCGGCTGTTCGTGTTTTTCTTCAAGCCCCAAAACTACTGACTTAAGCAATTCTTATTAAAGACAACTCCTTTGACGTTGGTAGCGCACAGTGCGGCGACGACCTCTTACTGAACCGACTCGCGCATACAGAAGTGCGTTTCGTAGATGACTTAAATGTAAGTTACTTTGCGCGTTGTGAAGAATTGTAAAACAAGGTTTGTACACTTCGCGAAAGACAGTGCAAGCGCGATACGAGAACTAATGAGCACATAACCCAGCAACACGAGTAAATTTTTTCTACACCTTAGTGCTCGCTTAGCGCCAGCGCTGCTCATCGCAATTATGAATTTCTAACAACCAAAATTTGCCACTATAGCTGTTCTCACTTTCGACTATCATGTATAGAAAAAGAGGCATCGATGTCAGGGGCAATGTCCATATAAGTACAACCGATAGGAAATTGCTTCCTTCTTTCTGAGTTATCTTACTTTTGTTCGATTACGATGTAAATATGGAATTATGAGGAGGTCGCAGACGTCTGCTCTCTTTCACAACAAGGGGACGCTGCCTCTGAATAACGAAACGGTGAAAATCACACCCAGCACCGTCATCCTTGTTCAGGGAAAGAAGCACGTTGTAACAAGTTAAACTCAAGAAACGTCCCGAAAATGCAACACGTACACGCTATAAACGCAACTGCACTGTTCGTTTCAGCAGACGCCCTGCAGCCGCGTCTTGCCGCAGATTGCTTTGGAATGGAGTGCTGCGTAACCAAGACTTCATCTCAGCATATTTCTTTGTTTTCATTGTTGATTTTCCAGCGGTTCTCGGGACAGAACGAAAAACAATAATAACAAGGACAATTTGCTCCCTCTTTGGTCGTATCTCTGTACGCCGGCTACGTGAGAACGATGCGGGAGTCAGTCAATGCCGTACTGGAAGCCTCTAGAGAACGTGTTCAGGAGCACTTGGCTGGAATAAAACACTTGAATGCAGAGGGCAGAAGAGGCTTCGGTGGCGTAATGAACTCCTCGCACGTCCCTCGTTGATGCGAAACGCATCGAATGACGAAGCTGCTCCGGCGGTCATTCGCATGCATAGCCACATTCGCCGCATTTTCTTGCCTAAGACACTCGCTCTGAGATTGAGCGCGCGCCTTGCCTGACGACTGAAATTCGACGAACGGCTTGCGAAACCCGAGCGTTCCTTGCATTACGTAACTCAAGACGAATGCAATACGACTACACCGCGTTATTCCGAATGCAAGAGGCAGCGATGACGTGACCCTTTAAGAGTGCGCAATGACATAGTCATGCACGCAGTATTGATTCTTAGTTATTCCTCGAGTGGGATCCGAACACTTGTAATCAAGTTACGAAGAAAATTTGAAGAAAACAAGCAAGGGTATTACTCATTCAGAAGAAACTCGGGGATAAAACAGCGGAACGGGATTCTTTAGGCATCCAGAAGCAAGCAAAACAGGTTGGCCTCTTTTTGTAATATGGATATTCATCTCAGGAACTTTAGAACAATGCATCACGTTCCGCGCGGGTTCGGTTGATTTGATCGCCCAGTATATGCCTACGGGAAAAAATTCGTGGCGACCCCAACGTTTGACGTAGGTGTATTGGGTGGGCGTGTGCACAGAATGACTGGATAAGCCACAGATGATTGTTGTTTATAATGTTGGTATTTCTTACCTTCAAGTTCCGTCTTATTATTTTTGTTATTTAGATGCGAAGCATCTTGCGCGGCTTTGTCCGTAGTTCCATGGCGACCGTCGCTTTCTAAACCTACCATAGCCAACCTGCAACAATATTGAGCGCGCGCTCGCGCCAAGGAGAAGTCTTCTTGTTTTCTTCAACGCCTTGATGATGATAAGTGCAGAGCACTTTAGGGGCGAGCTGCAGTATGAGTAGCTTGGCACAACGCAGACAAAACCACGTGTGCTGGCACGCG